>NC_140592.1:1072657739-1074113590 GCF_964204655.1 Triturus cristatus
CAGCGGGCGCGACGTTTGCGGGCCGAAGGCGCGCCTAAGGTAAGCCGTCTGCGCCCGTCCGCGACCGACCGGGGCCAGGGGCCACCCCCCCTGATCAGCCATCATGCCAGACCATCACCTACCATTCACATTTCCTGCGTCAATTAAACCAGACAGTTGGGTCACCATGCTTACACACATGGGACCCTTCTATTCAACATTCCGCTTGTAATCAGTGTGGATTTCATTTTTCTTCCCATGGTGTAAAGAAATCCACATCATTTTCTATGCTTCTGCTTAACTGCCGCTCACTCCCCAAACACTCCACGGAAATCTCCCTATTGTTGGAGGAGATAAGGCCAGACGTCCTTTTCGCCACAGAGACATGGTTACAGGAACACTCTGAACCTGACTTGGTACAAGCACTTCCACCTGGTTATCAAATACTCCGCCTTGACCGCAAAAAAGGCATTGGCGGTGGTCTAGCACTAATTTACAAATCAGATTATGTTGTCACCAGTATCCCCGTAAATTTCCCAGACTGCGAATGTCTTCCTTTTTTTCTAAAATTCAGCGCCACACATACCTTTTCGGGCATGCTCATATACCGTCTGCCAGGATCACAAGGGCAGTTTCTTTCTGATCTTGCTTCGATAGCTGCAAGCCTTGCAGTTAGCTCTGCCAATTTTACAATCTTGGGTGACCTTAACACCCACCTGGATGACCCAAACGACTCTATAGCCAGAGAACTATCCTTGAGCTTAAATGCCCTTGAATTACATCAACGTGTCATTGGGCCCACCCACTTAAAAGGACATCTTTTAGACCCCGTCTTCAGTAATTGCAAAAACCTTCACGTTGGAAACCTTTCCCCCCTTCCCTGGTCGGACCACTTCCTTATCCCGCTCACCAAGACCCTGCCCCATCACCTCCCCCCCAAACCCCCGACGATTCAACGATCACGCAATTGGTCTAAAATCCCTTTATCTGAGTGGCAGGATCTCCTACAAGGCACCAAACCCACTAACACATCTATTCAAGACAATGAGAACTATAACAAATGGATCATCAGCTCCCTAGATCGAGTATTACCACTAAAAAGTTCCCATCCTAAGCGGGGCAATCCTACAGCCCCGTGGTATACGACTGATCTACGAGAGGCCAAACGTGTCTGTAAACGACTTGAGAGGAAATGGCGCCTTAGTTACCTACCAGCAGACAAAACGAGCTATAGAACAGCAATTAAAAACTACAAAGCAGACATTCATCTAGCTCAGGCTAAATATTTTGAACATAAGATCGAGAAGGCAGCGTCCAAACCTAAGGAGATCTATCGGATAGCCAAATCTCTCTTGCAACTTCCCGAGGCCTCAAAGTATCATAACAATACTCAGACCCATTGTGAGGAAATAGCTGAGTTTTTTCACCAGAAGATAGAAACCATCAACTCTTCTTTTCCCCACCCTGTAACTTTGCCCACAGATTCCGTCAATATTGACTGCACTACAGTTCCTCCTTATGTTCTCAATAGCTTTCCTCCATTAGAACTTATTAACCTGGAAAAACTCATGGGACAGGTTAAATCTGGATCACCTATTGACCCAGCTCCTCCCAGTACAATCACCCAGATAACCCATCAGATCTCGCCTACCATCCAAGACCTGCTCAACTCCTCCCTCCATACTGGTATTGTCCCACCTCTATGGAAAAGAGCAATGGTCAAAGCTCTATTAAAGAAAAACTGTCTCGATCAATCTAACCCCGCTAACTATCGACCCATCTCCCTCCTGCCATGGCTCAGTAAACTTCTCGAGAAGCATGTTAACTCCGTTCTCACTGACTTCCTGGAAGTCAATAACATACTAGACCTTTCCCAGACCGGCTTCAGGCCCCGTCACGGAACAGAGACTGCATTGATTGCAGTGACGGAGGAGGCAAGAAGGATCCTGGACGATGGCGGGTCCGCGGCCATCGTCCTACTCGACCTAAGTGCCGCCTTCGACACTGTTAATCATAATATCCTACTCCATCGCCTTGACAAAATAGGAGTGTCAGGCACAGCACTCAATAGGATGAGGTCTTTTCTCACAGACAGATCCTTTTAAGTATTTGAGAAGGATTTCACCTCTGCCAGTAAACCCCTCAATTGTGGAGTGCCTCAGGGCTCCTCCCTGAGCCCTACCCTTTTTAATGTCTACCTACGCCCTCTAGCTAATGTCGTCCGCACCTTCGGTGTGAAGATTGTCACTTATGCGGACGACACGCAGCTAGTGGTAGCACTGGACCCTCCCCTCAACTCTCATCACAGTTTACCCAAATGCCTGGAAGCTGTCGCTGCTTGGATGTCTGGCTCCTGTTTAAAACTTAACGGGGACAAAAGAGAGGTAATGCTCCTTGGAAATAACATCGCGAAATCCATTGACCCTATCTGGCCCCTCTGTTTAGGAAGTCCCCCGCAACCCAAGGAGCAAATCAAGAGCCTAGGCATCTGGCTCGACCAAACTCTCACCTTTAACCATCAAGCTACCAAGCTCGCTGCCACATGTTTCGGGCTGATGAGACTACTTCGAAAGATTCTCCCTCTCCTTCCGTTCCATTCAAGACGGATTATGGTTCAAGGATTAATCCTCTCCCGCCTGGACTGTGGAAACGCCCTATATCTTGGGGTCCCACAATCTATACTTAACAAACTCCAGGTTATTCAAAATTGCGCAGCAAGAATTCTCCTGGATATTCCTCGCCGAACCTCAGTCAGAGCCAGATTGAGGGACCTTCACTGGCTCCCGGTGAGATCCAGAATCGAATTTAAGAGCATGTGCATTGCACACCGCTCCTACTGGGGAACAGGCCCTTCCATCAATTCCCCCCTGGTGAAAGCCTATCAGCCTTCCCGCCCCCTCAGATCCGCGACCTCCCACCTCACCTCAGTACCACGCATTAGGAAAGCCAGGTGTGGAGGCCGCTCGCTCTCTTACAACCTAGCCAAGATTTGGAATTCTCTTCCCCTCCCTATCAGATCAGAACCCAATCTATTCACCTTCCGTAAACTTCTTAAAACCTGGCTTTTCAGCAAAACTTCGGTTTAAATCTTCATTCAGCTTCACTCACTCCAGCCTCTCCGGCTCAACCCAATCTCTTTGCAGCGCTGGGACGCCCCTGGGTAGCCAACGCGCTATACAAATCCTCATTCCATTCCATTCCATTCCATGAGCCGGCAATCTTGCACCATGTAAGGATGCCTGCACCATGGGGAGATTGTTTGTTTTTGTGCAGGAAGGGGCACTTTCCTGCACAAAAACAATCACTACTGGCTTTTTCCTCTTCCAATGCGTGCTGTAGAATGCAGCACACATTGAAAGAGGAAGAAAAACGAGGAGAAATAAAAACATTTCTCCTCCATGTGCTTCGCTACGCCACCCCTAGGGTGGTATAGCATACTGACGCATTTTCAGGTTTACAAATGCTCGTAAATTTAGAAATGTGTCTGGTTCCATGGATGCTGCTTGGGTACACCCACAGCAACACCCATGAAACGCCCCTTTCACGCAAAGTGCTGCATGTAAAGGGGCAGTATGTACAAGGACAGGAAAAGCCACGCATGGTGGCTTTTCCTGTCCTTGTAAATATGGGGCAGTGTAATGTGCTGCCAGTGCGTCACAAAAAGTGACATAGTGGCGGCGCAAGGGGGTTGTAAATCTGCCCCTGAGTTTTTACTGTCAATACTAGGTCGGGGTTTGTGGCTGTTTCTGGAAAGGACTTTGAAAATTTGTTTGGAAGAGGATTTGGGGAAATAGTTATGATGTTTTACTTATGAGTGATCATATTTTCCAGTTCAGTCCACAGCTGTTTTTCCTTTTTCATTGCTAGGATTAACGTATGTTAGTTTATGTGCACTAGTTTTTAGCCTTTTTGTTTTGAAAACCCTCTTTGGCCTAGAACACAGCCTTACTCTGAAACATCCATCTTAGATGATGTCTTTGTATGAACGTTTTGTAGATTCGTGGGCATTTCTTTCATTGAGGTCTCCTCGAGTCGGTGTAGAAAGAATAGGAATAAACGTCGTCGTCTCCCCTTTCAGCCCGGGCTTCTCATCTACAGAGATGCCTTCTACTCTAAGGAGTTCACCGTCTCCTCATCTTACAGGGTACAAAACCATCAGAACCTGCATTTATGGTGCTTTTGGTGATCGGGAAATGTATTTTTATTTTGAAATGACTCCACAGGATATTTCTGATAACCAAGGTAAACCCATAGGGCCCGATTCACAGAACTAACTTAAGACAAAATCCTAAACTTACTACCATTTTGGTATTCACAGAAGGCACTTACTCATTTTGGTATTCACAGAAGGCACTTCCTCATTTCGGTATTCACAGAAGTTAGGAGTCCTAACTTTAGGACTCCTAAATGCCTACTGTGAATACCGAAAGACTTAAAGTTAGGATTTTTCTCAGTTTAGGAGTAGTAAAGTTAGGACTCCTATCATTAGGACTCCTAAATGCCTTCTGTGAATACTGAAAGTCTTAAAATTAGGATTTTTCTCAGTTTAGTAATAGTAAGGTTAGGACTCCTAACTTTAGGACTCCTAAATGCCTACTGCGAATACCAAAAGTCTTAAAATTAGGATTTTTCTCAGTTTAGGAGTAGTAAAGTTAGGACTCCTAACTTCAGGACTGCTAAATGCCTTCTGCGAATACCAAAAGTCTTAAAGTTAGGATTTTTCTCAGTTTAGGAGTAGTAAGGTTAGGACTCCTAACTTTAGGACTCCCAAATGCCTTCTGCGAATACCGAAAGTCTTAAAATTAGGATTTTTCTCAGTTTAGCAGTAGTAAAGTTAGGACTCCTAACTTTAACACTCCTTAATGCCTTCTGTGAATACCGAAAGTCTTAAAGTTAAGATTTTTCTCTGTTTAGGAGTAGTAAAGTTAGGACTCCTAACTTTAGGACTCCTAAACTGAGAAAAATCCTAACTTTAAGACTTTCAATATTCACAGAAGGCATTTAGGAGTCCTAAAGTTAGGACTCCTAACTTCTGTGAATACCAAAATGAGTAAGTGCCTTTTGTGAATACCAAAATGAGTAAGTGTCTTCTGTGAATACCAAAATGGTAGTAAGTTTAGGATTTTGTCTTAAGTTAGTTCTGTGAATCGGGCCCATAATTCTTACACCGATAGGGACGGCGTCTGTAATAAAGTATGCCTGGATTATGTGCAGAAGTCTCGAAGAGAATTCAGGAGCACAGTCTTCAGTGCTAAAAAAGCCTACTTCTCACAACTATTGGAGAGAACTGATAAAGTCATGGCTGAGTTTATGAAGCACTAGAAGAATTCAATCCAATATAAATGACTGAACCAGGTTATCCCTTTATCTAAGGAAAGGTAAAATAAGCATAAATCTCTTTCATCATTAAAAGCAGTAATATCCATGCCAGGAGTTTAAGATTCACGTGCCACCACCACCAACAAAATTGTCAAACACTTTAACTCATAACTATAATACCTATTTCAAATTTAGAGTCAGACATGCTTCTCATTTGCAGATGTTGCTCATCCTATCTATTGGGACCCTTCCCTGTCCTAAATTTGGAAGTACCCACCAAACATTGACCCTCATCCTATCGCTAACAGATCCTCCTCAGATGCGACCAAATCAAACCCATTCGAAGTAGATATCATTTATGTTGTAGAGAAGGCCAGGCTCTCCCAGTTAGAGGCACCAACTTCACAACATACATTGTATCAACTTTATCAACCAAATACAACAGCGCTTCCACGCCTTCATTCCTTTCTCCAGTCGTAGGACAGAAACAGCCACATTGAATAAGTGAAAACACCACACTCATTGCTTAGAGGAATGTAACCAGGGATGTTTGGTGCTGCTGGATCTCTTTGTGGCCTTCCACACCAAGAGCTATTGTCTACTCCTGAAATATGACAATCCTACCTGGAACCACTAGAGTCTCTGGGTGTCTAGCTTCTATTCTGTCTGAATTAAATTAGCAAGAAAACATGCATGTATTCATCTCCTCACATTGGATCTGCCACATGACAGCCACCAATGCCCCAGGCTCTTCTCAGTCCATTTTAAAATTCATATCAGACATTCATGTTCACTCTTAGATGTAAGCGGATGACCATGATTTGGCTGTAAATTTAAGATCAACACTCATTTGCGAATAATGTCCTTATTTGGGCATGCATATGATTTATGAGCACGAGCTCATGCTTGTGTTCCTTTATATTTTACTTCATAAAATAGCTTTGGAAATCTCCATACTAGCCCTTAAGAACTATGGAGCATATTTACAAGCCAGGCGATAAAATTATCGCCGCTTTAGCGGCAGAAAACTGCTGCTAAAACGCAGCCGCAGTCGGTATTAGGAGCAACTGCAGGGCGGTGACGTGGGGAGGGGCAGGGTGGGGGTAGTAAACTATGGATTACAGAGGTTTACAGGTAAGTTAACATATAACTTAATAAAACAAATTTCGTTGCGTTCGTTTTATTAATTTATATGTTAACTTACCTGTAAATCTCTGGAATCCATAGTTTACTACCCCCCACCCTGCCCCTCTCCCTCCCCACGTCACCGCCCTGCAGTTACTCCTACTACCGACCACGGCTGCTAAAACGGCGATAATGGGCTTGATAATATGCTCTATAGAATTCCAATTGAAGCCCAGGTTAGATGTCCTCAGCGACGGCCCGTATAGGGTGTGTTACCGTGGCGGTGACGTGGGGCAGAGGAGGGGCAGGGTGGGGGGTTGCAAAATGCGGCATAAGGCCGATTGCAGGTAAGTTATGAAAAAAATAAAGAAAACGAATTTGGATGCGCGCGCTGCATCGCATTTGGCGATGCTGCGCGCGCAACAAAATTAGTTTTCTTTCTTTTTTTCGTAACTTACCTGCAATAGGCCGTATGCCGCATTTTGCAACCCCCCACCCTGCCCCTCCTCTGCCCCACATCACCGCCCCGGTAACACGCTCTATATGGGCCGTCGCTGGATGTCCTTCACAGCTAACATGGGCTTCAATTGGGATTCCATAGAGCATATTATCAAGCCCATTATCGCCGTTTTAGCTGCAGTTTTCTGCCGCTAAAGCGGCGTTATTTTTATCGCCTGGCTTGTAAATATGCCCCAATGTCAGCACTATACACGCAACCAAATGCAGACAGGTTTATGGCTACCATTCTTTGAGCAAGTTCTTATCTTGAAAACAGCACTTTTCTTTAAACCCACTGTTGAGTGCATGTGTGCAGCCTCCACTTTTACCAAAATAAGACAGAGGAAGTATGCCCTTAAGAATTTGTAGCACTATCATGTGAAATTACCACTTGGACAGAGGCAATCAGGGAAATTGGAAAACTACAATACAGCAACAGATGCTCACTAACCATCAGTGTGGAAGTTTAACAAAGGGATTGTGGCACTACAATATTATTACCCAAATACACTCACTATAAGTGACCCGTTACATTCTCATATGTGCGCTTGCTCCTATGGGGGACAGACTCAGACCTCTTGTCGCAAAAAGGGCAAATGGAAGTTGTTTGAAAAGGGACTTTCCATCTTGAAGTTAACTCACCAACAGGGAGTAAACCTATTCTGTTACCGTAATTACTTGCATTCTGATATTTTAGGCAAACATGCACCCAACAGTTTTTGCCAGTTACATTTCAGAAGGTCAAGCCAGCTGAAATTGACCATAGAAAGTGCATGGCATATACTGAGAGATGGGGATCTGGGTGCACTGAGCACCAAAATGCACATTATGTGCCCCATTTTTGAGGGCAAAGTTTAGTGTAAGCAATGCTTACCATCCCCAGTGGATTCCGAAGATATCAATGTTGTATTTTTGTAAATTAGGTAATTACCACATCTCACAGCAGGCCACTCACATCGAGGGGCGTATTCTTAGTAATTGCACACCTGGCACTGGAGTAGTTAGAGCCTCTCAAATCAGCAGCCGATCAACTCCTTTATTTGCGAGAGAGGCCTAATGAGGGCTTGAGTTTGAATTTCATATCTGAGGAGTCATTTTAATTACGCTGGAATAATCAGTGTAATTTCCGCAATACTGCATTACTCTTTGACACAGAATTAACAAAATTAACAAGATTCCGCCGCTTGCATGATTAAGAGTAATATGGAGGAAAAAATCCTACTGCAAGAATTCATTTAGGGAGTTAGGCAGCTGCTCCTACCGCTGTTGGTGTTCTGTTGCATTTAGCGTTATTTTTCATAACTTAAATGCATCCGCAGTTTTGAATGTGTAGGTGCATTTTGCACTAAGAAACTAGTGCTAAATGCCAGGAGCAACTGATGGGAAAATAATACCCAAAGTACACATTTTATCGCCTGTCTTGATAATATGCCCCTCAGTGAGCGAACGCCTCAACTCTCGCTGCTATTTGTGTTCTGTTGCATTACCACTATTCTTACACACGAGGAGGCATTTTTGAATTAATAAAATAGCACAAAATGAAGAAGTCTTCTTCCTGCGTAATTCTGCATGATCTCCATTGCATAGAATTAGGCGAGTTGCACTCACCCCTTCAATGGAGCCCGAGTGAACTTCGCATCATTAACCCTTATATGGCCTAATGAACTGCAAATGAGCAGGATTGTGTGCTTTTGCGCTGAATAAAGAGCACCAGTACAAAATAAAGATGCATTATTACTGGTTTACTCTTGAAAACAATACATCCAGCGCATGTTCTGAACTCTGTAAATGCAGTTTAAGGATGTTCCACACATCTGTTTAAAAGTGTGTTCCTTTCAGCCATTTCTGAGACCATTTGCACATTAATATGTGGAAAATGTACATGAGAATTATAGAAAGTAAAACAATTCATGAAATTTCTTTTCACATACCTGTGCACGTTAACTTTTTTTCTAAAGAAAGGCCCGTTTAATTTTTTGTGAGGGATGCTAAACTTCCTGCGATGAATTGCGTATGCTTATTAGCCCCCCCCCCCCAGCTATTATTCTTAGGACTTGAGCCCTGAGTTAGTCGAATGCCAAGCTGCAGTGGGCAGGCTCCAGTCTCGAACTGGAAACATGCATTCAAAGCACTTACCTACAGCCATCAGATGTGCGCTGGACGCATCAAAGAGATGGGCTGCTCTTGGACCTGCCAAAGTAATCTATGGTAGGGGGAGTTCGTACTGTCATCTTCATGCAAGCCTGGGTAATGTGCTCACAAATTAGAGAGAGGATTGTGGTAAAACTGATTCGCTAGTATATTCCGAATAACGAGGAGTGAGAGGAGCGTGCTCCTGTAATGATTTAGAGAACATGTTGGAAGGATGCTCGCCTGTGGAAGAAGCCATGAGAAATGCATGATGTGCGTGGGGTGATTTGTAAGATGGCAGTCAATTAAGGGAGCGGCAGGCATGCTGCTGCTTAACTTTATCAAAATAAATCGAGGCATGTGCGCCTCTGACATTTAACGATGCATGCATCACTTACAACCTGCAGTGTTACTTGGAGAAGTGATAGTGACTTTTGACATCGGCTGGCATGCTGCAGGCATGATTTAAAGGAATATATAATGTGCCTCTAACAATCTTGGACGGCCATTGCCGCCTGGTGGTGCCAGCAGCTGACAGGCATCTTCAAACGTTTTTAGACAAACGCGTTTAATGATATGTGAATTTGACATGAATGGGGGTTTATATATCATTGCTCTGCATGAAACGTTGAGGACGGAGTAGGCAGGGTTGTTTGGGAGTGCATTAACCATGGCCGTACGTTACAGAAACACACTGAAGGAACCATACCTTCTTTATTAAGTTAGTCTCAAAGAAACACATTGTGGCAGGAAGATGTGTTTTTGCGTGAGTCAATTGCTATCTTTATAGGATTTCCTCCCTTCATGCATTTGATAAACGTTCCCCTGTGGAATCTGCGCTCTAGAATTGCGAGCACACCTCACAATCCTGTATTTCCCTAAGTTCGAGTTCAGATAAATAAGGTTTTCTAGCAGAGTGCTTTCATTTCATCTGAAGAACCAGAACCTTTTGGGCCTGGCGGCGCAGGGTACGCCCAAAGTCTCCGGAGTTCACCTGCTTCACTACACAGAGACACGGGACACTCTGTCGGCGTTAGAAGATCAGATTTATTTAGCTGCAGCTAGTACAGTTATCCTAGAAGTACACAAAGTAGGTTCTCAGGAGACTGCCACTACACGCTGTGGCGCATCGGGTTAAATACTATACAATAACACAATCATTACTAAAATTCACTCCCAGAGCATACAAAAAAGAGCCAATAAGGATAGTTGGAAAACAAGGCAGAATCAATAAGAAAGGTTTGAAAACAGAAGTGTCAGATGACTCGAAGAGACCTCTCCTCCAACTATGTTTGTCACCCCACCCTCAAACTAATTCATTAACAGATTCATAACTAACTTGCAGGTGGCGAGATACATTTGTGTGTATTGGAGGACAATCGTGAAACAAGAGAATGCTAGCAGGAGATAGTGAAGGCCAGTCGATAAGATAAGGTCAGGAAAGAATAGTGTGAGCCAACAGATAGTTGAGACAGGGATTAGAAAAGCCAGACAGGGATTAGTGAACTCGGCTAGTTCTAACACCAGCTTTGCAAATAGAGGCCGAAGGCGTATTTTGACACCAGGCTACAGAAAAAGCAGAATAGACTTTGTTCGCCGTGCTGCCTGAGTGATGGCAACACAAAATGGCAGCGGGCCACAAAATGTCGGGTCGATTCGAACGTGATCGAAAATCAAAGTTCCTCAGACCCTCCTTTTGCCAGAACTCAGGCAAGATAGACTCATGTTAATCTGAGTCCACGTCAATGGCCATGAGGTCATCGAGCTGTTGCTGTAACATCATTCTTATGTTTTCTGTTACTTGTGGTTTGGGTTTTGGGATGCACATAGTAGCACAAAGATCACAGATAGCGGGACCACAGTGCATACAAAGGCAACAGGAGAAAATAATGGTCAGAATTATTCCAAGAAATGTCAATGCTTTCCAACCCCATTTGGACAGTAGTCCCCAAAACCATTCCGTTAAAGACCAATCTCCTTCATCCTGATGAATAGACTCAGAGATTATGTTCAACTTGGAGATAGCTTGGTATACTGTCGGAGCGTCATTAGGTATGAAAATACAACAACTCGACCCGATCAATTTGCATACTCCACCACGATCGGCAAGAACAAAGTCTAAGGCAACTCGATTTTGTAAGGTCATAAAACGATCCGCCTGTAGTTCTGCCGTGTTGTTACTTAAGGCTCCTACAGTGATGTCTATTGTAGTCTCTACGACACGGACCAATTGCCTTATATTTCTGCTGTTAGCCATTGGACCCCAGAAGGGAAGAAAACCTTTAAGGAAATCTCCTCCCTCTTGTCCTGCTGTGTCCTTTGAATCAATAATCCCTCTGCCGTATCGGGTTCGGTGATGATTTGCAGAAGCGGTGTAAGTAGGGGGAAGAAGAAAGGCTATATAACAAGTACCAGAGAAACCGGTTGGTAACCAAGTATAAGCTCTATTGTAGCCGATGAAATAGGTGCCTTGAGACAGCACTAGAGGAGGCGAGTTCTGAGAGGAATAAACGTACGTGTAGGAGCAGTTATTCCTTTGTGTAGTGTCAGAAGGGCGATCATTTATCTGTAAGCAGAAGTTGCCCTGATCTGGTATAGTCCAAATCGGCGAGGACTTTCCTTTTCCAACTTTACTACTAAGACTAGACATATATTGGGTGACGTTCCAATTAGTGTATGCTTTTCTTTCGTCAATGGAGATTTTACTGTTTTCCATGATTTTAGCCATAGCTACCATACCCTTAATCAAAGAACTATGACTAAAGTCCGGATAATTAATATGTGAACTAACAGATCGTCTGAATTTGCTTTGATAAGCATTAGAGAAGATGACGAAGTATGCCCAAGCAGAACCCTCATAAGAAAAAGGAAGAACTAGATATGGCATTCCTTTTTCTGTGGTATGTGGCATAAGACCACACACCCAACAATCAGTTGTATTAACCACTAATTGGTGCTGATGTAATAGCTGGATAAAGGAATTGGTATAATACTCGGTTCTTCTGATGAGTTCATGTGTAGGAAGAGTATGAAAGAGGTGTGGAGAGATAGTAGAAGAAGGCAAAGAAGAAAAAGGGGAGGCATCTTTTGGCTGCAAAGCATAAATTATCCAACTAATAAACGCCAAAACAATACACAATGATATAATAACACATAAAGTTATGCTGAAACAACTGTACATTATTTTACAGGATGCTTTCTTCATTTCATGTTCTCTTTCTTTATTACCTAATGTAGTTTCCATCTTACTAATGGATGCTCACGGCAATCTTCCTCAATCACTGAAGTCACGATGTTCTACCGTCCTATGACACTGAAGATCCTGCAGACCTATTGCCACTACTCAGGCCGTGACTTAGACTCCTACCGTGACCCTGCAACCGGGACAGAATACTACACAAGGGAGAAGAGTCTTAAATGTTCTTTGGTCTGGGTCTTAAATTATATTGTTCTTTCCCTGGAACATTCTGGTGTTGGAACAATGTTCGTGGTTCAGTCGTATCCAAGCGACGATGTGATGGAATTGCTTCCTGTAAAATGTCGTCGTCCTCTTTCTCAGACAGTGTCCCATTCAGGTGTGCATCACTGAAGGGCACGAATCGTGGAACTCTTTCACTTTCACAGTCACCAACACCTCTGCGAACCCACTGATCAAAAGGCAAAGGTAAAGGCACTTTCTTGCAATGCACACCGTGAATCCAATTTTTCTTTCCTTCGACTTTAACTGCTGTTCTCGTTGTAAGAAGGACCACTCGAGGCTCCCGCCATCTGGGCTCCAAATTGCTGGACCTTTGGAAATTCTTCACACATACCCAGTCACCTGGTCGGATTGAGTGACCTGGGTCTGTGGAAGCCTCCGGCAGAGCACTCTGAACCTGTTGATGAAGAACACGCAATTTAGTCGTAAGGTCATGCAGATAGTCAATCAACATCGGATATGGCAAGTCTGAGTATTTCTTAGGGCGAGGAATTCCTCATACGTTAGCCGGACGGCCAAACACCACTTCGTATGGGCTAAGTCCCAAACGAGAGTGTACTGCAGTACTGGTGGATAGCAGAGCTAACGGCAAAGCATCAGGCCAATTGAGTCCTGTACTTGCTTGAACCTTTGCTAACTTTAACTTCAAGGTTCCGTTGTAACATTCTACTAAACCCGCTGACTGTGGGTGATTTGCCGCGTGGAACTTTTGCTTGATACCAAGACCTGCACAAACTTTTTGCATGACTTGGCTAACAAATTCGCTCCCATTGTCACTCCAGACAATGCGCAGCAAACCAAACCTGGGGAAGAATTCTTTTAGTAGAATTTTAGCTGTGGATAGGGCTGTGTTATCCTTGTGGAAATATGAATTTTCCTGGTCAGTTATGTCCCCTATCTTGGACCCCAACGGTTTCATGTATGAATCACAAGTACATGTATGTTCCCTCCAGTTCCAGTTATGGAGACGCAAACACATGTGCGTCCACCGTCAACATGTCCTCTGTCAGATCCGCCATGAATAGGCCGGATATTCCATTCCTAAGTATGAAAGGCCACCGGCTTTATATGGTTCACTTATGCCATTTTACAGTCCAGGCAAGTAGGCCCTGATTCTGTCATCAAACTCTTCTTGCCTTCTGCCTCTGAAAGCTCCAGTCCGAGCCTGCATCTGTGACCATGAACTTTGTCTCATTCTCTGCGCGGCTCACGAAGCCTGACATCAGCCTATTCTCTGCCAAGAACTGTATTTCACCTTCGAATTATCTGCCTCCCCCTCAGCCGATGCATTCCTGCCTAGTAGTTTAAGTAAACATTCTTCCAGTTACCAAGCAAAAAGGCCCATCTTCTCTGTCCTCATGCAAGTAATTCACAGCCCTGTTACCATGGAATATTCCTACCCCCTCGCATTCAGTGTAGACACTTAGACGCTTGTACACGCACGCACAGTCAGTATAGAATAGATTCTGTCCGAGAGTCCTTCTTTTATGGATAACATAGTTCTTTAAACATAGGATGTTAGATATGACTTGGGATTAGGTTGACTTGACCCCCCAGACTTCTCGTCTCCACATATAGAGCTAAATGTCAAGTTCCCGTCACCCCCTAGTTACACGTCAATTACACGTCATACTGCTGCGCGCGCATCTATGCCAAGTATTATCTTATAGATCCACCTATGTATTACATCATAACCAATCATGTTCCTTTTTACTCATTATTACACCCATTTTCGGTTACGCAGACCAAACGTCAATGTCCTTATCAATTGTTACGCCTACTGTATTCACTTCATTATAATGTATGTACTATAAAAGTTACTTCTTGTCAATAAAGTATGTACTTCACTTCCTGAACCCCCGTGGTGATGGAACTTGAAGCATCCGATTATAATCGATTATTGGAATAAAGCCCATTCCGAAACTCTAATATCACGGATTCTGCCTCTCATTTTACTGAGCTATTTTATAATGTTTCTGTATCAAATTCAGTCCCGGTAAAGGAATTTTTATTTACCACATGATGGCGCCCGAACAGGGACACTTTCTCATCTCACGCGCCGGCGGTGCGTTGCAGGCCCGGTCTCCTGCCACAGCTGGACGGACAATAACGCGTACCAGCAGGATTTCCTGTATCTCCCTCCAGTCAAGCGGGGGCGACTGAGACTGCGATCAACACCCAGACGAGGCGGTGAGAAGTGCGAAGTATCCCGACCAGAGCCTAGCTGAGAGAGCAAGACCCGAGGTATACAGAGACCCACCAGTCCGAAGTCAAGCCCAGTGTCCGACGAGTCGAGTCGAGTCCAGTCCAGTCCGGTTCAAGTTCAAGTTACTGAGGCCTTCCGTTTCCGAAGCTACCCGGTGAGTACCATTACTGGGGAGGCATTTCTGACGTGCACATAGGTTGTGCCGGTCAAGACGGGTTTGGGTACACAAATCCGGTCTGCACTGTTTTAGCAGTGTATCTGTACTGTTTAGCAGTATATCAAGTATTCCGAAGTATCTAGTAAGTGTCAAGAATTAAGCATGGTGATTTAGTTATGCAGACGATCATCATTGTTGTTTCAGTTAAAGGTTTAATGTTTTAATGTTTAATGTGTTAAACGTCCTGCATATTGTGGTATGAATGGTTGTTCATTAAGTGTGCTTTTTTTATTAAGTGTGTTCAAGATTAAGTATCAGATCAGTTGTCAATATGCCGCTCTTTTCGAAATTAAGACAGATCACTACTAGAAAAGGGGTACTTGAAGAAGCCGTCCCTATTCCTCCTAGGGATACTCCAGGGCACTTCATGTATCACAAACATGGCTTAGACGCTATATTATTTCTTGATTTATGGGTAGACTACACCAAGGGATTACCAGAAAGTCAGAGATGGCCCGCAGCGGGAACCTGGGATGCAGAGTGCATCATGAAAGTCGAGGAAGAGTTATGGAAAAGGAAAGTCAGACAGTCACAGAAAGACGCCGTTGAGTTATGGCGTAAAGAATCTCATAGACGTACGGAAAAAGCACGTAGACAGGAAGAGAAGAGTAAAGAAAGTTCGAGCAAAGTTCAAGACCATCTATTAATTAAGGAAGGTATCCGAGTGAAATCAGAACAAGTAGACAGACAAAGAAATGCCCTTATGAATGGTATGTATCCCCTTCTGGCCGAAGGATTACCTAAGGCTACTCCAGAGATACCGAAAGACTTGCCACCCCCATTATTCCCAATCAAGGTACATCCTAAGGGGCATCCTAGAACCGCAGAAGATGTTTTTCTTTCCTCATATTTAGATGACGCAGCTCCCGAGTATGCTAATTCCGCCCCACGTAGACCGCATACCAGGGAGGTCCAACGCCAAGATCCAGCACCCGTATCCCTACAGCAACAAATCGAGTCACAAGTTCCGGCAAGCACATCTGTTTCTGCATCTGTTCCTACAGGTACTTCTATAGCTGAGTCCACGCCTATAGTTGCTGTGTCACGTTCGACGAATCCTTTCACACCCGACGCCCCAGACGGGGCCACGGGAGGTGCTACCAATATTTTTTCTACGCCACCTAGAATAAATAAACTTATTTTCCAAGAGTCAGCGCATTCACGTACACCCAAATTCGTAAGTGATCGTACGCTTAAGGAACTTCTTATAGATTGTAGATATGACCCGGTGCTCGGTAAAGAGGACGAAATTATCCTGGCATCATTACGTATCAGACGAGCCGCAGGGTATTTAGCGAAGCTACCAGGAATGACTGCGCATCTAGATAATATATATCATTTTGTCCAAACAGGGCGAGATCCAGAATGTATTTACAGAGCTATGGAATACCAGAAAGTAGAGATACAGGGGGAACTGTTACGTTTCCTCATAAACTGTGTGATCAGAAATCAAGACCGACCGGGGGTAGACCCGGAAGCAATGAAAATTCTTACAAGATGGAGCCAGAATATATCAGAAGGGAGACATGATAAACAAAATTGTATAATAGCCATGTGCCGAAAGATCCGTAAAGAAATAGAACGCCTACACGAAGAGCGATTAGAGGTAGACGAGTTCGAACAAAACGAGGAAGAAGGGTCAGGACTGCCCACAGGACAGTCGGACACCATAGCCTATGTAGGTAGAGGAAGATCTTGTAATAGGAATCAGACTAGATATCATACTGACTCAATACATCCGATATGTCCAGATAATAACAGGAATTTTCAAATACCTATAATTAATATAAGGTCTAACGAGCATTCGTTCCAAACCGCCGACAAACTACTCCGAGAACGAAGGGGTTATCATTTTCTCGATTCTATGGATGAACAAGATTTAGCAAGGGCAGCTGTCCATTGGGTGGACAGTCCCGGAAAATATGGTGATGAGACAGTAGTACGCACATTTTTGAATCTCACCCCAGATGAGCAGAGGTTAGCTGGGATTTATATGATTCAACAACTCATTATACTATATCAGAGTCAGCATTCGGACCCTGGTCCCTTACCTGACATATTGACTGAATTGCTTATGAATAAATGGAGAGGTCCAGGTACTAAATTAATTAAAGAAATTCTAGTATCAAGAAAGCAGTATATTCTTTTTGTATGCTCAGAGCATGTCTCATTGCCTGTCAAGGAAAGAACCACGTATCACCTGGATAGACAGAATCCCTTACGAGAAGTACACCCAATAAAAGGCGAGGACAATCAGTTTAAACGTGTATTTGTATATACGCCCATATCGAAAATAGAATTGTTAGAAATGAAGAAAGTGGTACCCAGTCATGACAAAGACCCAGCGGGTTTTCACCGAGAAATTAAAGACATGTTACTCATGGGAGAGTATACCTACCCCGACATTATGACAATATTAAAGGTGTTGATGCCTGCTGGCATTTATGAGAAACTCAAGGAAAAAGAGTGGGAGGTAGGTGATCAAAAGATAGAATGGTCAGCATTAGAAGCAGAAGAAAGGGCCCGAGGTCCAGGTTCGGGGCTTGGGGACAAAACTAAAGCACTACCAGGTCTACTAGTACAGGTACTGCCACGTTTATTAACTACGAAAAAGGAAGATTGGGGTACAATTTCAGCCTGTAAACAGAAGCAAGATGAAGACACTAGCGATTACTATGCCCGATTCGAGAAATGTTTTGGTATAAATAGTGGCATAAGAGCAAGTAGCGAATCATACCCGCATCTGTTTGTAACAAAATTAGTGGAAAATGCCCTGCCCCCAGTAAAGAATAGAGTATTAAAATTCGAGAGTACCTGGCAAGGTAACACTCCAACACAAATGTTACAAATGTTACAGTACCACCACAATAGAATTAGAGAGGAACAAGAACATGAACACAGACGCATGAAAGACACGAAAATGAAAATGCTAGTTTCCCAGACAGTTCCAGCTGAAGGACATAAAAAGGGTATGACACATTCCGATTCAGCAGGACCTGTAAAAGGGACATGCAATTATTGTAAAAAGCCAGGTCATTACGTACACGATTGTCCAGTGCTAAAACATAATATCGCCATAGGTAAAACACAAGAAAGATCACGGCCACTAAGACAAGATCAGAATGAACAAGGAGCTATGCAGCATGCCCAGGCCATGCCAGCCGCACAACAGCCAATACAGTTTGTGCCAGCTGCACCACCGTTGCCTGTTGCTGCCACACAGACAACAACACGACAAATGTATCAGACCGCACAGTATGAATATCCCGAGTATCAGCGTTACGCATGAACTAGCCTAGAGAGGGAAGTTGACTTACCCCTTATCGAGATTCCTGTAGATCAAGAAGGACCTTATGTACATAGTGAATTATTAGGTCAAGATAGAAAATTTTTACTCGATACAGGGGCAAGTCGAACAACTATAAAACGTAGTGAAGTTCCAGGGGCACCCCTCTCAGGCTCTCAGAATATTTCCCTTGGTTTTTCAGGAAAACCTATTGTTAATGAAGTATCACAGCCTCTTCCACTTACGATAGGACCTCTGACCCGAACTACAGATTTATTGCTTACTAAATCATGTCCAGAAAACTTGTTAGGAATAAAAACGTTGAAAGCCCTAGGAGCCATAATATGTTGTTCTCCGGAAGGAGTAAGGTTGTTCTTACGTGATTTTAAAGGTCACTATGTATCTAGAGACATGGATCCCCGACTGCAGACTTTACCTACACATCTATGGGCACAAGGCCCTACTGATGTTGGTTGCATGAATATTACACCATATCGAGTCACCCTAAAGGCAGGAGTGGTGCTACCACGAATGCGACAATACAAGCTACCACCAGATGCTGTAACGGCTTTACTACAAATCATTGACGAGCTTATTGCCCAAGGAGTAGTTGTAGAAACAGACTCCAATGTATGTAATTCACCGATAATTCCGATTCTTAAACAAACAGATCCTACAGCGCCGCCAGTATATCGATTGGTTATTGATCTGCGCGAGTTAAACAAATGCATTGTGCCACAATTTCCTGTGGTCCCAGATATCTCGTCATTATTGACAGCTATTGATTCCGAAGCAACATTCTTTACTGTAATTGATCTCAAAAATGCCTTTTTCAGCGTCCCAATAGATCCGGAAAGCCAATATTTGTTCGGATTTAGTTTAAATGGGCGTAGCTTTAAATTCACCCGCGCACCTCAAGGATTTACAGAAAGCCCCAGCATCTATAGCCAAGCACTGAAACGAGAACTTGACAGTATCCACATGCCAGTTAACACTGCTCTGCTTCAATACGTCGATGATCTGCTGATCACCGCCCGAAGAGAAATCAAATGTGAAAAAGCATCACTGACAGTTTTACAATTTCTAGCCGAAAAGGGGCACAAGGTGTCCCCTTCTAAGCTGCAATTCTGTGTCCAGCGAGTTGTTTATCTTGGACACTCGCTGGACAAGGAGGGAAGGCAGCTTACACCCGACCGCATTCAGTTGATAGCTAACATGCCAATGCCCAAGACACAAAAGGAGGTACGGGCTTTCATAGGCCTCACTTCATATTGTAGGCAGTGGATCCCTCAGTATGCATTTCTAGCAAAACCACTCATTCAATTGACAACACAGGAGGCAGCCACACCGACTGTTCTCCCTTGGACTCAGGAACACACACAAGCTTTTGAAAGCTTAAAGAAAGCTTTATGTCAAGCACCCGTTTTAGCAACGCCATGTTACAGAAAACAGTTTACACTCTTTGTTACAGAACGCGAAGGTACTGCCTTGTCAGTACTCACACAGGAACAAGCAGGAGCACACAAACCATGTGCTTATTTTTCTAGTACATTAGATCCCGTAGCTCAGGCTTTGCCTGCATGCCTAAAATCAGTAGCAGCAACAGCTTTAGCAATCAGACAAAGCGATGCCATAGTGTTAGGACATCCATTGACAGTTCAAGTACCACACGCAGTAGAGGTTCTTGTAAATAGAACGCAAACACAACACTTGACTATAGCACGACTTACAGGGTATGAACTTACATTGTTTCAGCCACATATAGAAATCAGACGCTGTAACACATTGAATCCTGCCACACTTTTACCAGTAGTCGGAACAGACCCACTAGCCCACGGCTGTATTGAAGTTATTACTATAATGACAAAACCCAGACAAGACTTGACAGATGTCCCATTGTCAGATCCAGACCTGACCTTGTATGTAGATGGTTCATGCATGAGAACAAGTACAGGAGAGTTAGTAGCCGCCTACGCAGTCACAACAGATACTGAGGTCATTGAAACTAATCGTATAAATACTTTGTCAGCTCAAGCCGCAGAACTTATCGCTCTGACACAAGCCTGTATTCAAGCCATGAATAAAAAAGTCAACATATACACTGATTCACGTTATGCATTCGGAGTTGTACATGACTTCGGCGTGCTGTGGCGAGAGAGAGGTTATTTAACTTCCCACGGTGCCCACATTCAGCACGGACCCCTCATTCATGCATTATTAGATGCAATACATCTACCCACTGAAATATCAATTATGAAATGTAAGGCCCATACAAAGGTTACTGATATCATTTCCCAAGGCAATGATCTAGCTGACAGAACAGCTAAACTGACTGCTCAAACTCAAACTCCCGACATGACAAAGACAATAGTCCCGATGCCGACACATTGTATGACAGTTAAAGATCCTACTCTTGACGTAATTGACATACAGACACATGCTACACCAGACGAAATAAAGAAATGGACTGAATTAGGAGGGATCCAAACGGACCAAGGATGGATGATGAAGGAAAAGTCTGTATGGTTCCTTCCTGATTCAATGGTCCAAGTTATAATTAACACTATACATAGTCCGGCACATCTAGGAGAAAAAGCTATGCTAGACAGCATTCAACACATTTGGTTTAATAAACATTTACGAGCAGCAGCCAAACAAAAGGTCCGTACCTGTATGATCTGTTGCCAGTTCAACCCAGGAAAAAGTGTTCCCGTAGAACAGGGTGGATTTCATCCTCCTGATCACCCTTTTGAAGTCCTACAGATGGATTATATCCAGATGGAACGATGTCGAGGATTCAAATATGTTCTCGTAGTTGTCTGCGCTCTGTCCCGTTGGACAGAGGCATACCCGGTTTCAGATTACACTGCCCCGACTACTGCCAAACAGTTGGTTCGAGAATTCTTCCCACGATACGGTTTACCACGTGTTGTTCACTCAGATAACGGCCAGCCGTTCTCATCCGAATTAATGAAACACGTTTCACTTCTGTTAGGTTATCAGTGGAAATTCCACTGTGTCCGACACCCCGAGGCAGCAGGTCTCGTAGAAAGACATAACCAGATACTGAAAATCAGAATGTCCAAAATATGCAGAGAGAAAGGTGTCGACTGGGTAGTAGCGTTACCAGTTGCACTCTTTTACATGAGAATGGTAGCACACTCTCGAACAGGGCTATCCCCGTATGAGGTGATCTTCGGTAGACCACCGAATATGTGGGGGACGCCTATACCACGCAAAATAACTGATATTGACTGTAATATGCTGACCGATTACTTGGCTTCCTTGATGTCTGCACTACAATCTTCTCGTTCACAGGTAGCTGCAGCCTTTCCCGACAACACTGAGGTGAAACCCCATGACGTTGTTCCGGGTAATCTTGTCTTTGTGAGGAATTTCGACCGAAAGACTCAGCTGGAGCCCAGGTGGAAAGCACCCAAGTTGGTCCTGCTGACCACAAGAACAGCCGTGAAAATCGAGGGCCGCAAGGGCTGGATTCATTCAAGCCACATCAAGAAATTTCATGGACTATTCTCGGATATAGACATTGTGCCCTGCACTCCCTCACAGACTGATACAAAACTCCCTTTTGTTGAACCGAACAAATCTGAAAATTACAAACTAAAGCTTAGGCCCACCAAGTCGAGCAATTTGATTGTTTAAGTCCTCTCCAAGGTGAAGCGGTTGAATTGTCTCTGACATGTATCCCTTGGACCTGAGTAGAGAAAATACCCAAAAAATGTTGAAACGACAGGCGTATTGTAAATCACTGCGTAGCCACTGCATAGTGACATTATTAATTTTGTTTTTATTGAGTCTTTTAATAATTATTACAAGTATGTTGTTGCACATATATTACCCTATTTCTAGACATGTTTATAATGTTGCTGCTGAACATTCTTTTAGTGATTTACCTCCGCATGAATTGTCTTATAGACTTGCGCTGCGCAATAACACTTTCATTAGTATGTTACATCATTCCCATCAGACTAGTAATGCCACCAATTGTTGGGTGTGTGGCCGACTCCCTCCCTATCAGAATTATGAAGGAGTCCTGCCTTTCTTTCCACATCCATTTACACATAATGGCTCCTGTGGAGCATGGTTTAGCTTAATTAATTCCATAGACTCAGACACAGCAGTTTACCAAGATCATTGGGTATGGGGAAATCTGAACCTAGCTTTACTCAAGGTCTGTTACCCCGACAAGGAGGGTCGCCCCAAAAGAACAGGAACTGATCTAGAAAATGAAGTATATGGATTGGGTAATTTTACACCTAATCTCATGATTCTAAATGTCGTATCTGAAATTGAACTAGTCTTACCCACCATGTCAGTATTCCCAGCGAGGGGTGAATTATGTGTAAGAAAGGTTGGTTCCATACATATGGGCCATAGTAAATGCACTACTATAGTAGAATTCAGTGATCAAGGAAAATCTTCATTTAGAGCTTCTCGCCACTCCTACTTTATATGTGGTCAGACTGCATATATGCGTCTACCTCTAGATTGGGATGGTACCTGCTACATAGCATTCCTTTTGCCACCTGTTTTCCTAGCTCCTCCTGATTATTACAGAAATATTCATTTAGTACACAACAGAGAACGGAGAGATCTCCCCATTGTCGATTACACTGAGACGGCATGGGACAAGTATGTAGATTTTAATAAAGGCATCTTTCCCTATATAGGTACTGTTACTAATAGTAAGCTGATACGTAGATTAACTAGAACCCTTGAAGCAGTAGTGAATGAGACTATTTCCGCCTTAGGCAATTTAACGGAAGAGCAGTCTGCTATGCGGATTGTTGTGCTTCAAAATCGTCTTGTCCTTGACGTCATCCTGGCTGATAGGGGCGGAGCTTGTAGGGTCATCGGATCAAGCTGCTGCGTATTCATACCAGAAAATTCGCCATCTGTATATAAAGCCATCACTCGCCTTCATAAGATTGTAAGCCAGATACACCAGAACCCAGGCACTTGGACTTGGTCCAGTTGGTTTTGGAAAGCGGTATCAGCCTGGGGATGGAGAGTTTTATCCTTCCTAGGTATTGGCCTTCTCATACTATTCAGTTGCTGTCTATGTCTACAATGTGGACCAGCGATTTGTGGTCTGTGTGCCACATCGTGCATTCCACATCAAGATTTTCATTCAAGATCCCGGAAGAAGAAAGAAGAACAAATGATGCTATATGAACAGATCAATGGATTGATGAAGATTGATATCTCTTGAAGGGCAAGTAGGGGACAAGGAGGGAATGTGGAAATATGAATTTTCCTGGTCAGTTATGTCCCCTATCTTGGACCCCAACGGTTTCATGTATGAATCACAAGTACATGTATGTTCCCTCCAGTTCCAGTTATGGAGACGCAAACACATGTGCGTCCACCGTCAACATGTCCTCTGTCAGATCCGCCATGAATAGGCCGGATATTCCATTCCTAAGTATGAAAGGCCACCGGCTTTATATGGTTCACTTATGCCATTTTACAGTCCAGGCAAGTAGGCCCTGATTCTGTCATCAAACTCTTCTTGCCTTCTGCCTCTGAAAGCTCCAGTCCGAGCCTGCATCTGTGACCATGAACTTTGTCTCATTCTCTGCGCGGCTCACGAAGCCTGACATCAGCCTATTCTCTGCCAAGAACTGTATTTCACCTTCGAATTATCTGCCTCCCCCTCAGCCGATGCATTCCTGCCTAGTAGTTTAAGTAAACATTCTTCCAGTTACCAAGCAAAAAGGCCCATCTTCTCTGTCCTCATGCAAGTAATTCATAGCCCTGTTACCATGGAATATTCCTACCCCCTCGCATTCAGTGTAGACACTTAGACGCTTGTACACGCACGCACAGTCAGTATAGAATAGATTCTGTCCGAGAGTCCTTCTTTTATGGATAACATAGTTCTTTAAACATAGGATGTTAGATATGACTTGGGATTAGGTTGACTTGACCCCCCAGACTTCTCGTCTCCACATATAGAGCTAAATGTCAAGTTCCCGTCACCCCCTAGTTACACGTCAATTACACGTCATACTGCTGCGCGCGCATCTATGCCAAGTATTATCTTATAGATCCACCTATGTATTACATCATAACCAATCATGTTCCTTTTTACTCATTATTACACCCATTTTCGGTTACGCAGACCAAACGTCAATGTCCTTATCAATTGTTACGCCTACTGTATTCACTTCATTATAATGTATGTACTATAAAAGTTACTTCTTGTCAATAAAGTATGTACTTCACTTCCTGAACCCCCGTGGTGATGGAACTTGAAGCATCCGATTATAATCGATTATTGGAATAAAGCCCATTCCGAAACTCTAATATCACGGATTCTGCCTCTCATTTTACTGAGCTATTTTATAATGTTTCTGTATCAAATTCAGTCCCGGTAAAGGAATTTTTATTTACCACAGAGGGTATGCTTCTATCCATCTCGAAAAGGCGCATACTACCACCAGAACATATTTGAGGTTGTTGCACCGCTCCATATGAATGTAATTGATTTGCAACACCTCAAATGGATATGTCGGAGGAGCAAAGTGACCTGCTGGAGTTGGGGTTCCCTTTCCCGGGTTGTACATTAAACAAACAATACAGTCCTTTACTACATTGTTTGCACATTTTGGGATATTCTCATTCTGCCACACTGGAGCCAGAAGTTTACAAATGCCTTTTGCACTTATGTGGGCTGGACCATGTGCTATAGTAACCACTGGGAGAACATAGGCATCTGGTAACAGCCAACGTTGATGTTCAGATAATTCCACCCAACAACCCATCTCATCTAACATTCCCGTACTTTCTTTCCACTTGCTCATCTCCCTCTCTGAAACCTCTTTTTGAATCGCTTTTACACTTTCCACTGTATTCTCATACATTCCTCTCTCTCTGACCCAATTTGCAGGACCTGCCACATACATTCGACTCGTTGAATCTCTCGCTGTCTTCTTTGCTATTTCGTCTGCAAATGCATTTCCCCGACCAACATCATCCGTAATCTTTTTGTGTGCACTACATTTCACATTCGCTATTTGGGTGGGTAAGGCAAGTGATTCGAGGAGATCAGTCACTAACTGACCATGTTGTATTTTGGTGCCATGTGAAGTGAGAAAACCCCTTTCCCTCCAGAGACGCCCGGAATTGAACGCTACACAAAAAGCGTATTGGCTGTCAGTGTATACGTTCACTCTTTTCCCTTTCGATAATACACAAGCTCTTGTTAATGCTACCAATTCTGCTACTTGCGCTGAATTATGTCTAATACGTGCAGTTTCCACAATCGTATGTAAGGTAGTTACAGCATAGGCTGAAACTGTATCTCCATTAGGCATTTTAAAACAAGAACCATCTACCCATAGAGTTCCATCCGGATTCTCTAGCGGTGTGTCTCTCAGGTCAATTCTTCCTTTTGTCTCGTCCTCAGTACGGAAGAAACAATCATGCTGATCCTCAACACTTTCCTCATTTGGAAGGGGCAACAGAGTAGCTGGATTTAGGGTATTACATCGTTTGATGTGTATGTGACTAGCCAATAACATCAGCTCGTAACCAGTTAACGAGCACTCGTAAGATGCTGTGTTTTCGTTCTGTTTAGTAAAGTATCTACTGCATGTGGCACCATGACAATGAGAGTGTTATCCAACACCACTCCAGCAGACTGTCGGATAGAAATTGCTGCTGCTGCTGTCGCTTTGAGACAACTAGGCAATGCTTTAGCTACGGGATCTAACGTAGCCGAAAAATAGGCACATGGCCGCTGTTTGTCTCCAAATTGCTGCGCTAAAACTGACAATGCACAACCTTCTCTCTCGTGAACATAGAGCGTAAAAGGCTTAGTGTAATCTGGGATGCCTAGTACAGGAGCAGAACACAGAGCGGTACGTAAGTCAGTGAAACTCTTTTGGCACTCATCAGTCCATGGAAGGGGCTGAGGCGTATCTTTTAAAGTGAGTGCCAACAAAGGTTTGGCAATTAGAGAGAAGTTAGGGATCCACTGTCTGCAATAAGAAGTAATACCCAGAAAGGCACGTACTTCCCTTTGTGTGGATGGTACAAACATTCGCGCAATTGCCTGAATTCGTTCTGGTGTCAATCGTCGTCCCTCCTTTGATAGGAGATGACCCAAGTAGGTAACCTCTCGACAAACATATTGTAGTTTGGAAGGTGAAACCTTGTGATTCAGTTTAAACAAGTGGTGTAACAATGCAACAGTGACATCTTTGCAGATATCTTCTGAATCAGCGGCGACTAATAAGTCATCCATATATTGGATAAGAGCAGCACCAGACGGCAAATGAAAAGTATCAAGATGATATTTTAAAGCTTGACTGTAAATAGAGGGACTTTCACAATAGCCTTGGGGTGCGCGCTTAAACCGGAAGCTTCGGCCTCCAAGAGAGAAACCAAAGATGTCCCTACTCTCTTCTGCAATGGGAATACTAAAGAAGGCATTCTTTAGATCGATAACAGAAAACCAAGTCGCTGTGGAAGGTATCATTGTCAACAAAGCAGTGATATCTGGTACAACAGGAAATTGTGGGATCACAATTTTGTTTACTTCTCGCAGATCAGTTACGAAACGGTACACAGGACGCTGAGAAGGATCAGTGCATTTAAGAACAGGGAGAATTGGACTATTGCATGTATTACCTCTTGTTTCTTCAACCACACCCTTCTGAATCAAGTCATGAATGATTCCCAAAAGCGTTTTCTCACCTTCAGCAGAAATTCTATACTGTGGGATGCGCGGTAATTCAACATTGGGCTTGAGAGTGACAACATAAGGCGGAATCTCAAGACAACCCACATCGTTCGGACCCGTGGTCCAAAGTGCTGTTGGAAGAGAAAGTAATTCAGGTGGAAACTGATCTTTGGACAAATACATTGGGGAGACCAATTTCTGTCCTAAAGTAAGATGTACACCAGAAGGAGAACAATATATTGTAGCATGCATTCTTTTCAATAGGTCTAGACCCAACAGATTCTCACCGCAACCATTCGTTAACAGAAGTGAAGCTTCCAAATCATAAGGACCAACTGAAATAGGCAAAGGGCAAGAAACTGGATTGCGAACAGGGGCGCCAGAAAATCCTACGGAAACATTAGTTAAGCCAGACAAAGGTGCCCCACGGAGTTTAGAATGAATGATAGAACTTCTCATTGCTCCAGTATCCAGAAGAAATGGCTCTGAAACACCCATTGTAGTGACGTTAACATAAGGTCCATTTTGATCTACTGGGATTGGCACAACTCCCTTACTTTGTCCATGGCTGTCCTAGTTAGCATGAAGACTCTCATTCTCGCCTTCAACATAATAGTCTTCATTGTAATACTGAGTAGACCTCACAGTTTGCTGATCAAAGTAGTTTGTGGAATTGGGAGAAGGAAGGGCATGCTGTTCTTGAGTCAACACACCTCGACCTCTACCTCTGTTTGCTGACTGGAGGCCAGCACGACCTCGTGGAGCAGGTAACGCTCCATTGCGCTGCAATAAAACCGGACAACTATTCTTAAAATGACCTTCCTCTCTACAATAGGCACATTGATTAGGACCTAACAAAGGTCGCGGATTGTATGGTTCAGGTTTTTGATGCAACCTCTGAAACTGCGGGGGCTGCTGAATTTGAGGCTGAGCATAACGTGGGGGATAGGCTTGTTGCAAGAGAACCTTCGTCTTTAATTCTTTCGTCTTTTTCTCTTGCTTTTCTTTTTCCTCCTTATCTCTATTCTCATAATATTGCGCAGTAGCCAATATCTGGGCCAAAGACGAAACAGCCCATGAACTTTCTGAATCTTTTAATTTGTGTGACAGCTCGGGAAGCAAATTGAATATAAATTTGTCCACGAATAATCGCTGTCCACCCTCTGTAGCCATGTCTTGACCACTGTGGTCGATAAATGTCTCCTCGAAATGAGTAAAGAAGTCAGAGACACTTTCATCTTTCTTTTGTTTGCATGCTGCTAGTTTATCCCAGTTAACTCTCAATGCAGGCATCATAGTTTTCATTAAGGTACTGATTCTACCAGGGAGTTCCGAGATCAAAGCGTCAGGCTTTGCGCCACCCACTTGGTCTCTATCTGTATCAGTTATAACATCCCAAGTAGCACCTAGTTCCTGCGCGTGATCCTCTCTACGAATTTTAGCCCATATTGTCTGTGGGACTACATTTCCCATTAGCATGTCAATATCTGCTAGGTTCATAATGCAAGCGTCAACTTTCTGCGATAGTTCTTTGTAATAACCTGCAGGGTTCTTACGAGGATCTGGTAGAGTCTGCTTAAGGGCCAAAACTTCAGATCTCTTCCAAGGGACATGTACCCATATACGTTGGAAATGAGCAGGAATAGGTGCATTACCACCTACTCCCGCAACCTCTTCTTTCCATACTGGAGGAACCTCTCTCATAGGATAATTTTTCGACGTCAGTCTAGCCGACGGATCGGAATCAAGGAAAATCTGAGAAAACAATAAGGATCTATAAGAGATAAGCGTCCTTACAGCTTCCTCAACCTTAGAACCCACAATAAGTCCTTTTTCAAAATCAGTCTGAACATTTAACAGATCTTGTGAGATCGGACTCGAACTCACATCTTCCCATTCTTTAATGAGAGTGTCGCATATTACATTGAAAACGTATCTTTGCGTAGGTGCATTCCATTGCAAAAAGGTAGGCATAATATCAAGCACACTGTATTGTGGACCCTTCTTGATCCATTTTCGTGCCAGAGAGTCTAACTTCTCTCGTTCCTCAAAATCTGGGAACTGACTACGAGATTGCCTTCGAACAAAAGCTGGAGACACATTTAGAGCTTCAAAGAAAGGAGATAGAATACTAGTGACAGAGTCTGTGAGACGCTTACGCACAGACGGAGAATTAGACATAAGAATTGGAGACAGAGTATTAGGGGAACTGACAGGAGAAGAATGGATAACTGCAGGAGGAGCAGAAGGCAAAGGAGATCTAAGATCAGGAGATGAAGGCAAAGAGGTTAAGACCAACGGTACAACCGGCAAGGGCGGTAATACTGGAGGTGGCAAATGCGAAAGAGCCGGAACAGGCGGAAGTACCACTGGCGGCTGAACAGGCTGTAACGGCTGAGGTACATTGGCATTTTGCGAATAGGGCGGAGGCAACCTTAATAAGTGGGACATTAGGGGATCTTCTTCTATATCTTTCTTATTATCAGAAGGAGAAACAGGCAACACCGGATAGCATTTATCTATCGCCATACGATGTTGTCTTTCTGAAATTTCAGTCGCATTATCAATTTCATCGTCTTTGAACTGTTGGGCAGCCTGTATAATTGTCATACCCTGTGCTTTCCTATCTCGTTTTGCTTGTTTAATTTCTTTCTGTTTGGCTTCCTTACGCCAAAGGCGGAAAGAGTCAAACATTGCCGGACGGGCTTTTCTTTTAAATAAAACTGCTTCCAAATTATCTAGCACATCAGGATCAAAACTACCATTTTCTGGCCATTTGAGAACACCATCTTTCTTCGTGTATCGGGTCCATGTCTCGTTAAAGACAATGGGGCCGATACCATGTTTTGAATAGAGCTCATATGTGGGAGTTCCAACCGAAGGAATCCGACAAGAGTCCTCAAGTCGGGAATCCCTATTACAACCAAGACAACAAATTCTTCCAAACTTAGTCAGACCAGGCATCTCGAGATGTCTCCGGACTGTTCACAAACTTCAAGAGAGTAAAACTCAGTTTACGCAGTACAAATGCACTTACCCTCAGCTTTATCTTTTGCAAAAGATAAATCTAAGAACCCAAAGAAATCAATCAAAGAACATCAAAGAACAAACTTGTGGGCGCGACCCACAAAGATACTTAACTAAGGACGTCTTCTTCCACCAACAGAGGCCCGTCTATCGTCTCGCCTTACCATACATCATCAAAGGAAGGGCCAAAGCAGGGCGGCAGTCAGGGCAGTGGTCGTCAGTAGCCGTCAGGAAGGAGTAACCGTGCTGCAAAAGACCTTCGGACCACTTTCGACATACAGGGGTCGCTTAGTGTGGCTCGCGAACCCTCCGGAATTTTCTTGCAGGGTTCCTCACGACCTTCGAGCAGAACCGGTACCACTGAAGCCGCCCCATGTTGGGCGCCAGTTGAAGAACCAGAACCTTTTGGTCCTGGTGGCGCAGGGTATGCCCAAAGTCTCCGGAGTTCACCTGCTTCGCTACACAGAGACACGGGACACTCTGTCGGCGTTAGAAGATCAGATTTATTTAGCTGCAGCTAGTACAGTTATGCTAGAAGTACACAAAGTAGGTTCTCAGGAGACTGCCACTTCACTCTGTGGCGCATCGGGTTAAATACTATACAATAACACAATCATTACTAAAATACACTCCCAGAGCATACAAAAAAGAGCCAATAAGGAAAGTTGGAAAACAAGGCGGAACCAATAAGAAAGGTTTGAAAACAGAAGTGTCAGATGACTCGACGAGACCTCTCCTCCAACTATGTTTGTCACCCCACCCTCAAACTAATTCATTAACAGATTCATAACTAACTTGCAGGTGGCGAGATACGTTTGTGTGTATTGAAGGACAATCGTGAAACGAGAGAATGCTAGCAGGAGACAGTGAAGGCCAGTCGATGAGATAAGGTCAGGAAAGAATAGTGTGAGCCAACAGATAGTTGAGACAGGGATTAGAAAAGCCAGACAGTGATTAGTGTACTCGGCTAGTTCTAACACCAGCTCTGCAAATAGAGGGCGAAGGCGTATTTTGACACCAGGCTACAGAAAAAGCAGAATAGACTTTGTTCACCGTGCTGCCTGAGTGATGGCAACACAAAATGGCGGTGGGCCACAAAATGGCTGGTCGATTCGATCGTGATCGAAAATCGAAGTTCCTCACATCTTGATAAATATATGTATGTATATGTAGTATGGATGCATTTCTTAAAATAAAAAATTTTTGTTAACAAAAATTTCTACAATCGTACATAAAAAGTGCGATTTGCAGTTTGAATATGATGAACAGCATGTACTTTTTTGTTTTTGTTTTACTTTTTATTTTATATAGCGCGAACTCGACCCGAAGGTATTGGAGGCTTTACATAAGCACCGTATTTACATTACACATTCAGGCACGGGGAGATTAAGGGGTATATTAACAAGCCAGGCGATAAAATTATCGCCGCTTTAGCGGCAGAAAACTGCCACTAAAACGGCGATAATGGACTTGATAATATGCTCTATGAAATTCCAATTGAAGCCCATGTTAAATGTGTAGGACATCTAACATGGGCTTCAATTGGAATTCCATAGAGCATATTATCAAGCCCATTATCGCCGTTTTAGCGGCAGTTTTCTGCCACTAAAGCGGCGATAATTTTATCGCCTGGCTTGTTAATATGCCCCTTAGTGATTTGCCCAGAATCACAGGATGTGGACGTGACCTCGAGGCTCGAACTCTGGTTTCCAGCACCAAAGTCGGCAGTTTAGCTGACGGACCAGACTGGCCATAGCGGGCACTGGGCATTTCACTGGTGGGCCACTAGGGTGGGGGCCGGTTTTGGGCCCCCTGGGGACCGTTTTTGTAACCGGGGGCCTTCAATATCGGCCCCCTTGAACAAAATCGTCCGAAACTGGCCATAACAAACAACTCGGCCGCACCCCCTTCCCCCCTCCTGGGCACCGGTCGAGCAGTTTGCCACGGCCGGTTAAGGTTTCCAGTCTCGCCCTGCTGCGTATTGTGTATTGATACGGTTCTCAACGTTTTTTTATATCATTTTTTAAATGCTCTACAACAAGACGCAGCCCACGCTGTCTAAAATTTAAAAAAATTGTATATATTGGTATTGCTAAACATACCTATATAGGTGTCTCGATGTTGACATAATGTTATTTGACCGCATTAATATCCGCGGTTTCAGCTGCTGTCTGAAAGAGAAAATGACCCACATATTGATTGGGAAGGGTTTTCAGTTTGTTGCCACTTCAACATTGATGGATCTTTCCCTTTTAATCTGGAGTTTATGTTTTGTTCTGATATCCAAAGTCAGTCTGCTCTGCGCCTTTTCTTAGGTCAATCATACTGGTCCACCTTGTACTTCAAACAGAAGGTGTTGGAAAAGGCAGGAATTTAAAAGCCAGATACACAGGGCCTGTTTTTGAGAGGACTCTGCGGCCGTTGTGTCACTAATTTTGATGCGCCGGTGGCAGTCAGCACGCCTTATCTACAAGTCAACACATGTGGCCAAATGCGCCCAAAAAATACCTCTACTAGAGAAGGCTGTACCACGCAGAGACTAAAATATTCAAGGTAGGTGTGTTCCCCTGTAAAATCCAGAATAAAATCAATGCATGATATTTATGGGTTTGACAATGTGTAATGCATCATCATTCAGCATCACGCAGAGCCTGAAATGTGGGACAATTCCTGAGCATCGGCAACCCAGGCATACAAATTAAGTGTGAAGTATTGGCTGTGCCACATAAAGACAAGCCACACTCTTTGGAAAACTCAACTTTGCCATGGTGGTGTTTATTTTGCAGCTGGGAGTTGCAATGAGACCACCATCACGTAGGCAGCGCAGGAGAAGGGAGTGCATTTTTCGCCAGTGGACTTCCCTCATTGACCTCAGGGAGGATGAGGTCATCACATACTACTGACTCAGGAGGGAGTCTATAATAGAACTGCTGAACCAGATAGTACCAAGGCTCCAGCTACCTGGCTCCAGATGCCAGGCCCACCAACATCCCTCTTAGGTCATGCTGATGGCTGTCCTCCACATGCTGGCATCTGATTCATTCCAGATCACAACAGCCAGAGTGGTATGAATATTGCAGCCTTCATTTTCTGCCTTCCTAGCCTCTGTCCTGGATGCCATCATCCACTTCACACCCCAATACCTCCTCATCCCAAAGACACAACACACTAAGCTATGCCATTGCCAGGTTTCCACATGTGCTGGGTGCCATGGATTGCACACGTGCAGCTGGTTCCCCCTGCAGCAATATCACATCTGTACAGGATGAGGAAGCACACATACTCTATCATTGTCCAGGCCATCGTGGACCATCGGGAGATGTTTACAACTATGCTGGCAAAATACCCAGGGATGCGCATGAGGCCTACATCTTCAGGAACTCCATCATCAATGACCACTTCCAGAATGGCCTATATGGGAATATTATCCACAATTGACATATATACATGTCTGGGGCCTACGCTGATATAGCATGCCACACATGGACTTTCCACATAATTCTTCCTGTGGTGCTCCAGAAACTTTAGTCAACATACAAGTTCACTTCCTTGTGTGACCCACTTGTTCATTTCCGCAGTTCTTGTTCTCACACCACTGGTCTTGTTGAACTTTGATATCAGGAGTTGGTATGCCATTGAGGAAAGTCTAACCTCAGATTTTTCTCTTGTTTTGCGTTTGTACTCATAATTGCCTAGCCTGTCATTCCACATGATTTCATTCAGCATTCTTCACCCAGTGCAGTTGATGTGGCTCCATCCATCAACACAGAGTGAAATGACACATTGCTGTTCACTGACATTCTGTTGCTGCTGCCATTGACAGATTAGCGAACGCATGTCAATGTGGCACATCATTGTCTACACTTTAAAGTGCATTGTTCCCACTATATGCAGATGACACAAGCGCCTAGATATTTGGAAAAGTGGCACTGTGCAACGCAGTAAGTCGCCTGTCTGTACTGCACCACCAAGAAAGGGCAGAAGTTCACACTATTTAGGCCATAGAGCACATTCCTGGTCTTTCCCTCTACTCTGGCATACATCAACATAGAGACGTGCAACATGTATGTCAGAATACAAAAATATGAGGAGATGATGAAAAGTAAGGAAACATATGCCCTCATTTATGGGATTTTGGTGTAGGGCAGCAAAGAAAAGTCACCTTGCTGTGCTCCCAAAGCCAAAGTGTAAGGGAAGGAATGCACTATATTCATCCAATATATAGCATTTCTGCACCTTCACCCTGCACTGGCGCCGTTTCAGCTGACTAGCACCAATGCACTCACTCTTGCACCATAGTGCAAGGATGCCTATGTTGTTGCAAGAATCGTGTTTGTGCTGGAAGGAGAAACTACCTGCACAAAAACAACCCCGTGACCCTTTATCTTCTTTCTATGTGTGCTTCAGAATGGAGTACACATGGAAAGAAGATAAAAGGAGAAAAAATCAAGTTATATCTCCTTATTGTGCCTCCCCTGGGGAGCGTTAAAGTCTTTGCACAGCCCAGGTCTACAGGTCTTTGTGCTGCCTTGCCTTACTCCATATCAATGAGGCCATTCTAACCCACCCAAAGTGGCTTTGTGTGACCTCATATCTATGATTAATCGATTAGCACCACTGGAGCATCACCAAAAGTTATGATAGGGCTTTGCAAGAGGCGTATTCATTTGCCCTTTCGTTACTTCTAGGGTCAATCATGTCACCCATGTATCATGGTACACTGGACTCTGCCAATATGCAGCCCAGCATTACTCAATCGATCACATCCTTGACGCAGCCTCCAGGCATATCATGATGGCTATATCTGAAGTCCAGCTTCCAGCCTGCTCAGGCCTGCAAATGGACTAGATGCATGCAATGAGCGGGGCATATTGTCACTTGTATGTTTCTGCAGTTGTCTACTTCGGAAATATTGGGATATAACAGTTTAGTTAATAACAATGTTAACATGTGTTACAGCAATATTTATAATTCTATGTCCTCTTTCATGTCTCCTAGGTGGACATCTTCCATTCTCATGGGGGGAGGTGGACGCATTCCAGGACCCCAATACTACCAGTAAGTGTAATTAGTAAATGTATGTGCCATTATGATGCCTGTGTATGATCTATGTGGAAATGATCAATTGTGATGTGTGGTGGGAGGTAACACTCATCTACCATCAATGAGCTATCAGTCTGTGATTCAGTACAGAACCTGCCCAAAGTTTGTTTAAGACTGCTCACAGACAAAGAATTTTGAGACTGTACTGTGTATGTAAGCAGGCCCAAAGGAAGTACACATCTTTTAAAATGTACACAGAGTGGCACATATATAGTCATGTTGCTATGGGCACAGTGAGCATTGTCTGGCACACACTCTGCATGTGTTCCACACAGACACATTACCTGGAACAAGAAATGGCACAAACCATAAAATTAGGAGTCAACGTATGTCATAACACTATGAATTCTGTTTTGCTAAGCATGTCTGGGCAGGGATCAGCTTTTAAAGTCCAGGTTTGTTCAGAGAGCTGGGCCAGAAGATGTGCATTATTTCTACACAGCCATTGTTACCAAGCATGGACAGGAGAGGTGTAATGGAATGAGATTCACACATGGTGTGATCCTAAAGCATGTATTCCAACAAAATTCAGCATCATAGGTTCAGATATGCAGCACATTTTAGGGATCTCCAGATGAGAGTTTTCAGTTTCTCTGAACAAAATGGTGGACATGCATACCTGCTGTGTTACTCATAGAGTGTCTGCAAAAATCTGAACCGTCCATGTAGTAGTGTGACAAAATGGATGCAGGAATATGTCAACATTTATCTGGGTTGCCATCACTATGCAAACACAATAGATTATGGTAGTTGCAGCATATGTTTGATGTGATGGACCTATATCTTCATAAGTAATGTGTTTTGGCCATGACTGACACACAATTAGATGCCTACATGACTGCCTCTTTGTGTGTTTGTTATTCATAGGATGGACAGTAAGATATTCGATGTGTTAGTCTTCCATGAAGTATGTCTGTTATGATCCAGCCTCAGTGTTACTTGAGACTCCCTCATACTTATAGAGCAAGGGTGTTGGTACTGGCCCATTCTGGTTAGCTGAGGAAAGGCCTTAACCAGGCAGAACCTAACACTCCTGTCAGGGGTGGGTGATTACACTCATTGCATAACTTGCCCTCACCCTTGGGTAGCTTGGCACTGAGCAGTCAGGGTTATCACTGAGGCAGTGTGTAAATCATTGGCACAACACTCTTGCACAATAAATACACTGAGCAACACAAAACAGACTTTACACATGGTTTAGTGAATACAATTTGTATTCAACACACACAGTAACTAACACAACATGAGTATCATGTATTTCTGGGCCTAAATCACATTCGAAACTATCACAAGCAGAACTAGGCCCAACCATGTAAAAAATGACATCAGTAATATGCACATTTTGGAAAAATCCAACTATATCTCCAGCACTCTTATGCAGTGCAAAATATTGTCAGAACAAGGCCCACCCTTCTAATTCCATACCACACATTTATAGGGTGACCCCCCAGTTCAGAAAGATATCAGAAATGTGTACATACAGATGATTACAGCACTTTTAAACAGCCCCGTGGCCCAAGCCCGCAAGGGTAAAAACCAATCTCAAACATCAAATTGTTTTGACGAGGAAACAATGTGTACAGCAACACTGCCGTGCAGTGTAATTAATCACAGGCAATCACTCCCACACAATCATATATGCAGTGCTAATGATATTAGCACCGCATATGGAGCAAATTCGCACACACACTCACCCTAATCGGGTGCACTGATATCCGGCAGGTCAGTTGATAATGCACTTGCAGACCCAAGGGCCCAAGCCCTCCCCCTTCAGCCAACCCTGACTACCCTACATCCAAGGGCTAGAAGTATAGAAAAAATTCCCCCTAATAGTAGGCCAATCACGGCAGGAGTCACACTTAATCATGGTACTGGGAGAAAAGGTGGGGATAGGTAACAGGCTAATTAGGTGGCAGTCGACAAATGGAGGTATGGCCACTACTCTGGAAGTTCAATCAAAGTATTCCACACTGTGACTTCAGGCAGCGGCCCAGTTCTGCGAATCTCATGGGGGTCATGCAGTCTCTTGACTCACTTCTGATCGCTCTCAGAAGCGTTCTTTAGCCTAGTCAATTTCTCTCACTACCCAGGCCAGATCCGGGCAGTACTACCCGGCAACACAAAGTCATGTGGAGAAGTGTGGCTCAATGGTTAGAGCGGCAGACCTCGATGCAGAGCACTGGTCCAGGACCAGGGTTCAATTCCCGCCGCGGCAGGGTCTCGGGCTATAAATTCCTCGGACCTGATATTCTCGCCTCAGTGCCTATTCTAATCATGGGTCCCACGCTGCAACTCTGGGCAATAGCTAGCTTAATCTCCACAACTGCCCCAACAGCGCTGGGATGCCTGGCTTCACCATGGGGGTGCCCAGGAGTGGACACTTCACACGGATAGCCAGGAATGGTTCCTACAGAGGTATGAGTACAGCGCTGAGATACCCCTAGGGGTGATTCGGCGCTATATAAGTACATACACATTTACATTTACATTTACATAGGGCTAGGTGAGGAGAGGGCAGTTGGTCCGCCGTGCTGAGGGCACAAAAAGGAGCAATCATTTAATGAAGGATGAAGCAGGGGAGCCCATCGGAAGGAGGCTCCCCGTAGGCCACACGCTGATCAAAGTAGTACCCAGGCAAACCGGGCACTCCAGAACACAAATCCGTTCCTCCGTACCTTCCTGGAAATGAGGCACAATGTATGATGTGCATTGGTATGAGTCACACTAGACAGTTCTAGTCACACACAATGCAGAGTCACAAACTCAGCACCTCAGAACCTCCCTGGAAATGAGGCACAATGTTTGGTGCATGTTGCTCTGAGTCACATCAGACAATTCCAGCCAAACACAATGAATAGTTATGAAATGTGTATCTGACTGGAAATAAGGCACAACGTTTGGTGCGCTTTGAGCTGAGTCGCACCAGACAATTCTGGTTATACACACATGTGCAAGATGAGTGATGCCACACAAGGTAGAATGAGGCACTGCTATGGGTATGCCCTCACTCTGAGGGTTGCAACCTGTGAATTGGACACCACACACAATGAGCATGCAATCAGCATGTTGCATGAGAGAGATGGGGCATGATCAATGAAGCGGGTCACATGGGGTCCCACAACCAGTGAATCCTCTCACCACCAAGACGCTTCTACCCATCAAGGCCCCATGAAGTGGGGGGCATACTCCTGAGATACGGGCAGTGCTTTTAGGGCTCCGCACCAGGCAATATGGTCTCCAGGCAGAATACATGGTTCCACACTCGCACTGCGCTACCAGTGAAATCCAGCAGACGATGCATGTAGTCAAACGGCACCGCTCTCCAAGTGTTACAGGTAGATGGTGTTGGTCCCTCGCAGGAGGTCTTTGATGTCCCCGAGATCTCCACAAGAGAACAGGAAGCAAGCCAACAAGCCCTTGGAGGGCACACTTCTGGGTGCTACACAACAGCAGGAAGTCAGCCCAGGCCAGCCTGGAAGGATGTGCATTCCCTTCCAATGGCAGTAATCCTCCTTGTGCGCAACAGATTCCTCTGGCAGTATGCACCACACAGTTTCAGGATCTCAGGTCCCACATCCCAACAAGTGTATCTCTACCCTACTAGAATGTGATACTAGTAGTTATATTGAAGTGTGCATTGGAAGTGGGGGTGGTTGAGAGTATTTCCCTTTGAACCACAGATGTCTCTCCTAAATACAAAGCGAACTTTGTACAACTCGTATCCCGGGAAAAGATGTTCCCGGGGTGCGAGTCGTACAGGGGTACGAGTCGTACAGGCCCCCCATGCATATGTACGCACCTTACAACAACATCGCGTATGTACGGTGCGTACCCCCAACATCACGTATGTATGCACCGTACATACGCAATGTTGGGGGTACGCACCGTACATGCACACTGGGGGTACGCACAGTACATGCGCACTGGGGGTATGCACAGTACATGCGCACTAGGGGTACGCACAGTACATACGCACTGGGGGTACACACAGTACATGCACACTGGGGGTACGCACAGTACATGCGCACTGGGGGTACGCACCGTACATGCACAATGCACGGGGGTGTATGCCTGTACGACTTGTACCCCTGGGGACTCTGCTTTTATGGCTGTTTTTAGCTCCCGTAAGAAAAGAGCCGTACGGAGTGTCATAGGGACGAATCGTACTTGCTGGGCCGGAAACCGCTGCTTAAATACGTACGGATGTCGCATACAGGCTGTTCTGGATCCGATTCATAGTTTTTTTTTACCCGTACGGTCTTTTGTACGAAACGTACGGAAATAGGTTTTCTGTACGAATCATACTTCCTAGGTTGTACGGAAAGTTTGCCGGGTACGAGTCGTACAGAGAAAATGCTCCGTACAACGATTCGTACAGCCTTTTTCCAGGATTGGAATCGGCCCCTAAATTGTAATGAGTTATCTCTAAGCCAACCTGTTGTTTCTCGCATACAGTTATGGAATTTCTCCAAGGGAACTGCATTGTTGCCCTCAAAGGAGAAGACAAGTTGGGTGTCGTCCGCGTAATTTATGACATCAATGCCAAAAGATTTTATGAGGGAGGTGAGTGGACACAGATATAAATTAAAAAGGATTGGACTGATCGCTGAACCCTGCAGAACCCTGTGTTTTACGGGCTAATCTTGGGAGAGCAATGGTGTCAAGGTCACTGCCTGCTGTCTATTTAAGAGGTACGACTGCAGCCAGTTCAGTGCCTTGGCCACAATGCCAAACTCCCCAAGCCTCCTAATCAAGATCTTATGGTTGACCGTATCGATTGAGGCTGACATGTCCAACAGCAATAAAATGGCTGTATGACCACTGTCAACCCGCATTCCTAGGTCATCCAGGACTGTCACCAGGACGGTTTTGGTGCCATGTCCTGGCTGAAACCAAATTGGACCTCGTCCAAAAGATTGTTTTCCTCTCTACTCTTTCTAAGATCTTGATTGGGTAGGGTAACAGGGAGATGGGTCTATAATTAGAGGGGCACTGAGGGTCCAACGTAGCTTTCTTTAATAGGGGAGAGACAACTGCCTTTTTCCAGCAGTTAGGCACTGTGCCATTAGTTAGAGATTGGCAGCAAATTTGGTAAAGATATGGGAAAAGCTCAGTACCAAAGAATTTCCACATCTTATGTGGGATCGGGTCCAGGGGAGAGCCTGACGAGATACTGGCTGCAATCATATTGAACTCTTCTTGTGAAGGGACATGGAAGAACTCCAGAGGCAATGTAACCTCCCTAAGGGAAGTTACACCCGGAGTTCCACCACCTGGTGATAGATGCATATCAGCTTCTCTATCCAGTTCCGCATCCCTGGAAGAGTTTAACCCAGTATATACATAGCACTCAGAATAAGACGCATCTGCAGCAATGAGGAAACCTGTAAAGACCTTCTACAGGAGCTTGCTACATTATTTGAAAGCCTAAGCTATCCTCTGAATATCATACAGCAACAAATTGACAAGTCTTTGCAGTTACCCAGAGAAGCACTTATTTGGAATACCAACGGCATAAACAAAAGTGACAGAACTCCATTTGTAGTTGACTATCATCCATCAGCTCCCAATTATAGAAATATATTGCTAAAAACATTTCCCTTACTGTCCACTTGTGAAAAATTGCAAAAGGATTTTCCAAAACCGCCAGTCATTGCTTACTGCAGAGCTCCAAATTTACGATCTCTTATTGTGAGAGCTGAACTCAAGCAAGCTGTAACAAATGCAGGGATTAATTTCTGTGACTTTAAAAGGTGCATCACGTGTGAATATCTTTTACAATCATCATCAGTAACTAGTTCTGTTACGAGAAGGACCTATGCAATAAGGCAGCATCTTACATGTCGCTCAACATGCATTATTTATGTGATTCAGTGCCAACGGCAAAGCTGTACAAAACAATATATAGGCCAAACAGTGAATGACCTCCGTACACGATACAGGAACCACAAATCGGCAATAATTAATAAGAAAATTGACTAGCCTGTGGCCAACCAATTTAACCTTGTGGATCATTCACTATCAGATTTTATGAATTTCCCCGTGGAACATATTTGAAAGAAAGAACTACTGGACTCCAGTGAAAACTTCTGGATGTACCGTTTTAAATCACTGCATCCAGATGGACTGAACATTACAGTAAACACAACCTGGTTACTGCATATGTCAAGAGCTCTCAGGACTGCATTGATTCCACATTCCAAATGGAACCTTCACTCACGATGCTTTTTGAAAATTCAGCTGTGTCATCTGTGCAGCCACTGAGCAAACCATCTTGTACTACCTGAGGAAGGCGGAAGCTGAAACATTGTAGTGGAAATATATTTTTGTTCTTTGGTGATTCTAACTTTTTGAGTCACTTCTTTCTTGGATATTTTATTTCTTTGTGACTCATTGTATCCTTTGGGATCCAGATTTTTGCCCTGGTTGGCTGTTGTTTTCTTGTGATCCTTCATCTTCACATATATATATATATATTCACTTAAAAAACCATAGGTTTTAAGGAAAGTTCTAGTTAGTTGGACATTTCACTCGTATAAAACCATAGAAATTCCCCTGTTATAGTTAGTTCAGCTAACTATAACTCGCGCCGCCGCAATGCACTGCTGATGACGTCACATATTACATCACTCATGACATGGTCTGTGACATCACTGATGACATCACTGATGACATCTCAAATGACATCACTGATGACATCATCCATTGATAATTTTATGCATCTTCTCACACTCAAATATAACGTTTGATACACCCACTCTAAATTACAGACTGCCATTCTCAAAACCATAGACATGCCAACACCAATAACTACATATCCACTCTTTGATTATTAGGTCTACACACACATCCAGTCACTCACCCATATAGTCACTCATACTTACCGGCACTCAGTACAGGACTATCATATGCACTCATACACCTATATAGAAACTCACACACCGCCACTCAGCCATAAAGGTACTCACACACCTAGTCAGTCATGCAAATAATTAATCACACTGCCCTGTACTCACCAATACAGTTATAAACACACCAGCTCACTTATTCATATGAATTCTAGCACATACTTACACTCTTATACAATCACTGATACAAGCACAGACTCATCCATACAGTCACTCTCACAATCACTCACTCTCACTTATAGCCATTTATATACTCCAACACACATATATACTGCCTTTCACATATGCAGTTACCCATACATATACAACTGAGATATATATTCACTCACTAACACACCCATTCACACACTCACCCACCCATACAGTCCAGCACATATGCACTCTTGAAACCATGCACCCATTGAATCACCCACTCACACATCTATGCACAGTCATACACACACCACCCACACAAACACTCAGACACCCATACTCAGACAACAAATAAATAACCCATATAGACACTCATGTAGCTACTCACCAACCCATGCAGTTGCTTACACACCAACTGAGAGACTAATACAGACTTTCACACAGTTTAGTCACTAACCCATGCATTCAGTAAGACACGTTCAATCACTCACTTATACAGTCAGTCACGCATCTACTAAATAATCCCTTCAGGCACTTGTAAATCCACTCATTCTTCAATACACCTTGTCATAGATATATATGACAAATATTTAAACTTTACAGAAACACACATTCACTGGATGATGTCATTTGAGATGTCATCAGTGATGTCATTTGAGATGTCATCAGTGATGTCACTGACCATGTCATGAGTGATGTAATATGTGACGTCATCAGCAGTGCATTGCAGGGGCGCGAGTTATAGTTATCTGAACTAACTATAACAGGGTAATTTCTATGGTTTTACACAAGTGAAATGTCCAACTACCTATAACTTTCCCTAAAACCTATGGTTTTTTTAAGTGAATTTCTAAGGTTTTTTAAATGCTAATTTCTAACTATAACATGCCTGAAACCTATGGTTTTTTCAGTGAATTTCAAAGGTTTTTTAAATGCTAATTTCTAACTATAATGTGCCTGAAACTTATGGTTTTTTCTGTGAATTTCAAAGGTTTTTTAAATGCTAATTTTTAAGTATAAAAGTAGTTATACCTATGTTTTTGTACTGAATTTGAAGATTTTTTTCAAACTGTTAATATGGAAATATATTATTTATTAAACAATATTATATACTTTTCTGAAAATTGTTTTACATTTTTTAAAAAAAATTAAAACTGAAATATACTGTAATTATTTAGTTTTATTTCTTAATTTTAATATATTTATATTATTATTTTTTAAAGAAATGTTGGAGTTGCGCACCCAAAGTGTACCTAACGCGACGGGTGTGCGTATTACAGCCGCCATTTGGAAAAGTTGTGAAGGATCCGCGTATGGTGTGCGACGGGTGCGTGTTTTCCAGTTACGTGATATACCTATAATATTACGTGTTGTGTGCGATAGGTATGCGACGGATGTGCGAGTTCTGTGTTGAGAATAAGTTTCCCACACAAGGAATAAGTTGAAAGATGATTTATTGAGAAATCAGAGTCAATAGGCATCAACCATCACCATTCGCCACGACCTCCCACTTCAGTCTGAACAATAGAACAATTTCTCATCAAAAATTACAACAAAACATAACTATAACGCTAATAGAATAACTCCCCAATAATACATGAAGGCAAACCTACATAACATAAATTCAGGCAAACTTAAATAACACAAATTCACCCCCCAATCTCCACAAATACCAATTATTGTAACACATAATCTTTGAATCTCCTTGGAATGCATTTTTCTCTTGCAGGATGCACCCCTACAGACACCGCACTCTCGCCCCCAAGAGATCAACAATGAGAATCCACACCACCCTCACCATTACCCTCACCGTAAGGGTTCTCTAGATATTTCACCAACCTCGACATACTCCACATTGCACCCGAATCAACTCTCACCACATTTTTCCTGATGGTCACAATGGTAAAGGGACCAATGAATGAGGACTCTCCTTTCAAACTGTATCTTGGATTCTTCACTAAGACCCTGTCCCCTACATTCCATTTCCTGCTTCTAACCCTCATCCTTGAATCATAATCAGCCTTGTACCTATGCTGATATTCCAAAATTCTCTCTCGGCATTCTTCCCTGCTCCTCTCAGGCCCAACAACCACAGGCAACCAAGAAGGATTAAGTTTTGACGTGGCCTTCCTGCCTCTTAAAGCCTCAAATGGCGAGATCTGAGTGACTGCATTTGGCGTGGTACGATGTGCCCACCACGTATCCCTCAAAACCCCACTGAATGAGACCCCAGAACTTAATGCCCGTTGAGCACAATCCTTCACAATTCTATTCATTCTCTCCGACAGCCCATTAGCCTGTGGAGCATACAATGCCGTCTTTTGATGTACAATCCCAAAATCTTTGAGGAAATTCATCATTTCATGTGATACAAATTGTACACCATTATCCGTGACAAGAAACTTTGGCACCCCTTCAGAAAGGAAAACATCCTTTAAAAATTCCAAAACTACTTTCGTGGTCACAGAACACACACACTTGGTGACCACCCACTTGGAAGTATAGTCCACAAGCAGAATAACAAAACGTTCATAAGATGGCAGGAGCTCAAAAGGACCTACAATAGCCAAACCCAGTTTTGATCATACCACATCAGGAACCACCACAGGAGACAACGGAACTTTACCAACGACATGTGACTTATCACTGATGGCACAGGACACACAATCCCTTACCACCTCCTCAACCATACGATCCATACCTGGCCACCAATACCTCTCACGTACTCTGGCTTTCATAAGACTCCGTCCTAAATGACCTTCATGACCTGTGTTAACAATCCTTTCCCTGAACTCCACTGGAGGAATTACTCTTTCACCTCTCATGAGATTACCCCCTGTAAAAGATAAATCATCTCTTACTGACCAATAAGTTTTCATCTCAGGATCCAGAGTTTTATATTCAGGACAACCACGAGTCACCCAACCCTTTAGTGACTCCAAGGTCTTGTCCTTTTCGACTCCCTCAGTCCATAACTCCAGAGACAAAGACGGCTCCACCACCCAACATACCATATCACTCTCTCCCTCTCCACTCACCATATTGACCAGTAACCTGGATAGACAATCAGCAGTCTTATTGGTGGAACCTGGTATGTACTGCACTACAAAGTTGTACTCCTGCAACCCTTCACTCCATCGTTTGATCCTAGGAGTAATATGTTCGCTAGGCCAGCAAGAAAAAATTTGTACAAGCGGACGATGATCAGTTCTAACCACAAACGGTATTCCCCACAGGTAAAATTTGAAGTGCTGCACAGCCCAGAACACACTTAAAGCCTCTCTCTCTATGCATGAATAGTTCACCTCGGCATCCCTAAGTGCTCTTGAAGCAAAAGCCACAGTCCTTTGCTCACCATCCACCTCTTGGGACAGAACAGCCCCCAACCCTTTAAGGCTGGCATCTGTAGTCAGGATTGTTTTATTATTAACCTCAAAGTGTCCAAGAGTGGGCATCTTCCCCTTTAATAACTTCAAAAGCTTCCTGACATTCCACAGACCATACAAATTCCGATCCCTTCTTAAGTAGAGCCCTGATAGGTTCTGTTACACACGCAAACCCTTTAACAAATTTAGAGTAAAACTCCGCAAGGCCCAAAAATGATCTCACTTGTTCCTTATCCTTTGGCACTGGAGCTCCTACCACACTCCGTGCGAGTTCAAGTTTAGGCTGAATTCCCTCACCCGAAATCACATGACCAAGGTAAGTACCCGACTGGACACCAATACGACATTTTTCCTTCTTTACAGTCAAGCCCTTATCCCTGAGTCTCTCCAGAACCTCGCACAAGGTCCTATCATGTTCCCCTTCATCCTTACCATAAATCAATATGTCGTCTTGGAAAAACAATATGTCCTTCACATCACCCAATACCTTCTTCATCACCCTTTGGAAACATGCCGCAGCCGAGGCTAATCCAAAGGGCATTCTTAAGAACCTATAAGCACCAAGCGGCGTCACAAACAAGGTAAGATGCCTCGAGTCTTTATGCAAAGGAATCTGGTGGTATGCAGATGACAAATCCAACACACTAAAAATGCGCGCACCCTTGAGCAAGCTCAATGACTCCGAGATATTCGGCAAGGGTTGCCTGTCCACCCAGATCCACTCATTCAGACTTCTCAAGTCCACACACATCCTGACTCCTGCACCTCCATCCTTTGAAGCCAAAACAACCACCCTGAGGCTTCTATTTCTTCAATGACACCCAGACCTAACAATTTGTTAAGTTCAGTCTTGAGTGGCCCCATCATCATGTTAGGTACCCTCCTTACCTTGTGAACACAAGGTGTAGCCCTGTCCTTGAGAAGGATTTGGTGCTCAAACCCCTTGAGACAACCCAACTCCTCTGTAAAAACCTCCGGAAATCTCCCAAAGTATACATTATCGTCACTTCCAATCACACTCTCACTTTTATTTTCAACCAACATGACCTGGTCTCTGGGGTCTTTGGCGTTGGGGTTAAGCATAATCCCCAAATCCTTCTGGTGCCTCCAACCTAACAAGTTATCACCCCGTTCAGCCACATACACCTTGCCAACTGTGTGTCGTTCCTTGAATTTGATGCTGGCCTCAACATAGCCTAACACATTAATTCTGGCACCACCATAGCTAACAGGATTTATGTCCGGGGGAAGGAGTGTGACACTGTCCAGACCTACCACTTCATCCCATTGCTTATTCCCAATCATCGTGAAGGGGGATCCCGAATCAGCGAGTACTAGAAAGTTATAACTATCCACCGAGATATTGCACTCCGGCATGGATAGTTTACCAGCATCCACACCACCACTCTCCTCATCCACACTTAATATTATAGTGCGTACCACTTCAGGTTTCTTTTCTACAACCCTGCTAGATTTGCACACACGAGCATAGTGGCCCTTAACACCACACTTCATGCAAATTGAATCTTTAGCATAACAGTGTGGATAATTTGAGAAATGACTCATGCTACCACATCTGTAACACTTAACTTTAGGTAGCTCTCTGTTACTTTTCTCCCCATCCCCCTTAGCAGTATGGGAACTCAACCAATTGTCACTGTCTTGCCTAACAGGAAGATTCCTTGGAACTCCACTAACAGCCTTTGCATGAGTGGTTTTAGCCTTCTCAGACAATTTGACTTGACCCACACATTCCGAATCCATTGAGCTCTCTTCACACGTTAGGGCGTGAATATCACTAGAGTTCATCTTCTTCACTTCACCTCTTACATTCATCTCTTTCACCCAAGAGCAAGTGTTTTCCATCCCCTCCACAATTGAAACTGCTTCCATTAAGGTGGGGTTTTTTGATAAGAGTTTTTCTTGTACACGTGTACTATTTGTACACCTCACAAGCTGATCTCTAACCAAAGAATCAGAAAGATCACCAAATTCACATGTTCTGGCTAAGGTTTTAAGAGAAGCAACATAACTTTTGACCCGTTCGTTGCTACCTTGGATTCTGGTAAAGAACTTGTGTCTCTCTAGTACAATATTTATGCGTGGCCCAAAGTACCCTTCGAGCATAGTCATTGACATCTCATAGACATCACTAGACTCACCATCACCTGATCCAACCAGAATTAGGTCAATACTATCATATATGTTACGTCCCTCTACACCTAGATTATGAAATAAAGTAGCTTGTTTTCTCCCTGCTGAGAACTTCTCCCCACCAATTGCCACAATATAGGAGTCGAACAAATTCCTCCATCTCTTCCAGGGCAAGATAGGGTCCCCTTTTTCTGATAAGAACGCTGGTGGTTGGGACATACTAGTTGCAGAAGCCATAATTACACAATAATAATAATGAACTAACAAAAAAAACTATAGTCTTGAAAAATGTGTAAAATAACAAATTAACACAAATAAGGTAGTCACCGTGGTCCAGAAGTTATCAGCGTCGATAATATTTTCCAAAAGATTATGGCACTTCCAATATGTAGAGAGAGTAAATTTAGTCACAATCTGTTATAAACCAATACTTTTGTATATATATATATATATATACTTAGTGTGTTCAAAGAGGTCTCGCAGTTTGTTGACGATCATATTTCATTCTCCAGAGAAAGTCTCGTGGTTTGTTGTCGATCATATTTCATTCCTGCCCAAAATTATTTTTAAAAGATGGCCGACACGCAAGGGACGTTCTGCGTGCCCTCAGCGTGATGACAATGATGCTGAAGAGGTCAGGTAGGCGTAGACGTGCAAGGATCACGTGATGACAACACCGTCAATTATTTCGGCGAAGAACACCGTGGATCCCGGCGTTCGCTAGTGAGCAGTCGCGAGGCAGTGGCGTCTCACCTTTCAAACGAAAACGAGTAACAGCAAACTGTAAGTGCTTGAGGCCCTCGCACATTAAGTCTACTTTCTTCGTTGCTGGGAATTCACAAACCTCCGCAAAGTCAGTTCAAAACTGAAATCACTCACAGGCACCGCCGCGCACAAAAAAAAACAAGGCAATCCGAAATCACAAGCCTCCGCAAAGTCACTTCAAAATTAGAATGCACTCACAGGTATCGCCGCGTATAAAAACAAGGCAATCCAACATTTGTATGAAGCGTCCAATGAGCAGTCCATCCGCTTTCAGAAAGTGAAAATGAATCATGCGAAATAGCTTCTGTAAGGCCGAAGTTGTTAAAATCCGTGGGTCTTTTAAGTCCTCAGGGGAGTTGATGCCAGGATTCGCTTGTCCCCAATCAAGCAAGGTAGTCACTCGTCGCCAGTGTTGAGAATAAGTTTTCCACACAAGGAATAAGTTGAAAGATGATTTATTGAGAAATCAGAGTCAATAGGCATCAACCATCACCATTCGCCACGACCTCCCACTTCAGTCTGAACACTCCCTCCACCCTCATTCTATGACCTCCATATGTTCTATTCGTAACATTCCAGGCCAGATTACAACATTCTGCTCCCACTAATTCGTGACACATGCGCATTATGGTACGCGATGCTTGCGTTGTGGCGGGCCCTGCATGACGTCATATGTGGGGCGCGCTGGGTGCGTGGTTCACGCAATTTTTTAAAATATTTTAAAATGATATGTATGGGTCTTTAATGTACATATCAGGGCAAGAGATTATCTAAGGTATACTTAAAAATAATATATTTGTACTTGTAATAAACTAATATTTGTATAGTATAATATATATAATATACGGGTACGTTCTTCCTAAGCGCAGGGTGCGCAACTCCCATGTGACCTTAAATAAAAGGATTTGATTGGTTTATAACATTTCCCACTGTAACTATTGAAGGACCCCACCCATTTTAATCATTCTTCTTGGACCATCTTCAGAGAAGCATCTCTTGTCCAACTAGAACCTTTTTTTTTTTTTTTTATGTTTCTTTCAAAAGTCTGTTCCAAAATGGCATCTGGAGAGCAGCAGGTAGTACTACTTCCTGAAGAAGATGTGTTGGAGGAAGACCCACCCAAGAAGAGACCAGAGTCTGTTGTCTGGAAATTCTTCCCTTTTCCAGAAGGAGAGAAAAAAGCAAATGCCAGAAAGGTGACATGCTTGCTGTGTGGGAGGGTCCTGTCACGAGGCAGTGACAATAAATACTCCTGTGGAACAGCAAGTATGTACAAACATTTGCGTACCATTCACCCACGGAATCTTGCTCGGGAGGAAATGAGGAGAGCTGCAGAAAATCCACCAACAGCAGTTGCTAGCACCCCCAGGGCATCTCAGCCAACGACTACAATGGACATTCGGGCAGAGCTCGCATTTTTAGAACAGCACTGCGTGAAGTGCAAAAAAATAATCTGCTACGGCGAGCAGTCAGTGGACGCAGTTTGTGCTGCACAACGCAACCACCGCTGTTATTTATTTGTTTTGTTTGGAATGAAAACTAATTCCGAAAGTTACCTGTTTACTTTGTTTATTTTTTTGTTCCGTTTTAAAAAAAACACAAAAAAATACATTTTTCAGAAAAAAAAGTTCTTGTCAGAACTACATTATCTGGTTAAAAAAAGAACTATAATTGCATGGTAATGTGTGAAAGTTTTGTTTTAATATATGGGTAGAGCATGATTGACTGAAAGAATGCATTAGTAGTGTATGGTGAATGTATAGGGGTAGATGTATGAGGAAGTGCTGTAGTGTGGCACTGCAAGCCTTTTTGCTGTACTGCGCTGCAGCACTTCTGAAGCACAGAGATGCAACATATTTACATGAATATGTCACAACTCTATGCTTCACTCTGCACTGGTGCACAAACTGGCACAGGCACCCTTGCACCGTGGTGCAAGGATGCCTGCATCATGGGGAGATTTTTTTGTGTGCAGGAAGTGACACGTCCTGTTCAAAAACAATCACTAAAGGCATTTTCCTCCATCAATGTGTGGTGTAGAATGCAGCACACATTGAACAAGGAAAAAATGAGGAGAAATGAAAACATTTCTCCTCGTGTCTTGCTACACCACCTCTAGAGTGCTGCAGTATTCACAAACATGTCTAGATTTATGATTTCTTGTAATTCTAGAGATATCTCTTGTTCCATGGGTGTTGTGTGGGAACATACACAGCAACAGCCATGGAACGCCCCTACAACAGAAAGTGTTGCATATGAAAGGGCTGTGTTTACAAGGAGAGGAAAAGCCATACAGGGTGGCTTTTCCTCTCCTTGTAAACATGGAGCTCCCCCAGCACCACCACTACGTCACAAAGAGTGATGTACTAGTGGTGCAGGGGGCTTGTAAATCTGCTCCATAAGAGCTTCCAGATTGGCAGAGTATTACGATAAGTACATAGTGCTGGATGGATGATTGAGGAAGTGCATAGCAGTAACAGGAGGATTGCTAGACTTTATGGGTAGTACCTTTGAATTTACAGAAGTGTTCCAATAGTTTGTATGTGGGTAGAGGTGTGCATGCATAGTGCAGTGATTGCTGTATGTGTACTTGTGTTAGTGGCTAGGCCACTGTATATGTATATCTTTAGTCAGGATAATTACAAGAGTGGCGAGAGAGTGACAGTGTGATTGGTGCACTGCATGAGTACTACCTAGATTACTACAAAAGTGAATCAGTACTCTACAGGTGGTTAGGGGCCTGCATAGATTGGGCACATTTGACTGTAGCACGGTGTCTCTTCATGCCTGAGTCATTGTCAAAGTGCATGGGCAGTGACTGGAGAGTGAGAGAACTGGTACTTCAGCAGGGTGAGTTTATAAGTGCTTGTGTTTCGGCACAGAGATTAGATGAGAGCATGGTTCAATGAGGATGATTGCAACAGTGAAGAGAGAGTGAGAGTGTGATTGGAGCACTACATGAGTAGTACTTAGATTATTGCAAAAGTGAATCAGTAGTCTACAGGGGGTTAGGGGCCTGCATACATTGTGCACATTTAACTGTAGCGCAGTGTCTCTTCATGCCTGAAACATTGTACAAGTGCATACACAGTGACTGAGTAGATAAGAGTGCTGGTAGTTGACACCAGGGTGAGTTTATTAGTGCCTGTGTTGCGGCACAGAGATTAGATGAGAGCATGGTTCTATGAGGATGATTGCAACAGTGAAGAGAGAGTGAGAGTGTGATTGGAGCACTGGATGAGAAGTACTTAGATTATTACAGGAGTGAATCAGTAGTCTACAGGGTTTTAGAGGCCTGAATAGATTGTGCACATTTAACTGCAGCACAGTGTCTCTTCTTGCCTGAATCATTCTAAAAGTGCATACACAGTGACTGAGTAGATAGAGTGCTGGTAGTTCACACCAGGGTGAATTTATAAGTGCTTAAGTTTCGGCACAGAGATTAGATGAGGGCATGGTTCTGTGAGGATGATTGCAACAGTGAAGAGAGAGTGAGAGTGTGATTGGAGCACTGCATGAGTACTACATAGATTATTGCAAAAGTGAATCAGTAGTCTACAGGGGGTTAGGGGCCTGCATACATTGTGCACATTTAACTGTAGCACAGTGTCTCTCCATGCCTGAAACATTGTACAAGTGCATGGGTAGTGACTGGATAGTTAGAGTGCTAGTACCTGACAGCAGGGTGAGTTTATAAGTGCTTGTGTTTCAGCACAGAGATTAGATGAGATAATGGTTCTATGAGGATGATTGCAACAGTGAAGAGAGAGTGAGAGTGTGATTGGAGCACTGCATGAGTACTACATAGATGATTGCAAAAGTGAATCAGTAGTCTACAGGGGGTCAGGGGCCTGCATACATTGTGCACATTTAACTGTAGCACAGTGTCTCTTCATGCCTGAATAATTCTACAAGTGCATACCCAGTGACTGAGAAGATAGAGTGTTGGTAGTTGACACCAGGGTGAGTTTATAAGTGCTTGTGTTGCGGCACAGAGATTAGATGAGGACATGGTTCTATGAGGATGATTGGATGATTGGTGAGTTTATAAGTGCTTGTGTTTCGGCACAGAGATTAGATGAGGGCATGGTTCTATGCGGATGATTGCAACAGTGAAGAGAGAGTGAGAGTTTGATTGGACACTGCATGAGAACTACATAGATTATTGCAAAAGTGAATCAGTAGTCTACAGGGGGTTAGGGGCCTGCATACATTGTGCACATTTAACTGTAGCACAGTGTCTCTTCATGCCTGAAACATTGTACAAGTGCATGGGCAGTGACTGGATAGTTAGAGTGCTAGTACCTGACAGCAGGGTGAGTTTATAAGTGTTTGTGTTTTGGCACAGAGATTAGATGAGGGCATGGTTCTATGCGCATGATTGCAACAGTGAAGAGAGAGTGAGAGTGTGATTGGAGCCCTGCATGAGTACTACATAGATTATTGCAAAAGTGAATCAAGTGTCTTCAGGGGTTAGGGGCCTGCATACATTGTGCACATTAAACTGTAGCACAGTGTCTCTTCATGCCTGAATAATTCTACGAGTGCATACACAGTGACTGAGTAGATAGAGTGCTGGTAGTTGACACCAGTGTGAGTTTATAAGTGCTTGTGTTGCGGCACAGAGATTAGATGAGGGCATGGTTCTGTGAGGATGAAAGCGACAGTGAAGAGAGAGTGAGAGTGTAACTGGAGCACTGCATGAGTAGTACTTAGATTATTACAGGAGTGAATCAGCAGTCTACTGGGGGTTAGGGTTCTGTATACATTGTGCACATTTAACTGTAGCACAGTGTCTCTTCATGCCTGAAACACTGTACAAGTGCATACACAGTGACTGAGTAGATAGAGTGCTGGAGTTGACACCAGGGTGTGTTTACAAGTGCTTGTGTTTCGGCAGAGAGATTAGATGAAGGCATGGTTCTATGAGGATGACTGCAACAGTGAAGAGAGAGTGAGAGTGTAAATGGAGCACTGCATGAGTAGTACTTAGATTATTACAGGAGTGAATCAGTAGTCTACAGGGGGTTAGGGGCCTGCATAGATTGTGCACATTTAACTGCAGCACAGTGTCTCTTCATGCCGGAATCATTGTACAAGTGCATACACAGTGACTGAGTAGATAGAGTGCTGGTAGTTGACACCAGGGTGAGTTTATAAGTGCTTGTGTTTCTGCACAGAGATTAGATGAGGGCATGGTTCTATGTGGATGATTGCACAGGTGAAGAGAGAGTGAGAGTGTGATTGGAGCACTGCTTGAGTGCTACATAGATTATTGCAAAAGTGAATCAGTAGTCTACAGGGGGTTAGGGTTCTGTATACATTGTGCACATGTAACTGTAGCACAGTGTCTCTTCATGCCTGAAACATTGTACACGTGCATACACAGTGACTGAGTAGATAGAGTGCTGGAGTTGACACCAGGGTGTGTTTACAAGTGCTTGTGTTTCGGCAGAGAGATTAGATGAAGGCATGGTTCTATGAGGATGACTGCAACAGTGAAAAGAGAGTGAGAGTGTAACTGGAGCACTGCATGAGTACTACATAGATTATTACAGGAGTGAATCAGAAGTCTACATGGGGTTCGGGGCCTGCATGGATTGTGCACATTTAACTGCAGCACAGTGTCTCTTCATGCCTGAATAATTGTACAAGTGCATACACAGTGACTGAGTAGATAGAGTGCTGGTAGTTGACGCCAGGGTGAGTTTATAAGTGCTTGTGTTTCTGCACAGAGATTAGATGAGGGCATGGTTCTATGTGGTTGATTGCAGCAGTGAAGAGAGAGTGAGAGTGTGATTGGAGCACTGGATGAGTACTACATAGATTATTACAAAAGTGAATCAGTAGTCTACAGGGGGTTAGGGTTCTGTATAAATTGTGCACATTTAACTGTAGCACAGTTTCTCCTCATACCTGAAACATTGTACAAGTGCATACACAGTGACTGAGTAGATAGAGTGCTGGAGTTCACACCAGGGTGAGTTTATAAGTGCTTGTGCTGCGGCACAGAGATTAGATGAGGGTATGGTTCTGTGAGGATGATTGCAACAGTGAAGAGAGAGTGAGAGTGTGATTGGAGCACTGCATGCTAGTACATAGATTAATACAGAAGTGAATCAGTAGGCTACAGGGGGTTAGGGACCTGCATAGATTGTGCACATTTAACCGTAGCGGAGTGTCTCTTCATGCCTGAAACATTATACAAGCGAATACACAGTGACTGAGTAGATGAGTGTTGGTAGTTGACACCAGTGAGAGTTTAAAAGTGCTTGTGTTTCGGCACAGTGATTAGGTGAGGGCATGGTTCTGTGAAGATGATTGCAACAGTGAAAAGAGAGTGAGAGTGTGATTGGAGCACTACATGAGTAGTACTTAGATTATTGCAAAAGTGAATCAGTAGTCTACAGGGGGTTAGGGGCCTGCATACATTGTGCACATTTAACTGCAGCACAGTGTCTCTTCATGCCTGAATCATTGTACAAGTGCATACATAGTGACTGAGTAGATAGAGTGCTGGTAGTTGACACCAGGGTGAGTTTATAAGTGCTTCTGTTTCGGCACAGAGATTAGATGAGGGCATGGTTCTATGCAGATGATTGCAACAGTGAAGAGAGAGTGAGAGTGCGATTGGAGCACTGCATGAGTACTACATAGATTATTGCAAAAGTGAATCAGTAGTCTACAGTGGGTTAGAGTCCTGTATATTGTGCACATTTAACTGTAGCACAGTGTCTCTTCATGGCTGAAACATTGTACAAGTGCATACACAGTGACTGAGTAGATAAAGTACTGGTAGTTGACACCAGGGTGAGTTTATACGTGCTTGTGTTTCGGCACAGAGATTAGATGAGGGCATGGTTCTATGCAGATGATTGCAACAGTGAAGAGAGAGTGAGAGTGTGATTGGAGCACTGCATGAGTACTACATAGATTATTACAAAAGTGAATCAGTAGTCTACAGGGGGTTAGGGTCCTGTATATATTGTGCACATTTAATTGTAGCACAGTGTCTCTTCATGCCTGAAACATTGTACCAGTGCATACACAGTGACTGAGTAGATAGAATGCTGGAGTTGACACCAGGGTGAGTTTACAAGTGCTTGTGTTTCGGAACAGAGATTAGATGAGGGTATGGTTCTGTGCGGATGAGTGCAACAGTGAAGAGAGAGTCAGAGTGTGATTGGAGCACTGCATGAGTAGTACTTAGATTAATACAGGAGGTAATCAGTAGGCTACAGGGGGTTAGGGGCCTGCATACATTGTGCACATTTAACTGTAGCAGAGTGTCTCTTCATGCCTGAAACATTGTACACGCGAATACACAGTGACTGAGTAGATAGAGTGTTGGTAGTTGACACAAGTGAGAGTTTATAAGTGCTTGTGTTTGGGCACAGAGATTAGATGAGGGCATGGTTCTGTGAAGATGATTGCAACAGTGAAAAGAGAGTGAGAGTGTGATTGGAGCACTGCATGAGTACGCCATAGATTATTGCAAAGTGAATCAGTAGTCTTCAGGTGGTTAGGGGCCTGCATAGATTGTGCACATTTAACTGTAGCAGAGTGTCCCTTCATGCCTGAACCATTGTACATGTGAATGGGCAGTGACTGGATAGTTAGAGTGCTGGTACTTGGCACCAGTGAGAGTTTATAAGTGCTTGTGTTTCGGCACAGAGATTAGATGAGGGCATGGTTCTGTGAAGATGATTGCAACAGTGAAAAGAGAGTGTGATTGGAGCACTGCATGAGTACGACATAGATTATTGCAAAGTGAATCAGTAGTCTTCAGGGGGTTAGGGGCCTGCATAGATTGTGCACATTTAACTGTAGCAGAGTGTCCCTTCATGCCTGAACCATTGTACATGTGAATGGGCAGTGACTGGATAGTTAGAGTGCTGGTACTTGACAGCAGGGTGAGTTTATAAGTACTTGTGTTTCGGCACAGAGATTAGATGAGAGCATGGTTCTATGAGGATGATTGCAACAGTGAAGAGAGAGTGAGAGTGTGATTGGAGCACTGCATGAGTACTACATAGATTATTGCAAAAGTGAATCAGTAGTCTACAGGGGGTTAGGGGCCTGCATACATTGTGCACACTTAACTGTAGCACAGTGTCTCTTCATACCTGAAACATTGTATAAGTGCATACACAGTGACTGAGTAGATAGAGTGCTGGAGTTCACACCAGGGTGAGTTTAAAAGTGCTTGTGCTGCGGCACAGAGATTAGATGAGGGTATGGTTCTGTGAGGATGATTGCAACAGTGAAGAGAGAGAGAGAGTGTGATTGGAGCACTGCATGCGTAGTACTTAGATTAATACAGAAGTGAATCAGTAGGCTACAGGGGGCTAGGGACCTGCATAGATTGTGCATATTTAACTGTAGCAGAGTGTCTCTTCATGCCTGAAACATTGTGCAAGCGAATACACAGTGACTGAGTAGATGAGTGCTGGTAGTTGACACCAGTGAGAGTTTATAAGTGCTTGTGTTTCTGCACAGTGATTAGATGAGGGCATGGTTCTGTGAAAATGATTGCAACAGTGAAAAGAGAGTGAGAGTGTGATTGGAGCACTGCATCAGTAGTACTTAGATTATTACAGGAGTGAAACAGAAGTCTACAGGGGGTTAAGGGCCTGCATAGATTGTGCACATTTAACTGCAGCACAGTGTCTCTTCATGCCTGAATCATTGTACAAGTGCATACACAGTGGCTGAGTAGATAGAGTGCTGGTAGTTGACATCAGGGTGAGTTTATAAGTGCTTGTGTTTCTGCACAGAGATTAGATGAGGGCATGGTTGTATGTGGATGATTGCACAGGTGAAGAGAGAGTGAGAGTGTGATTGGAGCACTGCATGAGTACTACATAGATTATTGTAAAAGTGAATCAGTAGTCTACAGGGGGTTAGGGTTCTGTATACATTGTACACATTTAATTGTAGCACAGTGTCTCTTCATGCCTGAAACATTGTACCAGTGCATACACAGTGAATGAGTAGATAGAATGCTGGAGTTGACACCAGGGTGAGTTTCCATGTGCTTGTGTTTCGGAACAGAGATTAGCTGAGGGTATGGTTCTGTGAGGATGATTGCAACAGTGAAGAGAGAGTCAGAGTGTGATTGGAGCACTGCATGCGTAGTACTTAGATTAATACAGAAGTGAATCAGTAGGCTACAGGGGGTTAGGGACCTGCATAGATTGTGCACATTTAACTGTAGCAGAGTGTCTCTTCATGCCTGAAACATTGTACACGCGAATACACAGTGACTGAGTAGATGAGTGCTGGTAGTTGACACCAGTGAGAGTTTATAAGTGCTTGTGTTTCGGCACAGAGATTAGATGAGGGCATGGTTCTGTGAAGATGATTGCAACAGTGAAAAGAGAGTGTGATTGGAGCACTGCATGAGTACGACATAGATTATTGCAAAGTGAATCAGTAGTCTTCAGGGGGTTAGGGGCCTGCATAGATTGTGCACATTTAACTGTAGCAGAGTGTCCCTTCATGCCTGAACCATTGTACATGTGAATGGGCAGTGACTGGATAGTTAGAGTGCTGGTACTTGACAGCAGGGTGAGTTTACAAGTGCTTGTGTTTCGGCACAGAGATTAGATGAGGGCATGGTTCTATGAGGATGATTGCAACAGTGAAGAGAGAGTGAGAGTGTGATTGGAGCACTGCATGAGTAGTACTTAGATTATTGCAGGAGTGAATCAGCAGTCTACAGGGGGTTAGGGGCCTGCATAGATTGTGCACATTTAACTGCAGCACAGTGTCTCTTCATGCCTGAATCATTGTACAAGTGCATACATAGTGACTGAGTAGATAGAGTGCTGGTAGTTGACACCAGGGTGAGTTTATAAGTGCTTCTGTTTCGGCACAGAGATTAGATGAGGGCATGGTTCTATGCAGATGATTGCAACAGTGAAGAGAGAGTGAGAGTGCGATTGGAGCACTGCATGAGTACTACATAGATTATTGCAAAAGTGAATCAGTAGTCTACAGTGGGTTAGAGTCCTGTATATGTTGCACATTTAACTGTAGCACAGTGTCTCTTCATGGCTGAAACATTGTACAAGTGCATACACAGTGACTGAGTAGATAAAGTACTGGTAGTTGACACCAGGGTGAGTTTATACGTGCTTGTGTTTCGGCACAGAGATTAGATGAGGGCATGGTTCTATGCAGATGATTGCAACAGTGAAGAGAGAGTGAGAGTGTGATTGGAGCACTGCATGAGTACTACATAGATTATTACAAAAGTGAATCAGTAGTCTACAGGGGGTTAGGGTCCTGTATATATTGTGCACATTTAATTGTAGCACAGTGTCTCTTCATGCCTGAAACATTGTACCAGTGCATACACAGTGACTGAGTAGATAGAATGCTGGAGTTGACACCAGGGTGAGTTTACAAGTGCTTGTGTTTCGGAACAGAGATTAGATGAGGGTATGGTTCTGTGAGGATGAGTGCAACAGTGAAGAGAGAGTCAGAGTGTGATTGGAGCACTGCATGAGTAGTACTTAGATTAATACAGGAGCTAATCAGTAGGCTACAGGGGGTTAGGGGCCTGCATACATTGTGCACATTTAACTGTAGCAGAGTGTCTCTTCATGCCTGAAACATTGTACACGCGAATACACAGTGACTGAGTAGATAGAGTGTTGGTAGTTGACACCAGTGAGAGTTTATAAGTGCTTGTGTTTCGGCACAGAGATTAGATGAGGGCATGGTTCTGTGAAGATGATTGCAACAGTGAAAAGAGAGTGAGAGTGTGATTGGAGCACTGCATGAGTACGACATAGATTATTGCAAAGTGAATCAGTAGTCTTCAGGTGGTTAGGGGCCTGCATAGATTGTGCACATTTAACTGTAGCAGAGTGTCCCTTCATGCCTGAACCATTGTACATGTGCATGGGCAGTGACTGGATAGTTAGAGTGCTGGTACTTGGCACCAGTGAGAGTTTATAAGTGCTTGTGTTTCGGCACAGAGATTAGATAAGGGCATGGTTCTGTGAAGATGATTGCAACAGTGAAAAGAGAGTGTGATTGGAGCACTGCATGAGTACGACATAGATTATTGCAAAGTGAATCAGTAGTCTTCAGGGGGTTAGGGGCCTGCATAGATTGTGCACATTTAACTGTAGCAGAGTGTCCCTTCATGCCTGAACCATTGTACATGTGAATGGGCAGTGACTGGATAGTTAGAGTGCTGGTACTTGACAGCAGGGTGAGTTTATAAGTACTTGTGTTTCGGCACAGAGATTAGATGAGAGCATGGTTCTATGAGGATGATTGCAACAGTGAAGAGAGAGTGAGAGTGTGATTGGAGCACTGCATGAGTACTACATAGATTATTGCAAAAGTGAATCAGTAGTCTACAGGGGGTTAGGGGCCTGCATACATTGTGCACACTTAACTGTAGCACAGTGTCTCTTCATACCTGAAACATTGTACAAGTGCATACACAGTGACTGAGTAGATAGAGTGCTGGTAGTTGACACCAGGGTGAGTTTACAAGTGCTTGTGCTGCGGCACAGAGATTAGATGAGGGTATGGTTCTGTGAGGATGATTGCAACAGTGAAGAGAGAGAGAGAGTGTGATTGGAGCACTGCATGCGTAGTACTTAGATTAATACAGAAGTGAATCAGTAGGCTACAGGGGGCTAGGGACCTGCATAGATTGTGCATATTTAACTGTAGCAGAGTGTCTCTTCATGCCTGAAACATTGTGCAAGCGAATACACAGTGACTGAGTAGATGAGTGCTGGTAGTTGACACCAGTGAGAGTTTATAAGTGCTTGTGTTTCTGCACAGTGATTAGATGAGGGCATGGTTCTGTGAAAATGATTGCAACAGTGAAAAGAGAGTGAGAGTGTGATTGGAGCACTGCATCAGTAGTACTTAGATTATTACAGGAGTGAATCAGAAGTCTACAGGGGGTTAAGGGCCTGCATAGATTGTGCACATTTAACTGCAGCACAGTGTCTCTTCATGCCTGAATCATTGTACAAGTGCATACACAGTGGCTGAGTAGATAGAGTGCTGGTAGTTGACATCAGGGTGAGTTTATAAGTGCTTGTGTTTCTGCACAGAGATTAGATGAGGGCATGGTTGTATGTGGATGATTGCACAGGTGAAGAGAGAGTGAGAGTGTGATTGGAGCACTGCATGAGTACTACATAGATTATTGTAAAAGTGAATCAGTAGTCTACAGGGGGTTAGGGTTCTGTATACATTGTGCACATTTAATTGTAGCACAGTGTCTCTTCATGCCTGAAACATTGTACCAGTGCATACACAGTGACTGAGTAGATAGAATGCTGGAGTTGACACCAGGGTGAGTTTACATGTGCTTGTGTTTCGGAACAGAGATTAGCTGAGGGTATGGTTCTGTGAGGATGATTGCAACAGTGAAGAGAGAGTCAGAGTGTGATTGGAGCACTGCATGCGTAGTACTTAGATTAATACAGAAGTGAATCAGTAGGCTACAGGGGGTTAGGGACCTGCATAGATTGTGCACATTTAACTGTAGCAGAGTGTCTCTTCATGCCTGAAACATTGTACACGCGAATACACAGTGACTGAGTAGATGAGTGCTGGTAGTTGACACCAGTGAGAGTTTATAAGTGCTTGTGTTTCGGCACAGAGATTAGATGAGGGCATGGTTCTGTGAAGATGATTGCAACAGTGAAAAGAGAGTGTGATTGGAGCACTGCATGAGTACGACATAGATTATTGCAAAGTGAATCAGTAGTCTTCAGGGGGTTAGGGGCCTGCATAGATTGTGCACATTTAACTGTAGCAGAGTGTCCCTTCATGCCTGAACCATTGTACATGTGAATGGGCAGTGACTGGATAGTTAGAGTGCTGGTACTTGACAGCAGGGTGAGTTTACAAGTGCTTGTGTTTCGGCACAGAGATTAGATGAGGGCATGGTTCTATGAGGATGATTGCAACAGTGAAGAGAGAGTGAGAGTGTGATTGGAGCACTGCATGAGTAGTACTTAGATTATTGCAGGAGTGAATCAGCAGTCTACAGGGGGTTAGGGGCCTGCATAGATTGTGCACATTTAACTGCAGCACAGTGTCTCTTCATGCCTGAATCATTGTACAAGTGCATACATAGTGACTGAGTAGATAGAGTGCTGGTAGTTGACACCAGGGTGAGTTTATAAGTGCTTCTGTTTCGGCACAGAGATTAGATGAGGGCATGGTTCTATGCAGATGATTGGAACAGTGAAGAGAGAGTGAGAGTGCGATTGGAGCACTGCATGAGTACTACATAGATTATTGCAAAAGTGAATCAGTAGTCCAAAGTGGGTTAGAGTCCTGTATATTGTGCACATTTAATTGTAGCACAGTGTCTCTTCATGCCTGAAACATTGTACAAGTGCATACACAGTGACTGAGTAGATAGAGTGCTGGAGTTGACACCAGGGTGAGTTTACAAGTGCTTGTGTTTCGGCCCAGAGATTAGATGAGGGCGTGGTTCTGTGAGGATGATTGCAACAGTGAAGAGAGAGTGAGAGTGTGATTGGAGCACTGCATGAGTACTACATAGATTATTTCAAAAGTGAATCAGTAGTCTATAGGGGGTTAGGGTTCTGTATACATTGTGCACATTTAACTGTAGCACAGTGTCTCTTCATGCCTGAAACATTGTGCAAGTGCATACACAGTGACTGAGTGGATAGAGTGCTGGAGTTGACACCAGGGTGAGTTTACAAGTGCTTGTGTTTCGGCACAGAGATTAGATGAGGGTATGGTTCTGTGAGGATGATTGTAACAGTAAAGAGAGAGTGAGAGTGTGATTGGAGCACTGCATGAGTAGTACTTAGATTAATACAGGAGTTAATCAGTAGGCTACAGGGGGTTAGGGGCCTGCATAGATCGTGCACATTTAACTGTAGCAGAGTGTCTCTTCATGCCTGAAACATTGTACAAGCGAATACACGGTGACTGAGTAGATAGAGTGCTGGTAGTTGACACCAGAGAGAGTTTTTAAGTGCTTGTGTTTCGGCACAGAGATTAGATGAGGACATGGTACTGTGAAGATGATTGCAACAGTGAAAAGAGAGTGAGAGTGTGATTGGAGCACTGCATGAGTACTACATAGATTATTGCAAAGTGAATCAGTAGTCTACAGGGGGTTAGGGGCTTGCATAGATTGTGCACATTTAACTGTAGCAGAGTGTCTCTTCATGCCTGAACCATTGTACATGTGCATGGGCAGTGACTGGATAGTTAGAGTGCAGCAGGGTGAGTTTATAAGTGCTTGTGTTTCGTCACAGAGATTAGATGAGGGAATGGTTCTATGAGGATGATTGCAACAGTGAAGAGAGAATGAGAGTGTGATTGGAGCACTGCATGAGTAGTACTTAGATTATTACAGGAGTGAATCAGTAGTCTACAGGGGGTTAGGGGCCTGCATAGATTGTGCACATTTAACTGCAGCACAGTGTCTCTTCAAGCCGGAATCATTGTACAAGTGCATACACAGTGACTGAGTAGATAGAGTGCTGGTAGTTGACACCAGGGTGAGTTTATAAGTGCTTGTGTTTCTGCACAGAGATTAGATGAGGGCATGGTTCTATGCAGATGATTGCAACAGTGAAGAGAGAGTGAGAGTGTGATTGGAGCACTGCATTAGTACTACAAAGATTATTGTAAAAGTGAATCAGTAGTCTACAGTGGGTTAGAGTCCTGTATACATTGTGCACATTTAACTGTAGCACAGTGTCTCTTCATGCCTGAAACATTGTACAAGTGCATACACATTGACTGAGTAGATGGAGTGCTGGAGTTGACTATCCAACACTTACCCTTCTGTTGCACCCCCCTGGAGTTAGAATAGTAATTTTTACCCCTACACTATCCAACACTTACCCTACTGTTGCACCCCCTGGAGTTAGAATAGTAATTTTTACCCCTATACTATCCAACACTTACCCTACTGTTGCACCCCCTGGAGTTAGAAAAGTAATTTTTACCCCTATACTATCTAATACTTACCTTAAATGCAATTTAATATTATGCGTTGTAATGGTATGCGTTGTAAAGGTAGTAGGCGTTGTAATGGAATGCGTTGTAAAGGTAGTTTTTGAAAATGCGTTGTAGTGTCATGCGTTGTAAGTGTAGTGCGTTGTAATGGATTTTGCGTTGTAAAAAATGCGTTGTAACGACATACATCCGGGTATGGTTCTGTGAGGATGATTGCAACAGTGAAGAGAGAGTGAGAGTGTGATTGGAGCACTGCATGAGTAGTACTTAGATTAATACAGGAGTGACCGAGTAGATAGAGTGCTGGTAGTTGACAGTAGGGTGAGTTTATAAGTGCTTGTGTTCCGGCAGAGAGATTAGATAAGGACATGATTCTGTAAGGATGAATGCAAGAGTGGACACAGAGTAACACTCTGATTGGGGCACTACATTAGTACTATCAGGATTATAGCAGGACTTAATCAGTAGTCTACAGTGGGTTAATAGCCTGCATAGATTGTGCACATTTGACTGTAGCAATGTATCTCTTAATGCCTGACTCATTCTACAAGTGTATGGACAGTGACTGGGTAGATAGAGTACTGATACTTGAGAGCAGGTTGAGTTTATAAGTGCTTGTGTTTTGGCACAGAGATTACATAAGGACATGGTTCTGTCAGGTTGATTGCAAGAGTGGACAGAGAGTGAAAGTGTGATTGGGGCACTGCATGAGTACTATCAGGATTATAACAGGACTAAATCAGTAGTCTACAGTAGGATAGGGGCCTGCATAGATTGTTCACATTTGACTGTAGCACTGCATGTGTTAATGCCTGAGTCATTCTACAAGTGCATAGACAGTGACTGGGTAGATAGAGTGCTGGTAGTTGACAGTAGGGTAAGTTTATAAGTGTTTGTGTTTCGGCAGAGAGATTAGATAGGGACATGGTTTTGAAAGGATGATTGCAAGAGTGGACAGAGTGACACTCTGATTGGGCACTACATTAGTACTATCAGGAATATAGCAGGACTGAATCAGTAGTCTACAGTGGGTTAGGAGCCTGCATAGCTTGTGCACATTTGACTGTAGCAATGTATCTCTTAATGCCTGACTCATTCTACAAGTGCATAGACAGTGACTGGGTAGATAGAGTGCTGGTATTTGAGAGCAGGGTGAGTTTATAAGGGCTTGTGTTTTGGCACAGAGATTACATAAGGACATGGTTCTGTCAGGATGATTGCAAGAGTGGACAGAGTGACAGTGTGATTAAAGCACTGCATGAGTACTATCTGGAGTATTGCAGCACTGAATCAGTAGTCTACAGGGAGTTATGGGCCTGCATAGATTGTGCACATTTGTCTGTAGCACTATATCTCGTAATGCCAGACTCATTCTACAAGTGCATACACAGTGACTGGATAGATTGAGTGCTGGTAGTTGAGAGCAGAGTGAGTTTATAAGTGCTTATGTTTTGGCAGAGAGATTAGATAAGGACATGGTTCTCTCAGAATGATTTCAAGAGTGGACAGAGAGTGACAGTGTGATTTGGACACTGCATGAGTGCTATGTGGATTATTGCAGGACTGAATCAGTAGTCAGCAGGGGGTTAGGGGACTGCATAGAATGGGCACATTTGACTATAGCACTGTATCTCTTAATGCCCGAGTCATTCTACAAGTGCATAGACAGTGACTGGGTAGATAGAGTGCTAATAGTTGATAGGGGAGTGTGTTTATAAGTGCTTGTGTTTTGACAAAGAGATTAGATAAGGATATGCTTCTGTCAGGATGATAGCAGAAGTAGACAGATACTCACACTGTGATTACTGAACTACATGGCTACTACTTGGAATTTTGCAGGAGTAAATCAGTTGGCTGCAGGGAGTTATGGGACCGTATAGTTTGTGTACATTTACCTACCTTCTAACTACGAAATTAGATATTATCAAACCACAACAACACTTCTCATGCACTTATAAAATCAGATATTCACTACCCTTGTACTCCTGTAATCTATCAGGTACCTCTCATTAATTCATTAAATATAGCTACAATATAAATGTAATCTAAACAAATACAGGGCTCATGACATTCTATTCTCTTTAAGGAGACAGCTGCTACATACTAGAAAGAGTACAATGTAGTGGTTTTCTTTTGAAATACATATTGCCAATTAAATCTAGAAATATGCAACATCATCAAACTGTACCTCTCAACAGACTTAATTAAGAAGAGTCATCAAAAACTCCTTTTTATGAGAATTTCTAAAACCTCTCAAACTGTACAAACTAATAACAGAATTGTGATCATTAACACCTTATATGATCATCTTGCAAACAGCACATTTGTACCTCATTTTACCAAACTATCTATACTAATGCCATTTTATTAAACTGTACCTTTTTTACTGAGAAGACATATGCATGCCTTATAAACTGCACCTTATATAAACATTTTTCAAAATACACAATATTTATCCATATTAAACCAATTAATAATAAATAAGAAGCATCATTCAACTATACCTTTCAAGACACTTAATAAGATATATATATTAGTGCACATACTAATTTTTAAACAAACTTCAAGTACAATAGAAATTATCCCAATATATATCTGTACATTTATTACATTAATTTAACCAGCAAAGTTTCATAAAAATAAATGTCAAATTTATATTACATACATCTCTTAAAAATATAACTCACCTTTTAATTAAATCTGTTGAATGAAAAATCTCACACCATCAACCAGGATTTTGTTTTTCACACAGAGAATGTAGATGAGCACACTCTTCAATGTAAAACCAGTAATGGCAAACTTTCCCTCTAATATTTCATACATATAAACATAACCCACAAATAACATCACTTCCCAGTGTTTTTCAAATTGAAAAACAATTTTTTCATTGGTCACAGAATGAATACTTTTCAACTGACATCTTCATCCCTTGTCCTTAATATCAGTTTTCATAGCAACAGGTCATGCACGATTCAACTTAGCTGCCAGGTCACAAGTTCACCACACAATGTTGCAAATGACAACAGCAGGTGTGGTTGGCTTTGCAAAGCATGCCCTTATCCTTTCTGCTGTACCTTTCAAACATTTCAAAATAACCAATAAGAAACATGCTTTCTAAACAAAGTAAAATGCACCCTATATTAGAATGCAGAGTGTTCTTAAACAGCCAATCAAATCTCTACTTTCTTAAAAACACCATGTTGTCCACCATTTTAGACAGATTTCATTCTTCCACCTGCCTACCTCAGGTACAGCCATCTTCTGAATACCTACAGAGATCCCTTTCAAGATGCTTTCTGTGTGGATTGTTGGGCACAGCTATGTTTTCTGGTGCAAAAGGTATGCTGAAAGCAAAGGTATTGACAAAGACCTAGCTTTTTAAAATGTAGATATTAAATGGATTGGACAGAGAGGATTGAAGTGGCACCAATTGATGCCATTGGTTAAAACGGGGAACAACCTTTACAACGCAACTTTTACAACGCACTACCTTTACAACGCATTTTTTACAACGCATAATCCATTACAACGCATGACATTACAACGCATGACACTACAACGCATTTTTAAAAACTACCTTTACAACGCATTCCATTACAACGCATACTACCATTACAACGCATACCATTACAACGCATAATATTACACTACACTATCCAACACTTACCCTACTGTTGCACCCCCTGGAGTTAGAATAGTAATTTTTACCCCTATACTATCCAACACTTACCCTACTGTTGCACCCCCTGGAGTTAGAATAGTAATTTTTACCCCTATTCTATCCAACACTTACCCTACTGTTGCACCCCCTGGAGTTAGAATAGTAATTTTTACCCCTATACTATCCAACACTTACCCTACTGTTGCACCCCCTGGAGTTAGAATAGTAATTTTTACCCCTATACTATCCAACACTTACCCTACTGTTGCACCCCCTGGAGTTAGAATAGTAATTTTTACCCCTATACTATCCAACACTTACCCTACTGTTGCACCCCCTGGAGTTAGAATAGTAATTTTTACCCCTATACTATCCAACACTTACCCTATTGTTGCACCCCCTGGAGTTAGAATAGTAATTTTTACCCCTATACTATCCAACACTTACCCTACTGATGCACCCCCTGGAGTTAGAATAGTAATTTTTACCCCTATACTATCCAACACTTACCCCACTGTTGCACCCCCTGGAGTTAGAATAGTAATTTTTACCCCTATACTATCCAACACTTACCCTACTGTTGCACCCCCTGGAGTTAGAATAGTAATTTTTACCCCTATACTATCCAACACTTACCCTACTGTTGCACCCCCTGGAGTTAGAATAGTAATTTTTACCCCTATACTATCCAACACTTACCCTACTGTTGCACCCCCTGGAATTAGAAAAGTAACTTTTACCCCTATACTATCTAATACTTACCTTAAATGCAATTTAATATTATGCGTTGTAATGGTATGCGTTGTAAAGGTAGTATGCGTTGTAATGGAAATGCGTTGTAAAGGTAGTTTTTAAAAATGCGTTGTAGTGTCATGCGTTGTAATGTCATGCGTTGTAATGGATTATGCGTTGTAAAAAATGCGTTGTAAGTGCATGCGTTGTAAAAGTGTGCGTTGTAACGTCATACATCCGTTAAAACCTTTATGCACTTCCAACCCCCTGATCCCATGATTGTGCACTGTGGTGACAATGACCTAGGCACATTGACTGGGGTACGTCTGGAAATGCTAATGAAGGACACCTTTGCAGAATCAATGTTGCTTTTCCCCCAAACTTCCTTTGTCTACTCTAACATATGCCAAAGACAGAAATGGGAATGGTCCAATCAATTTTGTCCACAGATTGAGTAAGCTAGAAAAAATGTCAATAAAGCTGTTTCTGCTTATCTCAGAGACCATAGTGTGGGGTCCATATATAACAACAATCTGCGTTTTATTATGGATGGCATATACAGGAGAGATGGTGTACATTTCACAGATGAGGGAAACAGAGTCTTTCTCAACAACTTCAGACTCTGCATCGGCACTTACAAGTAGCTATCATCTTCTCTCAATAAACACAAGGGCTCTTTTTAGAGCCACCCAAGTTCCAAACATACAACCTACATTTATCATAAAAAATCTTTAATTATTTGGCCTAGGAGTCGTGCATCCAATGCATCCAGGAGTCGCGCACCCCTCGCGTTCACACCGGGGGGCCGTGCTGGGAGTCATGCACCCCTCGTGTTCACACCAGGGGGCTGCGCTGGGAGTCGCGCACCCCTCGCGTTCACACCAGGGGGCCGCACTGAGAGTCACGCACCCCTCGCGTTCACACTAGGGGGCCGTGCTGGGAGTTGCGCACCCCTCGTGTTCACACCATGGGGCCGCACTGGGAGGCATGCACCCCTCGCGTTAACACCAGGGGGCCGTGCTGGGAGTCACCCACCCCTCGCATGCACACCAGGGGGCCACGCTAGTGTCGTGACTCCACAATTTTAGATAAAAAAAATAAGGCACCTGCCAGCAATTTATATTCACCCAGGGACCCCATCCCCGGGGGCCTATGCACTTCATAGGGGACCGTGGGGGAAGCACCAATGCCCCCACGGTCCCACCGGCTCCCCGCGTCCTGCGATAGCCGGCATTGCTTTTCCACATGGGGAGCTGCTAACATGCCACTCCCCTTGTGGAAAAGCAATTCTGCTTTGGATTTTGGAAGAGAGAGCAGGTTTCCCTGCTCTCTCTTCCAAAATCCAAACCAGAGTTTGCTACATTAGGGCAGGACACCAGGCTCCCACCCTACCGTAGCCAATAACAGTGTCTAGGGGTGGGCAACCCGGGACACTTTAGGAGCCAGCCCTGGGGGGTGGCAGTCCCCAGGGCATCACAAGCTCCAGGAGGGTGGCCATGCTTCCCCCCTCCCAACAATTCCAAAGACCAGGGGAGGTGGTGGTCCCCCGGGCATGTGAGGGGGCTGCAGCCCCCTCACACATTTTTTTTTTAAACTATAGCCCCAGGGAGGTGGTGGTCCCTGGGGCTGCGGGGGCATCTGCGGGCCCCTGCTTTTCATTCAACCATTCCCTCCGGGACCTGGCCCACTCGGGGTTTTAAAAGTAACAAAGCGAGGAAGTCCTCGCTTCTTTTTTTTAAAAAAATGTCATCCGGATCCGCGCACTCAGCGTGCATTCCACTGTTTAAAAAAAAAATGCTTTTTTGGGCACTGGGGGTCCTTGTAGGACCCCATGAGCAGGCCTAGGGGGTCAGGGTGTTTTCTACCCTGCCCCCTTTTCTTCTTTGTCACCTTTGTTTCCCTGTTTTCTTCTGACTCAGCTCTACCGAGTCACAAAATGGCTGCCAACACGTCCTGGTTTGTAATATTGACAGCCAATAAGAATAAAGCAGATTGCGGGAGGGTGCGCGAATCCACCGTGTGGATCCGCGGACCCTCCACGCCTCTAAATATTGAAACTTTTATTATTGATTTTCTCAGCAACTACTGAACAAATTTACACCATTTTTAACAAGGTTGCTTTCTGAGCCAAGCAGTACCTTTTAGCCAAATTTGGGGTAAATCCATTCAATAGTTTCGGCTGTATCCTTGCATAAAGTTTTCTATGTAAAATTGATTTTTTGACTCTTATTTTTTTTACTTTGTCAGCAACTACAGAACGGATTCACACCATTTAAAATAAAGGTCTCTTTGTGAACCAAGGGCTTCCTTTTTGCAAAATTTGGTGTAATTCCGTTCAGCAGTTAGGGCTGTAGTCATGTCAAGTTTCCTATGGGAAATAACATGGAGAAAATGTGTTTTGGGACCTCCCTTTTTTTTCGAATCACCCCGAAACTTTCAGGATAGGAGCTGACCAGAGAGGGACCAAAGTTTTGAAAATTTCGCGAAGATTCGTCAATTTTATTGGGAAAAACAAAAAACGCTTTTTGAAACAAGGTCCTAACTATAACTACCTACTGGGGACCGCCAGTAGGTAATATATATATATATATATATATATATCGAAAAAACAAAGTTGAGGCTCAATACTTCACGTGAGGTAACAACTTTAAAAGCACGCATGAAAGCATTTCGCAATCTGATTCCCACCTGTGAACAAGGCCATTCAGTGCCGAAACGTCAGAAGGGGAAGCATGCTGTGTTACTTGGACGCTGAATAAAGCATCACTTCAAGTATTGAGCCTCAACTTTGTTTTTTCGGTTGAATTTATGGGCGGCTCCTGTGCCCATTTTGATTGAGGCTGCCCTGAAGGGTCGGGGGCTCCGGAAAAGGAGAATGAACTTTGTGCTTTAAATGGAGGAGCATGACCCACTCACGCACCCGACCTATTGAGGAAATGCTAATACAGTGAAAAAACGAGTGCGTGTGGAAGGGATTCGAGAAAGGGAGCATTTCCTTTTTCGATCGTGCTGGTATGTGAAGCTTTTTCTAACCAAATGTAGAATTACAACGCTACGGATATGTACTCACCTGACTGTCTTTTTATAAGATTCCACACTTACATATGTGCCTGTGCTTACAAAGACTGCCAATAAGGATGTAATATACGAGGATTTCCAGACTGTTATTCTGTGATGCTACAATAAGGCACTATGGGATTTGTATTCTCCATACTAAGTCACGTGAGGTAACAACTTTAAAAGCACGCATGAAAGCATTTCGCAATCTGATTCTCACCTGTGAACAAGGCCATTCAGTGCCGAAACATCAGAAGGGGAAGCATGCTGTGTTACTTGGACGCTGAATAAAGCATCACTTCAAGTATTGAGCCTCAACTTTGTTTTTTCGGTTGAATTTATGGGCGGCTCCTGTGCCCATTTTGATTGAGGCTGCCCTGAAGGGTCGGGGGCTCCAGAAAAGGAGAATGAACTTTGTGCTTTAAATGGAGGAGCATGACCCACTCACGCACCCGACCTATTGAGGAAATGCTAATACAGTGAAAAAACGAGTGCGTGTGGAAGGGATTCGAGAAAGGGAGCATTTCCTTTTTCGATCGTGCTGGTATGTGAAGCTTTTTCTAACCAAATATAGAATTACAACGCTACGGATATGTACTCACCTGACTGTCTTTTTATAAGATTCCACACTTACATATGTGCCTGTGCTTACAAAGACTGCCAATAAGGATGTAATATACGAGGATTTCCAGACTGTTATTCTGTGATGCTACAATAAGGCACTATGGGAATTGTATTCTCCATACTAAGTCACGTGAGGTAACAACTTTAAAAGCACGCATGAAAGCATTTCGCAATCTGATTCCCACCTGTGAACAAGGCCATTCAGTGCCGAAACGTCAGAAGGGGAAGCATGCTGTGTTACTTGGACGCTGAATAAAGCATCACTTCAAGTATTAACACCAGGGGGCCGTGCTGGGAGTCACCCACCCCTCGCATGCACACCAGGGGGCCACGCTAGTGTCGTGACTCCACAATTTTAGATAAAAAAAATAAGGCACCTGCCAGCAATTTATATTCACCCAGGGACCCCATCCCCGGGGGCCTATGCACTTCATAGGGGACCGTGGGGGAAGCACCAATGCCCCCACGGTCCCACCGGCTCCCCGCGTCCTGCGATAGCCGGCATTGCTTTTCCACATGGGGAGCTGCTAACATGCCACTCCCCTTGTGGAAAAGCAATTCTGCTTTGGATTTTGGAAGAGAGAGCAGGTTTCCCTGCTCTCTCTTCCAAAATCCAAACCAGAGTTTGCTACATTAGGGCAGGACACCAGGCTCCCACCCTACCGTAGCCAATAACAGTGTCTAGGGGTGGGCAACCCGGGACACTTTAGGAGCCAGCCCTGGGGGGTGGCAGTCCCCAGGGCATCACAAGCTCCAGGAGGGTGGCCATGCTTCCCCCCTCCCAACAATTCCAAAGACCAGGGGAGGTGGTGGTCCCCCGGGCATGTGAGGGGGCTGCAGCCCCCTCACACATTTTTTTTTTAAACTATAGCCCCAGGGAGGTGGTGGTCCCTGGGGCTGCGGGGGCATCTGCGGGCCCCTGCTTTTCATTCAACCATTCCCTCCGGGACCTGGCCCACTCGGGGTTTTAAAAGTAACAAAGCGAGGAAGTCCTCGCTTCTTTTTTTTAAAAAAATGTCATCCGGATCCGCGCACTCAGCGTGCATTCCACTGTTTAAAAAAAAAATGCTTTTTTGGGCACTGGGGGTCCTTGTAGGACCCCATGAGCAGGCCTAGGGGGTCAGGGTGTTTTCTACCCTGCCCCCTTTTCTTCTTTGTCACCTTTGTTTCCCTGTTTTCTTCTGACTCAGCTCTACCGAGTCACAAAATGGCTGCCAACACGTCCTGGTTTGTAATATTGACAGCCAATAAGAATAAAGCAGATTGCGGGAGGGTGCGCGAATCCACCGTGTGGATCCGCGGACCCTCCACGCCTCTAAATATTGAAACTTTTATTATTGATTTTCTCAGCAACTACTGAACAAATTTACACCATTTTTAACAAGGTTGCTTTCTGAGCCAAGCAGTACCTTTTAGCCAAATTTGGGGTAAATCCATTCAATAGTTTCGGCTGTATCCTTGCATAAAGTTTTCTATGTAAAATTGATTTTTTGACTCTTATTTTTTTTACTTTGTCAGCAACTACAGAACGGATTCACACCATTTAAAATAAAGGTCTCTTTGTGAACCAAGGGCTTCCTTTTTGCAAAATTTGGTGTAATTCCGTTCAGCAGTTAGGGCTGTAGTCATGTCAAGTTTCCTATGGGAAATAACATGGAGAAAATGTGTTTTGGGACCTCCCTTTTTTTTCGAATCACCCCGAAACTTTCAGGATAGGAGCTGACCAGAGAGGGACCAAAGTTTTGAAAATTTCGCGAAGATTCGTCAATTTTATTGGAAAAAAACAAAAAACGCTTTTTGAAACAAGGTCCTAACTATAACTACCTACTGGGGACCGCCAGTAGGTAATATATATATATATATATATATATATATCGAAAAAACAAAGTTGAGGCTCAATACTTCACGTGAGGTAACAACTTTAAAAGCACGCATGAAAGCATTTCGCAATCTGATTCCCACCTGTGAACAAGGCCATTCAGTGCCGAAACGTCAGAAGGGGAAGCATGCTGTGTTACTTGGACGCTGAATAAAGCATCACTTCAAGTATTGAGCCTCAACTTTGTTTTTTCGGTTGAATTTATGGGCGGCTCCTGTGCCCATTTTGATTGAGGCTGCCCTGAAGGGTCGGGGGCTCCGGAAAAGGAGAATGAACTTTGTGCTTTAAATGGAGGAGCATGACCCACTCACGCACCCGACCTATTGAGGAAATGCTAATACAGTGAAAAAACGAGTGCGTGTGGAAGGGATTCGAGAAAGGGAGCATTTCCTTTTTCGATCGTGCTGGTATGTGAAGCTTTTTCTAACCAAATGTAGAATTACAACGCTACGGATATGTACTCACCTGACTGTCTTTTTATAAGATTCCACACTTACATATGTGCCTGTGCTTACAAAGACTGCCAATAAGGATGTAATATACGAGGATTTCCAGACTGTTATTCTGTGATGCTACAATAAGGCACTATGGGATTTGTATTCTCCATACTAAGTCACGTGAGGTAACAACTTTAAAAGCACGCATGAAAGCATTTCGCAATCTGATTCTCACCTGTGAACAAGGCCATTCAGTGCCGAAACATCAGAAGGGGAAGCATGCTGTGTTACTTGGACGCTGAATAAAGCATCACTTCAAGTATTGAGCCTCAACTTTGTTTTTTCGGTTGAATTTATGGGCGGCTCCTGTGCCCATTTTGATTGAGGCTGCCCTGAAGGGTCGGGGGCTCCAGAAAAGGAGAATGAACTTTGTGCTTTAAATGGAGGAGCATGACCCACTCACGCACCCGACCTATTGAGGAAATGCTAATACAGTGAAAAAACGAGTGCGTGTGGAAGGGATTCGAGAAAGGGAGCATTTCCTTTTTCGATCGTGCTGGTATGTGAAGCTTTTTCTAACCAAATATAGAATTACAACGCTACGGATATGTACTCACCTGACTGTCTTTTTATAAGATTCCACACTTACATATGTGCCTGTGCTTACAAAGACTGCCAATAAGGATGTAATATACGAGGATTTCCAGACTGTTATTCTGTGATGCTACAATAAGGCACTATGGGAATTGTATTCTCCATACTAAGTCACGTGAGGTAACAACTTTAAAAGCACGCATGAAAGCATTTCGCAATCTGATTCCCACCTGTGAACAAGGCCATTCAGTGCCGAAACGTCAGAAGGGGAAGCATGCTGTGTTACTTGGACGCTGAATAAAGCATCACTTCAAGTATTGAGCCTCAACTTTGTTTTTTCGGTTGAATTTATGGGCGGCTCCTGTGCCCATTTTGATTGAGGCTGCCCTGAAGGGTCGGGGGCTCCGGAAAAGGAGAATGAACTTTGTGATATATATATATATATATATATATATATTACCTACTGGCGGTCGCCAGTAGGTAGTTATAGTTAGGACCCTGTTTCCATAGGAAAACCGCAACATTCTATTTTGAATAACTTTGGCGCCGGTCGACAAATCCTCGCGAAATTATAATAATAGGTGGGGCGCTGCACTCCGCTCCTAACAGATGTGAAATGTGAAAAATTAAAATATTACCTTTCACAACGAAGCGCATCATATGTCCTCTATGTGCGCACGGTGCGCGAAGCGCATCGTGCGTACATGGCCCATCTAGCGTAACGTGGGCACCGCGTGCCCACTGTGCGTGCACGGCACTAACTGCGTAAAGTGGGCGCGCGAAGCGCACCGTGCGCGCACGGAACGAACTGCGTTAAGTGGGCGCGCACGCCACGAATGGGCGCGCACGCCGCGAAGCGCATCGTGCGTACATGGCCCATCTAGCGTAACATGGGCACGCGGTGCGCGTAGCGCACCGCGTGCCCACCGTGCGTGCACGGCACTAACTGCGTAAAGTGGGCGCGCGGTGCGCGAAGCGCACCGTGCGCGCACGGAACAAACTGCGTTAAGTGGGCGCGCACGCCACGACTGGCGTAAAGTAACTTAGCATTTAAAAAAACGTACAAATTCACTGAAAAAACCATAGGTTTCACACACGTTATAGTTAGGAATTAGCATTTAAAAAACCTTGCAAATTCACTGAAAAAACCATAGGTTTCACACATGTTATAGTTAGCGGAAATTTTACTGATAAAAAAACAATGAAATTCCCCCGTTATAGTTAGTGCAGGCAACTATAACTCACGCGACCGCAATCTTCTGCTGATGACATATGTGTCTTTATGAAAAAAAAATATTTGTAATATATGTATAGCTAAAAATGTATGGAAGAAGACATGGGCAAATAAGTGTCTAAATACAGTATTAGCATCAGCAGAGGATTGCGGTCGCGTGAGTTATAGTTGCCTGCACTAACTATAACGATAGCACCTCATTAAAAAGCATTGCAGTTAATAGAAGGTTTTAAGACTTTAGTTACATTATAAATCATTTGTTGATGGTACCATACTCATTTTAGGAATTGTGGTATGTTCTAAGGTGATTTCATCATGTGAAAAAGCCTTCTGCTGGGATATCATGATTGAGAGAAAAATATTTTCTCATGCTTTTCCCACAGAGGTTTGGAAGGTGATCTATAAGCTAAACTGAGAGCATATTTTCTGTAAATTCACATTATCTTTCTCAGTCATGTGAGAATGAAGTCTGACATTCTCAGTAACACATGTACATCCAACAAGGGCAGAGACTGTCAGTTGATTCCTTTGTGTTCTACTGCAGCTTCCCAGAGTGTTCCAAAGAACAACTAGAGCGCTAACTGTCCTACTTATGATAAACGTATGGCACACCTGAAGCCATCTTGCTTGGATTAAAGTGGTAACTCTTAAAACATTTAATTTAAAAAGGAACAAAATGAGGGGGTTCATTTTTCCATAAAAAGTATGATTAGTGCTGCAGAAAGAAAAATTAGGGCACATTTTGAGTGACTTCTCAAATCCTCTTATATTTCATAAAAAAATTCTGACATGCAGACTGAAACATGCACTTTCAATACCAGCAGCAGTTTTCCCTGGTGAGCAGTAGCTTTACTACAGTGATCTAATGAGCAAAAAGAGTGCTAACATTCTGAATTTATGGCAAATGTGTGACACATCTGAATGCCTTCTTGATGGAATCAAAGTAAAAAACTGAAAGTATTTCCTACTGAGGAGACTGCAGTAAATGAGGAAATTAGGAAACTTCATAACAAATAAGTCTTCCAAGATGGCCACCAGAGACAAAAGAGCCCAAATGTAGCCCAAATATCACCCAGATGTAGCCCAAGTATAGCCCAATGACAGAATGTCCCAGAGTGTTCTTAAAAACAACTAGAGTGCTTACTGTCTTCATTATGACAAAAGTATGGCACACCTGAAGCCATCTTGATTGGAATAAACTGGTAACACTTAAAACATTTAATTTAAAAAGGAACACAGTGAGGGGGTTAATTTTGCCATAGAAATTATGATTAATGCTGAAGAAAGAAAATGAGGGCACATTTTGAGTGACTTCTCAAATCCTCTTCTATTTCATTAAAAAATTCTGACATGCAGACTGAAACATGCACTTTTAATACCAGGAGCAGACTTCCATGGTGAACAGTAGTTTTACTACAGTGATCTAATGAGCAACTAGAGTGCTAACATTCAGAATTTATGGCAAATGTGTGACATATCTGAATACCTTCATGATGGAATCAAAGTAAAAAACTGAAAGCATTTCCTACTGAGGAGACTGCAGTACATGAGGAAATGCTCGTGATGGGAGGTGCACCGAATGTATGGTCATCGGCATGGTGGCCGGACTGCCTAGGACATACCCCTATACCTTGTCTGCAGGCAAAAAATCTGGGAGTGGTGTTTGACATCAAACTTTCTTTCACGGCCCAGATTAATCGGGTGGTCGGAATCTGCTTTGGCATGCTTAAGAGTCTTAGGAAGACTCTCGACTTACTTCCAGTTAGTGCTAGGCAGACTCTTGTTCATGCCTTGGTCACATCCAGACTCGATTATTGAAATCTTTTGTATCTGGGTGTGACAACAAAATGCCTTAACCGTCTCCAGGTTCTTCAGAACGCAACTGCCCGATTGGTATTGAGGCTTCCTAGAAGAACATCATCTAAAGCGGCCTTAAAATCCCTCCACTGGCTGCCCGTCAGGGAATGGATTATCTTCAAGGCACTGTGCCTATGCCATCGCATCATTATGTGTAAGGCACCCACTCCTCTTTGTAATCTTATTACTCCCTACAGACCAGAGCGGTCGCTCAGATCCTCGGGCACTGGACTGGTCGCCATCCCCAAAGTTCGAAAAGCTAGAATGTTAGGGAGATCTTTCAGATTTCTGGCGGCAAAAAAATGGAACCTACTCCCGTTGGAGCTGCGCCTTGAATCCTCAGAGATCAGTTTTCGTAAAGCACTAAAAACTCACCTGTTCCGCACCGCACTGGTATGATCTCTTGCCTGACTCGCCTCTTTTTTTCTCCTCTCAGCGCGGGGACACGCCGGAGTGCGTAACCATGCGCTCTACAAAATTCCATAATAATAATAATAATAATTAGGAAACTTCATAACAAATAAATCTCCCAAAATGGCCACCGGAGACAAGAGAGCCCAAATGTAGCCCAAAATCACCCAGATGTAGCCCAAATGTAGCCCAATGACAGAAGTGTGCAAAACACTTATTATTTTGTGTTTTTGCAGTGTTATAAAGTGCAGACTTGTCAGGTATTGGAATGCTTTACATGAGCATTGGTTACATCACACAAGAACAAATTAATTTTGGTTGTAGACATGGGGAGATTAAGTGATTTGACCAGAATCACAGAATGTCGAGCTGAAGCAGAAACTCCAACCTGGTCCCCAGTTGCAAAGTCTGCAGTTCTGGATGTAACACCACATCCTCTCCCCTAAGTGCAACATTTAATCAAGTGGTCAACTGGATAAAAAAACATAAAGATAACAAATAATTTAAAAGTGCTTTGTCGCTATTTGAAAACTCAGAAAATATGTCCTTATTTTAGTCTTTTAGAGCACTAACCATAATTCTGATGCCAATAAGACCCTCTCATATATGTAATTTCTAAAGGAAATGCTCTAGGTATTACAGTTTTGATTACATCAAGATGACGTCAGGCGTTCCACCCTTTTGTAATAAATATAGAATGTTAGCAATCTAGTTGTTCATTAGGATACTGTTGAGAGGCAGAGGCCAGGGGCACGGACTCTGAAAATTGAAGGCAGGTAGGAGGGTGCAAAGGCAACAATTTAACCACACTGAGCAGGCAGGAAGGGCCGTGGCAGCACAACAGACTATGGAGGGCAGTGGAAAAGGGGGCAGGGGCAACAAACCAACAATACAGGACTTGCAAGAGAGGCTGTGGCAATGCAATAGACCATTGTGGGCAGAAGGAAGAGGCAATGGTAGTACAACCATACATGCCAACAGACCCAATTCAGCCAGGAAACGTCCAATGTTTTTAAGCTCAAATGGGCTTTATTTGATCAGTCTCCTGTCTACAATCTCCTCTTTTTCAATGTAACTCAAAGGGGAAAACCAATACCCCAGTTTTTTTTCAAAATCTCCCTCTTACCAAGTTCAAAATGTTCGCAAGTATGGTACATTGGATCATGGAAGGAAATGGGGTAGGGACATGGACTTGGATAACAGAGGACAGGAGGGACATGGAGAGGTGCACCAAACTGACCCTGCAGGGCAGGCATCAGGGTTTGCAGCAGCACAATACACCACACAGGGCATGCGGGACGGGAGTGCAGCACAACAATCCATAGAAAGCAAGAGGGAGGGGACAGGACCATGCACGTGGACAACAGAGAACAGAGGGGCACGAGGCAATGGTAGCTAGCTGACCATAATGGACAGACAGGAGAGAAAGCTGCAGCATAACAGACCATAAAGGGCAGGAGGGACGGATCAGGGGCATTACAATGGAACAGACAATCCAGGAGGGAGGGAGTAGGGGTCTGCACATGTAAACAGAGGGCTGGGGGCAAGGGGGCAGGGCAGGAGCAGCAAGATAGCCATGGAGGTCAGGCAGGATGGGCACTAGAAGCAAGACACACCATGAAGAGCAACAGTGAGACTGTGATGGCATACACACAGACCATGGAGGGAAGGTGGGAGGGGGTCAGGGGCAGCTAACTGACCACACAGGGAAGGTGGGAGGGGCCATGGCAGCACAGAAGACCATGCATGGCAAGTGGGAGGGTGTTCTGCTTGGGTCTTTGGATCAGATGGAACCCGCTCAACAGAGCCTCACTAACCCCAATCAGAACGTTACCCCCTCCCTAGGGCCTGTTCTCACCTAAATAACCACGTATATGTACCACCTAAGGACAGGGAATTCCTATATATATATATATATCTATACTAGTGGCGGCCTCGCGGTCCCAGACGGACCCAGGTACTCCTGCCTAGACGGCAGCCTGCAAAGTTCTCGCGGTCCCAGACGGACCCAGATACTCCTACCCATGCGGCAGCCTGCAAAGTTCTCGCGGTCCCAGACGGACCCAGATACTCCTACCTCAGCGGCAGCTACAAAGTTCTCGCGGTCCCAGACGGACCCAGATACTCCTACCCAGGCGGCAGCCTGCAAAGCTCTCGCGGTCCCAGACGGACCCAGATACTCCTACCTCGGCGGCAGCTACAAAGTCCTCGCGGTCCCAGACGGACCCAGATACTCCTACCTCGGCGGCAGCCTGCAAAGTTCTCGCGGTCCCAGACGGACCCAGATACTCCTACCTCGGCGGCAGCTACAAAGTCCTCGCGGTCCCAGACGGACCCAGGTACTCCTGCCTAGACAGCAGCCTCACTCCTCATCCTATGGTTACCACGACATGCAACAGGGGAATCGGTACCACTATGTATCAGATCACACAAGGACTGTTAGTTGAGCACAACCTGTTCTCCAGTTTGAGGAGCTCCCTTCTCCCTTGTTCAGTTACCACTTACCTGTCCAGGATCGTCCTCTGTACAGATCAAACTACAACTGACTAGAAGAATAGGCCATCCTCTCATACAAGAACACGCAGCACATGTTGGTTCATTACAATCGGGACACTTTATTAGTCATTACTACGCAGTCACATAACATTGCATCATAGCACACGACCTACAAAGAAAAGTGAAAGGTTAAGTTGTACACTTTAATAAGAAAGGGTCGACATCACCTTGGTAATATGTAGCCTGCACTCCGTGGTCATCTAGGTTCCCTTCTCGTCTGTGCCTCAGCTCGCCTGGAAGTCACCCCTCCACAATCACGGGTCTACTCCCTTCTCCCTCTCCGAGTCACTGGGACCTCTTCCTCATCGGCTACTCTCTCTCTCTGGAATCTCTTCACCTCCAAGTTTGTCATCTGTCTTCCCTGGAATAAGTATTGGCTGTATCGCTCACGGCCAGGTGCCGTCTACGAACTAGAAGCAAGTGCCAGTATCTGCCTCAGACTTTCACTAATATAGATGTGCATTCTCTCATGGAAAATTCCAGCCAGTAACCTGCCGCCCACCAAATTCTTGTACCTCCCCGTGCCAAGGACACGTTCCCAGCCGGCCGGCCTGATGTAGTGTCTTCGGCATGAAGAAAAATACAATCCTTCGATAAGGGCCGGCCTGAACCAGTTCTCTCCAAGCGAATAACACCTCCTAACTAAAACACTGCCTTTGACCTAGAAGCATCTCAAGCTGCCAGAGCAGGAGGAAAGATGGAGTCTCTCCCGTTTAAGGCCTACCAGGCCTGAATTCAGCACGGCTCCATGAAATACCCTCACTAGAGGACAGATTATCCCTAATACTAACGGATCTATCCCCTAGGCTATATGTGCAAGCCCTAATCTATGGGGAAGGGCACAGGATCATGTCGAAGTGCCGGGTAACTAGGCTCTATACCCTACTCTAACCCTTTAGGCTTGAATGGAAAGAGGCTGAAGTCACATTAATCACCCTACAACACAATAAGGCCGGAAAAATCAAGCAGTACATTTCACCCTTGACTTCAGTCTATTATACATTCATTAAACAGAACTAACATCAGTGGAAGAATAATATGAAACAAAACTAACTGCTCTATGTCTAGTACCAAGTGTGCAGAATTGAAATAGTGAAGGGATACACTGAATAAAGCAACAGATAGAAATCAAAATAGTAACAGTGATTATAATACCACCCAATATTTGGCGTAGTATGTGTATATCTGGTAACCAGTTAAAGAGCCAGTCGAACCAGCCCTGGTCTATATGTTGTCTGATTGTTTCCGCCAAGTCGTGTAACCTGTCAATATGTGTACGAATAGATTGTGTATGATCAGATAAGTTAAAGCAGCAAAGACCTTCAAAATCAGAACAGCCATGACCGTGTTTAAGCAAAAGATAATCAATGGCTGCTCTATTTTGTAAAATGGCCCTACGTTCACCCTGGGCGTCTAATAGCATGTCAGACAATACTATAGAAGTGTGATTTATGGATTTTGCCATCCAGCACGCCATCTTTCCGATGGATTTGGCATTATAAACTGCCAAAGCAGGAACACCAATAATTGAAACAGCTAGGCTAAGGTATTCAGACTTGGAATATAAATGCAAAGATGAGTCACAATCCTCCTGTAACATCACAGTATCTCGGAGAACGCGAGAGTTGGCATTCGGATGTGATGAAAACATCAATAAACTGAGTCTCGTAATGGCACAAGGGCCTCCAGAAATGTTTGCAGGGACATACGGCCAGGAAGTATTACCACATGAGAAAAGCCATCCGGCAGGTAGTAACATCGTGCGATAGTGACTGGGGGTAACTACCAAACTATTGCAGGTCATATTATTCTGAACTGAAACACATGTGGTCGGTGTCCTTTGAAAGCACAAAGTCTGTTCATGAGCGGTAAATGAAGTGGCGCCTTTTAGTTTTAGGCGTAGACATTCAGAGATTGCACTAGGATTACATGTAAGAAAGAAGCATAGGTCACCTTGTGTGATATTATAAGTAACTATTTGGGATTGGATGGGGGATTGCCCATTCGGCAGCTCAGTACATAAGGGGCAATACGCATGAGTAGCAAAATCACCCAGGAGAATATTGGGACGAGCCTTGGAAACATTAAAAATATGAGCTAAAGTTTCCAATGAGGCGGGGACAGCGACTAGGCATGTCGCTAGGATGTCATGGACAGATCTCATCGGTGTCAGACAGAAGTGAGGGGCATCAGTCACCCTCTTAGCTAGCAAAGTCCAAAAGTTCGATGACGAATCCCACGCATCGAAAGAACGCAACACTCGCGCTTTCAGTTCATCCCGGACAGACGGGATCCCTTTCCTCTCGTCGGATCGCTCCAAAGGGAGTCCAGCGCCGACACATCCTGCAGCAACAGTCCAAAGAATGATCTGAAAAGGAATCAAATACAGGCATTAATCATTCTCGTAAATAACACTTGTCAGCTGGGACTACTTCCCAGCTATCTTTCCCTGGTCTCATAACCAAAATGGTATTGTCCTGACCAGTGGCAATAACCTCTGCTTGTTCAGGGGGATTCTTAGGCGACTGCACCCAAACTCTGGCTCCAGGGTTATCCGTTGAGCCAAAACCTTTCTGGCCTCGTACAGTTAGCAACGTTGGGGCAGTGCCTTTTGCGATCTCACCACTGAAAACAGGCATTATTAACAATTGAGCCACTCGGTCAGTTTGATGTATCAGTAAGTCAACCTCACTGCTATTCAGCAGGAGCACCTTAATCTCTCCCTGATAGTCGCTGTCAATCACCCCTCCAAGTACCTGAATGCCTTTTACAGCCAGCCCCGATCTAGGGGCGATTAGTCCGAAATTCCCAGTTGGTATATGGACACCAACACCAGTTTCAATGATGACCCGATCCTTACTTTTTATGACGGTGTCATCCATGGCATGCAGGTCTAAACCTGCCGACCCTGGGGTCGCTCTGCATGGAGCTAGAGCTCCAGGAGTAATTTCCCAATACATCACAGTTTCTCTTATTTCATTAGGCATTGTCTCAACAGTTGGGGGAAACAAACGCATAAGTGGAGATTCAGCATTCAGAAAAGGACGATTATTCAAAATCAATAGTGCTTGGGGTAGAAAGTCTCGCCAATTTTTATACTTGTCATCTGTTAACCTACGCAACTGGCTCTTCAACAGGCCATTCAGTCTCTCCACCAGGCCCGAGGCCTGTGGGTAGTAGGGTATATGGAATACCCAGTCAATATTATTTTCTGCACAGAATTCCTGTACCAATCTTCCACGGAAATGGGATGCATTATCAGATTGAATTTGGAATGGTACACCATAATACATCATAATCAATTCTAATGTTTTAATGGTATTCGATTGGGTAGCTTGCTTACATGGAAGGGCTACCAGCAAGCCACTGTATGTATCGACAATTGTGCAAACATATTGACAATTCCTACTCATAGGAAGAGGGCCGACGTAGTCAATCTGCCAAATTTGAGCGGGCAGTTTTCCACGATGTAAATGACCTTTAACAATTTGGGGCACCTTACGCTGTCTGGTATGCTGACAAACGGGACAGTGCAAAATAACATTTTTAATGAAGTCCAGGGGAATATAGATTCCTCGATCAGCAGCCCACCTGCTAGTGGCCTTCTCTCCAAAATGTCCTGCCTTCTGGTGTGCCCATTTCGCCAATCCCGCAATATCAGAATCTTGCCTGTCCACCACTGCCTCAGCAATTTTAGATTCCCCATCTGCAATGTTATGAAAGAATTTGTCAAGGGAGTCTATCGGAGCATCCACATGGAAGATTGTAACAGTACTCTGCGGGAGCATCTCCCAAATCTCTTGCCATAACTCTTTTCCCCACAGTTCTTTAGAATGTAACTTCCAATTATGGGAATGCCAAGTCGGCAACCAAACAGCCAGTCCATTGGCAGTGGACCAAGAATCAGTAAAAATGTGGCATGTGCCAGGTAACTCCTGTTTCAAAACTTGGTAAACAGCGTACAGTTCAGCGAACTGGCTGCTTTTACCTTCACCAGTTGTGCTCAGCAATTTTTGTGTGATCGGATTGTAGGACACCGCTTTCCAGTGCCGCGTCGTCCCTATAAACCTCGCTGAACCATCTGTGAACCAAACATGGTTTCTTTCCGCTGCAGACAAATCATCAAAGGGCTTACCCCATGTAACAGGAGACTCCAGCGTCAAAGGTATGGAACACTCACTCTCAGTCTCAGTCGATGGTGCTCGCGCCACCTGTTCATGTAAAGAAGCAACTCCTTTCGGGCCCACACGCGCCCGGTCTTGTATGTACCATTTCCATTTAATCACGCTCACCTCTTGAGCGTGTCCAATTCGGTGAGTCTTCGGTGAACTCAGAACCCACTGCATGATAGGAATTTCAGGACGCAAAACTATATCGTGGCCCAAAGTCAATTGCTCGGTATCCACCAGAGCCCAATAACAAGCAAGCAACTGTTTCTCAAAGGGTGTGTAACGTTCGCCAGCATCAGGTAACTTTTTTGTCCAAAAACCTAACGGTACTTTGCTCCTGCCTTGTTTCTGCCACAAACTCCAATTCGCATAAGGACCCTGTACAGACACATTCAAATCCACATCACCATCACGTACAGGCCATAAGTCCAGGGCATGCTGAATTGCCTCTTTTGCCAAACTAAACGCATCTTGCTGTGGTTTATCCCATTCAAATGCATTCTTTTTGCGTGTAACCCGGTACAAGGGGGCCAATATTTGACTCAAATGAGGAATATGCTGGCGCCAAAAACCAAACAGACCAATGAAGCTCTGGGCTTCCTTCCTGTTCCTCGGAACTGCAAAATCAAGAATCTTCCGTTTAACTTGAGGGATCACTTCACGGTGCCCTTCGTGCCAATTAATACCCAAAAATTTTACAGCCCGGGACGGGCCTTGCAATTTATCCGGATTGATTTCCCAACCTTTCTCACGTAGACACTCAATGACCCTGTCCAATTGTGTCTGAACTTCCTCTTGTGTTTCACCTTGAATCAAAACATCATCAATATAGTGACATATCTGAATTTGCGGATGAACTGGTACCTCAGCCAAATGCTCTGCCACCAGCCGGTGACATATCGTAGGGCTATGCACATAGCCCTGAGGGAGACTTCTAAACGTCATCTGACGCCCGTTCCACGTAAAACTGAACTGTTCCTGACATTCAGGGGCAATTGGGATAGAAAAGAAAGCATTAGCAATATCAATGGACGCATACCATGTACCTGGATGCTTTTGTATTCTTTCAATTAGGGTAATAACATCCGGTACTGCAACAGTCAAGGGGGGCGTGTGTTTGTTCAATTCTCGATAATCAACCGTCATGCGCCAAGAATTGTCACTCTTACGCACCGGCCAAACAGGATTATTCCAAGCAGAAGTAACTGGAGTTATAACACCTGCATTCACCAACTCCTGAATAGTGGTATTAATCTCTTCATGACCACCTGGAATACGATACTGCTTCTGACAAACCACTTTTGTCGCCTGGGGAACTTTTATGGGGGGCATTCTTAAACGGCCAACCCGTATAGGTCTGGGTGAAATATAATGTCTAGTTCCAAATTGGTAACATCCATCGTCTAAGTGTAAAGTCATTCCTTTCAAAATATCAATTCCAATTATAAACTCTAAGAGTGGCACCACTAATACAGAGTATTCTCTTCTAGGAATTCTACCTATTCTCATTTCAAGCAAAGTTTGAACTGCAGGAGTTTCCTTTCCACCTAATCCGGTAATTGTAAAAGGCTGACCTTTAAACTTCTTTGATTTTCCATGAATGAGAGTGGCCTCCGCTCCTGTATCTACCAATGCTCGGGCCCTTTGGATATTACGATGTCTCCAATAAATATCAATATCTACATAGGGTCTATTATCTCTGTGAGCCCATCTGCGTACCGGAGCTTGACCTGTTTCCTAGTCATTCTTACTGCATTCTGTGTACCAGGACAAATCAGGATAAAGACTCTCACGTTTCTTAGGTATCGGTACCTCCTGTTCATATCCATTCCCAGTACGGAACGGATTCAAGTTTTCAGCATTGTACTGCGGGGTACGATCAACCAAACTGTGACGATCCTCTCTCCTTCTTAACTCAAGGGATTGATCCCTATCCTCTCTACGTCTGTTGTAAACATAATCATTCCTCCCCCTTTCTCTTTCCCCCTCTCTCTCTCCGTCTCTCTCACGACGGGGGGACATATCACGTACATAACGCCGATCATCACGACGATCAGAGCGCCCACGGTGGTTGTCATCACCGCTACCATCAGAACCACCACGATCACACTCAGTCGTCCGAACACGCCGGGCACCCTCCTTCCAATCCAAACCACGTTTGCGAAACAATTCCCACAAACGAGCCGTAGTCTCACCGTCAATGTCCTCCCTACGCACACCATCAGCCAGAAGACCGGAAAAGATGTCACGTCTAGTAAGTTTATTTTCACCAGGAGTACGGGTGTCAGTCCGGGACTGACGTTCAGGCTTAAACCATTCACCCAACTCACCGAGCTGGCGCACTGATTCCAGCACTACAGCTAACGTGTTACCAGTCTGGTTAATCAATAGAGTCATCATAACCTGCTTATAGGCAACCGGGGAAGATCGAATAATACGGTTCCGCACAGAAGATGTCAACAATCCATCAAGCAACCTGTCAGCAGTGCCCAGAAAAATCGCTGTTTTCATCACCTCTTCTTTGAGGCGTTGAGCAGCATCGCGCAAAGTATACCACGGCTTGTCATTGACAGGCCAGTCAGATTCAGAAGGATACTTCAGATTACAACCCTCAGTCGCCAAGTGGAGTAAAGAAATCTGACCACCACCATGATAATTACGAAAATGATCCTGCACAGTCGAATCCAAACTCAAGGAACAGAACTTTAAACAATCGCCAGTATCTAGCATAATACCAGCAGCGCCCAGTTCATAAAGGCGCACCATCCATGTGAGCAAAGCCTCACCAGACCGCTGTCTAAACCGCTGCAAAATATCACTAATTTCCTGTTGCGTAAAATCTTCCAAACAGTCCAAAGAAACACCCTGCGGGGCATTGGGAGACTGCTGTAACTTCCGACGAAAAACAGGATGCGCAGAGACCGCGGGACGAGCATCACAAGGAGCCCGATCAGTACTCGTAGAGGGACAATCAGTGTAAGGGGCATGAATCCTACCCGAAGAACGAACGCAATCACAGGATGCACCATCCGAGGTGCGAGAAGTAGACTTACACACCGGACGGGAACGAGAAGACTCGCGCTTGGCAGACTCCTCACCCGAGGAACAAGAATCAGTCGAATTCCAGATATTACCATCCCACTCATCAGGATCCCAATCCAGTCCGGCTTTCGCCACGACTAGACGCACCTTTCGCGTCGAAACACGACCGCGCCTGTTCTTGTATTTATAACGAGCAATCCGCACAGCCGCCCTTTCGGCAATCGCTTGGTAAGTCTCCAGCTTATCAGCAAGCAACTTATTTTGACACCGCAACAAAGTATGAGAATTTTGAATCTCAACATAGTGCGCCTCCACATCTTTAAGGGAGATCTGTAATTTCAACAATCTCTCATGGAGAATCCGATACGCAGACAGAACAATCCAACCTCTGCGCCCCAAAACGGGAATCTCCTCACCCTTCGATACGGGTGCCTTCTGCAAACAAGCAATCACATTAGCCGGCTCCGCCAGCTCCAAAGAAGAATTCCAATTCTCACTCAAACCAGTAGAGTCAGCCCACTCACGGGCCAACGCTTCATAAGGCGTCGAATCCCACCCGGGAATATCAACGGGCAACTTAAAAGTAGATTTAGAACGCCTAGGAAACATAGCGAAAAAGAAAGAAGAAAAGAAAGGAAAAGAAAATAGAAGAAGAAAGAGAGAGAAAAAAAAACTATATGCACAATAATAACACAAATAATATACCGACAAAATCACGCACACGCCGAAAGCAAACACAATACAACACAATGCACACAGGTGACGTAAACGGTTCGTGACGCCAAATGTTCTGCTTGGGTCTTTGGATCAGATGGAACCCGCTCAACAGAGCCTCACTAACCCCAATCAGAACGTTACCCCCTCCCTAGGGCCTGTTCTCACCTAAATAACCACGTATATGTACCACCTAAGGACAGGGAATTCCTATATATATATATATATATCTATACTAGTGGCGGCCTCGCGGTCCCAGACGGACCCAGGTACTCCTGCCTAGACGGCAGCCTGCAAAGTTCTCGCGGTCCCAGACGGACCCAGATACTCCTACCCATGCGGCAGCCTGCAAAGTTCTCGCGGTCCCAGACGGACCCAGATACTCCTACCTCAGCGGCAGCTACAAAGTTCTCGCGGTCCCAGACGGACCCAGATACTCCTACCCAGGCGGCAGCCTGCAAAGCTCTCGCGGTCCCAGACGGACCCAGATACTCCTACCTCGGCGGCAGCTACAAAGTCCTCGCGGTCCCAGACGGACCCAGATACTCCTACCTCGGCGGCAGCCTGCAAAGTTCTCGCGGTCCCAGACGGACCCAGATACTCCTACCTCGGCGGCAGCTACAAAGTCCTCGCGGTCCCAGACGGACCCAGGTACTCCTGCCTAGACAGCAGCCTCACACGAGCTCATCCTATGGTTACCACGACATGCAACAGGGGAATCGGTACCACTATGTATCAGATCACACAAGGACTGTTAGTTGAGCACAACCTGTTCTCCAGTTTGAGGAGCTCCCTTCTCCCTTGTTCAGTTACCACTTACCTGTCCAGGATCGTCCTCTGTACAGATCAAACTACAACTGACTAGAAGAATAGGCCATCCTCTCATACAAGAACACGCAGCACATGTTGGTTCATTACAATCGGGACACTTTATTAGTCATTACATACGCAGTCACATAACATTGCATCATAGCACACGACCTACAAAGAAAAGTGAAAGGTTAAGTTGTACACTTTAATAAGAAAGGGTCGACATCACCTTGGTAATATGTAGCCTGCACTCCGTGGTCATCTAGGTTCCCTTCTCGTCTGTGCCTCAGCTCGCCTGGAAGTCACCCCTCCACAATCACGGGTCTACTCCCTTCTCCCTCTCCGAGTCACTGGGACCTCTTCCTCATCGGCTACTCTCTCTCTCTGGAATCTCTTCACCTCCAAGTTTGTCATCTGTCTTCCCTGGAATAAGTATTGGCTGTATCGCTCACGGCCAGGTGCCGTCTACGAACTAGAAGCAAGTGCCAGTATCTGCCTCAGACTTTCACTAATATAGATGTGCATTCTCTCATGGAAAATTCCAGCCAGTAACCTGCCGCCCACCAAATTCTTGTACCTCCCCGTGCCAAGGACACGTTCCCAGCCGGCCGGCCTGATGTAGTGTCTTCGGCATGAAGAAAAATACAATCCTTCGATAAGGGCCGGCCTGAACCAGTTCTCTCCAAGCGAATAACACCTCCTAACTAAAACACTGCCTTTGACCTAGAAGCATCTCAAGCTGCCAGAGCAGGAGGAAAGATGGAGTCTCTCCCGTTTAAGGCCTACCAGGCCTGAATTCAGCACGGCTCCATGAAATACCCTCACTAGAGGACAGATTATCCCTAATACTAACGGATCTATCCCCTAGGCTATATGTGCAAGCCCTAATCTATGGGGAAGGGCACAGGATCATGTCGAAGTGCCGGGTAACTAGGCTCTATACCCTACTCTAACCCTTTAGGCTTGAATGGAAAGAGGCTGAAGTCACATTAATCACCCTACAACACAATAAGGCCGGAAAAATCAAGCAGTACAGAGGGTTAGTGGCAGCACAATGGCTATGATGGGCAAGAAGGAGGGTGCAGGGGCATGCACAAAGGACGATGGAGGATAGAAGGGAGGGTCAGGACCTGTGCACAGACAAGAAAGTTCAGGGGAAGGGGCCTCACAACAGACCACATGGGGCAGGCAGGAGGAGCAGTTGCAGCACAGGAGACCAGGGAGGGCAGAAGGGTGTGGCAGTACAATGGACCATGTGGACAGGAGGAAGAGAATAGGGGCATGGCATGTGGACAGGCAGGGTGGAGGTGGCAGGGACAGGTTACAGTCATCTGACAATGGTAGGCAGGTGGGAGGGGAGTGGCAGCTCAACAGAACACTCAGAGTAGATAGGAGTAGCAGGTCCATGGAACATGGTGGGCAAAAAGGATGGAGCAGGGGCATGCACAAAGACATCGGAGGGCAGGGGGAAGGAGAATAGGGGCAGCAAGCTAAGCACAGAGTTTAAGCAGGAGGTCAATGATGGGACATAGAATTGGGCAATGGAGGGCAGGAGGAGTGGACTGGTACATCATACTAAATTGAGGGCAGTGGCAGCACATCAGACCATGCATGGCAGGAGGGAGGGGGCTAGTCCATGGATTCACACAACAGAGGATAGGGAGGAGGGGGATGGGGCAGCAAGCTAACTGTTCAGAGAAGGCGGGTATTAGGAACTTTATTGTTTTTAAAACGTGTGTCTGTGCAAACTACTTAAAATATGAACAAGTATGCAGCATAATCTCACTTTTATTCAGGAAGAAGAGGACGTTTGTGACTGTGACTCCGGGCTCACTTGGCAGAAACACCCCCTGACCCTCCACCCCTATCGCAAAATGTAATACCCATGAAAAGGGTAGGTGAACACAGTGTTATATAGAACATAGTCCTGAGAGCACGATTGAAAATGAAAACTACATATAGTGTATGGTATAAACTATGCACCAAAAAGTGTGCAATACATTGTGCGCAATGACAGATTCATTGGAGAGCGCGAGATAGCACAGGCACTAGCGCGTGCTATGCGATATGTGCCTTGGAGTGTAATATGCACAGGGCAGTGTTGTGTAACCTAACTAGTCTCTAAAGTTGTAATATAAAATATGTGCTGGGGAGTGTAACGTTGCATATGCACTGTGACAAAGATATGGATCCCAGATTGTAATATGTATGGCATAGCACTGTGCTTTATAACATAGGCATCGAGGAAGGCATGTTAGATGGGGCAATATAACCCGTGCGAAGACAAGTGTGGCATGACATATTCACGGGGTGGTGTTACAGTGCACATGGGCTAGAGAGTGTCATAGCATATGCACTAGCTAGTGGAATACAACACAGAGGTGTGTGGCACTCAGCAGGCAATGGTGGGTGTAACACAGCATTGGGCTCTGCCAGGAGCGCGCTGTGACTTTCCAGAGAGTAAAATAAAAAGTATTACACATCCGGCAGTGGATGTGTGTTTTATTAATCGTGAGGGGGGTTTCTTGCATAGTTTTGGTCGAATTTTTGTCGAATCCCCTTTGAATGGCTTGGTGTGCATGTGTATTAAATGTGGCCGTCAATAGCTACCCATGTTTGTATAAATAAACAACAAGGGTGTCTACCGGGATTAGGCACGGTAGGGCATCAGACATGTCAGAGCTTCGCTAGTGGTGTAAATACATTCCACGTGGATTCATTGTATGCATAGTCGCCTTTTAATGAATGTCACGCAAATCGTCATGGTGATAGGTACGTACGGTTTGTCCAGCATGTCCTAGGTGTGTCTATAAATATATATTTTTCAAAAATAATAAAAAACAGTGGCCGGCCCTGTGGATTGGGGTCCAAAAAATATAATTAGGAGACAGGCCCTGGGGGATGGGGTCATCAGGGCCAATAAATTAGAATAAGAAGGGGAACCACACAGCCCCCCTTCTTAAAAAATTAAAATAAATAAAAGACTGGCATCGTGCCGGAGGCGACGCCCCCTCCTTGCAGCACTCTGCAAACGCGCCCCCTGGCGAGTTGTAAGTTGGGGAATTCATTCCTCTTCAATACTGAGGGTCCCTGAGGGCCAACTAGCCCAACAGGCATCTCCCGTATGCGCCAGGGAGCTGCGCTGCAGACAGGTGTTCTGAGGCCAAGCCCCTTTTTACACCTCTCTGCAACGCAGCTCTGTGGCGCTTACTGGAGGTACCTAGTGGTCTAGTTTGACCCTAGGGACCCTTAGGATTCAAGGGGACTTAATCTCTCAACTTAGAACAGCCACAGGGCGTGTTTACACAGTGGTGAAGGGAGGGGACGGGGCCTGAGTTAACGTGTGCAAAAACGCCCTGTGGCCTGTTTTAAGAGGTAGTTTTAATCCCCCTGCCCTATTATATACTAGGGGCTTACAGAGGAGGTCATGCTAATCACAGGGGGACCCCAAAGCTTAATGTTCCCTAGTGTATGTAGGTGTTTTCACTGTATTCTAAGTGCCTTTTAACATAGCACTGGCTCTAGGACTGGTTAGTCAGACTCAGTTACCACCAGTATCCATCTGAAAATGTTGAGGGTACAGGATGATTTTGCAACAAGGCTTCTTTCTGCTCTTCTTTTTGTTCTTTCTGCACGTTATCCTTCTTCCTGCACTTTTCTTCGTCTTTGAGGACTTCTGTTGCTTCTTTCTGCACTTCTTTTTTTTCTTTCTGTGCATTTTTTCTTCTTTCTTCACATGTCCTATCTCTGTAGGCATAGTTAGAAATTAGCATTTAAAAAACCTTTGAAATTCACAGAAAAAACCATAGGTTTCAGGCACGTTATAGTTAGGAATTAGCATTTAAAAAACCTCAGAAATTCACTGAAAAAACCATAGGTTTCAGGGGTGTTATAATTAGCTGGACTTTTCACTTATACAAAACCATTGAAATTCCCCGTTATAGTTAGTTCACCTAACTATAACTCGCGCGCCCGCAATGCACTGCTGATGACATCACTCATGACATGGTCAGTGACATCACTCATGACATCACTGATGACATCTCAAATGACATCACTGATGACATCATCCTTGTGATAGAGTGGCAGACCTCCTCTCACCCTAATATAACCTTTGATACACACATTCAAAAATAGAGACTACAATTTTCAAAACAATGGACATACCAATACCAGTTACAACAACCTCTTCAATAATTCTAAGATCCACATACACATCCACTCATTCACCAACAGTCATATACAGTCACTCATACATGTACTCACTCATCATATGTACTCATACACCTATACATCCTGTTACACAACGCCACTCATCCATAGAGTTACTCACACACATAGTCACTCATTCTAATAAAGAATCAAACATACATTTACTTGCATATACAGTTATACACACACCACCACACTTACTTCTACGGAAACTTACACATACTTAGTCTTTTAAACAATCACTTATAGAAACACATACTTATTCATACAGGAACTCTTTCAATCTCTCACTCTCACATATACTCACTTATATACACCAATAGTCACATATACTAGTTTAAAACATATGTAGTTACTCATAAAGACACTATTCAGACAGTCATTCACTCACTAACACACCTATACACACTCATCCACCCATACAGTCCTGCACACATGCTGTCTTCAACACATACAAACAGTGAGTCACTCATTCATGCAACTATGCACTACATAATACCCCCCACCGAACCATGCAGACACTCAGACTGATACTCAAAAAACCAACTAATATCCTATATAGACACCCATGTAGCTACTCACCAACCCATGCAGCCACTTATACACAAAGTGAGAGACTGATACAGATATTTACATATTTAAACATTACTCACTAAGCCATGTATTCAGTATGATACACTTAATCAGTCAGTTACACAATCAATTTTTCAAAAACAAATCATCCATTTAGACACTTATATACCCATTTATTCTTCCATCGACCTTGAGATATACATATATAAAACGTATTTAATTTTCAGAAAAACACACATTCACTGGATGATGTCATCAGTGATGTCATTTGAGATGTCATCAGTGATGTCATGAGTGATGTCACTGACCATGTCATGAGTGATGTAATATGTGACGTCATCAGCAGTGCATTGCGGGCGCGCGAGTTATAGTTAGCTGAACTAACTATAACGGGGGAATTTCAATGGTTTTGTACAAGTGAAAAGTCCAGCTAACTATAACACCCCTGAAACCTATGGTTTTTTCAGTGAATATATATATATATATATATATATATATATATATATATATATATATATATATGTATATTACCTACTGGCGGTCGCCAGTAGGTAGTTATAGTTAGGACCCCTTTTCCATAGGAAAACCTCAACATTCTATTTTGAATAACTTTGGCGCCGGTCGATGAATCCTCGCGAATTTCTCAAAATAGGTGGGGCGCTATGCTCCGCTCCTACCCTGAAAGTCTCGGGGGGATTCGTCAAGCGGGGGCTGAGATAAAAGGGGGGTCCCAAAACGCGTTTTTCCCATGCATTTTTCTATAGGACCTTTAGAGCGAGCTACAGCCCGAACGGCTGAACAGAATTACTAGAAATTTGGCAGAGAGGTAGTCCCTAGGTCAAGGAAGTGCCTTTTGTAGGTTTGGTGTAAATCTGTTCAGTAGATTCTGAGAAAATAGCCTTTAAATCAATATATATATCTGAGCCCGCTTACGGTACGCTTACCGTACGCTTACCGTAAGCGTACGGTGGCGTGCGCGAGCGCGATTCTGATTGGCTCTTAGATCTTAGTAAACATTCGAATCGGCCGAAACCAGGAAGCGGCGTCCGCCATTTTGTCTCTCGCATTGAGAGTTATTTCTCAAACTTGATGCCCAAAAACATGTTACGGGGCATTTTTGACAACTCCCTCCCACACAGTCATGTTGAGGGAGTCCCCAAACATCCCCCAAGAGCAAAAACGGTTTTATTTTTTTTTCGGCAATTTCGCCGAGTACGCTTACCGTACGCTTACCGTAAGCGTACGGTAAAAAAAAAAAAAAAAAAAAACACTATCCACACTTACCCCACCCCCTGTGCTTTTGGTGGCCGGAGGCCACCAAATGTACAGGGCTTATTAATAGGTAAAAAAAACTAAATTTTGGCAACATGAAATTATAAAATCGAAATAAAAAAAACACTATCCGAATGTACAGGGCTTATTAAAGTTGATAAAAACCGTGCACGGAACGAACTGCGTTAAGTGGGCGCGCACGCCTCGAATGGCGTAAAGTAACTTAGCATTTAAAAAACCGTACAAATTCACTGAAAAAACCATAGGTTTCACACACGTTATAGTTAGGAATTAGCATTTAAAAAACCTTGCAAATTCACTGAAAAAACCATAGGTTTCACACATGTTATAGTTAGCGGAAATTTTACTGATAAAAAACCAGTGAAATTGCCCCGTTATAGTTAGTGCTGGCAACTATAACTCACGCGACCGCAATCTTCTGCTGATGACATATGTGTCTTTATGAAAAAAAAATATTTGTAATATATGTATAGCTAAAAATGTATGGAAGAAGACATGGGCAAATAAGTGTCTAAATACAGTATTAGCATCAGCAGAGGATTGCGGTCGCGTGAGTTATAGTTGCCAGCACTAACTATAACGGGGCAATTTCACTGGTTTTTTATCAGTAAAATTTCTGCTAACTATAACATGTGTGAAACCTATGGTTTTTTCAGTGAATATATATATATATATTACCTACTGGCAGTCGCCAGTAGGTAGTTATAGTTAGGACCCTGTTTCCATAGGAAATCCGCAACATTCTATTTGGAATAACTTTGGCGCCGGTCGACGAATCCTCGCGAAATTTTCAAAATAGGTGGGGCGCTACGCTCCGCTCCTACCCTGAAAGTCTCGGGGGGATTCGTCAAGCGTGGGCTGAGAAAAAAGGGGGGTCCCAAAATGCGTTTTTCCCATGCATTTTTCCATAGGACCTTTAGACACAGCTACAGCCCGAACGGCCGAACAGAGTTACTTGAAATTTGGCAGAGAGGTAGTCCTCAGGTCAAGGAAGTGCCTTTTGTAGGTCTGGTGTAAATCTGTTCAGTAGATCCTGAGAAAATAGCATTTAAATCAATATATATATCTGAGCCAGCTTACTGTGCGCTTACCGTGCGCTTACGGTAAGCTTACCGTACGCGTACGGTGACGTGCTCGAGCGCGATTCTGATTGGCTGTTAGATCTTAGTAAACATTCGAATCGGTCGAAACCAGGAAGCGGCGGCCGCCATTTTCTCTCTCGCACTCTGAGGGGGGGAGGAAAAACATAGGCAAAAAACATGTAAAGGGGCTGTTTAGACAGCTCCTAACCACCTAGCCTTGATGAAGGTGTCCCCCAAGAACCCCCAAGGCCAAAAATTCAATTTTTTTTTTTTGAAAAATCGCCGATTACGCTTACCGTACGCGTACGGTAAAAATTATTTAAAAAAAAAATATTATCCACACTCTCCCCACCCCGTGTGCAAATGGTGCCCGAAGGCCACCATTTGTGCATGGCATATGTACCCAAATGAAAATTTAAAAGATTACCTTTCACAACGAAGCGCATAATATGTCCTCCAAGTGCGCACGGTGCGCGAAGCGCATCGTGCGTACATGGCCCATCCAGCGTAACGTGGGCACGCGGTGCGCATAGCGCACCGCGGGCCCACCGTGCGTGCACGGCACTAACTGCGTAAAGTGGGCGCGCGGTGCGCGAAGTGCACCGTGCGCGCAGGGAACGAACTGCGTTAAGTGGGCACACACGCCACGAATGGCGTAAAGTAACTTAGCATTTAAAAAACCGTACAAATTCACTGAAAAAACCATAGGTTTCACACACGTTATAGTTAGGAATTAGCATTTAAAAAACCTTGCAAATTCACTGAAAAAACCATAGGTTTCACACATGTTATAGTTAGCTGGACATTTTACTGATAAAAAACCAATGAAATTCCCCCGTTATAGTTAGTGCAGGCAACTATAACTCACGCGACCGCAATCCTCTGCTGATGACATATGTGTCTTTATGAAAAAAAAATATTTGTAATATATGTATAGCTAAAATTTAATGGAAGAAGACATGGGCAAATAAGTGTCTAAATACAGTATTAGCATCAGCAGAGGATTGCGGTCGCGTGAGTTATAGTTGCCTGCACTAACTATAACGGGGGAATTTCATTGGTTTTTTATCAGTAAAATGTCCAGCTTACTATAACATGTGTGAAACCTATGGTTTTTTCAGTGAATATATATATATATATTACCTACTGGCGGTCGCCAGTAGGTAGTTATAGTTAGGACCTTGTTTCAAAAAGCGATTTTTGTTTTTCCCAATAAAAAATATATATATATTGTTTCATCAAAGCTTGCTTTTGGATATATATATGGAGGAGTACAAGTATTTGAAGAAAGAGTACCCCATAACGCCGTCATTGTATTTTATCCCAAAAATACATAAGAACATCAACAAACCACCAGGAAGGCCCATAATATCGGCCTTTGATGGACTTTTGGAAAATGTGTCTCGGTATATTGACTACTTTTTACAGGATCACGTTAAAAATGTAAAGTCATTTGTACAAGACACCAGTGATTTTATTAGAAAAGTAGCTGATATAAAATGGCAAAAGGGTTGGCTCTTAATAGCTCTTGATGTTTCCTCCTTATACACGTGCATAAAAAATGCAGACAGTCTTAAAGCCGTGGAATATTTTTTAGCTAATAGACCTCTTAAATTTGCACGACACAATACAATGTTGTTGGACATGCTGGCATTTTGTTTGGAAAATAACCTATTCATGTTTAAAAATCAAATGTTTCAACAAATACAGGGTGTAGCCATGGGGGCCAGCTTTTCCCCCAGTTATGCCTGTTTATTCATGGGGTGGTGGGAGGAGCTGGTCCTCATGAGAAAGCATGAAATTGTATTTATGAATAATGTCGTCTCTTGGCTTAGATTCATAGATGATTTGTTTGTTATATGGAGTGGATCGGAAAATGAGGCACATGAATTTGTGGCATCTTTGAATAATAACGATGTGAATTTGCAATTTACCTCCAATGTTAGCAAGACAAATATAACTTTTTTGGATGTACAAATTAACATAGTAAATGACAACATGACAACATCCCTATATCGCAAAGATACGGCAGGGAACACTATGTTGCATGCATCCAGTGCACACCCTCCACATTTAATACAAAGCATCCCATACGGAGAAATGCTGCGTATTCGTAGGGTTTGCAGCGAGGATCACGACTTGCATGAGAAACAGCTAGAAAGTAAAAAGCGATTCCTAGAAAGAGGATACAGGAGTGTATCTATTGACAATGCTATAGTCAAGTCTAGGAAACGCTCCAGACATGATTTACTTAAGGTAGAGAGCGAATCACAGATAGCGAGCAGAAGTAAAGGGAAGACGGATAAGGAACCAACTAGATTGATACTAACTTACTCCAGGCAGGAACAACAGCTGCGAACCATTATTGGGAGGAATTGGCCTATAGTCCGGGATGACCCAGTAATTGGAGCAATGCTCCCTAAGCATCCGGCTATAACTTACAGAAAATCATTTTCAATGGCCAATGCTCTGGTTCGGAAAAACCCTGAAGAGCAACAGCAGACAGGATGGTTAGTGGCCAGGAATGGTTTCTTTAAATGCTCTAGCTGTAAAGCATGTCAGTATGGCATAAATAAAACCTCATACAACACTGCGTTCAGTAGCAAAGCCTCTGATATAAAACAACATTTGACATGTCAGACGGAATTTGCAATCTATGTTTTGCAATGTAGCTGCAATCTATCATATATAGGCAGCACCAAGTTATCTGTCCACAAACGCATTCTGCAACACACAAGGGCCATCGTTAACAATGACCCAAGTTACCCGGTAGCGAGGCACTTTAAATTGCATCATGATAGTAATCTTAAATATTTGAAATATTTTGTCATTGATGCTATCCCTCCTCTAAAGAGAGGAGGTGATCGGGAACACAAGCTAAGGCGCCTGGAAACTAAATACATTTTAGAAATGGATACAAAGCAGCCGGGGGGCCTCAACACCAGTGAGGATTTGCACACTTATTTAGATTAAGAATGATATCATTGGCATCATCTATAACAAACAAAACAAACATATACATTTTATACCCATGGTTTTTGATCAAACGTTTACTGAGTTTTGTAACCTTTTATCCTCTATGTATTTTCTTCCTTTTATGCTGCTTTTATATTGTAAAGTTGGAAAGATTTTATGGAGTGGATTTTAGTAATTGAATTGTATTTATTAACATTTTATGTATTTAATATTTATATACATATTTATATTAATTTTAAAGTACAATAGTGGGAATCAATTGCTCTAAAATACATCCATAAACTCCTTTTTTTGAACCCTGGTCTATACACTTGTACGTCAAATACCCTTTATTACCTCCTAAAAATTCAATTGTGTACAAGAAATTAATCAGAGTTAGATGAGGTAAAGGTAATATGACAATATTTTATTAAATATGGCACGGGCACTTTAAAACATCAGAAAAATAAGGGTAAAAAATAGCTGTTTGTAATATGGGGATTTTTTTAAAATTATTAATTTTCTCACATTTTAGGCACTTGAATAAGTGGTCCATTCAACATAATAAGCATTAGGCTATACCGGCCCTCCATTGCATTTAAGCAAACTATTCTGAAAAAATATTCAACATTATAATGGGACTGGCAAATGTCTTACAATACATAATTCAGGAACCAAGCATTTATGCAAACTATTAAATTCCGATTATGTTTTTGTACAATAGTGTGTTGCTAACTTAGTATTATTTGTATTTATATATTTACATTATATGACTGTTAGCTACAACACTTGTTTAAGCATCCATGCGATTATCATTCAAACTTTCGCAAACATCATGCAAACGATGTCTTCTATGTCTATGAATTGTTTGATTGGACACTGTCACTTTAAATAGATTGAGCACACGAAGTAATGCTGTCATGTGATCAAGGCAGGGAGCTGTCGAAACGCGTCATGGTGACATACTAAAGAAATAAAATAGAAAACCAGCACTTAACTTGGGTCCACTCTCGTTTGTTGTTTGGAGAAACTTGGTGAGACGAGACTGTTTCATATGTATATATATATATATATATATATATATATATATATATATTACCTACTGGTGGTTGCCAGTAGATAGCTATAGTTAGGACCTATTTTCCATAGGAAATCCGCAACATTCTATTCAAAATAAGTCTGGCGCCGGTTGATGAATCCTCGCGAAATTTTCCAAACATTTAGCCAGCTCCGCTCCGCTCCTACCCTGAAAGTTTCATGGTGATTCGGCAAGCGGGGGCCGAGAAAAAAGGGGGGTCCCAAAATGCGTTTTTCCCACGCAATTTACCATAGGATCTGTTGTCGCAGCTACAGCCCGAACCGCTGAACGGAATGACACCAAATTTGGCAAAGAGGTAGTCCTCAGTTCAGACTCGTGCCTTTTGCATAAATGGTGTGAATCCGTTCAGTAGTTCCTGAGAAAATTAGAGTTAAAAGTAAATATATATATGGCCGGGGAGTGCACCCTACCCGCACTGTAAGCGCACCCTCCTCGAACCGAGCGCGCACCCTCCCAATCGCGCGCTGCATGCTAATTAGCTGTTGAGTGTCTGTCTACATTCGAAACCAGGAACTGTTGGCGGCCATTTTCTGTCTCGGTAGAAGCGAGGCTGAAGAAGCAAGGGGAATAAGTGTGTAAAACATATAAAGGGGGCAGAGTGGAAATACTCTGACCCTGTAGAGGTGCTTAGGGGGTTCCAGAAGGACCCCCTGGGACCCCTTTTTAAAAAAAAAAACGAAATGCGCGCACGGATCGTGCATCCTATTGTGTTTGGTGCACGGATCCTCTCGCGTTGGGTGCGCGGATCCAAGGAAAAAAAATTGAAAAAAGACAAGAAATCATTGGTTGTATGACAACTTTCTACACTGAAAGATAGGGTGTATATTTCTGTTTTTTAAAGGCATGATTCTTATTGGTTAACAAAAACTGATTGTAAGGAAGATTATATATGATAAGCTGATATGTTGAAAAGTCAAGCACACTTGCTGTCTTGTTTAGCAACATTGTGTGCTGAACTTGTGACCTTTGTGCTCAGTGCAGTGTTCCATGACCTGTTTCTATGGTAACAGGCAGACGGCAGATTGGGGGAAGGGTTGAAATGTATTTCATTTGGAAAGGTTTGAAATGTTTAACCAATAGAAATGTGTGTTTGCTTTTGAATTTATGTGTGAAGGATTGTGATTTGATGTTTACATGTATATGTGTGGAAAATGAAAGGGAAACTTTTCCATTCTTTGTTTTTGCTGAGAGGTGCACAGTGCAGAGATTCTGTAAAAGAAAATCTGGTGTGTGACTGATATACTTATTAATCTACAAAACAACTTGAAATCTGAGTTATTTAATTGTGAGGGGATGTATGTAGACTATTTTGATTTTAATCAGACTAATGTATTTCTCCTGCTAAAGCTTAGGAGTACTTTTTTTCTCTACAATGTTATTGACAGTGTGTGTGCATGTAGAAACCATTCTGTGATAAGCATTTGTGTTTTTCATGTGTTTGCAGACAGATAACTGTGCTGTTTTTATATTTTGGTAGAATTAGAAACCAGTCATTGTTTATGAATTTGTAAAATGAGTTATGTTTCTATATTAAAATGTAGTACTCCTTCTAGATGAAGAAACGTGTTTTGGTATAGTGCAAGGGATAGTGTTGTTTGTCTAGAATCACACAGTGAGTATGTGTGTATTTGGGAACCACTGTGAGAGAAGCATTTGGTAACATCGTGTATTTGCTGACAGATAGCTGTTTTAAAACCTGTCATGTCAAGTTTTAGTAGCATTAGAAGCCAGTCTTAGCTTATGCATTGATAAAATAAGTCATGCTTTGACACTAATGTGCTGTACTTTAATATGTAGATTGTGTGTAGTCTCCTTACCCCTTGCACAGCAGTGAATGAGTTTTGGTAAGCTGCTAGGGATAGTGTTGCTTGTCTAGAATCACACTGTGAGTTAGTGTGCATTTGGGAACCACTGTGAGAGAAGCATTTGGTAACATTGTGTATTTTCTGACAGATAACTTTTTTAAAACCTGTCATGTTGTCAAGTTTTAGTAGCATTAGAAGCCAGTCTTTGCTTATGCGTTGAATAAATGAGTTAGGCTTTGACACAAAAGTGCATTCCTGAAATATGGAGATTGTGTGCAGTTCTCTTACCACTTCCACAGTAGTGAATGATTTTTGGTAAACTCATAGGTATAGTGGTTGTTCTCTAGAATCACACTGTGAGTCTGTGTGCATTTGGGAACCACTGTGAGAGAAGCATTTGGTAACATTGAGTATTTGGTGACAGATAACTCTTTTAAAAACTGTCATGTTGTCAAGTTTTAGTAGCATTAGAAGCCAGTCTTTGCTTATGCATTGATAAAATGATTCATGCTTTGACACTAATGTGCTGTACTTTAATATGTAGATTGTGTGTAGTCTCCTTACCCCTTGCACAGTGGTGAATGAGTTTTGGTAAACTCCTAGGTATAGTGGTTGTTGTCTAGAATCACACTGTGAGTCTGTGTGCATTTGGGAACCACTGTGAGAGAAGCATTTGGTAACATCGTGAATTTTCTGGCAGATAACTCTTTTAAAACCTGTCATGTTGTCAAGTTTTAGTAGCATTAGAAGCCAGTCTTTGCTTATGCGTTGATTAAATGAGTCATGCTTTGACACTAATGTGCTGTACTTAAATATGTAGATTGTGTGCAGTACCCTTACCTCTTCTAGACTAGTGAATGAGTTTTGGTAAACTTCTAGGATAGTGTTGCTTGTCTAAAATCACACTGTGAGTCTGTGTGCATTTGGGTAAGGATTGTGATAGAAGCATTTGGTAACATTGTGTATTTGCTGACAGATAACTGTTTTAAAACTGGTCATGTTGTCAAGTTTTAGTAGCTTTAGAAGCCAGTCTTTGCCTATGCATTAATAAAATGAGTCATGCTTTGACACTAATGTTCTGTACTTAAATATGTAGATTGTGTGCAGTACCCTTATCTCTTCTAGACTAGTGAATGTGTTTTGGTAAACTCCTAGGATAGTGTTGCTTGTCTAAAATCACACTGTGAGTCTGTGTACATTTGGGTAAGGATTGTGATAGAAGCATTTGGTAACATCGTGTATATGCTGACAGTTTACTGCTTTAGAAGCTATTCTTTCCTTATGCATTGATAAAATGAGTCAGGGTTTGACACTAAAGTGCAGTACCATGTACTATTCTCTTCACTGTGCCAGAAATGAACATTTAAGAGTTTTACCCAGGCACTGTCCTAGCAGTAGTCTGATGATTTAGTCAGTTTCCAAGTACTCATGTTGTGAACCATACATTACCACATAGACTGCTTCAAATGTCTATGCAGTATGCATGCAGTCTTCTAACATACTATACACTTGCCTTTCACATCTTCAATTCCCTAGTCAGTATCCATACAGTCCAGCAAACATCCTGTCACTCCCTTTGCACTCCTCTAGTGACCCATTCAGTACCAAGTACTAATCCATTCACTGTGTCAAAAGCCAACCACTTATAAATTCACCCAGGCACTCTCTTTGCTGTACTCTAATCATTCCGTCAGTTCCCAAGTACTCATGCAGTGAGCCAGGCCTTAGCACATTGACTGCTTCAAATGCCTATTCACTATGCATGCAGGCCTCTAACCACCTACACAGTTGTCTTTCACACCTTCAATTCCCCAGTCAGTATTCATACACTTCTAGCAAATACCCTGTCACTCACCCAGTGTGTCTCCCTATAGTACTGTAATCATTCAGTCAGTTAGCATGTAGTCTCTTAGTGAGGTAGGTTTTAGGGCATGAACTGCTTCAAAGTAGTATCCACTATGCATGTAGTGTTTTAACCATCATCACACTTGTGGTTCAGGGCTATAGTTTCTTAGTCAGTTTTTATATAAAATGTGTTTGTACAGTAATGGAATAGTATAAATTTGAAAGTTATTATTATACATTCATTTGTGATTCTGTTTTACAGATACAGAACAGGAGTGTTTCTCATCCGTTTGCACTCTTCTCGTGCAAGATTGTTTGGATGAAGGGTCCTTCGATGTTTCATCATACTTGCCGTGCCGTACGAGTATTTCTTGTTAGGATCCCCTTGCAACAAACTCTTTTGCAAATCTTGCATGTGACCAAGATGGCATTGATCTTTGTTTGCACCTCGGGAAAAGTAAAACATTTCCACACCACTGAAGAAAAACGTTGTGGGCGTGGTGCGTCCTCCAAAAATTCATCCTTAGATTCGGTGAATATTTTAAAGCGACAACATTTACAGTTTTTGTAAGTTAAACTTATAAAATGTTGTTAGCTGTAAGCATTTTATATATCTGTGATTTGTATCTTGTGGTATTGTGTTGAGAATATCATGTTGTTTTTTTTTAACAATCTTTTTGATTGTTTTTTTTTTGCCCGCTGTTAAGTGATGAGTACGATTGAAATCACTATTTTTTGTGAAATTCAATATATTCTGAGAACAGCAAAAAAGGCAAACAAATTACTTTGTGGAAATTATGCTGTGTTGTAAAAAAAGTATTATTACATGTTATAATTTTTTTTTTCCTTTTCTTTCACAGATCCAAATTTAAAAATAAGCAATTTATATGAATTTAGATTGCAATGAAAATCTGAAAAACATGTATACCATTTTTTATTGCTATTACTGTGAAGGTAAGTTTAACTAAGTCTCAATATGCAGAATGAAGAGGTCTGCAAGAAGCTACAAAGTTGAAACACGTTTCTAAAAACACTCTGTTTATAGCTATGTAGTTTTGAAATCTGACCATAATCGGATATCATGTGACCTGCAAAAAAAGAGATTTGAGGGGTTCATAATATTTCCCATTGTAGCTATTGAAGGACCACAATTATTTCAATCATTCTTCTTTGAACATATTTGCAGACAAAACTCTCTGCTTACCTTCTATCATTCACAAGGAATTTTTAAACTGGAAATATGTAACTTTTTGTAACATAGTTTTTGCGCAAGACACTCTTTCATATTTACAAAGTGAGGAAAAGGCACTCTGTGCACTTTTTATACTCCATGTCAATACAACCTCATTATGCACACCAGTTTGCGTTGAAAGGGTGTTCTATAAGTGTTGTTGTGGATGATTGCACTGAATACTCATAGAACAAGACACATGTCTAAATTTGTCAGAAATCATAAATCTCGATTTGTGTGTGAATGCTGCACCATTCTAAAATTGGTGTAGGAAAGCAGAACAAGGAGAATTGTTTTCATTTCTCCACATTTTTATATCTTCAATGCATGCTACAATGCTCAGCATACATTGAAGGAGAAAAATGCCTTTACTAATTGTTTTTGTGCAGGAAGGTGTGTCTTCCTGCAGAAAAACAAACAGCTCATGACACAGATATCCTTGCACTATGGTGCAAGGGTGCCTGTGTCACCACATGACTGCAGTTTAAGCAGTCGTGCTGAGAGAAGCATAGATTTGCAACATATTTATGTACATATGTTGCATCCCTGTGCTTCGGAAGTACTACAGCACACTGTAGTTAAAGAGGTTACTGTGTGATGCTGCAGCACTTCCTCATAGTTCTGCACTTATACATTCACCATGCGCTACTAATGCATTCATTCACTCAATTACGTACTACACATACATTCATCTAAACTTTCACACACTAACAAAGAAATTTAGCTTCTTTTTAAACCAGGAAAGTTAGTTCTTACAAGAACTTTTTTTTTTCTTCTTTCCTCTTTTATATTTATTTTTGGGTTTTCTGATAATTTTTAATTTTTGGGGGTTTTTCTGCAAAACACAAAAACAAAAATCAAAACAGGAGGAACCAAACAATGAACTTCAGGGAACAATAAAAAAAAAAAAAATAGCAAATGTGACTTTCTTGCCGGTGGCAGATCAGATCGATCGACTGCTCACCGTAACACAAAGTCGCATTGCACTTAGTGCAGAGCACTTTTAAATATTGAAATTGAGGACGGATATCCAAGTTTTTGGCTGATGGATGCACTCTTGAAGTGCTCGGCTGCGATGAGGTGGAAGGCGCAGGAGCAGGAGTGTTTCTCATCCATTTGCACTCTTCTCGTGCAAGATTGTTCGAATGAAGGGTCCTTAGGTGCTTCATCATACTCCCCGTGCCGCACGAGTATTTCTTGTTAGGATCCCCTCGCAACAGCACTCTTTTGCAAATCTTGCACGTGAACAAGGTGGCATTGGTCTTTGTTTGCCCCTCGGGAAAAGTAAAACATTTCCACACCACTGAAGAAAAACGTGGAGTGCATGGTGTCTCCTCCAAAAATTCATCCTCACATGTATGAGGAGATGCAGGTGATGCCTGATGCCCTGAGGCCATTTTTGGTAGAAAAAAGTTAGAGCTAAGTGTAAACTTAGTCTAAAAAAATCTTCTTCTCTGCAAAGAGATGCTCCTCCAAAGAAGGTCAAAGAAGAATGATTGAATTGGGTGGGGTCTTTCAATAGTTAGAAGAGGAAGTGTAATGAACCAATCAAATCTCTATTTTTGCTGGTCACATGGGATCCGCGCACCCTGCACATACGCAGCACGCACCCAGCGCGCATCCGCGAAATTGAATTAAAAAGAAATATAGGATTGGATGTACAAATATATTACTTTTTAGACTAGTCCAGAGTTTGTCTTCAATTAATATTCACAAGAAATAAATATATATATGTTTTTTTAAATGTTAAATATTTCGCGGGATCCGCGAACCTACCGCATCATAGACGCAGATGCTGCATCGCGGAAGCGCGTAAACGTCGCGTTATGTACATCGAACGTGTCGCGTACACGCTGGGAGTCGCGTACCGGTCGCATTGCGATCGTGCACAAAACACGTATCCAACGCATACCATGCGTGGATGCTATCGCGTAGGGATCGAGAATGGTGCGCATAGGGTGCGCGGATACAAAAACATGGAACAAAAATATATAAAATAAAGTTTTGAACATATAGTTAAAAAAATATTTTGAAAAATATAAAAAAATATGTTTGAAAAACCCATTAAATTCGAATAATATTTTTTTATTTTTAAAAGAATTAATTGAAAAAATAAGTTTAAAAATGGTGATAAAAAAGTATTTTAAAAAAAACATAATTAATGAAATTGACACAGTGAATTTGAAAAATATAGAAATCCAATCAAAATCATTAAACATGATATCTTTAGAGATAAGTTATAGATAGGAATTAGCATTTAAAAAACCTTTGAAATTCACTGAAAAAAACATAGGTTTCATGCACGTTATAGTTAGGAATTGGCATTTAAAAAACCTTTGAAATTCACTGAAAAAAACAAAGGTTTCAGGGGCGTTATAGTTAGGAATTGGCATTTAAAAACCTTAGAAATTCACCGAAAAAACCATAGGTTTCAGGGGCGTTCTAGTTAGGAATTGGCATTTAAAAAACCTTAGAAATTTACTGAAAAAAAACATAGGTTTCAGGGGCGTTATAGTTAGCTGGACATTTCCCTCGTACAAAACCCTAGAAATTCCCCTGTTATAGTTAGTTCATCTAACTACAACTCGCGCCCCCGCAATGCACTGCTGATGACGTCACATATTACATCACTCATGACATGGTCAGTGCCATCACTCATGACATCACTGATGACATCACTGATGACGTCATCCATGTGATAAATTAGTGCATCTTCTCACACCCTAATATAACCTTTGATACACCGACTCAAAATTTCAGATGGCCATTTTGAAAACCATAGATACTCCAATACCAATAACTACATACCCAATCATAGACTCTTAGGTCTATATACACCTCCACTCACTCACCTATACAGTCACTCATACTTACAGTCATTCCGTACAAGACTATCAAATGCATTTATACACCTATATAGACACTCAGACACCGCCAATCATCCATTGAGGTACTGACACACCTAGTCAGTTGTGCAAATAATTAAACACAGTCCAATTTACTCACCTATACAGTTAAACACACTCAAGTTCACTTACTCATAAAAATACTAACAAATTTGGACACTCTTATACAATTACTAATACAAACACACACTCATCCATACAGCCACTCCCGCAATCACACACTCTTACATATAGATAGTTATATACTCTTACACACATATACACTGCATTTCACATATGTAGTTATTGACACATGTACAACTGAGATATACATTAAATCACAAACACCCATACATACACTCACCCAACCATACAGTCCATCACAGTTGCACTGTTAAAACCATGCACCGATAGAATCACCCACTCACACATCTATGCACAGAGTCACACACACCCTACCCACACAAACACTCAGGCACCCATACAGATACTCAGACAACCAATCAATAACCCATATAGACACTCATATAGCTATTCACAAAACCATGCAGCCACTTATACACCAACACACAGACACATACAGACATTCACACAGTTTAGTCACTAGTCTGCAGTAAGATACATTGAATGACTCACTTATAAAGTCAGTTACGCACCTAGAAAATCACCCTTTCACACACTTACACACCCACTCATTCCTCCATAGGCCTTTCACTATAAATATATAAAACATATTTAAACTTTTCAGAAAAACACACATTCACTGGATGATGTCATTTGAGATGTCATCAGTGATGTTATCAGTGATGTCACTGACCATATCATGAGTGATGTAATATGTGACGTCATCAGCAGTGCATTGCGGGGGCGTGAGTTATAGTTAGCTGAAATAACTATAACAGGGGACTTTCTAGGGTTTTGTACGAGGGAAATGTCCAGCTAACTATAACGCCCCTGAAACCTATGGTTTTTTCTATGAATATATATATATATTACCTACTGGCGGTCGCCAGTAGGTAGTTATAGTTAGGACCACGTTTCCATAGGAAATCCGCAACATTCTATTTTGAATAACTTTTGCGCCGGTCGACGAATCCTCGCGAATTTTTCAAAATAGGTGGGGCGCTACGCTCAGCTCCTACCCTGAAAGTCTCGGGGGGATTCGTCAAGCGGGGGCTGAGATAAAAGGGGGGTCCCAAAACGCGTTTTTCCCTGCATTTTTCCATAGGACCTTTAGACACAGCTACAGCCCGAACGGCTGAACAGAATTACTTGAAATTTGGCAGAGAGGTAGTCCTCAGGTCAAGGAAGTGCCTTTTGTAGGTTTGGTGTAAATCTGTTCAGTAGATTCTGAGAAAATAGCCTTTAAATCAATATATATATCTGAGCCAGCTTACGGTGCGCTTACGGTGCGCTTACGGTGCGCTTACCGTACGCGTACGGTGACGTGCGCGAGCGCGATTCTGATTGGCTCTTAGATCTTAGTAAACATTCGAGTCGGCAGAAACCAGGAAGCGGCGGCCGCCATTTTCTCTCTCGCACTCTGAGTGGGGCAGCATAAATGAAGCCCAAAAATGTGTAAAGGGGCAGTATATTGAGATAATAATCACCCAGCAATGATATACGGGCCCCCAAACAAACCACAAGGCCAAAACAAAATTTTATTTTTTTTTCGAAAAATCGCCGATTACGCTTACCGTACGCGTACGGTAAAAATTAAAAAAAAAAAAAAAAAGTATCCACACTCTCCCCACCCCATGTGCATGGCTTACCATCAAATGAAAATATTAAACAAAACATTTCACAACGATGCGCATAATATGTCCCCCATGGGCGCACGGTGCGCGAAGCGCATTGTGCGTACATGGCCCATCTCGCATAATGTGGGCACGCGGTGCGCGCAGCGCACCGCGTGACCACCGTGCATGCATGGCACTAACTGCGTAAAGTGGGCGCGCGGTGCACGAAGCGCACCGCGTGCTCATTGTACGCGCACGGTGCACGAAGCGCACCGTGCGCGCACGGAACGAACTGCGTTAACTGGGCGCGCACTCCACGAATGGCGTAAAGTAAGTTAGCATTTAAAAAACCGTACAAATTCATTGAAAAAACCATAGGTTTCACACACGTTATAGTTAGGAATTAGCATTTAAAAAACCTTGCAAATTCACTGAAAAAACCATAGGTTTCACACATGTTATAGTTAGCTGTAGATTTTACTGATAAAAAACCAATGAAATTCCCCCGTTATAGTTACTGTAGGCAACTATAACTCACGCGACCGTAATCCTCTGCTGATGACATATGTGTCTTTATGAAAAAAAAAATTTGTAATATATGTATAGCTAAAATTTAATGGAAGAAGACATGGGCAAATAAGTGTCTAAATACAGTATTAGCATCAGCAGAGGATTACGGTCGCGTGAGTGAAACCTATGGTTTTTTCAGTGAATATGTATATATATATATATATATATATATATATATATATATATATAGATCAACAAGGCATCTCCATTTTACAGGGGGCCCTCGGTCCTGCAGGGCGAGCTCTCACAGCCAGGAATGGAGATCCTGGCAACACGGTACTTCCACCAACACAAATTAGAGCTCAACACCGACTGATTGACAAGCTTGACTTTTATTCGTCATGGCAAGCGGAAATGAAACACCCCATCCTTACGCGTTTCAGCCGTTAGGCCTTGGTCACAGGTGAGTGTAGTTTCAGTAGTAGTCCCCAGTGGTCACATGGCTTGTGAATTAACTGCAAGCCCCAGAATGCAATGTTCTTTGCTTGTGAGACACGACGTTTTGTGAATATTGCAAAATTAGCGTGAATTTGTAATGTCCCAAAACATTGCTGCAAATCATCTCAGCATAGTGCAGGTTTTTCCGCTGACCCAAAGATTACTTGCTTGTCATGCGGTGCCGTCAGAGAAAGAGTGATCCTTCCCTTCTCCCCTTCTCGAGCAGAATGCTACCAAATGGCAAAGGCAATCCTGTTGCTGGCGCTTCTGCGAGCGGTCCGTGCCCCTCTGTTAACATCAACAAGGCATCTCCATTTTACAGGGGGCCCTCGGTCCTGCAGGGCGAGCTCTCACAGCCAGGAATGGAGATCCTGGCAACACGGTACTTCCACCAACACAAATTAGAGCTCAACACCGACTGATTGACAAGCTTGACTTTTATTCGTCATGGCAAGCGGAAATGAAACACCCCATCCTTACGCGTTTCAGCCGTTAGGCCTTGGTCACAGGTGAGTGTAGTTTCAGTAGTAGTCCCCAGTGGTCACATGGCTTGTGAATTAACTGCAAGCCCCAGAATGCAATGTTCTTTGCTTGTGAGACACGACGTTTTGTGAATATTGCAAAATTAGCGTGAATTTGTAATGTCCCAAAACATTGCTGCAAATCATCTCAGCATAGTGCAGGTTTTTCCGCTGACCCAAAGATTACTTGCTTGTCATGCGGTGCCGTCAGAGAAAGAGTGATCCTTCCCTTCTCCCCTTCTCGAGCAGAATGCTACCAAATAGCAAAGGCAATCCTGTTGCTGGCGCTTCTGCGAGCGGTCCGTGCCCCCTCTGTTAACATCAACAAGGCATCTCCATTTTACAGGGGGCCCTCGGTCCTGCAGGGCGAGCTCTCACAGCCAGGAATGGAGATCCTGGCAACACTGTACTTCCACCAACACAAATTAGAGCTCAACACCGACTGATTGACAAGCTTGACTTTTATTCGTCATGGCAAGCGGAAATGAAACACCCCATCCTTACGCGTTTCAGCCGTTAGGCCTTGGTCACAGGTGAGTGTAGTTTCAGTAGTAGTCCCCAGTGGTCACATGGCTTGTGAATTAACTGCAAGCCCCAGAATGCAATGTTCTTTGCTTGTGAGACACGACGTTTTGTGAATATTGCAAAATTAGCGTGAATTTGTAATGTCCCAAAACATTGCTGCAAATCATCTCAGCATAGTGCAGGTTTTTCCGCTGACCCAAAGATTACTTGCTTGTCATGCGGTGCCGTCAGAGAAAGAGTGATCCTTCCCTTCTCCCCTTCTCGAGCAGAATGCTACCAAATGGCAAAGGCAATCCTGTTGCTGGCGCTTCTGCGAGCGGTCCGTGCCCCCTCTGTTAACATCAACAAGGCATCTCCATTTTACAGGGGGCCCTCGGTCCTGCAGGGCGAGCTCTCACAGCCAGGAATGGAGATCCTGGCAACACGGTACTTCCACCAACACAAATTAGAGCTCAACACCGACTGATTGACAAGCTTGACTTTTATTCGTCATGGCAAGCGGAAATGAAACACCCCATCCTTACGCGTTTCAGCCGTTAGGCCTTGGTCACAGGTGAGTGTAGTTTCAGTAGTAGTCCCCAGTGGTCACATGGCTTGTGAATTAACTGCAAGCCCCAGAATGCAATGTTCTTTGCTTGTGAGACAAGACGTTTTGTGAATATTGCAAAATTAGCGTGAATTTGTAATGTCCCAAAACATTGCTGCAAATCATCTCAGCATAGTGCAGGTTTTTCCGCTGACCCAAAGATTACTTGCTTGTCATGCGGTGCCGTCAGAGAAAGAGTGATCCTTCCCTTCTCCCCTTCTCGAGCAGAATGCTACCAAATGGCAAAGGCAATCCTGTTGCTGGCGCTTCTGCGAGCGGTCCGTGCCCCCTCTGTTAACATCAACAAGGCATCTCCATTTTACAGGGGGCCCTCGGTCCTGCAGGGCGAGCTCTCATAAATATATATATATATATATATATACATCCATACAAGCTGTCTTCATGCTGGCGGGCCACCAACCCTGACAGGGCGGCCCCGGCGCTGCAGGAATGGAGCATCCTGCTTCTGACATTCACAGCACAAGGAAATGCTAAGGCTCGGCATCAGAGAAAAAGGCTCTTTTATTCTGACACAGGGCGGCAGATTAAATCATTTCCCAGACGCATTTCAGCCGATTGGCCTTAATCATTGGAGATTGGGTTGTGGTACCATGTGGGTAAAATTTAGAGGCAGACTACCTTATTGCATTGTAGTCCAAGTATTCCTTTGTTTCCCAACATGCACCAAGGGAGAAAGATCACGCCAGTTCAGAGTGCACTGCAACATAGATGAAAAATACTTTCTTTGCTTTAATGCCTGCTTGCTGCAAACTGTTCAAAATAAGCGTACTCCCCAGGTGCCTTTGGATTCTGCACTGCCACAGTTTGTAGATGTCCAGAAGAGCCCGGGCCTCCGATGTCATTAGGTGGTGGTGGAATACCTCTCTCAAATCCCTTGCTCACCTCTTTATATCAGGTAAATCCGTCATTTTATCTTTGTGTCAGGTGGGCGGGTCATGCCCCAGAAATTAATCCATACAAGCTGTCTCCGTGCTGAGGGGCACCGACCCTGACAGGGCGGCCTCGGCGCTGCAAGAATGGAGCATCCTGCTTCTGACATTCACAGCACAAAGAAATGCCAAGGCTCGACATCAGAGAAAAAGGCTGTTTTATTCTGACACAGGGCAGCAGATTAAATCATTTCCCAGACGTGTTTCAGCTGATTGGCCTTAATCATTGAAGATTGGTTTGTGGTACCATGTGGTTAAAATTTAAAGGTAGACTACCTTATTGCATTGTAGTCAAAGTATTCCTTTGTTTTCCAACATGCACCAAGGGAGAAAGATCACACCAGTTCAGAGTGCAGTGCAACATAGATGAAAAATACTTTCTTTGCTTTAATGCATGCTTGCTGCAAACTGTTCAAAATAAGCGTACTCCCCAGGTGACTTTAGATTCTGCATCCTGCTTCTGACATTCACAGCCAAACATATATATTTGTAAATTTTGACATATTTCTAACATTAAAAAAAAATATATATTAGTTTAATAATTATTTTAAAGTAAATATACATTTATATATTACTTTTTATATATGTATGTTTAACAATTTTAAATTAAATATATGTATTATATTGGTTAAAAAGTACATTAACATCTAAATATTTTTGTTACGTTAATTTTATTATTTAATTAATTTAACTTTATTTTTTATATATAAAAAAACGATAATTTGTACATCACTATTTTGTCAGTGATCCTTATGTTCATAATGACATTGTCATGATAACTGAGCAACATACATGTGGATGTGCGAAAATGTGTTAGTAGTTCACATGCAGCACAGAAAAGGATCCAATATGTGCAATTCTACAATTGTGTGAATATTTGGGAGCCTATTATGATGGCGAGCAGGTCGCCACCGCCCCGCCAGCGGAGGCGATCCGCCTTCCATCATAGCCACATTTACCCCCTCTCTAAAATGGCATCCAAAACACATGTGTGCTCTCACGCCACACATTGGTACAGCTGCATGCAATGTAGTTTCATGCTAGTGATTATATATGTGGATCTTTGTATTTTCCTATGTGGTGATACTTCAGATACACCACACCTGTACCCCCCTCTAAGATGAGAAGTTAATCCTCTGCAAACCCCATTCCATTCTACTGCATTACAGTCCAGATTTGGCTGCATGCCAGACACGATAGCCTCATGCTGCAAGGGGAGCTGCATTGTGAAAGCCAGGGTGGGCAGGCTTTCAGTGTCGATGTGGAGTTCCAGTTTTGTTTTTGTAACGTTGAACTTATAGCCCTGGTCACTCATGTTATACATTCCACTACAAGTTCCAGCATACAAAGGTGAATCTGGACTGGTGCTGCATATCACACATGGACTGGACAAACATGATGGAGCTGGACTGGGCTGTGCAGCATGTAATTGGATAGTTTGGCTTACATTTATATGATGTATGACTGGACATGTGAGATATTCCAATCCTCTCCCTTGCACTGCAGAACATGACTTTTTGGCATGTTTTCCTTTGTTGCCACTTACCCTGTAGGTCTTGTTGGTCCTCAAACCCAGCACTGTCCTGTCCGGGTTCTCCTGCCACCAATTCTGCTGGGTTGACTGATGCCATCTGCTTCCCCTGGTCCTCAGGCTCTCCTCCTCTGGTCCACATGACTGCCTTCAGGTTTTTGGCCAGTTTCTCCTTGGTCCTACACTTATATAATCATGCCAGCACTTGTTGCACTCTGGCACTGTACTTTAAGTTTGCCCACCACTGTTAATCCCATCCACTATAGACTGCCAAATGGTCTCTTATTTCCCTACTGGCAATTTGGAGGTGACAAAGAGTTGATGTTCATACTTTGTCACCAGTGTTTTCAGAATTTGATTGTCCTTATCACTAAAAGTACTCTTTCTCCTTCTCTTCCCATGGGAGTCTGTCTGTACATCCAGGCTGGTACTGGGGTGGTTCGGGTTGTTACCCTCACTCTTGCTGCATGCTCCATCTCTCCTTTTTGAGGTATGGGGAAATGTCTTTTCTTCAAAACGAAAATATCATTTTTATTGTTGCACAGTGGGACCATATGTCATGGTGCACTGTACCGTAAATACGGTGCATCCAAGACATTTGAAACTTTCGTACAGCAGCACAACTTTTTCTAATGCATCGCTGTCTCACCTCATAAGTGAAGACTCAAGGCTTTAATTGACGTGATTTTAGTGTAAGGGCTTATTTATGAGAGTGCTGTATCGTTTTTGCACCATCCATGATGCAGGGCTCTGAATCAGATTTATCCAGCCGTTCAAAGCCACGCCGTATGGCTTTCAGTGACCTCATACATTTTGAGTAAGGCAATGCAGTGCAAATAAATGCATTGCCTTACTCTGTGCCCGGAAGGTGTTCCATGGGCATTGCGGTGGATGTTTCCACGCAACACCCATGTATATTGACATTCCCCCAGATGTACAAAATCATGTAAACCTGGGGAAGAGCCAAATTCTTTTGCCTCCCAAGGGGAGGAGTAAAAAGGAAAAATATTTTATGTAGCACACATAAAAAGAGGAAAACGCCTCTTAGGATTATTTTGTGGCAAGAAGGAGCCCCTTCCCACACAATAGCGATCCTGCATGCAATGGAGGCAACCTTGCACCATGATGCAGCAAGATGCCTTGCTGCACTGCCCTGCACCAAAATCCGACAAATGAGGGCCCAACATTTTAACAGAGCTCCAGTGCCAGAGTGGGCAGGTGAAGATCTAAAGCTTTGATATTTGTTTATTTGGTGGCCCTGGATTAATTGGCAGTAATGTGAAAAATGTCTTTGATAACTGATTTCCGTGACAACCACATTTACACTGTGATATGTAAAGAGTAAATATAGATAGTGAAGGGGGTCAATATTCACTAGTCGTCAAAATTCTGGTGGCGGCATTAAAGACTAGAAAAATAAACACTTGCCAAACATGCACATATTTTAAAAGCAGCAAATGAGATCCCTTTGAAACTCCAAATGCTGAAAATCCAAAGGCTGGGAGAAGACAGTTTGTATCCTCATCAATCAGGATTTATAATCAGGAATTATAAAGTGCGGTCAATAACCCAATAGGGGATCCAGGCACTTGCAGGCCCCGGAGGCTTCTCCGAACAACCAGGTCTTGAGGAACATTTGGAATTCCAGTCCAGAGGTGCATGGCGAGGAGTTCCAGGTCTTTGCTGTGATGCGGGAGAAGGAGCGTTCTCCAGTGATGCTTCAATAGATGCAGGGAGTATGAGTAAGTGAAAGAGAAAGAGAAGCAGAACATAGTCTTCTCGATGGTTGGTGGAAATCCTTGGTTGTGTAGAGCCTTGACTGCATGTGTCAGCAGCTTGAATTAGCATCTCTTCATTACTGGGAGCGAGTGGAGTTTCCTCAGGTGGGGTGTGATGTGGGTTCATCGGTAAAGGCAAAGGATGAGTCTATCTGCTGCATTCTGTATGGTCTGAAGTCTCTGTAGAAGGTGTCCGAAGAATCCTACGTAGAGGGCATTGTTGTAGTCAAGTTGACTGGTGATGAGGGCTTGTGTCACGGTGCGTCTCCTGTGTAGGGGTAGCCATTTTAAGATCTTACGTAGCATGCGCAGAGTGAAGAAGCAGATTGAGGAGTCAGCTTTGATCTGGAATTTCATGGTGATTTTGTTGTCAATGATGATTCCGAGGATTGTGGTTTTTTTGAAGGGACTGGGTGCGGGTTCTAGGTCTCCTGGCCACCAGGAGTCATTCCATGTGTTGCTGATTTTTGCCAAAGATCAGTACTTCTGTCTTCTCTGTGTTCAGCTGCATGCAGTTGTTCTTCATCCAGTCTGCGATGTTTGTCATGCATCTGTGAAATTTGGTTCTGGTGGTGGCGGGGTCATCAGTGAGTGAGGAGGAAATGGGAATCGTATCCATGGGAAATTATGCTGAGACCTTGGGGCCTGATGATGTTGGCCAGTGGGGTCATATATGTATTGAAAAGCGTGGGGCTGAGGGATGTGCCCTAAAGGAAACCGCAGATCTCCTTGGGTACAGAGGTGAAAGTTAAGGGGTGGAACCTCTTGTTTCTTCCAGTGAGGAAGGAGATGATCCATCTGAGAGAGTCCCCTTGGATGCCGATGTGGTGGAGTCTTTCAATCAGTGTGTGGCGGGATAAGGTGTCAAAGGCTGTGAGAGGTCAAAGAGGATCAAAGCTGCTGTTTCTCCTCAGTTGAGGAGGGTTCCGAAGTTGTTGGTGGCTGCAATCAGGGCAGTTTTGGTGCATTGATTGCTGCAGTAGCCAAATTAGGAGGACTCAAGTAGCTGGTTCTGCTCCAGGTGTTTCATGAGTTGATTGTCGATGATTGTTTTCAGAACCTGCACTGGGAATGTGAACAGGGAGATTGACTGGTAGTTTTTGAGTTATCTGGGGTTGCCAGAGAGTCTGTGGTCGGCGGAGGCTTTTTTGAATAGTTGTCTGGTTTATGAAATATTAATGTATTTCAATATGCCTCCTTTGACACATAAGGTGCAAAAACAAAAAAACACAGATCACTAATGTGCTGACTGCTAACAAGCAAAAACTTACAGCCAAAAATACTTACTGCTTATCTGTACAATGCCCAGCACCAGGGATGGACTGGCTGTAGCAGGCACTGGGCTAAAGGGTGGGGTTGGGGGCGGTAATATCGGCCCCTTGTAACAAAAGCTGGAGCGGTACTTCATACTAGACCCCGTGCTACTGGGGCCGCCGCCGCACTAGAGCAGGCTGCCAGGGCTGGTTGCTGCTCTCAGTCTGGCTGTGCCCAGCACCTGCGCAAGCCATGAAGGTTTCCTTTTTGTTCATAGGCTGTGAACTCAGAATGTGCCTTATTAAAGAATCGCTTAGTACCAGAAAAGGACTTAGCGTGCTCCAGCATGCTGTTCTAGAAATGTAATTGACAAGACACGTACACTAGTATTCAGTCTAAAGATGGAATATATATATATATATATATATATATATATACATATAAATATCTGCAGAACTCCTGGAAAACGCCCTGCTTATCCAAAATGCTGTGATCCAAGGTGAAACAGAAGGACGGCACACAGGAATCCTTGGAGAAGCAATTTATTATTAAACTTCAACTGCTTTCATGGCTTTTTTCTGCAGTTCAACGCAAAGTGCAAGGTGCATGTAAACTATATACATTACCTACCGGCGGTCGCCAGTAGGTAGTTATAGTTAAATAGGAAAATCGTAGCATTCTTTGCCTAATAAATTTGGCGTTGGTTGACGAATCTTCCTGAAATTTTCAAAACTTGCGGGGCGCTCCGGTCAGCTCCTATCTTAAAAGTTTTGGGGCGATTCGGCAAGCGGGGGCCGAAAAAAAAGGAGGTCCCAAAAAGTGTTTTCTCCATGTCAATTCCCTTTACTTTAGACACGGCTACAGCCCGAACTGCTGAACGGAATTACACCAAATGTGGCGAAAAGGTAGTTCTTGGTTCAGAAATATCCCTTTTTAGGTCTCGCCTGACCCAGCGCATGCACTGGTCTGGCGAGACTTTTTGTGAGGGCTCCAAAAAGCCTGTCAGTTTGGGCTGGACTGTTCCCATGAGGCGCAGGGTCAAGACTGATTTGCATATGGCCATGTCCGAACTGGGGTGGCGTGGTGAACAAAATAACGATGGATTAAACCCAGATCTGTGATTGGGGGTGAATGTTTTGCCAATGTGCAACATTCCGTCCATCATCTTGTGTGTTTGCTCCAAAAAGTGCTACCATGGCCAGCCTAGAGCTACAGGCCGCTTTGATGTTTGATCGCGATCGTGTGATGTTCTCCGTGAGCCAATGCTTCAATAGATTGCACATTCAGTTGGCCCGATGCCAACTAAGTCTTTCTTCGTGCATTTTGAATGCCTGTTTTTGCGCGCTACTTAAATTCCATAAATACCGGCTTCTTGGCCCATTCCACGTATGCTGTTCCGTGAGCTGATACTCCTTTGAAAGAGACTGCAGGTAAGCGCCTTTGCACCATACAACTTCAGTTGCCACTGTATTCCCTTCGGGTGGCTGGCATTCTCCTTATTCTGCCCGTGCTCCTCGTTCGCTCTGTGCCTTTTTAAACTGACAGGCCAGAGCGAAGACCTTTCTAACAGCTGCGGTTAAGCTAACATTTCTTTCGCCGCTCTAACACTTACCAATCTCCCAGCCGAGGTTATGTCTTTGCCCTGGTTCAATTTGTTCCCCTAATTATTCATTCGTTTTAACAACACAGTGATGACGGCTTTCCCGACCGAATGGGGGGTTATTGGGTGATTCCCTTGATAAGTCGGCTTCAGAATAACACCACATGCAGGAAAGCTTTGTGCCAAAAGTTTGTTATGTTAGTTCAACTGACTGCAGTAGCTCCAATTTCCTGAATCAATTAAATAATTTCCATGGAGCCACAAATGAATTCAAAACTGCACCTGTAAACTATTTTGTTACATTCTCTTCCCAATCCAAGATGGCTGAAACACTTTTTAAAATTATATAATGTCCCTCTTTATGCACTATACAAGGAGGCCCATTGTGATGTCCTGCTGCGTCTCCATTGCTGCTGTATCGTTGCTTTCTCAATGGACTTTGTGGACTTTCCGTGCTCTGTTCAATTTCTTCTATTTGCCCTGGTGCTTGGCCTGGTCCGCTAGAAGGGTTTTATATGATCTCCATTTTTTTCTCCCTCTGTCTGCATAATTTGCTGTAGAATGTATAGACTACCTGTACAATCTAAATCAAAAAGAGAGGGGGGGACCGAGGAGCGAGTTACGGTCCAGTGTCCATGCTCCTCTTTCGTAGTATTCAAACAAACAAAAGGGACACTGTTCCAAAAGGCTGGTTATCGGACGTCGACCAATAGTCCTAGCCACACATAAGCAAAAGTAAAAAGAAAGGCCTAGGTATAAAGAGGACCCCCTAAAAAAGAGAAAGAACGAGTCTTATCTCCTGTTGCCCTCACACACCCCGGAGGGTGTCATGCTTCATCATCGGGCGTTGGCTCCTCGTCGGGCCCGGCGGTGCAATGCCCAACGGGTCCCCCGAAGGGTCACTTTGGCGGAGCTCTTTTAAAGTCAATGCCGGATGGTGCCTGAGGGTATGTGGGGTGTGGGTCCAGAGAAAGAGGGCTACAAGGTGCGTGCAAATTACAATAAAATTAAAAAGGGGTTGCTAAGGTCAAAAAATGAACAACGGGAATTGTTCCCATAAAAACACATTAGAACCCCAGGGGTAAACAGTTACCCTTACAAGCATCACTATGCATGTAATGGATCGACATGTTTCGCGCCACTGGAGCCACAAGGGTCATAGGCGCTTCTTCAGGATCAAAAGTAAACAACAGTGAAGTGCACGTGAAGTGAATGATAAAAAGCATATACCCTCGTAATCAGTCAGGGTGAGCCAATAACCTGTTTCCCATACAGGGTGGCGTAAAATTGCTTTTCCTCCTGATGGATACCTAGGGTAGAAATAGAAAACATAAGCAGTATGTGTATCAGTACAACTTGATTTCACAAAATGTGCCACAATCGTGTGCACAACCTGCCACCATGAAAGACACACAAGCCAGAACTTCGGGGCGTCCCAAAAGTTACCCATGTACCATATATCCCCTGCCGGGATTTGACCACTCTAAAGAAAGGCAACCTCTCAAATGTGTGCATGCCCAGCAGTATTCCGTCCTACATTGTAGCCGGTCTGGCGGACACCCTAAATGTCAGATGGAGGACCAGGATGTCGAAAATTATAAACAGTACCCTTGACCACAATGTGGTTATGCATAGGAACCGTCATATATGGCTACCTGTTTCTGTGTAGTAAGCATTATGTCACAGGACTTGCAAAAAAAGGGGAAGCAATTACAATTAAAAATCCTTACCCAGCGTAGTCAGGAGAGTCCCTTCTAAAGCCAGAAAACGGTGGACCCCCGCACCCGTACGGACTGTAATAGAGAAAAGGATTTAAAAACTAGAGCAATATTGAAAGGGAGCATAAGCACCAAAGCCCAACCATTACAAGGGCTGTGCACGAACCGAGTTCTAATCGCTCGGAATGCCCCTTCCTCAAACGCCCTTTACTTACAATAGTGTCCGGGTGCGGGCTGCAGAGTACCTGCCCCGTCCATACGTCTCCCCCCATGAGTTACCAGGGGGCTATGCTCGGATTAAATAGTCCAGAGAGGGAAGCCCGGGCGGCGTCTACATCCGGGACGTGGGTCCCTCGGCATGACAACGCGCTTGCGCAGGTGCAGGGTACCGCCGCGCATGCGTAACCGGGGAGAGCTACTCACCCGCGCATGCGTGTCGAATTGGGTATGAGAAAAAAAGGTGTAAATGCAGCTGAGCGCAAATCGTACCCATATTTTATAATGAAGTGTCGCCAGCCCAGACAGTCCTGATGAATAGATCTTGATATCTATCCCATCGAGTGAAAGACCTGTGGAGGTTCTGGGGAGTCATACCCCAAACCCGTCAGCATGCCATAATATAGACTAGAAGTGTAGGGTCCCTGCCCTGTCATCGGCGTCACAAAGGGGTCACCAAGAATTATTATTATTAGCCCGGTAAAATAGGGTGGTACGGGCTTGTGTGTGAAACAGAAAATGAAAGGAGAAAAAGAAGGGATAGAAAAGATATGGGTCCCTCGGCTGGAAAGCCGTGCTACTGCTAAATCAAAAAGAGAGGGGGGGACCGAGGAGCGAGTTACGGTCCAGTGTCCATGCTCCTCTTTCGTAGTATTCAAACAAACAAAAGGGACACTGTTCCAAAAGGCTGGTTATCGGACGTCGACCAATAGTCCTAGCCACACATAAGCAAAAGTAAAAAGAAAGGCCTAGGTATAAAGAGGACCCCCTAAAAAAGAGAAAGAACGAGTCTTATCTCCTGTTGCCCTCACACACCCCGGAGGGTGTCATGCTTCATCATCGGGCGTTGGCTCCTCGTCGGGCCCGGCGGTGCAATGCCCACGGGTCCCCCGAAGGGTCACTTTGGCGGAGCTCTTTTAAAGTCAATGCCGGATGGTGCCTGAGGGTATGTGGGGTGTGGGTCCAGAGAAAGAGGGCTACAAGGTGCGTGCAAATTACAATAAAATTAAAAAGGGGTTGCTAAGGTCAAAAAATGAACAACGGGAATTGTTCCCATAAAAACACATTAGAACCCCAGGGGTAAACAGTTACCCTTACAAGCATCACTATGCATGTAATGGATCGACATGTTTCGCGCCACTGGAGCCACAAGGGTCATAGGCGCTTCTTCAGGATCAAAAGTAAACAACAGTGAAGTGCACGTGAAGTGAATGATAAAAAGCATATACCCTCGTAATCAGTCAGGGTGAGCCAATAACCTGTTTCCCATACAGGGTGGCGTAAAATTGCTTTTCATCCTGATGGATACCTAGGGTAGAAATAGAAAACATAAGCAGTATGTGTATCAGTACAACTTGATTTCACAAAATGTGCCACAATCGTGTGCACAACCTGCCACCATGAAAGACACACAAGCCAGAACTTCGGGGCGTCCCAAAAGTTACCCATGTACCATATATCCCCTGCCGGGATTTGACCACTCTAAAGAAAGGCAACCTCTCAAATGTGTGCATGCCCAGCAGTATTCCGTCCTACATTGTAGCCGGTCTGGCGGACACCCTAAATGTCAGATGGAGGACCAGGATGTCAAAAATTATAAACAGTACCCTTGACCACAATGTGGTTATGCATAGGAACCGTCATATATGGCTACCTGTTTCTGTGTAGTAAGCATTATGTCACAGGACTTGCAAAAAAAGGGGAAGCAATTACAATTAAAAATCCTTACCCAGCGTAGTCAGGAGAGTCCCTTCTAAAGCCAGAAAACGGTGGACCCCCGCACCCGTACGGACTGTAATAGAGAAAAGGATTTAAAAACTAGAGCAATATTGAAAGGGAGCATAAGCACCAAAGCCCAACCATTACAAGGGCTGTGCACGAACCGAGTTCTAATCGCTCGGAATGCCCCTTCCTCAAACGCCCTTTACTTACAATAGTGTCCGGGTGCGGGCTGCAGAGTACCTGCCCCGTCCATACGTCTCCCCCCATGAGTTTGGGGTATGACTCCCCAGAACCTCCACAGGTCTTTCACTCGATGGGATAGATATCAAGATCTATTCATCAGGACTGTCTGGGCTGGCGACACTTCATTATAAAATATGGGTACGATTTGCGCTCAGCTGCATTTACACCTTTTTTTCTCATACCCAATTCGACACGACACCTAGGCCTTTCTTTTTACTTTTGCTTTTGGAACAGTGTCCCTTTTGTTTGTTTGAATACCTGTACAATCTGGCATATGGAACTGCCTCTGGAGTCAAGCGACCATTTCTACGAACCTAGAAGTCTCTCAATGCGTTGCCCAGAAGATGCGTGCTTGATATTTCCTATTTAGGTTTGACGTTAGCCAGGACCTTTTGATTTAACTGCTTTTACTGAATTATATGTATATAGTATTCTTGCCTCTGGGGCATTCAGCCAGCCATCTTCATACATTGGTGTGTTGTTATGTCATTCACATTTTATTTAGTGCTCCAAAGCATACATCATAGGGCAGTTGGTCGGCCCAGTTCATCCTTATAAAGTGGCCATCTTGGAATGAGTTTCCTTTTGTAGAAATCCCTTTCCAACATTTGCTGACATTCAATCATCATAGACAAAGATAGAAAGCAAAATCAACGAACACCTGAATGTTCAGCAGGGTAGCATTGACAGTCCTTGTTAAAGTAGGTGTTATAAAGTGACACGATAACATTGTGGCTGCCTGTGATGATGATTTATCCTTGCCTCCTTCACAAATATTAATAATAATAATACAATGCATGGCTCAACCCAAAGGACTGGTATTTAAAAACAAATCAATAGTAAAATAGCCAGATCTGTGAATGTTTTTACATTTTAAATTTGCATTGCATAAGAATGGGAGCCACATTTAAGTGGTGGCATATTTTCTTTTCAGTTTCATATACTTGCAATAAAAAATATAATAAATTAACCTTTACATCAATTTGCCATGGCTAGATCAATTGTCTTTGCCAATGCTTGTTATTTCATGAGTCTTACGATATATTCAAAGCTGTACCTCGACTGTACCTATAAACAAGCATTGGCATAGCCAGTAGGTCTCGCTTTTGGGACCTTATAAGTATTTTCAAGTTTTAATCTTTATTCTCGGTCATTTAGACCATCAAAGATAAAAATACATAACATTGTTTGAGATTTAAAATTTACAATATTGTTAAGAAAAAGTTTTTAAATTGCACACAAGCTCAAAATTGCATGTTACAGGCATTATAATCCATACTAAAAATCAACCAATATCTTGAGACTTTATACAGTATCCCCCTCTTTTAGAACCCGCGATCGTATATGCCACATAGCCATTAAGTACTTTGCTACAGCAAAAACGATCGGAGGTGACATGTCAGTTTTGAGAATTCTAAACGCGGGGAGATATTTCCTAAAGCCCATATTTTTAAGAATAGGCAGGAGCCAGTACCTCCTCGCACGTTGATAAGCTTTACAAAAGAAGAGTACATGTAAGTCACTCTCAGAGGGATGGGTGCATGCTGGGCATTGCTCTACTGCTGGTGGGTTGGACCAAGAACTAGTGAAGGCCCTCAATGGCAAGGAGCCATATCTCCAATGAAGATATAGTTTTCTTGCCAGCGCAGGACTCATACCATCTAATACACTTTCCATTTGGTAGGAATCTTTGAATTGTAAGAATGTATGGGTCAATGATCCCACCCGTGTATTACCTATGTCAATGATCAACTTCTGCTGGTAATAAAGTTGTGAGAGTGCCTTCCTGGAGATCCTCCTACTTGCGGTCGCAGGGTCAGTCCATAGTTCCGGAAGACCCAAACTTTCGCATGTGCTCCTTATGTATTTTAACCAAGGGATGTTACTGGTATTTGGTAGGGCCAGGAACTCTCAAAGCTCATTTCTGTAATCACCAAGGTCCTGGCTGCTCCATATTCGTCGCCAAAAAGCTAAAGGCTTTAGACCTAGCTCCTCAGCAATTGGCCTCAAACCTAGATCCAATCTGAGTGGAAGCAATGGTGTGCTCGAGGGAAGGGCCACTAGCTGTTTAAGGAATTTGTTTTCTGTAGTTGATAGGTTTTTTACAGAAACATGGCCCCAAAGTTCCGCCCCGTATACAACTGAGCCCCGTGCTTGGGATTTATAAATCTGTATCATAGGGCCCAGTGGGCGGTAAATGGATTTACCCACCATTCTCAGGATGCCCCCGTCTTCTGGGATAACTTCAAATTTGCCCTAGTCGTATGAGTTCCCCATGTCATTTTCTCATTCAGGGTTACCCCCAGATATTCAAATGTGTTAACCCTCTCCAGACGCGCCGTGCCTAACAAAGGATTGGGGCGTGTGGAGGGAGTGGGGTTCAAGATCATAAATTTTGTCTTTGAGGCGTTTATTTCAAGACCCCTCCCAGTACAAAACTCTAGGAACCCGTCGAGTATCCGCTGAATTCCCATGGGTGATTTAGAAAGCAGCAGGGTGTCATCCGCAAACATTATGGCGGGCACCCTGCTGCCATTCAGTTTGGGGGCATCGATGTCATCTAACCTGGACAAATGGTCAATAACCCCGTTGACAAAGAGGCAAAACAGGGTGGGTGCAAGCACACAACCCTGCCTCACCCCCCTGTCAACGGGGAATTTTTCCGTTAGGCCTCCCAGCCTCCCATACCTGACCTGCGCAAAATTATCCTGATGTAATTTAATCAGAATGGCCAGTATGTCTGGCGGGACTCCCATATCTCCCAGGACGCTCCAGAGTTTGGATCTAGGCACCAGGTCAAAGGCAGCCCGTAAATCCACAAATATCGTATACAGGCAACCCCCCTCGACAAGTGCCGTCCTCCAGTAAATAAGACTTAGCCGAAAAATTTGGTCCGTAGTAGATACCCCCTTTCTGAAACCAGCCTGAAACGGACTCATAGTGGCAGTTTCCTCTATCCAATTTTCCAATCGATCTAGGATAAGCCTTCCAAAGAGTTTCTGCGAAACATCTATCAAGCTGATGGGCCTGTAGTTGGATGGGAGCAGAGGCGAACCCTTCTTAAAGATCGGGACCACCTCTGCGCCCAGCCAAGTACGGGGTACCTGCATGCCCTTTAAAATCGCATTAAATAGGACCAGAAAGTAAGGGGCCCATATATCCGGCTCCTGTTTAAAAAGATCGCCAGGGAGACCATCCAGTCCGGGTGCGTTTCCGGTTGACAAGCCTGTTATGGCAAGGCAAACTTCCTTTATTGTGAATGGATCCCCTGTCATGCAATTATCAGCTAACAGAATGGGGCTACTGCCCCCACATCCTGGGGCCTCTGTATACAGGGATTGAAAATGCTCCTGCCAGGACTTCGATGAAATATTTGGCTCTATTGCCGTAGCTAATTCTCCAGAACCTGAACTGACAGTTCGCCAGAACTTCCTTGAATCCATAGAGGCCAAGGATCTTGCAAGTTCTTCCCACTTATTCTGGTCCCATTCCATTTTAGCATTGGCAATGAGCCTCTTGTAATCTCGTCTCCTGGTTTGAATCTCCGACCTATCTTTACGATTCTTGATACTCAACAGGAGATCCCTCCTTGCACTACGGCACGCCGCATTATACCAAGTGCACTGGCTCCTTCTACCCCCCCTCCTCGGACCATTATTAAATAAATCTGCGGATAAAAACGTTACAAGTTCTTCATGGTGCAGCCATATCTGTTCATTATTGGCCACAGAACTTGGTTTTTCGCTTAAAAACGCCATCTTCTCCAAAGTAGGGATAAAATGATTATAAAACCGGAGAAGCTTATCTATACTGGCTGCTAGTTTTTCCCACTTAATTCTTTTTCTGTTACTCTCAAGGACTAGGTCAGAATTTGGCTTGGGGAGTTCTCCTTCCCCGTCGGGTCGGGTAGGAAGGAGAAAGTCCAATTCCAAAGCATTATGGTCGCTGTCTTGTCTATCCATGACCCTAAAGTCTGCGACATATGACCAAGAGGAAAGCTGTACTAAAATATAATCTAGTCTGGATTCCCTGCCTTTTCGGATGAATGTAGGTTTGCTCGGGATGTCGGATTTGGCTCGCCCATTACAGGCCCTAAGCCCATGTCTCATTGTTAAGGCAGTAATCTGTACTGCCAATGGGCTCCAAGCCTTTGGTGGGATAGATACTATTGATGGTACTCGCCATCTTACCTCTTCCTCTAAACAGGCCCCATCTAAAAGACCTGGTAACGGTTCATAATGGGAGTTCAAGTCCCCACCTACTATAAAAGGGAATCCCTGGGGGAGCTCCGCCAAGAGGTCCGCTAATTTGTCGATGGTAGGAGACTCCTTTGAAATAATAACCGGCCTCGAATAGACATTTACCACCGCCAGTCTGCAAGAATGATGCCATTCCAATAGTACCACAAGTATATCTTCGGATTCCACTGGGAAACGCGTAGCCTTGCATCCCAAGTGGATACCGACCCAAGTTTCAAGTCCGCCGGATGGGCGCCCCCTTCCCCCCCATTTCGCAGGAATGGAGAATACTGCGAAGCCCCGCCTCTCATGTTCCTCTCTTTCCCATGTTTCCTGAAACATACATAGATCCTTGGAATCAGTATATTCAGTCCAATCCTGGGAGTCAAACTTGTTTCCCAGGCCCGCCACGTTCCAAGATAGTATTTTTAATGAATGGGACCTGGTACTACAAATGGTAGTGTGAGTACAAGCGACCCCTTTATCTCTGATCATTACCTCTATGTTTGTTAGTGGGGTGTTCATATCTCCCTCCACATCATGGCGTGCCGCGGCAGCCGGGTTGTTCAGAGCCACATGATGTTCGGGGGGATTAAGCAGCTTTGTTCCTAGGTTAGCTTCCTCCACAATCTCCCCTGCTGCAGAATTAGATTTCCCACTTGCGTGTATGGACAGTCAGTCCACCATATCTAAATGGCTATATCTATTCTGGAGTGGGAGATGAAAGTAGTGGGGGGTCTCCGGGAGTATTGATTTTGCATTTCTGCGCCACGGTTACTACCTCTACCGTGGCAGATTTCCCATCCCTCGTCTATCATACTGGGTGTGTAGTGGACAAGTTCCTGCCTGCGAGGGTCGGGTGGTGCTCTCCATCCTCTTAGCAACTCCTCACCCAATCTCTCTTGGTGTGAATGGTGTGTATTAATTTCAGGGTTCCCTAGATATTGTCTTCTGGGATAATAGGTGGCTCCCCTTTTCTTGTGATCTCCCCACCTGATCGATCTTTGTATCTGTGCCCCCCATGTCTCATCCTCTCTATCATATGCCAGGGGAGGATAGAAGAAAGAGAGGGGTAGAGATTGAATGGTGGTCCCCTCTGCGTCATTGGGCCACCCACATATATGCAGGACGGCCCTTTGGTCTTTGAAATTAACTATGACGCAGTCGCCCTTTATGGATTTAGTAGAGTTACCCACCCACGGGACACTTCTTACCATGAGAACGGGGCTCACTATACCTTCCGGGAGCGGCCTATACGTACATAACCAATTTATCACCTTGTTCTTAAGAGAGATAGTGGATTCTTTAAAGGTGGAGTTCAATTCTGGAACCCCCACCAACACAACAGTGTATGGTACTGCCTCTGGGGGGAGATGTATTGGTCCAGGGTTTGTTCTCTCATTGGCACCCTTCGTCGGTAATTTCGCATCATTAGATGGATTGGTAGAAGCAGATTTGCTCTCCCCAGTTTGAACTACCCTCGTAGGGGGGGGAGATGTATGATTAAACTGATTAACATGTTTATTTGCAACATCTGCCGTCAGGTCAGTAATAATACAGGTAGGCGAGCTAGATAGTGCCTGTTGGACTATGTGTGAGGCACTTTTAGCTTGGTGTGTGATTTGGGGGGAATCCCTTTGAGCAACCCTATCGGAAGCTTTTGCTCTACCTTTGTTGGTTATTTTCAGGCTATCGGCTAGTTGAACTGTTGATTTTTCTATAACCACTAGCCTAGCATCCATCTTTATTAGTCTTTCTTCCAACGGGCTTAAGAGATTTCTTAAGAGAGCACCTATGTCCGCAAGGGTGACATCCTCCTCGATATATTCAGGTAGGGTTAGATTGGATTGGTTACTTATCTTCTTTGCTGAGTTCAAGGGCATGAGCTCAGCTCTGTCTGATTGCGGTTTTTCCCTGGTAGTTAAGCGGGAACTTTTTGGTGGCATGTTTGTGTGTGGAACTATGGTGTTTTGCTTTCTTTTGCCCTTAAGCCCTCCACGTTTTTTTGGAATTGCTCCCTCACTAATTCCACCTCGCTTATTTGGTTTAGAGCCTGAGGGATTAGTAATGTCAGGATCTAGTGTAGGATTTATAATAGTTGTAGGATGGGGTTGGGCTCCGGGAAGAGTTAGCATACTAAAATCTACAGAATCACTAGGGTCCTTACTACTTGCCTGGGAAGTACAATTCAATATATTCAATGACTCAGAAAAATCATTAATGTCATCCACCAATGTGTCCGGCGTGGTGAATTCTGAGCATACCACAGGCGACTTAGCCTGGGCCAAAGGGCCCATAGACGATCTCCGCACCCAGTCCAGCTCTTGGGATATTCGCCTTTCAAGGAGCGTGATGTCCTCAATTAACAACGACCCTGCTTTCACGAAATAATTGTCCAATGTTCCCTTTGATAAGGTCGTGGAAGCCATGGCACTTTTGCTCCTTGTCTCTCTTGTCGACATCTCTTCGTAAAGGGTCCTTTAATTATCCCTCTTGTTCCGGTAAAGGTCTAAGGGGTATGGCCCTGGCCCGGCCTCTTCCGTCCTCTAACGGCCTCAAACGGCCCGCTCTTTGCCCGGTCTTTGCTCCGGGCGCGTTCCGCTGGCGCGTAGGGGCGGGGATCATATATTGGTCAGGCGTAAAGAAAGGGGGAGGAGCCGGGAAGAGGACACAGGTGTGCTGGGTCAGCACAACAGCGAGCACCCTGGTCCACGCAGTCTCGGGATGTAACAGAACAGCCTCCCCAGATGCAGCGTCCTTTTAAAATCAGCGGTCCCAGGCAGGGAGAGTGACCAGCTTCCAAGTGTCCTGCGGTCAAATGCGGCGAGCGGCTCCCGCGAAGCGGGGGCCGCCAGAGGTAAAATGCTTGATGGGGAGGAGCCGGGAAGAGGACACAGGTGTGCTGGGTCAGCACAACAGCGAGCACCCTGGTCCTCGCAGTCCCGGGATGTAACAGAACAGCCTCCCCAGATGCAGCGTCCTTTTAAAATCAGCGGTCCCAGGCAGGGAGAGTGACCAGCTTCCAAGTGTCCTGCGGTCAAATGCGGTGAGCGGCTCCCGCGAAGCGGGGGCCGCGAGAGGTAAAATGCTTGATGGGGGAGGAGCCGGGAAGAGGACACAGGTGTGCTGGGTCAGCACAACAGCGAGCACCCTGGTCCTCGCAGTCCCGGGATGTAACAGAACAGCCTCCCCAGATGCAGCGTCCTTTTAAAATCAGCGGTCCCAGGCAGGGAGAGTGACCAGCTTCCAAGTGTCCTGCGGTCAAATACGGCGAGCGAATTACGCTACATACAAGATGCAAGGAGAACCTGTATGGCAAAGGAGCCTGGTATTTTGAGCGTCGAACTAATCAATATGGGCCAGAGCGTACCGATCCCATCCGTAGTCTCCAACATCAGTACCAAAACAGCGTTGGGAGTGAAAGCCCCGCCCCTCTCCCGGCATTTACTATCTATCAGGCAGCACCACACGGAATCAGTAGTAGAGCAGCGCCTAGTCTCCAGTATTTAGTTATGCAGCACAATATCCTTAGTTCAACAACATCAACTGTTGCATGGCTAAACACTTATAAGGTCCCAAAGGTGAGACCTATTGGCTATGCCAATGCTTGTTGTTAAATGGTGTAAATCCGTTCAGTGCTTATTTAAATGAGTGTAGCTTATTTAAATGAGTGTTTATGCAATTTTGAATGCCCAAACTTAGTAAATGAAGTAAGAAGCAAAATGGTTTATAAAAAATCAATTAACCAAACAGCAGACTTACTTTCTTCTATAACAGACAAAGATGAATTAAGGCGAAAAAATCATTTATGGTCAATAGTTAATTCTTTTGGCAAATTGTTGTCACAGCCTTATTTGCTATTTCATTTAAAACCTTTGATTAAAAATAAATTCATGTTATTAAGATTTGGGATATACACAACTAAAGATGGAACTCCAAAATGGGAGAATAAGTGGCCGTCGAATATTTGCAGGCTATGTGGTGTGTGTGATGAAACCTTACTGCACATAGTAACTCTATGTCCAAATTTGTTAGAAGAGCGGAAGATCATTTTGAAGTCTATTTTTAAGAAATTGGGGGTTAGATCATGTAGGACTGCAATTATTTTATGTCTAAGTGGTGTTAACATTCAAATTATTTGCCAATTTGTTAAGTTTGTTTTCATGGCTGAAAAGAAACTTTGTAAAGCAGATATTTTAAGTAAAAGAAATACCTGTTATGAAAGATAATAGAAAAAGGGTAACGAAATAATGCTTTTTAAGCGTTTTTTTAGGGAGTATGTTGGCTATTTTAATGTATTTTTAGATTTATCTTGATTATGTGTTATTTTTGTTGTCTGTATATGTTATTTTAATGTTGTAGTTTACCCCTTCAAATGCTGCAACCTTTCACTGCTAGCACAAGGCACTTTAGTTTTGGAGCCAAAATTGTAATTGTAATTGCTAATAATTATTGGCATATTGTTAAAATTGTCTATATTTGCTGCTATTATACGGTACTTTAGTTTTGGTGCTGTAAGCAAAATTCATTTGTATATGTATATGTTTAGTTAAATGTTGCTGTGGATATTTATTATTTTTATTTTATTTTATTTAATTTTTTTCCTTTGTAATAATTTTAATTAATCAACAAATACATAAATACTACTACTACCGTACAGTAGTTCATGAGAAATTAGAAAAAGAAAAAGTTTCAATATATGGGTGGAGCCTAATGACACATCTCATTGTGAGATCTGATTGGCTGTCAGCACTTCATCCTGGAATTGCTGGCAGCCATCTTGGGACTAATATACATGATAGTACCCTATTGAAATGCATTGTAATGAATCGAAGATTTTGAGGGTTACCAAAAGGAGAACTATAATGGGTGATAACAGACTTTAGTTACATTAGAATTCATTTGTTGATGGTACCATACTAATTTCAGGAATTGTGGTGTGTTCTAAGGTGATTTTACCCTGTGAAAAACCTTCTGCTGGGATATCATGAATCATGTTTGAGAGAAAACTGAAGCTAAAATGAGAGCATATTTTCTGTAAATTAACATTATCTTTCTCAGTCATGTGAGAATGAAGTCTGTCATTCTCAGTAAATCATGTACATCCAACAAGGGCAGAGATTGTCAGTTGATTCCTTTGTGTTCTACTGCAGCTTCCCAGAGTGTTCTAAAGAACTAGAGCGCTAACAGCCTTACTTATGACAAAAGTATGGCACACCTGAACCCATCTTGATTGGAATAAACTGGTAACACTTAAAACATTTAATTTAAAAAGGAACAAAATGATGGGGTTCATTTTGTCATAGAAATTATGGTTAGTGCTGTAGAAATAAAAATTAGGACATGTTTCAAGTGTGATCTCAAATGTCTTCCTGTTTTATTTCAACAGGAGCAGCATGTCAGTTGATGCGTTTGTGTTCTACTGCAGCTTCCCAGAGTGTTCTAAAGAACAACTAGAGCGCTAACAGTCTTACTTATGACAACATTATGGCACACCTGAAGCCATCTTGATTGGAATAAACTGGTAACTCTTAAAACATTTATTTTAAAAAGGAACAAAATGAGGGGGTTCATTTTGTCATAGAAATTATGGTTAGTGCTGTAGAAAGAAAAATTAGGACGTTTCATGTGAGATCTCAAATATATTCCTGTTATATTTCAACAGGAGCAGCCTAACAGTTGATGCCTTTGTGTTCTACTGAAGCTTCACAGTGTGTTCTAAAGAACAACTAGAGCGCTAACAGTCTTACTTTTGACAAAATTATGGCACACCTGAAGCCATCTTGATTGGAATAAACTGGTAACTCTTACAACATTTAATTAAAAAAGGAACAAAATGAGGGGGTTCATTTTGTCATAGAAATTATGGTTAGTGCTGTAGAAAGAATATTCAGGGCATGTTTTAAGTGAGAGCTCAAATCCTCTTCTATTTCATTAGAAAATTCTGGCATGCAGACTGAAACAATCACTTTCAATACCAGCAGTAGACTTACTACAATGATCTAATGAACTACTCGAGTGCTAACATTCTGAATTTATGGCAAATGTGTGACACATCTGAATGCCTTCTTGATGGAATCAAAGTAAAAAACTGAAAGCAGCTTGGTCTCCCAAAGGTGAAACAGAGTATTATGGTCCTAGGCGTATCATTAAAGTCATGAGGAATGTAGTAATGCTTGATGGGGGTGATGTGTGGAGTATGTTTTTCACCCCCAATCGCCAACAAATATGTGTCAAAAAGTGGTTTCCATTTCTTCCAGGGAAGTACAGGTTCTCCTCGTTCACTTAAGAACTGTGGTGGTTGACTCATGCCGCTTGCCGACGCCATGTCTGGATGTTATGTCACTGATGTTCTCTGTTCCTAAATCTATACAATCTCAATTGGGCACATCTTGACTATTGTGGAAAGCATTGAACACACTTCTTTTTGGGACAAAGAGATGCGAAGCGGCACACCTTCCTCTGTTCCTATGTCTAGTGTCAATATAGTGGACCAAGAAAGTGCATCATGTGAAACACCTGTTGCGTTGGTTGGTAAAGCAAATACCAACCAAGACAAGCCTGCCGTTAAATTGGATAAACAGAAGTCTAATTTTAGTTTTAATAAAGAGAATAAGTTTAAATGTACCAGATGTGGCAGTCAGAACCATGGACAGAATTATCCAAATTGTTTTGCCAGAAGTACCATTTGCAGAAGCTGTAGCAATACAGTGTATCACAGATAGTAAAGTTGAGTCAGTGAATAATGAGAAAACAGTGGACATTGGAGATGTTAACATGCCTTTATGTGATGTATACATTGGAGGTAAATGTGTTCCTGTATTAGCTGATTTTGGTTCACTTTATACTCTTTTGAGCGATAAGTTTTGGTATTCCACTTTTGGCTCTTGTGATATCAAACTTATGACACCTGACATCAATCCGGTAGGTTATGGAGGGCAGAACATTGATTTAATTGGTTTTTCAATCCATCCTATTCTATTTAAAGAAAGAGAAACAGTAGGGAAAATATATGTTGCAAAACGAGGAGATAATCTGTTGGGTTGGCGTCATCAAAGTGATCTGGGCATCATTCTGAACCCCAATGCACCAAACCAAGTTATGCTAGTTTCACAACAGAGTGATGTTCAAGATATTTTCGGGAAGTTTCCGGAAGTTTTTAGTGATAAGCTGGGGTGTCTCAATGGTTTTAACCATAAAATAATTTTTTTTAAAAATTCCACACCGATTGTACACAAAGTAAGGAAGGTTCCCAACCTTATGTTGGAACCTTTAAAAGAAGAAATCAATAGGCTTCAAGATCTGCAGGTAATTGAAGAGATAGAGTCGTCTGAATGGTTGGCTCCCATAGTTTTGGTCCCGAAGGATAATGGAAAAAAAATCAGAATGTGTTTAAACAACTGCATCTGGGTAGACAGACAACCGTTACCTAACATCAATGAGGCATTATCAAATTTGGGTGGTGCCAGTTTATTCAGTGTAATGGATTTATCTGCGGCTTACCATCAAATTTTGTTAAATGAAGATTCTAGACATCTTACCTCATTTGTAACTCCTTTAGGTGCATACAGGTTCATTCGTATGCCTTTTGGTTTGGCAAGCGCTGCAGCTTTTTTTCAAAGGGCGATGAAAAACGTTATGAATGGCATTGATTCTGTCTTATTTTTCCAGGACGATATTCTTGTCCGTGGTTAAGATAGGGATAAACAAGATGAAGTTTTATTCCGTGTTCTGTCAAGGTTGAGGGAACTGGGACTCACTTTGAAAAGTGAAAAATGCAAGTTTAGAGTTACTTCTGTTTCTTATCTAGGACATTCAATTTCTGGAGAGGGCATCAGCCCTAAAGTTGATTTAGCAGAGGCAATATTACAGGCACCATCTCCTTTGAACAAAGATCAAGTAAAATCTTTTTTTAGGATTATCTGAGTATTATTCAAAGTTTGTGTATAATTTTGCGAGTGTTATGCAGCCATTAAGAGTTCTTCTTAAAAAAGGAGTGGAATTTATTTATTATGAGTGTGAAGATACCTTTAAAAAAGTGAAGAAGGAAATTGCAGGTATGCCAACTTTAGGGAATTTTGATGTACAGAAATAGACCATTTTAACTACTGATGCAAGTGTGCGAGGTTTGGGTGCGGTGCTATCACAGTTGGTGGATGGTAATGAGAAGGTGATTGGTTTTGCTTCTCGCTCATTGAAGGGTGCGGAAGAGCGCTATTCGGTAATAGAACGTGAAGCTTTAGCTTGTTATTGGGCTATCAATCATTTCAGATTTTACTTGTGGGGTATACCTTTCCTTGTTAGAACAGACCACAAACCACTGTGCATATGTTTTCTTGTAGGAATGTTGAAAGCACTACTCCAAGAATTAAAAGGTGGGTTGAGGGACTTTGGGAATACAATTTTACTGTGGAATATTTACCTGGTTTAAGAAATGTTCCAGCAGATTTCCTATCTAGAATGCCTTTGGAGAAAGGTTCGGTTAATAACCTTGACAGCACTGTTTGTTGGGTGAAAGAGTCAGCTATTGACAAGAAAGAATGGGAAGCTGGTTGTGAGGATGATGAGGCTAGAGGTATCATTATGAATAGGGGTGGGCGGAATTTGCGAAATCCACTTTCGCAAATTAGCGCGAAAATGTTAAAAATTATCGCAAACACGCGGAAATATCGCAAAGATACGGAAGTTTTTTTCCGCATGTTCGTGAGATTTTCTGCATGGTTGCGACTCGACAACTTACCCATGTGGTTGCTCGCGGGCGTGGCCATCTTGTTTTCAGTTGTCTCGCGGTGCATGATTGCGAGAAGAAAGATGTGATCGCGCGACGCATGACGTCACTGCTGGCGCGAACTGTCGCGAGACAGCGCAAATGGCTAAAAACAATACAACATCTCATGGAGAACGCGACCGGATCAAGAAAATTTGTCGGCGAACGCAGGGATTCAGGTAAGGCGATCGCGCGCGCGCGAGAATGTATTATTTTACTGCGCAAGCAAGAAACAAATTATCGCCAAGCTGCGGAATGCGGAAATTTTTAAATTTTCGCGCTCTCCGCGGGACGCGAAAATGTCAAATTATCGCAATTTCCGCGAACGGAACGAAATTTTCACCCAGGCCTAATTAGGAATTTCATTGTCAATGGTTGGCCTTCTTTGGATATGGTTCCAAATTGTGTGAGAGACTTCTGGAATGTACGTGAAGAATTGAATATTTTACAAGGAGAACTTTTGCGGGGGGGATAGACTGATACCTCCTGTTGGTATGAGGGAGAAAATTGTCAATCTTGCTCTTGAGGGTCATCTTGGACGTAGTTTGACTAAAGCAAGAGTTAGAGAGTCTTATTGGTGGCCTGAAGTAGATCGTCAAGTGGAAGAAGTGGTCAAGGATTGTGTCATGTGTGCAGGAAATGACAAGTCAAGGAAAGTTAGGACTGCTCCCCTTTCTCCTATTGCGATACCTGAACGTCCTTGGTCAAAGCTTGCTGTTGACATTGTAGGCCCTTTTGACACTTTGTCTCCCTCGGAAAGGTTTGTTGTGGTACTAGTTGATTACACATCCAAGTGGGTGTCTGCTTCTTGTATGGGTTCAGTTGTAACCAAGAACATTATTGAATTTCTTAGAGATGCCTTCACTTGTGAAGGTATACCCGATGTTCTTGTTTCGGATAATGGGGTACAGTTTACCTCTCAAGAAATGACAGATTTTTTTAAAGAACTTTCCATCACACATCACAGAACTGCTCTTTATGCTCCACAGGCAAATGGGTTAGTTGAGAGTATGAATAGACTAATAAGAGCTTCTTCTCAGAGTGCCTTGGAGAGAAGAGCTCCACTCAAGCCCATCCTTAGAGAGAAATTGTGGGCGCATAGGAATACACCTAATAGTGTAACTGGTTGTTCACCGTTTGAAAAACTTAAGGGGAGAACAGCTGGTTCAAAGTTAAATCCTCTTTGGTTGAGTGTGAAAGATAGAGGTTGTGTTGTGAAGAATTGGAGACTTAACAAATATCAAGAGAATTACAAGCGTAGGTTTGATATGAAAAATGGAGTATGTCAACCTACTTGGAAAATTGGTGACTTTGTGTTTGTAAAGAAAGCAGCTTGGTCTCCCAAAGGTGAAACAAAGTATTTTGGTCCTAGGCGTATCATTAAAGTCATGAGGAATGTAGTAATGCTTGATGGGGGTGATGTGTGGAGTATGTCCCGTTTGTCAAGATGTGCCCATTCGGGGGAATGGATACAGAGATTCTCTGTTTCAGCCCAGATTTCCGAAATGTAATGAAAATTGGACTCAACATCCATCTAATCATGGTTCCAGAATCAGGAGACTACCTTTGTATCTTCAAGACTACTGTGTACAGTGCAAATAGTATTAGGGTGGTTTTATCTTTGTATCTGCAAGTCAATTGGAATTGTTATGTTTTCCCAAATTGTGTGTCTTACTTATATATTTGCTTAAGCTGTTGCATTTTATCTTTCTTCTTGTTTTCATTCTTTCTTTTGTGTTCTTTTACATTTTTATAAATGGAAGATGTGTTGTAGCTTTCCCTTTAAGCTGTAGCTCTGTCATGGAATGTGATGACATGGGGTTAGAGTGTACTAGGGACTGAAGGGACAGTTGGAGCTGAAGTCTGCTGTCATTGCTGTGTATTTGGTGGGTGTTAAGAATAAACACGTTAAAGAGACTACGTGTGGTTAATCCTTATAATACATTTCCTACTGAGGAGACTGCAGTAAATGAGGAAATTAGGAAACTTCATAACAAATAAGCTTCCCAAGATGGCCACCAGAGAAGAAAGAGCCCAAATGTAGCACAAATATCACCCAGATGTAGCCCACATATAGCCCAATGACAGAATTATGCAAAACACTTTTTATTTTTTGTTTTTCTGCAGTTTTATATAGTGCAGACTGGTCAGTTATTGGAGCGTTACATCTTACTTGGACCCCTTATTGCGTATTTTGCACAAAGTACATGAGATTGATCTTGCGAAACATTAAACTTTACGATTCTGTTAACCTGAAGTTGATCTGAACTGGGCTTTGTAACACCGGTTTTTACCTACTGGTTTTAATTAATTCTCACTGTATTGTATTAGGAAAGGGGATTTACTGTTTTTATGTACACTTTTATGATCTATGTTTCTAAATCAGATCAAATAAAGTTTAATGAATTCTATGGCATGATGGAGGTGAGGATTATGCATATCTTTCCTCACTTTATTTGCATAGCAGTTCAAAGAAAACGTAACACAACAATGATTAAACAAAAGACTACACAACCCATGAACTATTACGGGGGTAGTCTCCAAGGCAACTATAGTCCAATCATATCACGTCCCTTCCGCTTCCTCTTTCTTCAATGCTCGTCAGTTAAGTGTATTCCTTACATTCTTGGCTTAATCTGACGTTGTTGCTGTTTGTATAGCGGTTTCTTGTGCACGTTATTAGCATTATTGCCTTGGTATTGTTTCAAATTCTCTCCGCAGCAGGCTCTTGCACAAGAGTGTTCTCCCCCTCGCAGTTTCTCCCACTGTGCGCTCTGCGCGCAGTGAGATCCTGTCAGCCACGTCATGTCCAAGCGAGGCAGCTCCGTCGAGCGCTCACGCTGGTCTTTACGAGCGTTTGGGAATCCGGTCACTCCTTTAGTGTCCGCTTAATTCCCGACCAACCCTCACCTAATTTTGACACCGCTGCGCGGAGATTTCCCCACACGGCCACGTTAGTGACCAGTGCCACCTGGTGGTGGTAATTGGTATTGCGCCTCAGTCTATTCTTATAATAGCTTCGGGGGAAGCCCAACTGTTGGAGCACTGGCGGCGGGGCTGCCTTAAGGATTTTAAGGGCATTTGTTCTGTGCTCACACCCTCTGCTATCATTTCTTCTCCAGAAGATCATTTTTACTCCTCCTACCAGGAATGGCCCCCCAACTTCTCCCTCCAGCAGTGGACCAAGCCCTCTCTCTGGCTGTTTCTAGGGCACTGGCTCCTCTTAGGGATCAGGTTGATAAGCTGGCGAAAAGCATCCCTGGGGTGTTTAGTGACCCAGATCTGGTGGTGGCGGATCCCAGTAGCTCCCAGATGGGGAATAAAAGTGCTGTTAAGCATAACGCGGCGCATTTGGAAGGATTTGATAAACTTATGGAGACCTTCCTCAAGAATGCGCGAATGCTAAAACATGCACCCTGTCGGGAGGAGGAGTAATGCGGAGAAAATTGTGACGCTGTCACCACTATTGTAGACCCCGACGGCGGTTTTCCCTTAGAGGGAGAGGGTGTATCAGAGGACGATTTCTCCTCCGATGAGGATAAGGACTCGGGGCGTCCCTGGCATCCAGAGTCCCACTCCTCTCTCAGTCCCGGGTTGGGGACGGGGTCCACTTGGACATGTTCAATCCTACCCAAATTTACCATCCTAGGATGGCGAAGTGGACCCCCTGACACCAAAGTGGAAGAGTATGTGGTGGGGAAAATCCATCAACCCCTTGAAAGGGAGGTCAGGAATAAGGATGAGGGGAGAAGACCCCCGCACTCACTGAAGTGGAAGGTGGCACACACGCCTGAAATTGATGAGAAACTACCTTTTTACTGCAAGTATATGAGGGATCCCAAGAAAGGAATTGATAGGTCTTGGACGTGGTAGGGCCCTTGAACCAAATTATTCAATTGGTGGAGCGTTCAAAAGAGTCAGGATCCGCTTTGTCCACGGATATTGTGGCTGGTTGGGCGCACTACCCTAAACCCTAAAACACTACCCCCTCCACTACCCAAACACCTGTGCACTACCCTAAACCCTAACACACTACCCCCAGCACAACACCCTACACTACCCAAACATAACTGCACTACCCTAAACCCTAAAAGAGTACCACCAGCCTGACTCCCAACACTACCCAAACACCACTGCACTACCCTAAACCCTAAATCTACCCCCAGCACAACCCCATATTCTACACACACAACCCTGCACTACCCTAAACCCTTAAACACTACCCCCAGCATCACCCCCTTCACTACCCAAACACCACTGCACTACCCTAAACCCTAAAACACTACCCCCAGCACGACCCCCCACACTACCCAAACACCACTGCACTACCCTAAACCCTAGAAAACAAAAACACCCCATGCCCAATCCCCCTTACCTCTCACTCCTAGTGGTTCCTCTCTCCTCGTGGTTCCTGCTTCACGTCGTCTCTGAGGGGCGGTGCACGTCGTTGTGAAGAAACAGAACAGCCTCTGTTTCCTTACAACAACGTGGATCTTCTACATGTTTTTTAGAACGCATGGTCATTTACCATACATACCTTTACAACAAAATTTGTTGTAAGGGCATGCGTGGTAAATGACCATGCATGCCAAAAAATGTATAGTAATGACTTCACGATGTACAACGCATGCGTGGTAATGCATGCGTTGTAATGGTATCGCAAAGTAAAAAAGTTGTTGTAACGGCTGTTTACCGATCGAAGCTGGCCCCTGTTCTTCAGTGAGACGTTTATTTGATTAAATAGGAGAAAGGAGTTTTTTTTTTTACCGAAAAGGGCATTCCGAACAGTTGTATTGTGAAAGTGTCTGCGTGGCCTGGTTTCACTTCCGGTGAGAAAGTGGAAGAATTTGTTTGGATCTAAAGGAGTTCTGTTGTTGGACGGGGCCGGCGCAACAAGTCATCAGAAAACATAGCTAGTGGAAAGCGTCCTCCCTGAAGTGTGGAGCAGTGCCATGAGAGGTCAACGAGTGTGCGTCCCACCACAGTATGACCATACCGCGTGACCCATGTGCCACCTCCTGGGTACGGGAGGTAAAAGCGGCATCGCAGGGCCTCTTGAAGACCATTGTAGCACTAATTCTACATTTTGGTACTAGGGCCTTTTAACATTGTTGTTCCTGCCAGATACAAAGAGAAGATCCGGTGTTATTCAGTGCCCTTGTTACCTTTTTTGTGGGTTGTAGTGCTTGCCACTTCGCTGCCCCGCTGGTGCACACGACTGGGCACCCCACCTTGTGTGCCATCTGCAGGCCTTCTACCCTTGATCACTGGTTTCGGTTCTGGAGTGGCAACATAAACAATTGTTCCCAAAGGACTAGCCTGAACACGTAGGGAAATATCCCCTGCACAAGCATTCCACGGAAATTCTTTCCTAGCTCTCCCACGTCGACGAGGATGTCAAAATAGCACGCCTCCGCTTGCGACACCGTATGATGTCATCGGAGCCATAAGAGAACCTCGTCGGCGTGCTGACGTCTGTTCCACCCATTTTTTCTGTGCCATCGAGGCAAACAGGCGGACCGAGACATTTTCACATGTATACATAGTATAATAAATATATATATATTCACTAAATAACTCGCACATAACCATAGAAATTCCCCCGTTATAGTTAGTTCAGCTAACTATAACTCGCGCGCCTGCAATGCACTGCTGAAGACGTCACATATTACATCACTGATGTCACTGACCATGTCATGAGTGATGTAATATGTGACGTCATCAGCAGTACATTGCGGGTGCGCGAGTTATAGTTAGCTGAACTAACTATAACGGGGGAATTTCTATGGTTTTGTATGATTGAAATGTCCAACTAACTATAACGCCCCTGAAACCTATGGTTTTTTCAGTGAAAAAATAAAATAAAAAAAATAAAATATATATCTATATATATATATACTGGTTCACACTTGCCCAAAAAGCGGGGCGCACTCACTGTTGGCACACTCCAATTGGGGGTAGACACTCGTGCAGCAAGCGCCAGCAGAGCCTGACGCGTTTCGGGCTGCCGCCCTTCCTCATAGGCTTCTCTGCATGTTGAATAACTGCACACAATCGGAATGCCGGTGTTTGTCCCTTATTTATTTCTCAATATTCCAATCACAATCATGTGAGTAATGTAAAGCATTCTGGGGCCGGTAGTCCGTTGAAATTAAACCCAAGTGGGCTGCAGGCAGTCTATTCAACTAAATAAACAAAAAAAATCACTGGAGCACGGGCGTGATTCCTCCCCGTTCAAAGTCTGTGACACTGTCCCGCCAAACTGACACTCACATCAGTAGCGGAGCCGCTCAATCATGCGGCGGTGCAGCCCCCGGCCGGGGCGGCCGTATAGATACTGGTTCACACTTGCCCAAAAAGCGGGGCGCACTCACTGTTGGCACACTCCAATTGGGGGAAGACACTCGTGCAGCAAGCGCCAGCAGAGCCTGACGCGTTTCGAGCTGCCGCCCTTCCTCATAGGCTTCTCTGCATGTTAAATAACTGCACACAATCGGAATGCCGGCGTTTGTCCCTTATTTATTTCTCAATATTCCAATCACAATCATGTGAGTAATGTAAAGCATTCTGAGCCGGTAGTCCGTTGAAATTAAACCCAAGTGGGCTGCAGGCAGTCTATTCAACTAAATAAACAAACAAAATCACTGGAGCACGGGCGTGATTCCTCCCCGTTCAAAGTCTGTGACACTGTCCCGCCAAACTGACACTCACATCAGTAGCGGAGCCGCTCAATCATGCGGCGGTGCTGCCCCCGGCCAGGGCAGCCGTATAGATACTGGTTCACACTTGCCCAAAAAGCGGGGCGCACTCACTGTTGGCACACTCCAATTGGGGGAAGACACTCGTGCAGCAAGCGCCAGCAGAGCCTGACGCGTTTCGGGCTGCCGCCCTTCCTCATAGGCTTCTCTGCATGTTGAATGACTGCACACAATCGGAATGCCGGCGTTTGTCCCTTATTTATTTCTCAATATTCCAATCACAATCATGTGAGTAATGTAAAGCATTCTGGGGCCGGTAGTCCGTTGAAATTAAACCCAAGTGGGCTGCAGGCAGTCTATTCAACTAAATAAACAAACAAAATCACTGGAGCACGGGCGTGATTCCTCCCCGTTCAAAGTCTGTGACACTATTATAAATAAATAAATAATATATATATATATATATATGTATATATATCCACACACTCCGTCGCTCCTCAGCTTGCTTGCGAAGACGGAGACGGACTATGGTGTAGTGCTGCAATATTTTTATTGCCTTACTTGGTCCTGACGCGTTTCGGCTCAGGGTGAGCCTTGATCACATGACACGGAAGTAAGTGATTTTTTTTATTTTTAAAGTGACAGAGCTCCGTGCAAAAAATCATGTGGTGACATACAGGAATAGACATAGCAGATATACTTAAATAATTTGCATTTTTGTCATTTCACGCGGAATGTCCAACATTGCATTGTTGAATTGGCATGAACAAACGGGTGAAATCATGTGTACACAAATCATGGTATTTGCTTTTTGGTTGTTTTCCCAACGTTTTGTATTGTGCATGTTGTTTTGACCACTGATTCTGTGTCTCATGGAATTACTAAAACCCAATCGTGGCTCAATACATGAAATATGTGCAAGTTCACTGGGTATTGCTAGTATGTGTATCAATTCAAATTAAAGGTGCTCAGTTAATAGTGAATAAAGTGCTGGTGCAAATACAATTTGACCCCATTTACGTTTGTCAAATACATGATTAATATTCATGTTGCCACAGTTTAGATCCTATTATTCAACTGTAGTCAATGTTATGTATTTCTTTATTTTTAGTGCAAAGCATTAGAGTTAAAGCTATCCAAACACTACTAACATCTATAAAATTTCAGTTTGTTACTTCCTCGCGTTGGGCCTGGATTATAGTGTTAGCTACACAGGTTACGGTAAAATACCTAAATGTGAGCCTCTTATTGATGTCTCGTTCAAAATAGCCCTTATAGGTCCAGCATATCTTAAAAGAATTGCTATGTGCTATCTAAAGTTTCACCCACTACGGCATGTCCGTTTCTGTGTTGCCAGTAGTTTTGTGTGTCAGTTTTTTGCCCCTAGTTTTATTTTATATTGATTGCAGATTGTGTTCGATCTGATTGTGACCTGCCATACATCAAAATCAATCATGAGGTAAATGCTCCACTATGAATAACATCCATTTAGCAACTGATAAATAATAAATAAATATAAATATACATGTATTGATAAAGTCATTAAATATCCATTTATAAAATTACATGTGGATGATACAAAGATTAAAATAATTCATTCATTGGTGTACGCATAATGCATAAGTTCTAAAAATTATTAAAATCCATAAAAATGAATTTATGTAGTTTCTAAACACATCAAAAAATGTTGCATTGTGTTAATTAATAGGTATTCTCCATATAAAGTTCTCTAGATTAATGTACAGGTCATTCAATTATGATCGCATAATAAAACCACAAATAAATAAAACACTGGGTAAAGACACCATTGATTGAACCATTTGATTTAAAAAAAAGTTAACTTTCTATGCTTGTTGACCTACGCAATGTATACTGCAATTATCTTCACTGGTACTTGTAGATGTCGTATGTGCTATATTACAGACAGGTGTACAGATCTTCCGACATGTTGAGCCAGTTCGGTTGCTTTGTGTCTAACTCTATAATGTAACAGGTTTCTAATCTTCTTAGGACACCTTCTCTATTCCTGCTCCATCTACTGGGTGGTACTGTATCAATTACAATGTATTTTAACTGTTTGCTATTGGAGAGGTGGCTGTCCCTGAAGTGGTGGGCTACCGGATAGGGGTTATTTTGGTTGCTTATTGCCCTGAGATGTTGAAGTACACACTTATGTACAGTCAATTTGGTACTGCCAACATATAGCAAGTTGCAAGGACAGGAAAGGACATATACTGCGTGATCAGTTATACAGGTTAAAGGTTTGTTTATAGAATGTACCCTATCACTGAACGGTGTTTTATAGATAGTTCTATTTACTCCGTGCTGACAAGCCTTGCATTTTTTGCACCGGTAAAATCCTTTATGTTTTTGGATCCAGCTAGATGTCTCTATGGTTTCAGGACTTGTTGCTACAAGCTGGTCCTTCATGGATGGACATCAGCTATATGTAAAAGCCACTCTTTGTGGCAAATCCAGTCCAATTGTTGGATCGCTTAGGACCAGTGGCCAATTCCTTTGTAAAATGGCCTGTAGCTGGTTATGCTGATTGCTATATTGAAAGATAAGCCTAAAACCCTCACTGTTGGCCCCTTTGGTTCCATTGTCCTGTCCTGTAACAGTCTGTCTGTCTGTCATCAACCCTGTCCTGCTGTAGCTCTTCCCTAGATTTAGCCATCGACTTGGTAATAGCTGACTCAATGATCTTATTAGAATAACCTCTTTCCTGGAACCTGCTACTGCTTTCAGCCTGTGCTGTCAGGAGATCCTCATGTCTGCTATGCAGTAGCCCCAACCGTAACATCTCACCATAAGGAATACTATTGACGAGATGCCACGGATGTGCGCTGCTGGCATGCAAAGTAGAGTTTCCCGACGTTGGTTTTCTGTATAGCTTGGTCTCGATTCTGTTATCTACAATGTCCACCTGAGTGTCTAGAAATTTTACAGTACTGCTGCTTATGGTTGCTGTGAAATGCAAATTGATCTCATTTTCATTGATGTTTGACACAAATTGCAAAGCTGATTCTGCTGTACCGTCCCATACAACAAATAAATCATCTATGTATCGTAGCCACGATACTATCCTGTTGTTGACCTCCAATGCGTTTGTGGTATTCAGGACCAGCTCCTCCCATCACCCCATATGGAGGCAGGCATAACTTGGGGAGAAGTTGGCCCCCATAGCCACTCCCCTGATTTCCTGGTATAGAATGTTATTGAACATGAAGACATTATTGTGGAGGGTAAACATCACCATATCAATAAGCATTCTTCTGTGATCCTCAGAATGTTTGCGGTCTTTGTTCAGGTAATGTTCCAAGGCTTTTACACCATCTTCATGCCTGATACTCGTGTACAAAGATGTCACATCTAGGGCCACCATCTGATTTGAGCTTTTCCATACTATTTCTTTGAATTTTCTCAGGAAGTCACTTGTGTCCCGTACATACAATGGTAAAGATTTTACGTGTGTTTGGAGAAAGTGATCCACATACTGGGAAGTATGATCAAGGAGGCTGTTGCGGGCCGGCTGTGGCGAGCTTGATTGGATTTTTGTGATTTTTGGAATGAAATAGATAGTTGGTATGACAGGATTGTCATTATTCAAAAATTTGAATTCCTGTGTTGTAATTAATCCATTTCCTTTCCAAGTCTGTAACATATGGTAAAATTGTGTGTAAACAGTCTTGAGGTTCACACTAATCATTCTCACGTAGAAAGCCCTATCGTTTAGCTGTGCATATGCCTCCTTGGTGTAATCTACTTTACTCCAAACCACGATATTGCCACCTTTTTTGGAACTACGTTTCACGATGGCATTATTATCTTTGAGTTTCTTAATCAGTTCTTGATATTTACAATCCTGCCATCGATATTTGTTGTTCTTGCCTTGTACTTTCAAATTCAACTGCTTAATCTGTTCTGTCACGGCTTCGTGAAAGACATCAATAGAGTCCCTCATAGTCACTGGATTAAATGTAGAATTGGGTCTAAACATTGTTGTGTGTTTGTTTGTAGTGCCTGAGGAAGTTGGTAGGTTTACTATGTTATCATCCACTGGGCAATTAGTTGCCTCCATTTTATCTTGTGGTTGCATCCACAATTCTTGCAATGTGTCCATGAGTGGCAGATCTGATTGAGTCAAATTGCCCATGGTCTCTCTCAATATTGGGCATTCCTCTGAAATGCTTGCATGTGTTTTGTTTTTATTTGAAAATTTATGAAATGTCTTTAGATTGAGTTTTCTCACAGCTTTATATATGTCTAGTCTAGTGTTCACATAGTTAAAATTGACATTAGGGCAGAATGATAGTCCCAGGCTCAAAATGCATTTCTCTTCGTTATTTAGGTCGATATTGGCCAGATTCATGATGGTTTTGTCTGTTTCATCTGTGGCAGTGCTCTTTACTTGTTCTGCCAACGTCCTCCTCTTTGTTTCTTTGCTCTTGTAATGTTTTCTGTTTGCCTTCCTCCTTTGTCGCCTCCTGTAGTTCTTCGTTTGTTCTTCGTTGTGACTCGGTTTTCTGGGGTGGAGTGTTTGGCGTTGATCGTAATATAAAAAAGATAATTCTTCATCTAATGTGTGGATCTTTGTCTGAACTGTCCTTTCTGTGCCACTAACTTCATTTTCAGAACCACTGTCCACCGCGGAACTGAGGTCAGATAACGTTGAGTTTGACCCTGTGTCACCTTCGTGCGGTGTCCCAGCCTTGGAGAGAACTGCAGTTTTACTTTTGGACGTACGTATAGCCTCGTATTTTCTGGCGAATGTAAAAATCTGCCCCCATTCATAATCCATCATATCGCGATGGAACTTATATTTCTTCCTGTCCTTCAGGACATCTTCTTCTTTTTTCAGGCAGGTCACCATTGCTTTCTGAAGTTTGTCTCTTTCTTTGCTTGTGCCCATGTTGTCAATCTCCTGATTGTTGCTTAGGGGGTCCCAGAAGGACCCCCTGGGGCCCACTTTAAAAAAAAAAAATCGTCGATTTGCTCGCAGGGTGCGCGGATCCGGCCGAAAAAAACAAAACCTGAAGCACTTCGTTAAAAATTAGCCCCCGGGTGGGCCAAATCCCGGGGGCAAAATGGTTATACATTAATAGGGGGAGGGGGGCTGCATGGCCCCCTCTCCTGGAGCCTTCGTGGGCCCTGGGGACCGCCACCCCCCAGGGCCGGCTCCTACAGTGTCCTGTGGTGCCCACCCCCAGGACACTGTTGTTTGCTATGAGAGGGCGGGAGTCTCCCGCCTTCCCATAGCAAACTTTGTTAGGATAATGAAAGAGAGAGCAGGGAAACCTGCTCTCTCTTTCAAAATCCAAACGATATTGCTTTTGCACACGGGGAGCTGCATGTCAGCAGCTCCCCATGTGGAAAAGCAATGCCGGCTCCCGAAGGACGTGGGGAGACGGCTGGGACCGTGGGGGCATTGGGGCTCCCCCCACGGTCTCCAACGTTTTTTTTATAAGCTCTAGGGGATGGGGTCCCCGGGGATAATAAAAATTAGTGATGGGGCTATTTTTTTTTTTACGGTAAAATTAGGAGTCGTGCATACTAACACGTTGGGTGCACGGTTCCTCTTGCGTTGGGTACACGGTTCCTAACGCGTTGGGTGCGCGGATCCAAGGAAAAAAAACCTGACATTTTTGAGAGATAAACATCTAGCTTAAGTGTTTTGTTCTTGAGTGGCTCTAAATAGAGCTGTTGTGTTCATTGAGAGTTGTTGGTACTTATAAGTAAGTACCTGTACAGAGTCTAAAGTTGTTGAGGAAGACTCTGTTTCCTTCATCAGTAAAGTGTACTCCATCTCTACTCTACATCTCTTGCATATGAAAGTGCAGATTGTTATTGCAAATGGACCCAATTCTATAGTCTCGGAGAAAAGCAGGAACAGATTTATTCACATGTTTCCTAGCTTTCTCAATTTGTGGACAAAAATGATTGGACCAGTTCCACTTCTGCCTTTGGCATATGTTAGAATACTCAAATGCAGTTTTGGGAAAAAGTGAAAACAATTATGCAAAGGTGTCCTTCTGTAGCATTTCCAGACCTACCCCAGTCAAATTGCCTAGGTCATTGCCACCACAGTGCTCTATTATGAGGTCAGGGTGTTGGAAATGCATAAAGGTTTTTACCAATGGCATCAATTGGTGCCAATTTAACCCTCTCTGTCCAATCCATTTAATGTCTACATTTGGCAAACCTAGGGGCATATCAGCAACAACCGTCGATAATTATCGCTAAGCGCACTTAGCGCTAGGATAATTATCGCAGGCTAGCATGGATTTTTAGCACTGAGATAGCGTGCTATTAGCAGCGCTTATCTCAAAAGCGATAAAAATCCTAGCGCTAACTGCCTAACGTGAGATTATTGCATCTCATTAGAGATGCAAAGCTGGGCGTTAGGAATTCCTACGCTAACGCAAGTTTTCACACGTTAGCGTGAGCTTGCTAATTAGGCGATAAAATTATCGCCGCTTTTCGGCTGAAAACGGCCGGAAAAGCGGCAATAATTCTATTGCCTCGCCTTGCTGATATGCCCCCTAGGTCTTTGTGAATGCCTTTGTTTTCTGCATACCTTTGGCTCCAGAAAATATAGCTGTGTCCCACAATCCACACTCTAAGCATCTTGAAGGGAGGTCTGGATTAGGCCTGGGCTAAAATTCCATTCCTCTCGCGGAAAGTGCGATAATTTGACATTTTTGCGTTCCGCGGAGAGCGCGAAAATGTCAAAATTTCCACAATCCGCATTTGACCAGAAATGTTTTGCTTGCTCGCGCTGTAAAATAATACATTCTCGCGTGCGCGCGATCTTCTTACCTGAATCCCCGCGTTTGCCGACAAATTTTCCCGATCCGGGCGCGTTCTCCACGAGATGTTGGATTGTTGGTAGCCATTTGCGCTGTCTCGCGACAGTTCGTGCCCACAGTAACGTCATTCGTCGCGCGATCACATCTTTCTTCTCGCGATCATGCACCGCGAGACAAGTGAAAACAAGATGGCCGAGCCCGCGAGCAACCGCATGGGTAAGTTGGCGAGCTGTGACCATGCAGAAAATACTGTGAACGGGCAGGAAAAAAACTTCTGCATCTTCGCGATATTTCCACGTGTTTGCGGAGATTTTGAGCAGTTTTGAAAAAAGACAAGAAATCATTGGTTGTTTGACAACCTTCTACACTGAAAGGTAGGGTGCATGTTTCTGTTTTTTAAACGCATGATTCTTATTGGTTAACAAAAAGTGCGTGAAAGGAACATTATATATGATAAGTTGATATGTTGAAAAGTCAAGCACTCTTGCTGTTTTGATTAGCAGCATTGTGTCCTGAACTTGTGACCTGTGTGCTCAGTTCAGTGTTCCATGACCTGTTGCTATGTTAACAGGCAGAAGGCAGATTGGGGGTAGGGTTCAAATTTATGTTATTTGGAAAAAGTTTAACCAATAGAAATGTGTGTTTGCTTTTGAATTTATGTGGGAAGGAATGTGATTTGATGTTTACATGTATATGTATGGAAAATGAGAGGGAAACTTTGCAAGTGCAGAGATTCTGTATAAGAAAATCTGGTGTGTGACTGATATACTTCTTAATCTACAAAACAACTTGAAAGGTGAGTTATTTAATTGTGAGGGGATGTATGTAGACTATTTTGATTTTAATCAGACTAATGTATTTCTCCTGTTAAAGTGCAGGGAGTACTTTTTTTTGTCTACAATCTTATTAACAGTGTGTGTGCATGTAGAAACCATTCTGTGATAAGCATTTGTGTTTTTCATGTGTTTGCAGACAGATAACTGTGCTGTTTTTACATTTTGGTACAATTAGAAATCAGTCATTGTTCATGAATTTGCAAAATGAGTCATGTTTCTACACTAAAATGTAGTACTCGTAGATTAAGAAATGTGTTTTGGTAAACTCCTAGGGATAGTGTTTTTTGTCTAGAATCACACTTTGAGTCTGTATGCATTTGGGTAACCATTGTGAGAGAAGCATTTGATAACATCATGTATTTGCTGACAGATGACTGTTTTAAAACCTGTCATGTTGTCATGTTTTAGTAGCATTAGAAGCCAGTCTTTGCTTATGCATTGATAAAATGAGTCAGGCATTGACAGTAAAGTGCAGTACTGAAATATGTAGATTGTGTGCAGTACCCTTATCCCTTCCAGAGTAGTGAATGAGTGTTGGTAAACTCGTAGGGATAGTATTGCTTGTCTAGAATCACACTGTGAGTCAGTGTGCATTTAGGAACAACTTGTGAGACAAGTATTTGGTAACATGTATTTGCTGACAGATAAGTGTTTTAAAACCTGTCATGTTGTCAAGTTTTAGTAGCATTAGAAGCCAGTCTTTGCTCATGCTTTGATTAAATGAGTTAGGCTTTGACACTAAACTGAACTCCTGAAATATGTAGGTTGTGTGCAGTCCCCTTACCCCTTCCACAGTAGTGAATGAGTTTTGGTAAACTCCTAGAGATAGTGTTGCTTGTCTAGAATCACACTGTGAGTTAGTGTGCATTTGGGAACCACTGTGAGAGAAGCATTTGGTAACATTATGTATTTGCTGAGAGATAACTGTTTTAAAACCTGTCATGTTGTCAAGTTTTAGTAGCATTAGAAGCCAGTCTTTGCATATGCATTGATAAAATGAGTCGGGCTTTGACACTAAAGTGCCCTACTTAAATATGTAGATTGTGTGCCGTACCCTTACCTCTTCTAGACTAGTGAATGAGTTTTGGTAAACTCCTAGGATAGTGTTGCTTGTCTAAAATCACACTGTGAGTCTGTGTGCATTTGGGTAAGGATTGTGAGAGAAGCATTTGCTAACATTATGTATTTGCTGACAGATAAGTGTTTTAAAACATGTCATGTTGTCAAGTTTTAGTAGCATTAGAAGCCAGTCTTTGCTTATGCTTTGATAAAATGAGTTAGGCTTTGACACTAAAGTGCAGTACTTAAATATGTAGATTGTGTGCAGTCCCCTTACCCCTTGCACAGTAGTGAATGAGTTTTGGTAAACTCCTAGGATAGTGTTGCTTGTCTAAAATCACACTGTGAGTCTGTGTGCATTTGGGTAAGGATTGTGAGAGAAGCATTTGCTAACATCATGTATTTGCTGACAGATAACTGTTTTAAAACATGTCATGTCAAGTTTTAGTAGCAGTAGAAGCCAGTCTTTGCTTATGGATTGATAAAATGAGTCAGGCTTTGACACTAAAGTGCAGTACTTAAATATGTAGATTGTGTACAGTACTCTTACCCTTTCTACACTAGTGAATGAGTTTTGGTAAACTCCTAGGATAGTGTTGCTTGCCTAAAATCACACTGTGAGTCTGTGTGCATTTGGGTAAGGATTGTGAGAGAAGCATTTGGTAACATCATGTATTTGCTGACAGATAACTGTTTTAAAACCTGTCATGTTATCAAGTTTTAGTAGCATTAGAAGCCAGTCATTGCTTATGCATTGATAAAATGAGTCAGGCATTGTCAGTAAAGTGTACTACTGAAATATGTAGGTTGTGTACAGAACCCTTACCCCTTCCACAGTAGTGAATGAGTTTTGGTAAACTCCTAGGGATAGTGTTGCTCGTCTAGAATCACACTGTGAGTCTGTGTGCATTTGGGAACCACTGTGGGAGAAGCATTTGGGTACTTCATATGTTCTCAAGTTTTGTTAGAATTAGAAGGCAGTCATTGCTTATGTATTCACCCAGGAAGTGTCCTTGCAATACTGTTAACATTCAGTTAATATTCAAGTAGTAACTAAGTGAGGCAGGACTTAGCACATGTATTGCTTCAAATGCTTATCCACTATGCATGCAGTCCTCTAACCATCTAAACAGTTCTCTTTCACACCTTTAATTCCATAGTCAGTATTCATACACTTCAAGCAAACACTCTGTTACTCCCCGTGTACTCCTCTAGTGACCCATTCAGTAGCGTATACTAAAACCATTCACTTTGCCAAAACCCAAACACTTATAAATTCACTCAGGCACTCTCTTTGTAGTACTCTTATCATTCAGTCAGTATCCAAGTACTCATGCAGCGAGCCAGGCCTTACAACATGGACTGCTTGAAACCCCTATGCAATATGCATACAGGTCTCTAGTCACTTACACACTTGTCTTTCACTTCTTTAATTAACTAGTCAGTATCTATATACTTCAATAAACATCTTGTCACTCATCTTGCACTCATCCAGTGACTGATCCAGTACCATGTACTAATCTTTTTACTGTGCTAAAACTGAAAAACTTAACAGTTGTTTTACCCAGGCACTCTTCTAGCAGTAGTTCAATGATTCAGTCAGTTTCCAGGTACTCATGCAGTGAATCATGCATTACCACATAGAGGGCTACAAATGCCTATGCAGTATACATGCAGTCTTCTAACACACTATACACTTGTCTTTAATGGCTTCAATTCCCCAGGGAGTATCCATGTACTTTCAGCCAACATCCTGTCACTCCCATTGCAGTGTTCCAGTGACTTATTCAGCACCATATAGTAAAGCATTACTGCGCCAAAACTGAAACACTTGTAAATTCATCCAGGTACACTTATTTCAATAGTCTAATCATTCAGTCAGTACCTAAGTACTAATGGAGTGAGGCAGGCCTTAGCACATGGATTGATTCAAATGTGTTTCCAGTATGCATGGAGGCCTGCAACTACCAACACAATCGCCATTCAGACGTTTAATTTCTCTGTCAGTATCTATAAACTCCAATAAACACTCTGTCACTTTAATAGCACACCTCCACTGACTCGTTTGGCAGTAAGTACTAACCTATTCACTGCACTAGTATCCAAAATCTTAAAAAGATTCACAGAGTTACTCTTTTTTGTAGTACTCTAATGATTCAGTCAGTAGTCAGGTAGTTTTGCAGTGATCTAAATGTTACTCTATGGACTGTTTCAAACATCCATCCATTATGGATGTAGGTCTCTAGCCACCTACATACTTGTCTTTCACACCTTCAATATCCCAGACAGTATTCATACAGTTCCCGCAAATACTCTCTCACTCTCCTTATACTTCTCCAGTGACCCATTCAGCACAGTGTACTAATCCATTCACTGCACCGAAAGGCAACCACTTATACATTCACCCAGGTAGTCTCCTTGCAGTGCTTTAATCATTCAGTCAGTACCCAAGTAATCATGCAGTGAGCCAGCCTTTAGCACATGAATTGCTTCAAACGTCTATCCAGTATGCATGCAGTCTTATAACCACCTACACACTTGTCTTTCACACCTTTAATTCCCCACTCAGTATACATACAGTGCAGCAAACATCCTATCACTCCCCTTGTACTCCTCCAGTGGCCCATTCAGCACAATGAACTAATCCATTAACTGCGCCAAAAGTCAACGATTTATAAATTCACCCAGGCCCTCTCATTGCAGTACTCTAATCATTCAGTCAGTATCCAAGTACTCATGCAGTGAGCCAGGCCTTAGCACATGAATTGCTTCAAATGCCTATCCACTGTGCATGCAGTCCTCTAACCACCTACACACTTGTGTTTTACACCTTTAATTCCCTAGTCAGTATTCATACACTTCTAGCAAATACTCTGTCACTCCTCTTGGAGTCCTCTAGTGACCCTTTCAGTACCATGGAGTAATCCATTCACTGTGCCAAAACCCGAACACTTATAAACTCACCCAGGCACTCTTCTTGCAGTACCCTAATCATTTAATCAGTATCCAAATAGTATTGGAGTGAGACAGGCCTTAACATATGGATGGATTGAAACATGTGTCCAGTATGCCTGTAGGTCTCTAATCACCTACACACTTGTCTTTCACACCATAAAAATCCATGTCAGTATTCATACACTTCTAGGAAACACCCTGTCACACAACCAGTTTATTTCCTAATAGTATTGTAATCATTTAGTCAGCTAGCATGTACTCTTTTAGTGAGGTAGGCTTTAGGGCATGAACTGCTTCAAAGTAGTATTCACTATGCTTGTAGTGTTTTAACCATCATCACACTTGTGCTTCATGGCTATAGTTTCTTAGTCAGTTTTTATTTAAAATGTGTTTTTACAGTAATAGAATAGCATGAATTTGAAAGTTATTAATATACTTTTATTTGTGATTCTTTTTTACAGATACTGTTTTTCGACGTTAAAATAGAGAAATCATGACTGAAAAAAAAGAAAAAGAAAAGAACAGAGACAGGAGAATTACTTGAAGGAAAGTCAACCACAAGTATTGAATGTACAAGATAATGTGGCTAAAAAGAAAAAATCTTCTGGTAAGATCACAAAGCAATTTATTAAAAATGTTTTTAGGACCAAACAGAATGTAGATAATGCTGGAACTACTGAGAATGCTTCAACTACGAAAAAAATTCAAAATAAGAGGAAAAGCAAAAAAACAAATGTTCAGTCAAAGGAGACAACGTGTGCTAAAAGAAGGCAAAATCAGTATAAGGAATTACAAAAAAAATATTTTACAAGAGAGTAGTACATAATTTGCTGAAAGATGTGAAGAAATATAAAGAGAGCTCTATTTTATAAAAATTAGAAGCATATTGAAAATATTGTTGAAAAGGCTTTAGAAGTAAAAAGGAAACTATTCATTTTAGTATTGAACAGAATTCGATCACTAGATAAACCAATCAATTTAATGAAGGCCAAAAGTAGGAGGAAAAGAGTAATTAATAAATGGGAGAATGGAAACACAGTTCCAGTTCAGAGCCTTTCTTTAATGAAGAGAGTTATTTACAGAGCAAAAAAATACTGTTTGCAGTTGACACCAGTGTTAGAGGTTTCGAAGTTAGAGATGGTTGTCCAATTGAGAAAGAGAAAATGGTTGAAAGAAATGCAGAAGAAGTGATAGCTGATGAAGTTCCAGGGAGACGTCCTAAACACCCTGTGTATACACAGGATTGCAGTAGTATTTGTAGTGTACGACAGGAATCTATTGATAAATCATGTAGTTTTTTACGAGCATATACTAAAAAAAGTGTTAAACTAGGACTAGACCCTTGCAGAGTGAGAAGAAATACTGGTTTGCAAGGTCATTCTCTGGCTTGTCTTTCTAGGAAAGTTTGTGAAAGTGTTTTTCACCATTTCAGGATGCTGGCAGTACATCATACTCAAATGCGGAAGTTAGTGAGAAGATTGTATTATATGAAAAGTCCAGCACTAAAGTTAAATGAGTTGAACAGTGCTCTTTTACGTGGCTCAGTATCAGATGTGAAGAAGGTTTGTGAGGATATTGAGTTATGTTACTTTTGTCCTCAGCAAGAGAGTGATAAGAAAAGATAAGATAAGATAAATTTATTGCACAGTTAATTAAAACTTACAATTTAAGATACACAGCTTTAGAAGAGATACATATCAAAGGTAAAAATTAATTGTCAAGAGTTAAAATTATGAAGTTCATGTTAATAGTTTACATTTTTGTTATTGTTCTTTAGAACTGTGGCACATAAGTTATGCTCAGAGGCACTGTTTCCTCATTTTGTATCTCCTTAATTCTCTCCGCCACTACGTCAAAGTATTTTGTAAATCTGCAGTTTAATTGGGCCTTCTGCGGATTAAAACATAATTTGACTGCATGTCTGCAGGTTCTAATGCCCTTCTGGTTCCATATTGCGCGTAATAAGGATCTCCATTTGTCCATTAAAATTGGGCAGATACATATTATGTGGATTAGATCTTCAGGTCCTGCGCTGCAAAGACGGCAAGTTTTGTCTTCCTGATTCCTTTTCCATGGGGCCAGGTGAGGGAGAATTGGTAGTATACCGAGTCGCAGTTTTAAAAATTTCTCTTTGGTCTTCTGCTTGAATCCGTGGTCCATGTATGCTTGAGTCTTTAATGTTTTATAGTCGTTTAGGACTGTCCATCCGTGTGCCCTTTTTGCTAGAATTTCCTTATCCTTCAATAGCGATGTTATTTTTGTAACCTTTGTTATTACTTTTTTTAAACTTTTGTGGTCTACTGGGGTGTTCCAGAGGTCAGACAGTTCGAGTACTTCTAACGATTTCATCAAGTACTTCCTTGCATATGATTGTTCTCGTCGCTGCAGTTCGATCCAAAGGTGGGCGTTTAAGGTGCCTTGCTCTGCATTTCTAATCTTATGCCAGCATTTTATGAAGCTGCCCCTTCTTTCCACTGTCTGTTTTTGAACCCAGAACTCCAAACAGATTTGGGCAGGAGATATATAGTTAGGTAGCCGAAAGATGGATCTGTAGGTTTTGCTGATCACTCTGTCGAGGGTAAGAGCATCTTTTACGAGAGTTGATTCGCTCCTGTATGTTAGCGGCGGTTGAAGGCGAGCTCTCAATACTTGTAGAAGTGGGTCAAGCGTGTTGTCTGGCAATATTTTTTTCAAGGGGATCATCGCGAGACAACTCATGGTACCTTTTCGTTGTAACCTCTCTAATTGCGGTTTGGACGAGCCTCTGTTGTCTACTAGGACTCCCAGGTATTTGTAGCACGCTACATGGTCCAGTTTATGTCCGTCCAGGTACCAGCAGTTTTTCCTGGCCTTCTTATAATTCACAGCCATCGTTTTTGTTTTCTTTAGGTTGATTTTTAATCCATTACGCTGTGAAAATGTGCTGGTAGTGTTTAAAAGTTGCTGAAGGCCAATTGGAGTTCGACTTATTAGAACCAGGTCATCGGCATAGAGGATGTTGGACAGCGTGATGTCCCCCAACCGTGGAGCATGCGATTTGGTGCTGTCCAGTTCCCCTGGTAGGTCTGCCAGGAAAAGATTAAACAAAGTAGGGGCTAGGACGCACCCTTGCTTCAGTCCTTTAGAGGTGTTGATTCGCCTGGAGAGGTGCGTCCCGTCTCCCAGCTTAATCTTAAATCAGGTGTTGATGTGAAGTAAGATTAGCTGCTTCAGGAGGGGTTGCGGTATCCCCCATTTGTCAAGCTTTCGCCAAAGTTTACCCCGATCCACATGGTCGAAGGCTGAGCTGTAATCAATAAAGCATAAAAACAGCGGGTTCTTTCCTACTTTGGCCGCGTCTGTCAGCAAAGTTAGTGCCATAATATTGGTGGTAGTTCCTTGTCCTCTGCAGAACCCTGTTTGATTTGCCGGAATTAGATGCTTTGATGCTACCCAAGATGTCAATTCATCCAATAGAATGCCAGCATAATACTTTGCTTCTATGTCAAGTAGAGCGATCAACCGATAATTGCAAGGATCGCTCTTGTCTCCTTGCTTATGAATTGGGCTTATGGTCGATCCTTGCCAGGATCCCGGGCAGGTTTCTAATTCTTGTATGCCCACAAAGAGCGGTACTAGTGTGTTGCTCCAGAATTCGATGTCCTGTTTAAATATCATTGGTGGAATCCCATTTGGGCCTGGAGCTCCTTCCATTTTCCCCTTCTTTATTTGAGTTTTTATCTGATCCGCTGTTATGTTGATTTTGTTCTCTATGATGCTTGTTAATGTGCTGTTGTTTTTTGCCCCATCAGTCTTCTTTTGGTCGTATTTTCTAAGCCCGGGCAAAGCACTACGCTACGCTCGCGTAGTTTGCGAAGTTCGCGCTACTTCGCACTACGCGAACTGCACGTAGCACAGTGCGAACACGCGTAGCGTAGTTTTGCGTAGTGCTGCGGTCATTTTTTGCTTGCTCGCGGTCCTCAACGACAAGTTGGCGACCGCGAGCAAGCAAAATGACATCCCGGCGAGACTTTTTCCTTGTTCGCAATCAGCAACTGCAAGTTGGCGATCGCGAGCATGGAAAATAAACCTCCCGGCAAGATTCCCAACGCGAGGAGGTCAGGTTTCTCATTGCGAGTGCTCGCGTATGCTCGCGACCGCTCGCGATGAGAAACTACCAGTTTGCGTTGAGAAAGCTGAAGCTCGAGTAAAAATCTACTCGAGCAGCAGAAAACTACAGCTCGCACTGTGCAAGATGCCATTTTCAATGATTGCACAGTGCCGGTTGCTTGTCCGCACTGTGCAATCATTGAAAACGACATCTGGCACAGTGCGAACAAGGTACTACGCAGTTCGCGAAGTGCTACGCGTAGCTCGCGTAGTGCGAACTTCACTTTGCGTAGCTTCGCGAAGTGCTACTTCGCGAACTACGCCCAGGCCTAGTATTTTCCCGTTGTACTTTCCTTGGGATTTCTGGACCCTTTTTCTGTTTTTCCTATTTCATTGTCCTTCTGATTATTATCTGTTACTTGTATTGTCAGGGCTGTGGGGATACCTTTCTCGTTTTGGTTAAAGTGATTGTGCAGGTAGTCAGCCCAAGCTGCCTCTGATATGTTGGAATTTATTCCTTGATGGCCTGGCCGCTGCAAGCTGTGAATTGTTTGCCAAAATTTAGCACTGTTTTTTAGTTTCGAATCATACTTTATTTTTGCCCAGAGTTCGTGTTTTGCCTGTCTTTTGATTTCCCAGGTTGCCTTTCTTAGGCTTGCTTTTAAACCGCGTAGAGCATTTTGCAAAGGCCCTTCTTTAGGCTGTATACAGAGTTGGTTTAAAGTTTGCTTTATATTCCGTTTGATTCTTTTTATCTCCAGGGTGATTGTCTTGCTTGATACAGATTTAGGAGTTTTGCCTTTGACTGGCCTTGGTTTTGTTGCATATTTGGTCCCCAGAGTCTTTGTGTACCACTCCCAGGCCTCTATTGGGTTTACAACTAAATTGCCCTGATGGATAAGCTCCTTCGCGTTTAAAGACAGTTCTTCGATGTCATTTTGTTTGTATCTTATGCGTTTGAAGTCTGAAGTGTATTCGGATCTAGCGCATGCCCTGACTTCAGTGGGGTTCTCTCTGGTTATCCTTAGAACGATTTCTTGTGGCAAATGGTCACTTTGATCACTAACACCCAGCTTAAATGATTTGATGATGTCAAATAGAGGGAGAGTTTCAAATGCGTAGTCTAGGTAGGAGGAATTTGTTGCCGAGTGGTAGGTTGATGCTGGAGTAGTGTCTTCTTTGTACCGGCCGTTCAGTGCCCTTAGATTAAATTGCTCTAATTCTTTTAACAATTGGTTCGAGCAATTGGTTTGTTTAGTTGGAAGTGGTTGTGCCTGGGTTGGAATTCCCCAGGCTCTATTAAGTTCATGTACCAAATCATTGTCCGTTGCGGTTCCAAAAAGAAAGAGGTTAAAGTATCCTGCCGTGATTAGATTTTCAGCTTCCCCCTCATCCATAATTCTTGCTATCTCTTTGACCAGCTCTCTTGCACCTTTCCGTCTGTGCTTCGGGTGTATGTAAGAGTTAACTATTACCAGGCGGTGGTCCGGCTTTCTGGGTTGATTGTTATCTCAGTCGCCTGTAAAACGTTAGGAGCTATAGTTTTAATCTTTATTTCCTTCATTGATCCTACTATGAGGATTGAGGCAAAGATCATTAATCCGCCTGAGCTATGGCCAAAGGGTGAGGTCCTGGTAGCTGGGACGATTTGCGTCATGTAGCCTTCGAGGGCTATCTCAGCTTCTTCCCAGGTTTCTTGAAGTAGTATCAAGTCAAATGTCCTTAAGTATTTTAGTGTTTCGTGATCATCCAATTTGTCAGTCAAGCCATTGATATTCCAAATACATACTCTGAGGTTATTCAATGATGTGTGTATTAAGGGCTGCACATGGAATCCTTGTCATTGCCCATCTCTGTTTGTTGTTGTTCGCTGTATTATGTCCAGATTAGGAGCTGTAGATTTCGTTATTACCGTTTTAGTGTATAAGGACCTTCCTTGGCGGCCAGGCGACTGGCTAAGGGCTCCTTTTAAAATTTATGTAGCTTTGAGCGGGTGTTCTTTTTCACTCTCCTTTAAAAACGGTGTTGGGTAGGCTGGCCTTCTACCTGGTTCCAGCCTTATTCCCCATTGAGCAAATTTGTTAAGTTCTCCTAAAATCCGGTCGACCAGGTCATTTGACGCCCATGTTGTCTTTGTCGTTTCCGGTTTGGGCTGGTCGAGTACAGGTTGGAATTCAATTTGAAGTAAGTCGGTTGTGGTGATACCTTCCAGACCCTTGATAGATGTAATTAATTTAATTATGTTTCCTCTATTCAAGGTGTCCATTCTGCCACTAGATTTGTACTCTGGAGCGAATATTAGTATATCTGTCTTATTTGTTGAAGTGCCTCTGGATACTCGGGCTGCGGTTTGTTCAGGATGGTTAGCCCCGGTGGAGGGTTGGTCATTGGTGTTATCAGTTGTGGCTGAAGTTGACCTTGTTTTAGGTTGTTCCGATTCCTGCTCCAGGGCCGACTGTTTCACATTTTGTAGCATGGCCCTTGGCCAGCTGTCAATGTGGCTCCTTGCTATGCTGCATGAGTCAGACTCTATTTCGAATCTTTCCTGCTGATATGAGCGTTGTGCCTTTATAACATCCTCGTGCCCAGGGTGTTCTATTGCTGTCTCTAATAGTTCCATTGATCTCGGGATTTTAAGTTTGATGGGGGTCCTTGTGGTTGACAGTTTTTTGCCCAAGGGCGAGGTCTGCTCGGCCTGGTTTAAAAGTCCCGCCGTCTCTTCTTGTTCCACTTGGCATTGGGATTCCACTGTCTGCCCCTCCTGATCATAGGCCATGGCTGTCATTTTCCTGTTCCTGCCCTTCCTTTTATGTTTCCGACGGGTTTGTGAGTTTGTAGGCACCTCTATTGTGGCTGTTTCTTGAGGTGAGAGGTTTGGGAGTACGTTTTTTGGCGGTTGTCTGGCAATAGAGGAACAGGTCTTCTCGTTTTGGAACAATCCGTTCTCTGCTTTTTCTGAGGTTCCGTGTGGTTGGGAGTCCCTTGTGACAATTCCCTCCTTGGCTGTATCTGTCAAGTCCGATGGTGCGATTGGCTTCAGATTGACCAGAAGGTTCTCTAGCATGGTTGGTAGTGTCGATAGTTTGTTAATAAGTGGGGAACAGTTGCATTCTGTTCTTGCTATAGTAGAAAGTTCTGCTGCTTCCTCACCCCTTTTTATTAAGCCGTTTAAGTCGCCTAATTTCTTCTCAATCCCTGAAGTGAATTCAGCTAGTGTTTGCAGTACTGTTAACTGCATGTCTAATTTCTCTGATTGATATTGTAAGGCTGCTGCTGATAGTTGTATTGTATTTAGTAGGTTTGCCCAGAAGGTAATAAACAAGCTTTTACTCTTGCTCTCTGGTCTCCTAGTGCTTGGAGATATAGTGGGTCTTAGATTGTATGCCGCCATTAGATCTTGCCACTCCTGTGTTGCAAGGAAAGACATGTCGCTGTCTATAGTGTGTGGATTCTCTCTTTGCTGATTTTTTGGCGTGTTGGGGCGGCCCATATCGCTCTGCTCATTTGGGGCAGTGTGGGGGCCATCTTGTGCACTCTTCAGCGTCGGTAAAAGGCTGCTATTTTGTCGTGATGTTGCTATCCTAGCGTCCTGTACGCTACGGGGTTTTTGCCATGGCGAACCTGTTTGTTGGTCTCCCCAGTCCTGTGGGTCATGTTGTTCTAGGATAATGGAGGCATCTAATGCTCTGTCTCTACTTGACCCACTGAATGTTGTATCCTTGTCTGGGGAGCTTTCTGTTTTTAATCTCCTGAGCTGAGCCTGTATGCCCCTGAGGGTTTGTCAATTCGGTGTCTAATTGACTATTAAGCTCCACTGGCGGGTCTACTAATGAGTATAGTATTCCGTCTTCTTCATTGTTAATTGTTAAGCTGCTTTGAATTGATGTCATAAGTTTGTTGGCGGTGTGTATATCCACTACTGTAACTTTTGATGTTTTTTCTGATTCCGGTATTTTTTGTTTATGTAATGGTGGATATTCTATCTTCCCAGGCTCCAATGGAGTTGGTAGACCTTCTAGGCGTCCGTTGTTTGCGAAAATTGCTGCTCCTGGATGTTTTAAGAACGCAAATTTCGTGTAGATTTTTGGTTGGTAAGAGTATGAAGTTTTCCTTGCTGGTTCTCCATCAATGGTTATGAGATCTTCAGTTCTTTCTCTTTTCGCTCCTTTTATTAGCTTACTTGGTTTTATTGAATTGCTTGTGTCCGTTGCGATTTCTAAGTTGTTATCTTTAATGGCATCCGTGCCAGTGAACCAAAGGCAGCCCGTCTCGTCGCCGATTTCGTTGGCGGAGTTGATATCGTTCGAGTTGTCCCTTCCCTTAATGGTCCTTATTTTGCAGAGGTCTTTATCTATAGGTGATAGAGTGGCTCCAACATCTCTTGTAGCCCCCTTTTTTCGTTTTGATACTGGTTTTGTAATGGACCTTCTCACTTTTCCAAACCTCATACTGGCCCGCAAACAGTTTAGCTGAGTAGTTAGGTAGCTGATAGCTAATAGCTGGTTGCTAATAGTTGGTTTTGACTCACAGAGCCGCAGGCTTGGGTAAGTGAGGGCGCTGGGGCCACTGGGGGCCGGCAGAACCGACACCAGCCGAGGCGGGGAGGGTCAGCGACTGACGCCTGACAGCTATCTCTCCCTGCCTCCCAGTCCTCAGTTCCTCTGCTTACTCTGCTTACTCTGCTTACTCTACTTATTCCTCTCGACGAGGTCACTGGACTGCTGCAGACGCAGACGCGGGCGCTGCTCCTCTCCTAGCTCCCCCGGCTCACCCCTACACGAACCTCTGGGCAACAGGGCCAACAGGGGCTGCTGGGGCCGCGACTCCTTAATCCCTGTTAGGTAATTTTTTAGGCTCCCCACCGACCAACTCCGTATGCACCGTATGCTCCGTGCACTGCCGACCTCCCCCGGTTCTCCGACTCACCGAGTAATCCCGGCTTGCGGCTCCACAGCTCCGTGGCTTTCCTGGCGGTAGTGTTCTCCCTGCTCTGCGGCTTTCTAGGCGGTAGTGTTCTCCCTGTCGGTTAAGGGGCCTCTCAGTTTTTGTTGATGATACTCATTTTCCTAGCAGAGATGCTGTGCCTATGGACCACAAAAACTTTGTGCGAGTACTTCCAATTAATGTGGAAGGCAGAGGACTGTAGCCTTACCCCGTATTCCCACGCTCTAACCCGCTCTCTAGCCTTCTGCTGCCTCAAATGGCTGCGTCTGGACACTGTTTGAGCATGTGTTTGATGAGCCTGTACAGGCTGGTACCTTAACTCAGTGAGACAGGTTAGATCCGAAAAAATCAGCCATATGGTGCCACCTGCAGTCCGATTGTATGTTTTGGCTCCTAGAGGTGGTAAGATTGGGTGAGTCAAGTTAAGTTTTAACTCTAAATCTTTTCACGCCGTGGTTAGAGTGGATCCTAATACCGGATTATAGAAATTGATTGGTAATTGTAGAAATCTGACTTTAAGCTGTTTTCCTGCTGGTGCACTCAATACAGGGAGGAGGCAAGCTCGTGGCACTCGTGTTTTGCCTCCCTCCAGGCGATGTAATTGACTGCGTGTGATTTACAGCACTGTACAAGAATGTACACTGAGTGAGCAGTATGTGCGGTGTGGGCATTAGCTGTAGGTAGTGGAGCTGTAGGAAATTGGAAATTGGAGCTAGTCTGTCCCGTTGCAATTATTATGGGTCTAGCTTCTTACTATGGTAAGAGGCTAATCTAAAAATTGTCCAAGCCTCTCACCTCTCAAAACGCACTAGTGTTGCTGCTCTCACCCGGCCGGTTCCTTTCTTCTGCAACACCTCCTTTCACCTCCTTTCACAACGGTGGTGCTGTGGTTGGCTGCCCGCCTCTCGCTTCCCTGGTGTCTCCCCTCACTGCAGAGGTAATGGTAACAGCAGAGGCAGCTTGGCAACTTGGCGGCGGGTGTGCTGTGATCGCCGGGCTCACCATCCACTGCTCACGGCTCTCCCTCCTCGTCCTCACCCCGCCTTGCCACAATGCCGCCCGCGGCTGCTCTGATTCTCTCTGCGGCTCTCAGCTCTGCAGTCTCAGCTTCAGCGTCAGCGTCAGTGCTCCCTGCAAGAGAGTGTAGAAATTGTGACATTAGTAGAAGAAAATTCTGAAGACAATGTAGAACCTGTGATTACAAAATTTTTGAGGATGAAAGACCAAATGTTTCTTGTATTTGTTGTCGGCGAACTCAATATAAAAATCAGACTAGGGGTGTCAATCTGTATTTAAAAAGTGAAATAGAAGATAATGATAAGTGGATGGAATTTGCAACTTATTTGCTGGTACAGGAATGTTTTGATTTGGGATCTGGGCAGCGTATTTTCAAATATTGTTATAACAAATTAGATGAAAATAAAATGCCTGCTAGAGCAATTCATAATAATCTAGAGTTGGTTGCTATTCCTCCAGAGCTGATAGATTTAAATACGTATGAGTCTACTCTCATTCAATGTGTTCACCCGTTTCAGGCTATTGTTCGTATGGAGCCTAAAACAGGTAAATTACCTGGATGTATGACGTTACAACGCACACTATTACAACGCATGCACTTACAACGCATTTTTTACAACGCATAATCCATTACAACGCATGACATTACAACGCATGACACTACAACGCATTTTTAAAAAATACCTTTACAACGCACTACCATTACAACGCATACTACCTTTACAACGCATACCATTACAACGCATAATATTAAATTACATTTAAGGTAAGTATTAGATAGTATAGGGGTAAAAATTACTATTCTAACTCCAGGGGGTGCAACAGTAGGGTAAGTGTTGGATAGTGTAGGGGTAAAAATTACTATTCTAACTCCAGGGGGTGCAACAGTAGGGTAAGTGTTGGATAGTGTAGGGGTAAAAATTACTATTCTAACTCCAGGGGGTGCAACAGTAGGGTAAGTGTTGGATAGTGTAGGGGTAAAAATTACTATTCTAACTCCAGGGGGTGCAACAGTAGGGTAAGTGTTGGATAGTGTAGGGGTAAAAATTACTATTCTAACTCCAGGGGGTGCAACAGTAGGGAAAGTGTTGGATAGTATAGGGGTATAAATTACTATTCTAACTCCAGGGGGTGCATCAGTAGGGTAAGTGTTGGATAGTATAGGGGTAAAAATTACTATTCTAACTCCAGGGGGTGTATCAGTAGGGTAAGTGTTGGATAGTATAGGGGTAAAAATTACTATTCTAACTCCAGGGGGTGCATCAGTAGGGTAAGTGTTGGATAGTATAGGGGTAAAAATTACTATTCTAACTCCAGGGGGTGCATCAGTAGGGTAAGTGTTGGATAGTATAGGGGTAAAAATTACTATTCTAACTCCAGGGGGTGCATCAGTAGGGTAAGTGTTGGATAGTATAGGGGTAAAAATTACTATTCTAACTCCAGGGGGTGCATCAGTAGTGTAAGTGTTGGATAGTATAGGGGTAAAAATTACTATTCTAACTCCAGGGGGTGCATCAGTAGTGTAAGTGTTGGATAGTATAGGGGTAAAAATTACTATTCTAACTCCAGGGGGTGCATCAGTAGGGTAAGTGTTGGATAGTATAATGTAATATTATGCGTTGTAATGGTATGCGTTGTAATGGTAGTATGCGTTGTAATGGAATGCGTTGTAAAGGTAGTTTTTAAAAATGCGTTGTAGTATCCTGCGTTGTAATATCATGCGTTGTAATGGATTATGCGTTGTAAAAAATGCGTTGTAATGGTAGTGCGTTGTAAAAGTTGCGTTGTAAAGGTTGTTCCCCAAATTACCTCCATCAGAGTTGCAAAGAGGATTGAAAGGAAGAGTTGTGTATTATTACCGTTTGACTTAAGGAAAAATATTGGAACTATTGGTGTAGACCATGCAGAAAATGAGCCACTAGTCATTCTAGTTAATGGTGTTCCTACTAAGAATAAGAAAACCTGGCAAGAGTTAGGATTGTTAGAAAAGTGCAAAAGGCATCATTGTATCTTTTAAAAAATAATGAGTACTATAGAGATGTGTTTGTAGGAGAAGAAGAAATAGATTTAGCAGAAGATACTGATACATTAAGTGGACAAATTGAAAAAGTGGACATGTCCAGATGTGAAGAAATCTATGAACATTACAGTGTACATCCACTTCATTCCAAAGAGGTGATTGGGAATACGATGGAGTTGTTCCAAATGAAAAAACAACAGGAAGTCCCATGAGTGTATGGGAAGAGAGTTTGGAAGCTCGTTGTTTTCGCAGTTGTTTCCAATAGGAAAAGGTGGACGATATGATGAACGTCCTGTGCAGATTCCTGCATCTGAATATCGGACAACAACATTATATGCAGAAGATCCAAGATTTCGACAATGTATCCCTTATATGTTTCATCTTCTGTTTGAAAGTGACTTGTCTGGACTTTCATATGCAGTAAATCACATTTTAAAAGCTGGAATGCATCTGCAAAATGTAACTGCAAAGGATTTTATGGATAAAGTGCACCAGAGAGATGATCATTTAGAATCTCAGTTGATTAATCTGATGGCATGTCAGCGAGGGACTAATAAATATTGGTACCGTCGTCATGGAGAACTGAAATGTATGCTACGTAACTTGGGAACTCCTACTTGGTTTGTTACACTAAGCTGTGCTGAGTATGCTTGGGATGATTTACTTGAATTTCTTCGAGAGGCACATTGCAATATAAAAAATATTGAATACAAGACACCTGGAGAATTGTGCTCATTGGATCCTGTTAATGTATGCAGATATTTCAATCATAGATTTGAAGCTATGATGTCTTTCATCTGCAATAAAAAGAATCCTCCTCTTGGAGAAGTTGTGGATTTCTTTTGGAGAAAGGAGTATCAAGCAAGAGGTGCTCCTCATATACATATGTTGTTATGGATCAAGGACCCCCCCAAATTTGGAACAGATTCAGATAAACTGTTTTGTCTTTCATTGAAGTTTATGCCACATGTGCTGTACCCAATAGCAAAGAACATAAAAATTTAAAACAACAAGTCTCACGATTCCAAAGCCATCGATGTGGAAAATACTGTCAACGAAAGTACAAGTCAAAGGATAAATTCTATACCAAATGTCATTTTGGATTTCCACGTCCTGAATTATCCAAAGGAAGAGTGAACAGTTTTATGTCAGCTATGCGACATGCCATCACAAGAAAGTCTCCGAAAAATACCTGCAACTTAAAAAGAAGTGAAGAATCAAAATACATAAATGACTACAATCCAGTTATTTTATCCATGTGGAATGCTAACATGGATATTCAGTATGTTGTGGACAATTCCATTGCTGTCGCTCGGTATGTAACGTCCTGCATTACTAAATCAGAAAAGACAGAATTGAAAGAAATGTGGGAAGAGATTTCTCATGAGAAGACTGTAAGTAAAAAATTATACAGTTTCAGTTTGAAGATGTTATCGCATCATGAAATTGGAGCATATGAATGTTCAGATCGGTTATCATCTGCAAGTCTATATTCCAAAAGTAGAAGAATCATTTGGGTGAGTCTAGGTCTTGCAGGAATGCAAAATCGGGTACTGAAATCTGTTCAAGAAATTGAATATTTAGCAGAAAAAGAACCAGAAAGTACCGATATTTTGAACACAAATATGTTGGACACATATTACCCGAACAGAAGTCATCATCTTGAGAGCATGTGTCTCTATGAAGTGCTGCAAAACTACACTTTTAAAAGGAATACTACAGAGAACATCAATGATGGAAAATATGCAGTTATTGGTCTGAAGGATGTCTGGTGAAACAGAGGAAAGGAAATTTAATTTATCACAGGAAACTGAGTTGCGACAGTGCTGACAAAAGGGAATTTTACTATTTAGCCCTTTTGCAAATTTTCAAACTGTGGCGTTCAGAACTGGAATTACTTGGAGATTTTCAGAGCTATGAAGATTCATTTAATGCTTGTAAAGATAGCATACAATGCAGTGCTTTTGCAAATTATGTGAAAATGTTGAATGATGAAATTGATCAAGAAGCTATAATTGTAGCTGAGATTGCTAGAGACAGTTCTCAAGACAGTCAAAGTTCTGCTGCACTGAGTCAAGATCCACTAGGACAACCAATTGTTGAAAATGAAGCAGCAACTGCCATGAATGAGGTGGAAACAGCAATGTATCAAGCTCAAGAAGATGTAATACCAGTTAGGAAACTTGGAAGAACAACTAAATGTTGAACAGAAACAAATATAAGTGAAAGAGCAGATTGACCATGGATTACTTCATGAAAAGAAAGTGTGCTCATGTACATCATTTCAACCTATCCGAATGTATGTGAGTGGTCAAGCTGGAACAGAATAAAAGTTTCTTAAAAAGTTTCTTAATTAAAGTAATTACAAGTTATCTGCAGAAAACAACTGAGTCGCATTTGTCTTGTGTTGTCACTGCTCCAACTGGGTTGGCAGCACATAACATTAAAGGAATTACTTTAAATCATTTACTAATGCTACCAGTAGAGCATGAGAACAAATTGGAATACCACAAGCTATCTGGAATAGCTTGTTGTGAAGTTTCAAGAGTCCTGAAGAAAATGAAACTTCTCATTATTGATGAGGTAAGCATGGTCTCAAACTTGATGCTTGCCTTTGTGCATTTAAGAATGCAGCAAATTCTTAAAACAGAGTATGACATGTTATTTGGAGGAAAACATAATGTACGTAGTGAAAATGGAGGAAGCTCCAATACCAAGGTCATGTAATCACCGATTGAGAGCCGTCATTCTAAATCTGACGGCGGCTTCCGCATTCCTCAAGCGCACCGCGTCATCTCCCTGACTCCCCAGGTGTATCGAGTCAGCGATATTTTGACAGCGTCATTCCTGCCCTGTCATTTCCATCAACAGCCAGTTGCGTGTGACAGCGTTTTGTATTGGCTCCCACTCCAGCATGTGTACTACACCTGCCACGCCATTGGCCCCTTCCACCGGCAGTTTTTTCATTTCTTCCGCCTCCGTCCAATCACACGGGACCTCCGGCTGCAGGCTCATTCCAGCCTGGTTCCCCGACGGACAGGTAGGCTCCTACGCTGTCGGTGTTTGCGTTCATTCAAAGGCGCTTATCTTTTAGCATGGTATTTCCTCGCCTCAATCTTGGTCTGCCTCTGTACGGATCTGCATTATCCGTGATCACTCTGACTATCTGCCCTTTTGCAGCCTTGTTTTAATTGTCACAATGATCTCACCGAGCTCATTTTGTGTGCAGACTCTGCCCCGGGCAGTTCTCCCTAGTTTTCAGCTGTTTTTCCCACCTCTTTGACACTTGCTCAATTTTTGTAAGTCCCTTCACCAGTCCTTACATTTCCATTCCAGAGCGGTGTTCCTTCCTGAGCGGTTGCCAGGTGGAGGTCCTCTTACCACCCAGTTTGATCGGGTGAGTTGGACCATGCTTCAAGTCTATATTTATACATTTTTCCTATTTATCACGACTGAGCATATTGGTTCTATTTCCACACTGTCTCCTCTTTATCTGTTATCTAGGTGCTGTATGTTTCGCTGAAGAGACTTGCACTCTACAATCAAGTTGAGGGTGCATACCATATCCTTTGTCACGTTTTTTTTTTTTTTTTTTTTCCCTGCAGTAGCTTCTAGGTCCTGATGAAAGCCTAGCCTAGTCAGGCGTTATGGCTGAAACATGTCGACCACATTCTTTCACGTTGCTTCATTGATCAGACTAGATTAGTGTTGCCCCCACTTCTTTTTAATCTAACATCGGGACGGCATTGTCTAACAGAAGTCCTCTGGCCGTCCCGTCACTAGTTTCAATACACCTACTTTTTTCACTACTACTAGCACTGCAATCCCCACTCACTTTAGGCTCATTTTTGATTTATTCCATTGTTTGGTGCATATCAATCATAGCACAAAGGACTCACATCTCACATAAGGGCGCTGCCTGCCCTGGGAGATTTTGAGATTTTCTTTGGGATGAAAATCCCATGTGATGGGGTTCTACCCTCGGTGATTACATGACCTTGGTATTGGAGCTTCCTCCATTTTCACTACGTACATTAGGCTTTCTCTCCTCACCCCACATACCACCTATTTCCCTTTACCTTTAGACCCCAGGATTCCTGTTGTGTTATATGTACTTCTATGGGGGAATCAATCCTGTGCGGTCTCTAAACTTGCTCCCTCCGACCCTCTGGTGCCCAACCGTTTCTTATTAGGTTTCATGTACAGCTTTCTGGCTGTGGGTCTATTTTGAGCACATTTTTTGTGCCTTTAACTGTCTTGCAAAAACTATATGTATTTTTGCTGGGTGATTTTTTCACCCGATGTGCACAGTTTGCACACACAGTTCTCTTAACCTGCCGTGGGTTCTTTCTTCTGACTCCCTGGTTGAGACTCCCTCGACTTTGTCTGCTCTTCACTTAGTCATTCTCACAATCATGGCAGAACGCCTTGGTTTAACGTTCGATGACACAATAGCTCAAGCTATCCTTGATACACCTAGTATCATGGACACCTTCCAAAGTCCCCCTATCAGTGCAGAGGTCGATTGGACTAAGGTCCTCACCCTTAAGAAATCACACTCTCGTATTTACATTCATGGGGCCATCATGACCGAATACTTGAGAGCCAACTGTGCCCGACGGGACTAATTGTGACAAACGCTCCTAGATTGTTCTTGGACGATAAAATCTTCCTCAATGATTGGTCCCTCATAGCGTGGAAATGTACCAGAGACTGGCTCATCCTCATCATAAACACGGCCAAACGTGTTGCTGACGCTGTGTTGATTGAGATACAGGCTTTGGAATCCCAAATAAAAGTGACACTCACTGGTGCGCTGTTTAAGAAACAACAAGAAGAGTCCAGTAAACATAATAAAGAGTTCAAAGATACTGTTCTGATGACCAAGATTACTAAATTCAAAAAAGATCTGGCCCGCTTTTCAATGGAGAAAGTATACCCATACACAAGTGCTGACTACGCTCCACCTCAATTCAACCGACAGGGCCGCAAGTATGGGTCTAACTACTCCACATCGGGCAGTGATGATTGGTCCAGTGGATCAGACACTGCCTCAGGCGAAGAATCCTCACAAAGAGGGAATAAAAGGAGAGGCGGTGCAAACAGGAGAAACCAGAGGGGTACACCCAACCACATGCACCCTTCCCAATGGTGGCCGCATGCTGGTTACAACTACCCTCCGTTTCCACCATTTGGACAACCCCCTCCTTTTGGACAACCTTGTCCCTATCCCCCGCCTCCACAAATGTACTCTAACCAGCCTTTTTTAGGGTTTGGCCGAGGACGATCCAGGGGAAGGAGACGGAACCAAGTCCAATGGCAGGACCAACAACAAGGGAATCTACCATTGAACCCGAGGAACACTCCAGTCGCTCCGAGCACGAGCGCGACCTAGTTATTAATTTATCTAGTAGAATCCTCACAGCTGACGAGAACTCTCTTCTTAATAAAGGTCTTGGCTTTGTTCCGTCCTTCAAAGGAGACATGTTCTCCATCCACCAGGAACTTGCCCAATTCTTTAGGAAAATTCGTTTGAATTTCTTCTTCAGAGCAGAATCCCTCAGCTCGCCGAGCGATCATGACTTGAACACGGGCTTACGAATTAAATCCTCTTTTAATCCTTTGCCAAGCCAAATTCCTCCACAGGTTCTCACCTTCGAGAAAGCAGTGACCTCTCAAGTATCTTCCTTCAGCGGCTCCACTAACCGCCAATATCAGAACCTCACCAAGTCAGAACGCCTGGCATTAAACTCCCTCACTTCTGATGATACCATAATTATCAAACCAGCAGACAAGGGTGGCGCCACTGTCTTGATGGACACCACTGCCTACCGTTCTGAATGTTTAAGACAGTTGGGTAACACCAATTTCTATCAACCCCTTGCCGAAGATCCCACCACCCGTCTACTTCAGACGATCCGGATCTTAGTCAATGAAGCCAGTGCCAACGGCTGGATCACTTCTAATGAAGCACAATACCTGGTTAATTCCACTGCCACTATACCGTACTTCTACATTTTACCCAAGGTACACAAGAAGGTGCACCCTCCCCCTGGCCGCCCTATCATCTCAGGGCTGGGGTCCTTACTGGAACCCCTGTCGGCTTTTACTGACCATTTCCTTCGTCCCTTAGTGTCGAAGATGCCTACCTACCTCAAGGACACCAAGGATATTCTCATCCTCCTTACGGATTTGTCCTTTGATTGCACTACTGACTTTCTTGTATCATTTGATGTGGAGTCGCTGTACACTTGTATCCCGCAGGATGAAACTTTATCTGTCATTGAATCTCTCCTGCTTGCAGATCCTCCTGACTCCATTACTCCAGTCTCTTTCATCATGTCATGTGCCAGACTTGCAATGAAAGAGAACTTCTTCCAATTCGAGGACCAGCTATTCTTGCAAGTATCAGGTACATCAATGGGGAGCATTTTTGCTCCCAGCCTGGCGAACCTGTACGTTCATGTTTTTGAAGAACAACATGTCCTCAATACTACCAACCCATATAGGGATCACATCACGATTTGGAAGAGGTACATAGATGATGTGTTTGTGCTGTGGCAGGGATCCCTGTCCTCCCTCTTGGCCTTCAAAGACTGGCTCAACAACTGTGACCCCTTTTTGAAATTCACTTGCGAGTACTCCAAGACTCACTTACCCTTTCTCGACATCCTCATCACCCCATCGGAAGGGCATTTGGGCACTGAGCTATACAGAAAGCCCATGGCGGTGAACGCTCTTTTAAAGTATGACAGCTTTCACCCACGAGCTCTGCGTGACAATCTGCCCTTCGGCCAATTCCTGCGCCTTAAACGGAATTGTTCCTCTAGCGACAAATACAAGGAACACGCCAACAATCTCTCTAAGCAATTGCAGGCTAGAGACTACCCTAAACATCTCATTCGGAGGGCTTCTAAACGAGCTGCTAACAACAACCGAGAGGCTCTGTTAGAACCCAAGACTCCTAAAGCATCCGAAAACAGACTCACGTGTGTCCACACCTATTGCCAATTTTCCAATAAACTCAAGAAAATCATTCTTTCCAATTGGAAGATTCTTAATATAGGTGAGGTTGGGCTACCCCAACCCCTTTTTGCGTTTAAACGCAGCAGCAATATCAGGGACCAATTGGTACATACCCGCCCACGCATTAATCAGAGATGCACCCAACCTACCTTGTGGGGTCTCCCTCCAGTTGTGGGCCATTACCCTTGCGGTTCTTGTGCTGCATGCAGCCTTACCTCTGTGACCAAGGAGATTGACATTGGCACTGGCCGACCCTGGATTTTGAGGAGCCATACGAACTGCAACAGCTCCCATCTGATCTATTTGATCACCTGCCCTTGCGAGTTGAGATACATCGGCATGACCACCCGCCGTATTAAAACCCGTATTCTGGAACACAAGAGCACGATACGGTGTGGCCGCACCTCCACCAAACTTACTAACCACTTTTTGGAGGTTAAACATGCCCCTGATGACTTACATTGGACCGTCATTGACAAACCCCACATACCACCACACCTTACAGACAGCTCCGCTTTCCTTTTTAAACGAGAGCAGAGGTGGGTGTATAAACTACAAACACATGTTCGGGGACTTAATGACGATATCCCTTGGCTATCGTTATAAACGCACTTAGCCTGTCCTTTTGACCTTGTTTCATACTTCTGAGTGGGACACTCGTGATCCAGCCCACATCATATCCTTGCGTTCTTCCCCCCGCATCCACTGGCGTTTACACCTTTGGCCGTGATTTTTGTTCCATAACCGTCTGCCCCACAGCCCGTGGCCTCCCTGGGACATTACACACAAGCATTTTTTTGGTGTTCTTTACTTCCGCCCGTATTCCCCAAGATGACTCGCACCTTTCAGAGCAACACGTGCCTTGAGAGCCGTCATTCTAAATCTGACGGCGGCTTCCGCATTCCTCAAGCGCACCGCGTCATCTCCCTGACTCCCCAGGTGTATCGAGTCAGCGATATTTTGACAGCGTCATTCCTGCCCTGTCATTTCCATCAACAGCCAGTTGCGTGTGACAGCGTTTTGTATTGGCTCCCACTCCAGCATGTGTACTACACCTGCCACGCCATTGGCCCCTTCCACCGGCAGTTTTTTCATTTCTTCCGCCTCCGTCCAATCACACGGGACCTCCGGCTGCAGGCTCATTCCAGCCTGGTTCCCCGACGGACAGGTAGGCTCCTACGCTGTCGGTGTTTGCGTTCATTCAAAGGCGCTTATCTTTTAGCATGGTATTTCCTCGCCTCAATCTTGGTCTGCCTCTGTACGGATCTGCATTATCCGTGATCACTCTGACTATCTGCCCTTTTGCAGCCTTGTTTTAATTGTCACAATGATCTCACCGAGCTCATTTTGTGTGCAGACTCTGCCCCGGGCAGTTCTCCCTAGTTTTCAGCTGTTTTTCCCACCTCTTTGACACTTGCTCAATTTTTGTAAGTCCCTTCACCAGTCCTTACATTTCCATTCCAGAGCGGTGTTCCTTCAAGAGCGGTTGCCAGGTGGAGGTCCTCTTACCACCCAGTTTGATCGGGTGAGTTGGACCATGCTTCAAGTCTATATTTATACATTTTTCCTATTTATCACGACTGAGCATATTGGTTCTATTTCCACACTGTCTCCTCTTTATCTGTTATCTAGGTGCTGTATGTTTCGCTGAAGAGACTTGCACTCTACAATCAAGTTGAGGGTGCATACCATATCCTTTGTCACGTTTTTTTTTTTTTTCCCTGCAGTAGCTTCTAGGTCCTGATGAAAGCCTAGCCTAGTCAGGCGTTATGGCTGAAACATGTCGACCACATTCTTTCACGTTGCTTCATTGATCAGACTAGATTAGTGTTGCCCCCACTTCTTTTTAATCTAACATCGGGACGGCATTGTCTAACAGAAGTCCTCTGGCCGTCCCGTCACTAGTTTTAATACACCTACTTTTTTCACTACTACTAGCACTGCAATCCCCACTCACTTTAGGCTCATTTTTGATTTATTCCATTGTTTGGTGCATATCAATCATAGCACAAAGGACTCACATCTCACATAAGGGCGCTGCCTGCCCTGGGAGATTTTGAGATTTTCTTTGGGATGAAAATCACATGTGATGGGGTTCTACCCTCGGTGATTACATGACCTTGGTATTGGAGCATCCTCCATTTTCACTACGTACATTAGGCTTTCTCTCCTCACCCCACATACCACCTATTTCCCTTTACCTTTAGACCCCAGGATTCCTGTTGTGTTATATGTACTTCTATGGGGGAATCAATCCTGTGCGGTCTCTAAACTTGCTCCCTCCGACCCTCTGGTGCCCAACCGTTTCTTATTAGATTTGGAGGAAAACACCTATTGCAACTCACTCCGGTAAAAGGACAACCGGTATTTAAAACACTTGCACATGAAGATACCAGAAAGTCTCTTGGTAGTGTCGGTAATGTGAACATTTGGACTAATTTTGAATACAAAGAACTGACAACAAATATGCGACAGGCAAATGATGCTGAATATGGAAGTATTCTTCAAGATATAAGAATTGGAATTCTTACAAAACATGGCAAACAAGCTTTGGAAAGTCGATTACTTTGCAATGTCTTTCCAAATGAAAATGTACTTCCTGCAAAAGTGTACATGAAAATTGATGAAAATAAATCAGTGATCTGTTTAATGCCAACATTGCGAGAGTGTTCCATATTCAACGAAGAACTATTGAAACTGGAAAATTAAGAAATCATAAAAAGGGAAGCCATCGATAAAATAGTGCATGAAGGAATCACTTTTATTTTGACGGGAAAGTTGAAAACAAAACTGGATTCGTTAGAAAAAAAAATATCTAAAACAGCTGGTTTAGGAAAGACACTGTATGCGTGTGTAAACTGTCGGGTAATTTTAAGGTGAAATTTGGATGTAGAAAAAGGGTTAGTTAATGGCGCAATGGGTAAAGTGGTTGATTTTGTTAATTATCAGAAAAAAGAAGGAATTGAATTTTTAAAAATTAAATTTGATCAGATTGAAGAAGTTAAAGAAATTGGTCGTTGTTCAGTTCGTTTTTTGCTTGTTAAAGATTTCTATGTCCGTAGGAAACAATTTCCATTTTCTCTGGCATATGCAGTGACTATTCATAAATCTCAAGGATTAAGTGTAGACAGTGCATTGGTGAACATTGGATCTAGGGTATGGTATATGTTGCTTTGTCGCGAGTCAGAACATTATCTGGTTTGTTTTTGATTGATTTTGATGAGACAAAGGTTACTGCAGATACAAACTGTGTAAAAGAGTATAATAGCTTAAGAAGGGTGTATGCTCCAAATTTAGGTCAATATCCTGTATTTGAAAAGCGTGTGGTTGGTCGTATAAGAAGGTTTGAGAGTATCTGTTCTGAAGGTGTTGAGAAGGGAATAGAACAAGATAATGTTGTGATTGCAAGTAAAAATAAATTGGACACTGTTGAAGAGGTTGTTGGTTATCAGTTTGAAAATAGTTCAGGTGTCAACTGCTATGCTAATGTAGTGGTCAATGTTGTTTTTTATCTTGAAGGTTTGCAAGAATTAATTATGCAGAATCGGCAACAAAGATGTTGTTCTCTGTTGCATTCTGTTTTTGAAAAATTGACAACAGATACAAGTAAAATACAATCTGTTTCAAATGTTCATAATCTTTTGGATGTGTGATCTGGTTCTACACAATTTACACAAAATATCGAACAAGATGCTCAGGAGTTTTTAATGTATATGCTTACCATTTTTGGAAAAGAAGGTGTAGAACTAGAAAATAGTTTTGGCCTTTCTTACAAATGGGAACATCATTGTGAAAAGTGCATGTATACATGTTCCACTAATGTAAACACTGAAAGATTTCTGTATTTAACATTACCAGACTGTAAATCAGTTTCTTTCAATAAATTAGTTAAAGGTGCAAATCAAAACATGGAGTGTTGCCAATGTAAATCAAAAATGTTATCCACATTATTTTTAAGAAAATATGGTCAATACATCATTTTAATGATGCAACGTTGTACAGCTGATGGAAGAAAATTGGATACTTTAATAAAGCAATTTGTAGCAACACAAGTATCAATATCAGGAAGGACTTTTGTAGCAATTGCAATAATTTTCCATGATGGTCCTTCCACCACATCTGAACATTACACTCCCTATCTAATATGTGACAAAGGCTGGACACTTTGTAATGATTCCCAGTTGGTTTTCAAACAACGTTTGCCTAGGGAATTACTAAATTCCTACCTAATATTTTTAAAGTCAAAGTTTTAGGAAGATAATTCACTCTCTGAGAAATGTATTATTATCATTTAATAGGACAATCATTGTACAATTTACATAAAAAGGAGTGCAAAAATACCATTTGGCCTCAAGGAAAGGTATATGTTTGAATTATGGACTTTTATGTGGTCATTGACTCGGTGAACATTTTTAAGCGACAACATTTACAGTTTTTGTAAGTTAAACTTATAAAATGTTGTTAGCCATAAGCATTTTATATATATGTGATTTGTATCTTGTGGTATTTTACTGAGAATAGCATGTTGTTTTTTTTTAAACAACCTTTTTGATTGTTGTTTTTTTGCCCACTGTTAAGTGATGAGTACGATTGAAATCACTATTTCTAGTGAAATTCAATATATTCTGAGAACAGCAAAAAAGGCAAACAAATTACTTTGTTGAAATTATGCTGTGTTGTAAACAATGTATTATTACATGTTATAACTATCTTTTCTTTTCTTTACAGATCCTAATTCTAAAATAAGCAGTTTACCGGATATTATGTGACCTGCAATAAAACAGATTTGAGCGGTTCATAATATTTCCTATTGTACCTATCGAAGGACCGCAATCATGTAGTTACAGTTACAGTTAGCTGAACTAACTATAACGGGGGAATTTTAATGGTTGTGTACGAGGGAAATGTCCAGCTAACTATAACACCCCTGAAACCTATGGTTTTTTCAGTGAATATATATATATATATTCACTGAAAAAACCATAGGTTTCAGGGGCGTTATAGTTAGCTTGACTTTTCACTCGTACAAAACCATAGAAATTCCCCCGTTATAGTTAGTTCAGCTAACTATAACTCGCGCGCCCGCAATGCACTGCTGATGACGTCACATATTACATCACTCATGACATGGTCAGTGACATCACTCATGACATCACTGATGACATCTCAAATGACATCACTGATGAAATCATCCAGTGAATGTGTGTTTTTCTGAAAATTAAATATGTTTTATATATGTATATCTCAAGGTCGATGGAAGAATAAATGGGTATATAAGTGTCTAAATGGATGACTTGTTTTTGAAAAATTGATTGTATAACTGACTGATTAAGTGTATCTTAGTGAATACATGGCTTAGTGAATAATGTTTAAATATGTAAATATCTGTATCAGTCTCTCACTTTGTGTATAAGTGGCTGCATGGGTTGGTGAGTAGCTACATGAGTGTCTATATAGGTTATTAGTTGGTTTTTTGAGTATCAGTATAAGTGTCTGATGTCTGTATGGTTCGGTGGGGGGTATTACGTAGTGCATAGGTGCATGAATGAGTGACTCACTGTTTGTGTGTGATAAAGACAGCATGTGTGCAGGACTGTATGGGTGGATGAGTGTGTGCATGGGTGTGTTAGTGAGTGAATGACTGTCTCAATAGTGCCTCTATGAGTAACTACATATGTTTTAAACTAGTATATGTGACTATTGGTGTATATAAGTGAGTATATGTGAGAGTGAAAGATGGAAAGAGTTCCTGTATGAATAAGTATGTGTTTCTATAAGTGATTGTTAAAAAGACTAAGTATGTGTAAGTTTCTGTAGAAGTAAGTGTGGTGGTGTGTGTAAAACTGTATATGCAGGTAAACAGATGTTTGATTCTTTATTAGCATGAGTGACTATTTGTGTGAGTAACTTTATGGATGAGTGGCGTTGTGTAACAGGATGTATAGGTGTATGAGTACATATGATGAGTGAGTACATGTATGAGTGAATGTATAGGACTGTTGGTGAATGAGTGGATGTGGATCTTACAATTACTGAATAGGTTGTTGTAACTGGTATTGGTATGCCCATTGTTTTGAAAATTTTAATTTCTATTTTTGAATGTGTGTATCAAAGGTTATATTAGGGGGAGAGGAGGTCTGCCACTCGATCACAAGGATGATGTCATCATTGATGTCATCAGTGATGTCATGAGTGATGTCACTGACCATGTCATGAGTGATGTAATATGTGACGTCATCAGCAGTGCATTGCGGGCGCGCGAGTTATAGTTAGCTGAACTAACTATAACGGGGGAATTTCTATGGTTTTGTACGAGTGAAAAGTCCAGCTAACTATAACGCCCCTGAAACCTATGGTTTTTTCAGTGAATTTCTAAGGTTTTTTAAATGCTAATTCCTAGCTATAACGTGCCTGAAACCTATGTTTTTTTCAGTGAATTTCAAAGGTTTTTTAAATGCTAATTTCTAGCTATGCCTACAGAGATAGGACATGTGAAGAAAGAAGAAAAAACGCACAGAAAGAAAAAAAAGAAATGCAGAAAGAAGCAACAGAAGTCCTCAAAGACGAAGAAAAGTGCAGGAAGAAGTATAACGTGAAGAAAGAACAAACAGAAGAGCAGAAACAAGCCTTGTTGCAAAATCATCCTGTACCCTCAACTTTTTCAGACGGATACTGGTGGTAACTGAGTCTGACTAACCAGTCCTAGAGCCAGTGCTATGTTAAAAGACACTCAGAATACAGTGAAAACACCTACATACACTAGGGCACACTATGTGTTGGGGTCCCCCTGTGATTAGCATGACCTCCTCTGTAAGCCCCTAGTATATAATAGGGCAGAGGATTAAAACTACCTCTTAAAACGCACCACAGGGCGTGTTTGAACACGTCACCTCATGCCCCTTCCCCTCCCTTCCCCACTGTGTAAACACGCCCTGTAGCCGTTTTAAGTTGGGAAATTAAGTCCCCTTGAATCCTGAGGGTCCCTAGGGTCCAACTAGACCACTAGGTACCTCCAGTAAGCGCCACAGAGCTGCGTTGCAGAGAGGTGTAAAAAGTGGCACGGCCTGCACCACCTCTCTGCAACGCAGAGCAGTGGTACTTACTGGAAGCACCTGGTGGGCTAGTTGGACCCCAGGGTCCCTCAGGATTGAAAGGGAATTCTTTCCCCAACTTAAAAATGCGCCACAGGGCCTGTGGGCGTTCTGAGTTGAGAGATTAAGTCCCCTTGAATCCTAAGGGTCCCTAGGGTCAAACTAGTCCACTAGGTACCTCCAGTAAGCGCCACAGAGCTGCGTTGCATGGAGGTGTAAAAAGGGGCGTGGCCTCAGAACCACTCTCTGCAACGCAGCTCCCTGGCGCATACTGGAGATACCTGTTGGGCTAGTTGGCCCTCAGGGACCCTCAGTATTGAAGGGGAATTAATTCCTCAACTTACAACTGGCCAGGGGGCGCGTTTGCAGAGTGCTGCAAGGAGGGGGCATGGCCTCCGGCGCGATGCCGGTCTTTTATTTATTTATTTTTAAGAAGGAGGGCTGTGTGGCCCCCTTTCTTTTTCTAATTTATTAGCCCTGGGGACCCCTTCCCCCAGGGCCTGCACCCTAATTTTTTTTGTTGAAAAAAAATTATTTGGCCCTCCCAAGGCCTTAATCGGCCCCGGGGACCCCAACCCCCAGGTCATGGCCTTTTTTTATTCTTTAGGAGGGGGTCTATGTTGCCCCCATCCTCAGGCCACTTATGGCCCCGGGGACCCCATCCCCCGGGGCCGGCCTTTGTTTTTTATTTATTTTTTTAAATATATATTTATAGAAACACCTAGGACATGCTGGACAAACCGTATGTACCTATCACCGTGACGATTTGCGTGATATTCATTAAAAGGCGACTATGCATACAATGAATCCACGTAGAATGTATTCACACCGCTAGTGAAGCTCTGACATGTCTGACACCCTACCGTGCCTAATCCCGGCACCCCCGCTGGTGGGTACTCTCCAAGTAGACACCCTTGTCGTTTATTTATACAAACATGGGTAGCTATTGACGGGCACATTTAATAAACATGCACACCAAGCCATTCAAAGGGGATTCGACAAAAATTCAACCAAACTATGCAAGAAACCCCCTCACGGTTAATAAAACACACATCCACCGCCGGATGTGTAATACTTTTTATTTTACTCTCTGGAAAGGAGACAAACCTCACTTGAGAGTCACAGCGTGCTCCTGGCTGAGCCCAATGCTGTGTTACACCCACCAGTGCCCGCCGAGTGCCACACACCTCTGTGTTGTATTCCACCAGCTAGTGCGTATGCTATGACACTCTCTAGCCCATGTGCACTGTAACACCACCCCGTGAATATGTCATGCCACACTTGCCTTCGCACGGGTTATATTGCCCCATCTAACGTGCCTTCCTCGATGCCTATGTTATAAAGCACAGCGCTATGCCATACATATTACAATCTGGGATCCATATCTTTGTCACAGTGCATATGCAATGTTACACTACCCAGCACATATTTTATATTACAACTTTAGAGACTACTTAGGTTACACAACACTGCCCTGTGCATATTACACTCCAAGGCGAATATCACATAGCAAGCGCTAGTGCCTGTGCTATCTCGTGCTCTCCAATGAATCTGTCATTGCACACAATGTATTGCATATTATATTTCACGCCCCGGTTCATCTTATATCACACTTTTTGGTGCATAGTTTATACCATATACTATATCTAGTTTTCATTTTCAATCGTGCTCTCAGGACTATGTTCTATATAACACTGCGTCCACCTACCCTTTTCACGGGCATTACATTTTGCGATGGGGTGGAGGGTCAGGGGATGTTTCTGCCAAGTGAGCCCGGAGTCACAGTCCCAAACGTCCTCTTCTTCCTGAATAAAAGTGAGATTATGCTGCATACTTGTTCATATTTTAAGTAGTTCGCACAGACACACATTTTAAAAACAATAAAGTTCCTAATACCCACCTTCTATGAACAGTTAGCTTGCTGCCCCATCCACCTCCTCCCTATCCTCTGTTGTCTGAATCCATGGACTAGCCTCCTCCCTCCTGCCATCCATGGTCTGATGTGCTGCCACTGCCCTGCATTTAGCATGATGTACCAGTCCACTCATCCTGCCCTCCATTGCCCAATTCTATGGCCCATCATTGACCTCCTGCTTAGCCTCTGTGCTTTGCTTGCTGCCCCTATTCTCATTCCCCCTGCCCTCCGATGTCTTTGTGCATGCCCCTGCTCCATCCTTTTTGACCACCATGTTCCATGGACCTGCCACTCTTATCTACTCTGAGTGTTCTGTTGAGCTGCCACTCCCCTACCACCTGCCTAGCATTGTCAGATGACTGTAACCTGCCCCTGCCACCTCCACCCTGCCTGTCCACATGCCATGCCCCTATCCCCTTCCTCCTGTCCTCCATGGTCCATTTTACTGCCACACCCTTCTGCCCTCCCTGGTCTGTTGTGCTGCAACTGCTCCTCCTGCCTGCCCCGTGCGGTCTGTTGTGAGGCCCCTTCCCCTGAACTCTCTTGTCTGTGCCCAGGCCCTGACCCACCCTTCTATCCTCCATGGTCCTTTGTGCATGCCCCTGCACCCTCCTTCTTGCCCATCATAGCCATTGTGCTGCAACTAACCCTCCCGCTTGCCATGCATGGTCTTCTGTGCTGCCATGGCCCCTCCCACCTTCCCTGTGTGGTCAGCTAGCTGCTCCTGACCCCCTCCCACCTTCCCTCCATGGTCTGTGTGTATGCCATCATAGTCTCACTGTTGCTCTCCATGGTGTGTCTTGTTTCTAGTGCCCATCCTGCCTGACCTCCATGGTCATCTTGCTGCTCCTGCCCTGCCCCCTTGCCCCCAGCCCTCTGTTTCCATGTGCAGACCCCTATTCCCTCCCTCCTGGCTTGTTGGTTCCATTGTAATGCCCCTGATCCGTCCCTTCTTTATGGTCTGTTATGCTGCAGCTTTCTCTCCTGTCTGTCCATTATGGTCAGCCAGCTACCATTGCCTCTTTACCCTCTGTTGTCTGTTGTCCATGTGCATGGTCCTGTCCCCTCCCTATTGCTTTCTATGGATTGTTGTGCTGCACTCCCGTCCCGCATGCCATGTGTGGTGTATTGTGCTGCTGCAAACCCTGATGCCTGCCCTGTAGGGTCAGTTTGGTGCACCTCTCAATGTCCCTCCTGTCCTCTGTTATCCGAGTCCATGTCCCTACCCCAATTCCTCCTGCCTACCATGATCCAATGTACCATACTTGCGAACATTTTGAACTTGGTAAGAGGGAGATTTTGAAATAAAACTGGGGTATTGATTTTCCCCTTTGAGTTACATTGAAAAAGAGAAGATTGTAGACAGGAAACAGATCAAGTAAAGCCCATTTGAGCTTAAAAACATTGGACGTTTCCTGGTTGAAACGAGTCTGTTGGCATGTATGGTTGAATGACCACTGCCTCTTCCTTCTGCCCACAATGGTCTATTATATTGCCACAGCCTCTCTTGCCAGTCCTGTATTGTTGGTTTGTTGCCCCTGCCCCCCTTTCCACTGCCCTCCATAGACTGTTGTGCTGCCACTGCCCTTCCTGCCTGCCTAGTGTGGTCAAATTGTTGCCTCTGCACTCTCCTACCTGCCTTCAATTTTCAGAGTCTGTGCCCCTGGCCTCTGCCTCTCAACAGTATCCCAATGAACAACTAGATTGCTAACATTATATATTTATTACAAAAGTGTGGAATGCCTGACGTCATCTTGATGTAATCAAAACTGTAATGCCTAGAGCATTTCCTTTAGAAATTACATATATGAGAGGGTCTTATTTGCATCAAAATTATGGTTAGTGCTCTAAAAAACTAAAATGAGGACATCTTTTCTGAGTTTTCAAATAGCGACAAAGAACTTTTAAATTATTAGTAATCTTAGTTTTTTTATCTAGTTGACCACTTGATTAAATGTTGCATCCAAGCGGAGAGGGTGTGGTGTTACTTCCAGAGCTGCAGACTTTGTAACTGGGGAACCAGGTTGGAGTTTCTGCTTCAGCTCAACATTCTGTGATTCTGGTCAAATCACTTAATCTCCCCATGTCTACAACCAAAATGAATTTGATCTTGTGTGATGTAACCAATGTTCATGTAAAGCACTCCAATACCTGACAAGTCTGCACTATATAAAACTGCAAATACACAAAAAATAAGTGTTTTGCACACTTCTGTCATTGGGCTACATTTGGGCTACATCTGGGTGATATTTGGGCTACATTTGGGCTCTTTTGTCTCTGGTGGCCATTTTAGGAGATTTATTTGTTATGAAGTTTCCTAATTTCCTCATTTACTGCAGTCTCCTCAGTAGGAAATGCTTTCAGTTTTTTACTTTGATTCCATCAAGAAGGTATTCAGATATGTCACACATTTGCCATAAATTCTGAATGTTAGCACTCTAGTTGCTCATTAGATCACTGTAGTAAAGCTACTGCTCACCACAGAAGTCTGCTGCTAGTATTAGAAGTGCATGTTTCAGTCTGCATATCTGAATTTATTAATGAAATAGAAGAGGATTTGAGAAGTCACTCAAAAAGTGCCCTAATCTTTCTTTCTTCAGCACTAATCATACTTTTTATGGCAAAATGAACCCCCTTATTGTGTTCCTTTTTAAATTAAATGTTTTAAGTGTTACCAGTTTATTCCAATCAAGATGGCTTCAGGTGTGCCATACTTTTGTCATAAGTAAGACAGTAAGCGCTCTAGTTGTTCTTAAGAACACTCTGGGACATTCTGTCATTGGGCTATACTTGGGCTACATCTGGGTGATATTTGGGCTACATTTGGGCTCTTTTGTCTCTGGTGGCCATCTTGGGAGATTTATTTGTTATGAAGTTTCCTAATTTCCTCATTTACTGCAGTCTCCTCAGTAGGAAATACTTTCAGTTTTTTACTTTGATTCCATCAAGAAGGCATTCAGATGTGTCACACATTTTTCATAAATTCTGAATGTTAGCACTCTAGTTGCTCATTAGATCACTGTAGTAAAGCTACTGCTCACCAGGCAAGTCTGCTGCTGGTATTCAAAGTGCATGTTTCAGTCTGCATTTCAGAATGTTTTTATGAAATAAAAGAGGATTTCAGAAGTCAAAATGTGCCCTAGTTTTTCTTTCTGCAGCACTAATCATAATTTATATGGCAAAATGAACCCCCTCATTTTGTTCCTTTGTAAATTAAATGTTTTAAGTGTTACCACTTTATTCCAATCAAGATGGCTTCAGGTGTGCCATACTTTTGTCATAAGTAAGACTGTTAGCGCTCTAGTTGTTCTTTAGAGCACTCTGGGAAGCTGCAGTAGAACACAAAGGAATCAACTGACAGTCTCTGCCCTTGTTGGATGTACATGTTTTACTGAGAATATCAGACTTCATTCTTACATGACTGAGAAAGATAATGTGAATTTACTGAACATATGCTCTCAGTTTAGCTTATAGATCACCTTCCAAACCTCTGTGGGAAAAGTATGAGAAAATAGATTTCTCTCAAACATGGTTCGTGATATCACAGCAGAAGGCTTTTTCACATGGTAAAATCACTTTAGAACACACCACAATTCCTAAAATGAGTATGGTACCATCAACAAATGATTTATAATGTAACTAAAGTCTTAAAACCTTCTATTAACTGCAATGCTTTTTAATGAGGTGCTATCATGTATATTGGTCCCAAGATGGCTGCCAACACTTCTTGGATGAAGTACTGACAGCCAATCAGATCTCACGATGAGATGTGTGGCTAGGCTCCGCCCAGATATGTATGTGATTTTACTTTTGATTTTCTCAGGAACTACTGAACAGATTGACACCATATATGCAAAAGGCACATGCCTGACCTGAGGACTACCTCTTTGCCAAATTTCAAGTAATTCTGTTCAGCCGTTCGGGCTGTACCTTGGACTAAAGGTCCCTATGGAAAATTGCATGGGGAAAACGCGTTTTAGGACCCCCCTTTTTTCTCAGCCCCCACTTGACGAATCCCCCCGAGACTTTCAGGGTAGGAGCGGAGCGGAGCGCCCCACCTATTTTGAAAATTTCGCGTGGATTCGTCAACCGGCGCCAAAGTTATTCCAAATAGAATGTTGCGGATTTCCTATGGAAACACGGTCCTAACTATAACTATCTACTGGCGACCGCCAGTAGATAATATATATATATTTGTCTCAGAGCAGTGCAATATCCACTGTCTATGCAAAATCTGTCTCTCTATGCAAAATCTGCTTTTGCATTGCTTGGTCTGTACAAATGTCATTTCATAATTGTATTCTACTAACGAAAATTCATGTTATTCTGACTCCGTCTCAGGGAAGTTGGTGTTTTGGTGACTTTTTATAATTAATGTCGCTTGAAGGTGGCTGTGGTCGCTTTCGGAATTATAGGCCTGAATGAATCTGTCCCAAATATTCATGAGGGACAGAAGAAATCTCAGCCCTTATTGGTCTAAAAACATCCGTTGCAAATCCTACTTGGCAATAAAATGCGCATCAGCAGAACCATGGTTTTCCGCTAATTTTGCAGGTCGTTTTTTCCTTGACATTTTAGCATGAATAGTTGTTTGGAATTTATTATCTCTCATGACCTTAATAATTATGGAATAATGTAATGCATTCTATTCACATTCTTTCGGAGGTCAGTTGAATTTCACTAATAAGTCCCAAAAGAATATTTGATTGATGCTACGGTTTGACAGCCAAGGCATTCTGGAATTAAAATTCCATCTATTATGGTGCATTGCATCAAATATAGACATGTACGAAGAAAGACTTAAAACATAAAACCCGGCAGCCCTTAGTAAACACAATGATTTCCCTGTAGTTATTTTCTAATCGAAACATATCTCTAGCAGAAGAGAAGGAAGATTATTTAAATTCATAACCCTAACATGCAAATATGTGTACTGAGATGCACTCCATCTTTTGCTTCAGATGATATGTCGAATTCTCAAGACTGTTTTCACATCCAAGAAGTGGGTTTATTTACACACAGCAGGGAACATAGGTAGAGATCAGACACCTCTGTGAGGATGCACTCGTGGTTCAGCAAAAGCAAGTGCCTTCTTTGGCTCCACTGGGAACGCAGGACAGACTGCTCCTCTGGCCATCTCATTCACGTGTGTTTCTGCGGCAGCAAGTTGGCAAAGGCCGTCCGTGTGTTGTGCGGAAGACAGAGAGCAGGGGCAGATGCCAGTTTCAAGGAAATATAAAGGGATCCTCAAACGTGAAACTAAGGGAGGCGACAGGCACTACTATACGACTTTGCAATTTACAGAGCAACTTCAACAAAAGCAAGTGTTTCTTTGTTCTGTTTCTTATAACATAGAAAAATAGATGTCATTGCCTTTTAGTATGCAATTAATAAAGCGCTTAGCTGTACATTAGATCGCTTTGCCATTACTTGGGTGGCAAGTTGTATACCTTCTATCAATCAGCCAGCGATAGCAGCAATTTTTAGATACAACATCCCATCTACGCAGCTGGCTTAACCTCTTCTGTGCCCATGACGAGATAGTCTCGTCATGAACCCCACCCACTAATGCAACGCCCGGCACAGGAGGGGGAAAGGGCGTGGCACTGAAGGGGTTAATTATGAGGAGACACCTCACGAGAGCAACAAGGCGACAACATAGGCAAGGGGATGCTATGTTTTGGGCTTCTCATCACTGGTGCTCACTCATGCTGGAGGTCGAAGCAGTAGTGTTAGTATCAGGGAGAAAGTTTACTACTTGCTTGACGCTCATAAAGACTAACCTATTTAATGTTACTCGGTATTCAGATGGTCAGATATTACCTGTGTTGAGATGTATGTCCTCAGTTATGCTAAAAACATGCCAAGGTGATGATGCCAATCTATTTTCATGTATATTGCATCCCTAGTACTTGTAAAAACACGCAGGACATGATAAGACCGGTAATGACAGAGGTAGACATGTTTCATTGTCAACACAAATTGTGGCAATTCCATTTGGACCAAAAGATGACTGCCCATCTTACTGTAGATGACTCTCCACAGCAACTGGATAGTGAAATAGGGGTGGGCGGAATTTGCGAAAGTGACTTTTGCAAATTATCGCGAAAATGTTACAAATCTCCGTAAACAAGCGTAAATATCGCGAAGATGCGGAAGTTTTTTTCCCGCCTGTTTGCGGTATTTTCTGCGTGGTCGCGGCTCACCAACTTACCCATGCGGTTGCTCGCGGGCACGGCCATCTTGTTTTCACTCTTCTCGCGGTGCATGATCGCGAGAAGAAAGACGTGATCGCGCGACCAATGACATTACTGCGGGTGCGAACTGTCGCGAGAAGGCGCAAATGGCTACCAACAATCCAACATCTCGTGGAGAACACGACCGGATCGGGAAAACTTGTCGGCGAACGCGGGGATTCAGGTAAGGCGATCGCGCGCGCGCAAGAATGTATTTTTTTACAGCGCGAGCAAGAAACAAATTATTGCTAAGCTGCGGAATGCGGAAATTTTGACAATTTCGCGCTCTCCGCGGAACGTGAAAATGTCAAATTATCGCAATTTCCACGAGCGGAACGGAACGGAAATTTAGCCCAGGCCTATAGTGAAATAAGCCTTACTGCGTAATACTAAAAAAATGCACTTGTCTTGAGTAAACAGATAGCAAGTTCCCAAATACCTGAACCCAATGGGGAAATCTCATCCTGTGTTCAAAAAGCCACAAAACATCCATAACTGATAGGAACTGTTGAAATAACCAAATGACTGTCAATAATGTCTCTATTAATTTCATTTTTTTTAGTTTTAAAAGAAAGTTTATTGAGATTTAAGTACAACAAAATTGTAATAGAACAACATGTGTAGATTCAAACTAAAATGCTATCATTGTCATAAGCGAGGGGAAGAAATAAATAAAGAAAGGAAGGAAAAAGAAAGGGAAGGGAAAAAGGATTATCAATTAACAGAGCAAAACACATATGTTAAGAAAGTAATCATTGGTATATAGAAATATGCAAAAAGAGTATACAGATATACTAAATGTACAAGAACTTCTCCAATAACAATGCACAAATAAATATAAAACACTCTATATGTATATATACTTGAAACCATCAGGAATATTTCATGGAGGCTTGGGAACTTCTTCCACAGAAGGAGTATGGAAGGGTAGAGATCGTGCAGCTATATTTAAAAAATTTGTGATTGGCACCCATAATAAGTCACGTTTAATAGCAAGCGTAATGGGGTAAACATAGGCCCTGTCTAACCTATGGTGATAACAGACCCCATACCACCAAGCTTGAAAAGAAACTTTTGAGGCATCTTTCCAAGATTTAGTGATTTGTTGAAACGCTACAGCTATAAGTAGTTCAATAATGGAAGTACTAGTAGTGGAAGAGGACCATACGTCTGAGAGACTGCCTAAGAAGATATGTGAAAAAGTAAAGGGAAAATGTGTAGAAAAAATGTTGTTGATCTGTTGCCACACATCCGTCCAAAATTTATAAATCACTGGGCATGTAAATAACATATGTTTAAGATCTGCCATCGAAGCTGAACAAGACCAGCAAGTGGAAGGAATAGAGGGGTCAATCATATTTAGTTTAGCAGGAGTAATCAAAAGTCTATTGTATATAAAAAATAATGTTTGAGTTGTATTAGCTGCTCTAGATGACTTCCTTATTTTGATCCAAATTTTTTGCCACGTGGAAACTGAAAAAGAGTCTTCTAAATCTGATTCCCAGTCTTTTTCCACTTTAGATTTATCTTGAGTGTTAGAAGTATCCCGTAACTTTTTGTAAACTTGGGAAGCAGAAGAAGAAGCAAGTAAATAAGGGAGAGGAAGAGGAGAAGAGTTGGTATGGGTGATGGAATCAGAAAGGGAATCATAACTATTTTGTGCAGCTGCACTCAGTAGGTTATATTTAGATTCAAAGGAAATTGGTAAAGAAAAACGGGATTGAAGAATAGAAAAGGAAACACAAGTACCTTTGTGAAAAAGTTGGTGAGTCCAACTAAGACCAAGGTCCCTCCAGTCCTCCCAAAAAAGCATCTTATTTCTTATTTTAATAAGGGGGTTATACCACAAGGAAGATTGCAAGAAACGAGAGCGATCATCTAAACCGTCCAGGAAAAGAGGAGAAAACATTTTCCGAGAGTTTTTAAGAAAAGGAAGAGAGAATCTCTTGGGAATATGAGACAGTGATACAAATTCTTCAAAATTGAAGGGGTGAAAAAAGAAGATTCAACGTCCACCCACAAAGGCTGAGAAGCGATATCAGACACCTGGGCAGATGGTAGGGAAACAGAATGTTTAAGAAAAAATGAGATATGATAAGAAGCAAAGTCTGGAAAATTAACTCCACCCAACTGCTTAGGACATTTAAGTTTTGCAAAAGACATCCTAGCTTTCTTCTGGTGCCATAAGAATTTCGATTAGATTGAGTAAATATTTTTATAGCAGGATTTAGGGATATTAATTTGAAGATTAGAAAGATAGAACAAGATTATTGGAACTAACATCATTTTAATAGAGTCCAGTCTGCCCCACCAGGATAAAAACAAGGGATGCCACCGAGTTGTAGAGTCTTTTAGAGTTGTTAATAGATTTTTAAGATTTAGTGTTACAGTGTCCTTAACTGAGGATTGAAACCACAATCCTAAATATTTGATCTTAGAAGGGCTCCAATGAAAAGAGGATGCCAAAAAATCCACATGGAGACAAAATTTATTTAGAGGGAGGATTTCACACTTATCAACATTAAGTTTATAACCTGATACTTTCGCAAATTCAGAGACTTCAGATAAAAACGATGGAATAGAGGACTGGGGGTTGGAAATAAATAAAAGTATATCGTCCGCATAAGCAGAAAGTTTCAAATGATTATCCCCATAGGGAAAACCGGTGATATCTTTATTCTCTCGGATTTTTGTCAAGAAGGGTTCTAATGCTAAAATAAAAAGAAGAGGAGAGAGGGGACACCCCTGTCGTACACCTCTAAAGAGGGGAAACGAAGAGGAGACAAGACCGTTAGCTAATATAAAGGACCTAGGAAAGGAGTATAGTAAAGAGATGTAGGCAAGGAATTTCGGGCCAAAACCAAACCAAACAAGGACTGCAAACATAAATTGCCAGTTAACCCTATCAAATGCTTTCTCGGCCTCTAATGCAATAGCAGCTAAAGAAGATTGGTAGGAGTGAGACTTACTTAGTACATTAAAAAAGAGTCGAGTGTTGTCAGAAAGGTGACGACCCTTAATGAAACCGCATTGTTCCCTACCAATTAATTTAGGTAAAATCTTGTCGAGACGAAGCGCTAAAATTTTTGTAAAAATTTTGTAATCCAGATTGATTAGAGAAATAGGCCTATAGTTTTTACATAAGGTATGATCTTTATTTTCTTTAGGAAGGAGGCAAATTAATGCTTCCTGAAAGGAGCCCCCAGATTGTTTGGACGATGTAAAGAATGAAAATAGCTGATGGAGTTTAGGAACAAGCAAATTGGAGAAATGTAAATAGAATTCTATCGTGAACCCATCTGGCCCAGGAGCCTTGCCTTTTTTAAGCACTTGAATAGATTCCAAAATGTCTTTGGGACCAACAGCTGCTTCTAAAGGGGCAAAATCGATATCTGGAAAGGAAGGGGAAGGGATAGAGGATAAATAGTGATCAATGTCAGTTAACAGAGGAGGAGACTCCGGAGTATAAAGATTTTGATAAAAGTTAGTGAATTCCAGTAGAATATCTTCATACTTATGAAGAGTGATATTAGATGAAGAAACAATAGATTCGATTCTAGTACGTTCTCTTTTAACTTTAAGATATTTGGCAAGAAGATTACCTGCCTTATTTTGTGCAGAGTAATACTTGGCACTGGATTTTAGTAAAAATAAATTTGCAGATTCCGTGGAGAGCTTATTAAAGGAGAATTTGGCTTTGAGAAGCTTATCCAAATCAGAATGAGACTTAGTTAAGTAATAAGAATGCTCCAATTGCTTAATTTGCAAGTTAATCGATTGTAAGGAGTGAGAGGCGGCACGTTTTTTACGAGAGACAAATGAAATAATGAAGTCTCTAGAAGCAGCCTTAAAAATGTCCCATAACACCTGAGGGGATATCGTAGGAGACTCATTTTCTGTAAAAAATAGGGATGAAAATTCAAGGAAGGCTGGGGTAAACTTGGGATCTAATAGGAGAGAGTTATTAAACCTCCAAATTCGTCAACCTTCAATTTTTCAGTGGTATCCATACTCTCAACACAGTCATATATTTACACACTCCACAAGTGTATAATTGTGTACATTTTTTATAATGATCCTTAAGTGTAATTTGAGGGATAGTTTGTTTTTATTTGTTTCTTATGGCCTGGAGTTTGGAGTAGGAAGAGTGCAGGAAGCCCAAGTGAGATAATGGACATTTCTAGATGATGTAGGCAATGGGTTTTATAATATTCCCTCATAATATTCCCTCATTTCCCTAGTGTTTCATGCATTTAGACCAGATTAGTTTGTTTTCTGTTTGCATGTGTCTGTTGGAGGCTAGGTTCGGGGTAGCTCCAGCAGTCTAGGCACATGTATCTAGACATGGATGTGGATTTGAGTTTTGGTCATCAATCTGATTTGTTTTTGGAAGTATCAACTATGAAATTATGCTTTTTTTTTTTTTTTTAAGAATTTTTATTAAGTTTTCAGAAAGAAACAAACACAAAAAATACATAATAATACAATCAATCAGGATTTCAAAATTATACCTATGTAATATAAAAATCAAGTAATAGGAGCAAAGTTCGCACAGTAAAGAAAGAAAGAAGAAAAGACAAGAAAAGAAAAAGAGTAAAAGGGAAGGAGGAAAGAAATGAAGAGCGAAATTAAGGAATAGTAGAGAATAGGAATGTCCTAAGACAATTATGCAACCGGATAGAAGAAGAAACAATCAAAGTTAATGAGAATGAGCGCATGAAGAAAGATAAGAAGTAAATGGTAACCAGAGAAGATCAGATTTGATTTTTTGTGAGAGGAGAGAAGAGGAGACAGAGGCAATTCGATGTTCATCACATATGAAATTCCACCATGTTAATAACTAAATTTTCGAATTATCTTTCCATGAAGATAAAATAACTTTGAATGCCAATGCAATAAAAAGATCAAACAATAAAGAAATAGGAGTAGAGTCATCCAAGTCAGGTGATGAGGAACCAAGCAAAACATTATGAAATGATAAACTCAAATTACAATTAAAGATGCTCATGCATTTTGCCCAAACCAACTTCCAAAACTTCATAACATTGGAACAATCATAAAGAAGATGTCTCAAAGTGCCAGTAAAATTAGAACAAGACCAGCATAGTGGAGACGAGGTGGGGGAAAACTTGGATATGCAAACAGGAGTAATAACAACTCTATTGTAAATAAAGTACAAGGATTGAGTTATACGAGCAGCAGCAGAGACTTTAAATAACTTAGACCATAGTTTGTCCCATACATCGATAGTAAATGAAAGGGATAAGTCTAATTCCCAAGCAAGTTCATTAGGAGATTTAGGTCTCTCGGTTGAATGTGATAACAATAATTTATAGACAAGGGCTGCTTTAGGCATATGTAAAGAAAACATACTATAAAGGGGTGTGGGAGGTGTAAGGGAAGGTATTGAACTAGGTAAATCATAGGAAGATAATTGTGATTGTATAGCAGCTGAAATTAAAAGATATTCAGCACGGTATGTGTCAGTTAACTGAAATTGCATTTGCAAATCAAGGAAGGGAATGATAGAATGCTGAAGGATTAATTGGTGTACGAAAATAATACCCTTCTCCTTCCAATGTTTGAAATAGAATGATTTGCCCTTGTATCGAAGAAATTTATTATACCATATCGTGGAGGAAAGAAAACATTGAAATGGAGTTAAACCTTTAGTAAACGTACTATAAATTAGATTTTGGGAATATTTTATAATCGGATTGTTAGAAATAAAAGTACAATTGGACATGTAAATCACATTTTGAAAAGAAAAATCCTTTAGAGAGGATCGTTCAAAAGCAATCCATCTCGGGATAGGGGTGGTTGTAAAATCAAAGGATAAAGCGAAGGATTGTTTGATAAGAAAGGCTGAGTGGTAAGCCTTAAAATCAGGCAAACGAACTCCACCCTCGGATTTCGGACGTTGGAGTTTCATAAGGGCAATACGTGGGTGTTTCTTATTCCATAAAAATTTTACACAAATAGAATTGACTTGCGAGAAATACTTAAAAGGAATGGGAATGGGCAACATAGACAATATATAGAGAACATGAGGGACAATCATCATTTTTATAGTATCTAACCTGCCCCACCAAGAAAGAAACAACGGGGAACATGAAAGTAACAGCGACTGAATTTTAGTAATTAATGCTGCAAATGTAAATTTTATTGTGGCAGGTATGGACGCAGAAAACCAAATACCAAGGTATTTAATTTTTGTTGGGCACCAAGTGAAATTAGTATCATGAAACATATATTGAAAGCATAACGAGTTCAGGGGTAGAACTTCTGTTTTAGAGAGGTTTAGATTATACCCAGAAATGCTGGAGTATAGTCGAACCTCATCCATGAAGTGAGGAAGGGATGTGAGAGGATTGGACATATAGATCAATATATCATCAGCATAAGCTGATAGTTTAATTTCTACCGAGTTGTGTGTAAATCCAGAAACGTGAGCATTAACCCGAATACGCTCAAGGAAGGGTTCAAGGCAAAGAACAAATAACAAAGGGGAGAGAGGGCAGCCTTGACGAGTCCCACGAGATAAAGGAAAGGACTTTGAAAAGTGGTTATTTACAAAAATACTGGACGGGGACATGAGTATAATAATTTAATATAGGAGATAAAAGTTGGACCAAAACCAAACCACTTAAGAGTTTTAAACATAAATTGCCAATTAATACGGTCAAAGGCCTTTTCGGCATCTAAAGATAACGCTGCAAGAGGAGATTTAAATTTCTGAGCATGCAAAATAATATTCGCAAACATTCGAGCATTATCTGCTGCTAATCTACCCTTAATAAAACCAACCTGATCAGTCTTAACCAATAGTGGGAGAAGACTCTCAAGACGGGTAGCAAGAATCTTTGCGAACATCTTACAGTCATAATTAATCAATGAAATAGGACGGTCATTTTTACACAGTGAATGATTCTTATCAGGTTTAGGGATAATGATTATTAAAGCATCCATAAAGGATCCAGAAGCCTTAGCCTCACTAATAAAATAATTAAACAGTGTCAGAAGTTTAGGGACACAAAACGATGCAAAGGCGGAATAAAATTCGACCGAAAAGCCATCCGGTCCTGGAGCCTTTGATTTTTTTAGGGAATTAATGGCATTATTAATTTCTTGAGCTGTAATTGCACCCTCCAAGGTTTCGAATTCATATGGCAAAGATGGGGGGGAGGGAAGGCCCGAAAAAAATATATCAAAATTTTGATTGGAGGGGTTCGTATCATCAGAGTAAAGGGCCTCATAATAGCTATGAAAAATATTAGCAATATCATCGTCTGAGGACACTAGGTGTTTAGTAGATTCATTTAAAATAGGGCCAATAATTTTTACGTTCAGATTTGATTTTTAAATAAGTAGCTAACATCTTACCAGCTTTATTTTGGCCACCATGATATTTGGATTTAATTTTATGGAGAGTATTGCATGCTTCTACTGTCGCAAGTTTATTAAGCTCAGACTTGGCCTTTTTAAGGTCATGAAGTACCAGAGGAGACTTAGAGGTGAAATAGTTATGCTCCAATAACTTAAGCTGCTGTAGCAAAGCTAAGTATTTATTACGAGCAATTTTCATTTTGTTGGAAACATAAGAAATAGTAAATGCCCGAAATGAAGCCTTAAAAGCATCCCAATTATTGGGAACAGAGGTTGCTAGGGGGTCATTAAACATAAAGAATTCTTTAGCAAAAGAATTAGCTTCTTTTATGAAAGTAGAATCCGACAATGAAACATTATTTAGTTTCCAACAACAACATTTTTGGGAGGTTAATGACAGATCAAAAACAGAAAGGACTGGTGCATGATCTGAAATAAAAATTGATCCAATCTCCGCGGATTGAATAGATGGGAGCATGGATTTACTGACCAGAATATAATCAATCCTAGAACGTGTATGGTGAACATTGGAAAAAAACGTAAATTCAAGAGAATCAGGGTTATATGTCTTCCAAACATCAAATAAAGGACGAGAGGCAATGGCCGACTGAAAGGCTTTATGGGATCTGTCAGGATGAAATTTAGATTGAGATTGTCTATCTGAAAATGGGTCTAACCATTGGTTAAAATCACCAGCAATAACAATATTGGGGCAATCAATGGAGGAGAGTAGAACCTTAATGTCTTGCCAGATTTTGGGGTCAGGCTTGACCGGGCCATAAATGTTTAATAAAATTAAATCCTTGCCTTGTATAACCGTCCTGGCCATTACCCATCATCCCTCAGCGTCATTTTGCGTGGAAACCATTTGCACAGATAAAGATTTATGAAACAGTATAGCAACACCCCCTTTTTTACTGGAAGCAGGAGAGTACACAACTTGACCTACCCATTGTCGCTTTAGCTTAAGTGATTCCGCTTCATTACAATGTATTTCTTGAAGGAAAGATACCTGAGAGTTTAATTTAGATAAGTGGGAAAGTACCTTTTGTCTTTTGACGGGGTTACCCAGACCACGAACATTCCACGTAACAAAATTACACATAGTGAGGGGTCGGAGGGGAACAATACGGAATGAGATGATACACTTCAGGGAGACATCTAAAAAAAAAAGAGACACCAAAATTGATCAAAATAAGATTGGGAACAAAAATATACAATAGGATAATACACAATTCCAAAAAACATACGCAATAAACAAAACATTGTCAACATAATACTGATGGAAAGGATGGAAAGGCAAAAAAGAAAAAAACAGGGGATAGAAAAAGAAGAATAAGAAGATAGATCAAGGAAAGATATCCAGATCTAAAGAAGAACAACAATAAAGACAGATACATGGGGCATAACAGCTCCAACAAGAGACGGAGCGACGGAGAAAAAGAGAAGAATAGAACACCAAGAAACAGCCGCATTAAAAGGTAGAACAAGAGGACACAAAAATATTAAGTAGAAGATGAAGAGCCAGATGCAGAACGTGAAGACAGGTTTTGAAGAAAAGACTTCAGTTTAAGAGGGTCATCAAAAGAGCGAGTGGAGCCATCATGAGTTATTTTACACAGACAAGGATGAAGAATGCCATAGCGAATATTCAACTGTCTCATGAGAGGACGAAGTGCCAGAAATTCCTTCTTTCTCGCATTAGTAGCATTGGATACGTCTTGTGAAATAAAGATGTTATGACCGGACCAAGTGAGATGACGTTTCAATCTGGCAGCTGAGAGAACACGCATTAGGTCCGTGAATTCCAAAAACAGCATGATGATGCCTCTAGGTTTAGAAGCATTAGGTTGAAAACGACCAAGTCTGTGTGCACATTGAATATTCAAAACAGGCTCCGGGGAAATATTTAAAAGTTCAGTCAGAAATTTCCTCAGGAAAAAAAGTAAATCAGGACCTTCCAAATTTTCTGGCAAACCATAAAGGCGTAGGTTGTTACGCCGATTACGATTTTCAAGGTCCTCAGTGTGAAGCTTAAGGCGTTGGATGTCTTGTTCCAAACTTGGAATTTTAGTAGAGATATCCTGTATATCACTAATACGTTGCTCCATATCAAACACCTTAGCCTCCATAAAAATCCACCTGTCCTCAATTAATTGTAGCTTCTCATTAGTAGTGGCCATAAAAGATTTAAGACCCCTCACCTCGTCTAAAATAGTATCCAGGACAGGATGCTGAGAGGAAAGAATGGGAGATGGAGGGTCATTTTTGGCTCTTTTGGGCTTGGTACCCAAAGAAACCGCTCTAGCCGAAGTAGAAGCCTCACTGGCCATCGTGAGATGGTAAGGCGGACAAGAGGTGATCTTCAACAAAGACTTCTGCCTGCCCATCCGTCAGAAAGATACACCAAGAAGAAGACGTCACCTTCCGTCAGCACTTTAGATGTAATTAACACACTATGAGCAAAACAGTCTCGCAATAAAGCCAGATAAGTCACCAGGAGGCTAGGGAATATGACAACGAAGAGCTGAGTACAACTGACAGCGCCATCCAGGGCATTTCAAAAATTAATACTGGAAATAATATGCTGCGTGTGAGGGCTGCGGTAGTTAAAAGAGGAGCACAAGACTTGTCCACGGCAGCACATGGTAGCAGACCGAAAAATAGTTCATGGGGCAGTATGGCCAAAAGAAATCAATAATAAATAAAAAAATATAGAGTGCAGAGGAAGTAGAAAGATGAAAAAACTTTGCCGCGCGCTTAATGAATAATGCGCCGGGTTACCTCACGTAGATACAGCAACACTGTTAAGTGCCATCTCAAAATGGCGGCCGCTACACTCCCAGCGCTGAGGAGATACCACCGTCACAGCCACCGGGTCCGTAAAAGGAGATTACAGGGTCGGAATGGGTGAAATCACCGCACCAACCCTTCATCTCCCACAAGCCAGCCGCAAAAGGTGCCCATTAGCGGAGAAAGAGGCTGAAATCTGCAATAGACCTCCGCGGTCGAGCGGAGCTCAGAAGTCCGCCGCCATCTTCTCGTGGCGCGAGACCACGCCCCCCATGAAATTATGCTTTAACTGAATTAAATATGTGTAAAGGTTAACCACGTGCAAGTAACCCGTATCATTTGGCTTGCTGTAAAATGGGACTGCACTTTGAGAACTGCATGCTTTAACTTGTTTTAACTTGTTAATATAATATTAGTAAACAACATATTCAGCAATTGATATGTTGTGTGTTGATTTGAGGTCTCAGAGTAAAAAGAATAAATATCAAGATGTAGCTTTGATTGATTGTTCTCTGTCACTCTAATTGTAAATTTTTAATATATGGGCTCCCTTCTCCCATGAGTCTTCCATATATATGTCCCGTAGGGTGTTGTTGTTAAATGATCAATGGACTGGTCATGATTGTTTTTAACATTTGGTATGTTTTGAGAAATTGTTTGTAAATATAGACGTTATTTTATATATGTTGTAAGTCTTATATATGTTTTTATGTGCTATTCACAGCCCTTATGAAGTTCAGCATGGTCTGAACTAAATGAGTTGGCTGTAATGCTTGGCTGTGTTTATGAAAAAGAAATAAAGAATTTGGGAATAAAGGAGAAAACGTATCTATAACAAAGACCTACGTACTTTGGGTGCACTTTCCAGTGATTAGTTCCTAAGTTTTTCTGTTTAACAGAAGTGTCAAGCAACGGCTGACATTTTGGTTAAAGTGCACCAAACTTTGAAATTGAAGGGACCTTTGCGGAGGTGCGGGCCCAGGGTTCCGCCATTACGGGTGTCGAGTATATCAATGTGCGTGTGTGTTTGTGTATGTTTTGTATGAAAGTGTGCATGTCTATGTGTGTGAATTTGTGTGTGTGAGAAATTGGGTGGCTGGTTGACTGGAGTGTGAGCCTGGTCAACCTGCAGGGTGAACCACAAAAAGTCGCTATATTAATCTGGACTTAACCCTGTTTAGCCTGGCACAAAAAGCAGACAGGTTTAACTTAGAGGCAACATGGTAAATATTCAAAACACAATGCAAGAAAAATACCAAACTAATTAAAATAACAGCAAATTTTAATCAATAATTTGACACCAAAATGACAAAAATCCAATCACTAGAACCAAAGTAATGAATTTTCAATTTTTTTTAGTAAAAACTAGCTTCTAAAAGTTAAAAGCGTCAACCACGGATATCTAGTCAACCAAAATATAGCTCACCGTGATGGATCACAATTCTAATACAGAAAGTGGATTGAGCCAGGTCAGCGCTTACCTTCAGACTTAGAAAAACTTTTGAGAAATGGTTCTGAGAAGGAAAAGTTTAGCGGGGCAAGGCTGCAGAAGGTATCCAATGAGAGAGCGCCATCGCTGAATAGCCTTTGCTCAAAACTGCAAAGATTTCCACATTTGGACTTAGTCTCGGAAATGGAAGTCAAAAATCTTCAGTGAGACAAAGCAGAGGGCTGTAACCGAAGGCAGTTATAAATGGTTGGATACCTACCCCTTTGGTGAAGGACCACTGAAAAGGATTTGTTGCTGCGGAAAAGAATGTATTTGAAAAAGCCACAAAGTCAATGCAGCCGGTGATGGACCAAGGGTGGATAGGTGAGCAGGTTGGTCTTAATCTTCTCCTATTTGTAAGATCAGATTTTGGCCAGCTAAGGGAATTTAGTACCACAACCAAGGGTTTAGTACTGGTGGGACTTGCAGTTTTGGGACTTACTAAAGCTGGGTCCAGGTGCAGGTTCAAGATGGTGGAAGCCTTTTATATCCCTGTGGCACTGAACAGAAGATCAGCAAACTAGCCCTTGGACTCACTTCTGGTAGTCCTGGGTGCAGATAAAGATGTGGGGTTCAACAGCGGGACTGACCTCTGAGGGTTCAAGGCAGGCTCCAGGCAGCAAAAAAGTCCTTCCAGGTACAGCAGCAGCCTTGCTGAGTGCACTGCAAGTCACAGCAGCATGCAGTCCTCTGAGAGTCCTTCTGCAGGTCCAATAGTGACCTGAAGAGTGGGTCTGAAGGTCCTATTTTTATACCCTGATGTCATTCTTCTGGATGGTTGTAGAAGCTTCTTTGGTAAATGTTCTTTGAAGTGAACAGAAATTCCTGACTGTTTTGCCCTGGCTCCAAGCTGGCTGCAGTAAGAATACAAGGTCATAAGGCCCTTTGTTTGAAGCCAGAACACACCCTATCAACGCGAGTTGAGACATTGAACTACAGACCCCAGGCTCCCAGCTGTTTGCAACGTACCTGATGCCTTTCCCAGTGCCCGGAGGCGCATATACAGTGCTGCGAGGCCCCGCTGCACAGGACCATGTCAAATTGAGCCGGAGCATTGGACTGCAGCCCCCAGGCTCCCAGCTGTTTCCCACACACCTGACGCCTTTCCCAGCGCCTGTAGGCACATATATAGTGCCACGAGGCCCTGCTGTGTGGTACCCTGTTAAAGGGAGCTGGGGGCATTGGACTACACCCCCCAGTGGCTTGCCTTGTACTTGATGCCTTTCTAAGCGCCCAGAGGCACATATACAGTGCCACGAGGCCCTGCTGCATGAGACACCCGCGGGCCACGCCCGGGCAATGCCCGGGCCAAGGGCAGGACCGTCCTTGCCTGTCATTGCCAGGAAGAGGCAGGGAAGACCCACTCCCTTTGCGTATGTTTTACTGGAGGCTCAGGAGTCTCACCGTCATTATACAAGGTACTGAACACTTCTGTCTGTTTAGCTAGACCTGGTATAAGCTTGTCTCTGTATCTATGCAGCTCAATTTATTACTCTTGCCGTGCCTTAACCTGTCCCACTGCTCTGGCATCTTGACATTGTGTGAGACTTATTGTTTTCTTTCCTCCAGCTATTACAACTTCCTGTCACTGCCTAGCTGCATTTGTACTGTAACTCGCAACTGGCTGAGACATATTGTTGCGCATCTGCTACTGTGGGCTACTTACAAACCAGTTGCAGATCAGATTTAGACTTTTTGTTTTTCGCTGACTGTTTTTATTTGTATACTAGTACCCCAGCAAGCCCAAGGGAAGTAATGGGAAAAAGAAAATCCAACACGTCTGGGGTGAAAACGAGAGCATGAGGGCCCAGACAAAATCTATCAAGGCAAAGCGGGGCTGTAAGCCTCGAGCAAACAAGTGTGTCTTAAACCGTATTGATGAACTACTAATAGAATGCAAAGAAATTCTTGTACCATCTTATCACCATGCAGTGTCAAAATCCCCCATACCCCCACCTCGCCCAACCCTTTATCTATTGCTAAGGCTAAAATACAAAAAGGCATTCCACAGATGATCAATAAAATTGCAACACACAGCTCACGTAGCACTACCCAGACTTCCGGTAGACATCTGTTACTATCCCCTATTGTTGATGAAACTGCGCTAAGGACCGGCACAGGGCCTTTAAGGGCTCTAGATCAGGACCGTACTGATATTGTCAATCTGGAACACGACCTCGCCTTATCCAATAGATTCCTACCACTTCAGAACTTAAGTTGTCTCTTTGGGGGACGAGAGGGGACTGGGAGACAAGAAGGTGATGTGGTGGAGTGGGTGGTGGGAGAGGCAGAATTGGAGGAAGGAGCAGTGGAAGTGGTAGAAGGTGCAATTGGGGTAAAGATTTCTCCTGGAGGGCTATCAACAAGTGAAAGTGAGGTTCTTAGGACTATGAATGACGTAAAGAAGGAAGTAATCCTATTAAAGTCGGTTGTTCTTACCCTCACCTAGCAGGTCAAAATACTAACAGTTGGAGGAGTCTTGTTAGTTAATTCCCTCAAAATGACAGCGGATAAGCAATCAAATCAATCATGAGTTGCTACTCTTCCAATGATTCCTACCCCAGTACAAGGGCAGCAGTCCCTAAAGACTGCCCCTAGGGAATGCCTTCGGCCATTGGACACTAGCATAGATGCAAGGAGTACGCAAAATGGTGGGTGGCAAGCTGTAAATCAACGTCACAAGCAGCATGGCTGGCGCATGAGCAATGAATTATTCCCTCAACCCTCCAATTCGACTATTCCCCTGATCTCCTACAAACAAGTGCACGGGCAGATTCAACTACCCCTCTAAGTGTATATTCATGACAAATGCTCCTAAAGTTATTTCCCCCACTAAATATGAAGATGAGTATTCCCTCATCAACAAGGCTATCCACTGGATTTGACATGTGAGGGGCTGTCATTCAGTAATACGGGATGCTATCATGGGTGCCAAAAAGGATAACCTCCCATAATACTCAGTCAGACTTCATAGAACTCTACCTTGCAGATAGGAATATGGTCCATGATTTGATAGCACTCAACCAGTTCTCCCACTCCCAATGGCATTCAACTCAAGTACAGATTAGGCCTGGGCTAAAATTCCGTTCCGCTCGCGGAAATTGCGATAATTTGACATTTTCGCATTCCGCGGAGAGCGCGAAAATGTCAAAATTTCCGCAATCCGCATTTTACCGGAAATCTTTTGCTTGCTCGCACTGTAAAATAATACATTCTCGCGTGTGTGCGATCGCCTTACCTGAATCCCCGCGTTCGCCGACAAGTTTTCCCGATCCGGTCGCGTTCTCCACGAGATGTTGGATTGTTGGTAGCCATTTGCGTTGTCTCGCGACAGTTCGCGCCCACAGTAACGTCATTCGTCACGCGATCACGTCTTTCTTCTCGCGATCATGCACCGCGAGACAAGTGAAAACAAGATGGCCGCGCCCGCGAGCAACCGCATGGGTAAGTTGGCGAGCCGCGACCACGCAGAAAATCCCGCGAACGGGCGGGAAAAAAACGTCTGCATCTTCGCGATATTTCCGCATGTTTGCGGAGATTTTTAACATTTTCGCGATAATTTGCGAAAGTGAATTTAGCAAATTCCGTCCACCCCTAGTACAGATTCCCTCAGCTTCCATGCCTAAGTACCCCCTCTGCATCAGGGTTCCTACTTGGGCCAAGATTCATCCCTTGCAGCTGGGTGTTACGAACATACATATGGCGAGTCCAAATTGTCAGCATTGTACCAATGCATCTGGGGATTGCACCTGTGCAGTAAAGTTTACAGCGACCCCCATGCTGACTGACAATGAGAAGACCATTATGCCCCTGAGCCAAATTGCTGGACCCTAGGAGGGAGCTTATTCTATGGTAACATCTCACCCAAAAGCAGATAGGAATTATAATGAAGTTGACACCCCTTTATCACCAACTTCTAGCCGTAAAACATCTAATAGGACATATGTGGTACCAGGGAGGAGGCTGAGCTGTGTCATGCCCCCCCCCTCGATCTACTGCCCATCAGAAAATGGACACAAGTAGCATTGCAGCTCAATGCTTCAACCCTTGAGTATGGATTGAGGGCAGCTAATGGTCACATAGGTCAGATCCAAGGGGGGCTAATACATTTAACAGAACCAACAACTTAAACCGCATCGATTACTTCTTGCTAGGTCTGAAACTGTGGCTGTTGATGGTTGACATGGTGGTGGAGACTACCACAGACAGTGATCATAATCCTCTAGAGCTCTCCCTGGAATCACCCTGGGATAAGCGCACAAACGCAATTTGTCCTGTTGTTATGACTAGGGAGGTATGTCCTTCCAACGACAACAGACAACTCAATTGGGCTCAGGTTTCTCTCGACGAAGATAAACTCGAAGTAATTAAAACAAATGTTCTGGACAGCAATACTACGATATCTAGTTGCCAACAGGGGATGCCATGGTGACCTCTTTAGTCCGCTGTCCTCCCTCTTTAGAGAACTGTCACGCTCTAAGAATACCATTTGGAAGAATAATTCTCAGTTTGCCTGGTACAACAAATAATGCAGGACCCTTAGACATAAATTAGCAGCTTCTATCAGGGTAAATAACCTGACCGAGTTGAGAGAACTAAGAAGTGCCAATAAGGCTGCCCAAGTGAGTGCAAAGAGGGAATGGGAGGAGAATCGATGGTTGATAATTAGGGACGCTTGTAATATACATGATTCAAAACACTTTTGACTGCTAGGTACTAGGGGGGATGCCATTAGGCCCTCATCTCCAACCAACAACATCTCTATTGCAGCCTGGCAAGATCATTTTTCTACATTGTACTCTGAGCCCTATCATCCAGACAGTACAGCCTATATTCTTGACCATTCCCAGTTATGTTCGTATATTTTCGTTTCAGAAGCTGAAATCAGGTCCAGCATAAATTCTATCAGACATAGCTATCTACTCCCAATTAGGAAGTACGGCTTATTAAATGTAATAAGGAATCCCTAATGTTGTAGTATGGGAGAGGTATGCCTCTCAGTAGTGAAAAATGAAGTTAGGAGTTTTTCACTACCAGGACATGTAAAGCTTAAATGTGCATGTCCAACCATTTTTTTAAACTGCATTCAGGCTGCAATGGCAGGCCTGGGACATGGTTTAAGGTGCTTCTTAAGTGGGCAGCACATTAAGTGCTGCAGATCCACTAGTAAAATTTAATTTACAGGCCCTGATTATATGGTTTAGCACTCGAGAACAAACATATAAGTAAATGAAATGTACCAATCTGTTAAATTGTCTGTACTTTATTATATTATGCTGCTACATTTTATGATTCAGACTATTTTAGGAATATCTTTGCTATTGGCTCTAACTAAATTACAAGTCTATGATGAACTCACCGCACTGACTCTTGTGCTATGTATAGGTTTTTGTGTGCTTACTGCTTTTAGCCATGTGTTTATTGTTTTAACTATTTATTTAGGCATGTATTGATTGTTGTTGTTTTTTTAATGCATATCCGTGCTGGTATTTTATTTTGTACTTTTATGGATATCCTTTTATCCGAATAAAAATCAACTGATTGATTGATTGAAATGTGCCATTTAGGTACATGGCGATTAAATCATGTTTAGGTGAGTGAATACAAGCGTGTTAGCACTATTTAGCAGTGGTAAAGTGCACAGATTACCAAGGCCAACGAAAATGAATTTCAGTAAAAGGCTGGCTGGTCTAACAGTGTGTTTGTGTGTGTGTGATTGGTAGCCAATGTGTGCTTGTTCTTTATTAGGTCTGTCAGCCTTAAAGTGGTCTTACCCCAAACTTTTTGCCTCACCTAATCCATTTTTTACACACTTATTTTTGGTTTTTGGTTTTGGAGCAGATGGAAAACTCATGTCTGGTGTCTGAAGAACTATAATTTTAAATCCTCTGAAATGGTAAAGTCAGATTAAAGTCGCAATTCTGAAAATGCCACTATTAGAAAGTTGCAAAAGCCTATAGGGGTTAAGCCCAACGGAACGGGTCCAGGTAGGGCTATTCAAAATTCAGAACACAAAACAATGAACCCGGCTCAGTACTACCGTACACTCCTACTACTCATGGAGTAACGAACAGTCAACTCATAATTTCCTTCAACGCTCACCGCATTCAGAATTAACTAAATGCCTCCCAAAATGCCAACGCGTTTCAAGACCCAGGCGAATAGTACTGGGACTATCATCAGGGCTTCATATAAATGGACCGGATATTCTACAAAAAACAAAATAAATAAATGATGCAAAAACAGCGTCAACTCGAACTAACTCTCTCTCTTGTACATGTAACTAACTTAGTGAGTACCTGTTTTCTAGAGATAGAGTGGCTGCTCCAGCTCGTTTGCTCCAAGTGTTTTGGGTTTTTCTGCCACTCTGCAGTAAAGGTACATATCTTTTGGGTGCTTCCCTCTGGGGGTGTAAGTAGAGAGTAGCAGTAGATATATTCAATACATTGGTTCTTTCATTTCAGAACTTCATACTGACAAAGTGCTAAGGGAGCCTCGTAGACAGTAACATAAACGAGTCCAGTGGCAGAAAAACCAAAAACTCTTGGAGTACTATTCGCCTGGGTCTTGAAACGCGTTGGCATTTTGGGAGGTATTTAGTTTAGTTCTGAATGCGGTGAGCGTTGAAGGAAATTATTGGATAAAGGATTGATATACTATTCAGACACTCTTTCGACGCTGGATTTGGAATAACACATGTGGTTCATAACATTGGATATTTTCATGTTTATTACAAAATTTTGTATATGATGTAAATTTTCCTAAAAATGTGTTTTGCATCAGATTAATGTATGACTTCATTTGCTGCTTTTGTCATGTTGCAAGCTCTTGCCAATCATTTTTTCACAGTCCATTTTTGTCTTTAAGTGTATGTTAATGTGAATTGTATATACGTGTAAGTTCATGTGTGCATTTGATAAGTCTGTGTTTCTTTTTCAGTCCAAAAAATTGTTTTGATCAATTTTTAAATTAATAAGAAACAGGAATGGTCTAATAAAAATTCCATTCGGACAGATAAAAGAGTTGACTGTTCGTTACTCAATGAGTAGTAGGACTGTACGGTAGTATGGAGCCGGGTTCATTGTTTTGTGTTCTGACTTTTAGAAAGTAGGCATTTTCCTGTCCTAATCATTTGGTGCCTGCAGCCAGTTCCTGGGTCACATGAATGGGTGTAGTTCACAGTTGACCTTTGTATATTCCTTTCAGACAGCCACACAGTAGATGGGCTAGGTGTGCCTGGATGGGTTATCCAAGGCAGGATGGGGGCGGATCTGTGCACAACCCCACTTATACTTTGCCATGCTCTCACACAAAGAACTTCACATTAGCTTATTTTGCCGGCAGAGAGACTAGGACCAGGGCAGGGAGACAGAAAATTCCAGACACCTCTGTTAGAAGAAACCTCCATATGTTTCTCCCACTTCAAAGGAGCACCATATAAAAAATAGGACCCTCACATTCACTCTTCAGTTCACTCGTATGGCGGTGGCGTTCTGCCCGACATTATATTACACCTCTAAGTTGGAACGTAGAAATCTTCACTACAACTTTGTCCAGTGGCACCCCGACGACAATGCGTCCTCCCCAGAGACTGCCAGCTGCCTTTCCCCACTGAACTTTGCCTTCTCAGACATTTTCTTTCAAAATGTCTTCTATGTCTGAAAATCAGTACAGACTGGACCCAATCCACTTTGTGTATGCAGCCTTTGCCCCGGTCTTGAGGAATTAGATGTCCACAGTAAATGCTTTGATATTTTAGGTAAACTCAGAAAGTTCATAACTCTGGTTCACTGATTTGAATTTTGTTGTTTTGGTGTCCTATTATTTATCAACATTTACCCTTTTTTTTACAATTGATATGAGAGATTTCTTGTGTTTTGTTTTCACTTTATTAATCTTTAAGTGATACATAAATACTTACACATTGTATCGAAGTTAAGCCTGACTGCTTTTGTGCCAATCTACCAGAAGGTTAAGCATAGGTAAATGTTGTGACTTTTGCGATACACCCTCACAAAGATTGTGACAGTTGCTTGAGTTGGGTTCCACCCCCTCAACCAAAAACCCAATTTCTCACAAAATCTTTTATAATTGTGTGTCAATAACCAAAATGTGAACATGTGTCATTAATACAACTCACAGATTCAATGGCAAAGAATATATTATGAAAAGTTACAATACGGGCATTGAAAATTCCAGGTAATTCACTAAGTATGGCTGTTATCATCATCCTTCTATAACAATATATATTGTGCATGTTAGGGTAGAGATGATGACAATACTCAACTGTTTTTATTGCTCAGATAATAGCTTTGAGTGATGCAAGTGTTGTCAGTTAATGTATGCAAAATGTATTTTTGCTAATGATTTTGGCTTCATTTGACAAAATGTGTCAGTCACTTAGATTGCTTAGCTCCATAATTTTGCCACATTTTTGTGAAGATAGTGGTATGTGAGAATGGACTTCAAATGTTCATAGAGTATAAGTAGCAAATTAGATCATTTAGTGAGTGGAGTGAAGGCACACAGAGTGGAAAATCTAAGTCAACTTTGAGTCAATAAATCTTTATTCAAGCTTAAAATGATCATAAAAGCACAAGTTAAAATATTATACATTTGTTGTCATATAATACCAATCTGTGTGCATTGCAATAAATAAAACCATTAAAAATACAGCAATTCATCAAATATAATAAAGGACCAACTGCAACAAAAGGAGCACCTATAGCCTCCCCTCCATTGATTTTCTATTGCAAATAAACATCTTAAGATAGTCGCATACAGTAAAAAAAATGTCCAGGCTATTTAGTATTTGAAGATGGATTAACGCCACTCTACATTTCTGAATAGCTAGCCTTCTCAATAAAGGTTTGATACCTAACTGAAAAAGTTGTCGGTAAGAACCACAAAGAAACGTAAAATGTAGTCGGGATTGTTCCGCTTTGCCGACACAAGGACAGGGGGTAGCTCCTTGCTCCATAAACATTCAAGTTCATAAAAGCATGCTGAGCACTAAACCATCCCCGACCTAAATCTAAATAGGCGAGACCTCACTCATTGAGTCAATTCTAACCTAAGGTACAAGGGGGTATCACGCATTGCAAGCACAGAATAATAATAACAAATTGTTTTCTTATTTACTGCCTTATGGAACTGATGAGAAATCATATAATCTGTAAACTTCTCCTTCACCACTTTTTTAGTAATCTTATTAATCAAATCAGGTGAGATAAATAATTTTGACAAACCAATATCATTCAAAGAATTACATACATATTTCAAACATTGTTTAGAATGTCCCCCGTCCATTTTCAGATAATCAACAATAACAGTCCTGTTAAAGCTGGACTCCCTCTTATTCCACACACTGTCCCAAAGCAGCGAGGGGGGGCAGTTTAATATTGTCAAAAACATACTCAAAGTCCAGTTCAAAATATAAAATTGCATTTGCATTTGAGGGTGGGAGGTTCAACAACCTTCTTCAAATCGTTTTTTCTTCAACTTGAATTGGGGCAGAGTTATGAAATCCACAAACCCTAGCCCCATGGGTGGCAGTAGGACTACATTGCATTTTGTGCAGTTTAAGAAAAGGGGAGATTGTAGACCTACCCTCCCTCTTAGCTAAGTTAAAAAACAAACCTGCTGTCCTCCCAAGTTTCTGACATGCAGAGTTTACTTGTGCCTGCTAGGAATTGCTAACATCAAATAGCAGGTCTAAATAACAAAAGCTTTTGACTGCGCTTAGCTGCTTTTTGCCCAAATGGTATACTGCCAGGGCTTTTTTTGCCTGGGCCATATGCCATTATGCAAAATACAAATGACTCAACCAAACTGCGAAGGACACAAACACAGCGTCATCATAGGCGTATAACAAAGCAGGGACTGCTAAGTTGACAATTTTCAGTACGTCTTCAGTAGAATCTATTAAGAAACCACCCAGATCATTGATATAAAGGGTAAAAAGAAGGGATGCCAACACACACCCCTGATGCACACCACGGGCTAATGGAAAGGAATCAGAGCGTTTGCCTGCCTGTCTGTACTGAACCCTAGCACTCAGGTTTTCATAGAGGCCATTCAGAAAATTAACCAATGCAACATCCACCATCAAATTAATTAATTTCAGCCATAATTTAGTTCTATTCACTCAATCAAAGGTGATGAGAGGTCCATAAAGGCAAGGTACAGTGGGGAGTGCCTGGCGACAGTATATTTATGTAGCATCAGATGTAAGCTCAGGCACTGATCCACCGTACCTAGCCCAGGACATAAACCATATTGATGCTCAGATAAGATCTTATTCTCTGTAGCCCATGACTGCAGTTGATTAAAAATGGCCATTCTCTGTATTTTAACAGAAGTGGCCACCAACAAAATAGGTCTGTATCATTTATGTGACTCCCTGTCACCTTTTATAAAATTAGGTGCAATTGTAGACATTGACTAGGACTCTGGCATCCTATGGCATAGTGAGCTATTACAATATTCATAATATGGGCTCCCTAGAGGTCAGGATTACATTTAGGAAGATCCATGGGTATCCCATTGGGCGCGGTGCCATCCTACCAGCACTTGCTTGTATGGCGGCTTCCATTTCCTGAACTGTGAACTGCAAGGGGATGGAGGACGCCCTCAAATTCACTATTCCCTCTCTAAAACATGGATATTAGTGGAATGATCCACCCAATCCTGCCCTGAAATGTTACATAATGAGAGAAGGTTCAAGGGGGTGTCATGTAAGGTAAGCCTATTTACTGTTTCCCAGAATACCTTGGAACTATTTTGCATAGCAGCCAATTTTGATGTGTCCCAATTCTTGCGAAACGGTGTGTGCTTCCTTTCTCTAATGGCTGTTCTGTAGAGCTTCCTAGCCTCCTTTATCACCCTGATATTTCTGGTTGGGTTATCCAACTTGCCCCTTTCTCAGCAGGCAACCCCTATCAAATCAGCAAGGGCGATCAGGCCCTGGTTTTAAAGGTTTCAATAGGGAATTCTCAATGGTGGTACACCTTTGCTGACAATAATAATATAACTCATCACAATTTACTTCGGAAAGACAGCCCAAAAAGATTATAAGATTCTTCTTTACTAAATCATTTAATGCACCTGGGAGATCTTTAAGATGCCACACCACCCTTAATCCATCTTTTGTGTGTGTGCTTGTCATGTGTTCCATGCAGGCCCATGGTCGTTTTCCCTATGTTATCCTAAGCACGTTGCAGACCACACTCTGCTTTGCACACATTACTATACAAACGTATTTTGCTTTGTGTCACACTGTACTTTCACTCAGAACCTGTCGTAGTTTTCGCATTCCTTTCTTTCCTGGGATTTAGTTTGAACACCATAGACAAGATCAAACAACAATGACCCTTGTTATTCTGTTCTGCTTAAGCTATAGCACCTAGACAAAACACACAAATGCTGCTGTTGTTTGGTAACACATACTCTTTGTCATATAGGTAGGAACAGACATACAGAAACACATTTGGAGAGAGATTTTCAGAGAGGAGATCACGACTTCACCTGAGATGTAGAACGTTCATCTGTGCATGCTAAGGTGTGGGTCTGCGGCAAACACCCAGAGATCTTCTGGTATATATTCACACTGCTTTTGTAGAAGGGGAGGGGGATTAGTCTCACATGTCTAAAAATCATGACAGCTCCTTTTATGATTTATGGATTACTTATTATGCTGACCGTATTGGTGCTAGCCATTTTTCTTTTATTGTGGCACGTATACTGCATACTAGAGCACAATAGTTAAAATGAACATTTGAAACGTTTCTCGTGACTGTCAGATCTTATTGTGGGCAAGTACGAGTGTTAGAGCGAAAGGGTGTGTCCTGTTACCGCGATTACTGAGAGAGTCGAGAGCGTTGTCTTTTGGGGTGCCTGATCACTTGTCCCTCTGTGAATGAGAAGGAGGGCACGTGATGCACGATAGCTAGTCGGTCCCTGGCTCACAAGCACTAAGGTGGTAGGATAACTCAGTCCTTGTCAACTAAGGTTCTATGGCACCAAGCATAGTTCTGTGATTCCGCAGTATCCCTGCAACATGCTAATACCATCAAATAAAGCTGGGCATCTGTACCTGTCCATCGGTAGGACTCCTTCAACAAGAAGGGCATTATGGTCATTCCACAGTGTTTCAACTACGGTACCTTACCAACACCACTGCAAAAAGTTTTTAGAGGCAAACATGTAATCAATGATAGAAGTTTGCCCCTCCCTCTAAATGATGGCTTATCTTGGCTACCCCCTGAAATTGATTTAACCAATCTTCAAAGTTTGTAGTCTAATTAAATTCCTCAATTCCGCACTCTTAGGGGCCCATTTGGATGTCGAGCGGTGGCACCACCGCAGTGCTAGCGGTGCGGAAAAACGCTATTTTCCGCCCGCGAGCAGCAGCCCTTACATCCGCCATATTAGTATGGCCAAACATTGGCCATTTCTCGAATGCCGCGGTGCGACGCGCACCGCCATCAAAGTGTGCCCGGCACCGCGGCAGTGGGAGCCAATGGAGACTCACCGCCGCGCTGAATGACGTCCACCACACTCCACAAATTAGGATGACACAAGCAAGCAGATGCACCGCAGCAGAGACACCGCCCAACCAGAGACGGCGGAAGCTCGACAGCGGAGCACAAAACCAGAGTCCGGTCATGACCGCCATGGACCCAGCGCTACACGTCATTCTGGTGCTGTACCTGCTACATCACCAGGCACTCATGGACCGCCACAGATGCCGCCGTAGATACGCAACAACACAAACACAACACACAACACACAACACACGGGCTGACACAGAGTCCAAATCCACATCAGACACCCTAAGGGGGACAGGGACACTTCCAAAAGGGCACCCACACATCACCCACCTGCCACAAAGTAACCCCTCTGCATCCTGTACACACAGCTACTGCCACCATGCAGCAATGCCCCGGTCACGTCACCGCAGCGGCGATCACAAGCAAATACATGCGCACAATGCAGAAGGTAGGGCAAGTGCCAGGCATGGGCAGAGCACAAAGACCACAGGGCCATACCCCCTCCCACCACACACTAGCACACCCCATGAAGGCACATGCCATGTGCCCCTCCTGTGCAGCCCATGCACAACAACAAACCAGGTCAATACACACCCGGCACCACACAACAAACAATCATGGAGACAGACACTGCAGGAGTGGCTGCACAGGAATACACAACACACAGCACAGTAGCACAGGGCCAGGGAAACACACACACCACCACAACACCACACTCAGGAAAATAGGGAAATATAAATGAGGACATCCAACAAATGAACACATACAAGGAATTAACATTCAAATGGACACACAGCCTGCACAGTCACACCTACATACCACAGAGTGACACACACACATACACACCCCACATGCCAACAGCAATGGAGCACATCAAATATGGAAACTAAGGTGGGCTGCACACAAATGGAAGGCCATGTGTACATCACATCAACACAAGGAATAGAGCACAACACCCTCACACCATCAAAGCACACATGGCTGGCACAGTCAGTGAACTCAAACCACAGACAGCTTAGTGCAACAACACAGGGAGACAGCAAGGCAAATCATGTATAGGCAAAAGGATGAAAGGAAGGCCCTGAAGTCAAACTGTGAACAGCCACACATCCATACAACTACTTCACAGGAGTACACCAGCAGCACTACACACAGGGCCCATCTACATACCTCAGGACTGACAAACACCAGTAAGAATCTACACACATACCCCCCTGATACCAGCAGCACACAACACCAGTGTCAAACACACTGAAGGCTGGCAATACTTGACAGTCAATACAAACACAAACAAACACAAAACCTGGGGTCAGCCACAAACTTCACACACACACACACACACGCACACACGCGCGCACACACACAGGGATGCCACCACAATTGTGGAAACAAATACAATAGACAAACACATAACCCAACAGAAACACACACAGAGCCACAGCGACAACAACAGACATGCCCTGTGCAGCCAAACTGGGGAAAGGCAATGGGAGCACAGACACAACAGGAGTGCACAACCTCATCACTCAGGAACAATGCACAGACAACATATCACAACACACACAAGAAGTGCACCATCACAGAACAACACAGCCACAGCAAACAAACAACAGATGCACAGGCAGAACAATCATATAGCAAACACAGCAGGACATCAGGGGATGCACACCAGGCAATCACAAGGCAACATACACACACAGCACTGCATGCACAACAAGCTGTGTGTGCACACCGAGCATACCAGACACACACAGACATCAGTGACAGAACAGCAACCCACCCAACACCATACAGCACAGCACAAAGACAACAGCACACCCAGGAAGGGAACCAATAACACAAACAACACACATACATCCAACACAACACCCAATAGATGCACAAGTCTGGGACACAAAGGTGGAAACAACTTGCCCAGAGGAATGGGGAGCACAGACAGTTGAACTGCATAGGAGCAACCATGACTGACAAACAGCACCAGAACATCACTCATGACCCATTGGGACACCTTGACCGTGGCCAAAGAACTGCACCACAAAGCACAGTGTCACAAATTAAGTCATGGGGAGGCACACACACATACAAACCAAGGAGACAGCTCATACCAAAGTGAAGTGTACTGCATGGCAGGAGTGTACCATACACAAAGAGAGGACCTATGCAGCATCTACCTCTCAACTCAGTGCCCGACTTTGTCCATCGTCTCCCATTGCCCTTCCCCATTGTGTTTGGTCGCAACATCTGTGTTCCCATCACATAGGTTGGAGAGAGCAGGAGGAGAATCAGGGCCGGCTTTAGGGCAGTGTGACTGGTGCAGCCGCGCTGGGCGCTGACCTGGAGGGGGGCACTGACCTCAGGTGGGGGCCGCTGTGTTGAGCAATAACTTACGAATGAAAGGCATCTGCTGCAGAGTTCCATGCATGTTTAACTTTTAGGCAGCGTTACAACTGCCAAGATAACTCTTGTATAAATGTTCCTGCTAGAGAGAGAGAAATTGAGTTTTTTCTAGTGGCAGTTTTGACTCACCATAGAGTAGCGCAGAGGGTTAATATTCCCGTTGAACACATCTGTATTTCATGTTGATAGCTGAGTGGATTAGTAAAACTAGCCTTTAACTGCACTTTCAAACAAATGAAATGTATGTGATAGAGGGGCTACGGAGAGATGAGGGGAACTTTTGTCGGGTGGTAGCGGAGGAATCCGAGATGGAGGTCATGGAGGGGCGCAAAAAAACCTTGGGGCTTATTTACAAGGCCCTTGTGCCACTTTTGCGTCATTTTTAACATGGGAAAAGTGACGCAAAAGTGGCGCAAGGGGCTTGTAAATCTGCCCCCTTGTGTCACAGGGTGCCGCCAACACTAAACGGCCCTGAGGAGGATTTTGTATCCACGTAGCTCCACCATAACAAACACAGAATAAGGCTAGTGGGTGCCATGTATTTGACTTGATTTTAAAATTGTTCCCAATATTTTTGGAACTGAAGTTAGAATAGGGAATCAGTGGCCCTGTGATGTTAGCATTTTCACTATGATTGCAATTAGAATAGTAAATTAGAGTTCTAGTCCCCTACGATTTCCACACCTTCCCCGATATTACTTGAAGATAATATTTAATAGTACGTTTGCTCTTTCAGGATATTTTAAATTTCACCAATATTTGCTGGAATAACCATAGAGTACTATTTAGATAAGTAGCGCTATATAGTCCTTTTCAAAAAGTTTTTTCTAGTACAGAAAATATTACTCAAATAGAACTGCTTCCGCTTTCCACACAGCTACTCAAAATATTTGACCAGAATTTTCCACCTCCACCTGTCCTATAGCTTAAGTTTGGAGATCTCTACCACAAGTGTGAAGGACTCTGCATACCAAGGTATACATTTTTGTAATAAATGTGTGTGGCATAATTGAGATGGTCGGAAAATCGGGAATATTTAAAATTTAATGGCCGGAGTTTAGGAAACTTTAAGAAGGGGTTTATGGAAGAATATACAAATACCAAACCATACCAACAAAGAAAAAGATAATTACTATTCACAAAATGTAACCCTTTCACTGCCAGGCTTTTTCCCCACGCTGTGCTAAGCGTTTTTTTGGGCAATATGGGGTAGTTCGGGCTTAGGCCTCCATAACTTTTTGTCCACATAAGGTATCCATGCTAAATTTTCATCCTTTTTTGCCGAAATCCTGGGGATTCTAGAGGCACCCAGGGTTTGTGGATTCTCCTGGAGGGAACCAAAAAAGTATCCAAAATAGATCTAAATTTAGGTTTTCATGGGAAACAAGTGCTGCAGAAGAAAAGGTCTGGTTTTTTTCCTTGCAGATGGCATCAATGAAAGGTTTGTGGTGCTGAAATCACCATCTTCCCAGCTGTCCTGTACAGGCAGACTTGAATCAGAAAAACACATTTTTTGACACAGTTTTGGCATTGTACTGGGACATGGCCCATTTTACCTTAATTTTTGTGTGTTCAACCTTATTCTAGTTAATGGTAGAATTGGGTGTGAACCATGGTGGATCCTGGAAAGCTATATATTTCTGAAAAGTAGACAAAATTCTAAAGACAGCAAGGGGTCATATGTACAGCTCCTTCAAGGTTTTCCTATAAAAAGTAACATTTGAAATAAAGAAAATTCAATTGAAATTAAATAAAAACAACCATTTATGTTTACGTTTCCATTTGTAACTTCTTCTAACCATGGGATATTTTTTTAAAGCAATATACTGTTAAGTCCGCTGGGCCTTTCTGATTGTGGTGATATATAGGGCTTGTAGGTTCTCCAAGAACCCGAGGAACCCAGAGCCAGTAACTGAGCTGCACCTTGCAATGTTTTTTCATTGTGTAGCGGGTATACAGCAATTAATTTCGTAAAATATAAAAAATGAAACCTTTGTATTTCTGAAATGGGCACAAGATATGGAGTTTGTTCAAGTTACTTGACCTGCAGGTCTAGTAACATTCTTATGATTTTTAAGGCCTGTAGAGGACGGAGCCCAGGGTTGAAGCACCCACTCTAGGGCCCAGCCAGAGTTTCTGTACAGTGCAACGGACAGGAGGCCATCCCGGGCCCGCGGTACCCCATCCAGGGTGCTAGGGCATGCAACGGATCACATTTCGTTCCTCTGAACCCAGACAAGCACAGGAAGCCTCCCGGGGCCCGCAGGATGGGGCATGCTAGAAGACAGAGACCCGGACTGGGGCACACATCCCATGGCCCAGCCGGGACACCATTCAGATACTCTGAACACAGCCATGCAGGGGCAACATACCATTTATGACACTGCTGGCCGGGGAAGGAAACCCAGGGATCTGTGGGATGGCAGACCCAGGAATGCTGGCTCCCTGCCCCTTATGAGCCCCATCATGTCTGTTCTGTGTCTCAGAAGCCCTGACCAGTGCCAAGGTCAGGTGTTTCCAACCATGCAGCCCACAGTCCCTTAATAGGCCCAACTATGCCCAATCAACCAGAGTCTGTTCTTGACCTTTCCCAAGTGAGCCTTCCTGACCCCAGAGCCCATTTCCCCCCGCCGTGCAGGGCTGGGGCATGGACCTTAGACCCAACCAGATCTCTGACCTAGGACGTGACCATGGCCTCCCTCCCTGCTGGAGAAGGGGGAGATGGCTCCCAGGCCTACCACTTCCCCTTTGCCAGGCCCCACTCATTCTTAGGAGAGTGGCAACCCTTGCGCTGGGCCTAGAAATGGTATCTCCTGAGTGGCACAGGACATCAACAGAGGCTACGATTCAAGACTGGGCCCAGCTTCCTCTGAGGGCTTCTTGAAGCTCTCATGGGGTCGTGTTCCTGCTAGTCGCCCAGGGAGCTGGGCCTTTATGCATGGCTGGTCTCCGCTATTTTCCCCTAACCCAGTGAGGGAGCAAGAGAGTCCTCCACAGGCCTGCAGCCACCCTGCCCTGGGAATTGACGGTCATACTGTGGGCTCAAGCCCATTTTCCTCAAATATTAAGCCCCCACAAAGTGGGTGCTTACATAACCCTGAGAGGGGACAAAAGCTTGAACTACACCAGTCAGCTGGCCATCTGGTCACCCAGCGCACCAGGTCATCTAATCACACAGCATGGCAACCAGATGGCCCAGGACTGCCCTGCGACCACATAGCCCATGCAGCCAGGCTATCGGGTCACAGAGCCTAGTAACCTGATGGCCCAGGATGACCCAGCGACCACATGGCCTGGGATGACCAGACCAAGGACCCATTCACACAACAGTCAATGACAACAAGAGTGGCCATGCACTCTGAGTCTGAGGCTCAGCAGGCTCCTTCCCGGGGCTGCTTGCCGCCTGGTGACATGTGCAGGAGTAGGGGAATCCCAGTCCAGCCATCTGGTCCCTGCAAGGGATCATCCCCCCATCCCTGCACCCTGCGGCGTAGGGACAGGAGGCGAAGGTCCCAAGACTAGTCTGCACATGGTGGAGGCAGCCACCCATATGCCCATATTCCCCCCACTGCGTCCCTCTGCCAACCTGGTGGCAGAGGGACCTACCCCCAGGTGTGGGGGAAGGGACCCGGGGGGACTGACAGATGGAGACAAAAGCTTGGCTCAGAGGATAACTTTTAGTAGATCGTAGTGTGGTAGCTGTCATGCTACTTACGAAACCCTGACCTAGAATCAAGTGATTTAGCACTGAGTGCCCCACGAACATGCATTGCACTATGGAGTGCAGTGTGATGGAGGAGGCCCACTTATGTCCAAACTCCAGTCCCCAAGCAAGAGGCTCTATGCACCGGCCCAAGAGGCTGGCTATGAGAGGCCAAATGAGGACCTACAGCACTGTGATATTGTTACGGTTTAGGGGGGATTCTGACTTAGAGGCATTTATTCACAGATGGTAGCTTTGCCCCATTGGCTCCTCAGCTAAGCACATACACCAAATGTCTGAACTTGCAGCTCCTCTTTTGCTGAGTAGGATTACTATTGCCAAAGCACATCATCAGTAGGGTAAAAAGAACCTGTCTCACGATGGTTGAAACCTAGATCATGTTCTCTGTTAGTGGGTGAACAATCCAATGCTTGGTGAATTCTGCTTCATGATATGATAGGAAAAGCAGACATTGAAGGATCAAAAAGCGACATCACTATTAACGCTTGGCCGCCACAAGCCAGTTATCCCTTTGGTACATTTTCTGACACCTCCTGCTTGAAATCCAAAATGTCAGAAGGATTGTGAGGCCACGCTTACACAGTCTGTATTCATACTGAAAATTTAGATCAATTGAGCTTTTGCCCTTCACTCTGCAGGAGGTTTCTGTCCCCCATGAGCTCGCTTTAGAACACCTGCATTATTGTTTGGCAGGTGTACCACCTCAGTCAAGCTCTCAACCTGCCACTGTTGCCAGAGCAAATCACACCAGGCGGACGCCAGGTGCTTGGAGTCAGAAGCGAGAGCCCTACTTGGCTTTCCCCGGCCTCAACAGGTAGGTGAAAAACAATAAGATAAGTGGTAATTCACCTGCAGCTCAAGAGCCTCCCACTTATTCTATACCTCTCATGTCTCTTCAAAGTGCCAGACTAGAGTCAAGCTCAACAGGGCCTTCTTTCCCAGCTGATTTTGCCAAGCCCATTCCAATGACTGTGTTTTAGATAGATAGTAGGTAGGGACAGTGGGAATTTTGTTCATCCATTCATGCGCATCACTAATTAGATGACGAGGCATTTGGTTATCTGTAGCGCCACACGGTGGCTCATGCTGGGGTTCTATTGCTGCCCATTTGCATCAACTTTGCTCTAGTGGACAGCCTCATTTCAAGCTGTCTTCACTGGAACTGGAATCACATATAGGATAGAGATAATACACCCTCCAGTACCACTCTAACAATGTAAAATGTCTACTAACAGTCCTGAGAAAATTAAGGTATGATTTGTAGGATATTAATAATCAATATGTGATTTGTACTGGTTATGTATAGGCAATTACTTGAGATTTATCTTGAGTTCAACATAAGTCAATTTTCATGAAGTACAGTTGTATATCTAATTTCACACACACTCACGCACCTATACTAATAATTCTGAAGCTAGCCACATTTTAAGAGTGTCCATTAAAGTAGTCAAGCAAACATTCTTCCTAAATGGGAAAGACATTTATAAACAAAGGTCAGCCAGAGCAACATCATTACATTGAGGCTAAATACCCCGACATTGTAAAATGAAACCATGAAATTTCACGGTGGAACAGTTGGTGAGATTTTTGATTTCCTGTGCTAAATCCTGCTAATATTTAACTTTACTCTCAAATGCTAGTTCAAGGGACTTTTTTGCGTTTTCATTTTGAATTTAGAGATCAATCACTACAGCAATACAATATTTAGTAAATACTACATTTGGTTTTCGAAATTCCCCTTGACTCTTTTTGACATGAGGTTCCATATATGTCATCTAATCACACTTTTTTGCTCTATGAATGAGCAGTTCCAAGATTTTGGTGTGTCTTGTGATCCTTATGTTTTTGGTTTTAGGACATGTAACTGAAATGTGAGCAATTGTTTCACAATAATCTTTACAAAATCTGCAAGTAGCAAATGTTTGATTTTTCCTCTAGTGATGGTTTCTCTGGTGTACAAAATATTTGCTCGTAACATCAGTGCAGCTATGTATTGGTTTTCTTTCAGCTTGTTGTGTTTGCTAATCCAGAAATTCGAAGTTGGAATCTTTGCTAGATATTTAATACCATCCCCCTGGACAGGGCGATTTTTCCATTTCTCAAATTCCTCTTTTCCCCAATCATAGGCTGCTTTCAATTGTAAATTATAACTCTGGAATCTACTGTCTTGAATGTTAAGTTTGTGGGTTTCAGATGATATTATCGATCTTTTGATTCATTATTTCTCCTGCATACATGTAGAAGTGAGCAATGTACAAATCTTGAGGTTCTCTGAGATATAGATTGTTGATTTTTTTGAGTCTGATTGTTGTACATAGCTTTGGTACACTGAGGCCCCATACGATCTTTTGGAGTAGAGAAAACCATTGCATGTGTATGCAGGTATGTGTAGGAAGTGTTTGACATATTCAATCAATCAATTAATCAATCAATCAGGGGTTTGCAAAGTGCGCTACTCATCCATGAGGGTCACAAGACGCTGGGGGGGAGGTCCCTACTGGACGTGTGCAGGGTTGGGGAGCATCTGATGTTCACCAGGAGCTTGTTCCAGGTCTTGGCAGCGATGTAGGAGAAAGCTCTCCCGCCGGTTTCGGTTCTGCGGATGCTGTGGACCTCGGCCAGGGTGAGGTCGTCGGAGTGGAGGTTCCTCTTGGGTACGTGGAAGGATACTCTCTCGTTGAGGTATTATGGTCTGATGTTGTTGAGGGATTTGTAGGCGTAGGCGAGGAGTTTAAAGGTGACCCTCTTCTCGACGGGGAGCAAGTGGAGGCCTTGTAGGTTTTGGGTCATGTGTTCATGACGCAGAGTCCCGAGGACGAGTCTGGCTGCGGCATTCTGGATGGTTTGTAGTTTGCGTAGAAAAGTTCTGCTGATTCCGGCATAGAGGGCGTTCCTGTAGTCTAGTCTGCTGGTTATGAGTGCGTGGGTGACCATCTTTCTGCAGTTGGGGGGGATCCATTTGAAGGTCTTACGGAGGATGCAAAGGCAGTTGAAACTAGTGGAAGCGACGGCGTTGATTTGGCGGTTCATGGAAAGGGAGGAGTCAAGGATGATGCCGAGGTTCCGAGCATGGTGTGTCGGGGTGGGTGGGTTCCTGAGGGTGGAGAGTCACCAGGTGATGTCCCAGGCGGAGGTGCAGGGTCCGAGGATGAGGACCTCAGTCTTCTCTGAGTTGAGCTTCAAACAGCTGTCTTGCATCCATTCTGCCATGGTTTTCATTCCTTCCTGGAAGCAGAGTCTTGTGTCTTCGGGATTCTTCATGAGTGACAGGATGAGCTGGGTGTTGTTGGCGTAGGATACGAAGCTGAGCCCATGCTGTCTGATGATGGCGGCGGGGGGCCATGTAGATGTTGAAGAGCGTGGGGCTGAGTGATGATCCCTGGGGTACTCTGCAGTTGATTTCTGTGGGTTCGGAGAGGAAGGGAGGGAGTCGAATCCTCTGAGTTCTGCCGGAGAGGAAGGATTGGATCCAGTAGAGGGCGGCTGCTTGTATCCCCACGTGTTGAAGTCTGGCTGAGAGTGTGCGGTGTGAGACGGTGTGGAAGGCCGCGGAGAGGTCTAGAAGGATGAGGGCCGCAGTGTGTCCCTGGTCTAGTAGCATGCAGATGTTGTCAGTGGCGGCGAGGAGGGCGGTCTCGGTGCTGTGGTTGCTGCGGAATCTGGACTGGGAGGCATCTAGGATGGAGTTCTCTTCGATGAAGGCAGTCAGTTGGGTGTTCACAAGTCTCTCAGTGACTTTGGCCGCAAAGGGGAGGAGAGAGATGGCTGGTAGTTTTTCATGTCCGTTGGGTCAGCCGTTGGTTTCTTGAGGAGGGGTTCCACCTCTGCCCATTTCCAGTCGTCTCTGCAGATGCCGGATCTGAGGGAGGTGTTGGTCGTCCGTCCTAGTTCGGGTGCGATGACAGTGCCTGTGGGAGATGTGCGGTGAGCAGGGGTCCGTTGGGGCTCCTGAGTGAGTTTTCTTTATGGTCGTGGTGATGAGTTTGATGGTTGCGGGGTCCCAGGACGTGATGGTTGGCTTATTAGCAGCGGCAGGTAGGGGGTAGTGTCCAGTGCTGGTTTGCTGAAGTTTTAGTAGAGGGCCTTAATCTTCAGATGGAAGTAGGAGCTGAGTTTGTCGCAGAGTTCCTGGGAAGGCGTGACGTCTGTGGCTTCGCAGGTGGGTTTTGCGAATTGCTGTATGACGTTGAACAGTTCCTTGACGTTGGTAGCGTTGGTCTGGACTTTGTCTCTTATGAAGGTCCGTTTGGCGTCTCCTATGCTCTGGTGGTAGTCCTTCAGGGCGCTCTTGTGGTTGTTCCATGCTTCCGTGGTTTTATGGTTTCACCAGGTTTTCTCTAGGCGTCTGCAGGTGCGTCTGGATTCTTGAAGTTCTGTGGTGAACCAGGCTGCCTTCTGGGGTGTGGCAGAGGGGTGCCAGCTTGTCGGCGCAGCAGGAGACCCAGCGGTGAAATTCTCTCGCTGGTGAGTTGGTGTTGGTCGTGGCACTGGGGGGGGGGGGTTTGACGGAGGGTGGTGTTGAGGCGTTTCTCTGTGATCTTGCTCCAGTTCCATCGTGGCGGGCCTGGGGCGGGCTTGGCTGTGGCGGTGGTGTTGAAGGTGAAGTGGACGCAGTGGTGGTCCATCCAGATGGGCTTGGTGATGTGGCTGAACCAGATGTTAGTTCCTGCCGCGAAGATAGGGTCGAGGGTGTGACCCGCTCTGGGGGTGGGCATGTTGAAGAGCTGCTTCAGTCCTAGGTTGGAGAGGTTGGCAAGGAGAGTGGTGGAGTCGGGATTGTTGCTGTTGTCAAGGTGGAAGTTCAGGTCCCCGAGTAGAATGACGTCTGTGGAGGTGATGGCGTGGGGTGCAGTGAGCTCGGCGATGGCAGTTGCAGGTTGGGTGTGAGGTCCCGGCGGTCTGGGTGCCACATAGCGTGGTCCTGGGGCTAGTCTGGATCTGGAAGTTGAGGTGTTCTGTGTTGGAGTCGGGGTCACTTGTGCTGATTGAGTGTGCGGAGGGTGGCTGAGTCATAGTGGTGTCCCTGGAGACCCAGGGTTCCTGGCGCTGGCCGCAGTTGGGTCGCAGACGGGCATGGATGGGATTGCCTTAGGCACACCATCGGTGCTCAAGCGGCGCGCCCACTGCGCGCGTCCACTGTAGGGGAGGGGGCGGGACCAGCGGTAGAGAGGCGGGAGCGGGGACTGGATTGGCTGGGATGGGCCACAGGGGCAGCAGCGGCGGTTGAAACGTGCTCAACACAATGCAGGGGATAAAATAAAAATAAAGACTCAGAGAGTCAGGCGGAATAGGAGATGATACAGTTGAAATCATAGAAAAAATAACACAATTCTGGAATCGCCAGGAGGCTTGGGCGGGCTGCTGGCATGAACCCTGACCTTCGGGGGCTGCTGCCGTGAGCCCTGATGGAAAAGGGGAACATTTACACTAGTAGTAATGCGGAGAAAAAATACAGATACAAGAGAAAATAACAAGACAAAAGCTAGAATAACTGGGAGGCTGGGAGGGCTGCTGGCACAAACCCTGACCTGCGGGGGACTCGAGGCTGCGGCGATGAGGCAGAGCTGCAGGGGAGAGTGCTGGCCTGGACCGGAGGTCTAGGCTTCACATGCGCTTCCTGCAGCGGTCGCCATTAAGTAGGAGAGGGGGCGGGACCAGCGGTAGGGAGGTGGGAGCGGGGACTGAGTCGGGGTGGGAGGGGCCGCAGGGGCAGTAGCGGCGGTTGAAACGTGCTCAACACAATGCAGGGGATAGAATAAAATTAAAAAGACTCAAAGAGTCAGGGCAGAATAGGAGATGATACAGTTGCAGTCACAATACATATTACTTTATTGTTTGATGCACAATGTTTACAGTTTTTGCATCTGTGCCTTCCATTTCCAATTTAAATGTCAATTTAGGAACCAGATACTGGCATGAGATTTATGAGCCCAGTTTGTGAGAACCTCCTTTATTTTGATGTTACTTGTATGGCCGGTGTGCGGATCAAAGTTCGCTCGACTTCAGCTCCCAAAATGAAACACAGGATGCACCGCAATGCACAACAAAGAATGGAGCTCAAGGCAAAAGCCCTGCCTGAAGCAGAGAAGCATGCGGATGCTAACAGCCAAATGGGAAATGAGAAAAGTTTAGACTCTGAGAGTGGGAGAGCAATGTTTGAGCTGCAGCTATCACAGTTATCACAGCTATCACACTTTAAACCCAGAAACCTTAGATAGCCCACAGTGCAACCATATTGGTCTGGTAGAAAATACTAGTCCTGCTTCCTCTAAACAATATCCCTTATTTCTAAAACAGGCATAAATACATGACAAGTTATGGCAGTTCCTCAGACTCAGGTTCAAACTCAGGTGTAGGATCAGGCTCAGACAAAAGTAATTACAAGACAAACTAGCCCACATGTAACCTCTCCCTCACTGATGCACGAAGTGGTAAAAGCTACCCAAGTACCACTTTCCATGATGACTGGAGCAAGCGTAGAGAATAAAATCCCAAAGAAGTGCAGAGGAGATAGAGGATAGTGGAGAGTAAGTCAAAAGCATACTTGCCACTATACTCAGAGAAATCCAAGACTTAAAGTATCACAAGCACAAGAGATAGCAATGCTCAATTAAAGACTCTCAAAAAGGGAGGAAAACATGTCCACTATCCTGACAAGATTGAAAGAGGCAGAGAATCGGGTTTCAGATCTAGAGGACAAGGTGGCCGATATGCAGCAAGAGATTTTTCAATTGGATAAAAGTAAATATCAGATTGAGAATAAGCTGTAATAATTGTAATAGACGCTCTAATCTCTGACTGGTTTGTATTCCAGAATGAAGTGAGGGCACTCAAGTACTGAAATGTTCTGAGTCACTACTGAAGAAAGCAATACCGGAACTGGATGGAGATTTAACAATCACCAAAGCTCACAGGGTAGCAGGCCAGAGACATGCAAATGCAAAATACCCTTGAAGGCTACTCCTGAAATTTGCAGACTATCGCATTAAGGATCGCATTTTGAGCTTAAGGCATGCTACACTTTATTGTTATAGTGTCCAATACACTTTCTCCTGTGAAATGGTACTACAATAATAATGGGATGTAATTGGTTATCGGTGAAAGAGTATTTCAATGCACATGTTACTTTTTCTTGTGAGAATATTGCCTGCTTAATGCATGAGACACTTTCTTTGTACTTAGTGAAATATTGGTCAATATTTTGGGATAAGGTTCAGGGTAAAAATACTAAGCCCCTTTAGAAAACAAGATACATAAAGAGGCTGTAAAGGTAATATTGCTAAATGTCAATGGTCTTAATATTAAATGAAAAGCTCAGGCAATAGATACATGGCTGAGAGGACACAGCCCGGATATTGTCCTTTTACAGGAAACACATTTAGATGGCACGAGTAAAATGTTTAGACAATGGACCAGCTTTCAGTGTTCTTCAAATTCAAGCACTGCCCACAGGGGTGTAGCGATATATGTTGGTATGCATCTACCCTTTCAAGGAACCTTTACACGCACTGATTTAGAAGGAAGGTCGGTGCTCACCAGTGGCATATTGAATAAAACATGGCTTACTATAGCTACGATACACACACCAATATTAGAACACCCCTTCCCATTAATAGAAATGAAACAAGCCCTAATTAAAATCCAAGGTCTCGCCATTTTGGGCGGAGATTTACATTTTCTGCAAGATCTGGATTTGGATACATTGTCCGCCACACGTTAACAAAATAAACCGCAAATGGTCAAAGCATTAGCTAATTGCAAGAGGAAATTGGATCAAGACAATATTTGGCAAAATCAATACCCCAAAATGCGTGAATTCTCATGTTTTCCTGCTAAATACAACTCTGCTTCAAGATTATTTCTCTCTATGTGTAGTCTGAATCCAGGTAAATACAAGCATATACAGAATGCTTTTTCTGATCATGCTATACTTAAAATGGAAGCAACGGGAATTAAAGTGTGTTTTTTTAATAAAGTTAACCTAAATGATGAACAATGGTGCACAGAGTTACATAATGAGATTTAAAACTACTTCAAGGTTAAAAGTAATACTGCTTGAATAGAGAACATTTGGGAGGCCCTTAAGACAACTATTTGTGGATATAGTATGACTAAAGCGATTCAGCAAAGAAAAGTAAATGCTGCAAATAAATAATTATTCAATCAGGCAAATATACGCATGCAAGAATATTACTATGCACAAGGGTATACTGCGTTTCTACAAAAGGTATACGTAGAAAGCGAATATGAGGGTCGACTTTTCGCTAGGCAGTCTACAGAACAAAAAGTTAACAACAAGATTACATCCTTATTAGATATAGAGACTAAGGTCTATTTAACAGATCCACTAGATATCTAGCACGCTTATCTTCAGCATTACGAGACAATATATAACTTGCAGCAACAGTTTTTCAGATTAGCTTCACGAATGAATAAAGGTCAAGCCCAAAGCTGTTAGCTACATTTTCACTTGAAGAAATAGATAGGGTGGTGAAATCTCTATCTAATGGTAAATCAGCAGGGGAAGATGACATTCTAGCAGAACTATACAGAAGATTTGCATACATTTTAAACTATGGAAATTTTAGAACTTGCAAATCATATACTGGAAGGAGGTGAGTTCCCGCCATCCTTTCATACAGCATTTGTAGTTAGTTTTTTTTTTTTAAAACATAATAAAAAAGAAATTAGTAATTCCTATAGGCCAATTAGCATTCTAAATGTAGACTTTTAGACCAGGCTTTTTCAGTGGGTTTATCCCCAGACTTTTTGCTTTTTGGACTCCTGTTTTGGACCCTGTTTTGTTGGTTTTATGACTTTGGGCACTTTTCCACTGCTGATCAGTGCTAAAGTGCATATGCTGTCTTTGTAAATTGTTAATATGGATTGGTGTTTCCATGATTGGCATGTTTGACTTATTACTAAGTCCCTAGTACCATACACTTTGGGGTCTTATGTCCGCCCGCCACCGTAGCGGAATGCGGGACCGTCCACCAGGGGTGCGACGGTCCCGCACCTGCAATTAGGAAGCCACCGCCACGGTGGTGGTGGCATCCCCCATTCCCAGCTTTGTGGGAATGCACAAGGTGACAGGCACCTAGCGGTGCTTGCCACCTTGTCCATGCCAATGCAGGGAGGTACCATAGGTACCCCCATGTGCACCCCCCACCCTTCCAACATCCTGGGGGCCCGCTACAGGCCCCCAACAGCAGGTCATGGAAAGGCTCATCTCCGCCCACATAATAATATGGATGGAGGTGTCTTGCAGACACCACCACCATATTATTCAGGTTTTCCACCGGTCGACGAGTCGACTGGCAGAAAAGCGGCGGACGGTCTTCCCATCTGCCGTGGACCCCCCAGCCATCCTAATGTGGCGGGGGGTCATTCATGGCAGGATGGTGGGCGGATCGCCCCGCCAGGCCGGCAGAGGCTACCGCCGTCCCGGCGGGGGCAATCCACCGGCCCGGCAGGGGCAATCCACCCGCCATCCTTATGGGCCCCTTTGTGTGCCAAGGGCCTGTAAGTCAATGGCTGCTGGTGGGCCTGCAGCACGGATTGTGCCACCCACACAAGCAGCCTTTTAAAGAGTTCTCAGACCTGCCACTGCAGTGTCTGTGGCAGACAAGTACTGCCATGTCGAACTTGCAAGTGCAACCACTTGCCAGGCCCTAACCTTCCCTTTTTTTGTGAGTCACCCCTAAGGTAGGCCCAAGGTACCCCTGTGGGTAGGGTGCAGTGTATGTGAAAGGCAGGACATGTCCTGATGTGTGTAATATGTCCTGATAGTGAATTACCGTGAATTTTGTTTTTCACTATTGAAAGGCTATCTGTCCCATAGGTTAGAATGGGAGTTTATTCATAACATCTTATAAATATAACTTCCCATTGGGACAAGATTGGAAGGCAAAGTTTAGTATACCTGAACTCAGAATCTAAAGATGCATCTTTTAGTAAGGATGATTTTCATATTCTGTGTTAGAAAATACCACTTTAGCCATCCTGTTTGCCTCTGCTGGTTTGTGTATTTACTGACTGGCTTTGAAGTGGCTGTAGCTGGGGATGTGCATTCACTGTAGACAGCCCCTCGGGGGGTTGAGGTGTGTCCTGCATTTCCTGAATTAGTCAGGGCTGGGCTGAATAAACTTGGGCAGCATTTAGAGTAGGGGAGGAGATTTCCTTTCTCCTGAATGGGCCTGGTCTGCCTTATACAATGCTGTCTCCACCTCCTGCAAGGAAGCTGCAACAGAGAGGACAGAACTGGTTTGGACTGAGCACAGGGCCTCTCTGACAGCAGAGAGCAAACAGAAATGGGCGATAAATGTTGGGGCCCAGACCCCTGAACTTTAGATTACTTTTGGAATTCAAGATGAACCTCTGCCAAGGAGAAGAACTAACCTGTCACAAGGTGCCTGTGACTGTGTTGGGCCTCTGGAGGTTGTATCTGCTGTTGGGAGCTGGAAAAGTAATGCAACTACGAGAAGCGTGACGCATCTGCACCTGTTTCCAATGCATCACCAACGAAACGGACCCAGCGCCTACCCGTGACTGGCAAAAACGTTGCAAACCGAATCCTGTGCACCTATCTCTGAAGTCTGAGATCACCACAATGATTCTGACGCAGGCCCTGCTGTGCAGCTGCAAGAACCAACGCATTGTGGGACCCCGGCTGAAGAAACCAATGTAGCGCCATTGCCACTCATCAAGAACCAAGGCATCCCCGATTCTCATGCATCGCACCGGGGCGTCAAGACTACAACAACACCAGGGTTTCGCAGTAAGAAACCGACACATCACCTCCCTGCACAGTAAGAAACTGACACATCATCTCCCCTTCAGTAAGGAACGACTCATCACCTCCCCTGCATGGCAGTAAGGAACTGACGCATCACCTCCCCTGAAGTAAGGAACCGATTCATCACCTTCCCTGGGTGTAAGGAACCGATGCATCACCTTCCCTGCGCTGTTTTTGACTGTGATTGTGACACGCCCAGGGTCTTTGTGTTGAAAGTGTTGCTACTATAGTTGGCTATGGACAGAACTGTTTCTACCTTTTGAATGTCATGTTTTGATTAATGTATTGTGGATTTTTGTTATTTTGGTCTTGTTTGGTTTAGATAAAGATTATTTATTTTTCTAAGCTGGTGTGGTGTCCATTTGTAGTGTTTTCACTGTATTACTGTATGTGTGCACAAATGCTTTATACACTGCCTCTGAGATAAGCCTGTCTGCTCATGACAAGCTACCAAGGGGGTGAGCAGGGGTTATTTTAGGAGTGTATCCCCCCTTACCCTGACTAGGAAGAAGGGTCCTTACTTGGACAAAGCTGCAGATCATTGTCAACTAAAGACCCCCATTTTGAACATGGACAATAAGATTTGTACTTAACTTTTATCTAATCGGATGAGCAGTATTAAAGGATCGATTATTCACCCTGATCAGTGTGGTTTTGTGGCAGGAAGACAGCTTATTTCAATACAAATGTTTTAATAGAAGCCCTAGATTTCACGATAGAAAACAAAATGTCTGCCCAAATAATGTTTTAGACGCCAAAAAGGCTTTCGATTTAGTATCCTGGGAAAGCATTTTTACTATTCTTGGGGTTTTTGCGTTTCTTAAAGACGATACCCATATAATTGCTCATTTAGATACGGGAGCCACTGCTAAAGTAATTATTAATTCCAGGAATATTGGTACTGGTGAAGTTAACAAGGGCCTGTGACAGAGGTACCCCTGTCGCCAATACTCTTTGCTCTGTTTTTAGAGCCATTGGCAATAGCCATTTGAACTAATGCAACTGCAGCAGCACTTATAAATGGGATGTCAAATATAAAACTATACACTGACAACATTGCCCTATTTCTCAAACCTGACATCCAGGAGAACATTTTGGGGATTTTCTAAGAATTCCAAGAGTTTGGTAGCTATCAGATTAATATGTTAAAAAATGAAATTCTATTATGTAACTGTGCACAAGAAACTTTACTGCCTGAATTCCATTCTTTAATCAACGCCAGATCAAAATGTTATTTAGGAATATATGTTACTGAGAACATGAATGATTTGTATATATGGAATTATGTACTATTAATTGATAAGATTAGGCTATTATTTCCTAAATGGACTAATTTGCCTCTTTCATTAATGGAGCATGTCACCTTAATTCGCATGTCTATTTTACCTCAATGCAACCTCTTATTTTACGCAAATCCATGTGCTTTGCAGATTATTATTTTTTTCTTGATTTTCTTCTGCACAAAAAAACACCTAGATTGGCACTAGACACTTTAGACAGACCAATTATGGAAGGAGGTCTTCCCAACTTAAAGGACTTTTACTTTGCGAATTTTGCACACAACACTCATAGATTTAGTAGCTGGATAGGCAAGTATAGATTATTATTATTATTTTATGATACGTTTGTTCCAAGAGTACAACATTTCAGATTTCTAAAAAATCCCGAAAAGTCAGATATAAGGTATTGCAATGGTTGTTAAAACAAATAGCACAAAGGTATAAGTATTATAATATACCTTTGGTCACTGGTTCAGTTTGGTTGGTGGATATTTATGTGGGAAACTGACATTTGATGGAGGAAAATACTATACAGAAATGGGAAATGGGAAAGAAATGGATACTCCATGATTTCCGATTTTATTAATATAGATGCCTGGAAAAACTTGAGTGAGATTGAAAATAGTATAATGTTTTTTAAGGACAAATTGCAATGGTCTTATTTTTTGATCAGACACTTCTTAAAAGATATAGATCTTACTTTGCTTGCTCCAAAGTTGGATCTCATGGAGGAATTGATTGAATAAACTGCATGCCATTCAATCAGTGGCGGGATTTCCATTCTTAGAAGTAATATTATTAATAAAAAGTTTGAGAAGGCCCGCAATAAGTGGCAGGCTAAGGAAAATTTCCATCTCTCAATGGGAGTTTGGAATAAGACTAACAAAATCAATGCCACTTTATTGAAATGGGCTAATTTTAGGAGAATGCAATGTTAAGCTAAATGGCTACTACATAGAACTCCAGTGTTTCTGCATGAAATTTGCCCCCAGGTACCAGATATTTGCTTTCGATGCTCAGAAGGAAGCGAGGGTAATTGGATTTACATCATCCGGTATTGTCCAAAAATAAAACAATTTTGGGAGGATATTGAGAAATATTGTATTCACAATTTAGAGTCTCTGGCGGTGATAGATCTCCAGACCACCTTTATGGGATATTCTCTCAATACAACAATTACTCCCTTACAAGAGAAACACATATTTATTATTGCATTAGTAGCCATATCTTTGATATTGCACAATTGGTGGAGTGAATTTACCCCAACATTTCAGCAGTGGTTAAGCAAAATGTGTCGAGTTCGGGATTTGGAAAAAAATATATGCTCTATGGTCAGGTTCTTACTCAAAGTATAAATTGATATGGGAGTTTCTCTGACAGGCATGGGGGTGAAATGAGTTTTGAATGAAAATGTAAATGTATTATTCTGGGAAATCTGAAAGGCTATAGTGGAATATACAATATTAATATTTGGTATGAACATTGTTTTTCTATTTCTCTTTTAAAAAATAATCCTTATCTCCTTCCATTTTAATTGTATTAACTTTATAACTTTATAACTTTTATATTCAAAATCTATTATTTTCATTTTTAATATATAAATATTTTTCCAAGTACAATAATACATATACAATATCAGCATGTGTCCATGAATAGCAAACATATGAGTACATAAAAGTAGCCAAGACAAATACTATTCAATAAATAAGGTAGCAGCACTAAATCAACCTACAATCCAAATTATAGACAAGTTCTGGGGATAACAATTATCAATACAATGAAACTAAATAAAGCATATCCAGTGAAGTCGTTAAAGCTCCCCATATCTTCCTCCTCTTCTTTTTAGCCCGCATCCCCTTACGTGCATACAATGCCATTTCAAATTGATACACATGTAAAAAACGTCCATTCCATTGCTGTAAGGTTGGGGTAAAGGATCTAGCCATGATGAAGAGATACACAGCCTAAAAACTGTCATAGCAATTAAAATCATTTCCACCCTGGGACCCGTCAATATTTTGTCTGCCCCCACTAACATAAGTTGTGCAGATGGAGTGATTTTGTAGTTCAGGACTTCTCCCAAAAAGCCTACTATTTTCTAATTCTAACAGATTTAAGCTAAGGCAAAAGTAAAATATATGAGCCAAATCCACCTTCGACCCCTGGCATCTTGGGCACCTAGTCGCTACCATGCCACCCGATTTAGCAATCTTTGCTGGTGTTATATAAAGATCAAATAGTATCCTGTAGTGTTGTGACTGTAGATTTGAGGTAAGCATAACTGCCTCTCCAATGAGTCAAAAAAACTGGAGCCAGCCTAATCAAGTCTGTCTTGCCATTCCCCATTCTGTTTCTCCAAATCATCAGGAACCAATTCCATCAGACCACCATATAGATGCGAGATGGAAGGGGTAGTATTCTTTACCAGTACTTCCAGCAAAGTAAAAAATCCCTAATCTGTAAGTAATTAAAGAAATCCAGTGGCCCAACATTAAATCTTCTACAAATCACATCAAAGGGTGCGTACAGATTCCCAACGAGAAGATCTCCAAACATGCCCAGTCCGCCACTTCCCCACCTAGTAAAACAGCTGTTGTGAAATATGCTGGGCAGTTGTTCATTCCGAATTAGGGGAGTATATATGCTATACCTACCTACCCCAATTTTCTTTCGAACCACTGCCCAGTTTAAAATGCGGCATATAAAGTCTTAAAACGGGTTCGCTTAAAATAGCTTGGCTCAAAAAACTTCATTAAACATCCATGTGCTGCATTGCTGATCAGAAGCTCATAAATTGAGGGTATATAACCGCTTGCGCGGATTTCCACTGCCTGATTGTTGAGTAATATATTGTAGCAGCGGCAAGATAATGTAATCTAAAATTGGGGTGCGCCCAACTCCCCCCTCTCTCTGTGTAAGCACATAAAAGCATTAGCTCTTCTAGTTTTCCCAAATACCCAAATAAAGCTAGCGACCAGTCTGCCAATTTTCTGAAACCATTCATTATTAAATTCCAGTGGAACAGTGTGAAACACATATATCAGTTTAGGTAGAAAAATCATATTGACTAAGTTGCATCTTCCCATTATAGACAGTCTCAGATTGTCCCACCATTTAAAATCCTACTTGGCTTTCTCGAGAATAGGGGTCAGGTTTAGGTCGATTATACGCACCCCTTAGGAGTGATACATATTCCTAAATAAGTAGCTTCGCTCATGATCCTATTATCAGAGGAAGATCTATGACTGTTAATCAAAATTGTGGTTTTAGCCCTATTTAGCAGAAACCCAAATCTGGTCCCAAAGTTTCCTTCAATCTCCTCTACCGCCCACAGAGCTCTATCCGGATCACTGGTAACTATGGCCACAGTCCCAGCCCTGTAAGCTAATGGTCACAATATCATGGGAAGATTCTTACCTTTTGAGAAAAGGATCAATAAATAAGGCAAATAGCAGAGGGGAGATAGGACTGCCCTGTCTTGTACCCTCTCTATTAAAAAAGGCTCAGATTCATGTCCCATTATTTGCAGATGGGCTATAGGTTTGTCAAACATTGCACGAATTGCACCGATGAAATCTCCCCCAGACCATTGTGTTCCAGAACTTTCCATAAAAAGGCCCACGACACCCGGTCGAAGGCCTTTTCGGCATCCAGTAAAGCCGCCTCCATTGGTTTTGCCAGAACTTCAGTTGCATGAAATAGAGAGATGACCCATTTTAACAATTACCTTAGGTCCCTCTTCCGGGAATGAATCTGTGCTGCCCCTCAGACACCAATTGGTGTATTATACCTGATAGTCGGGGGCAAAATTTTAGAATAGACCTTCACATCACTATTAAGCAATGTGATTGGTCTATAGAAGCCCATAGCTTCGGGATCTTTACCTTTTTAAAAAAAAATTATATTGTCAAACGCCCATGACTTGGTGTCAGGGTTCCGAATTTAACTTTGTTTACTAGACACATCAATTCCTGCTGTATTTCTGTAAAAAATACCTTATAAAATTCAAGAGGGATGTGGTCACCCCAACAGCCTTCCCCGATGGTAGGGCGAACACAGCTGCCTGTAATTCATCAGGTAGCATTATTCCCCCTAACATCAGCCTCTCCTCATCTGTGATTTTGCCCGACTAGAGGAGTCTTTATACAGATCGGCATAAAAGCTCCTCTAATTTCTCAGGGTTCTTTGACTATGTTTCCCTGCATGTTCTTAACCTTAGTAATACAGCCAGCCGAGCACTTTTGTTATGCCCTAGCTGCTAGAAACTGTCCAATGGGCTCACTATATTCATAGCGGTCCTGCTCTTTGGACAAATACTTCCCAGCTGTTTTCTCTGCAAAATATTTGTTTAAATGCACCTTAGTAATAGCTATCAGGTTCAGAACAAGGGCAGAGTCATTCCAAGATAATAGTTAATTACCCAAGAAATTAAACATAAAAGGATCATCTAGTACTGGGGCATAAATTGTACATAATGTGAAGGAGCCACAGCCCACCTTGCATTCCATTATCGCCAATCTTCCCAGCTTGTCTACAATGTTACAGCCATGGGTAAGAGAATCACTTTCGCTAGGATCGCAACCCCCCCGTTCCTAGTTTCTTGCATCATATAACAAATAGCTTTCAACCAAAGGTATTCAGCAGAGCTCTATCTTTGCCTTCAACGTGGGTATCTTATAAACAGTATCCATCTGCTCTTAAAAAGCTTAGTTGCTCTTGTCGCCTTCTTTTGGCTTTGTCGTTTAACCCGCATATGTTAATAGAAGCGATTCGCAATCTAGCCATAACCCTTACAGGAGATCAATACCACCAAAGAGAGCAACCCTGGTAGAACTAATACCTTGCTACCACATCCTATCTTTTGCACACGGCTGACTTCTCCGAGAGCTGCTGCCCGCACACTTTTACTAGTATGCCCATGTGAAATGCACCGCTGTTTTTCTAGCACAAAAAAATACATCATCATGCTAGCAATTACACTTAAATCCACTTGCTCTATATTGAGTGTCACACCATCACACCATCATCCTCCACCCTCTCCCCCACCTCAACACACTCCCTGACCCCTTTCACACTCTCTCCCCTTCCCGCTAATCCTGCTAATGAAAACTGCCAGACCAAACTGGTCTGTTGGAGGGAGACCGGAGGTCAGCACCACAAGGCTCCCCCTCCCCTTTCAGCTGTAACCCCCTCACTCCCACCATAGAAAAGTTCCCAAAGAGAAACAAATTCAAGAAAAAGAAAATTAAAGGTGACCCATCACTAATATTACAGTATCTCAGGTCAGTTCTCAAATAGGGTCCCCGTACTTATGCATTACCACTACCCAACATGAACTGAGACAAATGTTCTTTGGCCTTAATTTCAGATGTAAAAAATTTAACAGGGCCACAAACAATAGTTTTCAGTCTGGCAGAAGCCAATAGATATGCTTCGAAGCCAGCACCTTGGAATGGTTTAATCACCTGTCGCAAACGCCACCAGCTTTCAACAGTTATGTGACAAAAATCAGGGCGTACGAAAAATGATGATCCTTGCATCCGGGCGGGCTTGTTCAAAAATTGCCTGGTGGAGCAAAAAGTTCCCAAAAAATACTAGGATAGCCCGTGGTTGTCTTGAATTCATGCCATCCTGACCTGATTTATTACAAATCATTGGGAACCTGTGTACTCTTTGAATTTCTGTAGCCCAGTTCCAGCCTGACAGTTCGGGGAAGGCAGTCTTTAAGAGATCCAGCATGTAAGAGCATATATCCTCCCACTCACTGCCTTCATCAATCCCGAGGAACTGGAGGTTATTCCTACGCTGTTGATTTTCCAAGTCCTCCAGAACCCATTGTACATTGGTTAATTGGGACTCCTGCATCTTAGTTTGCGCTTTCACTTTTGTGAACACTGCATCCAGGGCTGTAGTCCTTTCCTCAATGCAACTCAGGCGCTCTCCAATCTCAGAGCATGTCTTCCCCACTTTTAGAACAGCACCTTCCAATTCTTTTGTAGTATGCCTTGCCCTTTTACTATCCGCCCGTGTTTCAGGCTGATGTTCTTTAATAGACTCCAATATTAAGTTTAACTCAGGATTTAAGGTATCCGTTGACTGTGAGGCAGAAAATTCCCTTTCGTTCAGGGCTAATGTTTCAGATGTCCAACCATCTTTGTATGGGAATAGTCCCACTTCAAGCTGCTGCTGGTTAATTTCCTCATCCTCCTGTTCCGTGGCTCTGTACTACCCTTGCGGGTTTTTTTGTGCTTCGGGAACTTGAGTGCAGTCTCAGGTGCTTCTAATGTGCAGGACTCCGAAGTTGAAGAATTAGTGCGTCTGGTTTTGCTTATATATGAATCAGGGGCCTCTGACTCTGAGCCATCTGTCAGGGAAAATAATGTATTCGCCCCATCCAAGGTAAGGTCTGTCACTGCCGCTGCTTCATTCTGCTCTATACCATGCTCTATGTTGCCCCCCTCCTTGCCACCTCCTGCTGAGTTCAAGGTTTGTTCATGTGGTAAAGTCACACCTGAGACGGCAGGGTCTAGGTCTGCATCTACTGTTAAGCCCACCCAGTTTCAAAACAGTACCTAGCTGACTCGGCACGATGCCCAAATTCTTGCTAGCAAAAATTTTGGTTATGGCAGGTGGTGGCGTGGGCCGAACATCATTACCCAGACCGCGGCTAACTCCTCCATTCCATCCCCTGCATTGGCATCTTTAATAACAGCTTGATTTCTCATTTTTCCTGAACCTGTGCTTCCATATCTATGCTTCCGTGCTTGAAAATCAGCTGGCTTATCTGACCTACGGCAGGCTGATCAAGAGAAGAATCTTATCTGGCAGCCAAGGTTCTGGCACCAGGATTTGCCAATGAAATAATCACTTCACCTTTGTCTTTCTGTGTTTTTGATAATTTTGATGGCATCCTGAAACAGGTAGCCACCCAGGCAGTACTAGAGCCATGTCCAGCCACCAATTGCAGGAGCCCTTTGATGAGTCCTGCCAAGAACACCGAAGCACCGATGTGCTGCAGGCTCGAGCACAGAGAAGAACCAAAACGCACCAAAACGCGAAACTGCCTTCTCCAAATGTTGAAGACCTAGTCAGCATGCCGTGTCATGTCGGGAACAGAAAACCAGCACCGCTCGACAGCACAGGTAAATCCGTAGGCAGCACTAGCAGGCAGCTCCCGTAGTGCCCGCGGGAGGGAGCGGGGGTGTTAAGGTCCTCGGGAGAGCTCCGCTGCAATGCTTCTATATGACTGCCATCTTGCTTTCCAAGTTCTCCAACCAGCCAAAATTAATTTTTTATAATGATGAGGTTGACGATAATGTGATTGTTCAATTGTCTGAAATAAAAACATATAATAAAAGAAATTCACATTTTTAAACACGCTTCTTTTAATATGTTTATGAATGAATAAATAAGAATAGCTCTTTTCAATCTAAAAATAAATACAGATTTATAATGTCTATCTCTAGAACACCATAGTTCACAATTTATTATGATTTTTTATAAGCACCTATTAACAGGTCTTGATACCAGTTTCATTTGCATTAATTCAGGTAAGTCTTTTAATATAATTATGAGGTGAAGAAATTTGCATTTTTTTTTGTTTTTTTATGTAGCTATTGTTTATATTTTATGGTTGGTTTTACATTTATTGGCACATTTGAGATATGTATATTGTTCTGTGAAGTTGTAGGTATGAGAGGGTTTCAATCCGTATTAGATGTTGGGCTTTGTACTTTAAGGACAATTTAAACATATACTAATTTGGTAAATTAGTTAGTTTTTTTGCGGTTGGTCTTATAAAATGTATATTTTTAATTGATGGATGTTGAACTACTTTTCTAGAGGATTTTGGAGATATATTATACAATCATTTTAAGGAAAATGCAATAGGGTTTTATATGTTCACTTATTTTACCACCTAATTTTTTGATTGCTCACCTATTTTTTTAAATTCCTGTTTTAGAGTGATATACAAAATGTGTATGTATTCATAGATATTATTTATTTTTCCATTTTTCTCTATTTTTATAACTTTTTTCTGATATTAGACATTTTTCACAAAACTTGTGCTTCAATGTTGCAAATCAACACAAATGTAAGTACATTTTTATTTCTCATCTCTTGAAATAAAACTTTTCTCTTTAATATTTTTCCCTAGCCCAGTATTTTCTTTCATGTGTGACATTTGAATTGAAATATTCTTGCTAGAATAATACTGTAACCTAATTTGAAATTAAATGTTCGATTGTAACAGGTGATTATTTTCTTACATGGGAGAGTGCCTGTTTTGATGGGTATTTGTCTAGTTTGCTTCAACAACCTAAGACATAGATTTTAACTTACTGCCTTATTTTAATTTTGATGATAGATAGCACTGTTATTCAAATGTTTTATATAATAATAGTTCAGTCTTTATGATGGTTTTGCTTGAGTGATGAGGGTATTCAGTGGGTTCTGAATACCATTTGATGGTACTTTTTCTTATGTTTGGCTTTGTAATTATTCAAATCTTTGCTTAAAATATCTCAATTGGAATTTTGCTTTGAATATTGCAGTTTGTAGTAAATGTTTACATTTGTGTAATATTTATATTGGTTTAATTTTGCTCTTATCTTTTTTTAAACTCGTGACAATATTTTAGTAGACTATATTTTAGTTTTCAGAACTTTTTATGTTTTCATTATTTTTAAGAAACACTTTATTTTAGTATTTGAAATGTTTGTAAATTATGTTATTTAGACAATATTTTGATAGACACTACTTATGTTGTTGATATTATTATTAATTGCATGGTGAACACAGAAAGTAGTTATTTTTCTGTATTATATTTGGGCATCAACATATTGTCACCACAAAATTGCTGTTGTTGATATTGTATTATATAAGTTAGACAGGTAGAACAACAAAGGTATATGGTCAGATTGTCCCGCTCAAACACACATATTACATCTGGCCTGATCTAACAAGAGTCGTTGTGTCACTTGTACTTCCACCACCTTTCTGAGAATCTATGTTAATCTTTACATTCACTGTATTTAACATCTGGATTTGGCCAAGGAACTCAATAACTTCAGCAAAAATGTCCTATACGGGTCATCATCCAAATAGAAGTAGCCAGGAAAGTTCCATCTACTGTGTAAGAACGTAGGCTATTAATTGAGGTGGATGGTAGTCAACCACAAGAAATAAGATCACAAAATTGTTAAGGTAAATTGCTGTTTCAGTAATTTAAACCAAGGCTCAACCTCCTAGTAGCTATGGCACAGAGAAGATAGGCCTCATTTAGGAAAATGTGTAAAGAAGTAAGCACCAACAAAACAGTTAACAAGTAAAACACAGAAAAATGAAAATCCAACACTTAATTTAAAATGAGAGAAAAATGTAATCAGTTAAATTACACAATAATAACAAATCAGAGAAATTAACTTTTAAAGATTCAATACAAAAAGTGCAAAGAAAAAGTAAAGTGCTAGTGAGTTGACTGGGACATAGGCATGATTTCAAACTTACTGTGATAGAGCACAGTTCGGATACATCAAGCAGGTTTGGTCTGGTCAAAAATGTGACCTTCTGACTTAGTCTCTGAAATGGAAATCAAAATCTTCATTCAGGCCAAAGTTTAAGGTCTATCCACCAAAGTCTTCTCACAACTGGATAGCTGATGGATGAGGTCCCACTAAAGCTGTTTGTTCTGGGGGGTAAAGCTCAAAGTAGGAGAAATTAATATTTTGCAGCCACTGAAGTCTTTGCACAAAGCGAATACATTTTGAGCCTGCACCCGATCCAGATTTATAACTTCCCACTTAGGGCCTGATTTTGGTGGGAGAAGTACACTTTGTCAGAGTGGTGAAGGATTTTACCTCGGCCACCATAGTGGACTAGCGCCCATCAAATTTAGACCATACATTTGCACAGGAAGTGACACACTGCATTTTCTATCCTCCATCTGTACAGGAAGTTACATCACTGGTTTGGTTCCCACCCACACCATCCATAAAATAAGTCAAGAAAGAGTACTTCACCATCCATCTGCACAGGAAGTGACACCGCTGCATTCTCCATCATCCATCTGCTTAGGAACTGGCATCGCTTGATTTTCTATCATCCATCTTTACAATAAGTGACATCATTTATTGCCTTCATCAACAAAAGGGCATTGCCTGTCTAGAGCAAATATGGCCAGATAGGTCCTTAGGCTAGAATCCTTGCTCACCTAAAGCTCACAAGGTACAATAAAGCCATACTTATCAACCAGAACTCTATACTGCCAATCCACACAATTATGCCCAGATGGAGACCACCTAGTCTCACATAGTATTCCCACAAGACATGAACCCAACATTATACACATCTGACAATTACCAGAGACCCTCAAACCACAAAACACACATTCTACCTCATGCTCATGAAAGCATCAACGACAATCCGTTGCGAACCCACAATACCCCTTGACTGGCCCAACCACCTTGCCATCCCTATTTCCCTGCTCAATATCTTACAAAGAAACCACGATCAATAAACATGAGAATACCAAAACTCAAGATCCTTCAAAGGCTTCACCACAAACATCTTAATGCTAGCACCAGTGCTTAATTTGTCCAAAAAACAAATGCCAGGACTCTCGTCAGGAGGCCACTGCAGCTTGCAGCACACATTGCCCCTACCAGGCTGCTAGTGGTAGTAACAACACAACTATTAATGATCACACTCCTACAAGTGTCACAATTCGGACTATTCCAGACCCCCAAAGCTATAAGAATGGCTTGGGAAGCAGGTAATAGTCAAGTCAAGAAATACTTTATTCGGTTCATAACAAAAACAATAAAAGTATAGTACATAGTACATCGAAGTCAAGACCGCTATTAAAATATAACAAAACAATTGTACGAATTTTTGCAAACCGTACAATACAGTTACATATATATATAAAAGACATACATTTTAAATATCATTAAAAAAAAAAAAAAGAAACAAAGCACTCGGTCATAATTCATAAATTTCCCACTATGTACACTATAGTCAATTAATCTTTTTCCTCAGTCTCATTGCTATTGCCAAAAAATGTGCTATATTAAAGATCTCCCAGGTATTACCCAACAGCTGTAGGTACACAAGAGCAGGTTTAACTTGTCTAAAGCCCTTAACTTTAATAAGAGGAATAATGAACTTTTTACGAATGGGGCACAAATGTTTACAAAAGAAAATAAAATGCACAGTGTCTTTAATAGAGAATCTATCACAAGAACAAATCTCCAGATCCATCTCCTTCGTCCACCCTGGGCGTTCGGTAAGCAGAAGGTGGAATTTGTTCAATCTAAACTTAGTCAATAAGTAACGATGATTCATATTATTGATGATTCCCAGATAGGGTTCTATGCCACTGGAGGTAATTAACAACTGGTAAGCCCTTACTGTTGGTTTACATAATTCCTTTTCTTCTCTTGCTAGATATACCAACTGCTTGTATGTATCTTTCACCCATTTCACATACCCCTTTAGTAAATTACTTGGGTGATCAAACAATTCTGGACGACCCATTTCTATTGTTAGTTTTTTAACATAGTTCAACCAGGGGATGGCATTACCATACTCAAGGGCTGAACAATCCCTGAGAATCTCATGATTCCGCTCTAATTCAGGGTTTAACCATATTGAGATCCATTTCAATAGCGGGGCAAAGGCTATGCGGTCTACTAGATATTCTACCCCGCACTCTTGGTGAACAATGTATCCAGGTGTTGACTGGGGAACGGATAAGATAGATTTCAAGAACTTATCCTCTGCCACCTGCAACGCCTTTACATTTTTGAACCCCCACAGATCAGCTCCGTACATAGCTATTGAGATGCATTTGGCATCATAAGTTTTCAACACAGCCTGTAAAGGCTTCACCCCTAATTTACAGGCGAAGTCCAAGACAGCCAAGATAGACCTAGCAAAGGCATTACGTTTGGCAACTAGTTGGGGCAACCAGGTGGACTTATCGTCAAAAATAACCCCCAGATATGGAAATCTTGTAACCCTAGATAAAACGTACCCTTCACAGTGCATAGTCTGAATCTTTTGGGCTTGCTGCCCACGATCATTACATAAGATTTTGAAAAGTTCACACTTAAATCCAGCGCTTTCATAAAATTGGCAAATAGGTTTAAAAGACATTGCAGCCCCACTGCTGTGCGTGCTATTAAAGCGGCATCGTCCGCATATAATAATGCCGGAATGGAATACTTGCCAGCCCCTGGAATATCTTTGCACGCCTCCATTAAAACAGCACCCAGGTCATTAATATAGAGGGTAAAAAATAGGGGGGCTAAAATACACCCCTGCCTAACCCCGTTAGTGATCCCAATCTTGCCCGTACAGTTACCTAAGCGGTCATATCTAACTGTGGCTGTAAGGTCCCTGTGTAAATCAGCAAGAAAATACACAATGTTTTTATCAATACCAAGCTTAAGGAGCAATACCCAAAGTTTGGACCTATTCACTCGGTCGAAGGCCGAGGAAAGGTCCATAAAGGCTACATATAGCGTACCCCTTTGGGCAATGGTGTATTTTCCAATTAATAGCTGAAGGTTGAGGCTTTGATCTATAGTGCCTCGTCCCTTCCTAAACCCATATTGCAGGCATGAAAGGATATCTGTATCCTTCAACCAAGCTGATATTTTGCCTAGAACCACTCGCCCTAGCACCTTCACCGCAGAGTCAATGAGAGAGATAGGGCGATAACAACTGGGATCCCCTCTATTGCCTTCCTTAAAAATGGGTACGATGACAGATTCAGACCAGGTGTCCGGAATACCTGCAGTACATACCCTGTTAAAAACATTTCTTAAGACTGTGGACCAGGTCTTGACATCTGATTTAAAGAGGTCTGCTGGAACGCCATCGGGACCCGGAGACTTATTGCTCGTTATCTTCCCGATAGCGTCTGCCACCTCAATCTTAGTGACCGTTAAAGTATAGGGATCAAAAATAGGGGTAGGCATATTCACCTCCCCACAGTTTTCCCCTTCATAGACTGACTTAAAATGGGAGCACCACAACTGTTCCTGAATACCACAGTCTAATTGGTCATTACAAGGGTCATGGAAAAAGGGTTTGTTTACGACAGCCCAGAATTTGGCGCTGTTCCTGAGCACATCCACGGAGGTTAACTCTTCCCAGGCATCCTCCCGAATCTCTCTTCTGGTTTCCAGAGCTTTATTATAACTTTTCCTTAATAAGGCCACAGTAGCCCTATTCACTGGCTTACAATTCAGGGCAGCCTTCAGCTTTTTATTGGCTGACGAACAATTTCGGTCAAACCACCCCATCTCAGCAGGATCCTTAGCTTTCCCTGTACGTCTAAGGTCTGCTGAGACCTGGGTACAAATTATTGAAAAAGCCTCTAAAACCTCCTCATTCCCTGCTTCCAAATTCAAACACGTGTCCAGCTCAGATCCCACCTTCCTTATTAAGTTGGTATGAAAGTTTCCCGGTATGACTCTACTCCATCTAATCCTATGGGCCTGATCTATTGGACGAATATCAGATTTGTCCATTCTATTTTGAGCTATCACAGGCTTTATGATCAGGTCCGAAACACTGAGGGCCACTGGGTTATGGTCGCTGAGATGTGCGAATATCCATGAATCCTATCCCCCAGTGCTAAGCTAATAAAGATATAGTCAATAACTGAGTGACTGCCATTCCCTTTAAAGGTGGGTATCTCCTCATCCAACGTGGATGGAAGCATCAGACCATTATCCGCCAAAATTATTTCAAGGAGATCTCCCTGTGCAGAATGTTCAAAATGGGTCTCCCCTTGCTCTGCTGGACCTAATAGATCTAATGACAAACATTTATCCAGACAGCCATGGATATTGAAGTCTCCCATAACCATAATAAAACATTGATTTTTATTGACCTCCTTGTAATCTGCCAAAAAAAGATTTAACATGGCCAGGTGATCAGTCGTGGTGACTCTGTTGTATGAGTTATAAAAGTTAATAATTAGGACATCTCCCACCCCACTCAGAGAAATTTGTACTGCTAGGCAGTTTCGTGATCCCGTATCTAGTTGGATATGGGTACCAGGAATGGTAGCTGAAATTAGAGTAACCAGGCCACCCTTCGCCCTCCCCATATTAGATGGAACCGCCGGAATAAAATAACTCGAGTAACCATTCAAACTCAGGATATTCCCTTAATCCCAGGTTTCTTGTAGTCCTATAATATCACCCACACCAATAAATTCTCTCCATACTGGGTCATCTATTTTATTTTTGAGACCAGCAACAATCCAAGTTACCAACTTTATGGATGTACCCCTAGACCCTTGATCACGCCCATCTACAAGGGGGGCATTTCTTACCAGTGTAGCTGCACTGGGAACTCTAACCGGGGTGACAGGGACAATAGTATCTTTTTGGATCTCTAGTCACTCGTTTTTTCCCAGATTAGAAAAGGTATCAAATCTATTGAAGACTGGAACAGTGAATTCATAAGGACCTCTCCCTTTAAATAGATCACTACACACTGGCCTGATGTTATGTGGGGGATAAAATAACCCCAAAGGGAGTATGTTTACATACTCATTTTGAATTCTGACTGACCCAGCCTGCCTCAATATGTCATCAACCAGCCTGGGGGATCTAAAGCTTATGACGACACAGTCGCCTTCTAAGCTTTTCTTGATTTTACCCACCCATGGCACCCTTCTAATCATCATGAAATTGTTATCCAAATGTTGTCCCAAAACTGTTTTATTGGACAGGTAGTGGAGGGCCTTATTTTTTAGTGAGGTCCAATGTTCATTTTGGCCGCCCTCAATTTTGGGAACATTAGCAAGGATTATTGTATAAGGACATGCCTCTACTGGTAGATGTAATGACAATTCTCTCTTGGGGGGCTGTGTCGGTGGACTTAGTCTCCCCACTGGGCCCCGAGGACCCTGTTTCTCTCCCAGAGTGGCTCCAGTGACTTTTGGCACTAAAGATGGAATGCTTAGTCCTACGCCCTGGGAAGTCGCAAGGGGTACCGGTTGTTGGAGTGGGGTGATTATAGAGTCCAACAAGTTATTAACTGAGGCTGTAACTACACTTAGTGAGTGAGCTGCCGATGTACTTGGCCCCGTCTTTGAACCCTTAGTGAGAAGATGTTTTTCAATTACATTAAGTCGGCCCTCTATTCGTTCCAACTTAGCCATTAAAGGCGAAGTAAATGACCTAAGACGTGCATCCAAAATCTTAACAAAATCTGACATAATTCCCCCACTGCTGTTCTCAGTATCTAAATCAATACAATCATTTCTTCCCTCCCCCCTGTCCTCATTGTCTAGGTGGGGGACATTAACTCCATTTCGATCCAACCCAGATGCAGAGTTGCTATTTCTCGGCTGTTTTGCCTGTTGCCGGCCACCATATGGGGTGTTCTTAGCCTTCCTTTTCCCTGGGACGGTTTTACTACGATTGGTTGTCATGTCTGGTCTAGCCCTCAACCGCCTGGTGCATATAGCCACGGGGAAAGGAGCTACACTAGTTACAGGTAGGGGGGCGGGAGAAATCGTAAGACTATCTGCTGCTACTGACCCATTTGAAATCATGTAGGGGTGCGAGCAGTCCAATGAAGCATCAATGGGGGCAGGTTCCACTACAGGTAAGGACGGAGAAACTGTTTGCCTAATTGGATCCAAGGACAATCTCCGCTCAACTAAATCGATTTCCTTTGCAACTGCCGTTTCTACCTGTTTCAGATAACCATCAAGAGTCCCCATACCCACCGCCCTCATACCTGTTTTGGTGTTCACTTTAGCCATACTAATGGGTTGATTGTTACTAGTTACACCTTCCCCCTCAGGGACAAAACCAGGTTCTGATTCACAAAATGAAATGTCCCGCACCACACTTACAATTCGAATGGTCGATATGTATCCACAAGTAGGAAAGGGATTGTCCCAACCCAGCCTCCTCAGGCCTAAGAGGGCCCGCCCTTTGCCCGTGATTAGCCCGGCGCTGCCCGCGCGCGTCCCGCAACGCGCAGGAAGCCTGATTGTATTTAGCGCCTCCGGGTGCGGAAGTGGCTGTGTGTGGGGGCGGGAAACAAGCCGGGGATTCTGGGTGTTGTAGTCCTGCTCCCCCTACTCAGCAACCGCTAGATCTTCTGACAGCGGTGGCGGGGGGGAGCCGCAACCCAGGCAGCAAGCGCTCGCAGCGCGGGTCCAAGCGACAGCCTGACGGTCCCAAAACGAGTCCCAGGTAAGGGCAAAGGCAGCTTCGAATTGACAGAAGGCTCCCGCTCCACCGAGGAAGCCTGATTGTATTTAGCGCCTCCGGGCGCGGAAGTGGCTGTGTGTGGGGGCGGGAAACAAGCCGGGGATTCTGGGTGTTGTAGTCCTGCTCCCCCTACTCAGTGACTGCTAGATGTTCTGACAGCGGTGGCGGGGGGGAGCCGCAACCCAGGCAACAAGCGGTCGCAGCGCGGGTCCAAGCGACAGCCTGACGGTCCCAAAACGAGTCCCAGGTAAGGGCAAAGGCAGCTTCGAATTGACAGAAGGCTCATTTTTAATGTAACTGAATTAATATTTGACTGTTGTTGTGGTCCTCTCAGACAGTGCCACCTTGTGTCAGACTACCAAATGCTCCGGTGTTGACAATTAAGTGCTACTGCCAAAGCACCGAAACCACCAGCTCAAATTAAGCACCGACTTGCACTGATCTTTAAACCTATTAAACTTCACATCTGAAGCCAACACTTCCTAACAGCTTCAACACTTGTTTGGAATGCTATGTGAACATTCATGTTCCATTTACACCATGCAAGTGCAAGCCAAAGCCTTCAGCACCCTTGGATAGTAAAGACCTTGTTGTCAATTGTTGGGCCACTTAATACCCACATGATAACACATAGGAACGTCTCAACGCCCATATTAAAGCGCAGACAATCATTACAAGTGAACTGTAATAGGATCATGGGGGAATGGGTTAGAACAGGGACTGCAGGGGATAAATCCTGTTCAGACAGGGTTGTTTACTCTACGTATCTTAGGTTTTGGTGAATCATCTCACTGCACACATCATAGAATATAAAGTCCTACCTTGATCTGAGACAGAGAAAGGGCTTATGGGAGCTACTTGCCCTCTGGTAGTAATTTGGGAAGTGGGAAAGTGATCAAAGTACATAAGAAAACCAAATCCTGGAATGAAAACATTTATTAAACATCATTTTATAACATTCTTAGAGTTTAACCAATCTCTCCTACCACTCAAAATACATTTCATAAACATGTGCATTTTCTTCAATTTGTATACTGCAATACTCTGATATCTGGATAAATTAGGAACAGTTTTTAGCAAGTACATTTAAAGTTCAGCAATGAAGAAAAGTTAGTTGAGCATTATTCTCTGCATACCAAAACTCAGTAGTCAGGCACAGGAAAAGGGTGGACTTGCTGCCAGTAAGATGAGTTGGTTTATTCTCGCAGTGGCGATTGTTAACTGGTTTAACTATGATGTGAGCCAATATAAAGATTATCTGAAAAAAAGGCACTTTGAGACACCCCATAGTTTTTGATGCCCACAGTTACTGACCCTTTTCGCTTTCCAGGAATTCAGTAGACGTTTTCTCCAGTACGGGAGGGTAGCACCACCACCACATCTCATACCCCAAAACACAAGACAATCATAATTTCTCATTTTTGAATGTCTCAACATCAATAAGGCCCTTACAGATGAGCTGAGTACAAAAAGAGTGCCAATTTTCCTGAAGAGCTGCTTCTTGGTGCTGCTTCACAGGAATCACAGCATTGACTAGCGATGCGTGTATGTGGCTGGGTTAGTATATGGTGCACTCTTAGTTATGTGATGCACCTTGCACTAATCCAGGTAACCCGTATGGTGATTTTAGTGGTCTTTGATAACCATAGAAGGCTCTCAAAGTAGTAGCTGTGGTGATAAGCATTCAGGCTTATCTTGAAGGTGTGTTCATCATCTTATTTTACCAGTGTAATCTTATAGTGCAAGCTAAATAAAAAAGAACAACAAAGTGTTTATATAAAAATACTTCAATTTATTACACAACACTCGCTAACACATTGCTGTATCTCATACCCGGAGATATCAACTAAATTCACCAAAATACTTCAAATGCAAGAAGGTAAGTAGCAGAAAATACAATGGTCTCCAATGGGAGGACCAAACCATACATTAAGAAAGTGGAATGCAAACTGCAAAGAGGGAAAGGACTTAGACCAGAAGACCCAGAGGAGCCGGGCACACAAGGAGTCACTCAAAGTAAGAACCCAGCAACCCCATGGAGGCTGTGTGCAAAGTGGAAACACAGCCATGTGATCAATTGAAGTCAATGGAGAAGTCACGGTTGCAGTTTTGCAGTAGAAGGACCCTTCCCAAAGGACCCTGAAGAATTCCCTTGGAGGACGGAAGGTTGGAGAGCCACCTCACCTGTGGATGTCCCAACAGCCAGGTTACCTACAGCAGGAAAGTCAGGTCCATAGGGGTGGAAAGACGTTGGATACTCCCATAGAAGAAGGAGCAATGTTGGGACCAGCAAGGTCCAAGGAACTTACCAACAGCAAGAGAGGCATAGCAGGCCCCAGGCAAGCTGGGTAACAGACCGAAGTAGTTGAACACCCTCAGGAGAACCTACAGGCCAAAGACACAGGAGTCGCAAGAGGACTTCGAGCGGCTCACTAAGAATGAAGGCCCACAGTGCGGAGAATGTAGTGAGGATGCTGACCTTGGAGGGAGGAGATGCTGGAGAGTGGAGCTTCTTTTAGTCCGAATATCGCTGGAGTTCAGAGCCAACAAGCCTTGGCAATGGTAAGTCAACGAAGTGCACAGGGGTTCAGTGTCAGGTTTGTTTATAGATCCTCGGGAACAGTACCTCCAAGAAGCCCACCTTCTGGCAGTTCTGACTCTGCGTATGATAAACCAGAGGATCAGAATGGCCAGACGAGGGAAGGGAATTACGGAGGGTACTGCAGAGAACGAGAGCTGGAACAACAAACAATGCTTGATTACACCTTTTTCTGTAGAAAGAGAAACAACATACAATCCTGTTGAATATACTATGAGTAAAAAGTACCTGTGAATAAAAAACTATAATTGTTGAATGGTTCTTCCTTCAGACTGTCTATGAGAGCCTAAAATGTTCTTGTCATAATGTTCATCAACTTCTGTGGAATTCTAGAATGTTTGGGTCATCAACTGAAAGTCGTTGAGTAATAAGTTGCCCAAATTGTGCCAATCACAGTTATTTTGCACCAATGTCTCAGTTAACTGTTCATACAGGTTCTTTGATAGGGCCCACTACTGCCAATAAATGTCTATAGGTGCCATTCAACACTATTTACATCATAGTCTGATAGGCAACATAAGCAATTACCTTTGTACACACTTTCCCAAATTGTCTTACGATTCCAGATAAACAAAAGATTTGTCCTACCTGCACGGTGCATTGGGTCATGCTTTTGACCGCACCTGACAGGACAGAATAAAACTAGCAGAAAAGAAAAGCTGGCACACAGTATACATCAGTTACTGTGGAATGCATACATTCATGTGTGTGTACCACATAATAGAGTTTAGTTTACAGTGCAGTCCATACGTTGGGTTATTACAATAATGTGCAGTCCTTACGGTGGGTTATTAACATTTGCTACATGCATCACAGGACTGCCACCTATGTTGCTGAGCCTCGGGAAGTCCATATGGCGACAGAAGGAGCAGACTGGTCAGCTTTGTTGCGGTGCCTGCAGTTGCAGGGAGTAACTCCTTCACTCCAAGGGAGATTTATTTGGCTGTCCTTAATGCCCACAGGTCTGTTGAAGATCCTGGAAGAAGCACAGATGACAAAGAAGACTTGCAGAGCAGTGAAACCAGGAGCAGCCGGAGTCTTCCTTGGTGCAGTCTTGGTTCCAAGTGAATTCCAATGGAGTCCAAGGGCCATATTCACAAGGAGCTATCGTCAAATTAATGGCACTGTATCGCAGCCAAAGTCGTGATAAATTTACCTCCCCATTCACAAGCTGATTCTAACAGCCCACAGCACCAGTTTACCTGCAATAGCAGCCGCAAAAAACATCGCCACAGAGGATCCCCGCAACTATTGCTAATGAGATGCAGAGTAGGCGTTCCCGTGCCAAAAGCCACGAAAACACCTCAACATTCTCAACGACAGGCCCGCTCGGCAATAAGAACACAAAACCGGCGATAAGTCGCGTTTGCACCAGGAAATCTACACCTGCTCTGACCTGGTGTTAAGTCGGACGGCAGCCAGCACCACAAAAGGGAGACCAGCCCAGGGCCACATCGGAAGTGCAACAGATGCCATGGAGCCACACATCATGTGGCCCGGACACCCAAGAGGGCCACAACACCCACTGACACCACCCCTCGGACCACCTCTCCCTGGTACCCCCCCAACAAAGACATGCCACATCAGCTACACAAAAACAAGTATAAATATTCTGCATGATGTCGCACAATCACAACAGTTGAAATGCATGTGTCGTCACAGAAATGAGCATCACACATTCACTTTCTAAGCAACAAATAAAACTTTATTAAAATGAACACCGAAATTAAATGAAGACACATGGCGGCTCCCTGCGGGACAGTCCATAGTTCACAGCCTGCAAGACAAAAAACATGATGAGAAGGTGTGTCCTGCGCACCTCAAAGGTCAAAGAGAGAGCAAAGGAGAGAGAGAGAGCGGAAGAGAGGGACAGAGAGAGAGAAGAAGAGAGAGAGAGAAAGAGAGAGAGATAGAGAGAGAGAGAAGAAGAAGAGAGGGAGAGAGAGAGAGGGAGAGAGAGAGAGGGAGAGAGAGAGAGAGAGGGAGAGAGAAAGAGAGAGAGAGAGAGAGAGAGAGAGAGAGAGAGAAAGAGAGAGAGAGAGAGAGCGAGCGAAAGAGAGAGAGACGCCCCTGCGCACCGAGGCCACACTGCTCACCTGCTGCCACCGATGTGCCTCCAACCACGTGCCGGTATGTATAGCAGTACACCAGGACACACATCTGATTCAGAGCCGTCATCTGAAACAGAGTCCAGATACATGCTTGGCACAATACACACACTTGCACAAGATAACATCGCCTACCCGCCCATGCACACCCAGGCAGAGGCACCACAAAGGCACATGACGCCCAAGGAGCATGCCCACTCATGCACACTCAGGCCTCACTGCTCACCTTACGCCACCAGCATGTAGACTGGATGTCCCACCATGTGCCGCTGCAAGCCACAAGCCCGGGACCCGCGGACATGGCACCCTCCACACCATGCAGCCACGCTCCGCAGGCCAACAGGTCTCACGTTTGGTGCTGGGTCTTGAATACTCCATGGCAGAGGACATACCAGTGCACCCGTCAATATCACAGGCTGCACACCCGCTTGATTTGTTCAGCATTACGTACATCAATTGAATGTCTTTTGCACACCAGATCAGTCCAATGGGTGCCACTAAGTCTGTGACCCGGAAGCAAGGCCATATGGCTGTAGTCCCGCGCGGCCCGCTGGCTCTGGCCTACACTGTGGTCCAGCAGGGAATACGAAACCTGGACCACCGGGACGGGGCATCATCATAGGGTGCCCACCCACTCAGCAGCTAAGTTGCCACTGACTCAGTGCACCCAAAGTCACCATCCTATGGCGGGGTGCCTGTGCCTGCCACAATGCGCCGGGTGCGACTAACCCTGTACCACCCCAGTCAGCGCCATTTGGTTGTCAGCCCGAGCCATAAGCAGGCCTGGGTTCCCACTAACCCAGAGCGCAACAAAACTCTTGTGCCCTTCAAGATTGGGAACTGTGGCGTCCGTCATCCAGTCACCACAGGCAGAGGAGAATGTGACGTCGCCGGCCCCTTATGTTGGTGGAGTCACATGCCCAGTGATGCCTGTGCCGGATGGGTGTGGTGTGTGTGCAAACCTGCCCTCAGGGAGTGGCTGTAAGATGCTGACAACTAGACCAGTGACCTGAACACCACAGGGAGTTCACCTGCGACGGGGAGCAATGAGGGCCCCCCCTCTGAGCGTAAGTGGAGGGGTCTTGCCTGCCGTACGCCGGACCAGCGCAGGACTTGCAACAATGACTCATCGGCTCTGGGCCTGGTTCAGGAAGTGAGTGATGCGTGTGTCCCTGTTTTTGTGTCCTCGGGACCCGGTACACAAAATGTAGCACCCTCTGACTGGCATCTCACAGGATGAGCATCATTTACGCAAGGGAAATCACTGCCCTTACATTCATCCACACATGCATACATGACTGATGAAACACATGACTCAGCAGGGAGCCAATGGATGTTTATTGCACATCCAGTGCAGTTATGCAGCTGGAGCGTTTCAGGGCAATGCCCAGTGCACTACACAATATGGGCCCGTGGAGGGCCAGCCAGAGTCCATCCGGGGATGACACGTCCTGCTAAAGGGATGGGTACAGTCTGCAGCCTGGTCCCTGTGCCATTGGTCATCAATCTGGAATTGGCAGTCCATGTAGCTGTCCAAGGTGGGTGCATCGGAGTGTATCGTGGGTCACTGGAAGGTCATGAGGCCATGTGCCGGACCAAGCAGAAACAGGCCAGGTGGCGGTAATGAATGCTAGTGCCTGGCCCTTCTGACCACAGTCCCATCCATGTCCTTGTCCCCGGGTGTTGCAGAACCGGCTGCCGCACTGTGTGCCACTGACACATCAGGTGCCTGAGTGGATACGCCTGCCGCACTGGGAGGCACTGACTCATCAGTGGGCGGAGATGTGGATGGTGTGGGGGCAGCAGCATTCATCAGCTCCATGCCTTGTGGCGGCAATGCCATGATGGAGGTCTGTAGGACATGATAGATCCCAGCTACATTTTGATGATATGCAGCGGTAGCTGCCATCCTTTCCGCCTCCATCTGCACCATGTCTTCAATGAGCCTCCGTATGTGTGCCAGCTCACGACTGGCATCGCTGGAGACACTCTGAGTGGACAGGTGTTCTTCTTTCCGCATCATGACTCCAGAGATGTCAGTCAGGGCTTGTTTGAGACCATGGGGTGGACATAGACATCCTGTTCAGTGGTCCTCTCCCACAGGAGTATTCGGCCTCAAGGAATCTCATAGGCAACGGCTTCCAACCTTATCTCGCCAAAGATTTCCAACTTCTGGAAAAGAAACTAAGTCTGATTTTAGGAATCTTCACAGCAACTTCAGCCCGGCTGCCTGAGGACAGTGCCTACTCTTCGGACACCACGTGCAGCTTTCCCCGGTGAACTTTCCATTACAGAACACTTTTTCCAGGAGTTTCTTCTAAGGCCAAATGTAAGCTCCAACCGGGCCTATTCCACTTTTTTATCTGACTCGTACTCCATTGTGGTCAGCCCTATTTTTTTACTTTGACCCTGTCTCACATGAGAGGCGGGGCATGGGCGTGAAGTGGTTGATAACCAGGAGGAGTAGACTGACACTACTTCCACCTCATCGCATCGAAGAACCAATATGCAAGAGGATCAGAAGGGAGCATCCAGCACTTCACCCCACTGCTGTGATGTAGTCAAGAAGCATGAGACCGCCACCTTCCCTGAGAACTGGAAGCACGCAGAGATCAACGCCCTACTGAAGAAACCCAATGCGAATCCGAGCGAGCTCAAGAACTTCCGACCCATCTCCCTGCTTCCATTCCCAGCAAAGGTCATTGAGAAGATAGTTAACACCCAGCTCACCCGTCACCTCGAAGACAACCACTTCCTGGACCCGTCCAAATCAGGATTCCGCAGCAACCACAGCACTGAGACCGCCCTCATCGCCGCCACAGATGACATCAGGATCCTTCTAGACAATGGCAAGACGGCGGCCCTCATCCTCCTGGATCTGTCCGCCGCCTTTGACACCTTCTGCCACCGCACACTAGGCACGCGACTCCAAGACGCAGGGATCTGGGAGAAGGCCCTGGACTGGACCACCTCCTTCCTCTCCGGCAGAACTCAGAGAGTCCGCCTCCCCCTGTTCCGGTCCGATGCCTCCGAGATCATCTGCGGCGTCCCTCAAGGATCCTCCCTCAGCCCAACTCTGTTCAACGTCTACATGGCACCACTAGCACGCATCGCCCGACAGCACGACCTAAACATAATCTCCTACACCGACGACACGCAGCTGATTCTCTCCCTCACCAAGGACCCTCTCACCACCAAATCCAACCTCCATCAGGACATGAAGGCCGTCACAGACTGGATGGAGGACAGCCGCCTTAAACTGAACACAGACAAGACGGAGATCCTCATCCTCGGGTCCAACCCTTCAGCATGGGACGACTCATGGTGGCCCACGTCTCTGGGGACCCCCCGGCCCCACCAACCTGGAAGTCATCCTCGACTCGAAACTCACCATGACCAAACAAGTCAACGCAGTCTCCTCCACCTGCTTCAACACCCTCCGCATGCTCTGCAAGATCTACAGATGGATCCCGACAAACACAAGGAAAACAGTCACCCAGGCCCTAGTCAGCAGCAGACTCGACTATGGAAACGCCCTCTACGCCGGAGCCTCATCCAAGCTAATCAACAGACTGCAGAAAATCCAGAACGCCTCTGCACGCCTGATCCTCGAAGTCCCGCGCCGCGACCACATCACCCCCCACCTGAGGAACCTGCACTGGCTCCCCGTTGACAGGAGAATCTCCTTCAAGCTCCTGATCCACGCACACAAGGCACTCCACAAGACCGGACCAGCCTATCTCAACAATCGGCTCTCCTTCTACGTACCCAACAGGAAACTCCGCTCAGCTGACCACGCCCTGGCCACGGTCTCGCGCATCCGTAGAACAACTTCAGGAGGCAGATCCTTCTCCCATCGCGCCGCCAGGACCTGGAACACCCTCCCTCTCTACCGACTACAAACCGAAGACCTGCTGACCTTCAGGAGACAACTCAAGAATTGGCTCTTCGACCAATAGCAGCTGCACCCGCCCCAGTGCCTTGAAACCCTCACGGGTATGTAGTGCGCCTTACAAATTACTTGATTGATGTCAGGGCCAGGAAGCATTGGTTTCCCACACTCATCACCGGAAGAAACCATTTGGTAATGAAGAGACAGGAGCAGAATTCAACTGTGAATTTATTCAGTACATTTCTGAAAGAATGTCCATTAACCCTCCCTCATCATCTGCTCCCCCCACAGTTTTCTAAACACAGAGCATGGCGTTCACCACACGCTTACACACACACACACACATAAGGTGGCACGAGGAGAGAGGAAGGAATGGGAGCAAGGATAAGGTGCAAAGAGACAGTACATAAATCAGAACACTACACTGTCTAGGACCTGGCACCAGAGGAGCTGGAGTAGAGGAATGCAAAGCGGGAGCTCACACTGTAGGTTGCCAAGATGAAGCTGGTAGCAGACTCATCTGAGACCTGAATTTCCACCTCGACAACCTTAGCGACCCCAACTCAACCACCCACCTGAACATCCTCACCAACATTGGACTGAAACAGCTCATCACCACCCCTACCCACAAGGCAGAAAACACCATCGACCCCATCTTCGCAGGTGGTAACAACATCTATTTCAGCCACACCATGCAGCCCCTCTGGATGGACAACACTCCTCTTTCAACACCACCACCACTCCCAAACCCACTCCTTGCTCTCCACGAAGGAACTGGAACAAGGTCACTAAGGAGCACCTCAACTCCACCCTCAGCTGCGACTCCCCTGCCTCAACCGACACCAACTCTGCAGCCAAGGAAATACACCACTGGATCACCAACTGCACAGACAAGCTTGCACCCCTCTGCACCACCGATAGACAACACCTCTGGGAGGCCACCTGGTTCACGACCTCCAAGAAGCCAGACACTACTGCAGAGGTCTTGAAAAGCGATGGAGAAACAGCACGGAAGACCTACATGAAGGCCATGACAGACTACCACCAATGCATAAGATCTCCAAAGAAGACCTTCATCCGGACCAAATTCCTCGCCATATCCAGCAACTCAAAGAAACTCTTCAACATTATCCACAAATTCGCCAAACCCCACAGCAAAGCCACAGACGTCACTCCCACCCAAGACCTCTGCAACAAGCTCGGCTCCTAATCCCACCTGAAAATCAAAGCCCTCTACTACAACTCGATCCCCCATGGACCCCTGCCCTCCACACATCTTCCACATAGCCCCGCTGCAATTGAGCCCCAGTTACGATGCACCATCAATGCCACCTTCGAATCCAGCACCTACCCAGACGACTGGAAACCCTCAGAAGTTAAGCCCCTCCTCATGAAACCCTCGCAGACCCGACGGACCTGAAGATCTACTGACACATCTCTCTCCTTCTCTTTGCAGCCAAAGTCACTGAGAAGATCGTCAACGCCCAGCTGACAAACTTCATCGAAGAGAAGTCCATCTTCAATCCCTCATAATCCGGATTCTGCAGCAACTACAGCACCGAAACCGCCCTCCTTGCCACCACAGACAACATCTGCATGCTCAAACCCAGAAAGATCATCACCCACACACTCATAACAAGCAGACTGGACTACGGAAACGCCCTGTACGCTGGAATCAAGAAATCCCTGCTACCCAAACTCCAGACCATTCAGAACTCTGCGTCCAGACTCGTCCTCGGCAATTCACGGCATGAGCACATCACCTAACACCTGCGAGACCTCCACTGGCTCCCCGTAGAGAAAAGAGTAACTTTTAAGTTACTCACCCACGCCTACAAATTCTTCCACAACAGAGCACCCAAATACCTCAACGAAAGAGTCTCCTTCCAAGTACCCAAAAGGAACCTCCACTCCGCCGACTTTGCCATGGCAGAAAACCCACACATCCACAGAATCAGAGTGGGATGGAAGAACCTTCCCCTCCATCACAGCCAAAGCCTGGAATGAGCTCCCAGTCAGCATCAGACACTCCCCTACTCTGCACACATTCAGGAAGAGTCTCAAGACCTGGCTCTTTGGCTGATCCAGGGTGTTAGAATCCGGATTCCCTGGGTGGCACAGGTGAGTACCTGGGACAAACAGGGGGTCCTTCTTCCAGTCAGAGTAAGGGGGTACACGCAAATAATAACCCTTGCTCACCCTCTAGGTAGCTAGGCGCGAGCAGACAAGGCATTATCTTAGGCGTAATGGTTAAGCATTTGTGATCACATACAACAATCCAATGTTACCCCCACAAATGGACTCCACACTGGGTGTATCAAAAATAGACTCCGTTTATAGATTTCAGATTTATCACAAGACCCCATAACGTGTAAAACGGGCCCACAATATTACTTGGCAAAAAGAGTTCTTAGTTCAGCGTATAGTTACAAGGTCCGTGCACTTCGTTCCCGGTTCTGTTGGGGGAACGGGTCTCACTCGCTCTGCGGGTGCTCCAAGGGGGAGCGTGCACCTCGAGGTGCGATCGGGCACAGTACCTTTCTCTTGTGGAAGTCGGCGCGAAGGCTGCATGGCATTCAGTGCGATCTCTGATGCGGGGTCGTCCTGGTGATGTGTACTACGGTACTCGGTGACCTTGGGCGTGCAGGCTCAGGGGACGGGCATCCGGGGGCACTTTCCAGCGGGTTGCGGCGTTCGCGCCATGCCGGTGATGGGTACTTTGAAGATCACGCTGCGGGACACAAACACTCGTATGCTCCTCACAGGGGAGATGCACGGGATCACCACACGGGCCGCGGCTTTCCCTAAAGCAGAGGGAAGGCGCGTACGCAGGCAATGTGGTTCGTTAGGGGGGGTGAAGCCGTACGGTCACAGTCCTTCCGTTACGGTGCGAGTTGCGACTCGTAGGGGCCAATAGTCACGGTGCACAGGCTGGGTGAGACCCTCCTTTGCGGTGCGAGCTACGGCTCGTAGAGGGGCCACAATCACATTGTTCGGGCGGGACAGCGGGTGCAAGCTTCAGGGAAAGTACGCTTCGTTCGGGAAGCGCATGCAGCAGTTCTCTTCCAGATTCCAGGGAAACGGTCCGTTTTCCTGCTCTCTCACACAGCGGTGAAGTCCACTGGTCCTGGGACTTCGTTCAGGGGGCAAGCTCAGCACAAGCCCTTGGAGATCTTAAACAGCACAAGTTGGAGCAAAGTTTATCAGCAATCTTTCTCCTCTCCTTCAGTAGCAGGGCAACCACTGCAGGCCAATCCCCCAGGTCAGGGACAGTATTCCTCCCACAGCTTTCCCGGTTCCTTCTCCTCAGGCAGAGGTTCGCCTTGTAGCAGGATCTAATTTCTTAGGAGCAGGGCTCCTACATTTATACTCCATTTCTTTTGTTCTCCCAGGCCAGGGGGGCCCTTGCCTAGTTCAGTCCAGTTCTGGAGCACTTTGTTTATGAGATGCAGGCGGCTTCATTTAAGGTACAGGGCAGAGTCATCAGACGCTCCACAGGGGGCAGAGCCGGCATTGTGGTGGCAGAGCACAGTCCTATTCAGAGTCCAGGTGCACTCCTCCCACCCATCTACCTGTCAATCGTCCTATTCACCCCCAGGCTACCTAGCCCTGCCCATCTGGGTTTCCCCAGGCATGTCACTCATGCAAGCCAGACAGCAGATACACATCACGCAGAGGCGGGCTGAAATGGTTAGGCAAGCAAAGGCCAGCTTTCTAAAAGCGGCATTTCCAACCGCAGAATATTAAAATAAACCTTACTAAAAGATGTACCTTATTATTCTGAGTTCAGGCATACTAAACTCGATCTTCTACCATGTTCCCTGGGCCTGTTAGGATCATAAGATGTAACAATCTTAACAGCCCATTCTGGCCTCTGAGAACAGGGTAGCCTTACAATAGTGAAAAACGAAAATGGCTGTAATTCACTATTAGGACATGCCACACACATCAGGGCTTGTCCTACCTTATGCTTACAATGCACCCTGCCCTGGGGCCTACCATAGGGGTGACTAATATGAAGTTAAGGGAAGGTTTTTAGGGATTGTCAAGTGTGTGCACTTGCCCAGTCAGCATGTCAGTACCAGACTGCACGCAGGTTCTGCAATGGCAGACCTTAGAAACATTTTACCAGGCCGCTTCTGTGGGTGGCACAACCAGTGCTGCGAGCCCACCAGCGGTATTTGTATTTACACGCCCTGGCACCCCTGGTGCACTTTACTGGGGTCTGATAGTAAATCAAATAAGCCAATCATGGAATCTAACCGACATATACATTTTACATAGGGAGCACTTGCACTGTGGCACTGGTTGGCAGTGGCACAGTGCTCTGAGTGGCCAACACCATAAAAACACATGAGGCACAGTGACAAAAAGTGGAAGGGAGACTCACGCCAAGGTGCCAGGTCTAACACGTGTCCCCTCCAGCTGAAAAGTGGGGAGAACTACCCTACCCCAGGGAGTTCCTCATCACTAAGGCGGAAAAATCTGGACAGACCATCAGCATTGGCGTGATCTGTACCAGGGCGATGTTCCACCGTGAAATCCATACCCTGTAGGGAAATGGACCACCTCAACAGCTTTGGATTCTCACCCCTCATATGCATCAACCATCTGAGGGGCCTGTGGTCTGTCTTAACCCGGAAGTGAGACCCAAACAGGTATGGTCTTAGCTTCTTCAGTGCCCAGACCACAGCAAATGCCTCGCGCTCAATAGCACTCCATCTCTGTTCCCGTGGAAGTAACCTCCTGCTAAGGAAGGCTACAGGTTGATCTAGGCCCTCTTCATTAATCTGTGAAAGAACAGCCCCCACACCATGCTCTGAAGCGTCTGTCTGAACGATAAACTCTTTGGAGAAGTTGGTAGCCAAGAGCACGGGCGCCGTGCACATAGCAGCTTTCAGGGCCTCAAAAGCTTTCTGACAGGTGTCAGTCCAAATCACTTTCCTGGGCTGCTTCCTAGAAGTCAGCGCTGTCAAGGGGGCAACAATGTTGCCATACCCCTTGACAAACCTCCTGTAGTACCCGGTGAGACGTAGGAAGGCTCTCACCTCTGTCTGGGTTTTGGGCGACTCCCAATTCAGGATGGTTTCTATCTTGGGTTGAAGGGGCGCCACCTGGCCGCTCCCAACCTGGTGCCCCAAGTACAGCACGGATCCCTGCCCGATCTGACACTTACTAGCCTTGATCGCGAGGCCTGCCTTGCGCAGCGCCATCAACATTTCCCAGAGGTGGCGCAGGTGTTCTTCCCAAGTGGAGCTGAACACTGCGATGTCATCCAGGTAGGCAGCACTGAACGAGTCCAGTCCAGCCAATGGTGCAGATCGGAGCTTCCGAATCCCCTCTACTTCCACGGACGGAGTGATCTCACAGTCACACACGCACACACACATCACACGCGGGTGTGGCCCATTACACCAACATTCAACTTACCACTCTATCAGTGCCATGTATAAGGGGAAACACTTTCGATACCTAACCAATCTGCATGTACCCTGAGGTCAATGGCATCAACTAGTTGCTATAGATCTGGTGAAACATTTTACAATAAGCAAATAAATTCAATAAACATGACAATAAATTAACCACCCGACACAGTGATTCAAACAGAATATTTGTTTATCTAAAATTGTAAGAAAAGCCAATTAAATGCAAGATCATTCTTTCATATTTACCTAATCTGGCTAAAAGTCGTTTTCTAAGTCAGAACCGGTCCTCAGCAAAATAATCAAAGTTTCTAGCCGTCATGTAGAGTCACCGTCCTCTCCGTCAGCATCGGGACCTCTGATCATCAGTTCGGGAAGAAGTGGTGCTAGACCTCTCTAGTCTACAAATATTTATACTAAATTTACATTCCAAAATGTTGCAATCATATGTCACAAAACAGTCGAATGGCGGTAATCATGTTGTCTTGGTACACTGGGATACAGTGCTAGTTTTTCTCACACATTGATCATTTCAAATAATGAATAGAAATAAGGAGTCCATAACTAATTCGTTACTTCTACGGATGTCTCTTTAGAGTAAATTGTATCCCATTCGTGGGACCACTACAAGTTCAACAAATCGGTATTCGGATTTGGTAACAGTCTTCACGTTCAGGGGCATTTGGCATCTCTCACGGATTTGTCGTCATGATCATGGCTTTTCAGTTCACCAGGAGGGCAAGGTCGCAGTCAGCGCGAAGCCTCCTTGCAAATTTTCCATCTACTCGAATGCAGGCTGCGGGTGGTAGCCATTTTCTAGTAGGCCACATTGGTCAACGTAAGTAAAAATGAAACACAAAACAAAATTACTGCACGGAAATGATTATACAGTGTTATTCCCCTGCTAATACCCTTATGTGTATGTATTTATCTAGCATTTGCGACATAAAAAGCCATTAATGCATATTAATTATAAGCGCAAAACACAATAACATCACATAAGCAACTCTTATTCTATCAATTTGCTCACCAACTTAGTTCACTTATTATTTTAGCCATGCAATAGCATTCCCTTGTGTAATTCTTCTGTTAATAAGGTTGATTAGACCAGACTTGACAAATCTTTAGTAGTTATTAATTAATCAGTAGTACTTTTAATAATAACATACGAAAATGAAACAGATATTTGGGTTTAAAGTAAAAAACCCTGCTCCATCAATCCCCCCTTTGGTGACATCTTATCACCACAAAAATCAAAAACCCCAAAATCAATTTAATTTCCCCTTTTGAAGAAATTCAAAATATCTTCTTGTTCATTTTTCAAACCCTTGTTTCCATCTCATCTTCTTTCTTGGTTTCTATATACATGCTTTCCCTTAGCTCTTCTAATTCTATTTCTTGTGGATCTCTTTCTGTTTTCTTTTGTCTCTTTTTAAAATTTTCTTGTGTTGTTTTCTTTTTATTTCTTCTGTACCTACAACACATACACCCTAATCTAAGAATCAGTAATGCAACAATTACACATGTTAATGGAAATAATATCTTACCAAAAATGGTACTACCTATCTTAGCTACAAAATTCTTAATAGCAATCATCTTATTAGCCATTTTAGTCCAGATACTTTCAGCTTCCAGTGGTACTAATTCTTCATGCAAATCAGTAATATTTTTGATATAAACTTTTAGATCTTTGCTTTCGTCAGGAATGTAAGTGCAACAATGTTGAACTTTCAGCATTCCACAGACTCCACCCTCTTTTGCCAAAGAATGTCAAGGGCAAGTCGATTTTGCATTGCCATAGCGCGTAAAGCAACCATTTCAGTATTCACCAATAGAAAGCCTCCAGCGGTGCTAGTTGACAAGCGATCCACCACTGTTGAAAGCTTCCGAATGCCAAAGGCATTCAAAGAAATTCCCACTGCTGGTATCAAAGCTCCAAAAATATCTCCTACAATTTCTTTCCATGTTTCTCTTCTATAGCGTGTTAATGGATTAGTTTGTTCAGCATTTTCTACTCTATCCATGTGAAAAATCTTTGGAAAGACCAGGCCAACATAACATGTGCCAAACCAATGGTCAGGCAACCTGTAATAAGCCTTGTTCCCGCATATATAATACACTCCCGGAAAAACTGGATCTTCTCCTCCTCTAAATCCCCATCCGGTTGCAATAAAGTATGTATCATGGCACTCACTAGTCCCTATGAAATAATAATCATACTGGGATCTCTTTCTGGTAATGCATAGTTTGCCTTTCTGTGGTGGATCTATAGCCATAGTTGGACTGGCTCCATTTTTCAATTCCTTTTCTTTCTCAATGTCCCACACTGTTTCACTCATTTTATGCCCTTCAGCTTTCTTGTGCATGTTCAACCTTCTTCTCTCAACCATGTCTAGGAAAGTTTTCTCCTCTTCTTTCAAACTGCAAGTTAAATTGTTTCTAAAAACATATTCTAATGTTAATTCTCGAGTTTCTATAAAAATCTCACCTAAAGTGTTAGCTTCTTTTGCAGGATTCAGTTCTTTATTCATAGGCAGTTGCCCAAGAATATTATCTACATTTGACATATTATAATCTAATTTCCCTAACTGGTAAAATATACTAATCAGTACACTACATGAAATTCCATACGTAGCCGGGAGATGATGATAAGTCACTCCTTCCGAAACAGAGCCAGGTAATTGCATGCAAACGTAGCAATCCCTTACATCCATTGTCTTTACGTATTCATACAACAATTTTGAAAGCACATTGCTAGAAAAATCATTAATTGACCTATCCTTATGTATATGTACATTGCTAGTTCTAGTTGGAACTATCTTCCGTGAACTCTTCCCTATATTAGTCCTGTTCTCAGTAAGTCCTTCTAAAGTGTCTATAGTTACTCTAAAAGAAATCAGTAGAGCAAGCACGCTCCAAAGCAGCATTAATAATCCTGTACAGCAGCAGCACATCTTGCACCATCTTTTCAGAAAGGTACATCTACTTTGATTATTGTTAGTGTTAGCTATCTTGTTAATTTGACCGTGTCTTTTGACTTAGCCTCTTCTACTCCACTACCAAACTTTAGGGCAGCAAGTACCCAACAGATTATTACAATCTACTAGTTTTAATATTACTTCTTTTCTTTTCTTCTCCAAATGGTTTCTTAGGATTTATTCAATTTGGATTTTCATCACTTTTCACTGTTACTTCATCATCATCAAACTGTATTAGGTCCTGAACATCCGTTTCTTCCCCAATGTCGGACAAGATAACTCTCAGGATTCCCACAGCTTCTTCTTCATCAACCACTTTCAGTAAAGCCTCCTCTGGACTTCCTTGACTCTCTGCCTCTTCTCCTTGTTCAGGCAGTGCCACATACGTCCATTCTGGTGACTTGTACCTCTGGTTTGGTTTTCTGATTCTTTTAGTTCTCTCAGATATCTTTGTTTCTTCTTCTTTCGTTGGATTTTGACTTGACACTTCGTTCACTTGTCCAGCTTTTGAAGAGTTAACTCGTGTCAGTCGATACCTCAGTCTCTTTATCTTGTTAGGCCAAAGATCTCCTTTAGCATTTCTCTTGTGTCTTCCTTCTTTATTGTTTCTTCCTCCAATCCAAGTTCTCTTTCTCAGAACTCGTCCTCCATGTATCTCACTTTCACTTTCATCAGATTCTGTCTCAGTTGCCTCTTGTTCATCAACAGTTTTCTCTTCTCTAGCAACTTCTTTTTCTCCAACAGTCTCTTTTTCCACCAATTGAGATTTCCCTACTTCTGTCCCTCCTCGGGTCTCCGACACGCAATCTTCTTGTTGTCTACTTGTCCCTTCACCTAGCTTGTTGTCGATGTTCCCTACACCTCCTCGGGGTTTTTCCGCAATCTGTCCCTCTCTGTCTTTTTCTGTCCCTTCTTCTTCAAGAATTATCTCAGGTGGAACTTGTCCAATTTCCTCATTTGATTCTGGTGTCACTTCTGTTGGAATGTTCTTTTCTTTTCTTTCTTTCTTTTTGTGTTGGTCACTGTTAGCTGAAACCTCAGGTACTTCTTCAAAATCTGAACTCGCCTCTGCGGTTTGCAATGTTCTTTTCAGAACCTCTTTTGGTGGGATGAAAATTTCTCTTGACTCACTTTCCCCCCTTTCAGGATTCTTTTTCCTTCTTACTGCCTCACTGTCTGCATCATCACTGGAATCTGATTCTTCAAAGTATTCTTTTCCAGTGCCATCTCTTGGATTTGGAACTCTCAGTGTGTGACTTGCATGTATCCAATTTTTCACTCCAGCACACTTCACAGCAGTTGTTGTGGTCAGAATGACTTGTCTTGGCCTTCCCCACCTTGGAACCAGGCAATTCCTTCTTCTGTGGACTTTTATCCTTACCCAGTCCCCTGGGCTCAGATCATGGGCTGGTTTCTTTTCAAGTGTGGTGGCGTCTTCTCCAACCTGCTGAAACACAGAATGAACTGCGTCAGCCAGGCCTTTACAGTAATCCAAAATCATGTCATCAGTTATAGTCATCAGCTTGTTGACTGGTACAAATGCATGACTCATAGCACGTTCCATGATAATTTCATGTGGACTCAAACCTGTCGTTCTGTCTGGAGTAGACCTAATGGTCATCAGGACTAGAGGCAAGACATCAGGCCATTTCATTCCTGTGGCCAGGCACATTTTTCCAATTCTGTTTTTGATGGTACCATTCATTTGTTCAACCACACCAGAAGCCTCTGGTCGGTAAGCACAATGTAGCTTCTGCTGTACACTCAATGCTTCACAGATCAAACCCGTGATTTCATTATAAAAATGTCCTCCTCTGTCTGATTCAATGGTTACTGGGAACCCGTACCTTGGGATGAACTCTCTTAACAGTAGCTTGGCCACTGTTATCCCATCATTTCTTCTTGTTGGATAGGCCTCCACCCACCTGGAGAACAAACAGACCACCACCAGGACATACCTAATCTATTGACTTGGGGCATTTCAATGAAGTCTATCTGCATTCTTGTGAAGGGTCCTCCCTCTCTGCCTATGGTTCCTAGGCTCACCACTGTTTTCTTTCCTGAATTGAATTGCTGACATATCAGACATCTCTGACAAAGACTTTCTGCTATCAGCCTGAATTTTGGACTATACCAGGTCTGCTTAAAGGCCCTTATCATAGCATCCCTCCCCAGGTGTCCTTGGCCATGATACATCCTTGTCATTGTTGATAGCATGCTATTTGGCATGACTGGTCTTCCATCCCTATAGACCCACACATGGTCTTTTTCCCTTGGTGCACAACCTGCTTTCACCCAATCTTTCATTTCCTCATCTCCTGCCTCATCCTGCAGCTGCTTCATTACCTCCCATGTTCCCACCGCATTAGTAAACATTAAGGAACAAGAAAACATTTCTCTTTCTTTACTCCGATTAATGGAATGATTATTCCTTGCACAGTATTGTGCTATGTCATTGGCAAATTTGTTCCCAACGGTGACAAAATCATCACCTTGACCATGAGCAGCAAATTTTACAACTGCTAGTTCTTTAGGCAGCTGTATCGCCTCTAGCAATTTTCCAACCACTTCAGCATTCTTTATGGGAGTTCCACTTGAGGTCAGGAAACCTCTTTGTAGCCATAGCTGGCCAAAATCATGGACAACTCCGAAGCCATACTGGCTGTCAGTCATTACAGTCACTCTCACATTTCTTCCAATCTTGCAAGCTTTCGTTAGTGCCACCAATTCTGCCACCTGAGCGGATTTAACTCCTTTCAAAGGTGATGCTTCCACAACTCCTGAAACCGTACACACAGCATATGCAGCACTCAGTGTTCCTTCATACGTTCTCAAGCAAGATCCATCCACAAACAACACATGATCACTCTCAGGCAGTGGCAGATCTCTTATGTCAGGTCTTGGTTTTGTACAGTAATCAACCACATCCAGGCAGTCATGATCAACCTCATTTCTCACTCCCACACATTCAGCATCAGGCAACAGTGTTGCTGGATTCACATTCACACATCTCTCCAGGCTCACATTTGTTGCACCAAGAATGACTTTCTCATATTTAGTCAGCCGACTATGAGACATGAACTGTGTCCGGCTCCTTGTTAAAAGGATTGCAACATCATGAGGTACGAATACCCGTACAGGATATCCCATTATGATTCCCTCACTTTGTTCCAGACTTCGGCATGTAGCAGCTACTGCTTTCAGGCAACCTGGTAAACCCACAGCTACTGGGTCAAGTGTTGATGAAAAGTATGCAATTGGCCTTCTCAGACGTCCATGTTTCTGGATTAACACTGAAAGTGCGCATCCATTTCTCTCACTACAGTACAGCTCAAATTCTTTTTCATAATCTGGCATTCCCAGGGCAGGGGCTTCACATAGCCTGTTCTTTAACTCCTTAAATGCAGCCATTTCTTCTGGGTTTAATTCCAATGGGTCTTTCACCTCACTAGTGGGCACTTTAACCTCTTCAGTGCCCCGCCCTTTCCACGCCCTGTGCCGGGCGTTTCGTAAGCGGGCGGGGTTCATGACGAGATGGTCTCGTCATGGGCACAGCGCAACCGCGGCCCATGACGAGACCATCTGGTCATGGGCACTGAAGGGGTTAATCAATGGCTTGGCAAACAAGGAAAAGTTACTTATCCACTGACGACAGTAACCAACCATTCCCAGAAACATTCTTACTTCTCTTTGTGTCATTGGGGCCCTCATTCCCCTGATGATTTTAATCCTGTCAATGGTCACTTTCCTCAGGCCTTTCTCAATATTATGTCCTAGATACTGGACTTCTTTCTTGCAGAATTGCAATTTGGCTGGGGATACTTTTAATCCTCCATCTGCCAAGTGATTCAGTAAAGCAATGGTGTCTACTTCACAGGCTTCCCGTGTTTTTGATGCCACAAGCAGGTCATCAATGTATTGGACCAAAACGGAATTTTCAGGCATTGTTAAACTCTCCAGAGATTTCTTCAGCAATTGATTAAATATAGAGGGGCTCTCTGTATACCCCTGTGGAATTCGGCACCATGACAACATTTGTTCTCCAAATCTAAATGAAAATATCGGCTGGCTGTCATAATGCAACGGGATTGAAAAGAAAGCATGACACAAATCAATTACTGTATACCATTCTGCATCATGGGGAATCTGATACAAAATCACTGATGGATTTGGCACAATGGGACAGCATGACACAACAATCTTGTTGATTTTCCTCAAATCCTGTACTATTCTGAACTTCCCATTAGGTTTCTTCAGTCCCATTATTGGCGAATTACATGGGCTGCTCAATATTTCCCTTAACACCCCCTGCTGGATCATTTTCTCGATTATGGGTGTTATACCTTCAATTATTTCAGGTGTCAGTCTGTATTGTGGAATGTTTGGGTAAACTACTCCTTCTTTTACAGTAATTTTCACTGGATCTACATTTCTCATCAGGCCCACATCTTCTCCAGTAAAATCCCAAACTGCTGCTTTCACTGTCTGTTTCAATTCTGGGGGTAATGCATCTGGATTAAACACAGCATATGTTCCCAAAGCTTCACTTTCCCTGTTATCTAGGGTCATTCTGTATAGGACATCCTCATCTGGTGTTTCAAAGGTTATTCCATCTGGTGTACAGAAAATAGTGCAATTCATCTTGCACAGCAGATCCCTGCCTAGCAAGTTCACAGGACTAGTGTCACACACAACAAATCGGTGCATGTCTGAAAATTTCCCTATTCTAACCCTTACTGGTTCAATAAGAAGAGTTTTAATCTGTGTGTTAGACACACCAACTACTTGGATTGCTTCATCCGAGAGAGGAAGATTCTTTATATCAGCTGACCTGACAGTTGATCTCGTAGCTCCTGTGTCAACTTGAAAAGTTACACTTTCACCATTGATTTTCCCATCTACAAAAGGTCCTGCCTGGTCTATTTCTAGAGTTGCGCCAAGTACGCACTCTTCCTCCTCTCTTCGGCACCGTCAGAAGTCTCCCTCAGAATCACTTCCCTCATTTTTCAGCCAATATTGAGATACAGCGCTTGCGCGTTTTGGCTTGTTTACCTGTTCTTCATCGTAGAACCCCGACTCTTGACTGTACTTCTGGGATCCTCTTCTCTGTGGCAAGGGTGGTTTTGGCACCTGATTCTGCTGCTTAACAGCCTTCTGCTGTTGCTGATGCTGACCACACCCCTCACTCTGCACCTGTGAATTCAATGATGGATTGTCATCATTAGTAGACGGTGGATTCTTACACTCGGATTTCCAGTGCCCTAATTTTCCACAGTTGTGGCATGGGAATTTCTTCTTGGCTTCCTCAATATTACCTTTCCCTTTTCCTGGACCAAACCTGGGTTTATTTCCTGGGTTATTTGCTTGTTCAACCAACTGAGCTTCCTGTCTTTCTGCAACTTTCACCTGTGCCCACATTGCCTTTTCTTTCAGTTTCCTTTGTTTCGCCTCAATCTCATCACTGAAGTATTTTGCATGTCTCAGGATCTCATCAATCCTTCTGCTCTGCCAGTCTACGGTATGCTGCCTTATCATTTCACTGATTTCAGGTCGCAAGCCATACACAAATCTATATACAAAATGGCTCAGATCCTTGTCACCCAGATGTTCATCTCCACTGAACTGTTTGAAAGCCAGTATTAGTCTTTCATAATAAGCATGGACTGATTCTTTCACTTCTTGATGTGTTCGATCTATTTTAACCCAGTCTGTTTCCTTGGGGGGTACCTTATTTTTCAAGAAGGCCATAACCTGCTCATACTTTTTCATGACCTCCGGATCGGGTGCTCCTGTCTTTGGATCTCTCGGCTACTCTTTAGTGGGCCAGTCTATGACTATTTTACATTCTGCCCACAGGTCTGCTGGTACAATTATATCAAACAGACTATTCAGGTCAATCCACAGCACCTTTGACAACTTCACAAATCTGTCGACCTGTCTATACCACTCGACGGGCTTCTCCCTTAGTCAAGGGAAATCATTTGTAAATGACAAAATATCCTGTCTGGTCCATGGGACATGTACGTACCCACCTCCTGGAATCTCCCTCATGGGGTAAGCTGTCACTGCTTTCTCTTTTTCTTTCATAGGGAATGTTGAGTAAGTTCTGTCTGCTGCATCCTCTCGCTTTCTATACCATCTATCTTTCCATCTCTCCACATCTCCCCATTTTCTCAGCAAAGCAATCATCTCCTTAATCTGCCCTGTTCGGCCTGCATTGTTCAGATTCTCAATGTCCTTATCTGTAAAATCCACTCGGTAAGGCTTTTGTAAAGCTTTTACCTTGTCCATGTTGATCCCCATTTCACTGGCTATTCCTTTCAACCTGTCATGTATGTTCTTCGCTCTCCATGTGATACTCTTACATAGAAATAGAATCTCCCCTTCCTGATAATTTTTCAGCGTTTCTGTAGGGATTGTTCCTACAATCAGCTCCTCCATTTCCATACGTAGTCTAGCTACATCAATTCCCTGGGATTCTTTTTCTTTCCTCTGCAAAGCCTTCTGCCAATCATTCAAATCTTCAGCAGTTATTCCCATGGATTTTTCTGCACCCCCTGGTTCTGTCACTCTTTGTGGTTCTAAGATCGATCCTCTGTTCCCTTCCACACATCCAGAGTTCAAACCTGAGTTAGTCTGCACATTCAACTCTCCTCCACATATGGTATGTCTCCACTGATTTTCTCCCGTTCTCCACTGATTTTCTCCTGTTCTCATTTCTTCCTGCTCTGGAGGAACAATCAATCTATTGCCCACATATGGAACAGTCAAACCATTTTCACCAGTCCTCTGCTTGTCGAAAATCGGCATAACTGGACCTATTGTCACAGGCACCGGAAATGCCTCAAGATTTTTAGTCAGTTCTCTGATTTTCTCTGTCAAGTCAAAGGTAGTTCTTGCTAGTTCTCTGGTCTTTTCATCCTCAACTTCATTCTCCCTTTCTCTCTCTCTTTCTCTCTCTCTTTCTCTCTCTCTTTCTCTCTCTCTCTCTCTTTCTTGCTCTCTTTCCGCCAGAGAACTGCTGCTTTTCAACTCAGGGGTCATCACCTCTGTCTTTATAATCCGCAGGGTGTCTCTCATTGGGGTAACTGATGTTCCTACCTCTGGTTCTCGTCTATACGGGGGTGGTCTTTTGTAGAGCATGTCCTCTAGGACATCGTCATCAGACTCATTCGCCCCATATCTCCTTGTTTCTACATTATGTTCTTTTTCTGTACACTTTCTCCCTTCTGTCTCTTCTGCTGTTCTTACAGGATATAATCCCTCAGTCATACTGGCATCACGCCATCTTCTCATCCGGTCATGATGGGTTTTTACGATCATACTTCCGCCCAAACATATACCGGTAATTTCCTCCACTCCTCTGCTTTTCTCGCTCATGCATTTCATCTTCCTATTCAGTCAATGCCTCAAATTGCGTTGGCCTAGGCCGAGGCTCTAGACACATCATCCGCTCCCGTAAGTTCCTCAGTATGGCCAGATTAAATGAGCCATGTTCCGGGAAAGCTAAAACTCCATCCTCTTTCGTATACTTCACCCAGTTGTCTAACCAAATACAGGTATGATACCTATACTTCGCAACCATGAAGGATGCGGGGGTTCTTATCGGGGGCAGTAACTGTCCTTCCCTAGTTACAATATCCTTATCCTTGTCAAACCAGTTCTTAACTTTACTAAACAAGGATTTCTTTTTCTTTTCCTCAGCGTGGTAATACATTTTCTTATTTTCCGCAACCCTTTTGTTCTTTCTACAACTGTACGATCTCCTGTCCAATTGCAACGCGACTCACACTAACGCACCAATCCTGGAGCGTCTACGTCACTGACTCAGTCCACAAATCCCAGCGCAACTCACACCAACGCACCAATCCTGGAGCGTCTACGTCACCCTGTATGTCTCCCAATCCTAGCGCGGCGTACACTAACCATCCAATCACCGTGCCTCCACCTTTCCTACCCACTGTCCAATCACAGCGCGGTCTCCCTGACATCAGCAGTCGCTGCAGAAGCTCCTGCTCCTGTCTCCTGTCTCTCTCGTCTACCCCTCCTTTACAAAACTACTCGGTAGACTTTGTTTCAACTTCTACGAGTCTGTTAGTTACAACATACAAACATCTCCATTGTCTGCTTCGCTAGCCACAGAACAGCAATAGATCTTTCCCACGAGAATTCCGCCTCTCCCGAGAGCAGTGCTTACCTCTGCCCTACTACGGAATCGTTACTTCTGTTGATAAAGTAGCACATCCCTCTACTCTACCCTTCTAACAAGCACCAATTAACTGTTTTCTCTGGAATGCTCCTAAGAGTTTCACATTTAACCAGAATGCCTTTTTACTCACGCACTTTCACACCAGAAAATGTAGTACATTCACACAGAATTCTGTCTTTCCCGAGAACAGTGAACAGTCTGTCCTATTACAGAATTATATCACACGTTAACAAAGCAGCGCTTACCTCTGCTCCATCCTTCTAACAAGCTTAGAGAATACCTATTACCTTTCTAGTGATAAGCGTTAACGGAATGCCATAAGGATCCCTGATACCTAAGACCAGAACTTCACAGATAACCTTCGCTATCATATACACTTCTCTCACACAGAAAATACGTTTCTAATGGCAACACACGGCGATGCTACCTCATCGAACCCAGACAATGCGACGCGCAACTTCAATTGTCACACGTTTTCCCCTGCCTACATACGGGGCCAACAATCCCACCTTTTCTGAGAGCAGCGCTTCCCTCTGCCCTACCGCGGAACTGTCACCGACTTCCTACATCCCAGAAGCCGTACACACTACATAAACTCAATACAACTTCGACATATAGTGTTAGTACATATATCAATACCAATCAATAATCAATAACCCTATATACACGCAAATTCGCCAGATCAAGACAATAGTTAACCATCATTCTGCTACCAAGAAACTGGTGCAGATCGGAGCTTCCGAATCCCCTCTACTTCCACGGACGGAGTGATCTCACAGTCACACACGCACACACACATCACACGCTGGTGGGGCCCATTACACCAACATTCAACCTACCACTCTATCAGTGCCATGTATAAGGGGAAACACTTTCGATACCTAACCAATTTGCATGTACCCTGAGGTCAATAGCATCAGCAAGTTGCTATAGATCTGGTGAAACATTTTACAATAAGCAAATCAATTCAATAAACATGACAATAAATTAACCATCCGACACAGTGATTCAAACAGAATATTTGTTTATCTAAAATTGTAAGAAAAGCCAATTAAATGCAAGATCATTCTTTCATATTTACCTAATCTGGCTAAAAGTCGTTTTCTAAGTCAGAACCGGTCCTCAGCAAAATAATCAAAGTTTCTAGCCGTCATGTAGAGTCACCGTCCTCTCCGTCAGCATCGGGACCTCTGATCATCAGTTCGGGATGAAGTGGCGCTAGACCTCTCTAGTCTACAAATATTTATACTAAATTTACATTCCAAAATGTTGCAATCATATCTCACAAAACAGTCGAATGGCGGAAATCATGTCGTCTTGGTACACTGGGATACAGTGCTAGTTTTTCTCACACATTGATTATTTCAAATAATGAATAGAAATAAGGAGTCCATAACTAATTCGTTACTTCTACGGATGTCTCTTTAGAGTAAATTGTATCCCATTCGTGGGACCACTACAAGTTCAACAAATCAGTATTTGGATTTGGTAACAGTCTTCACGTTCTGGGGCATTTGGCATCTCTCCCGGGTTTGTCGTCATCATCATGGCTTTTCAGTTCACCAGGAGGGCAAGGTCGCAGTCAGCGCGAAGCCTCCTTGCAAATTTTCCATCTACTCAAATGCAGGCTGTGGGTGGTAGCCATTTTCTAGTAGGCCACATTGGTCAACTTAAGTAAAAATGAAACACAAAACAAAATTACTGCACGGAAATGATTATACAGTGTTATTCCCCTGCTAATACCCTTATGTGTATGTATTTATCTAGCCATTTGCGACATCAAAAGCCATTAATGCATATTAATTATAAGCGCAAAACACAATAACATCACATAAGCAACTCTTATTCTATCAATTTGCTCACCAACTTAGTTCACTTATTATTTTAGCCATGCAATAGCATTCCCTCGTGTAATTCTTCTGTTAATAAGGTTGATTAGACCAGACTTGACAAATCTTTAGTAGTTATTAATTAATCAGTAGTACTTTCAATAATAAAATACGAAAATGAAACAGATATTTGGGTTTAAAGTAAAAAACCCTGCTCCATCACCAACACCTGGTTGACCAACCTCTGGAAGGTGGCAGGGGCATTCTTCATCCCAAAGGGCATAACCCGAAACTGGTAGTGCCCATCTGGGGTGGAAAATGCTGACCTCTCTTTGGCCCCATCGCTCAAGGTGATCTGCCAGTACCCAGATGTTAAATCAAACGTGCTGAGGTAGTTGGCAGCCCATAGCCGATCTATGAGCTCATCAGCTCTGGGGATGGGGTGAGCGTCAGTCCTGGTGACCGAATTGAGTCCTCTGTAGTCCACACAGAACCGGAGTTCGGGTGTGGCTCCCGGCGCTGCAGCCTTTGGGACCAAGACCACTGGGCTGGCCCAAGGACTGCTTGAGGACTCAATTACCCCGAGGGCAAATATCTTGGAGACCTCCTCCTTGATGCAGGCCCTCACCCTGTCAGTCACCCTGTAGGCCTTGTGCCTCACGGGGGTACTATCCCCAGTGTCCACATCATGGACGCACTAATCAGTGACACCGGGAACCAGGGAAAACAGATCAGAAAATTGCCCCAGCAATTGGCGACAATCATTCTGTTGCTCAGGGGTCAGGGCGGAAGAGAGGATGACACCACCCACTGACCCATCTTGCTCCTGGGCTGACAGGAGGTCAGGAAGAGGCTCGGTCTCCTCTTCCATCCCAGCATCTGTTGCCAAGAGCATGCCCACTTGGGACCTCTCCAAGTGGGGCTTGAGGCGGTTGACATGAAGGACCCTTAAGGGGTTCCTTGGAGACCGCAAGTCCACCAAGTAGGTAACAGGACTCTTGCACTCCACCACCTCAAAGGGACTGGTCCACTTATCCTGGAGCGCACAGGGCTCCACTGGGGCCAAGACCCATACCTTTTGTCCAGGCTGAAGCTCTACCAGAGTGGCATTCTGGTTGTACCACCGCTTCATCTCCTCCTGGCTGGCTTCCAGATTTGCCTCAGCAAGTTGCCTGAATCACCTAGTCTGGTTCCTGAAGGCCAGCATGTAACTGTATACATTCTGGGGAGGTTTCCTGGGAGATTGCTCCCAGCCTTCCTTGACCAGACTTAGAGGTCCTCGCATTGGGTGGCCGTACAGGAGCTCAAAGGGGCTGAACCCTAGAGACTTCTGTGGCACCTCACGGTAAGCAAAGAGAAGGCATGGTAAGAGGACGTCCCACTTACGCCTCATGGGTCCTTCTAGGCCCATTATCAATCCTTTGAGGGTTCGGTTGAATCTCTCAACCAACCCGTTTCACTGGGGGTGGTAAGGTGTGGTGAACTTGTAGGTTACACCACACTCTTGCCAAAGAGATTTCATGTATTTGGACATGAAATTGGTACCCCGGTCAGTCACCACCTCTAGAGGGAATCCCACTCGGGAGAAAATTCCCATCAGTGCACATCCCACCATGGGGGCCGTCACTGTCCTCAGAGGGATGGCTTCCGGGTACCGGGTGGCATGGTCCACCAGGACCAGGATGAACCTATTGCCCATCGCTGTCCTGGGGTCCAGTGGCCCTACAATGTCAATCCCCACTCGCTGGAATGGGGTACCGACCACAGGGAATGGTTGGAGTGGAGCCTTCTGCTTCCTTCCACTCTTCCCACTTGCCTGGCAAGTCTGGCATGTCCTGCAGTGAGTGTCTGAACTCCTGCGCATTTGAGGCCAATAAAAGTGGGTGACAAGCCTTTCAAAGGTCTTGTCCTGCCCCAAATGCCCTGCTAATGGCACATCGTGAGCCAGCCCAAGTAGGAAGGCTCTGAAGTCCTGGGGGTACCACCAGCACACGGGCTGACCCAGGCTCAGCAACCTTAGGCTCTGTATACAGGAGGTCGTTCTCCCAGTAAATGAAATGTGACCCAGACTGATCACCTGCGGCCTTGTCTGCAGCCTGCTGCCGCATACCCACGAGAGAAGGGCATTCTTTCTGCACCTTGCAAAAGTCCTCCCTGGTGGGACCTCCTTCCTGCTGCCAATGGGTCAGCTCAAGCAAGTCTCCCAGTTCAGCTATCTGTTCCCCTGTAGGCTCCAGGGCATCCCCCTCAAGGTCTGCTTCCTCCTGGACCGTGGGAACTTCAGGGGCCGGTTTCCCGCGCCTCCTACTTCTTCTCTCTAAGGCTGGTCCCTGGGCCTCCCTCTCAGGCTCCAGGACCTCTTGAGCACCTCTACTTGCTGCCATGGACCGTGTGGTGACATATGCCCAATCCGGCATACCCAACATCTCCAGGTGAGCACTCCGCTCCACCTTAGCCCAAGGTGAGCTCTCCAAATCGTTCCCTAACAGACAGTCTACATGCATGGCGGGTCTCACAGCTACCTGAAGAGTACCAGAGACCCCCCCCACTCAAAGGGAACCTGAGCCACCTTGCAGTGACTCTCTGTGTTGTTAGTGGCTACAACTGGATAGAATACTCCTGGGACAACCTGCTCTTGAGACACTAGGTGACACTTGACAGCTGTCACACTGGCTCCTGTATCTCTCAGAGCTTCCACTCTATGGCCATTTATGGTCACCCACTGCCTGTACTTCTTAGTGTTATCAGGCAGCTGGGTTTGGGGGACCACTTCACAGTCTCCTAATGAGACAAGGGACTTCTCTGTGGGACCCCACCCACCTTGGACACCCACCTCTGCCCCCAAGGCTACACTAGTCACCTGCCGGGGTGGAGCACCAGTGGGTGCTGGTTTACCATACAAAGGACACTTTACATCAGAGGCAAAATGCCCCAGGTTACCACACTTGTAACATTTTAGGGGCCCCTTCTGAACAGGAGGACCTGTCAGGGCCCCGGTCGGTCTCGGGGGTGGGGGAGGCTGAGAACCTTACCCTTGGTTCCCTTGGGGATTACTTTGGGGCCTTTTTGGGAACTCCCTCTGGTTACCCCTGTCCCCCCCCACTCTTCTGCTGGGGACCCTTCCCACCTTTGGCGGAATCTCCCACGTGACCCTTGTGGACCCTGGTACTGATCCAGCGGTCCGCCTCCTCAGCAAGCTTCCTAGGGTTAGTCAGCTTACTATCAGGTGTTGGCGTAGCTCAGGAAAACAATTACTGGACAATGCTCCCAAGCCATTAAATCAAGAAGCCCTTGAAAATCATCAACCTTGCTGCCCTTCACCCAACCATCCAGTGCTCTGCAAAAAAAAGTCACATACTCCACATATGTACTGTTGGGAATCTTAGTGCAACCCCTGAACCTTTGTCTCTACAACTCAGGGGTCAACCCATACCTAGACATCAATGCTGCCTTCATATGGGGATACGAATTATAAACATCTGAAGGTAAGTCTAGCAGTGTGTCCCGCTCCTCACTAAGGAACCGTCCCCAGAACCCCGCTCCCCAATCTTTCTCAGGGACCCCGTGGGAAGACATGGCTACCTCATAGGCCTTGAACCACTGCCCTATGTCTTCATTCTTAAAAAATTCCTTAACCACATCCTTAGGTATGTACACCCTTGATTCTGACTGCACTGACGGTGTGCTGCCACCAGAGGGAGTGGACTCTAAACTTTTAGCTTTCATATCCAATTCCCTCAACTTCATTTCATGCTCCATTTGGATTCTTCTCGCTTCCAGAGCCAGCTTTTTGCTTTCTAGCGCCAGTTGCCCACTCAATTTAAGTTTTGCCATCTCCATTTCATGCATCCTGGTTTCTTTCCTGTCTGCCAACTCTCCTGGCGACAGGCCTCTACCAAAACTCCGGACGCTTTCTGCTGGTTCAACAACTACCACATCTCCAGGTGCCCTTGACTCAATCCAGGCCCTCAGCGCCTTGAGTAGATCTGCCTTGAGCTTACATCCAACAGTGGGGACTTTGAACTTTTTACAGAAACCCTTCAGCTGGGCCTTGGTGTAGCTCTCTAGTCTCTCCTCTTCCCAGTCAACGTTCTCAATTTCAGAGACGACAGATGCTGCTCTCTCCACAATGACTGAATCAGGCATGGTTTCTTCCAACAATGGCGATTTCCAGCAAAATGAAAATGTAAACAAGTATGTGGCTACGTTATGGGTCTGAACTCACTATGTGGTGTTTCACAAAAAATTGCTGCACATAAATCACAAATGCAAATTCAGAATCCTCACCGCTGACCACCAATGTTAGAATCCGGATTCCCTGGGTGGCAAAGGTGAGTACCTGGGACAAACAGGGGGTCCTTCTTCCAGTCAGGGTAAGGGGGTACACGCTAATAATAACCCCCGCTCACCCTCTAGGTAGCTAGTCGCGAGCAGACAAGGCGTTATCTTAGGCGTAATGGTTAAGCATTTGTGATCACATACAACAATCCGATGTTACCCCCACAAATGGACTCCACACTGGGTGTATCAAAAATAGACTTCGTTTATAGATTTCAGATTTATCACAAGACCCAATAACGTGTAAAACGGGCCCACAATATTACTTGGCAAAAAGAGTTCTTAGTTCAGTGTATGGTTACAAGGTCCGTGCACTTTGTTCCCGGTTCTGTTGGGGGAACGGGTCTCACTCGCTCTGTGGGCGCTCCAAGGGGGAGCATGCACCTCAAGGTGCGATCGGGCACAGTACCTTACTCTTGTGGATGTCGGCGCGAAGGCTGCTTGGCATTCAGTGCGATCTCTGATGCGGGGTCGTCCTGGCGATGCGTACTACGGTACTCGGCGACCTTGGGCGTGCAGGCTCAGGGGACGGGCATCCGGAGGCACTTTCCAGCAGGTTGCGGCGTTCGCGCCGTGCCGGTGATGGGTACTTTGAAGATCACGCTGCGGTGCACAAACACTCATACGTTCCTCACAGGGGAGACGCACGGGATCACCACACGCGCCGCGGCTTCCCCCAAAGCAGAGGGAAGGCGCGTACGCAGGCAATGTGGTTCGTTAGGGGGGTGAAGTCGTACGGTCACAGTCCTTCCGTTACGGTGCGAGTTGCGACTCGTAGGGGCCAATAGTCACGGTGCTCAGGCTGGGTGAGACCCTCCTTTGCGGTGCGAGTTACGGCTCGTAGAGGGGCCACAATTACGTTGTTCGGGCCGGACAGCGGGTGCAAGCTTCAGGGAAAGTACGCTACGTTTGGGAGGCGCATGCAGCAGTTCTCTTCCAGATTCCAGGGAAAACGGTCCGTTTTCCTGCTCTCTCACACAGCAGTGAAGTCCACTGGTCCTGGGACTTCGTTCAGGGAGCAAGCACAGCACAAGCCCTTGGAGATCTTAAACAACACAAGTTGGAGCAAAGTTTATCAGCAATCTTTCTCCTCTCCTTCAGTAGCAGGGCAACCACTGCAGGCTAATCCCCCAGGTCAGGGACAGCCCACAGCTTTCCCGGTTCCTTCTCATCAGGCAGAGGTTCGTCTTGTAGCAGGATGGGGGGCCCTTGCCTAGTTCAGTCCAGTTGTGGAGCACTTTGTTTACGCGATGCAGGTGGCTACATTCAAGGTACAGGGCAGAGTCATCAGACGCTCCACAGGGGGCGGAGCCGGCATTGTGGTGGCAGAGCACAGTCCTATTCAGAGTCCAAGTGCACTCCTCACACCCATCTACCTGTCAATCGTCCTATTCACCACCAGGCTACCTAGCCCTGCCCATCTGGGTTTCCCCAGGCCTGTCACTCACGCAAGCCAGACAGCAGATACACATCACGCAGAGGCGGGCTGAAATGGTTAGGCAAGCAAAGGCCAGCTTTCTAAAAGCAGCATTTGCAACCGCAGAATATTAAAATAAACCTTACTAAAAGATGTACCTTATTATTCTGAGTTCAGGCATACTAAACTCGATCTTTTACCATGTTCCCTGGGCCTGTTAGGATCATAAGATGTAACAATCTTAACAGCCCATTCTGGCCTCTGAGAACAGGGTAGCCTTACAATAGTGACAAACGAAAATGGCTGCAATTCACTATTAGGACATGCCACACACATCAGGGCTTGTCCTACCTTATTCTTACAATGCACCCTGCCCTGGGGCCTACCATAGGGGTGACTAATATGAAGTTAAGGGAAGGTTTTTAGGGACTGGCAAGTGTGTGCACTTTCCCAGTCAGCATGTCAGTACCAGACTGCACGCAGGTTCTGCAATGGCAGACCTTAGATACATTTTCCCAGGCCGCTTCTGTGGGTGGCACAACCAGTGCTGCGAGCCCACCAGCGGTATTTGTATTTACACGCCCTGGCACTCCTGGTGCACTTTACTGGGGTCTGATAGTAAACCAAATAAGCCAATCATGGAATCCAACTGACATATACATTTTACATAGGGAGCACTTGCACTGTGGCACTGGTTGGCAGTGGCACAGTGCTCTGAGCGGCCAACACCATAAAAACACATGAGGCACAGCGACAAAAAGTGGAAGGGAGACTCACGCCAAGGTGCCAGGCCTAACACAGGGCTGTACCCCCCACATCTCCCCCCAGCGCCTTGAGACCCTCACGGGTGAGTAGTGCACTTTAAACCACCTGATTGATTGAAGCAGAGGAGAGGAAGGCTGAAGCTGAGAGAGGCTTAGACAGAGAAAAATATATTGCTGTGGAGAAAAGGGCTGAGTCTGAGCCTTGGCAAGGGAGAGACTGTCCATGGAGGAAAGGAGACCAAGGTCCAAAATAATGTACTTGGGAGTGATCTTCAGAAGGGTGATTCAGGTTCCCCCCAGAAGAGTAAGAGGGGGTTAAAAGGAGACACAGACAAGCCACCAGAGTAAGGTGGGGAAGGGTTCCATTTCTCCTTCTGAAAAATGTTGGGTAAGGTTCTAGTGGGAGATGGCACAGGTCAGTCCAATTCCAACCCTGCTGGTTTGATTGTTCTCATCTAGGGCACAAGCAGGGGGAATCTGTATGTCCTAAGGAGCAACCAACCGGTGAGACCTCAACAGTGGGGGCCAATATGGCTTAGTGGTAAGGAGTCCCCAGGGGCAAATGGTAGACTATGTCCTAATCTCATTTAGTTGAGAGTTGAACTTAGAGGGTAGACTTATGATCCCTGAGGTTGGGAGTCATCACTTCCACCAGATTAAGGTGAATGGGGCCCCTATCACTGCTCTGAGGGACACCGGGTCAGCCAGACCATGGTAGTGAAAAGGCCTGTTTTCCCAGAGCAGCACACTGGTCATGTGTGTAGGGTAATTCAGGCACAGGGACAGGAATTTTTCTATCCCATGGCTCTGGTATCCCTAGAATGGGATGGGGAGTTGACCCAGAGGAGGGTCATAATTAGTCTCCAGATGCCCATTGACCGTATTCTGGGGAATGAGTTGGCATTGATGATTAACAAGCTAGGAGGGGTGGCCTGAAAGCTCAGACATCTGGGCATACCACTCTCAAATGTAGGGCACAGACCCCCAGATGGAAGGGCAGGGGGGATAAAGAGTCACCCCTGAACCCTGTTTGGAAAAAAGGGGACCCCTACTTAATTAATAGACTTGCTATATGTAAGGAAAAGAGCTATGTAGGTAAGTAGTTATAGCAAGTAGATGAATGAGAAGTGGAACAAATACTAGGTGTACAGTAAAAAAGTAACCATTCTCAACAAACAAAAAGAGGGAAAGAATTTTTTCTTCCACACACAGATATTAGATGGAAAAGTATATAAAATATTTATTTTTCATTTTTTATTTTACATTGAGAACTATTGGATTATTGACTGTTCTTTTTTGCATATAATTCATCATTAAGCATTTATACAAACAGTGTAAGCATATAAGATTTATAGGGACTATACGACAGATAAAAAGCATTTTTAACAGATTAAAACATATAGTGTTGATAGAAGCAATGCGGTAGATGGAGAACTACGCGCGTTTCGGCTATGCAGCCTTCGTCAGGAAACCGTCTATTGCTTAAAGCCGTGTAGAATATATAAACAACATACAATGTGATGGTTACAATTATGTGAATATGGTACACATACACCTAGATTTGGAAATTTATAGTCTTTTTACATTTTTATCTTAAGAAACACATATATATATACACATACAGATTGTACATAGATGACGACCAGTACTGAATGCTACACTTTAACATGGAAAGACATAGAAAGAAAGAAAAAAAGGGAAAATCATCATAGTATATGGTCATATATAGCTTATTTCTTTCATTATCTACATTGTTTTCTCTGATATATATAGGTTTTTGATGGATAGCTGTCAACTGCTACTAAATAGACAAAAATAGAGTTGCACTACAAAAATCAATACGTAAGTATGTACAATATTTACATCCTGTATTATTCAATTTTTACACTTTATTGCATTGTATACAATTTCATTTAATACATGATATTGGAACAAAAACGATATAATAAAATTAAATGAAAATAGTGTTGATAGAATAAAGAGTATTGACAAACAAAGTTTAGGATATATCTAAAGTAGAATAGAGTAGTGAGAATAATTGTGGAGAGCAAAGACGTGATGGGATAAGCAGCAAGAGAAAATAAAACATAGAAGACGTGTAAAGGCAGTCGCCATAGTGAGATACAAAGCAACACACCAGGGAAAGAGATCCATAAACTATTGGCCATAATGTAGAGTTATAATTAAAAGCCAAAGGGAAAAGAGAAAATGGTCTCAAAATACTCAATTAGATGAGCACATATCTACACCTATACATTATAGTACTACTCACTTGCTCTATATAGGTATAAAAATCCTAAAGCCGGAGAAGTCACAGATGGAGTTTCAAATCTTAATTGCTCCAAGATGTAAGTTGTGCAAGACAAGTGTATAGAGGACCTCCTACATGAACATACGGTAGAAACATGATGAAAAATGGTGAAGAAAAATGAATAATTGGAATAAAGGGGTATATACAGCAGAGAGAAAAGGACATAAACGATAATATGTACTTACTAGTTGGTGGTTACATGTTAATGATTCGTATAAGTCTGCCAGAAAACCTGGGTCTGTCTTTATATTATCTATATCGCTTATTTTGATGACCTTTCTGGATGAGATGCCAAAAGTGGGTAATGCTGGGTGCTATATAGGACGGGAGGGATAAAGAGATACAACCAGGACCATCTAATTAGATTGTATGGTTACAAAATATTACCAGATAAAAAACCAATATTGTTGCATCTTCATTAACTTACATAAGAAATGGCACCTGATAGGTCCCGGTATAGGTAGAGAGTCCGTAATGGATAGCGACGTAATAGTCCTTAGGTGGTGGTTTAAAAGAAAGAGGATAATACAGATATTACCACCTGGACATTAAGATCAAGTCGATATATGTGTATGAACAAGTTAATAAAGTATAGTATACAGTGGGCAGTATATCGAAACCGGATTCAATTAGAGTAATGAATAACATACGACAAACGGTGAAAAAAGTAACAAAAACAGAGAGCGGACACAGATCACCTTGGTAAACGAGTCAAAGCGCACGCCCATAGGTAAAGCAGAGGCCCCCATTCAATAATATCCAAAGTATACGTTAAAGGAAAACTATATGTGCGTTCATGTAGTTCAAGGGAAATTATACCGAGCTATAGTAAAGAAACTATCGGTATTGGATAATTTGGGTAGAAACAAAGTAACCATGATACATGGAAATAAATATAAATATAAAAGTACCGACATACAATTATCCCGTATATGGAACGCATATAGCCAAATATAGCAGTTATTTCGGCTGTAAGTAGAACAAGTAGATGGCAATCTATGCAGTTGGAAAATTGAGTCCATAAAATGAATGGATGAAAGTAGGATAAAGATGGCGCCTATCCAAGGTAAACCGATCAAAAGGTTGCAGGCTGGTCATAAATGACGGACTATAGTCCGTGTTACGAAAATAACAGTTGCTTAAAATTATCCATTAAAGGAGCCACACATTGGTTTAATGAGGCTCAGTGGACATTAGGTAGGTATATGCATAGAGATGGAAAGCGGACAAAAGGCCACTTATTTAATCTATAATATAGAGATTGCGCATGCCCAGTATTAACCAATGTAGGGACAACAGAATATATAGCACAACAACAGCGCCATCTTGGTATTGCAAAAAGATAATGATGCTAAGTATGGGGAGGTTGCTATCCTATCATGGTTCAGAGTTTGTATGTACCTAATTCAATCATTGTGTGAGCTACAAGATATATAATAGGTCACTAGCGTCATCAAGAATAGAAAAGATATTAATGGTGTTTTAGTATTGAAAAATAGATAAATCAACAGTAAAGTACATAAAATGAAATAAAATAAAATAGAGTGAAGTAAATTAAAATAAAATTAAGTAAAAATATTTAAGAAGAATATTAGTTCCAGAGGTATCTCCAATGGACAAACCCAAGTGTGTAAAGTCTTATTCAATGTGGATGCTAGCCACTTCAAGAGATTATCAAAGGGGAATGTGTAGATTATAATTTGCTCTATATAGGTGGCTCATTATATTGAAGAATGCCTACAGGGCAGTATATATATCCGGACATCTGATTTAAATGATAGCCTGATCCCAGGGTATCTCCAAATTCAATCCTTTTTTTACTGTATCTAGATAAAATATCCAGAATACCTCACGCTTTTTTCTTATTTTTTCTGAACTGCATCCTTCCTTGTTAACAATTTTTTCCAGAATATACCAATGGATATCATCCGCAGTGTGATTGTTTTCTAAGAAATGTGAAACCATAGGGGAGGTTGTTTTTTTATTTCTGATTGCGGATCTATGTTCGGTAAGTCTGGTGTTAAGAAATCTGGACGTCTCATCCACATAACCTTTGTTGCATGGACATATTAGTAAATAGATAATGTTTTTGGTCTTACAATTACTAATCCCCTTGGCCACAATTCTTCGGTCATTAAACAGGAGTTCTTTAGTTTCAATTGCCAAAGGGCAAACTATGCATGTTCCACATTTATAATTACCCTGAATAGGTAGCATGTCTACAACACTTCTCTGTATTGGCTTTTTCTTTATAGGCATGCGAGATCTAACAATGAGATCTTTGAGATTTTTATTTTTGCGATAGGCGAACATGGGTTTTTCAACAGCGTCAGCCTTAGTTTTATTGACATTGAGTAGATGCCAATTAGAGCAAATGATTTGGCGAATCTGCTCATTTAGTAACAAATGACGTGTAACAAAAACTAGGTTTGCTTCTTTTTTTTGGTTGTTACCCTGTAGCAAGTGCTGGCGATCATAAAACCTGGCACGTTTATATGATTCTCGTATGAGTCTATGAGGGTAGCCTCTGTCAAGAAATTTCTTTTTCATGTCAATCGATTTCAGATCATGGTCCTCGAATTTGTACAGTTACGCCGTAGGCGCAAGAACTGACCAAACGGAATACTACTTTTTTGTTTCGTTGGATGAAAGCTTTGATAGTGCAACAACGTGTTGCGGGCAGTGGGTTTTACAAACAAATCCACAAACAACTGGCCACATTCATGCTTGATTAGGATCTCCAAAAACTCGATGTGGGTATTACTTATATGGGATGTAAATTTTAGGTTTGGATCACAGAGATTTAACCAAGTGATAAATTCACTTAGGGTGTCTTCATTATCATCCTATATAAAAACAATATGATCTATATAACGGGACCAGTGTAATATAGATTCGAAAAACTGAGCTACTTCATTGAAAATGCATCGTTCTTCGAAGTTAGCCATATAGATGTTTGCTATTGTAGGGGCACAAGAAGCGCCCATGCTTACTCCTTTTATTTGTTTGTATAATTCCCCTTGAAATTCAAATATGTTCTCATAAAGAATGATTTTCAGGCAATTGATGACAAACTCTGTGTTGCAATCGATGTCATAAAGATCAATAAACCATTTAACTGCTACAATAGCTCCATCACATGGTATGTTAAAATACAAACTTTCCACATCCAATGTGACAAGCCCTTGTCTGTTGCAGTTAAATGGAGTGCCCTCCATAAGATTGATTATCTGACGAGTATCTAAAACATATCCAGGGATTTTATGTATAGATGGTCGTAACATTAGATCCAAATAGTTAGAGATAGGCTCAGTAATAGATCCAATAGTGGTAACAATTGTTCGAAAGGGGGGATAAACCTCATTTTTATGTACCTTAAGGGTACCATAAAGGCTGGCTAATCTAGGGTTATCTATATTCAAATAGTTGAACTCCTTTTCGCAAATGTGACCGTGTTGTAGGGCTTTAGCAGTTAGTTTATAGATTTTGTTTTTGATCGTCTGGGTAGGGTTTCTAGTTATTTTAGTATAGAACATACTATCCATCAGCATGTCCTCAATTTTGTTAGAATATTTAGCTGTATCTAATATAGCTATCTCTCCTCCCTTGTCACAACTTTTAATCGTGATTTCAGGAGAGTTTTTGAAGTTGTTAAGGGCTTCATATTCTTCAGCAGAGATATTGAAAGGAGTTTTTGGAACATATTTAGTAGCTGTAGTAAGTTTGTTAAATACTACTTGCTCAAAAATGTTCACCTCCGGGGCAATTTGTTCTAGAGTGGGAGTGAATGTAGATTTAGGTGCTAAGCCTGACCGATTTATATCAGGGACTACACCTTCTATGTCAGAAAAGAACCATTTAAGACAAATTTTTCAAAAGAAAGACATCAAGTCATTGAATAGCTCAAATTTGTTAAGGCCCGAATGAGGCACAAAAGAAAGTCCTTTAGAGAGGAGAGAATAGGATGCTTGGCTAAGAGAGCAGGTACTCAAATTGAAGATTGGAATTTCTTTCATTGTCTCCAATACCGAGTTTTCCGGGTTTCTAAGTATTGGTTCTGATTTGCTGGTTGATGGCCGCGAAATGGTGTCTGGTATTGTGTACGAGGTTGGTACTGTTGTTGGGGTTGATATTGTTGTTGTGGTTGATAATGTTGTTAATAATGCGGTTGATATTGAGGGCGCCAATTCCCTCTGCTCTGATTGCGTCTCCCTAAAAAAGGACGATAACTGTCATTAAATCTTGGGGTGTACCTATTTCCTCTATTATCAGATGGTGGTGTTGTTCCATCACTATCGGAATCTGTTGTGTCAGAGAAGGTAGTGACTTTTTTATTAAATGATCTATATGGTTGTTGGTAAAGATTGGAATCTGATCCAGAGAGGTCAGATTGGGAATAATACCGATCTGCAAGATATGGATAGATGTATTCCGTGTTAAAGTTTCTTATGTCTTTTTTAAGCTTATCTGTTTTGCGCTTCATAAGATAATCATTGTAGGAACTTAATTCATTATCCAGTTCCTCAAGTTTCTTTTTCGCATCTTCAATAGCCGTAGTAGATTTTATTTTGTTCTCTAGATCTGATATCTCATTAAGTAACTGTAAAAGCATTTCCTTTGCCGTCTCGACTATCAACATCATAAGATCCCTCGAGCAGCGGTTGGCAATGAGGGACCATTTTTCCAAAAACTCTTTAATTTGGACAAACAAGCCTGGGATGTTCTTAACCTGTAACCCAGTTGGAATGATTCCAGCCCGTAAGTATTCCAACATAAAGTGGCCATGAAGTTCTATCCTTTTAGTTTTCTTTTTAAGTGTTAACAACTTCTGGAGGTCTTCATTATGATTGATGTTGGGCACAGTTCTATTATCAAAATTCATAGCAGCTCCTACCATAGATACAAAGTCATCATCAGAGAACCCGAAGGTTTTCAGATTAGACATTATTGATTTGAAAGTGGCAAGATCAACCTATAATATAGAGACACGCAAATGGAACGGGATATAGAGACTACCAAAAAGAAAGAATACTAACGTAAAAAGAAAAACAGGGACATTTTTAACAAATAAATCTAAGAGCTAGAAACAGCAAAAATATAATGTGACATATATCCCAAAAATAAGTATGCAAAACACCTAGATATATTAGGTCACATAAAACAATGCACCCCTGAACCCTGCTCAGCCTCAGGGTACAAACCCTCAGCTGAGTGATGAGTTTCAAGTAGAGGTGGGCAGTAAGCTCAGCTCCGCTGGTGGGGTTCAAAGACTTTTGCCCATACTTTGCTTGGAAAGGGAGTTTGGCAATTCTCCACCAACCGCTATGTGATGAAGTTTACCACCCATCCCTCCTCTAACATCATTGAAGAGGTGTCAGAGATGCCACACCCCTTCAATCTAATCAGTGTTTCACTGAAAGTTACCTTTTCCTTTAGCTGAGGGCTGCCAGCTGGAGAAGAGGGTGCTCAATATCTTCATCCTTCTGCCACACACACAGCAGCCAGTACCATGCCCAAACAGCCTATCCCATTGTGCCAACCGCCGGCACCTACCAGGATTGGGACAAGCTGGACTTGGGGGGGTTGTATCCAGAGCCTGGCCTGGCATTGTGCTACCTCTGTCTGAGCTTGCTGCTACTGCCCCCCCTCCTCCTTGCCATCCATTGTCCAAGTCCATGCCCCTGCTGCCTCACTACAGCTCTGTGTGGCTGCAGTTCTGCTACTGCCCTCCCCACCTGCTCTGAACAGTCAGCTTGCTGCCCCATCCACTCCCTTCCTACCCTCCGCTGTCCGAGTCCCTGCACCATCCCCCACCCTCCTGCTCTGCAGGGTTCGATGTGCTGCCACTACCCTCCATTTAGCTTGATGTCCCTGCCCACTCCCCATGCCGTCTGTTGCCTGAATATATGCCACATAATTGCCCTCCTGCTGAGCCTCTGTACTTAGCTTGCTGCCCCTGCTCTCCTTCCCCCACCTTCTGTGTGCATGCCCCTGCTCCATATTTTTGCCCACCATGTTCCATGGACCTGCCCCTCCTATCTGCTCTTGAGTATTCTATTGAGCTGCCACTGCCCATCCCACATACCTAGCATGGTCAGATGGAAACCACCTGTCCCTGCCACCTCCACCCTGACTGTCCAAGTTCCATGCCCCTATCCCCCCCCATCCCGTCCCTCCTGTCCTCCACGGTTCATTTTGCTGCCACTCCCTTCTTCCCTCCATGCGATTTTGGGCTGCAACTGCTCCTACTTCCTGCCCTACATAGTCGCTTGTGAAACCCCTTCCCCAGCTCTCTTTTATCTGGGTTCAATCAAAACCCTTCTCTTCTGTCTTCAGTGGTTCTTTGTGCATGCCCCTGTCCCCTTCCTCTTGTCCATCATGGCTGTTGTGCTGCCGCTGACCCTTTAGCTTGTCAGGCATGGTCTTCTGTCCTGTCTCAGCCCCTACCACCTGCCCTGTGTGGTAATCTTGCTGCCCCTGACCCCCTCCCACCTTCTCTCTGTTGTCTTTGTGTATGCCATTATAGATTCACTGTTGCCCTCCATGGTATGTTGTGCTTCTAGTGCCCATCCTGCCTGCTGTCCATGGTCAGCTTTCTGTTCCTGCCTTGCCCCCTACCCTCTGTTTTCCATGTGCAGACCCCTATTCCCTCCCTCCTGCCCAGTTTGGTCTGTTATCAATCCCCTGCTCCCCCTTCCTGCCCTTCATGATCCGTTATGAGGCAACAGTCCCTCCTGTCTCTTCAGTATGGTCAGATTTCTGCCCTTACCTCTTTCCTCTCTGATCTCTGGTGTCCATGTGTGTGACCCACTCCCCTCCCTATTGCTTTCCATGGTCCATTGTGTTGCACTGCTGCTGTGCTGCTGCAACCACTGACGCCTGCACTGTAAGGTCAGTTCGGTGCCTCTGCCCTTCTCTCTAATGCCCTCTGTTATCCAAGTCCATGTCCCTACCCCATTCCTCCTGCCCTCCATGATCCAATGTACCTTGGATGCCAAAATGTAGAGCTTGGTAAGATTTTAGGCATGAGACAGATAAAATAAAACTTTTTTGGGCTTAAAAAAATTGGTAGACTCCTGCCTGAATCGGGTCTGTTGGCATAGATGGTAAATATAATTGTATATATTATATATGAGTGTGTATGTATATATATATATATTTTATATATATATTACCTACTGGCGGTCGCCAGTAGGTAGTTATAGTTAGGACCTAGTTTCCATAGGAAACTCATTTTTTGTTTTCGCAATAACGTTGGCGCTGGTTGACGAATCTTCACGAAATTTTCAAAACTTATGGCCCGTTACGGTCAGCTCCTACCTTGAAAGTCTCGGGGTGATTTGGCAAGCAGGGGCCGAGAAAAAAGGGGGGTCCCAAAACGTGTTTTCTCCATGTTAATTCCCATAGGAAAGTTTAGACACGGCTACAGCCCGAACTGCTGAACGGAATTACACCAAATTTAGCAAAAAGGTAGTGCTTGGTTCAGAAAGGGCCCTTTTTTTCAAATGGTGTAAATCCGTTCACTAGTTGCGGAAAAAATCAAAAACATAGAGGTCAAAAAATCAATTTCCCATAGGAAACTTTAGACACAGTTACAGCCGAAACTGGTGAATGGAATTACACCAAATTTGGCAAAAAGGTAGTGCTTGGTTCAGACAGCGCCCTTTTTTTAAATGGTGTAAATACGTTCAGTAGTGGCTGAGAAAATAAAAAAATTAAAGTTTTTATATCTATTGCCGCGGTGGATCCGCGCACCCTCCCAATCACTAGCTGCATTCTAATTGGCTGTCAACACTTCAAACCAGGAAGTGTTGGCATCCATCTTGTGCCTCAGTAGAACCGAGGCACAGGAAAACAGTAAAACAAATGCACAAAACAAGAAAAGGGGGCAGGGTAGAAACACCCTGACCCCCTAGGCCTGCTTAGGTGGTCCCACAAGGACCCCCAGGGCCAAAAAAAGCATTACAAAAAAATCAGCGCACCATTGAAATTCCCCCGTTATAGTTAGTTCAGCTAACAATAACTCGCGCACCCGCAATCCACTGCTGATGACGTCACATATTACATCACTCATGACATGGTCAGTGACATCACTCATGACATCACTGATGACATCTCAAATGACATCACTGATGACATCACTGATGACGTCATCAATGTGATAAATTACCACATCTTCTCACACCCTTATAAAACTTTTGATATAGCAACTCAAAATTACAGAGTTCCATTCTCATATCCATAAATAATGCAATACCAATAACTGCATATCCACATATTCATCACATTGATGACGTCATCAGTGATGTCATCAGTGATGTCATTTGAGATGTCATCAGTGATGTCATGAGTGATGTCACTGACCATGTCATGAGTGATGTAATATGTGACGTCATCAGCAGTGGATTGCGGGTGCGCGAGTTATTGTTAGCTGAACTAACTATAACGGGGGAATTTCAATGGTTTTTTACGAGAGAAATGTCCAGCTAACTATAACGTGTGTGAAACCTATGGTTTTTTCAGTGAATTTGCAAGGTTTTTTAAATGCTAATTCCTAACTATAACGTGTGTGAAACCTATGGTTTTTACAGTGAATTTGCAAGGTTTTTTAAATGCTAATTCCTAAATATAACGTGTGTGAATCCTATGGTTTTTTCTGTGAATTTGCATGTTTTTTTTAATTTGAATTCTTAACTATAATGTGTGTGAAACCTATGGTTTTTTCATTGAATTTGCTTGGTTTTTTACATCATTTTTTTTCTTTGTATTTTTTCCTTTAAACACTATGCTACCTATGTATATATTCATGGTTTTAATGCATTCTTCAATATGTAAAGATTCACCTTTTTCAAATAAATGGTTAGATATAGTTGTATAACATAGTTAATAACTTCAACAAACCTTTATCTTTTTTTTTAAAATTTTTTTTACCGTGCGCGTACGGTAAGCTTACCGTAAGCTCACGCTTCGCTTTATGTACGGTGAGCGTACGTAATATTTATACTCCGTGTGCGCATGCTTACGCAATTTGCGGACGCATCCGTACTTTCTACGCGACGCGTAAGCGCATGCTTCATATGCGCACCCGCGTGCGCACGTTACGCGGAAGTGTACGAGCATGCCTGTAATGCGCATGCGCGCGTGCGTGTGTCTTTCGTACGCGCATGCGTACTTTTACCATACGCGCTCGGTAAGCTTAACGTGCGCGTACGGTTGGTCATGTGATCAAGAAACAACACTTGTGATTGGTGTAAACTACTTTCAGTTCCAGAATCTTCCTACACCACACCCATTCCCCTCATTACTGCTTGTGATTTCTTAGGAGAAGGAGCTGAATTGTCTTTGGGATACAATGGCAGAGCAGCAGTCCTCTTCTGAGAGTGAGCAGGGCAGCAGCATCATCAGACAGAGAAGGAGGAAACAGAAGAGTTCTTTTATTTGGGAGTATTTTACATTTCCTGAGGGGCAGAAAAAGGTAAATGCTCCTTTAGTTACCTGCTCACTTTGTGAGCGTGTGTTATCTAGAGGTAATCCTAGGAAGAAGTATTCCTTTGGTAATCACACTATGTTGAGACACCTTAGGGATATTCATCCAAGGACTTTTGCTCGACATACTGAAGCAAACCCTTCAGTAAGTCACCCGAGCACATCCGCAGAAGCTCAGCCGAGTACATCTTCGGCAGCTCAGCCGAGCACTTCCTCTGCGGTGGGAGCATCACCCTCTTCTGCTCCTGTGGAAAGGAACCCTCGATTTCAGAGGGTACAAATGAGGTGCACCAGATGTTATGGTCTAATTGTTCATGGGGAGACCAGTATTTCCCTAATAAACAATAAGATAGACCAGCACATCTGTGGTCCTTGTTAATATTCCCATTCTTTCTTTCCTCTGTCCCTGTATTAACACAACGGCTCTTTTAAGAGCCAACCTTACCTCACAACTTTTTTATATACTTTTAAATTAATTTTGTAATTTTTTTTTTTTTTACCGTACGCGTACGTTACGCGCATTTTTGTTATTTTTTTCACCCTACAAGGTCCTTGAGGGAGTACAACGGAAATGAGAAAAGCAGATAGAGGAGAAGTGAAAAAAAGGGAGCATGAAACTAAATGTGTGATAAATACAGAAATGTCACACTTACCTGACCAACAAAATAACTTATTTATTAATAAATGGTTTATTTAAATTGCTAGAAAAAAGGTTTATTTTTTCCTAAATTTTCTTTCTCAATCTGAAAAAAAAGAAAAAAGTATTAATATTTAATAATACATTTTAGAATACAGTACACATATTTTCATATTTAAAAAACAATTTTTTGCCCTTTTTTTGCTGTTTTCAGAATATATTGCATTTCACTGTAAATCGTGAAATCAATTGCATTCATCACTTAACAGCGGGCAAAAAAAAATAACAATCTGAAAGATTGTTTAAAAAAAGCCCAGAATCTCTTCTCACTAAAACATACCTTTATAGAAATGTAACATATTCTTTACAAATATCATCTAAGAACAATAACTATTTCTAATAAATATCGTCTGAAAATTTTTGTTGCATAAGCAAAATCACCAAAATAATACGTGTCAAAGAAGTCCACAATACAAGTTGTTACCTTTCCTTTAGGCCAAATGGTAATTTTTAAATTCTTTTTTGATTAAATTTCCAATGGTAATCCAATAAAATTGCAAAAATGATTTGTACAGATGTTGCAATTTCTATCTAAAATTTTGGTTTCAGAAAAATTAAATAGGAATTTGCTAAATCAAAAGGCAAACGTTGCTTTAAAACCAATTGAGAATCATTACACAGTGTCCAGCCTTTTTCACATTTAAGATAAACTGTGTAATGACCAGAAGTTACAGTAGGCCCATCATGGAAAATTATTGCAACTGTAACAAATGTTTTTCCTGAAATTGATAATTGCTGCCCTATAAACTTCTTTATTAAAGTGTCCAATTTTGAACCATCAGCTCTACAACGTTGCATCATTAAAATTACATACTGTCCGTATTGCTTTAAAAGTAACGTTGAAAACATGTCAGATTTACATTCACAGCATCCCATGCTATGATTGGCATCTTTAACTAATTTACTAAAACTCACTGATTTACTCTCTGGCAATGTTAAATAGATAAACCTTTCTGAATCAACATTAGAGCTGCATGTGTAGAAACAGTTTTCACAAGTATGTTCCCATTTATAAGAGAGACCGAACATATTCTCAACATCTATGCCTTCATCTTCCAGTACCATAAGGACATACTTCAAGAATTCCTGTTCATCTTGCTGGACATTTTGAGTAAACTGTGTACGTCCTGAACATACATCTAAAAGTTTTCTAATTTCAGTAGCACTTTCTATTTTAGTTTTATCAATACTCAGCTTCTCATAAAGGAGACTTAGCACAGAACAGAATCTTTTTTCATGATTTACTATTATCTGCTCTTGCAAACTTTCAAGATAAAATACAACATTTAGCACTACATTAGCGTAGCAGTTGCCACCAGAGCTATTTTCAAAATGACAACCAACAATCTCTTCAACATTGTCCTTTTTCTTTTTGCTTGCAATCACATGACTCTCTTTTTGTTTTCTCTTCTCTACATCCTCATTACAGATATTCTCAAATCTCCTTTTCCGAGAAACAACACGTTTTTCCAACACAGGAAACTGACCTAAATGAGGAGCATAGGTTCTTCTTAATCTATTATACTCCTTTACACAATTTGCATCTGCACTAACTTTTGAGTCATCAAAGTCTATCATGAATAAACCAGATAATGTTTTCACTCGTGACAAAGCAACATATGCCATACCCTCTTTGAACACAGTAGAACCAATGTTTACAAAAGCACTATCTACAGTTCATCCTTGAGACTTGGGAATAGTTACAGCATATGCTAGAGAAAATGGAAACTGCTTCCTACGCACATATAAGTCTTTTACAAGCAAAAAACGGACTGAACAACGATTAATCTCTTTAATCTCTGCAATCTGATCAAATTTTATTTTTAAAAATTCAATTCCATCTTTTTTCTGGTATTTCACAAAACCCACAACTTTACCCATAGCTCCATTCACTAAACCTTTTTCAACATCCAAATTTCTCCTTAAAAATACTCGACAGTTCATGCAAAGATATAGATTTTTTTCTAATCCAGCTGTTTTCGAAATGTTCTTCTCTAGAGAATCCAATTTATTTTTTAGTTTGCCTGTTAATGTAATAGTAATTCCTTCATGCTGAATTTTGTCAACTGCTTCCATTTTCTTAATCTCTTCCTTTTCCAATTTCAAAAGTTCCTCATTGAATATCGAGCATTCACGTAGTGTTGGCATTAAGCAGATTACAGTATTATTTTCTGCAATGTTCTTGTATATTTTCTCTGCAACTATTTCTTCCTTTGGAAATAAATTATGTAGCAACCGACTGTAATGCTTTTCTGCCAACTTCTGTGAGTAGTCCAATTCTGATATCTTTCAGAATACTTGCATAATCTTCATCATTTGCTTGCCTCATATTGGTAGTAAGTTCTTTGTACTCAAAGAACGACCAAATATTCGCATTACCAATGCATCCTAATGACTTCTTCGTGTCTTCATGTGTCACAGTATTAAACACTGTTTGTCCTTTAACTGGAGTAAGCTGTAGAAGATCCCCAAAAACTATAACATGTTTTCCACCAAATAACACGTCATAGTCTCTCTTTAGAATTTGCTGCATTCTTAAATGCACAAAGGCAAGCATTAAGTTTGATACCATGCTTACCTCATCAATAATGAGAACTTGCATCTTCTTCAACACTCTTGAAACTTCGAAGCATGCTTCTCCTGTAAGCTTGTGATATTCTATTTTGTTCTCATGCTCCACTGGTAACATTAGCAAGCGATGTAAGGTAATTCCTTTTATGTTATATGCTGCTAACCCAGTTGGAGCAGTAACAACACAAGACAAAGTTGAATCTGTTTTTTGCTGCAGGTAGCTTCTGATGACTTTAATTAGGAAACTTTTTCGAGTTCCAGATTGTCCACTCACATACATCCTGATTGGTTCAAATGATGTGCATGTGCACTCTTTATTTTCATGTAGTAATCCGTGATCAATTTTTTTCTGACTTCTTCATAAATTTGTTGTTGTTCTTCATTCAGTTGTTGTTCCAAATTTGGTAAGTCTATTAAATCTTCTTGAGCTTGATTCATAGCCGTTTCCACTTCATTCATGGCTATTGCAGCTTCATTTTCTACGATTGGTTGTCCTAGGGAATCTTGACTGAGCGTTCCAGAACTTTGGCTGTCTTGAGAACTGTCTCTAGCTACTTCAGCTGCAATTGTTGCTTCCTGTTCAATTTCTTCATTTAACATTTGGACATAATTTATGAAAGTACTGCATTCAATCGTATCTTTACATGCATTAAATGAATCCTCATAGCTTTGAAATTCTCCAAGTAGTTCGTCCTCTGTACGCCATGTTTTAAACAGCTATAAAAGTGCCAAGTAGTAAAATTCCTTTTTGTCAGTCGTGTCGCAACTCAGCTTCCTATGATTAATCAAACTTCCTTTTGTTTGCTTCACCAAATATCCTTCCTCACCAATGACTTTATATTTTCCATTATTGATGTCTTCTATGGCTTTCCATGAAAAAAATGTAGTTCTGCAGCACTTCATAGAGACACATGTTCTCAAGATGACAACTTCTTTTTGGGTAATACGTGTCCAACATGTTTGATTTCAAAATATCTGTACTTTCCGGGTCGTTCTCGGCCAAATATTAGGCCTGGGCGAAGCACTACGCTACGCTCGCGTAGTTTGCGAAGTTCGCGCTACTTCGCACTACGCGAACTGCACGTAGCACAGTGCGAACATGCGTAGCGTAGTGTTGCGTAGTGCTGCGGTCATTTTTTGCTTGCTCGCGGTCCTCAACGTCAAGTTGGCGACCGCGAGCAAGCAAAATGACATCCTGGCGAGACTTTTTCCTTGTTCGCGATCGCGAGCATGGAAAATAAACCTCCCGGCGAGATTCCCAACGCGAGGAGGTCAGGTTTCTCATTGCGAGGGGTCGCGTATGCTCCCGACCGCTCGCGATGAGAAACTACCAGTTCGCGTTGAGAAAGCTGCCGCTCGAGTAAAAATCTACTCGAGCAGCAGAAAACTACAGCTCGCACTGTGCAAGATGCCATTTTCAATGATTGCACAGTGCCGGTTGCTTGTCCGCACTGTGCAATCATTGAAAACAACATCTTGCACAGTGCGAACATGTTACTACGCAGTTCGCGAAGTGCTACGCGTAGCTCGCGTAGTGCGAACTTCACTTTGCGTAGCTTCGCGAAGTGCTACTTCGCGAACTACGCCCACCCTTACCAAATATTCAATTTCTCCAACAGATCTCAGTACCCGATTTCGCATTCCTGCAAGGCCTGAACTTACCCAAATTATTCTTCTTGATTTCGAGTACAGACTTGCAGATGATAACCTATCTGAGCATTCGTAGGATCCAATTTCTCAATGCGATAACATCTTTAAACTGAAACTGTATAGCTTCTTACTGACAGTTTTCTCGTGAGAAATCTCTTCCCACTTTTCCTTCAATTCCGTTTTCTCAGATTTAGTAATGTACGATGTGACATACCGAGCAACAGCAATAGAATTGTCTGCCACATACTGAATATCCATGTTAGCATTCCACATGGATAAAATGACTGGGTTGTAGTCATTTATATATTTTGACTCTTCTTTTCTTCTTAGGTTGTACGTATTTTTTGGAGATTTTCTTGTAATAGTATGTCGCACAGCTGACATAAAACTGTTTACTCTTCCTTTTGAAAGAACAGGTCTGGGAAATCCAAATCGACATTTTGTGTGGAATTTATCTTTGCTCTTGTACTTCCGTCGACAGTATTTTCCACACCGATGACTTTGGAAACGTAAAACTTGCTCTTTTAACTTTTTCTCGTCTGTGCTTTTAGGTATAGCACATGTTGCATATTCTTCAATGAAAGATAAAACTGCTTCATCAGCATCTGTTCCAAATTTTGGAGCATCCTTGATCCCCAACAGCATATGAATATGAGGAGCACCTCTTGCTTGGTACTCTTTTCTCCAAAAGAAATCCACAACTTCTCCAAGAGGTGGATTTTTTTTATTGCAGATGAAGGACATCATAGCCTCAAATCTATGATTGAAATATCTGCAAACATTAACTGGATCCAAGGAGCACAGTTCTCCTGCTGTCTTGTATTCAATGTTTTTAATGTTTGAATTTGCCTCTCGAAGAAAATCCAGAAGATCATCCCAAGCGTACTCAGCACAGCTTAGGGTAAGGAACCATGTAGGAGTTCCTAAATTCCGTAACATACATTTCAATTCTCCATGGCGTTGGTACCAATATTCATTTGTCCCACGCTGACAAGCCATCAGATTGATCAATTGTGATTCCAAATGATCATCTCGCTGCTGCACTTTGTTTGTAAAATCCTTGGCAGACACATTATGTAGATGTTCTCCACTTTTTAAAATGTGATTTACTGCATAAGATAGTGCAGACAAGTCACTTTCAAATAACAGATGGAACAAATAAGGAATACTTTGACGAAATCTGGGATCTTCTGCATATAATCTTGTAGTCCGATACTCAGAAGCAGGAATCTGGACTGGACGTTCATCGTATCGTCCACCTTCTCCTGTAGGAAACAGCTGGGGAAAACAACGAGCTTCCAAGCTCTCCTCCCATACACTCACGGGAGTTCCTTTGGCTTTTTTCATCTGAACCAGATCAATAGTGTTTGCCATAACTTCTTTTGAATGAAGAGGATGTATGCTGAAATGTTCATAAATTTCTTCTTCTTTTGACTTGTCCACTTTTTCAATTTGCCCAGTTGGTGTTTCTGTGTCTCCTAGTAAATCTTCTTCATCTTCATCTATATAAATTGATTCATACCATTTATTATTCCTTTTCAAATATAAATTTGCTCTTTGTACTTTCCGTACATCTATCAGCTCCTGCCAAATTTTCTTATTCTTTGTAGGTACACCATTAACCAGAATAACTAATGGTTCAGTTTCCAAAGTATCTGCATCAATAGTTTCCATATTTTTTTTCAAATCCAACGGCAAATAGACAACTCTTCCTTTTAAACCTCTCTGTAAATCTGAAGGAGGTAATTTACCGGTTTTGGGCTCCATACGTACTATAGTTAAATCTAATTGGTCGCACACTGCTCCACCTACCAAGCGTGTTCCCCCAATGAATGTGGTCCCTGAGGTCAGCGTCGGCGGGTACGCCTATGCCCGAGTCATGAATGCAAGTATGAGTAGCGTGTGCCATCCCTGGACACGTGTTTCGAGGTAGTTGCCTCTCCTCAGCAGGGAGTAGGAAAGTGTGTGGGGTTGCTGTGTAAGCTGCTAAAATCGTTAACAGGTAAATACCTCTCGTAGCGCGCAGGTGCGTAACCATGAGACCGTCGACTCCACCGGCTCAAGGGAGCCTGACAATAAAGTTAAATCTAATTGGTCGCACACTGCTCCACCTACCAAGCGTGTTCCCCCGTTGAATGTGGTCCCTGAGGTCAGTATGACGAGCGGTGTGCGACCCACTTCGCATTTTGTATTTAAAGCTCCCTGAGCTATGGGTTGACGAGCCCGGATCCCGCACCCGCGCGCCGTGAGAGGTACTAGACCTGATAATTTTTGGCAGTCTACAGCACCCCGCATACGTACCTGCTCCCTGCTGACGAGAGGCAATTACCTCGAAACATGTGTCCAAGGATGGCATTTTAAACTTTTTACTCGTGGCATAGGTGTACCCGCCGCTGTCACTACATCCTCCAGAATCCTATGGGGCTATTTGCTAGTATAACGAGCGGTGTGCGACCCACTTCGCATTTTGTATTTAAAGCTCCCTGAGCTATGGGTTGAAGAGCCCGGATCCCGCACCCACGCGCCGTGAGAGGTACTAGACCTGATAATTTTTGGCAGTCTACAGCACCCCGCATACGTACCTGCTCCCTGCTGACGAGAGGCAGTTACCTCGAAACACGTGTCCAGGGATGGCATTTTAAACTTTTTACTCGTGGCATAGGTGTACCCGCCGCTGTCACTACATCCTCCAGAATCCTATGGGGCTATTTGCTAGTATGACGAGCGGTGTGCGACCCACTTCGCATTTTGTATTTAAAGCTCCCTGAGCTGTGGGTTGACGAGCCCGGATCCCGCACCCGCGCGCCGTGAGAGGTACTAGACCTGATAATTTTTGGCAGTCTACAGCACCCCGCATACGTACCTGCTCCCTGCTGACGAGAGGCAATTACCTCGAAACACGTGTCCAGGGATGGCATTTTAAACTTTTTACTCGTGGCATAGGTGTACCCGCCGCTGTCACTACATCCTCCAGAATCCTATGGGGCTATTTGCTAGTATGACGAGCGGTGTGCGACCCACTTCGCATTTTGTATTTAAAGCTCCCTGAGCTATGGGTTGACGAGCCCGGATCCCGCACCCCCGCGCCGTGAGAGGTACTAGACCTGATAATTTTTGGCAGTCTACAGCACCCCGCATACGTACCTGCTCCCTGCTGACGAGAGGCAATTACCTCGAAACACGTGTCCAGGGATGGCATTTTAAACTTTTTACTCGTGGCATAGGTGTACCCGCCGCTGTCACTAAATCCTCCAGAATCCTATGGGGCTATTTGCTAGTATGACGAGCGGTGTGCGACCCACTTCGCATTTTGTATTTAAAGCTCCCTGAGCTATGGGTTGACGAGCCCGGATCCCGCACCCGCGCGCCGTGAGAGGTACTAGACCTGATAGATTTTGGCAGTCTACAGCACCCCGCATACGTACCTGCTCCCTGCTGACGAGAGGCAATTACCTCGAAACACGTGTCCAGGGATGGCATTTTAAACTTTTTACTCGTGGCATAGGTGTACCCGCCGCTGTCACTACATCCTGCAGAATCCTATGGGGCTATTTGCTAGTATGACGAGCGGTGTGCGACCCACTTCGCATTTTGTATTTAAAGCTCCCTGAGCTATGGGTTGACGAGCCCGGATCCCGCACCCGCGCGCCGTGAGAGGTACTAGACCTGATAATTTTTGGCAGTCTACAGCACCCCGCATACGTACCTGCTCCCTGCTGACGAGAGGCAATTACCTCGAAACACGTGTCCAGGGATGGCATTTTAAACTTTTTACTCGTGGCATAGGTGTACCCGCCACTGTCACTACATCCTCCAGAATCCTATGGGGCTATTTGCTAGTATGACGAGCGGTGTGCGACCCACTTCGCATTTTGTATTTAAAGCTCCCTGAGCTATGGGTTGACGAGCCCGGATCCCGCACCCGCACGCCGTGAGAGGTACTAGACCTGATAATTTTTGGCAGTCTACAGCACCCCGCATACGTACCTGCTCCCTGCTGACGAGAGGCAATTACCTCGAAACACGTGTCCAGGGATGGCATTTTAAACTTTTTACTTGTGGCATAGGTGTACCCGCCGCTGTCACTACATCCTCCAGAATCCTATGGGGCTATTTGCTAGTATTACGAGCGGTGTGCGACCCACTTCGCATTTTGTATTTAAAGCTCCCTGAGCTATGGGTTGACGAGCCTGGATCCCGCACCCGCGCGCCGTGAGAGGTACTAGACCTGATAATTTTTGGCAGTCTGTGGAAATATGGATTTTTCTAGTCAGTTATGTCCCCTATCTTGGACCCCAACGGTTCTATGTGCATGTTACAAGTACATGTATGTTCCCTCCAGTTCCAGTTATGAAGACGCAAACACATGTGCGTCCACCGTCAACATGTCCTCTGTCAGATCCGCCATGAATAGGCCGGATATTCCATTCCTAAGTATGAAAAGCCACCGGCTTTATATGGTTCACTTATGCCATTTTACAGTCCAGGCAAGTAGGCCCTGATTCTGTCATCGAACTCTTCTTGCCTTCTGCCTCTGAAAGCTCCAGTCTGAGCCTGCATCAGTGACCATGAACTTTGTCTCATTCTCTGCGCGGCTCACGAAGCCTGACATCAGCCTATTCTCTGCCAAGAACTGTATTTCACCTTCGAATTATCTGCTTTCCCCTCAGCCGATGCATTCCTGCCTAGTAGTTTAAGTAAACCTTCTTCCAGTTACCAAGCAAAAGGCCCGGCTTCTCTGTCTTATGCAAGTAATTCATAGTCCTGTTACCATGGAATATTCCTACCCCCTCGCATCTAGTGTAGACACTTAGACGCTTGTACACGCGCGCACAGTCAGTATAGAATAGATTCTGTCCGAGAGTCCTTCTTTTGTGGATAACATAGTTCTTTAAAGATAGGATGTTAGATATGATTTGGGATTAGGTTGACTTGACCCCCCAGACTTTTCGTCTCCACATGTAGAGCTAAATGTCAAGTCCCCTTCACCCCCTAGTTGCACGTCAATCACACGTCATGTTGCTGCGCGCGCATCTATGCCAAGTATTATCTTATGGATCCACCTATATGTGACATCATAACCAATTATGTTCCTTTTTACTCCTTATTACACCCATTTTTTGGTTACGCAGATAAATCGTCATTTTCCTTATCAATTGTTACGCCTACTGCATTCGCTTCATTGTAATGTATGTACTATAAAAGTTACTTCTTGTCAATAAAGTATGTACTTCACTTCCTGAACCTCCGTGGTGATGGAACTTGGAGCAACCGATTATAATCGTTCATTGGAATAAAGCCCATTCCGAACCTCTAATACCACGGATTCTGCCTCTCATTTTACTGAGCTATTTTATTATGTTTCTGTATCAAATTAAGTCCAGGTAAAGGAATTTTATTTACCACATGAATGGCGCCCGAACAGGGACACTTTCTCATCTCACGCGCCGGCGGTGAGTTGCAGGCCCGGTCTCCTGCCACAGCTGGACGGACAATAACGCGTACCAGCAGGATTTCCTGTATCTCCCTCCGGTCAAGCGGGGGCGACTGAGGCTGCGATCAACACCCAGACGAGGCGGTGAGAAGTGCGAAGTATCCCGACCAGAGCCTAGCTGAGAGAGCAAGATCCGAGGTATACAGAGACCCACCAGTTCGAAGTCAAGCCCAGTTTCCGACGAGTCGAGTCGAGTCCAGTCCGGTTCAAGTTCAAGTTACCGAGGCCTTCCGTTTCCGAAGCTACCCGGTGAGTACCATTACTGGGGAGGCATTTCTGACGTGCACATAGGTTGTGCCGGTCAAGACGGGTTTGGGTACACAAATCCGGTCTGCACTGTTTTAGCAGTGTATCTGTACTGTTTAGCAGTATATCAAGTATTCCGAAGTATCTAGTTATTGTCAAGAATTATGCTTGGTGATTAGTTATGCAGACGATCATCATTGTTGTTTCAGTTAAAAGTTTAATGTTTAATGTTTAATGTGTTAAACGTCCTGCATATTGTGGTATGAATGACTGTTCATTATCGTGTTTATTGTATTAAGTCTGTTCAAAATCAAGTATCAGGTCAGTTGGTCAAAATTAAGTATCAGATCAGTTCTCAACATGCCGCTCTTTTCGAAACTAAGACAGATCACTACAAGAAAAGGGGTACTCGAAGAAGCCGTTCCTATTCCTCCTAGGGACACTCCAGGGTACTTCATGTATCATAAACATGGCTTAGACGCTATATTATTTCTTGATTTATGGGTAGATTACACCAAGGAATTACCAGAAAGTCAGAGGTGGCCCACAGCGGGAACCTGGGATGCAGAGTGCATCATGAAAGTCGAGGAAGAGTTATGGAAAAGGAAAGTCAGACAGTCACAGAAAGATGCCGTTGAGTTATGGCGTAAAGAATCTCATAGACGTATGGAAAAAGCACGTATACAGGAAGAAAAGAATAAAGAGAGTTCAAATAAAGTTCGAGAAAATCTATTAATTGAGGAAGGTATCCGAGTGAAATCAGAACAAGTAGACAGACAAAGAAATGCCCTTATGAATGGTATGTATCCCCTTCTGGCCGAAGGATTACCTAAGGCTACTCCAGAAATACCGAAAGACTTGCCACCTCCATTATTCCCAATAAAGGTACATCCTAAGGGGCATCCTAGAACCGCAGAAGATGTTTTTCTTTCCTCATATTTAGATGACGCAGCTCCCGAGTATGCTAATTCCGCCCCACATAGACCGCATACCAGGGAGATCCAACGCCAAGATCCAGTACCCGTATCCCTACAGCAACAAATCGAGTCACAAGTTCCGGCAAGCACATCTGTTTCTACATCTGTTCCTACAGCTACTTCTATAGCTGTGTCCACACCTGTAGTTGCTGTGTCACGTTCGACGAATCCTTTCACACCCGACACCCCAGACGGGGCCACGGGAGGTGCTACCAATATTTTTTCTACGCCACCCAGAATGAATAAACTTACTTTTCAAGAGTCAGCACATTCACGTACACCCAAACTCATAAGTGCCCGTACGCTGAAGGAACTTCTTATAGATTGCAGATATGACCCTGTGCCCGGTAAAGAGGACGAAATGACCCTGGCATCATTGCGTATCAGACGAGCCGCAGTGTATTTAGGGAAGTTACCAGGAATGACTGCGCATCTAGATAAAATATATCATTTTGTCCAAACAGGGCGAGATCCAGAATGTATTAACAGAGCTATGGAATACCAGAAAGTGGAAATACAGGGGGAACTGTTACGTTTCCTCATAAATTGTGTGATCAGAAATCAAGACCGACCGGGGGTAAACCCGGAAGCAATGCAAATTCTTACCAGATGGAGCCAGAATATATCAGAAGGGAGACATGATAAGCAAAATTGTATAATAGCCATGTGCCGAAAGATCCGTAAAGAAATAGAACGCCTACACGAAGAGAGATTAGAGGTAGACGAGTTCGAACAAAGCGAGGAAGAAGGGTCAGGACTGCCCACAGGACAGTCGGACACCATAGCCTATGTAGGTAGAGGAAGATCTTGTAATAGTAATAGATGTCTTACTGACCCGATACGTCCGATATGTCCAGATAATAACAGGAATTTCCAAATACCTATAATTAATATAAGGTCTAACGAGCATTCGTTCCAAACCGCCGACAAACTACTCCGAGAACGAAGGGGTTATCATTTCCTCGATTCTATGGATGAACAAGATTTAGCTAGGGCAGCTGTCCATTGGGTGGACAGTCCCGGAAAATATAGTGATGATACAGTAGCACGCACATTTTTGAATCTCACCCCAGATGAACAGCGGTTAGCTGGGATTTATATGATTCAACAACTCCTCATACTATATCAGAGTCAGCATTCGGACCCTGGTCCCTTACCTGACATATTGACTGAATTACTCATGAATAGATGGAGAGGTTCAGGTACTAAATTAATTAAAGAAATTCTAGAATCAAGAAAGCGATACATTCTTTTTGTATGTTCAGAACATGTTTCACTGCCCATCAAGGAAAGAACCACGTATTACATGGATAGACAGAATCCCTTACGAGAAGTGCACCCAATAAAGGGCGAGGACAACGAGTTTAAGCGCGTATTTGTATATACGCCCATATCAAAAATAGAATTGTTAGAAATGAAGAAAGTGGTACCCAGTCATGACAAAGACCCAGCGGGTTTTCACCGAGAAATTAAAGACATGTTACTCATGGGAGAGTATACCTATCCCGACATTATGACAATATTAAAGGTATTGATGCCTGCTGGCATTTATGAGAAACTCAGGGAAAAAGAGTGGGAGGTAGGAGACCAAAAGATAGAATGGTCAGTATTAGAAGCAGAAGAAAAGGCCCGAACTGCAGGAGCAGGACTCGGGGATAAAACTAAAGCACTACCAGGTTTACTAGTACAGGTACTGCCACGTTTATTAACTACGAAAAAGGAAGATTGGGGTACAATTTCAGCCTGTAAACAGAAGCAAGATGAAGACACTAGTGATTACTATGCCCGATTTGAAAAATGTTTTGGTATAAATAGTGGCATAAAAGCAAGTAGCGAATCATACCCACATCTGTTTGTAACAAAATTAGTGGAAAATGCCCTGCCCCAAGTAAAGAATAGAGTATTAAAATTCGAGAGTACCTGGCAAGGTAACACTCCATCACAAATGTTACAAATGTTACAGTACCATCACAATAGAATTAGAGAGGAACAAGAACATGAACACAGACGCATGAAAGACACGAAAATGAAAATGCTAGTTTCTCAGACAGTTCCAGCTGAAGGACATAAGAAGGGTATGACACATTCCGGTGATTCAGCAGGACCTGTAAAAGGGACATGCAATTATTGTAAAAAGCCAGGTCATTACGTACACGATTGTCCAGTTTTGAAACATAATATCGCCATAGGTAAAACACAAGAAAGATCACGGCCACCTAGACAGGACCAGAATGAACAAGGAGCTCCGCAGCATGCACAGTCCATGCCAGCTCCACCACAGTCTGTGCAGTTTGTGCCAGCTGCACCAGCGCTGCCTGTCGCTGCCACACAAACCACGACACGACAACTGTACCAGACCGCACAGTACGACTATCCTGATTACCAACGATACGCATGAACCAGCCTAGAGAGGGAAGTTGACTTACCCCTTATCGAGATCCCTGTAGATCAAGAAGGACCTTATGTACATAGTGAATTGTTAGGCCAAGACAGAAAATTTTTACTCGATACAGGGGCAAGTCGAACAACCATAAAACGTAGTGAAGTTCCAGGGGCACCCCTCTCAGGCTCACAGAATATTTCCCTTGGTTTTTCAGGAAAACCTATTGTTAATGAAGTATCACAGCCTCTTCCACTTACGATAGGACCTTTGACCCGAACTACAGATTTATTACTTACTAAATCATGTCCAGAAAATCTGTTAGGAATAAAAACACTGAAAGCTCTAGGAGCCATAATATGTTGTTCTCCGGAAGGAGTAAGGTTGTTTTTACGTGATTTTAAAGGTCATTATGTGTCTAGAGACATGGATCCCCGACTGCAGACTTTACCTACACATCTATGGGCACAAGGCCCTACTGATGTTGGATGCATGAATATTACACCATATCGAGTCACATTAAAGGCAGGAGTGGTGCTACCACGAATGCGACAATACAAGTTACCACCAGATGCTGTAGTGGCTTTACTACAAATCATTGACGAGCTCATTGCCCAAGGAGTGGTTGTAGAAACCGACTCCAATATATGTAATTCACCAATAATTCCGATTCTTAAACGAACAGATCCAAAGGCCCCGCCAGTATATCGATTGGTTATTGATCTGCGCGAATTAAACAAATGCATTGTGCCACAATTTCCTGTGGTCCCAGATATCTCGTCATTACTGACAGCTATTGATTCCGAAGCGACATTCTTTACTGTAATCGATCTCAAGAATGCCTTTTTCAGCGTCCCAATAGATCCGGAAAGTCAATATTTATTCGGATTTAGTTTAAATGGACGTAGCTTTAAATTCTCACGCGCACCTCAAGGATTTACAGAAAGCCCCAGCATCTATAGCCAAGCACTGAAACGAGAACTTGACAGTATCCACATGCCAGTTAACACTGCTCTGCTTCAATATGTCGATGATCTGCTGATCACTGCCCGAAGCGAACCCGAATGTGAAGAAGCATCACTGACAGTTTTACAATTTCTAGCCGAAAAGGGGCACAAGGTGTCCCCTTCTAAGCTGCAATTCTGTGTCCAGCGAGTTATTTATCTTGGACACTCGCTGTCCAAGGAGGGAAGGCAGCTTACACCAGACCGCATTCAGCTAATAGCTAACATGCCAATACCCAAGACACAAAAGGAGGTGCGGGCTTTTATAGGCCTCACTTCATATTGTAGACAGTGGATCCCCCAATATGCATTTCTAGCAAAATCACTCATTCAGTTGACAACCCAGGAGGCAGCCACATCGACTGTTCTCCCTTGGACCCAGGAACATACACAAGCTTTTGAAAGCCTAAAGAAAGCTTTATGTCAAGCACCTGTTTTAGCAACGCCATGTTACAGAAAACATTTTACACTCTTTGTTACAGAACGCGAAGGTACTGCCCTGTCAGTACTCACACAGGAACAAGCAGGAGCACACAAACCATGTGCTTATTTTTCTAGCACATTAGATCCAGTAGCTCAGGCTCTGCCTGCGTGCCTGAAATCAGTGGCAGCGACAGCATTAGCAATCAGACAAAGCGATGCCATAGTGTTAGGACATCCATTGACAGTTCAAGTACCACATGCAGTAGAGGTTCTTGTAAATAGAACGCAAACACAACACTTGACTATAGCGCGACTTACAGGGTACGAACTTACATTGTTTCAGCCACACATAGAAATCAGACGCTGTAACACATTGAATCCTGCCACACTTTTGCCAGTAATCGGAACAGACCCACTAGCCCATGACTGTATTGAAGTTATTACTATAACGACGAAACCCAGACAAGATTTAACCGATGTCCCATTGTCAGATCCAGACCTGACGTTGTATGTAGATGGTTCATGTATGAGAACAAATACAGGAGAGTTGGTGGCTGCTTACGCAGTCACAACAGATACTGAAATCATTGAAACTAATCGTATAAATACTTTGTCAGCTCAAGCCGCAGAGCTCATCGCTCTGACACAAGCCTGTATTCAAGCCACAAGTAAAAAAGTCAACATATACACTGATTCACGTTATGCATTCGGAGTTGTACATGACTTCGGCGTGCTGTGGCGAGAGAGAGGTTATTTAACTTCCCACGGTGCCCACATTCAGCACGGACCCCTCATTCATGCCTTATTAGATGCAATACATCTACCTACTGCAATATCAATTATGAAATGTAAGGCTCATACGAAGGTTACTGATATCATTTCTCAAGGCAATGACCTAGCCGACAGAACAGCTAAACAGACTGCTCAAACCCAAACATCCGACATGACAAAGACAATAGTCCCGATGCCGACACATTGTATGACAGTTAAAGATCCTACCCTTGACGTAATTGACATACAGACACATGCTACACCAGACGAAATAAAGAAATGGACTGAATTAGGAGGGATCCAAACGGACCAAGGATGGATGATGAAGGAAAAGTCTGTGTGGTTCCTTCCTGATTCAATGGTCCAAGTTATAATTAACACTACACATAGTCCAGCACATCTCGGAGAAAAAGCTATGCTAGACAGCATTCAACACATTTGGTTCAATAAACATTTGCGAGCAGCAGCCAAACAAAAGGTCCGTACCTGTATGATCTGTTGTCAGTTTAACCCAGGAAAAAGCGTTCCCGTAGAACAGGGTGGATTTCATCCTCCTGATCACCCTTTTGAAGTGCTCCAGATGGATTATATCCAGATGGAACGATGTCGAGGATTCAAATATGTTCTCGTAGTTGTCTGCGCTCTGTCCCGTTGGACGGAGGCATACCCGGTTTCAGATTACACTGCCCCGACTACTGCCAAACAGTTGGTTCGAGAATTCTTCCCACGATACGGTTTACCACGTGTTGTCTACTCAGATAACGGCCAGCCGTTCTCATCCGAATTAATGAAACACGTTTCACTTCTGTTAGGATATCAGTGGAAATTCCACTGTGTCCGACACCCCGAGGCAGCAGGTCTCGTAGAAAGACATAATCAGATACTGAAAATCAGATTGTCCAAAATATGCAGAGAGAAAGGTGTCGACTGGATAGTCGCGTTACCAGTTGCACTCTTTTACATGAGAATGGTAGCACACTCTCGAACAGGGCTATCCCCGTATGAGGTGATCTTTGGCAGACCACCAAATATGTGGGGGACGCCTATACCACGCAAAATAACTGATGTTGACTGTAATATGCTGACAGATTACTTGGCTTCCTTGATGTCTGCACTACAATCTTGTCGTTCACAGGTAGCTGCAGCCTTTCCCGACAACACTGAGGTGAAACCCCATGACGTAGTTCCGGGTGATCTCGTATTTGTGAGAAATTTCGACCGAAAGACTCAGCTGGAGCCCAGGTGGAAGACTCCCAAGTTGGTTCTGCTCACTACAAGGACAGCCGTGAAGATCGAGGGCCGCAAGGGCTGGATTCATTCAAGTCATATCAAGAAATTTCATGGACTATCCTCGGATATAGACATTGTGCCCTGCACTCCCTCACAGACTGATTCAAAACTTCCTTTGGTTGAAAAGACTAAAACCGAACTCTATAAAGTAAAATTGAGGCCTAGAACGTCAGACAATTTGATTGTTTAAGTCCTCTCCAAGGTGAAGCGGTTGAATTTGTCTCTGACATGTATCCTCTAGACCTGAATCATGGACAGTCGCGGAAAATGTTGAAACGACAGGCGTATTGTAAATCACTGCGTAGCCATTGCATAGTGACATTAATAATCTTGTTTTCCTTAAGTCTTTTAATAATTACTGCAAGTATATTGTTGCACATATATTACCCTATTGCCAGAAACGTTTACAATGTTACTGCTGAACATTCTTTTAGTGACTTACCCCCGCATGAATTGTCTTATAGACTTGCGCTGCGCAATAACACTTTCATTAGTATGTTACATCATTCCCATCAGACTAGTAATGCAACTAATTGTTGGGTGTGTGGCCGGCTCCCTCCCTATCAGAATTATGAAGGAGTCCTGCCTTTCTTTCCACATCCGTTTACACATAATGGCTCCTGTGGAGCATGGTTCAGCTTAATCAATTCCATAGACTCAGACACAGCAGTTTATCAAGACCATTGGGTATGGGGAAATCTGAACCTAGTTTTATTCAAAGTCTGTTACCCTGACAAGGAGGGTCGCCCCAAAGGAACAGGAACTGATCTAGAAAATGAAGTATATGGATTAGGTAACTTTACTCCTAATCTCATGGTTCTAAACGTCGAATCCGAAGTTGAACTAGTTTTACCAACCATGTCAGTATTCCCAGCGAAAGGTGAATTGTGTGTAAGAAAAGTTGGTTCGATACATATGGGCCATAGTAAATGCACTACTACAGTAGAATTCAGTGATCAAGGCAAATCCTCATTCAGAGCTTATCGCCACTCCTACTTTATATGTGGTCAGACTGCATATATGCGTCTACCTCTAGATTGGGATGGTACCTGCTACATTGCATTCCTTTTGCCACCTGTTTTCCTAGCTCCTCCTGATTATTATAGAAATATTCATTTAGTACACAATAGAGAGCGGAGAGATCTCCCGATTGTCGATTACACTGAAACAGCATGGGAAAAATACACAGATTTCAATAAAGGCATCTTTCCCTATATAGGTACTGTTACTAATAGTAAGCTGATACGTAGATTAACTAGAACCCTTGAAGCAGTAGTAAATGAAACTATTTCCGCTTTAGGCAATTTAACAGAAGAGCAGTCTGCTATGCGGATTGTTGTGCTTCAAAATCGTCTTGTCCTTGACGTCATCCTGGCTGATAGGGGCGGAGCTTGTAGGGTCATCGGATCAAGCTGTTGCATTTTCATACCAGAAAATTCGCCATCTGTATATAAAGCTATAACTCGCCTTCATAAGATTGTAAGCCAGATACACCAGAACCCAGGCACTTGGACTTGGTCCGGTTGGTTTTGGAGTGTGATATCAGCCTGGGGATGGAGAGTTCTATCATTCCTAGGTATTGGCCTTCTCATACTATTCAGTTGCTGTCTATGTCTACAATGTGGACCAGCGATCTGTGGTCTGTGTGCCACATCGTGTATTCCACCACCAAGATCTCATTCGTCACGGAAAAAGAAAGAAGAACAAATGATGTTATATGAACAGATCAATGGATTGATGAAGATTGATATCTCTTGACGGGCAAGTAGGGGACAAGGAGGGAATGTGGAAATATGGATTTTTCTGGTCAGTTATGTCCCCTATCTTGGACCCCAACGGTTCTATGTGCATGTTACAAGTACATGTATGTTACCTCCAGTTCCAGTTATGAAGACGCAAACACATGTGCGTCCACCGTCAACATGTCCTCTGTCAGATCCGCCATGAATAGGCCGGATATTCCATTCCTAAGTATGAAAAGCCACCGGCTTTATATGGTTCACTTATGCCATTTTACAGTCCAGGCAAGTAGGCCCTGATTCTGTCATCGAACTCTTCTTGCCTTCTGCCTCTGAAAGCTCCAGTCTGAGCCTGCATCAGTGACCATGAACTTTGTCTCATTCTCTGCGCGGCTCACGAAGCCTGACATCAGCCTATTCTCTGCCAAGAACTGTATTTCACCTTCGAATTATCTGCTTTCCCCTCAGCCGATGCATTCCTGCCTAGTAGTTTAAGTAAACATTCTTCCAGTTACCAAGCAAAAGGCCCGGCTTCTCTGTCTTATGCAAGTAATTCATAGTCCTGTTACCATGGAATATTCCTACCCCCTCGCATCTAGTGTAGACACTTAGACGCTTGTACACGCGCGCACAGTCAGTATAGAATAGATTCTGTCCGAGAGTCCTTCTTTTGTGGATAACATAGTTCTTTAAACATAGGATGTTAGATATGATTTGGGATTAGGTTGACTTGACCCCCCAGACTTTTCGTCTCCACATGTAGAGCTAAATGTCAAGTCCCCTTCACCCCCTAGTTGCACGTCAATCACACGTCATGTTGCTGCGCGCGCATCTATGCCAAGTATTATCTTATGGATCCACCTATATGTGACATCATAACCAATTATGTTCCTTTTTACTCCTTATTACACCCATTTTTTGGTTACGCAGATAAATCGTCATTTTCCTTATCAATTGTTACGCCTACTGCATTCGCTTCATTGTAATGTATGTACTATAAAAGTTACTTCTTGTCAATAAAGTATGTACTTCACTTCCTGAACCTCCGTGGTGATGGAACTTGGAGCAACCGATTATAATCGTTCATTGGAATAAAGCCCATTCCGAACCTCTAATACCACGGATTCTGCCTCTCATTTTACTGAGCTATTTTATTATGTTTCTGTATCAAATTAAGTCCAGGTAAAGGAATTTTATTTACCACAAGTCTACAGCACCCCGCATACGTACCTGCTCCCTGCTGACGAGAGGCAATTACCTCGAAACACGTGTCCAGGGATGGCATTTTAAACTTTTTACTTGTGGCATAGGTGTACCCGCCGCTGTCACTACATCCTCCAGAATCCTATGGGGCTATTTGCTAGTATGACGAGCGGAGTGCGACCCACTTCGCATTTTGTATTTAAAGCTCCCTCAGCTATGGGTTGACGAGCCCGGATCCCGCACCCGCGCGCCGTGAGAGGTACTAGACCTGATCATTTTTGGCAGTCTACAGCACCCCGCATACGTACCTGCTCCCTGCTGACGAGAGGCAATTACCTCGAAACACGTGTCCAGGGATGGCATTTTAAACTTTTTACTCGTGGCATAGGTGTACCCGCCGCTGTCACTACATCCTCCAGAATCCTATGGGGCTATTTGCTAGTATGACGAGCGGTGTGCGACCCACTTCGCATTTTGTATTTAAAGCTCCCTGAGCTATGGGTTGACGAGCCCGAATCCCGCACCCGCGCGCCGTGAGAGGTACTAGACCTGATAATTTTTGGCAGTCTACAGCACCCCACATACGTACCTGCTCCCTGCTGACGAGAGGCAATTACCTCGAAACACGTGTCCAGGGATGGCATTTTAAACTTTTTACTCGTGGCATAGGTGTACCCGCCGCTGTCACTACATCCTCCAGAATCCTATGGGGCTATTTGCTAGTATGACGAGCGGTGTGCGACCCACTTCGCATTTTGTGTTTAAAGCTCCCTGAGCTATGGGTTGACGAGCCCGGATCCCGCACCCGCGCGCCGTGAGAGGTACTAGACCTGATAATTTTTGGCAGTCTACAGCACCCCGCATACGTACCTGCTCCCTGCTGACGAGAGGCAATTACCTCGAAACACGTGTCCAGGGATGGCATTTTAAACTTTTTACTCGTGGCATAGGTGTACCCGCCGCTGTCACTACATCCTCCAGAATCCTATGGGGCTATTTGCTAGTATGACGAGCGGTGTGCGACCCACTTCGCATTTTGTATTTAAAGCTCCCTGAGCTATGGGTTGACGAGCCCGGATCCCGCACCCGCGCGCTGTGAGAGGTACTAGACCTGATCATTTTTGGCAGTCTACAGCACCCCGCATACGTACCTGCTCACTGCTGACGAGAGGCAATTACCTCGAAACACGTGTCCAGGGATGGCATTTTAAACTTTTTACTCGTGGCATAGGTGTACCCGCCGCTGTCACTACATCCTGCAGAATCCTATGGGGCTATTTGCTAGTATGACGAGCGGTGTGCGACCCACTTCGCATTTTGTATTTAAAGCTCCCTGAGCTATGGGTTGACGAGCCCGGATCCCGCACCCGCGCGCCGTGAGAGGTACTAGACCTGATAATTTTTGGCAGTCTACAGCACCCCGCATACGTACCTGCTCCCTGCTGACGAGAGGCAATTACCTCGAAACACGTGTCCAGGGATGGCATTTTAAACTTTTTACTCGTGGCATAGGTGTACCCGCCGCTGTCACTACATCCTCCAGAATCCTATGGGGCTATTTGCTAGTATGACGAGCGGTGTGCGACCCACTTCGCATTTTGTATTTAAAGCTCCCTGAGCTATGGGTTGACGAGCCCGGATCCCGCACCCGCGCGCTGTGAGAGGTACTAGACCTGATAATTTTTGGCAGTCTACAGCACCCCGCATGCGTACCTGCTCCCTGCTGACGAGAGGCAATTACCTCGAAACACGTGTCCAGGGATGGCATTTTAAACTTTTTACCTGTGGCATAGGTGTACCCGCCGCTGTCACTACATCCTCCAGAATCCTATGGGGCTATTTGCTAGTATGACGAGCGGTGTGCGACCCACTTCGCATTTTGTATTTAAAGCTCCCTGAGCTATGGGTTGACGAGCCCGGATCCCGCACCCGCGCGCCGTGAGAGGTACTAGACCTGATAATTTTTGGCAGTCTACAGCACCCCGCATACGTACCTGCTCCCTGCTGACGAGAGGCAATTACCTCGAAACACGTGTCCAGGGATGGCATTTTAAACTTTTTACTTGTGGCTTAGGTGTACCCGCCGCTGTCACTACATCCTCCAGAATCCTATGGGGCTATTTGCTAGTATGACGAGCGGAGTGCGACCCACTTCGCATTTTGTATTTAAAGCTCCCTCAGCTATGGGTTGACGAGCCCGGATCCCGCACCCGCGCGCCGTGAGAGGTACTAGACCTGATAATTTTTGGCAGTCTACAGCACCCCGCATACGTACCTGCTCCCTGCTGACGAGAGGCAATTACCTCGAAACACGTGTCCAGGGATGGCATTTTAAACTTTTTACTCGTGGCATAGGTGTACCCGCCGCTGTCACTACATCCTCCAGAATCCTATGGGGCTATTTGCTAGTATGACGAGCGGTGTGCGACCCACTTCGCATTTTGTATTTAAAGCTCCCTGAGCTATGGGTTGACGAGCCCGGATCCCGCACCCGCGCGCCGTGAGAGGTACTAGACCTGATAATTTTTGGCAGTCTACAGCACCCCGCATAAGTACCTGCTCCCTGCTGACGAGAGGCAATTACCTCGAAACACGTGTCCAGGGATGGCATTTTAAACTTTTTACTCGTGGCATAGGTGTACCCGCCGCTGTCACTACATCCTCCAGAATCCTATGGGGCTATTTGCTAGTATGACGAGCGGTGTGCGACCCACTTCGCATTTTGTGTTTAAAGCTCCCTGAGCTATGGGTTGACGAGCCCGGATCCCGCACCCGCGCGCCGTGAGAGGTACTAGACCTGATAATTTTTGGCAGTCTACAGCACCCCGCATACGTACCTGCTCCCTGCTGACGAGAGGCAGTTACCTCGAAACACGTGTCCAGGGATGGCATTTTAAACTTTTTACTCGTGGCATAGGTGTACCCGCCGCTGTCACTACATCCTCCAGAATCCTATGGGGCTATTTGCTAGTATGACGAGCGGTGTGCGACCCACTTCGCATTTTGTATTTAAAGCTCCCTGAGCTATGGGTTGACGAGCCCGGATCCCGCACCCGCGCGCTGTGAGAGGTACTAGACCTGATAATTTTTGGCAGTCTACAGCACCCCGCATACGTACCTGCTCACTGCTGAAGAGAGGCAATTACCTCGAAACACGTGTCCAGGGATGGCATTTTAAACTTTTTACTCGTGGCATAGGTGTACCCGCCGCTGTCACTACATCCTGCAGAATCCTATGGGGCTATTTGCTAGTATGACGAGCGGTGTGCGACCCACTTCGCATTTTGTATTTAAAGCTCCCTGAGCTATGGGTTGACGAGCCCGGATCCCGCACCCGCGCGCCGTGAGAGGTACTAGACCTGATAATTTTTGGCAGTCTACAGCACCCCGCATACGTACCTGCTCCCTGCTGACGAGAGGCAATTACCTCGAAACACGTGTCCAGGGATGGCATTTTAAACTTTTTACTCGTGGCATAGGTGTACCCGCCGCTGTCACTACATCCTCCAGAATCCTATGGGGCTATTTGCTAGTATGACGAGCGGTGTGCGACCCACTTCGCATTTTGTATTTAAAGCTCCCTGAGCTATGGGTTGACGAGCCCGGATCCCGCACCCGCGCGCCGTGAGAGGTACTAGACCTGATACTTTTTGGCAGTCTACAGCACCCCGCTTTCGTACCTGCTCCCTGCTGATGAGAGGCAATTACCTCGAAACACGTGTCCAGGGATGGCATTTTAAACTTTTTACTTGTGGCATAGGTGTACCCGCCGCTGTCACTACATCCTCCAGAATCCTATGGGGCTATTTGCTAGTATGACGAGCGGTGTGCGACCCACTTCGCATTTTGTATTTAAAGCTCCCTGAGCTATGGGTTGACGAGCCCGGATCCCGCACCCGCGCGCCGGGAGAGGTACTAGACCTGATAATTTTTGGCAGTCTACAGCACCCCGCATACGTACCTGCTCCCTGCTGACGAGAGGCAATTACCTCGAAACACGTGTCCAGGGATGGCATTTTAAACTTTTTACTCGTGGCATAGGTGTACCCGCCGCTGTCACTACATCCTCCAGAATCCTATGGGGCTATTTCCTAGTATGACGAGCGGTGTGCGACCCACTTCGCATTTTGTATTTAAAGCTCCCTGAGCTATGGGTTGACGAGCCCGGATCCCGCACCCGCGCGCCGTGAGAGGTACTAGACCTGATACTTTTTGGCAGTCTACAGCACCCCGCATACGTACCTGCTCCCTGCTGATGAGAGGCAATTACCTCGAAACACGTGTCCAGGGATGGCATTTTAAACTTTTTACTTGTGGCATAGGTGTACCCGCCGCTGTCACTACATCCTCCAGAATCCTATGGGGCTATTTGCTAGTATGACGAGCGGTGTGCGACCCACTTCGCATTTTGTATTTAAAGCTCCCTGAGCTATGGGTTGACGAGCCCGGATCCCGCACCCGCGCGCCGTGAGAGGTACTAGACCTGATAATTTTTGGCAGTCTACAGCACCCCACATACGTACCTGCTCCCTGCTGACGAGAGGCAATTACCTCGAAACACGTGTCCAGGGATGGCATTTTAAACTTTTTACCTGTGGCATAGGTGTACCCGCCGCTGTCACTACATCCTCCAGAATCCTATGGGGCTATTTGCTAGTATGACGAGCGGTGTGCGACCCACTTCGCATTTTGTATTTAAAGCTCCCTGAGCTATGGGTTGACGAGCCCGGATCCCGCACCCGCGCGCCGTGAGAGGTACTAGACCTGATAATTTTTGGCAGTCTACAGCACCCCGCATACGTACTTGCTCCCTGCTGACGAGAGGCAATTACCTCGAAACACGTGTCCAGGGATGGCATTTTAAACTTTTTACTTATGGCATAGGTGTACCCGCCGCTGTCACTACATCCTCCAGAATCCTATGGGGCTATTTGCTAGTATGACGAGCGGAGTGCGACCAACTTCGCATTTTGTATTTAAAGCTCCCTCAGCTATGGGTTGACGAGCCCGGATCCCGCACCCGCGCGCCGTGAGAGGTACTAGACCTGATAATTTTTGGCAGTCTACAGCACCCCGCATACGTACCTGCTCCCTGCTGACGAGAGGCAATTACCTCGAAACACGTGTCCAGGGATGGCATTTTAAACTTTTTACTCGTGGCATAGGTGTACCCGCCGCTGTCACTACATCCTCCAGAATCCTATGGGGCTATTTGCTAGTATGACGAGCGGTGTGCGACCCACTTCGCATTTTGTATTTAAAGCTCCCTGAGCTATGGGTTGACGAGCCCGGATCCCGCACCCGCGCGCCGTGAGAGGTACTAGACCTGATAATTTTTGGCAGTCTACAGCACCCCGCATACGTACCTGCTCCCTGCTGACGAGAGGCAATTACCTCGAAACACGTGTCCAGGGATGGCATTTTAAACTTTTTACTCGTGGCATAGGTGTACCCGCCGCTGTCACTACATCCTCCAGAATCCTATGGGGCTATTTGCTAGTATGACGAGCGGTGTGCGACCCACTTCGCATTTTGTGTTTAAAGCTCCCTGAGCTATGGGTTGACGAGCCCGGATCCCGCACCCGCGCGCCGTGAGAGGTACTAGACCTGATAATTTTTGGCAGTCTACAGCACCCCGCATACGTACCTGCTCCCTGCTGACGAGAGGCAGTTACCTCGAAACACGTGTCCAGGGATGGCATTTTAAACTTTTTACTCGTGGCATAGGTGTACCCGCCGCTGTCACTACATCCTCCAGAATCCTATGGGGCTATTTGCTAGTATGACGAGCGGTGTGCGACCCACTTCGCATTTTGTATTTAAAGCTCCCTGAGCTATGGGTTGACGAGCCCGGATCCCGCACCCGCGCGCTGTGAGAGGTACTAGACCTGATAATTTTTGGCAGTCTACAGCACCCCGCATACGTACCTGCTCACTGCTGACGAGAGGCAATTACCTCGAAACACGTGTCCAGGGATGGCATTTTAAACTTTTTACTCGTGGCATAGGTGTACCCGCCGCTGTCACTACATCCTCCAGAATCCTATGGGGCTATTTGCTAGTATGACGAGCGGTGTGCGACCCACTTCGCATTTTGTATTTAAAGCTCCCTGAGCTATGGGTTGACGAGCCCGGATCCCGCACCCGCGCGCCGTGAGAGGTACTAGACCTGATACTTTTTGGCAGTCTACAGCACCCCGCTTTCGTACCTGCTCCCTGCTGATGAGAGGCAATTACCTCGAAACACGTGTCCAGGGATGGCATTTTAAACTTTTTACTTGTGGCATAGGTGTACCCGCCGCTGTCACTACATCCTCCAGAATCCTATGGGGCTATTTGCTAGTATGACGAGCGGTGTGCGACCCACTTCGCATTTTGTATTTAAAGCTCCCTGAGCTATGGGTTGACGAGCCCGGATCCCGCACCCGCGCGCCGTGAGAGGTACTAGACCTGATAATTTTTGGCAGTCTACAGCACCCCGCATATGTACCTGCTCCCTGCTGACGAGAGGCAATTACCTCGAAACACGTGTCCAGGGATGGCATTTTAAACTTTTTACTCGTGGCATAGGTGTACCCGCCGCTGTCACTACATCCTCCAGAATCCTATGGGGCTATTTGCTAGTATGACGAGCGGTGTGCGACCCACTTCGCATTTTGTATTTAAAGCTCCCTGAGCTATGGGTTGACGAGCCTGGATCCCGCACACGCGTGCCGTGAGAGGTACTAGACCTGATAATTTTTGGCAGTCTACAGCACCACGCATACGTACCTGCTCCCTGCTGACGAGAGGCAATTACCTCGAAACACGTGTCCAGGGATGGCATTTTAAACTTTTTACTCGTGGCATAGGTGTACCCGCCGCTGTCACTACATCCTCCAGAATCCTATGGGGCTATTTGCTAGTATGACGAGCGGTGTGCGACCCACTTTGCATTTTGTATTTAAAGCTCCCTGAGCTATGGGTTGACGAGCCCGGATCCCGCACCCGCGCGCCGTGAGAGGTACTAGACCTGATAATTTTTGGCAGTCTACAGCACCCCGCATACGTACCTGCTCCCTGCAGACGAGAGGCAATTACCTCGAAACACGTGTCCAGGGATGGCATTTTAAACTTTTTACTCGTGGCATAGGTGTACCCGCCGCTGTCACTACATCCTCCAGAATCCTATGGGGCTATTAGCTAGTATGACGAGCGGTGTGCGACCCACTTCGCATTTTGTATTTAAAGCTCCCAGAGCTATGGGTTGACGAGCCCGGATCCCGCACCCGCGCGCCGTGAGAGGTACTAGACCTGATAATTTTTGGCAGTCTACAGCACCCCGCATACGTACCTGCTCCCTGCTGACGAGAGGCAATTACCTCGAAACACGTGTCCAGGGATGGCATTTTAAACTTTTTACTCGTGGCATAGGTGTACCCGCCGCTGTCACTACATCCTCCAGAATCCTATGGGGCTATTTGCTAGTATGACGAGCGGTGTGCGACCCACTTCGCATTTTGTATTTAAAGCTCCCTTAGCTATGGGTTGACGAGCCCGGATCCCGCACCCGCGCGCCGTGAGAGGTACTAGACCTGATAATTTTTGGCAGTCTACAGCACCCCGCATACGTACCTGCTCCCTGCTGACGAGAGGCAATTACCTCGAAACACGTGTCCAGGGATGGCATTTTAAACTTTTTGCTCGTGGCAAAGGGGTACCCACCGCTGTCACTACATCCTCCAGAATCCTATGGGGCTATTTGCTAGTATGACGAGTGGTGTGCGACCCACTTCGCATTTTGTATTTAAAGCTCCTTGAGCTATGGGTTGACGAGCCCGGATCCCGCACCCGCGTGCCGTGAGAGGGACTAGACCTGATAATTTTTGGCAGTCTACAGCACCCCGCATACATACCTGCTCCCTGCTGATGAGAGGCAATTACCTCGAAACACGTGTCCAGGGATGGCATTTTAAACTTTTTACTCGTGGCATAGGTGTACCCGCCGCTGTCACTACATCCTCCAGAATCCTATGGGGCTATTTGCTAGTATGACGAGCGGTGTGCGACCCACTTCGCATTTTGTATTTAAAGCTCCCTGAGCTATGGATTGATGAGCCCGGATCCCGCACCCGCGCGCCGTGAGAGGTACTAGACCTGATAATTTTTGGCAGTCTACAGCACCCCGCATACGTACCTGCTCCCTGCTGACGAGAGGCAATTACCTCGAAACACATGTCCAGGGATGGCATTTTAAACTTTTTACTCGTGGCATAGGTGTACCCGCCGCTGTCACTACATCCTCCAGAATCCTATGGGGCTATTTGCTAGTATGACGAGCGGTGTGCGACCCACTTCGCATTTTGTATTTAAAGCTCCCTGAGCTATGGGTTGACGAGCCCGGATCCCGCACCCGCGCGCCGTGAGAGGTACTAGACCTGATAATTTTTGGCAGTCTACAGCACCCAGCATAAGTACCTGCTCCCTGCTGACGAGAGGCAATTACCTCGAAACACGTGTCCAGGGATGGCATTTTAAACTTTTTACTCGTGGCATAGGTGTACCCGCCGCTGTCACTACATCCTCCAGAATCCTATGGGGCTATTTGCTAGTATGACGAGCGGTGTGCGACCCACTTCGCATTTTGTATTTAAAGCTCCCTGAGCTATGGGTTGACGAGCCCGGATCCCGCACCCGCGCGCCGTGAGAGGTACTAGACCTGATAATTTTTGGCAGTCTACAGCACCCCGCATACGTACCTGCTCCCTGCTGACGAGAGGCAATTACCTCGAAACACGTGTCCAGGGATGGCATTTTAAACTTTTTACTCGTGGCATAGGTGTACCCGCCGCTGTCACTACATCCTCCAGAATCCTATGGGGCTATTTGCTAGTATGACGAGCGGTGTGCGACCCACTTCGCATTTTCCATATGTACTATAGTCTGGATCGGATGAACACATTGAATGAGTATAGACTCATACGTATTTAAATCAGAAAGTTCAGCAGGAATATCAACCAATTCTAAATTATTATGTACAGCTCTAGCTGGCATTTTATTTTCTTCTAACTTGTTATAACAGTATTTACAAATACGCTGATCTTCACCCAAATCAAAACAATTTTCAAGAAATATATATGTTGCAAAATCCTTCCACTTATAATTATCTTCTTCTTCACTTTTTTTGTAGAGATCAACATTCTTTGTTAGGATTTTATAATGGCTTCTCCGGCAACAAATACAAGTAATATTTTGTCTTTCATTAGAGATGATAGCAAATTTTGTCATTTGATCTTCAAATTTCTTACTTACGGAGGGTTCTACATTCTCTTCCACATTTTCCTCAATAACTGTGTCATTACCTGCACTTTCTTGTTCCGGACCAAAGTAACTAAACTGAATTTCATCAGTAACCTTCTCAACATCTGATACAGTTCCACGGATCAGAGCCCTATTCAACTCATTTAACTTTAGTGCTGGACTTTTAGCAAAATACAATCTTCTCACAAATTTTCTAATTTCAGTATGATGAACTGCCAGCATCCTAAAATGGTGAAAAACACTTTGACAAACTTTCCTAGATAGACAAGCCAGAGAGTGTCCTTGCAAACCAGTATTCTCTCTCACTCTGCATGGATCTAGTCTTTGAAGCACCTTAATCTTCTGTTTAACACTTTTTTTTACTATATTCTCTTAAAAACTCACGTAATTTATCAATCGATTCGTATCGCAAAGTACAAATACTACTACAATTCCAAGTATACACTGGGGCTTTAGGACGTCTCCCCATAACCTCATCCACCATCACTTCTTCCTCATTTCTTGGAACCATTTTCTCCTTTTCCATTATACAACCATCTTTCACTTCATAAGCTCGGCCACTGGTGTCAACTGCATGCAGCAAACTATTACTTTGAAGATAACTCTCTTCATTAAAAAATGGTTCAGTACTTGAACTATGCATCCATTCTCCTAATAACACTTTACAAAAGTTATTTCTTTTAACTACTCTTTTCGTTTTGCTTTGTGACTTCATTACATTGACCATTTTTTCTAATGTACGCATCCTGTTCAAAATTAAAATGAATAGTTTTCTTTTTAATTCTAAAGCCTTAGCTACAATGGCTTCGATATCTTTTTTTCTCTTGTAAAATTTCGCTTTTTTCTTATATTTTTTGACATCCTTTAGCAAATTGGACATCACTCTTCTCTGAAACATTTTTCTACGGATCTCTTTAAATGCTGTTTTTCTTTTTAAGTCAATCTTTATTGCTTCTGATTGTACATTAGCATTTAGTAAATTCTCACTTTTCTCCTGTTGTTTTCTACTTGAAACAGTTTTTCCAGTGGGGACATTTTTTAAATTTTTACTTTTTTTGAAAATATTTTTAAAGAATTCCTTTGTCTGCTTACCAGAAGACATTTTCTTTTTTCCAACATGAGCATCTTCAACTAACTTGGGTCCTCCAGTTGTCTTCAAATATACATGTTTTTTCTGTTCTTTTCGCTTTCTTGATTTTATAGGCATCTTAAATTTGCTTCACTGCTCTGCAGCAATACCTGAAAGAAACTAAAAAAAAAATAACTTTATGTAATTTAAATATATTACTATATTTTTTATGAGCTTTTCAAATCTTATAATACTATCTACCCCTTTCCTACAAAGGAAAAACACAATAAAACCAACACAAATTAAATCTCTAAGAACAATTCCTGTGTGCACACAGACTCTTGGTGTAATTCTAAGCAGAAAACGATATTTGATTTGCAATTCAAAAGCACACTTGCTACTGTTTTTTTGCAAGTGATAATTACTATAACAGCCTGACACATTTTCCTTATAGTTTTCAGAAGCAGAAAAAAGAACATGTCCTAACAGCTACCTGAGACTATGGCCCGGTGTAACCTGGGTAAGTGACTACATTCCAGCAAAGGAAATGAGCCTTGGTGATGTTGAATGTATTAGTGTCACTCACTCCAAACTGAAACACCACACAGTGCTGATTAGTAAGCATAACTGTGCATGAGAAGCTGCTGGCTGTGTGCTAAGAGTGTACTTCTGGAGACTGTTTATTGTGAGGTGCAAGAGACATCTGCATTGACGCTTGCAGAACTGCCTCATCACTAGATAGATATATGTAAGAGTACATGTGTGATAAGGGTTAATTTGAGTTTTGAACATGTGGGAACTAGATGACCCATTGCACGAGTGGAAAGAAAATCTACCATGTTGATTTCAAATATGTTAGCATTTGCCTCTCATTTGAGAGATACTGATTTGGGCTGAATGCTAACCAACACACTTCATGAAAACAAGCTTCCCCTTTCCTACGAATGCAATTCTAAAAGAACCAGAGTAACACAAATTAAATCTCTGACAACAATTCCTGTGTGCACACAGACTCATGGTGTGATTCTAGGCAGAAAACGAAATTTGATTGGCAATTTGAAATCACACTTACTACTGTGGTAGAGCAAGTGATAATTACTCTAACAGTCTGACACATTTTCATTACAGTTTTCAGAAACAGAAAAGAGCACATGTGCAAACAGCTTTTTGAGACCATAAACATGTGTAACCTTGGTGACTGACTACACTCCAGCAAAGGAAATCAGCCTTAGGGATGTTGAATGTATTAGCGTTACTCACTGCTACCTGAAACACCACTCACTTGTGAATACTAAGCATGATTCTACAGGATAAACAGCTGGGTGTGTGCTAAGAGTCTGCTTCTGCAGACTGTGTATTTTCAGTTACAAGAGACATGTGCATGGATGCACCCATAACAGCATAAACATTGTAGCAATGTATGTAAAAGTACATGTGTGGCAAGGGTTAATTGGAGTTTTGTATATGTAGGACCAACCTCACCCATTCCATGTTTAGTAGCAAAATCTACTATATCTATTTCAAATGTGTTATCATTTGCCTCCCATTTGTGTGATACTGATTTATGCTGAATGGAACCCATCACAGTTCCAAAAAAAAAGCTGACCCTGTCCTACAAATGCCATTCTTACAGAACCAGGCCAACAGAAATAAAATCTCTGACAACATTCAAAACATCCCCTTTCCTACCAATGCAATTCTAAAAGAACTAGAGTAACACGAAATACATCTCTGACAACAATTCCTGTGTGCACACAGACTCATGGTGTGATTCTAGGCAGAAAACGAAATTTGCTTGCCAATTTGAAAGCACACTTACTACTGTTTTTTTTTGCAAGTGATAATTACTCTAACAGTCTGACACATTTTCATTACAGTTTTCAGAAACAGAAAAGAGCACATGTCCAAACAGCTCTTTGAGCCCATGAACATGTGTAACCTGGGTGACTGACTACACTCCAGCAAAGGAAATCAACCTTAGTGATGTTGAATGTATTAGCGTTACTCACTGATACCTTAAACACCACTCACTTGTGAATACTAAGCATGATTCTACAGGATAAACAGCTGGGTGTGTGCTAAGAGTCTGCTTCTGCAGACTGTGTATTTTCAGTTACAAGAGACATATGCATTGATGCACCCATAACAGCATAAACATTGTAGTAATGTATGTAAAAGTACATGTGTGGCAAGGGTTAATTGGAGTTTTGTATATGTAGGACCAAGCTCAGCAATTGCATGATTAGAAGCAAAATCTACTATATCAATTTCAAATGTGTTAGCATTTGCCTCCCATTTGTGTGTTACTGATTTATGCTGAATGGAAACCATCATATTTATAAAAAAAAAGCTGACCCTTTCCTACAAATGCCATTCTTACAGAACCGGACCAACACAAATATAATCTCTGACAACAAACTCATGGTGTGATTCTAGGCAGAAAACGAAATGTACTTGCCAATTTGAAAGCACACTTACTACTGTTTTTTTTGCAAGTGATAAGTACTCTAACAGTCTGACACATTTTCGTTACAGTTTTCAGAAACAGAAAAGAGCACATGTCCAAACAGCTCTTTGAGCCCATGAACATGTGTAACCTGGGTGACTGACTACACTCCAGCAAAGGAAATCAACCTTAGTGATGTTGAATGTATTAGTGTTACTCACTGATACCTGAAACACCACTCACTTGTGAATACTAAGCATGATTCTACAGGATAAACAGCTGGGTGTGTGCTAAGAGTCTGCTTCTGCAGACTGTGTATTTTCAGTTACAAGCGACATATGCATGGATGCACCCATAACAGCATAAACATTGTAGTAATGTATGTAAAAGTACATGTGTGGCAAGGGTTAATTGGAGTTTTGTATATGTAGGACCAAGCTCAGCAATTGCATGATTAGAAGCAAAATCTACTATATCAATTTCAAATGTGTTAGCATTTGCCTCCCATTTGTGTGTTACTGATTTATGCTGAATGGAAACCATCATATTTATTTAAAAAAAGCTGACCCTTTCCTACAAATGCCATTCTTACAGAACCGGACCAACACAAATAAAATCTCTGACAACAATTAAAACATCCCCTTTCCTACCAATGCAATTCTAAATGAACCAGAGTAACATGAAATAAATCTTTGACAACAATTCCTGTGTGCACACAGACTCATGGTGTGATTCTAGGCAGAAAACGAAATGTGCTTGCCAATTTGAAAGCACACTTACTACTGTTTTTTTTTGCAAGTCATAAGTACTCTAACAGTCTGACATATTTTCATTACAGTTTTCAGAAACAGAAAAGAGCACATGTGCAAACAGCTCTTTGAGACCATGAACATGTGTAACCTGGGTGACTGACTACACTCCAGCCAAGGAAATCAACCATAGCGATGTTGAATGTATTAGCGTTACTCACTGATACCTGAAACACCACTCACTTGTGAATACTAAGCATGATTCTACAGGATAAACAGCTGGGTGTGTGCTAAGAGTCTGCTTCTGCAGACTGTGTATTTTCAGTTACAAGAGACTTATGCATGGATGCACTCATAACAGCATAAACATTGTAGTAATGTATGTAAAAGTACATGTGTGGCAAGGGTTAATTGGAGTTTTCTATATGTAGGACCAAGCTCAGCAATTGCATGATTAGAAGCAAAATCTACTATATCAATTTCAAATGTGTTAGCATTTGCCTCCCATTTGTGTGTTACCGATTTATGCTGAATGGAAACCATCATATTTATAAAAAAAAAGCTGACCCTTTCCTACAAATGCCATTCTTACAGAACCGGACCAACACAAATAAAATCTCTGACAACAATTCCTGTGTGCACACAGACTCGTGGTTTGATTCTAGGCACAAAACAGTATTCCTCAGTGATACCAGTACACCTTAACTTATGATGAAAACATACTCCATAATATTTTACAAGTTCAAGACAGTTAAATATCTCCCAAACCACAAAATGTAAAACATAACTTTTAAAGAAGAATCACAATTCTAATATTTATATAAAAAATCACCACATACACCCCCTCTCAAACTCATATCTCACCTTTAAAATTAGTTAGTTGAGAAAGAAATGTGGCACTCAAACAGCAGATTATCAGAGTCAGAATCTCAGAGCTGTACACCTCTCTCCTCCCACCAGACCCAGTAAATGGCAATGTTTCCCTCACTTTTTACACACATATACATGTTAATTACAAATCTCAGTGCTTCCCACATTTTTTCAAATGAAATCACACATTTCTATTGGTTGACAACTTCAACCCTTTTCCAAATGAACCCTTCCCCCAACTTGACTTCTGCCTGCTACCATAGCAACAGCTCATGGAACACTGGTGTGAGCAGAGAGGTCAGAAGTTCAGCACACAATGTTTCTATTCCAAAGAGAAAGAGTGCTTCATCTGTCAAACAGCAAATCCAAATTAATCTTCTGTGGGAACACAATTTTCTGAACCAATACAAAACATGCTTCTAAAAATGTACACATACAGCCTAGTTTTAACTGTAAAATGGTTTGAATCAGCCAATGAGTTATTTTTATTAAAAAAAAATATGTATGCCTCCATTTTACAACTGTCTTTCATTTCATATTGCCATTCTACTGAAAGACACCTCCTGAGTGCATCCAGATCTCCTTGAAAGATGTTCACAGTGTGGATTGTAGGTCACAGCTATGTCTTCTGGAGTGAAAAGTATGCAGAAAAAAGAGGTATGGTGAGAGACCTTGCTTTGCCAAATGTAGACATTAAATGGATTGGTCAGAGAGGGTTAAAGTGGCACCAATTAATGCCTTTGGTGAAATCTTTTCTACACCTCCAACAGCCTAACCTTAGTATTGTGCACTGTGGTGGAAATGACCTAGGCACTTTAACTGGGGTAGGTCTGGAAATGCTTGCTAAGGACACCTTTGTGCAATTAATGTCGCTTTTTCCTCAATCTGCCTTTGTATATTCTAATATATGCCAAAGGCAAAAGTGGAACTGGTCCAACCAATGTTGTCCACAGATTGACAAAGCAAGAAAGCACGTCAACAAATCTATTTCTGCTTTCCTCAGAGACTATGGTATGGGTTCTATATACCACAACAACTTGCGTTACAACATGCAAGGCATTTATAGAGGAGACGGTGTACATTTCACTGATGAAGGCAACAGAGTCTTCCTCTTGAACTTTAGACTCTGCATCAGTATTTACTTGTAGGTACCACAAAAAAAACACTTCATAAACACAACGGCTCTTTTTAGAGCCCCCTAATATCTAAACACTTAAATTTGATTTTTACTTCTATTTTTTTATTGTTTTTTTTCTGCCGTGCTCGTACGGTAAGCTTACCGTACGCGCACCCCGCGATTTTTTTAAAAAAAATTAAATTGTATTTTTCATACTTTTGGGACCTTCTTGGACCCCCTGACAAACGCTAGGGGGTCTGCAACTCTCTTCGTTGCCCCCTTTTCACGTTCTCCACCTTTGTTTATCAGTGTGAGACACACAAAATGGCGGCCGACACTTCCTGATTTCGACCGATTCGAATGTTTACAGTCATGTAACCACCAATCAGAATTAAGTTCGCGCAGCGTGCGCGTATGGTAAGCTTACCGTACGCGCTCGGAGCGCGCTTATAGATATATATTGATTTAAATGCTATTTTCTCACGAAATACTGAACAGATTTACACCAGACCTGCAAAAGGCACATCCCTGACCTGAGGACTACCTCTCTGCCAAATTTCAAGTAATTCTGTTCAGCCGTTCGGGCTGTAGCTTGGACTAAAGGTCCTATGGAAAAATGCATGGGGAAAACAAGTTTTGGGACCCCCCCTTTTTCTCAGTCCCCGCTTGACGAATACCCCCGAGACTTTCAGGGTAGGAGCGGAGCACCCAACCTATTTTGAAAATTTCGCGAGGATTTGTCAATCGGCGCCAAAGTTATTCAAAATAGAATGTTGCGGATTTCCTATGGAAACACGGTCCTAGCTATAACTATCTATATATATAATCTGTGTATATACATACATGATATATATATATATAGTTATATTTAGTTTTTCTACATATGAAAATAAGATAAGGTCTAAGATGTCAGCCCAGTGGTATGTCATTTGCTTTTGGGTGCTCCAGAGCAGCCAACAGTTCAGCAGGGTGTTACTCTTACCTGGCCTGCCACCTGCTGCCAACATGTGGTGGAGATAGGGCTGCAACCAAAATATTACTGTGTCCAATCCTGCCTCGCATGGCGTGGTGACGGGAAAGAGTGGGACTGGGATGGGATGCTTAGGAAGGAAAAAAGAGTCAGGCGGAGAACAAAGAACAGGTCAGGAAAGTAAAACAAAAAAATACAATAAGTCACAAAAATACACACACAGAAACATAAATACACACAGCAAAAAAAGAAAGTAATAAAAATAAGTTAATAAAAGTTGGGATTGGTTTGTAATCAGATAATGTGGATTAGGTAGGAGTGAAAAGTTGGGAAAGATCAGGCAGGAGAAGCTAGGCAGAAGCAGGTAAAAAACATTACCATGCCCTTGCACACCCTGTGGTGCTGTTTGCTCTGATTTTCAGCAAACAGCATACAAGCATTATCGCCACTTAAGTTGAATGCCACTGAATCTTGTGGGCTTTTTTGGTAACTCGGCAGAGTTCTGCTGACTAAAATTCCACAAGTTTCAAAAAAGCCTAGACTAGAGGTAGTCATAGCACACACACTGGCCATGCCCTGGGGCTTTTTCCCACTTAGTCCTCCCTTCCTGAGGCCTGAAGTGACACAGAGTTCCCTGCCCTGGGAACGCTTGTGGGGGCCTATTTGGAATGCCCTTTGGTTATCTTTGCCTCCCCTTCCTTTATCCGGTGGGGACCTAGGCCACCTTTCTGGTGGTTCCCCCAGGTACCTTCTTTCACACTCTAGTGTTAATTTAGAAGTCAGACTCTTTCCCAAGCACTTTGGGCACAATGAACCTGGTGTCTAGCAGGTGATGAGGCAACTCTGTGAAGCAATTACTTAAAATGTGCTCTCTCATAATCAGATTTTACAGCCCATTATAATCTGCCCTTCACCAACCATCCAGTGCCTTACTAGACGTGTTAACTAAAACTAGCCATGACTGGTGGGACTGCTTCTGTCTCTCCCTGAACCTCAAATGATACTTCTCAGGGGTAAAACCATACTTACAGATAAGGGTTTTTCTCATGGGGGCATACTTCATCTGGTCTGTTCCTTCAAGGACCAAAAATGTGTCCCTCTCAGCAATAGGCATGTGCTTCCAAGAAACTAGCCCCAGTCAATATCTGGCACTCTGTGCATATGTTGAGCAACCACATGTCCTGCACACCACTTATATTGTCATCCCCGACCAGAAAGCTAGGCACCAGTAATTTGGGGACGTGGACTATTTTACCTCTCCTAGCCACTTCACTGCCACTTCCATCTTCATCACTGGACTAAGATGCTCTCTTGGTCATCAAGTTCTACTCTCCTCTTATGAGCTAACATGACCATTTTCTTTTTCCCTCCGGGACTAGAGCTAACTTATTTTCCTCCTCGGCCACAGTGGACAGTTGCAACGTCAAAGCTCTCTCTCCTTGTCTGTATTCAGAGGACAAAGTAGTAGTTCTCCTTTTGGACTCCCTACTCATGCCTAGCCCTTTTTCCTTGCACATCTCCCTCAGCAATGCCATGTTGGAGCTGAAAATTCTGCTTGTGTCTACCTCTGTGCTTGTAAAAATCAGACAAGCAAAATCCTGAGGACAGTAATTTATTCAGGAAAATAAAAAATTATCAAATTAAAACCAAACAACAATTCGAAAATCCAAGACGTCTATGTTTGCTGTCAATTCATAAAGGGACCTTAATTTCAACTTAAATCACTAAGTGTTACTGCAAAACAGCAAAACACAAGCCCTGGATCCCACAGCTGAACACCAATATAATAAATTGAGATATTAGTTAAGGAGCGTGAAGACCAACCTAAAGTAATATATACAGTCCCTGTCTGACTGAACCACCAAAGGCACAAAATTAACTTCAGCTCAACCCCCTGATAGCTATAGCACAGAGCAGACAGGCTTAACATGGAGGCACTGTGTAAAGTATTTATGCAGTACCAAAGCAGTAATAAAGTCAAAACACAACACACAAAAATCCCAAGTCAACTTAGAAAAATAGATTTGTTTTTCATAAATGAAATGACATCAAAATGACTAAAATTAAATAATGAGAAGCAGAGATATGATTTTCTAAAATTTTTAATGAAAAAGGGAGCAGAAAAGTGTTATCTGCTAACTTTGGTCAACTGGTCACGGTAGACCAGGAAATATGCATGAGTTTGGACTGTCCACGATGGAGTATGAGTTGGATACAGAAATCTTGTTTGACCCTGTTGAAAGTTTAACCTTTGGGCTTAGTCTCAATAATGAAAGTCCAACATTTGCGCAGGGCAAGGCAGCAGGATTTAGCAAGGGAGGGCTTCATGACCCCAGATAGCTGTCAGTCAAGCACACACTGAAGAAGTTGGTTTTTAGACCTTTAACTGGTCAAGATATCTTGTTTGGGGCACAGATTTATCCAGCGGTGCAAGGCTGCAGGCTGTAGCCAAAGAGGGCTCCATGAGGCCGGATAGCTTCCCAAGATGTCTCAATGAATTGGATTTGCTGCTGCTGAAAACATCAGAGCAGGAGAAACATGAAGCTTCAGCTCTGCGGCAAAACACTTTCATTAGATCGGCTTGGCCAGTGTGTCCCAGTACTTTGGAGGTCTTTAGAACCAAAACACATTATAAGCCCTTGGTTTCGCTGGATGTTAGGAGGAGTATTGTTAGACATGGCTTTTTCAGTGGGTATACCCACAGACGTTTTGCTTTTTGGTCTCCTGTTTTTGGCCCAGTCTTTTTTTGTGTTTGGTCTCTGGGCACTTTACTGCTGCTATTCAGTGCTAAAGTGCATATGCTCTCCATGTAAATTGTGTTTATGGATTGGTGATTCCATGATTGGCATATTTGATTTATTGAAAGTCCCTAGCATGGTGTACTGTGTGTGCCCAGCACCTGTAAATCAAAAGCTGCTAGTGGGCCTGCAGCACTTATGTGTCATCCACATGAGCAGCTTGTAAATGTAACTCAGACCTGCCACTGCAGTGTCTGTGTGCAGTTTGCCACTGCCATGTCAAACTGGCAAGTGCACCAACTTACCAGACCATAACCTCCCCTTTTCTTACATGTAAGACACCCCTAGGGTGGGCCCAAGGTAGCCCCAATGGGCAGAATGCAGTGTATGTGAAAAGTAGGGCATGTACTGAGGTGTGTGACATGTCCTGATATTGAAATACAGTGTATTTCGTTTTGCACTATTGAAAGGTTATCTCTCCCATAGGATAGAATAGGAGTTTATTCACTTCCCATTGGGACAAGATAGAGAGAAAGGGCCCGATTCACAGAACTAACTTAAGACAAAATCCTAAACTTACTACCATTTTCGTATTCACAGAAGGCACTTACTCATTTTGGTATTCACAGAAGACACTTACTCACTTCGGTATTTACAGAAGATAGGAGTCCTAACTTTAGGACTCCTAAATGCCTTCTGTGAATACCGAAAGTCTTAAAATTAGGATTTTTCTCAGTTTAGTAGTAGTATAGTTATGACTCCTAACTTTACTACTACTAAACTGAGAAAAATCCTAATTTTAAGGCTTTCGGTATTCACAGAAGGCATTTAGGAGTCCTAAAGTTAGGAGTCCTAACTTTACTACTACTAAATTGAGAAAAATCCTAATTTTAAGACTTTTGGTATTCACAGAAGGGATTTAGGAGTCCTAAAGTTAGGAGTCCTAACTATACTACTACTAAACTGAGAAATATCCTAATTTTAAGACTTTCGATATTCACAGAAGGCATTTAGGAGTCCTAAATTTAGGACTCCTAACTTCTGTGAATACCGAAATGAGTAATTGCCTTCTGTGAATACCAAAATGAGTAAGTGCCTTCTGTGAATACCAAAATGGTAGTAAGTTTAGGATTTTGTCTTAAGTTAGTTCTGTGAATCGGGTCCATTGAGTTTAGTATGCCTGAAATCAGAATATAAAAATGCATCTTTTAGTAAAGAAGTTTTTGATATTGTGTGTTTGAAAATACCACTTTTAGAAAGTGGGTATTTCCTTGCTTAGCTATATTGTGTGCCTCTGGTTTGTTTATTGACTGTCTGGCTTTTGAATGACAGAGGCTGGGGATGTGCATTCTTTCAGATGGCCACCAGCACAGCTTTCTAAATCGTCATGCAGGAGAGTGTACCCATATGACTCTATTTGCAAGCTAGCATGTTTAAATGTAGTGACAAGCCTGCAGGAATGTTTATCTTTAGGCCCTGCACAACATACCATACACTTCAATCGTCACCCTTTATCCATATTCCTCTCCTACCTCACATTGACCATCCACTTTATGCCTGTACACCCTTACTGCTACACCAGCCTCCTGAACCAAAGAAAAAAGTTGGGGAGACACGAACAGATCACATGCGAGCAGCACACCAAAGTCTTCCAATACTGAACACCTTCCACTCTAACAGACTTATTGAGGCTCCAGCCTTTAACAGCTCTATGTAAAAAAAAACAAAGGGGCAGATTCATCATTCTGCCATGTAGTGACATGCAGCAAGTCACCTTGCACTGCACCGCTTGAAAGGTAAAGAACAGGAATGGATTGTATTTACCATTATACGGTGCATTCCTGTCCTTTGCTAGCATTGGCGCACTCTTGGTTACCGAGCACCAATGCATGCACCCTTGAGGCATGCTGCAAGGGTGCTTGCATTGTAGGCAGGATTGTTTCTCCTTGTTTTACCTCTGGTGGGGAAACACAAAATTCTGACACATTCTCAGGTTTACCAATGTTGGTAAATTTGGAAATGTGTCATAATCTATGGGTGGATGCATGGGAATACTGACAAATCCACCCATGGAACTTCTTTCTGTCTCAGAATAACTCAAGGCAGTAATTTGTTCTGCCTTGTGTTACTCTAGACTTATCAAACCATCCAGGGTCTTGCAAGGTGGTTTTCTGTGGCTTGATAAACCTCACCTTAGTTTTGCATCGCACTTGTGTCCTCTTGTGTGACGCAAGGGTGATGCAAAACCTTGATAAATATGGTCCTATGCTATTATTAACCACATCCATGCTCAGGACGGCTCCCGGCCGTCATGAGTCACGGTAGTCGTGTGCTCATGACGGCCGGGAGCCGTCCGACCGTTGCTGCTCCGCCCACGTGCGGCAAATTCCCCACCTGTGCGGGCGAATTAATTAGTGGGCGGAGTTCGGACGGCTCCCGGCCGTCATGAGCACACGCCCACCGTGATTTATGACGGCCGGGAGCAGTCCTGTGTACCTGAGCACCATGCCCAGCCCCCCCCTCGCATCGCGGCGGAATTTGCCGCGCTTGGAAGGGGCTATGCATTATATATGTGTCCAAGCGCGCCCTGTACAGATACGGGGAACATAAAATGGCAACAGTCTCATTTACATGCACAAGAGACAAGCGAGAAAAGAGAATATATCATTTGACCTTGTTCACCACCAATTTCAAAATGCAGTTATAAACCCAAACAATGGATCTAAGTCCCATTGGGAGCCTAGCAATCTCTGGTGATTTCCATCATCAAATGCATGGCCTTCCACCAACTGAACAGACATCTACAATCTGCCTCCTCTTCCTCACAGACACCCCCCAGATCCGCTGAAGCAACAGCGGAGGAGGCTCCTTCTCACACTTTGCGGCCAAAGCTTGGAATGCTTTCCCTGCACCTGAGGACCACCTCAATGCTCCAGGAATTCAGGAATTGAACAGATCACCACTAAGGAAGGTGCAACTCCAGCACTTTGAGACCCTTGGGAGTGATCTCCGGGACATTAGAAATCCTGATTTATTAATTGATCAAGTCTCAAAAAAATGCCTGCCAAACCAGGCCGAGTTGCACGCCGGTGTTCTCTCAGGCGTAATTTGGCTCTTTTCGAATCCAGTCATTGGGTTTGTGGCTCATTTTAGGTGATTCGAGCACCAGTTCAAATGGCGAAGTCCATTTTCTGTTTGAGATGGTGGGTTCCTATAACCCAAATGTTTTTCGCGAGTTGAATAAATTAAACATGCAAGTCACATGGGCCTTCTGGCATCTTGAAGATTTAGAACCTGTTCACATTGTCTTTTGCCATCCCATTATATATTTAATTCCAAAAATGTTTCATTGCTTAGCAGGAGATATTAACATCGCTGAAGTCTGCAGTTTCTGCAAAATCTTAATGCCGGAGGAAAAAAAAAAATGATTCCCGGTGCAATTGCAGGGCCTGTGCACTTGCTTCTATTTTCTCAATCAAGCAGTAAACTGGCTTACGGCGAGATAATGTATTTATGTAATATAAACATGTATTTAAACATTAGCTCCAGATGGTAGAATCCATAGTGTTTGTCAAATGTCAATTTAGCAAGACAGGAGTGACAGCGCAATGGTGAGCAGCTGATAGCATGTTTCCACTCTCTTTTCTTTCTCTTTCTGTCAATGAAACCATCTTCGGTAAAGCTTACTGTACAATAACAAACACACCATGTGTCAGCCTTCACAGAGCCTCAAAAACAAGTCCTTTGTTGGGTTACAACTAACCGCTTAATGGCACCCTCTGAGCAGTGCTCCGCCAGAATGAAATGACCCAGTTAATTCCGCCCAACCTACACAATTGCAGACAAGTGAACACTAATGATTAGGAAATTAATTCCTCCAATTAAAAATGGATAAACGGTGTGAACGTGTAATAATGTGATGTGAATGCTAAATAAAAGTACATTGCAAACCAATTAAATCGAAAATGGATTTGATGAGACTTTGGCTGCATTTTTTTAATTATCTCTTCACCTCTTATGTAAATGAGAGTTGAAAATAAGAGTTGTGTGGTCATTGCAATCTGAAGCTGTGTTGCAAAAGGGAAGCGCTTTTTTTTACAGCATTTTGGTCTTATTTAGAGTTTGCGTACGGGATAAATACTCCATCAGAACGTGGAGCACATCTGTTCACTGCATTACAAGTGCCATAGGCTATAAAGCCAGGGGTGGCTCCTCCGTAATGGCGGAGGAGCATCGCCCCACTCTTCAAAGCCAGTCAAAGAAATAAATGATAATGAAACCATTGTGTTTTTCTTTAACTGGATTCAATCAATCAATCAAAAGACTTTATTCGGTTATAAAACAATGATAACCATAAAAGTACATACAACATAATATTACACATTTCAGACGGTTTCAAGTATGTAAAATAAATATAAATTTTAAAAACACATAGGCTCAAAACATTAAAACATAATCGATTTTCTTAGGTGAAAAACATTTCTAAGAAATACAGAGTCAGATGCCACCGTAAATATATCTTCGAGTTTCCTAATAATCAGAAAAGCAGGTCGGCACTGTCTGAGATTCAAATACTTTAAAATTGGCGTAATCCACCTTTCCCTAGGTAAAATATAATATTTACAGAAAAATAAAATATGAATATCCGATTGGGTGGATATGTTGTCACAGGGGCATTTGCTTATTCCAGCTGACCAGTCATTATTAACGGGAAGACTCACAGACCTAAAAAGAAACCCAAGTCTGAAACGTATCAATAGAAACTTTTCATGCTCCGTCAGCTTCAGGGTTAAATATGGTTGAATAGCCTGCGAGGTTAAAGTCAATTGATGGGACATCACTGTTTTTTTTGACAGTTCAGTATATTCTCTTAATTTCACAAGGCACATAATACAAAGACTTTTCAGATCTTTTCTTGTGATCTTTACCATAGACTCAGGGTCAAGATAAAATTCTGGATGGTTAATAAGGTCACAGAAATTTTTAATGTACTTCTGCCATTTCACTCGGTACACACCCTCCAATCTCAAAACGTCCCTTAATATAAGACGATTCAAATGGCACTCATTTGCGGTCCATTCCCTGTACCACAAAAGGACTGGCTGAATTCTAAGAATGTCCTCAATATATAACATACCGAGCTCAGCATGGATATAATAAGTGGAGGTGCTCTCTGGCGTAGTTAAGAGAAATTTCAGAAAACTATTCTCTGTCAACTGTAAGCTAGTTACATTTGAGATGCCCCATATTCCCGCACCATAAGTTGCCACAGCCACACAGCTAGATTTATAAATACGCAGTAACTCGTTAACTGGTTTCTTGCCCATCTTTTTGCTAAAAAGTTTAAGGGCCATTATAGACTTAGTGAATAACATATTCCTCGCCTTAACTGCTGAATTCCACTGACCTGAGCAGTCAAACAAAATTCCTAAATAAGGAAAGGTGGAGGTATAATCTAATGGTTTAGAGTCTATAAACATAACTTTTTTCCTCTGTTTTGTTTTGGTGCCACAATTCATAGAAAAGGTTTTAGAGCAATTCACCTTTAGGTCCAAATTGGTCATAAAGGTGCAAAAGGAAGTGATCATGATTTGCATAGCAATAGGGGTCCTTGTCATCAAAACGGCATCATCGGCATAAATTAATGCCGGAATATGATGTTGTGATGCTGTAGGCATATCTATGCAATCCCTCAACAGGATATGCTCAAGTTCATTAATATAGATTAGAAATAGTAACGGGGCAAGGACACAACCTTGTCTTACTCCCCTTGCAATATTAAACATTCTAGTGCATTCACCTTTTAAACCATATCTAATTGTAGCCCTAGCCCCATTATACAATTCCCTTAAAAAACTAATAATATTACCCTCAACTCCTAATCGCGTTAAGATTACCCATAGTTTACTGTGATTTACACAGTCGAAAGCGGAAGTTAAGTCCACAAAAGTTAAAAACAATCTACCACCCTTAACCTTGGTATACTTTTCCAATAAAATGGATAAGTTCAATCCTTGATCTACAGTCCCTACCCCTTCTCTAAAACCATATTGCAGGTCGCTAATAATTTTGTGCTCATCTGCCCATGACTGCAACCTATCTAAAATAACCCTACCCACGATTTTGACGGTTGAGTCGAGTAGGGATATTGGACGGTAGCATTTACAACTTGCCCTATCCCCCTTTTTATAGATAGGTACTATTATTGATTCGTACCAGGTATTAGGAAGACCAAATTTAAAGGCAGCATTTAAAAATCTAGTTAGTAGGGGGGCCCATAATGTTAAGTTGTTTTTAAAGACATCAACCGGTACACCGTCTGGACCCGGTGCCTTACCCCCCTGACTCAAGCTAATACCCTTCAGTACCTCACACAGAGTGAAAGAGAGATTCAAGCTCTTAAAGTTTGTGGTCATCTTGGGCGTATCCTGCTTGTTCAGTTCACTCGAAGGGGCAACAGGATTATAAAGGGACTCAAAATAGCTTACCCATTCACCCTCGTCGATAGCAATCTCAATCCGTGCCTTAGTGTCATCCTTAAAGTAGGGTGCATTGACTGCCTTCCAAAAGGCTGTCATGTCTCTTTGCTCAGAAGCATCTAATAAATCCTCCCATGCTTCCCTCTTAATTCTCGGTCATATTATCCCAGCACTGATTCTAGGAATTTGAAGATAACCTCCTACCTTTCTTCAACATATTTAAACAAGATATTTAAAAAAAAAAATCACTAAAATTTAAATTCATACATTAAAAAATAAAATAAATAAACAATACATAATATACATAGGAACATTTTGTGCAAAGATTAAATATACAGTACACTTATTTTCTTTTCCTAGGTCATATTATCCCAGCATAGATTCTGGGTATTTGAAGAAAATCTCCCACAGTTCTACAACGTATTTATGCAAGATTTTAAAAACCCCTAAAATCAATCAATCAATCAAGCTTTATTCGACAGTTGAGTCATAAAAGCACATTACAATCATAACACAAAAACATATAAATTACCTAAAATTTTTAAAACTAGAATTAAATTCCTATTACAACCGTCGCAAAAGCTAAAAACAATCTAAAACCTATACATTTGTTCTCAGACTAAGGTAACACAGTTTGGTGGAATTACTGTTTGTGCTTCCAACCTGAAATGAGCTTTAAATGTGACTTGTACAATTGTGGATGTTTACGAGGAATTACCATCATGTCTCAAGGCTTTGGTCCGTATGCCCCAGGCCCACCCTAGGAACTTAGCCACTGCTATGCAAATAGAAGGAGCAGTGTCAGTGCTCAGGATACGAAGGGCTATGGTATAGTTCCTGATACCCAGTGATCTACAGACGGGTTTTATCCAGGTTTTCCGGGGTGCCGCATACATAGGACAGAAAAATAACAAATGTTCTACGGATTCACTTTCCTCTGCACATCTATAACATTTGTCACATTTGTTTTGGTGACCCCCCCAACCAGCGGTGAATTCTGCAACCGGTAGGGTGCCCACCCGTAGCTGGAAATACAACTTACGATCAGAGGGCCTCTCTATTATATCCCAGTACCTCTCAAGCGATGAACTAACTTTTAAATCGAGAAAGCGACCTGTTAGATGGGAGGAAAGACCTTGCGTTGTTTCTATCATAAAAACCCATTCCCAATATATAGCTTTCAGCTTATCCTTAGGAGGGAAAATAGCGTTTTGTGGGTCATTCCATAGTTCAATCAAACCTATACTGCCCAAGAGGGACTTAATACTACGCAACCAGTGTATATTGTGTGATAGATCAGATTTTAGTATATCACTAAAGCCACTCTTGTAGTGTATAAGTTCATCTGTACACCAAAGCCGGCGCCAATAAAGTATTGGACGTAGCTTCACGAGGTGTGCTAGTGGCTTTTCCCCTAAATCTAGCAGTAAAGGGCGCAATGGAGTACTAACAGGGAGGCTTGTAATCTTGCGTAAAAACACATTTTCAAGCACCGTCAGATTGTTCAAATTACTAAAGCCCCAGAGCTCAGACCCATATAAGCATGTACTCAATACCATTGTCCCATAAACTTCAAGGGCTGGTGAAATTGGTTTTGTACATGGGCTTTTAAATCTGGCTAGAAGAGCACCTGATTTTTGTTTATGTAGTAGTGCGGCTCGATCCAGTTGGGAATCCCAACGTATATCCTTCTGCAATGTGATACCCAAGTATGTAAAAGAGGTTACCTCCTCCAGGGGCAGATCATTCATAAGAATTCTTCCCCTGAATGATTTGTGTGTGTTGAAGGACATAAACTTAGTTTTTTCGGTGTTAACTACCAGTCCCCTCATTTTGCAAAACTCTTCGAAACGCCCGAGTGCCTTCTGTAGACCACTTGGGGTCTTAGAAATGATCAACGTGTCATCCGCAAACATGAGGATGGGAACGCGTGATCCAGCCAAAACGGGAGCGTCAGTGGGGGTCTGTGAGAGAAAGTCGGCCACCCCGTTGACGAAGAGCGAGAACAGGGTCGGCGCCAAGACGCACCCCTGCCTCACTCCCCTGCCAACCAGGAAGTCTTCCGTCACTTCTCCCACATCCCCCAGCGGACCCGAGCTACATTACCCTCATGCAAGCGAATGACTACAGAAAGAAGTTCAGGTGCAAGTCCCATTTCTCTCATAACTTGCCAAAGTTTAGTTCGTGGAACCAAATCGAAAGCCGCTTTTAGGTCCACCTAAAATCACCGTCTTCCAATATAAGATGACAAAGCGGAAGATTTGGTCAATAGTGCTTGTCCGCCGGTGAAAACCTGCCTGCATAGGGCTTAGAATTTCCTGATCTTCTGTCCATAATAGAATCTTATGTAGGAACATACGGCCCACAATCTTTTGTATTGAATCTATTAGGCTGATTGGCCTATAGTTGGCCGCAATAGACTTGTCTCCCTTTTTAAATACAGGGACTATTTCTGCTCCCTTCCACGAGACGGGAATATCAGCACCTTGGGCGATTGCATTTGCAAGGCGCATGATATACCTGCACCATAGGTGTCTATCGCCAATAAACACGTCTGCAGGGATTCCATCCATGCCGGGAGCTTTGCCCCTGATCACTTTATCTAGAGCCTGTTCCACGTCTTTTTAAAGAAATATTGCTTCTTCATAATACACATGGCAGTAGGTAACACCGGAGTTTACTTCGTCACTGGGAGCTGCATACTGGGGTTTGAAATAGTCAACCCACGCGTTCTGAGCCACATTGTTCTGAGGGCGCTCTGGTAAGCCCCCCCCTATCCCATTTGTATATGTCCCAGAATTGCTTACTGTTCCTACACCTGCAAGCATCAAGGAGATCTTTCCACTTTTCGTTATCCCACATTCCTTTTGCCTCTTTCAGTGTCCTCCTATAATGCAATCTAGCTGATCTTACCAAAAGTGCATCTTTCGTCCTTAGGGCGCTGCCGAGTTCAGCTTGGGCTTTCCTGCAATCAATATTATACCAACCCACAGTATTGTGATGCTTGGAATGTCTTTTGGAAGTAGTTTTAACAAAGTATTTCTTCAGACCCTCAAAAAGTTTGTTATGTACTACCACCACAGACTGGTGAGAGCTCATGTCTTCTACCATTGTTCCACGGGGTTGTAGAGCATCAGTTACTTCTTTATTTATTGCAGTCACAGTTGTTGGATCTTCCATAATCCTATCCCATTTTAGATAGCGTAAGTTATTGGACAAAAATTGATCCGACTCAAAATTCCCTTGCCGAGCCGGTTGTCTACCAGGGAAAGGTAAATCCAACTGTGCTGCAAAGGTGTGATGGTCGCTCTCAATACGATTAATAACATTCATATCAATAAGACAAGCCCAGAGCTTTACATGGACAAGTAGGTAGTCTATACGACTCACCATGCGTCCATTGTCAAAAGTGTTTTTTGCAAGTTTGTCTGACTTACTTCTACCATTTGCTGCCCTCAGATGGTTACCCATACACAGACCTTTTAGCTGGATTGCTGCCTCAGTCCATCTTTTTATAGGGGCAATCTCTAGGGGAGGTATTCCCCAGCTAGAATCCTCCTCTGCGGTAAACTGTGGTATATCATGACCAAGGGGCTCAAAAGAGGTGTTAAAATCGCCTGCTACTAGGGGTAATATATTAGGAGGCAGAAGGTCCAAAATGTCTTCAAGTTCTTTTACAACTGGAGACTTTTTGCCTCCCGGAAGACCACGTGCGTACACGTTAAAGATTTCTATTTTAAATCCTGACTGTAAGGTTATTCGTATTGATAATATATCGTTACTGGTTCTAGGGCCTACTTTTACATAACACCCCGTATCCTGCCTTACCCATATAGTTAGACCGCCAGAGGGACGGCCTCTTGTACTTTTTAGTGCAGGAACGTAAAAATTGAGGTAACCATTACGATGTATAGGGTCAATTGACCAAGTCTCTTGAAAAAGACAAACGTCATATTTTGTTAGAAAACCCGTCCAATCTGGATTGTCAGTTTTAGAGCCTAGTCCGGCAATGTTCCACGATAATATAGACAAAATGCCCTTCTCTCTACTTTCCCCCATATTATTGACTAGGCTCCCTAATGGCATATTTATGCTACCTAAAATCACTAAAATGTAGGTCATTTTATAATTCATAAAGTTTCCTAATTAAAAGTGCGGTTCTAATGAAGTTGAGCACAGCACTGCAGATGACTGCAGTAGATAAAGACCGTAAATAATTAAAACCCTCCTGATAAGAAAAGGGGCGAATTTACCTTTAAAACGTGCTTGATAAAACGTGCCCTTGGTGCTTTATAAAGTGTGCAAAACAACATAAAGTGCATTGTGCTCTGATGGGCTAAATTATTAAAGGGACAGGGGGTTAGTCTCTCACACCAACCTACCTGATTAGGGAAAGCCACATGAAAGTGCAATGTGCCAAGATGGAATCTGGTCATTTGGAAACGTGATTGAACATGCGTAGTAAAAGACAAACAAAATTGCTGTTGACTTGGAAACACACAATCTGGTAATCCATGATCCCGGTTAGACATACATAATTCAGTACAAAATGCATTTTTTATAACCTGTTTCATATTCGGTTGGATGCCCACGGGATTATCATAGTAGTTTTCCAAGTCTATTTTGTAAAAAGTATCTTTGATATAACGTAGCCAAGGGAGTGACATTGCGTTATCAAGATTCATACAAACTCTAAGGATACTCCTTGAGAATAAATCCTATAAGGTCCAAATTTCCCCCCATAAAATCAATGGGGCTATATTTATCCTATCTTTTACGTAATCCAGACCCACTTCAGAGTGACAGAAAAATGTTGAGGAACTGTTAGGAATCATCAGCAATCTTTTTAAGAATTTATTCTCTAGAATCTGGATCTGGGAACTTTTATAGTAGCCCCATACTCCTGCCCCAAAGGTGGCTACTGACAGACATTTCGATTTGTATAAAATTAACATTTCTGCTATCGGTTCATGGCCGAGCTTAACAGCAAAGCAAAAAAGACCCTCTATTATTCTGCTGGTATATGGACTCCTAGCCACAATTAGATTATCCCAATTTAATTTGGTATTAAAAACATTCCCCAGGTAATTAAAATTTGAAACCTTATCAATAATGTTTTCCTTTACGATACATTTTCTTGTTTTTATATGGTTGGGACCGCTTACCATGATGAATGATTTACAAAAATGTACCTTTAACCCCTTCGCTGCGGCGCGAATTCCGCCACAGCGCTGGGGGGGTTTGGGGGGTTTGCAGCGCCGCCATGCTCATGACGGAACCACGCCTTCATGAGTCACAGGCGAGCTGTGCTCATGACGGCGTGGTTCCGTCATGACTCCACCCACTTGCGCTAATCGCCCGCACAGGCGGGGAATCAGCGCCGCGTGGGAGGAGCGGCCGCCAACGGCCGTAGCATGACGGAACCACTCCGTCATGAGCACACGGCGCCCGTGGCTCATGACGGAGTGGTTCCGTCAGAAGCATGCAAGGGGTTAAATCCAATTCCATCATAAAATCAGTATATGCGTTCAAGCATTTTTGAAGGCTATTGGTCGTTAAGGACATCAAAACTGTTATCGTCTGCATAAGACAGCAATGGAACCCGTTTACCTTCGCTACTTGGGAAATCCAATTGCTGTTCTAACAGGAATGATTCTAGTCCATTTGTGTATATTAAGAATAAAAAAGGAGACAGAATGCAACCCTGGCATTACCTCTCAGCGGAACAATGGGCCTAGTCTAGCGAATAGCTACTGTGGTAGACGCATGTAGCCTACGAAACAGGGTAATGAGTGGCTCTTCAAAACCCATATTTTCCATCAGTGTCCACAACTTCCCCCGAGTCACCGCGTCGAAAGCACTGGACAATTCCATGAAGGCCAGGTGGATAGACCCCCTCTTTGCCTTCATGTACTTGCCCATGATCATGGACAGGTTTAGACACTGTTCATTTGTTCCCAGCCCCTGTCTGAAGCCGTATTGAATATTCGATATAAGTCCAGAAGCATTGGCCCATGACTCAAAACGTGCAAGGATTACCCTCCCCATAACCTTACATGTGACGTCTATTAAGGAGATCGTACTGTAGCACGGGCGGTCATTCCTGTTACCCTTTTTAAAAATCGGGACTACCACTGCATATCTCCATGATGATGGAATACGACCCGCAATAACCGCTTTAAAAACATTGAGCATCAGGGGGCCCCATAGTTGAGGATTGCTTTAAAATAAGTCCATAGGCACCCCATCTGGTCCTGGGGCTTTCGCGGAAATGCCCTTTGGTAGGGCGTCCTAAACGTCATTTAAGGACAGGGATGAGCTAAGTTGATATGCAGTTTGTAAATTAATGGCTATTTCATCCCTTTGCTCTTGTAAAGAGACATAGTTTGGGTTAAATATACTCAGAAAGTGAGACTCCCAAGCTTCCCAGTTACATAGAATCCATACTCCTTGTGTCGATGGAGAAGAGGGGACGATTTATGACTTCCCAAAAACTCTTGGAGTCCTTGAGAGCGCTAGCTCTTTCAAGGTCTTCCCAGGCCAGTCTTCTCAGATCGTCTTTTCAACACTTAATAATGCTTTTCTAGGTCTGTCTAACAGTCTTGATCAGAACCCTATCGTGGGGGACTGCGTGCAAAGCTTTCTTCAGGGATTACACGCTTTTGAACATTCAATATTTAACCATATTGTTTCCGTTAAGTCCCGACTCCTCACTGTTTTAGTTAGATTTTTAGCCACATCTTCACAAATAGATTCAAAACAGTGAATTATAGCATCTGGATGGGAGTCATACGCTAAGCATGTCATGATTTTACTTAAGTTTGTTTTTATAACAGTCTCGTCAAATTTAGCGGGATTTATTGTGCTCCACTTTAACCTGACCCCCTCATTGCGATTGAGTTTTAATTGGTAAGCATCTAACCTGCCCTTTTGTGCGATAACATGCATGGAAGCAGTAAGGGGATTATGATCGCCAGCAGGGAAATGTTCTACCGCAAAGCTATCTACAAGGCATACATACTTATTAGAGGTCAGCGTAAAATCAATTTTGCTGACTCTACCACCACCCTGATAAGTTGGGAACTGGGCTGAAGGAGTACTGTTAATCACGCATGTGAGAAGTTGGCCTGGCATATGCTGGTCACTAGTTAAAGTGGCCACCTTGAACCAGTCCAATTCGACTCTTATGGTAGATAGGTTTAAGACAACCTTTTAAAGAAAGCTATCCAAGTGGTAGCTGTGGAGAGCAGCCTTCAGGCTAAGTCTCAGAGGAATGTAAAGCAGCTTGTTTTACCTTATAATTTCTTGAGTTACCAAATGAAAGGACACCACACAGGTATATATATAAAATATATATGTATTTATTTCTAGACACACTCTACTAATCTCTTTATGAGATTAGAAGTCAGGAACATATGCACAAATCAATGTTTCACAACAAATTAGGCACCTATATGGTTGGGGCCCTAGGGGCGTTCCAGACCATATACTAAAAAAGAGGTATAAGAAAAACGATTTGAGAAGGGAGGAGGCCTAAGGTGTTCAGAAGCGCTGGGGCCTCACTAATCCACCCAAGGCAGGTAAGTAAAGGACCCACGGGAGATGCATGCAGTGTGAGAACACAGCCGCGGATCCCTATAGACTTCAATGGAGCTAGTCGCGGTTGGAATTTTTAAAGTTTTAGGGTTCTTCGGGAGAGTCTACAAGCAAGTCACTTACAGGGTGAGTAGTTTGAGAGCCAACACACACAGGAGCACCGGAGTGCATGAGTTACCTCACTCCCGGACTAATGAGCAGTATTACACTAGACTCAAAGTGGAAATAGTGACCAAGGCCGGATGTTTAATCACGTGACTTTAACTCAACACGTTAGACCAAGACTCAGAAACTAATAGAGCAATTTTTTGGGGACCACGTGACACGGTTTAAAAAAAAAAAAAAAAGGGGGATAGAGAAACGAAATTAAATATTCACAAATGTAAGTTTATAACACACACTGCTTCTATATTAAATGTGAATTGTAATAATTTTTATTAATTATGCAATAAATAAAAAAGAATAAAAAAAAGAAGAGTTACCTCACCCAGGGAAGCCGGATGCATAGGTGTCTTTTGGTGTGGGGTCCTGGCGTCGTTTTCAATGGGAACAGTCTGCAGCTTACTGAGGTGTCGGCAACCGGATTGGAGCCAACAAGCCTTGGCAACAGCAAGTCTTGTGGAATGTGAAGAAAGTCAGCGGTGCAGACCAGCAAGGTCTGAGGGACTCACCCAGCAAGGGTAAGTCAGAGCAGGCCTGTAGCAACTAGGGCAGCCCTATGGTTTGATGAAGAAGTCTTCAGGGGACCCAGAATCCAACCGGCAAGGGATCGTAAAGAAGTCTCGGGAGGATTCACTTCACAGGAGCCCACGGTTACTCAGGACAAGGTTGGCATCTGATTTTCAAGAGAAATCCTGCTGGAGGCTTGGACCACATGTGGTCCAATGCACAAGTTTGTAGACCATTGTGAAGGGGTTGCACTCGACAATAGTGCACAGTACCCAGGTATTGATGTTCCTCATCACTCGTGGGGTCCACTCGCCTCAGGTTTGCTGGGGACTCACAATGGCCGTCGAGGAGTCAGGAAATCTATTTCTGGGGCTGCAGGGACTTCGGACTCCGGCGGGAGTGGGAAAGTTTGCGACTGTTGATTCAAAGTTTTGGTGCCTGCAAGCAGGGGAGTCACACCTTGACTCCAAGGGAGATTCTTCAGTGTTCCAAAGGTAGTGGAACATTGAAGGTCCAGGATTCTTCTTGTAGAGCGTCGTCCAGGGATATCTAGTTTGCAATGGCAAGGGTTCCCTATCTTATACTAAAGGAAAGGGAGGGACTAGCTCTATGACCACTCCTCTGGGAGGGTCAGGGGAGTGGGTGGTTACACCCACTTCCCTTTGTCCAGTTTTGCGCCAGAGCAGGGGCTGGTAGCCCCTGAACCAGTTTGAGCTGGCATATGCACAGAGGATGTTTTCCACAAAGAGCTACTCCTAGTGTGATAACCCAAACGAGTTACAAGAACGTTGTGAGTGTGGACATCTCACAAAAAGTTACGGACTGGTCTCACACACCACCTGGTGTCATGCTTAAACATTGACCAGTCCTCACCCTCTAAAACCTTCGTTTGATAGAGGGCGGGCATACACTTGACGACAAGGATGCACTTCTAAATGACTAAGTGGGGGCCCGTGAGATTGTGAGTGAGGTTAAAAATCATTATAGTAATCAGAAGTGTATTTTAATGTGACTGAAAACTATATGATATTAAAATGTACGTGACGGTGATTGGGGTAATTAGTGTCCCCTAACCGTCTTGTGAATGGTCAACATGTTTCTGCCAAAGTGTCCCAGTTGGCTCCATGGCATTCATCAGGACCTAGTAATATATGTGGGCTCCGTTCTTACCAAACGTTGGTAAGGTGTTACCACTGTGTGGGTGTGGCGAGGGCCACACTTCACTTCCTAGAATGCTTCCAATGATGAAGCCTATAAAACAAGAAACATTTGAGAGATGAAGGTTTGTTGAGACTCGTTGGGTCAAATATACCTGTAAAGGAAAAAGAGGGAAAACAATGCATACATTGATTTCTAAGAGTGAAAAAAGTGTACGTGACTTTGTGACACTCTATTTGTGTACACATGTGTGAGACTTCGAGGCTGGAGGCAGACAATGCTGCCGCCAATCTTACCCTAATTAAATAGACAACTTGTCCCATGGGGGGAGGGAGCGGAGGGAATCCAATGATCGTCACCTCTGTAAGAGAGAAACATAGAACCAAGAACTTCATCAAACGTACAGAAGGCGAGGATTTGCTACACAAACTGAGTGGTAAGTCATCCCAAGAAAAATCTTGTTGGGCAAATGTTAATGGAAAACATAGAAGCAAGCAGCCATTAGTACTGAACAGCCATTTGGACTTAGATACGTACACATGCACACACACTGGTCTCTCGGTACATTCATACTCTTATTGTGACACGTGTTGGAATGCTCCTGTGTCCTATGCGTCCGCTCGATCCTCCCGAATGTGAGAAATGGAGGGAGCGGGCGCCGTCTTTTAAAACGAAGTCCGATCGTGTTAATCGGTAGAATGAACGCTAAATATTTGCAGGTGCGCGTTTACCGGTGTCACAAGAGCACTGAGCCTGAATTAAAGATGTCAGATATGGACGTGAATGGGAACAGGAACCTCATACGTAGTGAAGTCGGAGGCATGCTAAACACCTTCTGCGATTGGAAGAGGTGCTGAGGGGGCGGAGGCCCGTGAACGAGAAACAGCGCTGTGAGGGGCGTGTAACCCGATGACTGAAAGAACCCATGCCTGGTTGTAGGACTACGTGCCCTGTAGGTTGAGAGGCTAGGGGCGTTCTAAAGAGGAACGTGATTGGGTAATGTGCTAAGGGCCGGGTTACGTGTGTTTTGGCCAGCGTAATTGTAGAGGGCTATCGCTATTTTCCCGAGTGTCTGTTATCATGCGTTGGTATGGAAACGCTGCACGAAGCTGGAGCTGGGACGCGTGGAAGGCCAGTATAAATAAGATACAAAGCACAAGGGCAAGAAAGGGGAGTGTTAATCACAGTTGGTCACATACCTCACAAACGGGGTGAATACTGCGCTTTCATCGGCCTGGTCGCCCCCACGCTCCTCGCCTCTCCTGCCGCAGGGCCGCCCGCCAAGCCCGCACTGGTTTTTCCGCCGCTGCCTGCCTGCGGCCCCGCCCCCCCGCCAGCCGATTGGCTCCCACGCTCCCGCCTCCCAGCGGACCCTCCCTCACCGCTCCCTCCTTAAGGGGACCTAGACTCCTGCTCAGGAGCTACCACTGCACCTTCATCGGCCTGGTCGCCCCCACGCTCCTCGCCTCTCCTGCCTCCTGAGCCTCACCTGCTGCCTGTGCCTGATCGCCGACGCCGATTCCGGCGCCCCAGCCGCCGCAGGACCGCCTGCCAAGCCCGCACTGGTTTTCCCGCCGCTGCCTGCCTGCGGCCCCGCCCCCCCGCCAGCCGATTGGCTCCCACGCTCCCACCTCCCAGCAGACCCTCCCTCACCGCTCCCTTCTTAAGGGGACCTAGACTCCTGCTCGGGAGCGACCACTGCGCCTTCATCGGCCTGGTTACCCACACGCTCCTCGCCTCTCCTGCCTCCTGAGCCTCACCTGCTGCCTGTGCCTGATCGCCGACGCCGATTCCGTCGCCCCAGCCGCCGCAGGGCCGCCCGCCAAGCCCGCACTGGTTTTCCCGCCGCTGCCTGCCTGCGGCCCCGCCCCCCCACCAGCCGATTGGCTCCCACGCTCCCGCCTCCCAGCGGACCCTCCCTCACCGCTCCCTTCTAATGACGCCCCCAGAGCGACCGCGCGCAGCGGGAGCACCGATTGAGCACCGAAGGTGCGCCAAAGGACCGCGCCCAGAGCCAGGACCCCTGGCGCCTGCAGACACCAGCCCACCCGCCGGACCAACGACGCTACCGAACTCTACGCACTCAACGCCGGCAGAATCCCGGGCTGCTATCGAGCCACCCGGAGACGCACCCACGGACCCTTCTGCTGCCTCTCCTGCAAGCTCGCCTGCATTTGGACCTGCACCACTCCAGCACCGACCAAGCCGAACTCCAGCAGCAACCACCTCAAGTGCATCCTGCTCAACACCCGCGCCGTCCACAGACACGCCGTCGAGCTCTGGAACCTGCTCGACACCACAGCCCCAGACGTCGCCTTCCTCACGGAAACCTGGATGAACGCCTCCTCAGCACCCGACATCGCCATCCCGGACGGCTACAAGATCATCCGGAGGGACCGCGTCAACCAGACAGGAGGAGGCATCGCCATCATCCACAGGAACTCCATCCGCGTCACGACCAACACCGACGACACCCTCGCACCCGCCGAACACCTGCACTTCCAGATCCTCATCAACCCCAAGACCACCCTCAGAGGCACCCTCATCTACAGACCCCCGGGACCACGCACCCAATTCAGCGAAGACATCGCCGACTTCATCAGCCCGCACGCCCTCCCCTCCGCTGACTACATCCTCCTCGGAGACCTCAACTTCCACCTGGAGAACAACAACGACCGCAACACCACCATCCTACTGGACAACCTCGCCAACCTCGGTCTCAAGCAGCTGGTGACCACCCCCACCCACTACGCTGGACACACACTCGACCCCGTCTTCTCATCTAGCAAGGACGTTGCCTTCAGCCACGCCACCGGACTCCACTGGACGGACCACAGCTGCGTCCACTTCAGCTTCAGAAGGACCACGATCCACCACCACCAGCAACAGGCTGCACGCAGAAGCTGGAACAAGATCACAGCCGACCAGCTCGCGACTTCCCTGAACATGAACCCTCCCACCAGCGCAACGAACCCAAGCCAGGCGGTCACCAACCTCGCGAAGTGGATCAGCAACTGCGCAGACGACCTCGCTCCCCCTGAAGACCCCGCCTAACAGACCCGGCAGCAAGAAAGCCCCATGGTTCACCGACGAACTGAAGAGCTCCAAAAAGAACTGCCGAGCCCTCGAGAAAGCCTGGCGCAGAGACCCAACACCGAACAACATGACTGCCCTGAAGCTCGCCACCTGAAAACACCTCCAACTGATCCACGCCACCAAGAAAACTGCCTTCAAGGAACGACTGGACAACAACGCCCACAACAGCAAGGAACTCTTCAACATCGTTAAAGAGCTCTCCAACCCCAACGACGGAAACAACGACATCACCCCTTCGCAAGACCTCTGCAACTCCCTCGCCTCCTACTTCCACAACAAGATCGCGGACATACACAACAGCTTCAGCCCTCAACCGACGCACGCCACAACTGAACCACCGCCCTCCACCACCATCCTCCGCGCCTGGACCCCGATCAGCACCGAAGACACCGTCCGCACGATGAACTCCATCCACTCCGGATCTCCGACCGACCCCTGCCCTCACCACGTCTTCAACAAGGCCGACACTGTCATCGCACCCCACCTGCGGGACATCATCAACACCTCCTTCGACACCGCCACCTTCCCGGAGAGCTGGAAGCACGCCGAACTCAGCGCCCTACAAAAGAAGCCCTCAGCCGACCCCACCGACCTCAAGAACTACCGCCCCATCTCGCTGCTCAAGAAGACCGTCAACAAGCAGCTGGCCGCCTTCCTCGAGATGAACAGATCCCACAACCTCTCGCAGTCTGGCTTCCGGGCCAACCACAGCACCGAGACCGCCTTGATCGCAGCCACCGATGATAAAAATCCACATCAATGAGCACCGTAGCACGATCAGGTGTAAAAAAACTAACACAAAGCTGACACGACACTTCTCCGAAAAAAATCATGAAGACACAGACCTGCACTGGACTATTCTTGAGGTCATGAAGAAAAGAAAATTTTACCTCACTAAAGCCCTCCATGTTAGAGAGCAATGTTGGGTGTACCGCCTACGCTCCCATGAGAAAGGCCTCAATGATGACATCCCATGGCTGCAGCTTACACGATAAAGAAAGGGGATATGATTTTGGTATATGCCCTCTTGATAGTGTAATTGTAAATTAACATCACACACCTCTGAACATCTGCCCCAACTGACACACCTTCAATATACTATATATATGTTCAGTTGGAGGTTTATGAACATACCTCTACATTATAGCTGCCTATCCAATACAGTCCCCCTAAATCTCCGAAGCATTCCTCATCACAAACGAAATAGGTGGGAACGTATACATATTTGCTCACCTTTTCATTTTCATTTTTAAGCCAGCCCAGCGGCATATGGTTATTATTATTTCACATTGAATCATTCTTACGTGATGAATATCAGTTGAATCGCCTGTGACTGCTCGAATGATGGGATGTAATACATCACCTCTTTCCACCCTTATGCCCTTCACGTCACCCACCCAGACGATATGCACACGCTTTGCGCTGTGCTAACTACATGGACTACATGTGAAACTTCCTTTTTCGTACCCGGGGATGTGCTCACAATCTGTTTTATTGAAACGCCTACTGGTGCATAGCCCCAGTAAATAACACAAACAGGTGGTATGATGAGTATTCACCTCGTTTGTGAGGTATGTGACCAACTGTGATTAACACTCCCATTTCTTGCCCTTGTGCTTTGTATCTTATTTATACTGGCCTTCCACGCGTCCCAGCTCCAGCTCCAGCTTCGTGCAGCGTTTCCATACCAACGCATGATAACAGACACTCGGGAAAATAGCGATAGCCCTCTATAATTACGCTGGCCAAAACACGCGTAACCCCGCCCTTAGCACATTACCCAATCACGTTCCTCTTTAGAACGCCCCTAGCCTCTCAACCTACAGGGCACCTGGTCTCACGTAGTCCTCCACCAGGCATGGGTTCTTTCAGTCATCGGGTTACACGCCCCTCACTGCGCTGTTTCTCGTTCACGGGCCTCCGCCCCCTCAGCACCTCTTCCAATCGCAGAAGGTGTTTAGCATGCCTCCGACTTCGCTACGTATGAGGTTCCTTTTCCCATTCACGCCCATATCTGACATCTTTAATTCAGGCTCGGTGCTCTTGTAACACTGAGAAACGCGCACCTGCAAATATTTAGCGTTCATTCTACCGATTAACACGATCGGACTTCGTTTTAAAAGACGGCGCCCGCTGCCTCCATTTCTCACATTCGGGAGGATCGAGCGGACGCATAGGACACAGGAGCATTCCAACACGTGTCACAGTAAGAGTATGGATGTACCGAGAGACCAGTGTGTGTGCGTGTGTACGTATCTAAGTTCAAATGGCTGTTCAGTACTAATGGCTGCTTGCTTCTATGTTTTCCATTTACATTTGCCCAACAAGGTTTTTCTTGGGATGACTTACCGCTCAGTTTGTGTAGCAAATCCTCCCCTTCTGTACGTTTGATGAAGTTCTTGGTTCTATGTTTCTCTCTTACAGAGGTGACGATCATTGGATTCCCTCCCCTCCCTCCACCCATGGGACAAGTTGTCTATTTAATTAGGGTAAGATTGGCGGCAGCATTGTCTGCATCCAGCCTCGAAGTCTCACACATGTGTACACAAATAGAGTGTCACAAAGTCACGTACACTTTTTTCACTCTTAGAAATCAATGTATGCATTGTTTTCCCTCTTTTTCCTTTACAGGTATATTTGACCCAACGAGTCTCAACTAACCTTCATCTCTCAAATGTTTCTTGTTTTATAGGCTTCATCATTGGAAGCATTCTAGGAAGTGAAGTGTGGCCCTCGCCACACCCACACAGTGGTAACACCTTACCAACGTTTGGTAAGAACGGAGCCCACATATATTACTAGGTCCTGATGAATGCCATGGACCCAACTGGGCCACTTTGGCAGAAACATGTTGACCATTTACAAGACGGTTAGGGGACTCTAATTACCCCAATCACCGTCACATACATTTTAATATCATATAGTTTTCAGTCACATTAAAATACACTTCTGATTACTATAATGATTTTTAACCTCACTCACAATCTCACGGGCCCCCACTTAGTCATTTAGAAGTGCATCCTTGTCGTCAAGTGTATGCCCGCCCTCTATCAAACGAAGGTTTTAGAGGGCGAGGATTGGTCAATGATGAAGCATGACACCAGGTGGTGTGTGAGACCAGTCCGTAACTTTTTGTGAGATGCCCACACTCACGACGTTCTTGTAACTCGTTTGGGTTATCACACTAGGAGCAGCTCTTTGTGGAAAACATTTATAGTGGAGGCTGCTAGCTCCTAGAACCCCATGCCTCTTGTTCCCCCCTCCACATATGTAGTGGAGTCCTTTTGTGATTTAATATGCACAGAGGAGCCTACTGCTCGCCCAGTGCAGGGCTTCAAAGCACTCTAGGTGTGCACCCACCCAGCCCCAATACACTAAATTCTGTCTGGAAGGTGGTGACACCTCCCTGTGACAGGATGTCTATTGTTGGGCGTCCTCCACTGCGAGTTTCGGTCAGCAGCAGGAGGGCAGCCCAGTGCCTGTGCTGGTGGCATCCATTTTGTGATGCCAGGGCTCTTTCAGGATTCTACAGTGTTTTCACAGTAGGTACATGTCTATCCCTCAAGAAGGGTGGGATCATACTCTCACACCAGTTACTGGGGTATGATTCCAAGGCGTTTGACACCAAACACAACATGTTTTGATGCAGCCATCCCAAAGTTAGCATTTACCGCTAGGTTATAATGCACTTAAGAGTATATGGTTTAACCTCATCCACAAACAGCCATAGAGAATAGACTCTGCCAGCTGCAGAGGGGCCCTGCTCAGGCAGAGGCACCCTCTCACATGGAAACCAAACACCCTACCCTCAGGATTGATAGGGCCTGCCTTAGGGGTGACTGATAGGTTTATATGTGTGTGCAAGGTGAGATATAGGGGACCTATACCTCAGTGAGGAGTGCTAACACTACCTCACCCAGGCTGCAGTAGCAGGCCTGTGGTTTCAGATTTAGTCTGCTTCCCAGGGGTGGCATAATATATGCTTCAGCCCCTGGTAGGCCTGTGAAGTACCTATGCCCTTGGTACCTAAGGTACCATATACTAGGGGCTCATAAGGTACCACAGTATCCAATCACTAGTGCATCTAATATGCACTCCAAGTTGTTTTGAGAGAACAGAGAGGCTGGGGCCCTGATTAGCAGGGTCCCAGCCAGACTATAGCCAGAAACCAGTGTATACATCAGAAAAAAAGTGGGGGCAACATAAGTGAAGATCCTACTCTCCTACAACGCATAAATCATTTTCTACAATGATAGTATTTAACGCTTCACCCTGTGGGGCATGCTTAAAGTGTGACAAAGGTTGATTTCCGGTGTCTACAATCCCACATATTTTATGTATACTGTGCTGACATAATGAGCAATTAAATTCACCAACCCAAATTATGCATAATGGGAAGAATCCCCCCTACTTTATCAATCTCCTCTATAAGGGTACTTATAACCTCACAGTTTTGTGGGTCAAAAATATTGTAGAACTATATAATCAATAATAATGTGGGGTCAATCAGGTTAGAAATCAAAATAAGCTGGTTCCAGGGAGAGTTTGTTAAGTTCTCTATCTTTAGTGACTCATATTGAACAGAAATCAGAGTCACTAAACCTCCCTTTGCCCTCCCTGCAGGTGATGGTGTTGCCAGGACATTAAATGCACAATATCCATCCAAGTGATATCATCCCTGCTCCAGGTTTCCTGGGCACAGATGATATCATACGACTTCACATATGGAACCCAAGCCTCATCTGCTAGTTTTGACGAAATGCCCACAATGTTCCATGAGATAAACCTGAGTAAGGGGGTATTTGAATTCCTAGCCATTGATACTTCCCCAACAGAGTGACTTGTGGTTAGCTCTACTAGCAAAGTAACTGGATCGAACCCTACAGTGCCTACACTATCAGTAGGCCGGTGCATGGGTAGATATGGGTTATTCTCAAAGTCTGATATAAGAGGAGAAGCTACTGTGCTATCTAATTTATAGGAGTCAATCTTTGGGGCATTGCTTAAAATGACATTTTCCCCGATTTTCTCAAGTTTGGTCTATGTTTGCAAGTCCGCTTAAGGCTTCAAAATGATTTGGGTGAAACCAAGGGGGAGGCTGAGGGTCCGGGTTTGCCCATGCACATCTATTGACTTCCACTGAGTGCCATTGTGGTCTAGGTGGCTGGTAGAAGAACCCTAAGGGTAGAATGGAGATTCCTCTCATTTACAAAGTAGTCATCCATCCTTTCTAATATTGTTCTGACCAAACCTGGGGAACTAAAAGTTAATGTAATGCAGTCCCCGGAGAATGTCTTATCAGATTTCCCCACCCATCCAGTCCTACGCGCCTTCTTAAATTCAGAAAATAACAATTTGTTGTTAATGCCCGACCTTGCATTCAAAAAGTGTAGAGATTTGTTCCTCAGTGTTGACCAGTGCTCAATGTCACTGGGCAGCAGTGAGGGAACATTTGCCAACAATATATGGAGTTACCTCTGAAATGTAAATGCAAGTTAGAATGTGGGCCAGTAAGGGGTCTTCGATCTGAGGGCCGGCCATCTTTACCGCCTATGTTTCGGGGACTCTCATCTTGGTTATTACTTGCTTTGTGTGCTTGGGTTGTTATTGGAACATGTGCAGTCTGGGCTTTCCTGTGAGACAGACCTTCTATCTGAAGAGGAGTCTCAGTGCCATCTGAAGGGGGGCATGCTACCCTTAGAAGAGGCAGACCCTCCCTACTCACAGGTCGTACACTTGGTTAATGGTGCGGCACAACCCCCTTTGCAACGACACCCTCTGCCCGGTTATCCCCAGGAGCAGCAGGAGTTAAGAAGGCACTAGTTACTGGTTTTTCTAAATGCGCTGACCTAATCTCAATTTCAGTTAGCTTTTGCAGTATCGGGTCCAGATGAGCTGAAATCACATGTTCCAATTTCTTCAAAAAAGCTTCGCTCTCCCGACTAGGAGATGCTACCAGTGATACCCCATCATCAGCAGCTGTTACTAATGCTTTAGTTGCCCCCTGATTATGCTCTATGTCAGCAGGTTTACTTCTACGTCCGCAAGGTTTGGGCAGCAGAAAACTTTGCTTATTTTGTTTATTAGACGCCTGCCCCTTCCTTTTCTTTGACGGCAGAGCAAGACTACTCCCATGATTAATCTTAGCTTTTTGACCCAGTGTGACAACTTTTGGCCTTACAGAGATATCATATTTTTCAGTTATATCAGAATTGTTAATAATTTCAAGGCCTGGGGAATTTGATGTACTGATTTGTAATGGATTGACTTCCAAGCCCATTTGTGGAGCAGGGATATTAGGAGTAGGTCGATTGTAAGGGTCTTGTGGCTCCAGGGACAATCTCAGCTCTATGAGTTCAACTTCGTGTATGAGTGCCGATTCTGCCCTCAATAAAAAAGCATCCAAGGTCCCCACAACCCCTTGACCATTTCCCAGTTTTACCCTGTTCATTTTGACCCCCCTCCTTGTTATCAGAACCCACAATGATAATGTCACAGTACCATCTGAGGACAACACTAATTGGTGATGTAAAAAATGTTAATACCATGGCCCAGCCCGGCCTCTGACGGGCACAGATAGGCCCGCCCTTGGCACAGACTTTGGTTGGACGTGGCCCGGGCACGCCCGCGCGCGTCCCATGCTGCGGGATCTCTCAGCAGGCATTAAACACTTCCTGGCGTGTCTCCGTTGCAGTGCGGTGTCCCTGGCGCTGTGCTTGCTGGGAAGTGTAGTCACCTACCTCCCAGCAGCCTCCCTTGTACAAAGTGCGGCGTTGGCAGGGGGGGATGAGCGCACCGGCTCTGCTGGCTCTCCTGAGGCTTCCTTTCTGGTGAGTGGTAGTAATGGCAGTAATGACTCATTAAACCTGAGTAACGGAAATTGGTCAACACAATTATTTTGCTTAATTCTTTCAAATCCACCCAAAGCCTAACATGTGTATTGACCTTCATGTGACACCCACCTGTGTTTGAAGCTTTTTATTCTGTCTCAAGCCCTGAGGTAATACAAGGCACAGCTTGCACCAACTGTGCGAAATTCTTCTCTCTACTCTCATTCCTCCACTCTCATTCCCTCCTACCCCACACTCTAAGAGCAAACCTGTGAGTAAAATTCCACAACAAAACAGCTGCCAATCCTTTTTTTAAGAGCTTCTAAAATTAGCACAAAGTTCCTAATTTTATTATGAATATTGAAAATGTCTGGCTGAAACTATGCAATCTATGAGCAGTAACCAGTATTTGCAAAAATTACGGGATGTTTATGACTTTAATCACACACATTATCATGGACCCTCTCTCCTAGAGTACTGTGGTATATTCCACAGATTCTAGTGGAATAAGTAATTAACTGCTGGTGCAGATGTTTTCTTAAGGTAGATGACCTCCCACCAATCCTACTTCAAAAGAATAACTTTTTAACTTAATTTATTAAAGTTCACTACGTAATTGTTTTCTATGGTGCTTGTTTTAGAATCAAAGTATTACATTTGTCATCTTGGAAATAAAATATTTCTTTTAGAGTCGGCCGCCAGACCATGTCTTGATCCCCTTCACTCACACTGCTAAGAAACTGAAATATCATGGCAAGAAGAAAAAGATACAAAATGTTGCCTCAAAAATAATAAACATGGACAGGGCAAGTTTTGACAAGCCTACGCCACCCTTGTCGGACCACATAAGCAAGACCGGCAATTTTAAATACAAAGTCCCTCTAATTTTTTTAAACAATGAATAATTAAGCAGTCTCTTTCGTCAGTCTCTGTGTTCATAAACACCTTTACCTCAGGAGAAAGTGGAGACAAAACCCCACCCAAAGCATGCTGCAGTGCTAGGAGTAGTTAAAAAAATTAAATGGTAACATGTTGTGTTATATGAGTTTGAATGGCGCACATCTCTCCCAGTATGGTATCTTGGCACCTGGTTAGTGCGACCCTGGCTGTGACTTATTGGAATAGCCAGGTATCCAGCTTCTTGTGGAATTCAAAAACTGAAGTGGTAGCTCTGATGTGAGGTGGGAGGTCCTTCCAGCCTTTGGGAACTAGGTACAAGAGAGCGTTGGTGCTACTAGAGGTCATGGTCAGATGAGTCCAGTGGAAATGCAACACAAGAAGCCATTCAACAAGAATGGGCTGCCAAACTCATACATCTAAATCATATCACCCACTTGAGAGAGAAAATTGAAAATATTTTACAGAGAAAATGCTCAAAATCTTAATGTGTGTTGAGAAAAGAATGCCCCCGTATGCAATGCAGTCCTGTTCCCCTGCCCTGAGTGCCCAACTGCAAATTTCCTAGTTTTAGATTTTTTACTCCAGTCTCAGTCTGATTGAGTACGTGTGTGTGAAGGCCTATGCTTGTTCCTTGACATGTAGAATGGCTGTGGCAGTGTACCATGTTTTGTAAATCAGAAGTTGTTTTTATCGTTGTTACTGGAGTGGAGACCTAAGGATCCTCTCATTTACAGCTCAGCATCTATGCACTAACTCAGGTCCTAGTTATAACACCCCAAATGAACATTTTGAATGTCATTTTGGGGCTTGTGCACCATGTGCATTGTATATTGTATTTATGTATTCTGTGTTTTAGTGAACTAGAGTAATGGGGTCATGAGGGTTCTATTTTGGAAGCCCTTGGCCTGCTCATATGTTCAAGATGTAGGTGAAGTGTTTTCCCAGACTGTGGAAGTCCATTGCTGACATTCCTGATGCTGGAGGAAGGAGATCTAGTTACTGACTTGTGGAAAAAGAAGATGAGGTTCCCATCAAAAATTCAGTTCAATCCTTTTGCTGAGAGGGGCTGCTCATTAGTCATCATTAGCACTGTCATTTAATAGATGGTGGAGGCCTGGTATGCCGGGTATGCCCAGAGGTGGGTTCCGGGCTCACGGTGCCACTGGCACAAGCTATCCTGGTGTATGAGGGGTGAAACCCCCAAACTGGTCCTAGGATGCTTGTTTCTGGTCCAGGGAGGACCTGACTTGGCTGTTCTGGCTGGACTGTTCCCATGAGGCACAGGGTGAAGACTGATTTGCATATGACCAGGTCTAAACTGGGGTGGCATGTTGAGCAAAAGAATGATGGATTTGACCCAGATCTCTTGACTGGGGGGTGAATGTTGTAATTTGTTCTGCATTCCGTCCATCAATCGTGTGTCTTTTGTTTTCAGATCTATAGCAGGACGGACCCCAGGATATCAGAGTAAAATGATTGCAGCCCTCACGACTGAGGCCCATTTTCCCTGCTTTCCAAATCAACCCCCTAATGGGATCTGACAAGGTGCTTTAATGTCTAAAGTTTCCTTAACTAGCCTAACCTTCAATAGTGAGCCCTTACAACCTTTTTCTTCACCCACCTAAAATAGACAGCCCAAGCGAGTGGTCTCCCTCCTTAAGTTCCTCTCAAACAATGGCTTAGCCTTCCTGTTATTCTTTACTCTATCATTCCTAAATCACATGGTCTCCCTTATTAGTTCTGTTCTTTCCTCAGCAGTTCTCGTTCATTCATATAATCTATTTTCTATTACTGCAAGATTTTCACAATATGTTTGTTCTCATTCATAGCGCTTTGGCAGAAGAGCTACAGCCAAAGCAGATATAGTGTTTGCCTGGAAGAGCTAGTTGAGACTCCTTTATAGGTCATAGACCTGTTGATCCATATCCTTGATTAGCTATTGTGAGAGCTTCACAGTGATCATATTAAAGCCTTGTGAAGAGATGGATAAAAGCCTTAGAATATGCTAGTTGGAATCATGTGCAGGTAACGTAGACAGTCTGAGGCATTTAACTAGCAAGCAGGGTCAGATGAGACACTAAACAAATATGTTAATTCATTATTCAAGTGTCTGTCAAATACCACTGTCATAGCTGTAGCACTGTGTTTAGGCGGTACCCAAAAGGATCATAAGATTATCAAGATCAGTATCCAGAATAAGCATAGAAACAGAAGTGGTAATACTTTTGAGATAGTTGTGAATCTGAAAGTAGACAAAAACTAGTACAACTATAGTCTACATGAAGGTGAAGTCAGATTGGCCATGCAGCCCCTTGACTGTTGGAAGAAGAAGGCTCAAGCACTCCTGATTCCTGCTGTCTCAATAGGACTGGAACTGCTCAAGGGTAAAGGGGTTGGCCTTCTTTTACCTGCTGTAGGGACACAAAAGAAAGAAGCAATTTTCACTGCAAGAAGGTACAGTTGACCTCTGAGAACTAGTCCCAGTAGGAGCCTGGGTGGTGGGAGACCTGGGGCCCTATTATGTAGAGGGCACACTTTCCCTGTTTATGCCCTGGCGCACCTTAAAACAGGTGCGCTAGGCACAAACAGAGAAATTACCCCCTATTACATAGAATGTGTTGTCACCAGGACAGCCACAAACTCGTGCTGCCCTGTGGGCAGCACATTCAAATGAAATGCAGAGTGGCTTTGAAGCAGCCGTCCTGTGTGTCTAGGGGATCCATAGGACCCCCTTTACCCCCTTCAAAAGTCTGCTGTCAGGGGGTGAACTAACAGTGCACCACCTTTTAGGTACGCACTGTCAGTGCACCTCCTGAGAGCATCTTTGCCTCTGTGCCCACGTCTGTAATACGGCATGGGCAAAGAGGCAAAGGGATTCCCTCATTTGCATGGGGCACGGCCCATGCAAATAAGGGAACGCCCTCTTGAGAAAGCGCTGGTGCTGTTTGAGTGCCAGCACTTTAAGTATTCGCTTAAGTGAGCGCTCTATAGCCACTCCAGCTATATGGGTCTCCTGCAGGGGCGCCACCTGTGCTTAAGGTAGGAATAGACTGAGTAACGCCTCGCAGGAGTATGCATACCTCTTACATTCCATGTTATTATTTTTGTGTCTGTCATTAGCATTGCATGAGCATGTTCCGTGGGGTAGGCCACTTATAAGGTCCCACAGTGTAAACCCACCCACGACTCCAGGCAACCGAAGTAGGAAGTGTGGTTGTATGGTAGTACTGCTCAGTACCTAGGCTGTGAATCAAACAACTAATGAAACAAAATTCGTACAACCTTATTAGAACAGGTCTGCAACAGGGATTCGCCCAAACTAGTATACCAACTTTTGGCAATAAACTAACCACTCAATGTGTGTCGGTGGGGGTACGCATCTCGCATGATTGTGAGGGTATAGACTAAGGCCACCCATGTGTTTATTATAACTCCGTGTAGGATGATAGTATTCATCTGGGTGACTGCTTGTGGCCCCTAGTCTTCAGTATACTACTTTGTGCCCGAGGCAGACTTCCCTTCCTGCATTTATCCTGTCTCTGCCCTCCATTCAAATCGTATATCCATTATTTTGAAGAGATGTTCCCTATTTCCTCACTGCCATGCCAGTAGCATTAGCACAGGACAGCATGAGTGCACTGCAAACAACTGTGGGTTCTCATTGATGGGGTGTGAGCCCCCAGAGTTATATTATGTGGTCTGCTGTTTGTGGCGTCACATCAGGTAGGGTTGATGTGTCAGATTCCGAAGCCTGTTCTAGCACCGAATCTACTTCACTGGCTGTTTTCTCCCTGTCGTCGTCTGGCTCTGAGGCCTGCTTCTCAGGATAGAGTGCCACGACTGTTTGTATGGCATTCCGTCTTTTCGCTATCATTTGCACCAGATTGGGGACTGCACCAGCTGCTCCATCTTACCAGTGCACTTCCGTACGCCTCGGTTGCGTCTAAGGGAAGTCCTAGCTGTGTTCTTAAGATATAAAGGTTGTGATGCCCCTGTAGCTTGCCCCGTCTGCTCCAACCATTCCCATGCATCTGATGGATTATCAAATAATCTTTTGCTACCTTTGAACGCCACCCGCAAATGTGCAGGGAAGAGCAAAGAGTAGCGTATGTCAAGTTCACGGAACTTGAGTTTGATTGCAAAGAAGGAACGTCTCTGTTCATGCACCTCTGTGGTGTAATCTGAGGAGCATCATAATAGCATTTTTTATCTTGAGGTCTTGTCTGCAGCACACCTCCTGTAGCACACTGTATAATTGAGCAACCGGAACAGGAACAACCTGGGGATCTCTCCCGGGGGAAGTTTTTTCTCTGGCACGTGATGCACCCATTATACCACAAACTATGCAGATAAGGCAGTGGGGGGTATCCATTCACAGAGCCAGCTATCGATGAAATTTACAGTGTCTTGGCCCTCAGTTCCTTCTGGAAGCCCTATGGCGTGGATAATATTGCGGCGCGATATGCCTTCCGCATCTTCTACTCTGTCTCCGAGCGTTCCTATTTGTTCCAGTAGAGCCTTTACTGTGGTGGTATTTTCACGGGTGATTGGCTGCAGCTCCTCCAGTTGCATTGTGGTAGTGCTTTGCTTATCTGCCAGTTTTTGCTGGTCAGCTCGCAGGTGATTAAAGTCAATTGCAAGTTTGTCTATCTTGCTTTATAGTGCCTCTCTGGTGCTCTCGAGGGATGCCCCAATCCTCTCCACTGCAGCCAGAACACTGTCTAGCTTGTTGCTCAATGATGCATCCATTTGCGCTTGTTTAACCTGTGTCTCATGCTCTGGGAGTCTACCCGAGGATTGTGCCGAGCCGGCCGGGGTTGTGGGTGGGTTGGATCAAAGGTGACTCATGACCAATTGATGCATAATGGGCATTTGCCAAACTACGGGATCCGTCCAGTAGGTGCTTGCTCTCCCCTTTGTGTAGCTGTAATAACTTAAGCCATGCACCACCTCGGGACACTGTGCCTTTTGTCGGGACACCTCAACTACCTCTTCGCCTGACAGCAGGCCGAGTTAGAATTCAACAATGTGGAGTACAGTCCGTACTGTTCCCCACCTAAAGTAAACTACTGTTACATCCGTTCCGTTTCCCCACCAATACAAGCAAGCCAAGGCCATGTTGTGGCTTGTTAATTAGCTACCCATGAGGAGATACCCCTTAGCTTGCTTTGGGAAACATTTGCAGAGATAGTGCATGCACCTCCTCCGCTATCCACCACTGGAACCTGAACCCTGACGGCCAGTGTGTTTGAAATAGGATTGCGTCTACTGGGACCCAACACCTATAACAACGCCACACCAGGGGTACCTGCTATTTATACTGCGCGCCTTTAAGATTCAGTTGTCTCCTTTCCTTGTAGTGATAGTGCTGGCCCTCCTTCCAGTGTGCAATGGCGTGCTGCGCATCTATACCCTCAGCAGGCTGACTGTTTTATTCCCTGAGCCCGATTTAGTTCCAGAGGCAGTTACTGTGAATCACCGCAATCAGCCTAGGCCAAACACGACACTCTGGCATGCTCAGTGTGAAGGAAGTGGCCCAATTAGGGTCACCAGGGTCACTAATGACCACCTCTCAGCCTTCCATACCAAATGAAGAGTCAGTCAGAAAGTAGAGAATACAAACCAAAAACTGTTTATTAGATATACTCAGAGCGGAGCCAAGTCTGACCAGTCTCTAGGAGTACTGCAGAGGGACTGACATCAACAAGCAAAAAGATACATTATGTGCATCTCGCAACAGGGCTAAAACATGCCCACTGTGGAATTTTCCTAGCAGATGCAGCTGAACAGTGAAATACAAAAAAATATGCTTCCATTCTCATATCTTACACCACCTAATACAACCAAGGTCGTTTCACCCTGTACCCGCCACCAGACAACTGTGAGAGGGCCTCTATCTAGTGAGAAAGGTATGCACTAATATGAACAGTCTATTCATTAGTGAAGCAAAACCTAACATTGCAGAAATAAAATGTAACAAAAGCCTTTTCACCGAAATAGCAAAGGATTAGTTTTGTTCATGATTCAAAATGGCGTCTAAATAGAAAATGGTGCCGCGAATGCTTACTTTACATATTAAATGCACAAACATGAATATTTCTATTCTAACAAGCAACACACATTGCTCCAATAATAAGTACACAGAGAGGTGAGTAGTATCACTGCAATTTCCCCCGTTATCTATAATGTTGCTTCTGATAAATGTTCAACCAGGTGACAGCTTGAGCCCGATCTGACTCATGTGCCTCCACGCAAGGCTGGCTCCTCCTACCTAACCCGGGGCGAGGTTCACACAGCCACGCTACGCGAGGCTACGCGAAGTAACACAAACTCCCGCAACGCTAGGCGTAGCTATGCGATCATGGGGAGTTCCTTGTTTCCGCATGCTTGCATGTGCTCGCGAGATGTATTTGAAGTTCGGCAACGTGGATGACGTGTTCGGGGGAAATATCGTGCGAACTTCACCATGAGGTAGCTAATAGGCACAGCCATCTTGTTTTCCTATCTTTTGCATGGTTCTGGGGCCTGTTTTTCAATCCCTCTACAATCATTTCAATCCTTTGTTTTTTACACTGTTTTTCTGATCTTGTTTATTTATTATCTGCCCCTCTCTGTCCCTAAGTCTATATTTTGCATTTTATTTCTAGTTTTACTGCGTTTTTTACTTTTCTACAGTTTTAAATTACTTCCTTCTTTACTCTTCTAATTCTACTTTATTTTTTCCTGCCAAATTTTCATTCCGCTCCCCGTCCACCCCAGAACCATGGCTAAGGGAAAGGGAACCGGCTCAAAGGGCAAGGCGTCTGCACCCAAGAGCCGCCTGCCGTGCGGCAGACTGCAGCCTCAGGGGTCCAGGCCCAGTCCCTATTCAGCAAGGCGGAGGTGGCTGCCCTTGTTTTGTTTGTGCAGCGTCACCTCCCCTTGACCTTGGTAGCAGGCGGCAGGCTTTGCTCTGGGGTACGCTACCCAGGAGCGTCACCGCCAGTGGGCGAGGGTGCACCGAGCAGTGTTTCACTGCTCAAGGGTCCGGCACACCCATAACCAGCTGACCCACCGGAGGTCAGACATCTTGGACCAGGAGCAGGACCTACTGGACCTGCTAGGTGTCGTGATCTTGGGGCTTGGTGAGTGGCTAATACTATTGTGTGTTCTCTAGACTGTGTTACTGTTATTGCGAATATAATTTTTTGCCGAATAGCAAGAATGCTGTTGCTTACATTGCAGGTAAATTAAGTTTAAAAATCTTTAGTGATTGTTATTCTTCCAGACACAGGAGCTCACCACTACTAATCTCACTTGTTTGCAACTTTACACTTGCTTGGGCTGATTATTTAAGAGTTTCATTTAGAGAACTGAAGTTAGGTAATGCTAGAGAGACTCTAGTCCTTAATTTGTCCTCCTGTCACTAAGATAGTGGTGGATAGGTAGTTTAGTTACTTAGGGCCAGATGTTGGTGGCTAAATACCGGTCGGTAACGTCGAAATTCTCAGAATTTCAGCGTTACCGACCAGTATTTAGCCATGTGCAATGTAGGTAACACCGGACGTCATCGCAAATAAGGAATCGGTAAAAATAAGGGAAACCAGTTACCGATTCCTTAATTTGCGATTAGCAGACATCGAAACCCCAAAATACCGAATCGGTAAATAAGAAATCCTTAAATAATTGCAATGTACCAAAAAATGCGATGTACCAAAAATCGGTAATACCGAATCTTCAGATTTTCGGTATTTAGGAGTCACTAATTACCACTGACTCAAAGCAGGTGGTAATCAGGTGCACTGCATTTAAACAGCCCCAAAATGCAACAGTCTGAACACAATGGCAGCCCTCTACGTAATTGCAAGGTGGCTATGTTTGCAAGCAGCAGGACTGAGGATCTGGAGACGGAAGGAGCACGTGTATAGACTGCACGTTACACTCTTCCAACTGATTGAGGCTGAAATCCATGAGAGGTACAGGCTACACCCCCAAACAATCCTAGACCTGATACGGGACCTGCACCCACTCCTGGAGCATCAGCCACCAAGGGCTCACGCTATACCAACACATGTGCAGATGCTCTGTAGTCTGCACCTACTTGCATCAAAAAGTTACCAGGGGGTGATAGCTGTGGCAGGTGGTGTGTCACAGAGTTGCCTGTCCTGTTTCTTCAACTCTTTCATGGATGCCATGATGCAAAGAATGCATCACTACATATGCTTCCCCAGCACACAGGCGGAACTGCAGAAGACAAAGCTGGATTTCTACCAAAAGGCACAGTTCCCACATGTAATAGGGTGCATTGATGGGACACACATACCAATCTGCCCACCTGCAGCCACAGAGTATATATACCGGAACCGCAATTCTACGCATTCAATCAACGTGTAGGTGATATGTGATGCGGACCACATCATCACTGACATTGTGGTCAAATTTCCAGGGAGTACCCATGACTTGGAGAAGGATACCTGCTAGGTAAATCAATGTGACACACCCTGATGTATACCTTGGATGAATGTGTTGGTGACACATATTAATGGCACTTCCTTTCTCACTTAGGTGACTGCGCATATGCCGTGCAGGCATTTATCCTGACTCCATACCTCAACCCATCCACACCAAGTGAAAGAAGATACAATGTGGCACATAAAAGCATGTGCAACATTGTGGAGCGCACCTTCGGACTCTTAAAAAGCAGGTTCCGCTGCCTCCACAAAACTGGAGGTACACGTCAGAACCGCCCCATCATCTGCTGTAAAATAATTGCAACATGTGCCATGCTGCATAACCTTGCCACAAAGAAAGGAACAGCAGTGGAACTAACTGACTCTGAGGACGAGGATGAGGACTGTCCACAGCCAGAGCAAAGCACAGCAGGTGTGGCAGCAGCACCAGATGGGAGACACAGACAGACAGAGATAACATGCAACTATTTCTGAGTAAGTAAGGAGACACAGCCAGTTACTGTAAGTGAATGACGGTGTTTAATTGTCATAGCACACCACCACAACATGAAGGGCTTCACATGCCAGGCCTAGTTTGAATGCAGATTACAAAACCAAAAAGGGTTACATCACCCATTTTGGTAAACCATGTGATGGCTGGAATTACTTTCTTCGTCCACGCGCAGCACTGCTGCGTTCCTTGGGCACACTGTCCTCACTGGCAGTCTGTCCTGTGGCAGCGCTGTGATATTCGCTGTGCCTCCTGGACTCTGTTATAGGGGGCGTGATGCTACTGTGACTAGTAACCTCTTCCTATCCTCCCATCACCTGTAGTGGCAACCTGGTTTGTCTGTAGCACTTCTAGTGCACTGGTCACTGTGACCAGCTCCCTTGCCACATCATGGCTGCAGTGGGCCATCTCCTCCTGCATGTCCAACGAGCGCCTGCAGAGCAGAGCGGTGGCAGTGGAGAGGCTGTTCACCGCCTTGGTGTAGTTGTCAAGTTTTTGCCTCTCCCTGCGCCTGGCCAAACGGTTCTCATCCAATATGCTGCACAGCAGCCTCACTGCCTCGGACATGTCCCTCATGCCCTCAGCCACAGTATTGTTCATGCTACTGATGCCCTTCTAGATTTGCAGCATGTGCCCATTCATTTGTACCATCTGCCACTGGACTGACCTTATCGCTTTGCCTTGCAGGTGCTGCACCTTGAGCATGTTCCCCTCAAGCCTGGCAAACACACTCTGATCCTTGCCCTGTGAAGCTGGACTAGCTGCCCTTGCCCTGCGTCGTCTGGCACCTGTGTGGGGGCACTCGGTGGGGGACTGTGAGCCTGCACCGTTGGCATCCTCAGCCACCGTGGACTGTTGGCCTCCCATGCTGCCCTCCTCGGACACTTCCATCTGCTGGAGGCTGGCCACTGCATGCCTCCTGGCTCTCGGTGCTGGTGGCGTTGATGGTGGCGGTGGTGATACTGGTGATGGTGGTGATGGTGGTGGTGGTGATGGTGGTGGTGGTGGTGGCGGCGATGGTGGTGGTGGTGGGGTGATGTGCCCTGCAGGCAACAGGACCTCCTCCTCCTGTGTCCTCTCTCTCCTGGGTGCCTTTACTGTGCTCCCCTCTGCAGCCCTGTACGATGGCTCGCCTGTGGAGACAGAATGCACATTTGCTCAATTATCTGGCAGCATTTGCGTAATAATTCATTTCATGCCTGCCAATCAAACTGACTGTCCTCTGCTTGCTAATTGCTGATGTGTGTCACATGCCTCTGGGTTCAGTGGACTGACTGTTCTGACATGTGTTACTTCTGACTACATCTCCCATAATGCATTGCTGTTTTTAAGTAAAACATGTACTGGAGTGGGATTCACAATGCCTCATTGGGGATTCGGGTTAGGGAGTGGGGGGCACAGCATGCAGTGCATGCATCTTACCATGTTTATTGCCAGCTCTGGCTGAGCTGTCTGCATCCCCAATCCCACTCACACTCTCTGGCTGGAGGGTGAACTCGACCAGAAGATCCAGGGCAGTTGGTGCAGGTGCTGTGTTCCTTCCTCCACCTGTCAGGTTGGCTTGCTTCTTTCTCTCTGCCAGCCTCTCCTTTGCAGGCTTCCTCAGGTCATAAAAGCGTTTTTTGAGCTCCTTAATGGAGCGCTGGGTTACTCCAATGGCATTGATCTTTTCTTGGATGACCAGCCATAAATGCCTCTTCTGGGATTCAGGCATGTGCAGAGACTGTTTCCCAAAAAGCTTGTCGTGGTCCTTTGTGACATCCTCAATAAGAACCTCCAGCTCCCTCTCACTGAATGTATGTTTTCTCTTAGATTTAGCTGTCTCCTTCTCCTTCTCCCTCTCCTGGTTGTCCATATTTGCCTAGTGTTGTCAGCAAAAAGTTGGAAGAGTTGCTCCTGGCTTGTTTGCTGTGCTCCCTGCCTCTCAAACACCTTCAGGATTAGTGCAGCTGCATGGGTGTGGTCACTTCCTGGTTGTGAGGTGATGAGGAAGCACAGGATTGGCTGATTCGACAATTACCGATTTTTTAAATTACCAATTCGCTAATTACTGAATCGGTATTAAGGAATTGGTGATACTAATTCGGTAATGGGGAATCGGTAATTATTTTTACCAATTCATTGCGAATCGCTAATTTTTACCGATTATTACCGAATCGGCAATTTTTACCGAGTTTTTTACATACATCTGAAATACCGAGTTCTTAATAGCGAACCGGTAAAATTCACTATTAAGGACTCGGTATTTCAGAATTACCTACATCTGGCCCCTGGAAACTTAGTATTAGTTGGTAATTTTTAAATGGTCTGCGTGACGCATCCTCTGTCATGTGACTCACATCACGTGCTGCTGAGTGCTGCTTACTCCAGACTGTTAAAAAAATGCTTCTTTGATGAATGAAGATGCAGATTCAACGTGTAGGTTTCCAGAGAGGTTTATTCATAGTTGTAGGTATGAACAGCTCAACCACCCAACTGCCCGCAGGCTCATCTCCAGTCAGCTCTAAACATTCTCACCATGAGCTCATGGCAGCTTGACATTCTAGAACACTAACAAGTCACTGTGAGATACCAAAGATGGCATAAACACCAAAAGCATCATATGAATGTCATTACAACATATCTCCCTCCTTTATATACTACAGAAGTGAAATAAAGAACATAGAAACAAAAGAAACAATGAGAACATTATACAACATATTCATTTAAATAAGAGGGAGGAATTCAAGATGGAGGCAAGGACGTAATGCGTTGCGTTTCACTGTCAGAGCCTGATCGAGTTTACTGACGACTTCAAGAGGTGAGCAACAGTCCATACGCGACGTTGTACGTTGCGTTTCACGGACCACACGTCTGACGAAGCAGTTGGTTTCAGATTCAGCACGTCACAGTCTTCAGACGATGTAGGAGGACAGAACCCAGCAGCTCGTCAGCAAAGGAATCGTGATTGACACGAGGTAGAATGCAATGCGTGACAGCGCGAGAAACAGAGGGGCATATTATCAAGACAGGCGATAAAATTATCGCCTCTTTAGCGGCAGAAAACTGCCGCTAAAACGGCGATAATGGGCTTGATAATATGCTCTATGGAATTCCAATTGAAGCCCATGTTAGATGTGAAGGATCTAACATGGGCTTCAATTGGAATTCCATAGAGCATATTATTAGGCCCATTATCGCCGTTTTAGCGGCAGTTTTATGCCGCTAAAGCGGCGATAATTTTATCGCCTGTCTTGATAATATGCCCCAGAGTGAGTCCAATTTAAATGAAAATAACATAACTGGCCACCATGCAGAGGAAAGTACTGAACTTTTAGGTATCAGGCTTGTGAAATCATGTATGGCTCAGGTTACGCAACCAATCCACAGCGTATGTAAACATACTCTTCAAGGGCAAAACTTTTAAATATCAGGCTTGTGAAATCATGTATGGCTCAGGATACGCACACAATCCACAGCATTTGTAAACATACTCTTCAAGGGTAAAAGTGTGTTATGTAACCGGACACTTCGCAGAGAAACACACAGAGGCTTGAAATTGTCGATAGTTGAATCACGCAAGGGCTAAATCACACAGTCGATGCGCGCTGTATGTAACATGCTGCCAGATAGAAGAGTAGACTGTCCTTATATTGACTAAGTGCTGTTAGAAATAAGGAAAGTTCTTACTTGATAGTTCTGTCCTTTTGAGTAAGATAACGTAGAGTGACCTTCATGAATTTTCAAAATCACCGCTGATACTTGGAGTTGAGCTGTTGAATGACCTAGTCGTAGCCTGTGTTAAAAAGATGCTTCTTTGATGAATGAAGATGCAGATTCAACGTGTAGGTTTCCAGAGAGGTTTATTCATATTTGTAGGTATGAACAGCTCAGCCACCCAACTGCCCGCAGGCTCATCTCCAGTCAGCTCTAAACATTCTCACCATGAGCTCATGGCAGCTTGACATTCTAGAATACTAACAAGTCACTGTGAGATACCAAAGATGGCATAAACACCAAAAGCATCATATGAATGTCATTACAACACAGTCCTTAGCAGAACCTTTTGTAGTTTGTTTAGTGAGTGATTAATAGGCTTAGCAGGACATCAGCAGCAACCAACCAACAATTTGCTGTATGCAAAAATGTATGCATGTGTCCTCCATCTATGCAGCTTTGACGACTAAAATAAATGGAAATGCAGACATATTGAACAATTGGCCCGTCTGAATAGGTGGGCTAGGTCAGGTGGTACTTAGGCATAGTATTCTGGCATCAGAATGGAACACTGGATTAGTGTTCATAAATAATAACTAGACGGTCCGCGAATCCCGTAATACTACCAGTCGATCAGATTAGACAGGTTAATTTTATTGCAATTGTTTCCAAAAAAGTTTTTGGGAGCATTTTTTAAAATATTTTATTTGTTACACACCAATCATCAATGTTTGTCTCTTTCTTTATAAAATCTTACATGATCAGCACCCAGGGGCAAGAAGACGGGGTAGGAGTCGGCGGGAGCAGCTGGAGAACGTCAGGACCAGGACCATTCCCCTACCGAGGGCTCTGCTGCTGTCCCCAATAAGTCTTCCTCCTGTTAATATTAATAATTCTATTTCCCTAACTTTTACTACACCTTATTTTTTATGAACTGTTATTTCCATTTCCTAATTCTATTTTACCAAATCTTCCCCGATCTAGACTATCTGTCTCTAAATTCTTGTTATCCCTGCCTCTAACTGCCTCTGCTTTGACTCTCTGTACTACTACTATATATGTCTGTCTGTAGCTAAACTTGCCCAGCTAAAATTCGAATTCACCAATAGCTCTAGCCACTGAGTCCAGTCCTTTGGGTTGTCCTCTTCTAGTTTTCTTAATCCTAATATGCTTTGACAATTACCACCAACAAAATGCCCAATCAGATATTTTACTATTTTTGTTAGGATAGGATATACTCCTGGAATTGTCTACTCTACTTTAGTACCCAGTTTCTACTAGTGAATGTTGAATGTTGAATATATATGTAAATTAACTATTTTTTCAATCTTGCTAGTGAAAAAGAATAAATAGGGGGAGGGGTAGATGGCATCGAAAAAATGTGTAATGTTTTATCTAGGCGTACCGACCACCAGTGCCGGGGCCAGCGGTGGGGCAGGCGACGCTAGCCAGGAGGGAGCAGCCGATGCGGCAGCTGCCACAGGGGTGGGTCAGGCAGCAGCAGTTGCGGGTAGTGGTAAGTTATACTTATATTCTTTACTTATTAACAATAGTTACACACTCGCTGCAAAGGTGTACACTGTATGTTGAGAGAGACTAAGTTGTTGTGAACAATGGTTGAGGAAGAAGACACCCTTTACTTAGCATTAGAGCAATAGAATTAGCGGTGGGAGTAGTTGAGTAACCAATTACCTCTTCAATCTGACTTCAACTCAGCTGGGAAAGTTTTATGGAGAAGACTAAGAGTCAGACGACCTTGATGGATGGGTTGAACGAAAAGGGAAAGAAGGATGGAAGGAGGAACGACGGGCGAGATGTAAATATATATGACTGGCAGAGAAGGATACGTGCCACGTGGGATGCATGCATAGGTGGTTGATAGGAATGAATCAGATGCATGGGTGGTTGAAGGATGGGTGGAAGGTGAAAGAAGAAAAGGTGCCTGCCTGGGTGCATGAAACTGTATGCGTGATAGCAAGAATCCTCCGGGTTGTTTCATGGGTCAAACTCAAAGGCACGCAGGGAAGGAAGGACACATGGGTGGTGATTTAAAAAAAATAATAATAAATGTTTGTTGTTAAAACTAAGGTTTGCTGAGAGGTCAAGAAGAATGATAGACATTTTTACTTTGAATGGATGGATGGCTGGATGGTATTCATCATAGCATAGTTGGAGACTGTCGCTGGATGAAGACAAGTCTTTGAAGAGAATGGAAAAGGAACCGCGCCAGAGTATCAAGCAAAGCCAAGGAGAATAGAAGTTGTATGTTCAGAATACTCCCTTGACTCACAGTATTTTTCAAGCACAGCATATTTGTGTATGTATGTTATCAAGTGCCTCACTCCGACTCTGATGCCCACTCAGTACCGATTAGAATTTATTTCCGACTGTTTCAGTCTGCCATGGGTGGCCTATCGGCTGCATGGATTGTTAGTTACTAACCAGTTACACAATCAATCAAAACAAAGTACCTCATGTAGTCCCATACATATATATAAGCAATGATCATTTGGATAAGTTATCATCTGCCTTGTTGTAGGCCGGGAGAAAGTGAAACTGAGCAGTTGCCCTGGCCTTGATGTAACAGAGCATATGGCCAGTGCCACCCATAATAGAAAAAATAAGATGATTGTGTACTGAGCTTCCCCACCTGCAGACAGTAGTAAATAAAAATAATGTGAGTCTGTGTCACAAGTATGTTTGTTTTTGGTGCAAGCTGTCTGAGCTGGCATGCCGGCTGCAACAAGGTTACTTACTTTAGCTAAACAAGAGAGAAGAAGAATACTGGTGTACTAGAGTCCATACTACCACAAATGTTACATCATGTGCTTGCTAGTTCTACTGTGCCACTATGTGTAGAACTAATTTTGTGTTACTGTTTTGCTAACAGTATTACAATAGTCTTTTGTCTTTTTTGATATAGCTATTCCTTCCCAACCAGAAGCAAGACCAGACAGGAAGGAGTTGGCAGCCATGGCGCCCGCCGGAAGCTTCAGGCCATCCGAAACGAATATCAGCGGCTAGTGGCTCTGGCGGAGGAGAAGGAGGCAGCAGCAGCTGCAGCCTCCTCCAATGCCCCGGGCCCCAGCCAGGCCCCTCGAGTGGTACGGCGCTGCGGTCTGGCAGCTGCCTGCCGCACTAAATCCAGCACTGCTGCCCCCCCGTGGATGCAATTGCCAAGCTTTTAAGCGCCGTGTGCTCCTCTGAATGGCGCGCCTAGAGGAGCAGGTAAAGGAGGTCCTTAAGAGACAGCGAGCCCACTGATAGACTGAGATCCCGTTGGATTGCCCCTTTTTTATACTTTTTTTTGGAAGGGGGGCATTGGGCTACGTTGGGGAAAAGTTGGGGTTTAAATTTATTTTTATTATGGACAATTTTTTAATTCAACGGACATTGTTTGGACTAGCTTTTTGGACATTGGTTGGGGTTAGGGAGAGGGGTGGGTCTGGTGTTGTGGGACTTTTTACAATAGTTTATTTTGTTAGGGGATTAAATTATATTTATACTTAAACTTTACATACAATGTAAATGTTTTGTGGGGGGTTACTCTTTTACGTCACATGGTTTCCTTCCTTTGCTGCTGCAGGGCCACAGACAGTTTTTGATTTAAATAATCTGCCAATTTTGTAACACACAAACAGATAGATGCGGCACAGTCACTGAGTGAATTGTCCTACTAATACTGTCAGTCTCTCCTCCTAGTCTATGCAGTCTGCAACTGGACTCAAGGGTGTGGGTGTGTGAATTAACGAATCAATTAATTTTCATTATTAATTATGTCTCCCCCAAACTTCTCTTACCTGTAATTGATGTTTAAACTTAGGCACAGCGATGGCTGCATGGTGATGATCAATCAATAAATCAGGGAATTGTAAGCTCGCTACTCACCCATGAGGGTCTGAAGGCACTGAGTGGGGTATTCGCAGATCTGTTTAGCAGAAGAGCCAGGTCTTGAGGGTCTTCCTAAAGGTGTTCAGGGAGGGGGCGTATCTGATGTCTGCCGGTAGCTTGTTTCACATCTTGGCTGCAATGTGAGAGAAGGATCTTCCGCCTGCTCTGGCTCTGTGGATGCGCCGGGTTTCGGCCAGTGCGAGGTTGGAAGATCGAAGGTTTCTTTTGGGTACATGGAAGTTGATTCTGTCGTTGAGGTATGTGTGTCTGTTGTTGTGTAAGCATTTGTAGGCATGAGTGAGGATTTTGAAAGTGACTCTTTTCTCCACGGGGAGCCAGTGGAGACTTTGTAGATGTTGGCTGATGTGTTTGTGTCGGGGGATGCCGAGGACGAGTCTGGCGGCGGTGTTCTGTATTGTCTGGAGATTGCGGAGTAGGGACTTATTGATGCTGGTGTAGAGTGGGTTTCCATAGTCCAGTCTGCTGGTGATGAGTGCGTGGGTGACTGTCTTCCTTGACTCAGGGGGGATCCACTCGAAGGTCTTGTGGAGGATGCGGAGGGTGTTAAAGCTGCTGGATTTGACGGTGGTGACCTGTCGGTTCATGGTGAGTGGTGATTTGTGTACGATGCTGAGGTTCTTGGCGTCGTCTGAGGGGTTAGGTGGGCTTCCGAGGGCAGTCGGTCACCAGGTGCTGTCCCATGCAGAAGGGGTGGTACCGAGGACAAGGGCTTCTGTCTTCTCGGCATTGAGCTTCAGGCAGCTGTTGGTCATCCAGACTGCGACGTCTTATATTCCTTTCTGGAAGTTAAGCTTGGCATTGGTGGGGTCTTCGGTGAGGGAGAGGATGAGCTAGGTGTCGTCAGTGTAGGATATGATGTTGAGGCCGTGTTGTCGGACGATGGCTGCGAGGGGGACCATGTAGATGTTGAAGAGGGTGGGGCTCAGTGATGAACCCTGTGGGACTCCGCAGGTGATTTTCGTGGGGTCAGAGAGAAAGGGTGGGAGTCTGATCCTTTGGCTTCTTCCGGTGGGGAATGATCGTATCCAGTCCAGGACTGTTCCTTGTATGCCTGCGTTGTGTAGTCTGGTGACTAGTGTGTGGTGGGAGACGGTGTTGAAGGCCGCTGATAGGTCGAGTAGTATCAGGGCTGCTGGGTGGCCGTGGTCCAGGCAGGTGCGGATGTCGTCTGTGGCGGCAAGTAGGGCAGTCTCCTTGCTGTGGTTGCTTCAGAATCCGGATTGGAACAGGTCGAGGACGGCATTCTCTTCAATGAATCTTGTCAGTTTCCTGTTGACTGTTTTCTCTGCAACTTTGGCTGACAAGGGGATGAGCGAGATGGGCCGATAGTTCATGAGGTCGGTGGGGTCAGCTGTGGACTTCATGAGCAGGGGTATGACTTTTGCGCGCTTCCAGTCATCTGGGAAGGTGCCTGTTTTGAAGGTGGTGTTGGTGGTGCATTGTAGTTCAGGTGCGATGGCAGAGTGGCTCTGTGGTAGATGTACGGGGGCAGTGGTCAGTGGGGGCCCCCGAGTGGATGCTTTTTATGGTTGAGGCGATGTCTTCGGACTATATCGGTGTCCAGTTGGAGATGGTGGGCTGCCTGGTGTTTTTGGGGTGTGGGGGCCATCTGAGGTGCCTGGTAGATGGTTGATGTAGTTGTTGTACAGGTTTTTGATCTTGAGGTGGAAATAGGTTCCAAGCTTGTCTCAGAGGTCTTGGGATGGGGTGATGTCTGTGGCTTTGCTGCGTGAGTTGGTGAATTCTTGAATGACACTAAAAATTTCCTTGCAGTTGGTGGAGTTGGCCAGGATTTTGTTGTGGATGAAGTTCCTCTTGGTGGCTCTGATCTGTTTGTGTCAGTCCATCATGGCTTCCTTGTAGGTGGTGTGGTTTTCGGTTGTCTTGGTGTTTCTCCAGTTCTTCTCCAGGTGTCTGCAGGTGCGTCTGGCTTCTTGGACAGCGGTGGTGAACAAGGCAACTTTCCTGGGGCGTTGTCTGTCGGGGTTGCGTAGCAGGGTGAGCTCATCTGCACAGTTGGAGATCCAGGTGTGGGGTTCTCTGGCTGCGTTGTTTGCATTGGTTGCCCAGATGTGGCTGTCTCGGGTGAGGGTGGAGCTAAGTTGCTCGTCGGTAACCTTGTTCCAGTTCCTTCTAGGTGGATGTGGAGCTGATTTGGGTACCTTGGGTTTTTTGATGGTGAAGTGTACGCAGTGGTGGACAGTCCATGGCGGCTGCGTTGTGTGGCTGAATTGGATGCTGTTTCCTGCCGCGAAGATGGGGTTGAGGGTGTGTCCTGCTCTGTGAGTCGGTGTGTTGACGAGTTGTTTAAGTCTGATGCTGGCCAGGTTGTCACAAAGGATAGTGGAGTTGGGGTCGCTGGGGTTGTTGAGGTGGAAGTTCAGGTCTCCAATGAGTATGTAGTTTGTTGAGGCAATGGCGTAGGGTGCGATGAAGTCATTGATGGTGGTGGCAAAGGGTGTTCGGGGGCCGGGGGGTCTGTGGATGAGGGTTCCTCGGAGTGTGGTTTTGGTAGTGGTCTGGATCTGGATGTGCAGGTGTTCGGCGGAGGGGAAGGTTTCATTGGAGGTGGTGAGGTGGAGGGTGCTCTTGTGGGCAATGGCGAGGCCCCCTCCTCGGTGGTTGGGGCGGTCTTTCCACTGGATCTTGTATCAGTATGGGATGGCATGCTGATGTCCAGGCAGAGGATGCGTTGGTCCAGGTCTTTGTGAAGAAGGCAATGTCGGGCAAGAGAGAGTAGAGTAGGTTCCAGATTTCCATGGCGTGTTTGTGTACGGAGCATACGATGAGGAGGATGCATTTTAGTATGTCGCCGGTGCTGGCATCGGCGGTGCTGGTGGCTGGGGTGGCAGTGAGGGTCTGGTGGCAGTGGAAGCAGGAGAACTGGCCGTGGGTCATGTTCGGTGAAGCCTGTTGACATTCTCTAAGTCTTCCAGGGTGGAGTGCGAGAAGGGTTGTGGTGTTGTAGCAATGGGTAGTAGGAGGTCCAGGGTTTCTGGCGCTGGCCACGGTCGGGTCATGGATGGGCACAGAGAGGCTTGCCTTTGGCGTGCCGGCAGCGCACCCGCTGCGTGTCTCCACTGCGCGACCGCGCAGCGGCCGCCATTAAGTAAGGGATGTGGGAGGGAGGAGAGGCTGGGAGGCAGGAGCAGGAGAATTCTGGGGGGGAAATGTAGGGGGGAATTCTGGGTAGGAGGGGCCACAGGGTCAGTAGCGACGAAAGGCAAAAAGAACAGGAAGGCACGAGAAAAAAAACAAAGTGGTGGAATTAGAGCAATACACAGATGGGCACAATATTAGTGGCACAACAGGGAAAAATTAAGAAGAAAATAAACAGCTGAGAAAAGTTACGGTGGTTGCAGGCAGTCTGGTCCCAGTTGGAGTGGGCAGCAGGCACAGGAGCGGGCAGCAGCCTCGAACCTCCCAAGGAGAAGGTCGGGTCTGGAGGCAAGAGATGGCACAGCAGCGCTGCGGGGAGGGAGTGGACCCAGACTGAGGGTCAGAGGTCTTACTGATGGTTTGGTTTCCCAAGATGCCATGGATGTGGTGGTAGTAGTAGACACTGGCAGCAGCATTTGCAAAAATAGAAAATGAGACAGTCAGTTGCCTGAGAGAGACTCTGGAAAGAGTAGTAGAACGAAGTACAGTACAGTAACAGTACACAAGAAGACTGCCAAACAATAAACCATAATAATGCTGATTAGCATTGCTAACATAAAATAAAACATAATGGTGGTGGGGATAGCCTAGTACAACAAGTTACAAACTGTAGTTGTGTCGAGTCACTTGACACAAGCGTAACCTTTAGTGCTGTAAAAGGAGGATGATGAATCCAATCGATGACGGCAATCAATGATGGATTATGTTCCTTTGAAAAAAAGTGACTTGCAAATATACTGAGCATGGGTGGGCAAGCAGAAGAAGATCCTCGCCCTGCCTTCAAATTGAATTAGTGTTGCTCTCATCACATACGCCCCAGCAAGTGTGTGATCAATTATTGGTGTAAATGTAATTTAGTCACACCTCAATATAAATCACACAGCCCTGGGGAAGAGGGTTAGGGTTTGATGAATGGTTGGGAAGGGGCATTTGAGGGAAAGGTTTGACAAAGACAAACACTACACATGGACAACAACACACAATCTTGGCAGACGACCATCATATTCATAAATCTGTTAAGGGAGAAAAAGGAAATGCATGCAAGATGACTTGATGGTTAATGATAAGTAGTACTTACTAACTAGTGGGCATATTATCAAGGACGGTGATAAAACTGCAGCTAAAGCGGCGATAATGGCCTTGATAATATGCCCTTGAGAATTCCAATAGAAGTCCATGTTCTTGTGTGAACATGGGCTTCCATTAGAATTCTCAAAGGCATATTATCAAGGCCATTATCGCCGATTTAGCAGCAGTTTTCTGCCGCTAAACCGGCGATAATTTTAACGCCGTCCTTGATAATATGCACCTAAACTAGTAGACAGTACAGGGCAGCAGTATATTATTAATTATTATTGTGTAATTTGCCTTGCCTGTCAGAGAGACCCAAATTACATACATTTTATGTTCTGTTGTACCAGGCTTCCTTTTAAAGCTAGCAAAGAAAATTAAAAAATAGCTGTAGTGATCAATTATAAGCACAGAGCAACAATAAGTTCAGTTACAACAACACACTGTTGTAATGATTGCAGATACATTTAAAAGATGATGATACTAAAGTTGCTGTATGCTATCCTGGTCAAATTGGGGAGTTGCATCTCGGCATTCCTCTTGGTCCTCCTGTCCATGGACGCTGCATCTGTCAATCTTGGGTGCCACTGCCTGCCTGGCAGATGCTGATTCGTAGGTGAGTGTGAGTTGTTTCTCTCTGTTTAGCACAGGGTAAAGCCCAGCCTGTAAGTGTAGATGGAAAAACAAAGGGATATTGGAAAATCAAGGAGAAAAAAAGCCTAAATTACGGAGGAGTGCAAACACTTTCAGAGGCGGCATGGCCAAATCATGTCTACTCTGTGGTCTGTTTCCAGCATTATCCCACAACAGCAACAGGACAGAGCAGGCCCACGGTGCCCACCCAACCTCCACTTAGCTTAGATTTTGACTGAACCAGACAGAGCACACATGTACAGCAACATAGCATTTTCCAAAGTATGTAACTAAATCAATGCACAGCTGTCAGTCATACCACTACTACATTGTTATTAAACAATAAGAAGGGAAACATTGACTTGAGTCACTTTTAATGTGTAGATGAAATACTAGTACACTTTGACTTCACTTCATGTGCAACACACAACAACAACACAAACACCAATCACTCAGAGTCAGCACGTCCAATGCATGCCATCATCATTACCTGTTCCTTCTCATCTTAAGTTAAGGGGCAGTCTCTGGATAGAAGGATAGCTATAGTCATCATGTTCCACTTCTTTTGGAGGGACCCAACAAGGCAACATTTCTTGTACTATTCCCCATCCAATCATCTGACTTGAGGGAAATGGATTTAGGGCGAGTATGGAGGATGGAGCAGGACTCGGAAGAGTGGATTTAAATGCACACAGCTGCAACTCTAATATGGCAATAAAAAGAGAAGACTGTGGTGATGGATTTGTTGTGATTCGAAACAGAAAGACAGAGACACACACAAATAATAAAAGTAAATAAGCAAGAAAGAAAGTAACAAGTTCAAAGCCTAATTGTCAGGGAAGTATAGCTCGTCCTCAAACTCTGGTTCAACTAGAAGTAGGTAATCATCTAACATACTACTTTCGTCACCTAAGTCGCTGTCCTCATCTTCCTGCTGTGATTTACGTATTTTGTAATTTGGTGGTAAAAAAGTGCTCATTCATTTTGATCATGGATAACTTCACCACGTTTGTGGATGAGAGACAGTTTTTTTTCACTGTTACAATGGCACCAGCAGCACTGAAAACATGTTCAGATGAGACAATTGCGACAGGGAAAGTCAAATATTGTATTGTCAGCCTGCTGAGCACTGGCCAGTGGCGCATTTTCCCATACCAATACATCAATGTAGACCTCGGTTGGGTCTTCCAGATAGGCCTGGACCATCCGCTCAATTCTCAGGGGTATTCCACTTTGCTGTGCCTCTTTTGCCTTTGCATCAGAACTGGAACTAACAAGCCCTTGCTGTAGATACCTATCCTATAAATACCAATCCTGTGCCGATTTAACTGGGACTAATGATCTGGTTCTTGCTCTTGTTGATAGTGTTGGTGACTCCTGTGAGCCAAACGCACTGCCCTCAGCCAGTTGACGGAACTGCCGATCCACATTAACGGAGAAAAGATATGAAGACACAGAAAAGACGTATCAAGGTCCAGGGTGTCGGGCTGCTTTGAGCATAGGAGTGAGACAGTACAGCGGTGTCCACTCTTGTGGGGACATCAGTTTGAGTGAGATGGCCCTTCACCCATGAAATATACGGAAATCTACAATAAGGAAGCCATCGTTATGATAAGAGTAACACGGATATCAATCCAAATTGTGCTTTTAAACTCGAGCCTTGAAAGAGCCCAGGGGGGCGAAACGTATGTTGGCTGCTGTTGCTTTCCATGCTATTAAGAAGTGAAAATAAAGTACAAAGAAGAACTTGATTCAAGACTTCTCTCTATTTCCTCAATTGAAAAGACATCTGATTAATGGAAAATTGAAAAACATTTCTCCTTAGTGGTAAAAAATGTCAATCCCATTGTGTGACACTTTTGGATAACAGATATAATGATTTGGTGTGCCCTGGTGTTTTTTGGTTTCATATTGTTCTAGGCTTTTTAGTCCTAGTATATATCTACCCTGGTGGGTGGGTATTGTAACACCATAGGAGCACCCGTAAGATACATTTTTGCAACACAAGTTCTGGAACTATCACTGTGAATGGATGTGCAGATCATCAAGCAAACCCATGGTCTTTTGGAATGAATTCTTATATTTAGTTCTTTAGATTTTTTCAGTTTTCGACAGCCTATGTGTATTTGGAGCAATTACCCGTGTACGTGGGAGTACCCCCTTTAATTCTATCTTGACCAGGCATACATTATCAAGACAGTGGATATTGGGGCTCAATTTTTAATTTGCATTTTCCACATTTGGAATCTCTACTAAGGTATTTTTTCTTTAGCCTTCAGGTTATTTCATCTGCACGCATTAGACGACTAGTCGGTTGCTCTGTTTTAAGTTTTTCCACCTTTGTTTAAGTTTATCTTTTTCTGTGTGTCCCAGTCTAGTATTCTCCTGAGTTTTAACCGGCTCAAAGTGCTTTCTCCACCGGACTTGGCGGGATTTATCCATCGACTGCTCCTTTTCATCATTAATGTGAGCAATTACAGCCCATACCTTTTTGGTCTGTTATTTTTCTTACTGTATTATTTTAATTCTTTTAAGTGCTATTCATATAAGTATCGGATATTTCCTGATTCTTTTCTTGTCTTTCTTCTTTTTTATACACAGTTTATTTTGATATTTGTATCTGCTCTCCATAGCTCATCATTATATCGTTGATCATACATAAAGTACGATTTTTCATATTGTAGCTCATCGATAACTATGAGTTAGTATCTGGGTCTTTATCTATTTGTTTCTTTCTTTTTCCATTTTGATATTACTGATTTTATGTTTTGGCTCTTTGGTCAATCTAAATTAAAGGTATCTTATGTTTGATTGACACTGGCATTTAGTCCTTCTTTTCCTTTTTCTTCTTCACACTGGTTGATTATTATTTAATTCTTGGGTCTTTTGTGGCAGCACATAACCATAACTGTATCAGTATGTAGCAGGGAACTCAGTGTTCTTTTAGAGTTGTTTATTTTTGTTTATTTTTATAGGGGGAAAGAAACTGTGGCTCTTCTGACGAAGGCGCTTTCTAGCGTCGAAACGCGCGTTGAGAAGATCTCTGTTACAGCCACCACCTTTTTCTGTCTATGTGTAATTATGTCTGTTGCATCACACATTGATTTGCTATATTTTTTGTTTTTTATGCAATGTAATTCCGCATTATAAATTGAGATTATGCCTGTATCATTTGCTTCATTTAAGATATATCTTTTGTAATTCTATATAAATAAAATTCAAATATATGTTTATAAATACTGTGCACATTGAGTTCCCATTTGAATATGTTGTTGTTGTTTTATATAATGCTGTAGTGTAGCATTTAGACTGCCTAGGGTGTTTATATTCAAATTGTTATTGCCTTGTCCTAGGAGACTTTCGTCTTAGCAGGGGGTCCTTTATATATGCATTGACTATATTCGTACTGTGCATTTTCCTATTTGTTGTAACACATATACTTAATGTTAGGGCACGTTAGTTAAAATAAATATTTTAAGCTATTCTCTGTCTCTGTCAGATCTTATTGTGGATGAGAGCAAGAGTGTGAGCGAAAGGGTGTGTCTTGTTACCGTGAGTCCTGAGAGATCTGGAAGTGTTGTGTTCTGGAGTGTCTAATCATTGGTCTCGCCATAAGTGAGTAGGACAGCAAGTGAGACACTATAGCTAGTCGGTCCTGGGTTTGTGGGTACCAAGGTGGTAGGAAGACCCAGTCTCTTTACAATAAGGTCCCATAATCCTGTACATAGTTCTGTGTGTGTGCAGGATCCCTTCAACACACTCACACATACAGCCTTTCAACACAGCCTCTCCCACACCCATACAAGCACCCAGACACTCTCTCACATACCCACATAACCACTTACATACCCATTCATACATCCATACAAGCACTCACACATCTGCACACTCACCCATACATCCACTCATACAGACTATTAATTTCCAATGCAGCCAGTTACACACCAGCTCACTTAACCAAACACCCACTCAAACAGCCACTCACTCACCCATAAAGCCACTTACACACTAAGTAATTCAATCATACAATCATTCAAACACCCACTCACTCATCCATACAGCCACTGGCACATCCACTCACTCACCAATATACCTACTCACACGGCATCTCACTCACCACTCAGCTACTCACACATCTACTTATACACACACATATCCACTTATTCAACTGTATACACAAGGATACGGTCATACAGACACTGACATAATATATGTTAGAAGTAGTTTCACTCAGTAGTAGTGCACCTAACAACTTTTGTGGTAGGTTATTTTATATTTTTAACATCCATAAACTCTTAAAAACACTTTCAATCACTTGATGATGTCATCAGTGATGTCCTTCGGGGCCAAATATCACTCCTGTTACTTCCAGTAAGTCCCACACAGCAGGATTGCTAAGAGGTCTTCAGAGGCCACGCCCCCCTTCTCCACCACTCTGCAAGCATGGCTCCTGACGTACTACTGGTTGGGGGATGAAGTCCACTTTACACCTGAAAGATCTTGGTGGCTAAAAAGCCCTCTTAGAACCCCCTGCAAGTCATACACAGCAGGAATCCTGAGAACTGGTTGGAGGCCCCACCCACTGTCTCCACCACTCTGCAAACACAACTACTACCTAAAAAAACCATAGAAGTTCACTGAAAAAGACAAATGTTACAGGGACATTATTGTTAGGAATTATCATTTAAAAAATCCTTAAAAATTCACAGAAATAAACACAAAGGTTAAAGGGGCATTATAGTTAGGAAATGGAATAAAAATAATGTAGGGTTACAGGGACGTTATAGTTAGGCTCAGGTTTCACTCGCCCAAAACCAGTGAAATTCAACCGTTATAGTTAGCTAAGTTAATTATAACTCATGCCCCCTCAATGCACTGCTTATGACCTCATATATTGCATCACTTATAACATGATCAGTGACATCACTGATGTCATCACTGATGACATCTCAAATGACATGCCTTTACCACAGAAATGTAAATATCATGCAGGTAAGTACAAACTCTTTGTATATTCATAAACATGGTTTATACTTATCTATAAAATGCTTACATTTGCTTGGTAAATGCATGGGTAGTTAAGACATATACGTGGTAAAAACTGTCTTGTAATGGTAATGCTTGGTAATGGCACTTGTGTTGTAATACCTGTGTTGTAATGGCATGCGTGGTAATGGAATTTGTTGTATCGTCATACATTTGTGCACTGGCGGCCTGTTGCGAAAACCCTCTTCAAAGATTGTTACTGCCCAGCGGAAGGCCTTATAATGCAAGTGGGCATACATGGGGTAGGTCTGTACAGCTTACTTAAAGTACTTGCTGCTTACACTGTCTAAGACATTATAGGTGACATCTGCGCTAAGTTACAGTTTCACCCTACTCAGGCCTACAGAGTCCAGTAAGGTATCAATCTACAGGTAAACATGCACCCTGATTATAGATTTTCAGTCCCCAACATTTGAAGAATTGCCACATTTCCCTGGCTCAGCTCATAACCAGATTGCAGGCCTTCACTCCCCCTACTTTACCATGTTAATTACTCAGCTCTCCAGCAGGAGGATCAAAGACCTCCCACACAATAGAGCTATTAACAGTTCTTGACCCAGTTCCAGGGAAAGAAAGGGTGGAGGAAAATATGCACCTGTTAATTAGTGTGGCACACTGCACCTAACCTGAAACTGCACCCATAGAAACAAAGGAGGAGGGCCAAATCTCTAAACCTAACGAAGTATGGGTGCACCTTTGACTTTGTGCAGAAAGGGATCATGCCCCTATATCAGCTAGGGGAGATGCTGTGACTCTCGCTGAAGCTCTTACCACACACAGCTTGAAGTTGCTAGGTGAGAATTTTCTAGAATGTTTTGCAGGAGGATTGGGACAGGGGTTAGTGCTGTTATGTTATCTTATTTAAACTTATTAAGCGCATGTATATCCTGGGGTGTCTTGGCGCTGAAGCTCAAAGCACAACATAACTGAATCAAGTCCTGATCTGAAAAAGCCAGGTTTTAAGGCTCTTTCTAAAAGACGATCATATATGCAATGGGAGAGCGTTCCAAAGTTTTGCAGTTCCGTAACTCAGGCTTCGACCACCCCAGTTAGGTGTACGGAATCTGGGAACAGTCATGTACTTATCCCTGGCGGACTGAAGCAGTCTACCAGGATAATACCACATGAAGAGGTTTTTTAGAAAAATGGGTCCTGTATCATTAAGGAGTTTGTAAGCCAAGCACAAGGCCTTAATCTTGATACGACCTGCCACCGGAAGCCAGTGCAGTTTCACAATTTCTTTGCACACTGATTAATATTTGGGCATATCCAATAGGATTCATGCGGCTCCATTTTGTATCATATGCAACTTTTTAAAATGTTGATTTTGAATATTCAGTTATAAGCTGTTGCAGTAATCCATTTTGGATAACACAAGTGCAGTCACAACCATCCTCCTGGAGTTGGCTGGCAAATAAGGAAGAATTTTCTTCAATTTCCTACTTAGGAAAAAAGAGGAATACACAGTGGTGTTTACTTGGTTGACATATGTCAGTCTGTTGTCTAATACAATTCCTAGATGTTTTGCCTTTATTACAGGTTTGGGAGATTCCCCTAATTCTGCTGGCCACCATGTGGAATCCCATGTTGGCAGGAGATTGCCAAAGATCAATATCTCGGTTTTATCCGAGATGAGCTTTCGACAATATTTGCTCATCCACGTACTGATTTCTCGCATGCACTGTTGAAACTAAAGTGAGGTGAAGGGTTCATTTTTAAAAGCCGCGACCACAATTTTGTGTGTCGTTGGCCTAAGAAGTCAAACTAAAGCCAAATTGTTGAATCATGGGAGCCACTTCTGACACATAGATGTCAAATAGTGTCGGGCTAAGGGAGGAACCCTGTGGAACCCCACAAGGTAGAACATAAGGCACTGATTTAAAGTGGTCGAGTGCAACTGACTGAGTTCTATCAGCTAAATATTAAGAAAGCAAAGAGAGTGCAGAATCATTAATGCCAAGTTTTGTTACATGCAATTTCAGCAGGTTATGGTCTACTATGTCAAACGCTGCAGATAAATTGTGGAGATATGGACAGCAGCCCCACCTTTATCCATCACTATCCTAATCTCCTCAGTGGCTTTGATCAGTGCTATGTTCAGGACAATAGCCAAATTGAGTGGGATCAAGTAGGTCATTGTCATGAATAAATTGGGCCAACTGAAGGTTCATCAGTTTCTCAACTATTTTCGCGGGCAGAGGCAGATGGGAGATAGGGTGATAGTTACTAAGATTGGAGGCGTCTAGAGTCGTTTTTTTGGTAATGGAAGGATAGATGCATCTTTCCATAAAGTATAAAAAATTCCCACCTTAAACATAGCATTGAAGATGCTTGCAAGAATGATGCCTACTTTACTAGCTATAGTTTTTTACACAGATGGGGGACATGGGTCCCATGCGGATCCTGATTTAGCTGCTAAAATTTGCTTTTCTACCTGTTCACTGGTAGCAGGGGCTACACATTCTGTCCTAAGCTAAAGCAGGAGCTTTCCTCATTTGGGTTGTTACGAGTTGTGGCCCCAAATTATGCATATATATTGTTGACTTTATCCCTGAAAGTACTTGCGATGTTCTTACAGAAAGCTTGACTGCTTGATTTAGCAGCTTTATTGGGCAAGGTGGTAGCATGTTTGCTACCTGGAATAGTTCTTTAAATTTTATTTTTCTATTTGTTTTGAATAGAAAGTCCCTTTTTCATTTATTAGCAGAGATTTGTACTTGGATAATGCTAGTTTCTAAATGTCTTTCTCCAAGTGATCTTACTGCACTCTCCAGTGTCTTTATAGTCTCCTACAGTTTTGCTTTTCTAATCTCAGAGCCTCTGAGAACAGGGCGCGGAAAGCGTTTTCCGGTTACCTGATCCCTTTGAGGTAGCTACTGTCTCGTGGTAAGCGGAGGTGTGGCACCTCAGGATTGAAGCACACAATTTAGGGCAAAACCAGTCCTGGGTTGCTTGTGTTCCAGTTCTGGGAGGATCTGGCCTGGTAATACAGGCTGGACTATTTCCATGAGAGGCATGGTCAAGTGTGACTTGCAGATGGCTGGGTCCAAACTGAGGTATCATGGTGAGCAAAATAAAGATGAGTTGGGGTGCTACCTCGAGCATTTGCCAGTGGTTAGAAACATTTCAAGCATTCCTCCCATCACCTTTTGTGTGCTTTATGTACTTCCCTATGAGGCAAGGGTCGCCCAAGCGTGGGTCCTATGCTCACTGTGTCACTGGAACCAAGCGGTACCCAGGTGATGAGCCCATAACCATGTCAAAACCGGTCCTGGGTTACTTGTGTTCGGAATCAGCTTGGCCTGGCAGTTAGGGCATGACTGTTCCAATGAGGAGCTGGGTCAAGACTGAGTTGCATATGGCTAGGTCCAAACCTAAATTGCATAGTGAGCAAAAGAACAACGGGTTGGGATGCTACACGAGCTATTGCAATTGGTTTGGCAAATTGTAAGCATTCCTCTTATCACCTTTTGTGGGTTTCATTTACTAAGCTAAGTGTCTTGGGTATTCACAGACATGGGTCCCAATGCATACCTTGCCACTAGAACCAAGCTATACGAGACTGATGTGTCCATAACTAGGGCAAAGAGGTCCAGGGTTGCTTGTGTTCTGGCTCAGGGAGGACCTGGTCTGGCAGTTCAGGCTGGATTGTTCCCATGAGGAGCAGGGTCAAGAGTGATTTGCATATGGCTGGGTGCAAACAGAGGTGGCATGGTGGCAAAAAGCATGATGGGTTGGGATGCTAGGAGGAGCACTAGAGCTTCCTCTCGCCAACTGTTGCCAGCACAAAAATTAATGACCACACTGGGTATCTGAGTGGAAACAGACACCTGGTTTGAAGAAGACCCTTGGGGCAAGTCTGAAAAATACAGGCAAAAGCATTTCAGGACAGCAGAGAGGCTGCATAGTCAGTCGATATTTGTCCAATGCAATGTGATGCGGGGTCCCACTAGACCTGTATTACTTCAAAAAGGGCCACATAGAGCTCACTAGGCTGGCCACATGAGAAATACTACTAAATTTAAACATGCACTCATTAAACCAGGATCAGTTCCTTATTTCTTTATTATATTCTAATTTTTTAACTTATTTTGCCTTTATACATTTTACATATTTCAATTGGATTAGACATTGTCATTATATAAACACATTCAATTGTAATACACAGCACAGTACATATTTTTATCCAGTATACAATACTAATACAATAACCACTTTTTGTCAATTCCTGTTAAAAAACACAAAGGCTTTTAGACTAAAAGATGAAAAAAGACAAATGTATTTACAAGAGACAACTTTTCAAATGAATGTATCTCATTAGGAGGCTGATTTTATACCCCCAAGCACACATGCCTACTCTCCTCATTGCAGTGGCTGGTAAAGACAACCCACAACACAACAACAGTTGAAATAGAAGTCACTTTCTCGTTATCTTTGACAGCGATTGCAATCAGAGGTTGGGATGATTATAATTGGTATAAGTGAGTGAATGAATTTAGTAGCACTTCTAAAGTAGCCAGCCTTGTGAATTCTATGTAGCCCTTTGTGAAGTAATACAGGCCTAGTGGGATCCCTCATCACTTTTCATTTGTTTGTTTCCCCCTTTGTCCATACCTTAAATAGTGTGTTTAGGGGTACCTTTCTTGTTTAATTACATGTCATATGTGTCCCACATTGCAAATCAGCTCCCTTGAGCAAGGCTCAAAATTTGCATATCTGTACATGTTTTACCCAAAGTGCATGGGCACCACCAGTGCTTTTGAAATTTGTTGTGGGGTACTGCATGGAGTGCAGCAGTGCAGAAGAACTCACTAATAAAAGTGACACTACCTCCCCAAGGGGATTGAATCCTTGATCACAAGAAAGGTTTTCCTGATTCCAAAGCACCTAGGAGTTGAAGCGTTTTCTCTTGGGCTCTGGAGTGTAGGGACATTATTTGCTATGTTATGTTAATGAGACTTGTAAAGCTCATGGTCACCAAAACGGTCTCATGGCACTGAGGGGTAACAATACTATTATCGGGAAGAAAATAGAAAGACATCAGTTAAGAGTATGCTTGCCTGAATAACCAGGTTTTCAATGCTTTTCTGAATTCTGAATAGCAAGATGGTGATCTTATTTCAGTGGGGAAAGTGTTCCAAAGGTTGGTGGCGATGACCGAAAAACTGGTTCCACCTTGGCTCTTCCTCCTGAACTTAAGTATAGACATGTAGCCCTGATGGGCAGAGGGTAACAAGTAAGAAGGGCTTTTATTGTGAAAGGCTTTAAAGGTGATACATCCTACTTTGATAATTGTTCTTTGTTCTACAGTCAGCCAATGAAGATTTTTCATGAGAGGAGTGATGTGACAAAGTTTAGGTTGGTTATAGATGAGACGAGCTGCCTGGTTCTGAATGATTGAAACATTTTAACAAGGCATTTAGGTAGTCCAGCATAGAGGGAGTTGGCATAGTCAATCCTTGAGATGACAAGGGCTGTCACTGCTTGGATGAGGACCTCCAAAGTAAGAAATTTGGCAATTGTCTTGATTTTAGGCAGCCTGAGAAAGGCTGAGGAGAACACCGAGCCAATTCGAGGCTTCATGGAAAGTTCGGCATTGATGATCACTCCATGACTTTTTACTGCTTTTCTGGAGATCGGGGGGGTTCCCAACTTAGGAAGCCAGAGTGAGTCGGTCCAGTATTCAAGATTATTATTGCTAATAACAATCTCAGTTTTATCCGCATTGTTTCAGTTGGTTGCTGTTCATCCATTCATGGATATACTGCATGGTAGATTGAAACAGTGCCTTGGACTCATGGGTATTATCGAGCTTAAAAAGTAGTTTCATGTCATCAGCATAGTTTTTTTTATTTGAAATTTACTGTGAACAATGATGCAAAGGTAAAAGAAAAAAGGAAAACAAGGAAAACAAGGTATATTATCTGTAACATCACTTTTTAGGCTGCATAAATAATGGGGTGACATTTGCTTCCTCCGGGGCATTGTAAACCCATGAATGAACATCTAATGTGTCTGGATTTCCTACATACGAGGCGAGGTACAAACCATACATCAATATATACAAGTGTTAACAAAAAAGTGTGCAAAATGTTCCTAAGAGTGAAACCATAACCCATCCCCTCTCCTCAAGACAGGCCCCTTCACTCAGACTCGCCCGTATCCCCTCCGGCTAAGTCGCTTTGATACAGGCCCCAAAAAACGTTCAGGTGGTTCTGAGGGGGGACTTGTTCACTGTACAAATCAGACTGCGTATTACAATATATCATGTCTTTTGGTCCAGTGGCAGTGGCAGTGGCAAGCCAATAATTTCACTCAACTTTTGGAATATTAATCTCCAGAAATTAGCTATATCGGGGCATAGCCAGGCAACATGCATAAACCCAGCTGTGTCAATTCTACATCGCTCACACTCTTCAGACTCTCGGAGGCCATATCGGGAACAGCCTAACGACGTGTAGCAGATTCTGTTGAGGAACTTGAGGAACTTGAAGTGTTTGGGGTGATGTCTTTCATTCAAGGAGACACGCTGTGTGACCTCACAACATATCGCCAAGTGGTGTCATTGAATGCCTCCCCAAGATCATTTTGCCATTCGAGCCTAGCCTTAGTAAAATGATTTCCACAGTAGTCCTGTACTGTATCGTGAATGCTGGAGACTTTCCTATTTCCATATCGCAGTATGAAAGAGAAAGGAGCTGCCTCAGGTGGCTCCTAAGGGGCAAAGATAGATGCTAAGTGTAAGTTATTCAATAATTATAGATTATGAGTTTCAGGCTACGTACCAGACACAAAACAAAGTGCATTAAATATATACACACGACTATGTTGGTGAACAATGTAGGTTTATCAAAAACTCTTTATTAAATTGATTTTTTGAGTGCTGAATTTTTTGTTGATCACTTTCACAGTATATTTTTGTAAATTTTCTGATAAATATTAATACATAAAACACACTACGACATAATCACATATCCATGACAAACATATATACAAACATATCAAATACATAGATAAATCTGATTAGCTTCATTATGTATTCAACATTGAAATAGAAAAAGGAACAGATGAGCTGTAAACAATTGGAAGGCTGGCTGTAGATGGAAGCTACTCGCTTTTCGGCTGGGGTGCCTTCATCAGGGGTCCTTCTCAACTTTCTCTATTTTTTATCAATCTGGATATTAGGATCAAGGTCTACGTTTCTTATGGTTCCTCACCATTCTGTGGAGTCTTTGTCACTGTACTTTGGTTAAGAAGGAAATACTCCAAGGATGCATGTACTTTTTTCATATCGTCTGTTTCATTATTGAAAGCCAATATTAAAAAATCAAATGGACAGTGACGTCAATATGGAAAAACGTTGTTTTAAGAGGGATCCTTGAGCTAGATGCTCCGAAGTTAATCCTGTATGAGGTCGATTAAATGATATTTTTTAGTTGCTGGGCTCCAAAATCCATACTGGAAATGTTTAGAGCTAAAAGCCAAACTAGTAAAAGTAAACTCACATATGCATGAGCTGTAATGATGTGGGAAAAACGTCTCTCTGTATTCGATTGAGCTTTGTTTTATGTCTGGTACGCAGCCTGAAACTCATAACCTATAATTATTGAATAACTTGCATTTAGCATCTTTCTTTCCCCCTAGTGTTATTTTCCCTACGGCTAACAAGTTTCATTGTTCTTTGTAGGGGTCCCGTTTTTCCCAAATCAGGCGGCTCCCAAACCTCTTCCCCTAGTAACCCACGCAGAGCATGTCTCACTCTGTGGAAGTGAAACCTTAGAAGCGGAGTGCAATCATTTCCCTCGTCTTCACTTTTGGCCCACCCACTAGCCCTACCTTCCGAGAACAATTCTCAAATGTTGGTGATATTGAGTGTCTCTAATGCGCGAGCCAACTCCCTCTCCCTCCAGATCGGCAACCATCGGCACCACTCCACTGGAAGTTAAGAGGGGGTACAGGATGGTGCCTGCCTGCCTCTTCAACAACTTGTGCCACGCATGTACTATGGTATTTACAGAATCCAAGATGTCAGTATGCCTAGATGGAGCCTGGAATAGTAGTGTTATAAGGTGGGCTGGAACTGCCACTTCCTTTTCAATCTGCAGATGCGGCAGGCCAGCTTGCCGGTGAACCCAATGGTAAGCATGTGAATATTGTGCCACCCGGTAGTATAATTCTGAATCCGGAGCCCCAAGACCCTCTATGGAGTAGGATAGTGTGAGTGTGTCTGACTTGGCGTGAGCTTGTTTGCCAGCCCAGGCTAACTTCACCAAAAGTGATCTGAGGGCTCTAAAGAAGTGTGTGGGGAGCACCACTGGTACAATTAGAAACAGGAATAAGAACCTTGGCAGCACTGCCATTTTCATCTGAGAGATGCGGCCTAAAAGCAACAAGCAAACGGATTCAGCGTTCCACCTCGTCTTCGAGTTTGGCAATTGCTTTGCCATAATTGTCGCTAAATACTATCCCAGAGTTTGTATGAACTTGGATGCCCAAGTATCACACCGGCTCAGTGGACCACAATAGCGGGTAATCTAGATCGACAGGCTGCATGGCCGGTGTTAGGGGGAAAATAGTAGATTTAGACCAATTAATTTTGAGGCCCGAAAACTCACCATATCTCACCACTTCCCTCAACACCGGTGACAAATTGGACTTTGGGTCTCTGATATACAAAAGCGTATCATCGGCATAGCATAGGTAGTTACAATAAGGTTATATCCGGGAAAGCGGATCTCTCTATGCCCGTGATATTCTCTGAGGGCACCACTAAGGCATACAGCAAGGGTGATTGGGGGCAACCCTGGCGAGTGCCTCTTGAAATCTCAATAGGGGCAGTAATCGCGTCCCCAACCCTTATCCTAGCTGTAGGGGAATTGTATAGGACCCCAACAAGTTGCAGGAAGACATCGCCCATACCCATCCGCTTTAATACTGATAGCATGAAGGCCCATTCGACAGAATCAAAAGCCTTTTCTGCATCCAGGAAGACCGCAGCAGCTTTGATCTCCGGCTTAGTATGTTGTATCGCACCAAACACGGTCCGTAGATTCTGTGACAAGTTAGGACCCAGGACAAACCCTGTTTGCTCATGGCCACATAGAAGAGGCATAGTGGGGGCCAAGCAGTTAGCTAAGATTTTAGCGAATAGTTTGGTGTCTACTTTTAGTCAGGACAATGGCCTAAAAGACGAGCAATCATTCGGGGTATGCCTGGTTTTAATAACATTACTATTAAGGCTCCCCCTTCGCGCCCATCTCTTCAAACAGGGTCATTAAGTGTGGGATAAGGAGCTCTTTAAATTCCTTCTAGAATACAACCGTAAGGCCGTCCTGTCCAGGTGAAATGCCAGCACGCAATGGGGCATATTCTCAAGGATCTATTGCCGAGCTATCAGCACTTTAGTGCAGCCAAAGTAACGTTAAATTTATCACCCCATTCAAAAGCTGGTGCCAACAGCCGATTTCACCAGTTTTCTGGCGATAGCATCCTCAAAAAACATCGCCACGGATGACCTTGTCAACTATCGCTAATGAGATGCAGAGTAGGCCTTTCCGAGCAAAAAGCCGTGACAACACCACACCTCAACATTCTCAACGCTCAGCCAGATCTGCGATGAGAACACAAAACATGCGATAAGGCGCGTTAGCAGCAGGAAAGTCGGACGACAACCGGCTCCAGACAAGGGAGCCCAGACCACAGCCACACCTGAAGACCAACAGATGCCATGGAGCCACTGATCATGCAGCACGGAGCCCCAAAAGGGCCACAACACCCACTGTCACCACCACCAGGACCGCCACCCCACCCCACCCCACCCCCTATCCCCTCAGACCACCACAGAGGTAGCACAGAGCAAGACAGCGGACCTTCAGAAAACGCACCAACCTCACAGACCCAACACCAGAGAATGTCATTGCCCACTACAGGCTCAACAGGACAACCATCCTACGCATCCTGACCACCATTGCCCACAGGCTGACGGTACCAACACTGCGGACAACCAACATCCCTCCGCAGACAAAGCTGCTGGCTGTGCTGCACATTTGACCTCTGGGACCTTCCAACCAACAACCGCCAGAGTTGGAGGAGTCTCACAGCCAGACCTATAAAAGTTCATCACAACTGTCTTGGATGCCATCATCAGCTTGGTACCCCTGTACCCATACTCCCCCCAAACTGTGCATGAACAGCTGGAGACCAAGCAAGGCGTCTACTCCATAGCTGGCTTCCCGCACGTGTTAGGGGGGCAATTGACTGCACACATGTCCTACTTGTGCCCCCTGGTGACACTGCACATAATTACTTCAACAGAAAGCACACGCATTCCATTAATGTGCAGGCAACAGTGGACCACCTGGGAATCGCCATCAACGTCGTCGCCAACTACCCAGGCAGTGTGCATGATTCCTACTTCTACCGACAGTCCATCATCAACCAGTGCTATCAGGATGGCACCCATGGAAATGCACTGATTGTTGGCAAGTACCAAATATACACACCACACCCCCCAACTCCACAATCATCCAAATCACAACTCTGGGAATGCACACGTCACAGACTCACATTTGACATGCCAAACAACATGCCCACCCACTAGACACAACAGCATAACTTACTGCGGCAACCTGGGCTAGCCATGTACATGAGGCAAGTGACCCATGAATGTGAAGGTACACAATGCCAAGTGTGGCGGAGATGTGCTGGCCAGACTGCAGTATGCAGACCACAGACATATCCATGTCCACATACACTGCTGGTGTATGGAGTGTAGTGGACAGTGGACGCAACCATGTTACCCCAGCCAGTGGGGAAGATCCCAGAAATGTAGCTTGTGATGTCCCCCCCCAGTAAGCGTGTGCGGAGTGGGCTGACCCGGCGTATGCCAGGCCAACATAGGGGTGGGAATAAAAAGCACGTAGATCTGGGCATGGTTGTCTTCCGGAATGCCCAACGTGTCTGCCAGGGCAGCACCTCCCAGCCCGCCATGAGCCTGATGCAGTCGCCATGAGTGGTGTTGCCTGAGAACCTGTGCGCCTGCTGCACCCGGGGCCGCCTGTTCCTGAACCGTCATGCCCGCCCCTGCGCAGCTGTGCTTCACTGCTCACCAGCCGACACCAGCGTGTGTCAAGGAGGGCCCACCAGGTCCCGGCACAAGCCCCAAGCCCGAGGCCCGCGAGCTTAGCAGCCTCCTCAGTCCATCACGGCCTCCGCGACACAGGCTCGCAGTACTCCTTTCTCATTGACATAATCCACCGGCCTACACAGCTGTCAGGTCGGTCACACATTTGGAACTGAGTCTTGATTACTCAATGGCAGAGTACACACTTTGTGGCAGAGTTTATAACACTGTACTCTCTTCGATGTGGTGCCACCAACTCTGTGCATAGCATCCGCACGACACCTGTCTGTGGTCCCTTTCTGACTACTGCCTTCGGCCTACACTGCGGTCGAGTAGGTCACACAGTTGGAACTGAGTCTTGATTTGTGTATGGCAGAGTTCATATCATGGAGAGGAGTAATAGGAAGACGTGGTGCAGTCTGGAGGAAAAAAGGATCCTCGTTATGGAGGTGATCGAACACTGCCAACAACTGCTCTGGTGTCACTAACTCTATGCATCGTGAGCCAACAACGTGTGGCTGTGGGCCTCTGCTGCCTGCTGCCTCTGGCCTACTCTGCGATTGAGTAGGTCACTCATTGGGAACTCAGTCTTGATCTACTTATGGCAGCTTTTATATCATTGTACTGGCCTCATCGCAGACTGCATACCCCTACAGCTCCGGTGCCACTAAATATGTTCCCCGACAGCCATGGACACTTTGTGGTTGAACTTTGGTGGTGACTGAGTCTATGGACTGGGGGTTGTCTTCATCATCGTGTCGGTGATACTGATTTATTGGCGAAAACGAGGCTGTAGCATTGCACTCCTCAATTTTCCGCTTCCGGTTGGCTTCTACCCTCTGCATCATGCCCTGGAGGACACCTTCCGCTGTCGCCCTCAACCCTTCACCACATTCACCTCGGACATCGATGAGTACCGACCCAGCTCGCGTGGCCCATCTCACTGCACTGCAAGTCACCATCCCGTGGCTGTGTGCATGTGCTGGCCGCTGTGCATCCAGGGTCACTAACTCTGTGCAGCGCAAGTCAGGAACCCTTTCTGGTGAGATATTGGCTGGCCTCTGAGACGATGTCCTTGGGGACCTCAACGCCATGTGTCTGTGGCTCTGCGCTGTCCGCTGCCTCCAGATTCAAATGCGATCCACCAGGGCTCACACATCAAATCGAGTTCTGACCGGCCCAGATGTTAAATCACCGCAGGAGGCACACGCCACCACCGCCAGTACCACCTCCAAATGCCAACTGCCAGAGTCAAAACAGCCGTACTGGCAGACTAATGGAGATTCTCACACCTGTCGTGGATGCCATCATCTGCCTGATACACTCCAGGTGCCACTAACTCAGTTCACCATGACTCATTGACCATTTTTGAAGGAGTTGTGTGCTGTGGTGAGCTCATGCAGCAATGTCACCTCAGACAGTGTGGGAGACCTGGGACGATGATGAGGAAGATAATGCATGTGTAACACACCCCACTGCAGCTGCATCAGGAATAACCTGAAGGGACACAATCCTAGAAAACATTTTCACATGAGCACGCTGTACATAAACACGAGGAGGACAGAGAAAAGGGGTTAGTTCAAGGCGTTTTATTAAGTCAAGCGGGTCTGCTATATATATAAATCATATAGGCCTTTTCTCTGCTCTTATTATTCAGGGCGTGACAGGCTTCTGTGTTTCAAGTCTTTTTCCGGCGGTCTTCCCCGGCATCAGGTAGGTGAAGATACTCGGTTGAGAGAATCCGAATGAACCATACAACAAGGGGAAAAAAAAGAAAAGAAAGAAAAAATATTTAAGGATGGATCCAGTTCTTTATCCTGGTCTTTAAAGGGGAAGGGGGTGAGGGTTGTACACCCGTACCGTCACCATGTGTTTCCTGAGCATGAAAAAAAAGATAGCCCCGGAGTATTAACGGTACCCTCCCTCTCGTACCCCGCACGTACCATAGGGAGCCACGCATCTCCTGATGCGTAGCTGGAGTCTTCGCGGTACCGGACTGGGACCGGCTCCCTCTTCTGCTGTTCACCGGATTTATCTGGGTCCTGCTGCGGCTCTCCTCCGCATCGTTGTTCTTGGTACCTTGGGGATTCCTCGGGGACTGCAACCTCTGCTTCCGCCGCTACGTGGGACGAGTTGGATGACGCTGCCAGATAAACGATGGGGTCCTGTTCGCCTTGGCACAATAACAGCAGCGCGTGACTCGCTTCCTGTCCCTGATTCAAATACCACCGCGATTGTGTAGGCTTCGCTGGAGAAGGCACGTGATGCGGTCACATGGGGTGTGATGTCATCTGGTGCAGGGTCATCCTTAAAGGGATCGTCGGTTTCTATTCCTCTTGTGGACTGTAAACAAAGAACAGGGGAGAGATAAGGGGGAAGATGACCATCGTCCTCTTCAGGTGGCTGATCGTACAAAGGCATCCCCTGACACACGCTCATCTCTAGTCCCCCAACATCAGTGCACTGCAACTCATGGACACTTCTGTTTACAGATTGGGTGACCTCTGAACTTGCTCCGGCTACCACCATGATGCTCTGCAGTTGCTTCTGTAATGCTAGTGTTTTCTGTTTCCGTTTTAATGGTGTTCACTGTTCAAGTTGTTACGAGCACCAACCACTCCGTGCTTACACTGACCCCACACCCATTCAGCACAGACATCACTCTACATGTGACCCTGCCAATAACAGGGCCGGACGCACGTGCCCGTCGCCAGTTCCACATGCTATCTGCATGTATCCATGTGGTCATGATGTATGCATGAGGGCCCCGGGGCCTACAACATTACCTTGTGCTGTGTACAGCGGACTCAACCATGTCACTGCTGGCAGCAGGTAAGACCTTGGACATGTAGCTTTGTCGTCACCCACTCAATGCGTAAGAGGAGTGGACTGGGCCGTCGTACGGAGGTCCAGCATGGGGGTGTGAATGATGATTCCAGGGCTCTGGGCGTGGTTCATTGCAGGATACGTGCACATGTATCTGTATCTGTCGCGCTGTGGGTCTCCTTTGTGGGGTATATGTGGTCTCTGATGGGACTTGAACACCCATGTATGTGATCTACTTCAGCTTCCATGAGCTCTGACCCCACCCGCACCTGTTCGGCCACCTCCTTTTGGCATTCTGACACTTGGCATTGGAATGCGATGTGTGCCTAGGTGAAGTGTTGGGAGCCAGCCGTGGTGGCAGGTGCTTCCTGCTGTGTGGTCTGTGCAGGGGTTGGGGTCTCCTCTGTGTAGCTTGGCTGCCCTGCTCCTGGGGGTGGGTTGATGTCCATGAGTTGTTGTTGGGTGTCGGTGTCGAAGGTGTGGTCGTCCTCTCCAACATCACTGATGAGTAGTCTGGTCTGTTCTGCTGTAGGTGTTGTCTGTCCCTCTGCAATGTGAAGGGAAGACGCATGTTGACAATGTGTTGACATGTATGTTGGCGCATTGTTCTAGTTTACATGCAGACTGTTGACTATGTTCATTTTGACTGTTTGGGAGGTGCTGTATATTTGATGCTGGACAGTGGACATTTGGACTACATGACGGATGTGTGGTTGTACACGTGCATTTCCATCTCACAGTTTCCCGCTATGTTAGATGTGATTGGCCAGTTTCTGTGCATGAGCGGACCCAGTTGTGTCCTCTGTTCTGCGGTGTCGGTGTTGCACTTTGTGCCACATTGTTGTCGGATGTGCTGTTATTACTATATGTGTGTGCTGCAGTGTGCCACGGGGATCAGGGACATGATCCAGGGTCATTGTGGGTGTGTAGTGTGCTACACATCTCTGTGCATGTGTGACATTGTGCCCATCTCCCCCATTCCCCCAGGCCCTGGTCGTGACTTACCATGTTGATGTTGTGTCAGGTTCGATCGAGCTGTGTCCAGACTCCCAACTGCTTGCTCCATCTCCACTCTGATGACTGTGGCCTCCGTTTCCACCAGCTCCTCCTGTGGCGCAGGACTCCCATCTCTTGTCGCCGTTGCTGCCTTCCTGTTGGCAGCCGGTTTGTGCTTGGTTTGTCTTTTCACATCATGCCAGCACCTCCTGCCCTCCTCCATAGACCTCCTTGACACTCTGACTGCATTCACGTTTGTCATTTTGACGTTCAGTGGGTGGTAGTATTCTATCACCTCATTGACGCTGATCTGGTGTTCCTGCGGACTGCACCCCGTCTGCTTCTTCCTTTTCTCCTTGGCCTTCCCCGACCACAAGGTTCCTTGCTGGTGGTCTGTGAGGCTTGTTGGGTTCGCGTTGGACTCTGCACTCGGTCTGGGTCTCCCTTTTATAGTGCATTTTTCCGCATGATGTGTGGGAATTGCAGGCCTGTCGCTGGTTTTTGCTGATTTTTGTATCGCTATTTGCCTCATCGCAGCTTTTTTTGTATTCGTGTTTCGCTTTTTTGCGGTTGGTGGCGCGTTGACTTTATCATGGTCATTTGACGCGTTATCCTGAGCCTATCACATGGTACCGCCGGCTTGAGAATACAACGTTACCACAGTGGTAATTTCCCACGATAGACTGCGATGTGAAGAGTTGCGTTAAGCTAATTTTGCAATGAATATCACACGTTCTTGAGAATATCTCCCACTGTCTTTAAAGCAGCAAGAATTTCCCTAGAGTCCAGCGGCCTCATGAGATATTCCCTGTGTTCATCCACCAGCCATGGCAACCAAATGTGCTCTAGGTATTCTAGAGTTGCTGCCCCATCGGCAGCCGCTCTACAGCAGTACAAATCTGAATAGTACTGGCTAAATCTGTCTGCGATTTCCACTGGGTCCCTTAGCAGCGCATCTGTTGCGGCACGCAGCTCGGTCACACTAGATGACTCCTTTCTATACCACAGCAGGGAGGATAAGACAGATCCAGGTCCTTCCCTGCACCATATGTTCTGGCAACTGCATACTTACCCATGTGTTTGACCTCACTGTCAGCAGTTTGATAGTATTTTTCCAGTGTTTTTTAGCTCCTCTGCGGCCTGGTCATCCTCTCCAGTCAAGGCCACTCGCTCTAGGTTGACCAAACGCTTCTCAAGGGTTGTCAACTCACCTCTCAAAGATTGGAGAACCCCAGAGTGCTTAGATATGGCTATCCCTTGAATGTAGACCTTAAAGGTCTCCCACACCATGGAAAACTGACTTACAGACCCACAATATATTTAAAAAAAAGACTTTATGGCATTGGACATCTCAGATTTGAACATGCTGTCTAGCAGCGAGTATGGTGGGAACCACCAAGAGTAAGGGGCAGGTCTCTTCTGTGGGCTCTCAATGCCTAACAGGATTGGCAATGGTCTGAGTAAGATCGGGATGGATCGTGCAATCTCGTATCTGGGAGTACAAAGATCTGGAGGTGAGCCAATAGTCAATTCTGGTGTGAAGGTCATGTGGGGCAGAGTATTGGGTGAAAAGCCCCACCCCCGGAGAGCACATGCACCAGACGTCCAGCATTCCAAGTAGGGTAGTTCTTCGATGTTTGTTGGACCGGGCCACCGGATCAGTCCAGTGCTGGGTCCAGCACACAGTTAAAGACTCCACCCCAAATTTGTGTCATCGAGGTGTCCCCTCTCAACTGCTCCAGCATATCTTGGTAAAACTGCGGGTTGTCAAAATTAGGACCATAAATATTAACAATGAGCAGTTCCGTGCCCTGCCCTCTGCATCTAGAAACGTAGAACATACCCCAGAGTCTGTCTCAATCAACTCCAGAGTATGCCCTGAGCTGGCATTGACCCAAGTAAGCAACCCCCTAGCATGTGTGGGGAAACCTGCCACATGAAAATGGCCGTGCAACCGTCTGCCTGTTAGCATTTTACTGTCCGAGGACAAATGGGTCTCCTGCAAGAGGGCAACATTGATCTTGTGTCTCATAAGATAAGCAATCACTTTACATATCTTCCGAACGTCATTGAGGTCCCTGATGTTCCATGTTAGGAACCGTATTTTACTGCCCTGGCCTTGCGCCATATCTGATTACCATAATTAAACTTACACTTTGCATATCTACCATACTTCCCCAGCTCTCTTCTGTGGAGATGCCTTGCTCGTGAAATGTATAAGTACCATGAGTACACTGTGATTGCAAAACAAACCTCTAAAACTACCCCCCACCCACACCATGCTATCCCCAACTTGGCATAGACGAATGACCTCCCCTCCCCCGCATTTGAACACAATCAAACACATTTTACTGTATCAATCAGAGACGTTTTCTGGAAGAACGTCTTGCAGTGGGTGACACACAGGGTCGGATTTTGCCACTTCACTGCAAAAATGCACTACTGTAATAGAAGTTAGACATTGCCATCTGAGCACATCTAGTACATCCAACCAATAACAACTGGCAGGGTCTCAAAACTGCAAAGGCAGCCTGCCACCCCTCCCCCGATGACCCACCCATCAGGACAAGCCAGATCACACACAATCATCAACTGGCCTTATGACCCAATGTCTGTCACAATAAGCACAAGGCACAGTTTCCAGCATTTGTGTAGGAAAATTCCCTTGGCCTCCAGGCGACAGGTCCCCTCTGCTACATGTAGTGCGTGTCGGAGACCAGCCTCAGGTGTCAGAGATCTCTTTCTTCAAAGATCGAAACTCCTCAGAATCAAGTTGAAGCAATAAAGGGTCCACCTCCTTACATCCCCAACTCTGAATATAGCTACAGAGTGTTAGGGCGATCAGGTGAGGGAAGGAGAGGAAGAGAACAGCGGGGAAAGGGATCCTGTAAAACAAACGATAAACACAATGAAATAACAAACACCTGTATCCTACTCTCATATGATCTCGATAATCACTCCTATGTACCTTGGTATCTGACAGAACTTCCAAAAAATCGTCAAGCCAGGGGAATCTCGCTCTCCGTAAACAGATATCTACAAGGTATAAAGTAACACATTAAAACATATATAAAGACAACAGCTCTCTCGATATATTACTGCAGGCAGACCACATACATACCTTGTATTCTAGCATATAGAAAAGCAATAGAAGTCCAAATGGGAAAAAAGAAAAAAAAGAATAAAACTGTGTGGAGATACTCAGTGTCTTAATCCACAGCATGGATATGGGTTTTCCTGACCATTCTCAATAGCCACATATCCAAAAAGGAACAGAGAATGTTGACTTCTGCTGCAATGAATCTCGAAGAATATTAGTCCAGAGTTTCCCTATTTCCCAATGTTTTTACTTAACATGACATCCTGAAATAAAAAGCCACTCCACTTCAATGATGGAAAAGAAAAAAGAAACCAAAACACACTGTACGGGCTACCGTTTGCGGCAGCTAGAAATGATAAAGCGTGGTATCTCCTCTACTACTGCCCTTGGCTCTAAAGAACCATAGACACGGTACTGCGTGGTTAAACATTCACCACGGCATTCTGCTCCATGCAGGCTACTGATACTCTGCATTCGCAGAGCACAAGTCCAATGTCACTCAGCAATACATAGACACAGTAATACGTGGTTAATCCTTACCACCGCATTCCGCTCTGTTAAGGATTAGTCCATAAACCAGGAATATGGGCCGGCTTGGAATCTCCTGGCCGCCGCACCGTCACCCCACAACAATGCCAGAACTGAATCGGGAATTCCCGATTCCAACTCACCCAATCATAGGATCAGTGCCGGCTTGGTCCAAGTAACGAGAGCAGGAGACGAGCTTCCTTCAGCGCGTAACAGGAAAACAGAAAAGAGCAGCGGCCGGCAGCCTTTAATCTCTCGCAGCCTCGAGAGATGCCAGGAACTCAATAGAATTACGCACACCTGGGTGTGTGTTGCCTTCCGTTTTAAGGGCTCTCCTCTCCGATGGAGTTATGGGAGTTGTAGTTCACACCCCGATTAGGTAGGCGCTACCCGCCTAGAATCCTGACATCAGGTCAACCTACCCTTTCGAAGAAATGTGAATGTCACAGAGTACCACACTGTTAATCTTGCTCTTCCAAGTCACTGCTGGTCGCCTCCGCCAGCTTATCCGAGTCTATGCTCCATCGTCAGATTTTTTGTAGTCCTTTAGGGCTTTCTCCAGGAATTTGGGGTCCATAAAAATCTTTGACTTGCCATTCATGGTAACCCGCAAGCTGGCCGGGTATAGCATTGCATACTCTAAGTCGTGTTCCTGCAGCCGGGGTTTCAAAGGAGCAAACTGCCTCCTGGCGGTGAACCAATAGTCAATTCTGGTGTGCACCCTCAGAGTGAAGTCTGGGAAAAGCAAAATCGAGGAGCCCTCAAATTGTAGGTCACGTCTCTCTCTGGCCTGCCTCAATGCAATGTCCCTGTCCCTATAATTTATTAGTTTGGCAATGACAGGATGCAGCAGCAGGCAAGGGGGGGCCTGGGGCTAAGGGTTTGATGGGCACGCTCAACCACAAACATGGCAAAAAAGGTGTCACAGCCAAGGAGCATAACCAGGAGCTTCTCCATGAAAGTCTCCTTGTTGCCGCAGTCATGAGTTTCCCCATCTGCTTTTGGGCATTGTCCATCTCCGACTGAGCCTGTTCCACTTCCAATATGCATCACTCAGCCATACCCAAACGCTCTACATGTTTGTCCAGTCGCTCAGACATACGGTCCATGCGATAGGCCAGCAAGTCGATTTTGCCATCTATTGTGGACAGACTCAACTGCATTGCAGCCAATATTTGGAGAATGTCCCCAGCAGGCTCCTCGACAGTGTCTTTCTGCTTTTCAGGAGACCTGTCCACACCAGTCTCCCTATGCCTTGACTTGCAGTTTGGGCTGAGTCTTGTCCACCTTACCCATGATGCAAGATAGACCAAGTCACGCTGTCCCAACCCCAGGGCCCTTAGTCGCTCCACACCCAGCACACAGTAGTCGAGGGCTACAGAGCTGTTCTCTCTTGTCTCTGGTATAGGCTCCAAGCCAAATCTGGAGGCCCCCGTCAGGTCAGGAGCGGCCGGTACAAGCACCCCATAAGGCCAAGCAGCGAGGCGTAGGGGGGCGAATCTCTTGAGGGCCACCAACAGAACACGGTAGTGTGTAGACGCGGATTAGCTGGTTTGTGAGATCTGCAGAGTCCGCTCATTAGCAAATTGCCACCCTCACACCCTGGGGAGTTTAAGTATGGCTCATCTCTGCTATTCCTCAATGCAGGGCCGCACTCACCAGCCAGCAGCGACCGTGCCGGGTTTCACCCAGCGGCTCAGAATTCCAGCGTTGCTGCATGTGTTTCTTTGTCTCTGCTAAAATGTTGCACTGGGCCTGCCACGCTCTTGCAGGAAGCCTACTCCACACCCTCCCAGGCGCAGAGGCACAGTAACAGTTTTTCTGTCAGTCTCTCTCATGGCGTGCACGGCCGTGACCCGCCGCCCAGGCCCCACGCCACTGCTCAGATTGCCTCCATGGCGGCAGGCACCGCTGGCCCCAGAGATCGCTGAGAGTGACAGGGGACCCCTCTGCTCAGCAGCGGTAGTCCGAACAGGCCAACGGTACCCTGATCACAGCAGGCGACGCCACCCAGTCATCACCGGCGTTAGACTGCTCCAGCAGGCCACAAGAGGCCCTGCACATCCACCGCACCTTGGTGCTCTTCAGCCGCCAGGAGGGGATCGAGGGGAACAGCCATTACAACGCGGTTTTTACCACGCGTATCCATTACACCGCATGCGCTTTTACAACGCATGCAATGCAAAGAGAAATCGCAGCTATCCAAGTCGCTGTGAGGAAACAGCCTCAGTTTCCTGCGCCCCTCAAAGCAGGAAGGAGTAAGCAGGAACCGGGAGATGACGACGCTGGAGAGGAGAGAGGTAAGGGGGTTTGCGTTTGGAGTGGCGGTTACTTTTGTAGGGTTTAGGGTAGTGTAAAAGTAGTGTTGTAATGCTTGGATTTTGGTTTTTTTTATTTTTACGTTTTAGTTTTTTTTTGTAGTGTAGTGTAGTGTTTTAGAGTTGTTTTAGTGTTTTATGGTCTAGTGTAGTGTTTGTTTAGTGTATTGTATTAGGGTTTAGGGAAGTGTTGTATTGGTTTAGGGTTTAGGGTAGTGTTGTAGAGTTTGTGTAATTTCTAATTCTAATTTAAAACATTTCTAGAGCGCAGCGTGCACCATGCGGTTTCTTGGCGCTAGTAGGCAGGATCGGCAGCTCGGCAACTGAGGGAAAGACAAGAGTGATAGGAATGAAAAGCTAGGCAGGGAAAGCCTGATTGAAGAGGAAAGTTTTCAAATCTTTGCGAAAGGAGGGGTACTGGGTAGCAGAACGGAGATGGTCAGGAAGGGAATTCCAGAATGTTGGAGCCAAGGTGGAAAAGTTGGCCCCGCCCCACTTTTTACGTGTGAAGCGGGGGATCTGAAGAAGGGACTTGGAGGAAGAGCGGAGCTCTCTTGTGGGAACATAGGGTTTTATTAAAGAAGAGATAAAGGCGGGGGCAGTGCCCTGGCGGGCCTGAAAGACCATGCAGCCCGTCTTGAAAAGGGAGCGTTCTTTTACGGGAAGCCAGTGAAGCTCCCGGAGGAGGGGGGTGGAATGGTGATAGCGTGGGAGGCCGTAAACCAGCCGGGCCGCCTGGTTCTGGATCGACTGAAGTCTACGCAGGCTGTAAGCTGGAATGCCGTGATAGAGGGCATTGGCGTAATCAAGCTTTGATATCACCAGGGCGGCCATAATAATCTTGAGTGCCTGAGGGGAAAAGAAGCGGGAAACAGAACGGATGGTGCGGAGAGTGAGGAAACAAGAGGAAACCACGGAGCTGATTTGTGGGTGAAGAGTGAGCTGATTATTCACTTTGACACCCAGTGTTTTGACCGTGGTTGAGGGGGAAGGTACGGGCCCGAGAGAGGGGGGCCAGAAAAGAGAGTTCCAGGGGCTGGATGAACCACCGGTGAGAACCAATTCGGTTTTATCCGGGTTCAGTTTAAGGTGGTTGTGGTTCATCCAGTCCCTGATGAATGTCATAGTAGACTGGAAATTAGAGACAGAAAGGGGAGAAGGGGACAGATCAAAGATGAGCTGGAGATCATCCGCGTAGTTATACACGGTGACCTCAAGCTGCTGGAGCGCGTAGATAAGAGGGAAGATATAGAGGTTGAAAAGCAGGGGGGAAAGAGAGGATCCCTGGGGAACACCACAAGTGACAGGGAGGGGAGTGGCAGGAAAGTCACCTAGCCGCACTGCCTGAGTGCGGTCCCTCAGAAAGGAGGAGAGCCAGACCTGGGCTGATCCCCCGATTCCAGCCGCCCTGGCACGGGACAGTAAGATGGTATGGTCCACCGTGTCAAAGGCGGCGGACAAGTCAAGGAGGACCAGTGCCTGGAGTTTGTTATCATCCATACCCTTTCTGAGGTTGTCTAGGACTGAGACCACAACTGATTCGGTCGAATGTCTGGGACGGAAACCGGCCTGGCGAGATGCCAGCCCCCCATTGGTCTCAATATGGGCGCTGAGTACCGCGGTGACGTGGCGTTCCAGCACCTTGCCCAAGAAGGGCAGCAGGGAGATGGGGCGATAGTTGGCCAAGATGGAAGGGTCCGCGCCAGGTTTCTTCAAGATGGGTACTATAGTGGCTGCCTTTAGCGCGGGGGGCACTACACCCTGTGCTAGAGAACTGTTGAGGAAGGCGATGGGGGGTTCAGAGCAGCAGGAGTAAATTTGCTGCAGGATACGAGCCGGGCAGACATCCGCCGGAGACCCCGACTTCACTTTGGGAAGAATCTCCAGAAAAGATTCCTGAGTAAGGGGGGGAATGGAGGTGAGAGGGCATTGAACAGTGGGGGGGGGCAGGATCAATGAATGCAGGTGAAGGTGGTGAAATGTTGGCCTTGATGGTAACGATCTTATCCAGGAAGTAGGCGTTGAGTTGATCACAGAGCAGCTGGGAGGGGTGGATTTGGGGTGAGGTTCGATCTGAGAATGCCAGGTCATTCACTATGCCAAAAATTTCCCTGGGTTTATTTTCGGCAGACGTTATTTGTGCAGAGAAATGGGTGGTTTTTGCAGCGAGAATTGCTATTTTATATTTGGCCAGTGATGTGAGGAAGTGAGTTTTTGATAAAGGACAGTAATTTTTCCTCCATTGCCTCTCCGCCCGTCGGACGCTCAGTTTGAGCTCTTTCAGGTGGTCGTTAAACCATCTGTTGGAATCCTTAGGTCGACGGATGGAAATGCGACGTAAGGGAGCCACTGACTCACAGCCACCAGCCAGCCAGGTGTTTATGGCCTTGGCTTGAGAGGTAGATGATAAGCCAGAGAGGGTGGGAGTGGAATTTCGAAGCAGGGAGTTCAGGGAGGGAAGATCCAGTTTGTTCCAGTTACGCGCCCAGGTGTTTTTGGCATGCGAAGTTTTTGATACCGGGTTGCGGAGAATGGAGAGGGAAATGAGGGCATGGTCAGACCAGGGGCAGGGAGAGACTGCTGCCGAAGCCACTGGGAGGTTGAGGGACCAGACCTGGTCGAGTATATGCCCATGGGAGTGAGTAGGGACAGTTATATGTGGAGCAAAGTTGAGAGACAGGAGAGATTCTGTGAATTCTTTGGAGGCCGTACACTCATGAGGGTCTGAGGGCCAATAATTGAAGTCCCCCAGCACCAGGACCGAGGCGTAGTTAACCACCAAATTGGCCAACAGGTCTTGGAATGCCGGTAGGAAGGAGGGCGAAGGCTAAGGAGGGCGGTACATTAGAAGGCAAGTAATAGGAGGGGAGGATAGAAGAGAACGGACAACCAAAAAGTCAGCAGGGGGGATAGGGGGAAAGGGAAGTGATTGAAAGTTCAATTCCGACCAAGCGATTAAGGCGACCCCACCACCGGCCCTGCCTGCTGGGCGGTCGGTGCGTAAGGCCACATAGGACGGGGGTAGGGTGGCCAGGAGAACAGGAAGTGAAGAATCACAATACCAGGTTTCGGTCAGGAGCAGTAGGTCAGGTTTCTCTGAATCGAGTAGAACGAACAGCTCGTGGTGGTGTTTGACCGCTGACCTGGTGTTGAGTAGGAATACAGACAAAGGCGGAGTGGTGGGATGAGGGTCAGGTGGAAGGGGACATGGTAACGGGGAAGTATGCAACGGAGGATGTGTTGTCGTGAGGGAGGAAGAAGAAGAAGCGAGGCCCAATGCGGAGACGAGCCTGCGGGTAGGATCGGGGAGTGGCCAGTGGCCTTGAAGGGCAATGAGTTCTTTTGAGGAATAAGACATCATTTTGGCATAAAGTCGTGCCCCTTGCCCCGTCCGGCCGCGGACGGGCGCAGACGGGCTTGCCTTGTGCGCGCCTTCGGCGCGCAATCGATGCGCCCGCTGCGCTCGTCCGCTGCGCGTCCTATCAAGACACATGATTTATAGCGCCAGGAAGTTGGAGGGGGCGTGGCCAACCGAGGGGGCGTGTCTGATTACCGCGCCGCGCCCTCGAGAATGGCTGCCAAGAAGGGAGTCGTTGCAGCGTGAAGCGCTGTTCAGGGTGCTAGGAGTGCAGGTGGGTGGGGGGGATAGTCACAAGCACAGTATCACAATCAATTTTAAAAGGTTTTTAAAATTTGCGTAATTCCTCGCTCCCGGCTTTCCGCCTCAGGAGTCTTACCGTTAGTGCGACGCCTAGCGTCGGCGCGCACTATATATGTGATCTGGCGAGGGGGCGTGGCCAACCGAGGGGGCGTGTCTGATTACCGCGCCGCGCCCTCGAGAATGGCTGCCAAGAAGGGAGTCGTTGCAGCGTGAAGCGCTGTTCAGGGTGCTAGGAGTGCAGGTGGGTGGGGGGGATAGTCACAAGCACAGTATCACAATCAATTTTAAAAGGTTTTTAAAATTAGCGTAATTCCTCGCTCCCGGCTTTCCGCCTCAGGAGTCTTACCGTTAGTGCGACGCCTAGCGTCGGCGCGCACTATATATGTGATCTGGCGAGGGGGCGTGGCCAACCGAGGGGGCGTGTCTGATTACCGCGCCGCGCCCTCGAGAATGGCTGCCAAGAAGGGAGTCGTTGCAGCGTGAAGCGCTGTTCAGGGTGCTAGGAGTGCAGGTAGGTGGGGGGGATAGTCACAAGCACAGTATCACAATCAATTTTAAAAGGTTTTTAAAATTAGCGTAATTCCTCGCTCCCGGCTTTCCGCCTCAGGAGTCTTACCGTTAGTGCGACGCCTAGTGTAGTGTAGTGTTTTAGGGTTTAGGGTAGTGTAGTAGTGTTTGTGTAGTGTAGTGCATTAGGGTTTAGGGTAGTGTAGTGTTTGTGTAGTGTAGTGTTTTAGGGTTTAGGGTAGTGTACTGTTTTAGGGTTTAGGGTAGTGTTGTAGAGTTTGCGTAGTGTAGAGTTTTAAGGTTTAGGGTAGTGTAGTAGTGTTTGTGTAGTGTAGTGTTTTAGTGTTTAGGGTAGTGCTGTAGTGTTTGTGTAGTGTAGTGTTTTAGGGTTTAGGGTACTGTAGTGTTTTAGGGTTTAGGGTAGTGTTGTAGTGTTTGTGTAGTGTAGTGTTTTAGGGTTTAGGGTAGTGTTGTAGTGTTTTAGGGTTAAGGGTACTGTTGTAAAGTTTGTGTAGTGTAGTGTTTAAGGGTTTAGGGTAGTGTTGTAGTGTTTGAGTAGTGTAGTGTTTTAGGGTTTAGGGTAGTGTTGTAGTGTTTGTGTAGTGCAGTGTTTTAGGGTTTAGGGTAGTGTTGTAGTGTTTGTGTAGTGTAGTGTTTTAGGGTAGTGTCAGGGGGTTGTGCAGGGTAGTGTAGTGTAATTGTAGGGAGAGGACTTGGGGTCGGGGGAGGGTTGTGCAGGGGTAGTGTAGAGTCACTTACCTTGAAAACTTTTACCACGAGTATAGCTTTACCACACATGCCTTTGCGTTGCAATGGCATGCGTGGTAAAAGCACACTCGTGGTAAAAGTTTGCGATGTAATTTCGTTGTCATTGACATCGCGTAGTAAAACCCACATTGTAATGGGACGCGTGGTATTAGTATGCGATGTAATGATATACATCCGGGGATCGACAGCCACACAAGCAGAGAGTGCTCCTCAAATACTCTATAGGGCATCGCACGAGCAAATGATTTACTGCTCGGATGTCAGGCTACCTGTCGGATAGTTACGATGGCTTGTGGAGCTCGCTCAAAATGCGGCCATCTTGAGTCCAGGCAAGCTCCACCCCCGCATCAGCATATTTATAGATCACGCAATTCATTTTTTTGAGATTTTAGACTAAGGGACGAATGTATATGTTAATGGGGGGATAAAAACTATCCCTGGGGAACTCCACAGTCAAGGCAGGCTTGGGAGGAGAGGAATGGGGTTCCCTGGACTGACAGGGAGCGGTCTTTCAGCAATTATCTGATCGAATCAAGTGCTGAACCCCTCATGCCTGCAGCCTTGACATGCTATTGGTTGTATGATTGCAGTAGCACAATGGTTTAACAATAAGATTTTCAGGATAATAAAATGTATTGCATAATGGTACTGTCCCTATTGACTTCTATGATATTATATTGGTGAGTTATGAGATGTAGCTGCCTTTATTGATGTGGTGACACCCATAAGCCTGAAATATTGATAATGAGACCTCCGTATATTGGATGTTGTATCTAGTACAGGTGAAGATATTGTCGTTATAGAGTTCAGTGTACACTGGGGTGTAAAGTAATGTGGGTGTGTCACCAAATGTTGATCCAGCAACCTGATGTACCCATTTGAATTTTAAAGTATAATATTTAGCACTCTGCATGTAATAAAAATATGTTTCCTTTATATGAAAAAAAACACTGAATGGACAATGATTTATTGAGTGTTTTGGTTGTGTACCAGCAGGCTGGGGTTACTAGCACCCACCACTTCCCCTGAATATGCCTTGGACTGCTCTGCTTCACTATTCTGAGAGGGTCAAGTGCCACAATGTGGTTCTTGGTTCTCCGTGAACAGACAATTGGGGACTTATTACTTGTTAACTGCTCACATTGCAGGTGGTTGAGTTCATGGTCTTCCCAAAGGCCAGGCCCTGCAGCCAAGCACCACTACCCTTGACCTAAGGCAGTGTGCAGAGGGAGAGCTGGCTGGATATGATCAAACACCTCTAGAAATTCACCGAAAACACAAACGTTAAAGCGATATTGTGGTTAGGTATGCTGATGAAATCTTCTCTTTCATTTAGGGCCACAGCATACCAAAGTCATGGGATTACAACAGCCACCTCCTACTGTAGACACTGCCTGCTTCAAACGAGGGTGAAAAAACATAAGCAGAAAAAATAGGCAGGTGGAAAAATGAAATACAAAACCACAGGGATGTGAAAGGAGAGAAAAAAGGGAAAGGACAATGTCACATCCTAATAATAATGGCAACACGCATGCTTTTCTTATCATGCTGTCATGGTATTTCATTGAATGCATAATGTGCCTTTGAATTTTTTTTGTGCAAGAGGCACTGCTATGCATTTCACATAATTACATGTAATTTTGATTATTGTTTTTTGAATTTTATGTAATTACTCTGTGAGTAATTACATACATTTCTTAAACCCCTAGAGGTGATCCTCATCCAGCTGTCAGAAGTATCACACTTGTGTTTTCACATATGGTTACAAGGACAGCACTTTAGATCCTGAAATCATATTTTACATTTTTGAGGATGTGATGAAACTGCATTGATTTTCTGAGTGATACTTTGCTAATGTGTGTGCTCTAGTTAGATTTCAGATGAGTCTCAGTTCTTCTTTAACTACCTCTTCATCAAATGCCTCTAGGTTCCCTTTCACAAAATGTGTATTTCCTAAATCTAACAAAGACCATAATCTAGATTACAAATGTTTATTTTTTGCCACATGGCTATTAGTTTGCAAGAGTTTAAGTGAATTCTGTTTACAAAATGTCTGCCAAAAAGAAATATATTTTTGAAAACAGGTACAAAGTAGCTGTAAAGGTTGTTGTGTATGAGAAATTTCCTTACGCACATAGTAACATTTGGTCGTGTACTGATACCTGGGAAATCGGGGTACGAGACATCTGTCTACTTGTGATTGGGTGAAGCAGAATTCAATATGGGAATTCTGCTCCGCCAGAATGGTAATCAGTCCATCCATGAACAGTATATATTGAGCGGTAATTCCGGCCATTTACAAAGAATATAATAATGTCAACATGAACCGTCCCTACCTAACTTGCAGGCTTCAGCAAATTCATTTCTTTTTGCATGTTGTTTATTTTACTTTAGTTGATTGTTCTCCTTGTAGACAGCCCAACTCTAGTCGTGACTGTCTTCTCAGGAAAATTAATGGACTGATGATGTTCACGTTTTTCTTAATTTTGATCTTCTTTCTCTTTATTACTAGTCGCTGAGTCCATTAGTGCTTCAACTTGACCCTAAAGTGAGCAGGCCATTACACTATTGTGTTAGGTTTGGATATCCTAACATGCCTCACATCCAACACTAGTCTTTAACATACTGTGCAGGGAACTCACTTTATCTGGAATTGGCTCGCATGTGCAGCTAATTGATGCTTTTTGTGGTGTTAGTTAGTTAATCAATCTCTGTAGTTATTTTGTCAAAATTCGAATCAATTACCAAAGGAAATGTGACAAGAGTTCGGAGTGTTTCAAGTTGGAGATGCAGGGGAGATTTATCATTCTTTCACGCCACACAGCAAGCCACCTTGCTGCTCTGTGAGAAAGGGAATGGAAGGAATGTTCTGTATTCTCCATTATATGGCGCATGCCTGTCCTTTCCCTGTGCTATCGCACTTTTGACTGCCTAGTGCCAATGCAGGCACCCTTGCGTCATTTGCAAGGGAGCCTGCATTTGTGCAGAAAGAGACACTTTCCAGCACAAAAACAATCCTGAGAGGCATTGACCTATTTCTATGTCTCTTCAAAATGCAGCACACATAGAAAGAGGAAAAAACGTGGAGAAATAAAGATATTTCTCCTGATTATGCCTCACCTCATTTTGAGAATGCAGCAAAATCCCTGGGTGGATGCGTGGGAACACCCACACTCCACCCATGGAACACCTCCCTGCCGCAGAGTAATGCAAGGCAGCTATTTGCGATGCCTTATGGTGTTACTTTAGACTTCTCAATCTCTGCAGGGCCATGGAAGGTGACCTGGTGTGGCTTGATAAATCTCACTTAGGTTTTGAGTCGCCCTTGTGCATCCTTGCATAGCACAAGGGCGACTCAAAATCTTGATAAATATGGGCCACAGTGTATTGGATTAGAAATGAAGGGTTCTAGAGATTGCCTCTATCAAGTAACCCAGATATTGAGGATTAGTCTCGGGAGGTGATTGAAATAAGAGGCTTTGGTGAATAACATGTAATGTTTTGGGCTTTTCTGTTTTGTGAATGAATTTATGTACCAGAAACGATCATTGTAATTCATTGATCTAATTCCACTTGCCAATACTCAGAATGGGGTTCTCTAAAGCTGATGATTGTGCAATTAACCTTGTAATTGATGTGGACATTGGAGTCACTAATTCTTTTTTGTCTCTTTGGAAGTCTCTTGATACACTGAGAGATGGGAGTGCATTGCTCCTTGCCAAAGTGCTATGAACTGAAGCCAGCATTTCTATTGGTTTTTACTTTTTTTAATTAATGGAGGCGATTAGGGGCCTTTAGCTTCTCTCTCATTTGCTCCATGACGTCAGATTCATTTCTAATGTTTTCATAGATTTTGTTGAATAATGAATTAGGTTATTATAGGCTGAAAGTTTTTTTAAGTGTGGTTTTAAATAACGCCTTAATGTGTCCCGTTGACAACTTATTTACTTTCTACTTACTTCATCTTAACTTGGAGTTCCTATTTCTGACACCAAATATTTGATCATCTGCTAGACATGGTAGCTGGTCTCAGTTTTATAACCTTCTAGCCACCAGCATTTTAGCGGCGATGCACGTTGTATTATTCACATAAGTTTATGCAAATTAAATAGTGCCACTGGTCTGCCAATGCCATGTTGGCTTTAGGCACCTTTGTCATCTTTGCGTCACTTCACTGGCCCTTTCTCCATTTAGTTAGTGGGCACTTACATTTTACCAGCAGCATTGCGTAACAAGCATTGAAAATGCAATTGGTTTCGCCTTTGATTAAGGTAAAGCCATTTGCTTTGCAAATGGTATTGTATAGCAAAGCTGCTATGAAAGACGCCACGCTTCAAGGTCCAATGAATAAGATTTCGGAGAGAGATTATAAGAACAGCCCCTACAGGTAGGAATCTTGCCTATGGAGAGGGATTTGCGTTTTCTACACTTCACAATCCTTGTATAAGAACTTTCTGCTGGGAAGATTAATCAGGCCGTCCGAGAAAAAATGAAGTGCAAGCCTCAGTCATGTTAGATGAGTCCAGCCAAAGGTTTTGTAGCTGCAAGGAGACATCCCTGGATGAGAAACTGGAAGGCAGATTGAAGTGGACTACCAAGACACAACACGACAGCAGGCAATGTCCTCAAACCAAAAGGATGTGACGAAATGACCAGAGCTGCTAAGCGGGAAGCTGGGGAACGATGTTCGAGTCACGACATTTGCTAACCAATGTGTGATTCTGGGCAAATGACTTAATCTCCCGTGCATTCTAAAAGGCAATGTGTTCCTGTGTGAATGTGCTCTTGGTTAATGTAACTGGGTGTCTTGTAGAGGTCTCTGCTACCCTCTCTAGTTCAGTTTGCTCTGTATGAATTTGCTAAACAAACAGCCAGCAGACCTTGTAGAGCAGGAGCCTATTATATCCGTTTGTGTAGCGCACTCACAGCAAGGAGGTCTCTGTACAGCCCAGTACTGTCCGTGGGGTGGAAAATTATCACTACACACAGAGCGCTGGCAGTGCTGCGCCAAAAAGTTAGATATTGATTGATGTATCTGAGGAATGCTGTGTTCTACCATGCGCAAAGCTGGCAGAGGCACACTTCTGGAGACTCTATAACACGCTGCTTTTACTGTGTCCCCAGACCCTCCCCCCTTCTACACCAACACATGATGCACTGCATAGCTGTGGCGCACCTCATAGAACATTAGAGGCACAGTAGCCCTCTATGATAAAGAACTGTACTAAAACGGAGCATAAACACAACACAACAGCAGGCAATGTCCTTAAAGCAAAAGGATGTGACGTAATGACCAGAGCTGCTAAGCTCTGCACACTACACAACAAACAAGTATCCGTTCATGTAGGGCACACACAGCAATGAGGGCTCTGTACAGCCCAGTGCTGCATTTAAGATTTAAAGCGCATTAAAGAGCAATGCTCCGTTAAATAAATAAAAAACACGTCGTGCCTGCAGTGAAGAGTGGCTCACACAGAAATGAAAAAAGTACTTAGCGGCTAATTAAGAGACACTGTCTCCCACCGCAAGTAAAAGATCCAATCCCGGTGGGCGGGGCCAAAAGTGGACAGGGTGGTAACCCGAAGGGACTAAAAAGCCTCCTGGACAATCATAATATTCGGTTTTGCATAATCGGTGACGCAAAATGACGCGCACCAATGCAAAACACGGGCGGAGCAGAAAGCGAGCTACTTTAATCGTATCGATTCCAAGAAGCCCTCGCAAGGCGAGACCTAAAAAAACAACTCAGGCCAATATGTTGGGTCTGTGACACATGTACTCCAAGACACTCAGTGGAGATGCATGGAATGTATTGTCCAAAATAAAGTTCATAACATTCAACTGCCAATTTAAGGAATGGGAGGGATGGTTGTGATTGTAGCGTGTTTCTCAAATGCACATACACAAAGTGTGAAAATAAATATGGTGATGTTTGAAGCCTGAGGTACACAATCACTCAACTCTCATTGAGAATTATTTCCTGTTCATATTTGTAAACAAAGAGTAGTTCCGCGAAACACGCACTCCCCTCTGCCCCATGGCAGATAGATAAGACATCAGCCCGCGCCCTGCCGAAAGTGATCAGCTGCAGGGAACCCAAAACTAAATTAGCACAATGCATAAAGGACACAACATTTCTCACATGCTGATACTGGAGCTGCCCACCTTTGACCCGGCTGCGGTGCTGACTGTGCAATGAAGGGGTGTGGCTCTCCCACGTGCAGCAGGTGTGGCTCTCATCTGCATGCCACCATGGCTCATTTCCCCTTATGGGTGTAGATGCTCAGGAATGTGGCCTGAGAGTTTCCATTCAAGCTAAAAACGGCCTACCTCACCAAAACATCTAATACTGCCAAGCAACAGGCAAATATACACAGGAATTACAAAGTTTGAGGATGTCCTTTCAGTAAACGCTCACCAGAGGATCAGCGAATGGTTGGACAGATGTCCCTCAAAATAACGGCCAAGTATCTTTTCCAGCTTCTTTCACTCCCCTTACCTCCTCTCCCCATCTTCAGTCTCTCCACTGTCTACGACCTCATTTTATTTCCCCACGTGCCTCCTTATCTTCATTTGCTATAACTATTTTGTCTTCATTGGAATTAGAGCGTGACACAAGGAAGGAGCAGATGCGGCCTAACTTGGAGCACATCACGTGATCTCTCGGTAACTAAAATACGAATCTACCCTTGTGTCGTGTCATGCTAATGACCTGCCCCCGACCCCAGGTCACTACACCTTGGAGATGCGATCCGGTACTCGTGTAAAACGCTCTAATGGCATTGATCCAAGTTTGCGCTATATAAAACTGACGAGAAGAAAAAAAAGAGAAAAAAGGTCTTTCACCGAACTATGGCAAAGAGAAAAGTAAAACAGACAAATCTGCATTTTTCGACCAACTAATGTTGAATAACGTTTTGTGAAAGAAAGAAATGCAGGTGTAGCCTTTATCAACGATTGCATAACATTATAAAAATTCTTATATTACAACTTTACAAGGGAATATAGCGGTGGACTGTTATACCATAATGGCAACTGTGTAACTCAAAGGAAATGTGCCTTTGAAAGAACATGCCCTTCTTGGCAGTCAGTGTGAAGAGGCTCTTTGTACAAAGCCGAAAAATAAAAAATATTTAGGACGACGGAGTCTAGAAAGAGGATGCTACAGAAGGCAGGTCATGGCAGTGTTTAGGAAATCCTGCCACCCAGCAAGCGAGCCAGAGGCTGTAACTAGTTAATACACCGTGAAACCGGCGCACTTGCCATCTACTGCTTCAAGTGTACTTCTTTGAGAAAGGAAAAGGGGTCGAAGAAAAAGCTGGCACTCACATTCAGTCAAACATGGCGGTCTTCCTTAAAGCGGTCCTTAGAGAGGGGTGGCTGACAATAGAGAAGGCTGCAGGTACTGCGCCCTCTTTCTGATCAGCATTCTCGGAAGAGGACATGCGCTTGCATCAGTGCTCTTCTCAAAAGGAAGCGTGGACTCGGCAGAAAGTGGCACCGGCTTAAGATGCCGGTGCAGCACCTTCATATGTGAAACCGTCAGCCAATCGGAAAGCGCAGGGAAGGTAGACAACTCGCACCCCCTTCAGGATTTTTCAGCCCCTCTGATTTGCCCCAGGTCATGCCCACCTTAACTGAAGCATACAGGGCGGTCACGATTGGATCGCAATTGTTTATGGGGGTGCTGCCACTTTAAAAACTACTGCAATAATCATGCAAATTACCATAAAAGTAACACAGCCCTGTCTGTACCTGTTGTCTACTCGAATTCCAGGGAGGAGATAATATGCTGCCACCAGTCTTTAACAAGCGCTCGCCAGGCAGCCGTGTGTTTATTTGTTCATCGCGCTTTCACTTTAAAGTGAAAGCACGATGCAAAAATAAACATGTGGCGCCCTGTCTGCTTTTTTGTCCGGCCCAATCACAGAGCCGGACTGGCGCGGGCAAGGCAGCGTGAAAAAGCCTCTGATAAGAAACATCGTCACGACAGCCGTAATGCAGGCTAGCCAGTCAGGGTGGGCTGGCCAAACAAGCGAAAAGGAGGGAGCATAAAAACCTTATTTCCAATGGTAGCCCACCGTTTAACATAAATGGTGACGCAAGCAAATGGGAATAAGGGGCGGGGCTGCAAGCCCTTTTCAGAAAGTACTCATCTGCAATAAATCTCGCCGAGCAAGCTACGCATGTCCGCAGCAACGCTAGGCGAGACCTAAAAACCCTTTGAGTGGAGCTGACCTGGCAGCTGTGCTGATTAAGGAGTACTGCTGCCCAGTCAGAGACTTGATTAGCTCACTACACATCCCCTTCTTCCCATCACTTCACCAGCCACTGTTGAGATGATTAATTAATTATAGGCTTCAGACTTACCATATTGGACGGAGGAAAGTGCAGTCACCAATGGGTAGTCCCTCATCACAGCAACAGACTCCTATTGCAGCGGCCAAAAGGCAAATGACTGGCCTGTGTCCAGTGTTTCGTTAGTTCTAAAGGGTGGTCATCACAGTGTATCTTTTAAAGGAGGGATGGGTTTTGGGGCAATGGCTATAGTCCCATAACAGTCTGCCTATTGTACTGTGTTAAAAAGATATAGTATCCATTACTTAGAATTTTAGTTAAGGGATGTTTCTTTTACATCACATTTGTTCTAGTGATGCCACCCGTTTACTCTTTTCTTAGGATGGGTCTTCGATTAGTTCTTGTGGTGGTCATCACAGTTGGTCCCGTACCCATAGTATGGGTGTGAGTAACAGCCCTTTTCTCTTTTACGTTTAGTTACTCCCACATGGGGGTATGTAATCTCCACAAGGGGGTTGGGACATGGGTTAGTTCCCATACATATGTACCTAGGTTAACTCTTATCGGGGTTGGATATGGGTTTTATCCCTGTACAGTTGCGCGCAGTACAATTGTACATTCCTTCAGGGGTGTTTCTATGAGTGACAACCCATTTGTCTTTGTTTCCCTTATTCTTGGGGTTGAGGTTGTAGGCTATGCTATTTTTGGCGCAACTCTATGTTACGCTTTTTGGCATTTGTGTTGTGGGGTCTCACTCTTACGTTATAGTACTTAACCTTACAGATAATGATAAAATGCTACAAATTGCATTTCTTTTAATGCTACGATTTGCTCATGCTTCAAATTGTTTTATAATTTCTTATTTGGGAGCATGGGGGATATTGTTGCTCAAATGTTTGTATGCTGTATCTTATCCATCCTTTCTTGTCTTAATGGTTCTCTGTCTTATGATGCTCTGTCTTTATTGATGCGTTTTAGAGCTTCGCACCATTATTCATTTTTCCTGTTCATAGTTCTTGCCTGTTGTAATATATCTTCATTTTTCGTTTTCTTTGAAGAAAAAGGGATAATGTTATATCCTACTCAGTTGTATTTACATGTACTCTAGTTGTATTTACATGTATTCCAGCCCTGCTGCCTCTAGCTGCTCAGCCAGAGTGTGAGATGGTCATAGAATGTTGGTGTGCCTGTGATGCGTGGAATGCCTGGGTGTCTGAGTGGATGAGTGTTGGCAGTTAGAGATGGACTGGGCAGCTAGTCAGGCTGCTCCTGGTGGGGCTAGTACCAAATCAGTGCTGCCTGGACTCAAGATATCTGTAACTTGACCTAAGACTAAATAACAAAGACTTGAAAATACATCCTGGCTCCTGGTGTCTACCTTCACAGGACACAACATATTTTTTTTGAAGAGGCAGGACACGTATAATGTATGAAAGATGGTTTATTAAGAAATCAGGAACAGACCGCTGGAACACCAGCCGCTCTCCAGTTCAACTCCTCTCCCTCTGCTCTCTACATTCTACAAAAGCATCATAGCAGGCAGGTTGCTAAGGAGCAGTAAGTGTTCCACATCATCATATAAATTATACATGAATTAATGTTACACAGTGGGAAGAACATAACACATCTCCCCTCTCAATTTTTTATTTTTTTTAAAAACAATTGACATTATGAACATATGTAATCCTCATAATTTTTAGGCACAACACGTAAGCGTCCAGAACTAGTTGTGACTGTTGGAGTAGATACACCACTTGGACGAGGAACAACTTTGCATGTGTTAGTATCTTTTTGAGAATTTGAAGACACAGCAACCTCGGTGTCAGAACATGGTGACACTTTTCTGGTGCTCCACCAATTACCATCTGATTTTCCCCTTTACAAGAACGACCTTCTTGGGCGAAGACCATTTCGAGCAACGTTTTCTAGCTTTGTCCCCCACGAACACTCGTACAAACATTCCCTGCGTAAACAAACATTTGGATTTCACGATTTTCTTATTGTGTCTGTGACAGTAAGCTTTTTGGTAATTGTCCACTCTGTATCGTACTCGACTTAAATTCATATCATGTTTTCCGGCTCTGTTCATCCAAGCTGGTACAGCTACTGAACATGGTACTCTGCCCTTGAGTAAGGAAAAAGGTGTCTCTTTTGTCACCGAATGAGGAGTGGTGCGATATGACCATAACATAACCTTGATTTGTTTCCTCCAAGTCTCTCCACTCATACACGCCATTTGGACACACTCCACCAAAACTCTGTTAAAGCTTTCTACGAGGCCATTTCCCCTTGGAATGGAAACAGGTGTTCTAGTGTGTTTGATACCCTACTTGACAAGAAATGTTTCAAATTCCTCTGAAATAAATTGAGGTCTATTATCAGTGACGATCTCAGCCGGACAACCCTCCCTTCTGAAAATATCCACACAAAATGAAAGGGTCCAAAACGTAGTGCCCCTCAACAGGCAAGGGTCCTAAACGTAGTGCGCCTCACCACGTTTTGGGCCATTTGCCTGTCGCGGGTACTTGGGCCTCCCACACGAGTGAGGCACCATTTTTATCGGGAGAGCTGGGGGAACGCTGGGTGGTGGTAAATTTGTGTGAGCCCGGTGATGCCACAACTTTCCCACACAAAAAGGTGTGAAAAGGGTGAATTTTTTAGCTAAATTTGAGGTTTGCAGGGCATTCTGGGTAAGGAAACATTGGGGGATCCACGCAAGCCATACCTCCCTGGAAGCCGCCGGGTGTCTAGTTTTCAGAAATGTATGGGTTTGGTAGGTTTCCCTAGATGGCCGCCGAGCACCGGGTCAAAAACCCAAGTGACCCCCTTGCAAAACCAGGTGGTTTTGCGATAGGCCATTTTGATGTCGCCTCACTACGTTTTGGGCCCTTGCCTGCCGCGGGTACTTGGGCCTCCCACACGAGTGAGGCACCATTTTTATTGGGAGACCCGGGGGAACGCTGGGTGGTAGGAAATTTGTGTCAGCCCGCTGATGCCACAACTTTCCCACACAAAAATGTGTGAAAAAGGTGATTTTTTTTTAGCTACATTTGAGGTTTGCAGGGCAATCTGGGTAAGGAAACGTTGGGGGATCCACGCAAGCCATACCCCCCTGGAAGCCGCCGGGTGTCTAGTTTTCAGAAATATATGGGTTTGGTAGGTTTCCCTAGATGGCCGCCGAACACCGGGCCAAAAACCCAAGTGACCCCCCTTGCAAAACCAGGTGGTTTTGCGATAGGCCATTTTGATGTCGCCTCACTACGTTTTGGGCCCTTGCCCGCCGCGGGTACTTGGGCCTCCCACACAAGTGAGGCACCATTTTACCGGGAGAGCAGGGGGAATGCTGGGTGGTGGTAAATTTGTGTGAGCCCGGTGATGCCACAACTTTCCCACACCAAAATGTGTGAAAAAAATGATTTTTTCAGATAAAATTGAGGTTTGCAGGTGATTCTGGGTAAGGAAGCGTTGGGGGATCCATGCAAGCCATACCTCCCTGGAAGCCGCCGGGTGTCTAGTTTTCAGAAATGCATGGGTTTGGTAGGTTTCCCTAGATGGCCGCCGAGCACCGGGCCAAAAATCCAAGTGACCCCCCTTGCAAAACCAGGTGGTTTTGCTATAGGCCATTTTGATGTCGCCTCACAACGTTTTGGGCCTTTGCCTGCCGCGGGTACTTGGGCCTCCCACACAAGTGAGGCATCATTTTTACCGGGAGACCTGGGGGAACGCTGGGTGGTGGTAAATTTGTGTGAGCCCGGTGATGCCACAACTTTCACACACCAAAATGTGTGAAAAAAGTGATTTTTTCAGCTAAAATTGAGGTTTGCAGGGGATTCTGGGTAAGGAAACGTTGTGGGATCCACGCAAGCCATACCTCCCTGGAAGCAACCGTGTGTCTAGTTTTCAGAAATGCGTGGGTTTGGTAGGTTTCCCTAGATGGCCGCCAAGCACCGGGCCAAAAACCCAAGTGACCCCCCGTGCAAAACCAGGTGGTTTTGCGATAGGACATTTTGATGTCGCCTCACTACGTTTTGGGCCCTTGTCTGCCGCGGGTACTTGGGCCTCCCACACAAGTGAGGCACCATTTTTACCGGGAGAGCTGGGGGAACGCTGGGTGGTGGTAAATTTGTGTGAGCCCGGTGATGCCACAACTTTCCCACACCAAAATGTGTGAAAAAAGTGATTTTTTCAGCTAAAATTGAGGTTTGCAGGGGATTCTGGGTAAGGAAACGTTGGGGGATCCATGCAAGCCATACCTCCCTGGAAGCCGCCAGGTGTCTAGTTTTCAGAAATGTGTGGGTTTGGTAGGTTTCCCTATGTGCCGGCAGAACTAGGGTTCAAAAACTACAGCTAGTCACTTTGCCAAAAAAGGGTCATTTTTCACTGCAAAATTGAGGTATGGCCACGTTGCGTTTTGCGCCATTTCCTGTCGCGGGCACTAGGCCGACCCGCACAAGTGAGGTACCACTTTTCTCGTAGGACTTTGGGGAACGCGGGATGGGTGGAAATTTGTGGATCCACACAGATTCCAGAACTTTCCATCACAGAAATGTGGGGATAATGTGTTTTTTTTGTCAATTTTTTACGTTTGCAAGGGATTCTGGGTAAAAGACCATGGTGGGAGGCACTCAAGTCACCCCATCCTGGATTCCCCTGGGTATCTAGTTTTCAAAAATGTATATGTGTTGGTGTGCCTGTGATGCGTGGAATGCCTGGGTGTCTGAGTGGATGAGTGTTGGCAGTTAGAGATGGACTGGGCAGCTAGTCAGGCTGCTCCTGGTGGGGCTGGTACCAAATCAGTGCTGCCTGGACTCAAGATATCTGTAACTTGACCTAAGACTAAATAACAAAGACTTGAAAATACATCCTGGCTCCTGGTGTCTACCTTCACAGGACACAACATATTTTTTTTGAAGAGGCAGGACACGTTTAATGTATGAAAGATGGTTTATTAAGAAATCAGGAACAGACCCCTGAAACACCAGCCGCTCTCCAGTTCAACTCCTCTCCCTCTGCTCTCTACATTCTACAAAAGCATCATAGCAGGCAGGTTGCTAAGGAGCAGTAAGTGTTCCACATCATCATATAAATTATACATGAATTAATGTTACACAGTGGGAAGAACATAACACATCTCCCCTCTCAATTTTTTATTTTTTTTAAAAACAATTGACATTATGAACATATGTAATCCTCATAATTTTTAGGCACAACACGTAAGCGTCCAGAACTAGTTGTGACTGTTGGAGTAGATACACCACTTGGACGAGGAACAACTTTGCATGTGTTAGTATCTTTTTGAGAATTTGAAGACACAGCAACCTCGGTGTCAGAACATGGTGACACTTTTCTGGTGCTCCACCAATTACCATCTGATTTTCCCCTTTACAAGAACGACCTTCTTGGGCGAAGACCATTTCGAGCAACGTTTTCTAGCTTTGTCCCCCACGAACACTCGTACAAACATTCCCTGCGTAAACAAACGTTTGGATTTCACGATTTTCTTATTGTGTCTGTGACAGTAAGCTTTTTGGTAATTGTCCACTCTGTATCGTACTCGACTTAAATTCATATCATGTTTTCCGGCTCTGTTCATCCAAGCTGGTACAGCTACTGAACATGGTACTCTGCCCTTGAGTAAGGAAAAAGGTGTCTCTTTTGTCACCGAATGAGGAGTGGTGCGATATGACCATAACATAACCTTGATTTGTTTCCTCCAAGTCTCTCCACTCATACACGCCATTTGGACACACTCCACCAAAACTCTGTTAAAGCTTTCTACGAGGCCATTTCCCCTTGGAATGGAAACAGGTGTTCTAGTGTGTTTGATACCCTACTTGACAAGAAATGTTTCAAATTCCTCTGAAATAAATTGAGGTCTATTATCAGTGGCGATCTCAGCCGGACAACCCTCCCTTCTGAAAATATCCACACAAAATGAAAGGGTCCAAAACGTAGTGCGCCTCAACAGGCAAGGGTCCTAAACGTAGTGCGCCTCACCACGTTTTGGGCCATTTGCCTGTCGCGGGTACTTGGGCCTCCCACACGAGTGAGGCACCATTTTTATCGGGAGAGCTGGGGGAACGCTGGGTGGTGGTAAATTTGTGTGAGCCCGGTGATGCCACAACTTTCCCACACAAAAAGGTGTGAAAAGGGTGAATTTTTTAGCTAAATTTGAGGTTTGCAGGGCATTCTGGGTAAGGAAACATTGGGGGATCCACGCAAGCCATACCTCCCTGGAAGCCGCCGGGTGTCTAGTTTTCAGAAATGTATGGGTTTGGTAGGTTTCCCTAGATGGCCGCCGAGCACCGGGTCAAAAACCCAAGTGACGCCCTTGCAAAACCAGGTGGTTTTGCGATAGGCCATTTTGATGTCGCCTCACTACGTTTTGGGCCCTTGCCTGCCGCGGGTACTTGGGCCTCCCACACGAGTGAGGCACCATTTTTATTGGGAGACCCGGGGGAACGCTGGGTGGTAGGAAATTTGTGTCAGCCCGCTGATGCCACAACTTTCCCACACAAAAATGTGTGAAAAAGGTGATTTTTTTTTAGCTACATTTGAGGTTTGCAGGGCAATCTGGGTAAGGAAACGTTGGGGGATCCACGCAAGCCATACCCCCCTGGAAGCCGCCGGGTGTCTAGTTTTCAGAAATATATGGGTTTGGTAGGTTTCCCTAGATGGCCGCCGAACACCGGGCCAAAAACCCAAGTGACCCCCCTTGCAAAACCAGGTGGTTTTGCGATAGGCCATTTTGATGTCGCCTCACTACGTTTTGGGCCCTTGCCCGCCGCGGGTACTTGGGCCTCCCACACAAGTGAGGCACCATTTTACCGGGAGAGCTGGGGGAATGCTGGGTGGTGGTAAATTTGTGTGAGCCCGGTGATGCCACAACTTTCCCACACCAAAATGTGTGAAAAAAATGATTTTTTCAGATAAAATTGAGGTTTGCAGGTGATTCTGGGTAAGGAAGCGTTGGGGGATCCATGCAAGCCATACCTCCCTGGAAGCCGCCGGGTGTCTAGTTTTCAGAAATGCATGGGTTTGGTAGGTTTCCCTAGATGGCCGCCGAGCACCGGGCCAAAAATCCAAGTGACCCCCCTTGCAAAACCAGGTGGTTTTGCTATAGGCCATTTTGATGTCGCCTCACAACGTTTTGGGCCTTTGCCTGCCGCGGGTACTTGGGCCTCCCACACAAGTGAGGCATCATTTTTACCGGGAGACCTGGGGGAACGCTGGGTGGTGGTAAATTTGTGTGAGCCCGGTGATGCCACAACTTTCACACACCAAAATGTGTGAAAAAAGTGATTTTTTCAGCTAAAATTGAGGTTTGCAGGGGATTCTGGGTAAGGAAACGTTGTGGGATCCACGCAAGCCATACCTCCCTGGAAGCAACCGTGTGTCTAGTTTTCAGAAATGCGTGGGTTTGGTAGGTTTCCCTAGATGGCCGCCAAGCACCGGGCCAAAAACCCAAGTGACCCCCCGTGCAAAACCAGGTGGTTTTGCGATAGGACATTTTGATGTCGCCTCACTACGTTTTGGGCCCTTGTCTGCCGCGGGTACTTGGGCCTCCCACACAAGTGAGGCACCATTTTTACCGGGAGAGCTGGGGGAACGCTGGGTGGTGGTAAATTTGTGTGAGCCCGGTGATGCCACAACTTTCCCACACCAAAATGTGTGAAAAAAGTGATTTTTTCAGCTAAAATTGAGGTTTGCAGGGGATTCTGGGTAAGGAAACGTTGGGGGATCCATGCAAGCCATACCTCCCTGGAAGCCGCCAGGTGTCTAGTTTTCAGAAATGTGTGGGTTTGGTAGGTTTCCCTATGTGCCGGCAGAACTAGGGTTCAAAAACTACAGCTAGTCACTTTGCCAAAAAAGGGTCATTTTTCACTGCAAAATTGAGGTATGGCCACGTTGCGTTTTGCGCCATTTCCTGTCGCGGGCACTAGGCCGACCCGCACAAGTGAGGTACCACTTTTCTCGTAGGACTTTGGGGAACGCGGGATGGGTGGAAATTTGTGGATCCACACAGATTCCAGAACTTTCCATCACAGAAATGTGGGGATAATGTGTTTTTTTTGTCAATTTTTTACGTTTGCAAGGGATTCTGGGTAAAAGACCATGGTGGGAGGCACTCAAGTCACCCCATCCTGGATTCCCCTGGGTATCTAGTTTTCAAAAATGTATATGTGTTGGTGTGCCTGTGATGCGTGGAATGCCTGGGTGTCTGAGTGGATGAGTGTTGGCAGTTAGAGATGGACTGGGCAGCTAGTCAGGCTGCTCCTGGTGGGGCTGGTACCAAATCAGTGCTGCCTGGACTCAAGATATCTGTAACTTGACCTAAGACTAAATAACAAAGACTTGAAAATACATCCTGGCTCCTGGTGTCTACCTTCACAGGACACAACATATTTTTTTTGAAGAGGCAGGACACGTTTAATGTATGAAAGATGGTTTATTAAGAAATCAGGAACAGACCCCTGAAACACCAGCCGCTCTCCAGTTCAACTCCTCTCCCTCTGCTCTCTACATTCTACAAAAGCATCATAGCAGGCAGGTTGCTAAGGAGCAGTAAGTGTTCCACATCATCATATAAATTATACATGAATTAATGTTACACAGTGGGAAGAACATAACACATCTCCCCTCTCAATTTTTTATTTTTTTTAAAAACAATTGACATTATGAACATATGTAATCCTCATAATTTTTAGGCACAACACGTAAGCGTCCAGAACTAGTTGTGACTGTTGGAGTAGATACACCACTTGGACGAGGAACAACTTTGCATGTGTTAGTATCTTTTTGAGAATTTGAAGACACAGCAACCTCGGTGTCAGAACATGGTGACACTTTTCTGGTGCTCCACCAATTACCATCTGATTTTCCCCTTTACAAGAACGACCTTCTTGGGCGAAGACCATTTCGAGCAACGTTTTCTAGCTTTGTCCCCCACGAACACTCGTACAAACATTCCCTGCGTAAACAAACGTTTGGATTTCACGATTTTCTTATTGTGTCTGTGACAGTAAGCTTTTTGGTAATTGTCCACTCTGTATCGTACTCGACTTAAATTCATATCATGTTTTCCGGCTCTGTTCATCCAAGCTGGTACAGCTACTGAACATGGTACTCTGCCCTTGAGTAAGGAAAAAGGTGTCTCTTTTGTCACCGAATGAGGAGTGGTGCGATATGACCATAACATAACCTTGATTTGTTTCCTCCAAGTCTCTCCACTCATACACGCCATTTGGACACACTCCACCAAAACTCTGTTAAAGCTTTCTACGAGGCCATTTCCCCTTGGAATGGAAACAGGTGTTCTAGTGTGTTTGATACCCTACTTGACAAGAAATGTTTCAAATTCCTCTGAAATAAATTGAGGTCTATTATCAGTGACGATCTCAGCCGGACAACCCTCCCTTCTGAAAATATCCACACAAAATGAAAGGGTCCAAAACGTAGTGCGCCTCAACAGGCAAGGGTCCTAAACGTAGTGCGCCTCACCACGTTTTGGGCCATTTGCCTGTCGCGGGTACTTGGGCCTCCCACACGAGTGAGGAACCATTTTTATCGGGAGAGCTGGGGGAACGCTGGGTGGTGGTAAATTTGTGTGAGCCCGGTGATGCCACAACTTTCCCACACAAAAAAGTGTGAAAAGGGTGAATTTTTTAGCTAAATTTGAGGTTTGCAGGGCATTCTGGGTAAGGAAACATTGGGGGATCCACGCAAGCCATACCTCCCTGGAAGCCGCCGGGTGTCTAGTTTTCAGAAATGTATGGGTTTGGTAGGTTTCCCTAGATGGCCGCCGAGCACCGGGTCAAAAACCCAAGTGACCCCCTTGCAAAACCAGGTGGTTTTGCGATAGGCCATTTTGATGTCGCCTCACTACGTTTTGGGCCCTTGCCTGCCGCGGGTACTTGGGCCTCCCACACGAGTGAGGCACCATTTTTATTGGGAGACCCGGGGGAACGCTGGGTGGTAGGAAATTTGTGTGAGCCCGGTGATGCCACAACTTTCCCACACAAAATTGTGAAAAGGGTGAATTTTTTAGCTAAATTTGAGGTTTGCAGGTGATTCTGGGTAAGGAAGCGTTGGGGGATCCATGCAAGCCATACCTCCCTGGAAGCCGCCGGGTGTCTAGTTTTCAGAAATGCATGGGTTTGGTAGGTTTCCCTAGATGGCCGCCGAGCACCGGGCCAAAAATCCAAGTGACCCCCCTTGCAAAACCAGGTGGTTTTGCTATAGGCCATTTTGATGTCGCCTCACAACGTTTTGGGCCTTTGCCTGCCGCGGGTACTTAGGCCTCCCACACAAGTGAGGCATCATTTTTACCGGGAGACCTGGGGGAACGCTGGGTGGTGGTAAATTTGTGTGAGCCCGGTGATGCCACAACTTTCACACACCAAAATGTATGAAAAAAGTGATTTTTTCAGCTAAAATTGAGGTTTGCAGGGGATTCTGGGTAAGGAAACGTTGTGGGATCCACGCAAGCCATACCTCCCTGGAAGCAACCGCGTGTCTAGTTTTCAGAAATGCGTGAGTTTGGTAGGTTTCCCTAGATGGCCGCCAAGCACCGGGCCAAAAACCCAAGTGACCCCCCGTGCAAAACCAGGTGGTTTTGCGATAGGACATTTTGATGTCGCCTCACTTTTGGGCCCTTGTCTGCCGCGGGTACTTGGGCCTCCCACACAAGTGAGGCACCATTTTTACCGGGAGAGCTGGGGGAACGCTGGGTGGTGGTAAATTTGTGTGAGCCCGGTGATGCCACAACTTTCCCACACCAAAATGTTTGAAAAAAGTGATTTTTTCAGCTAAAATTGAGGTTTGCAGGGGATTCTGGGTAAGGAAACGATGGGGGATCCATGCAAGCCATACCTCCCTGGAAGCCGCCAGGTGTCTAGTTTTCAGAAATGTGTGGGTTTTGTAGGTTTCCCTATGTGCCGGCAGAACTAGGGTTCAAAAACTACAGCTAGTCACTTTGCCAAAAAAGGGTCATTTTTCACTGCAAAATTGAGGTATGGCCACGTTGCGTTTTGCGCCATTTCTTGTCGCGGGCACTAGGCCGACCCGCACAAGTGAGGTACCACTTTTCTCGTAGGACTTTGGGGAACGCGGGATGGGTGGAAATTTGTGGATCCACGCAGATTCCAGAACTTTCCATCACAGAAATGTGGGGATAATGTGTTTTTTTTGTCAATTTTTTACGTTTGCAAGGGATTCTGGGTAACAGACCATGGTGGGAGGCACTCAAGTCACCCCATCCTGGATTTCCCTGGGTATCTAGTTTTCAAAAATGTATAGGTTTGCTAGGTTTCCCTAGGTGCCGGCAGGGCTAGGGTTCAAAAACTACAGCTAGTCACTTTGTCAAAAAAAGGGTCATTTTTCACTGCAAAATTGAGGTGTGACCACGTTGCGTTTTGCGCCGTTTCCTGGCGCGGGCACTAGGCCGACCCGCACAAGTGAGGTACCATTTTTCTCATAGGACTTTGGGGAATGCAGGGTGGTGGAAATTTGTGGATCCACGCAGATTCCGGAACTTTCCATCACAGAAATGTGGGGCAAATGTGTTTTTTTGGTCAATGTTTAACGTTTGCAAGGGATTCTGGGTAACAGACCATGGTGGGAGGCACTCAAGTCACCCCATCCTGGATTCCCCTGGGTGTCTAATTTTTGAAAAATGTATAGGTTTGCTAGGTTTCCCTAGGTGCCAGCAGGGCAAGGGTTAAAAAACTACAGTTAGTCACTTAGGCAAAAAATGGTCATTTTTCACTGCAAAATTGAGGTGTGACCACGTTGCGTTTTGCGCCATTTCCTGCTGCGGGCACTAGTCCGACTGGCACAAGTGAGGTACCATTTTTCTCGTAGGACTTTGGGGAACGCGGGGTGGGTGGACATTTGTGGATCCACGCAGATTTCAGAACTTTCCATCACAGAAATGTGGGGAAAATGTGTTTTTTTTGTCAATTATTTTTGTTTGCAAGGGATTCTGGGTAACAGACCATGGTGGGAGGCACTCAAGTCACCACATCCTGGATTCCCCTGGGTGTCTAGTTTTCAAAAATGTATAGGTTTGCTAGGTTTCCCTAGGTGCCGGCAGGGCTAGGGTTTAAAAACTACAGCTAGTCACTTTGCCAAAAAAGGGTCATTTTTCACTGCAAAATTGAGGTGTGACCACGTTGCGTTTTGCGCCATTTCCTGCTGCGGGCACTAGTCCGACTGGCACAAGTGAGGTACCATTTTTCTCGTAGGACTTTGGGGAACGCGGGGTGGGTGGACATTTGTGGATCCACGCAGATTTCAGAACTTTCCATCACAGAAATGTGGGGAAAATGTGTTTTTTTTGTCAATTCTTTACGTTTGCAAGGGATTCTGGGTAACAGACCATGGTGGGAGGCACTCAAGTCACCACATCCTGGATTCCCCTGGGTGTCTAGTTTTCAAAAATGTATAGGTTTGCTAGGTTTCCCTAGGTGCCGGCAGAGCTAGGGTTCAAAAACTACAGCTATTCTCTTCGCAAAAAATGTGAAAATTTTCAGTGTGAAAATGTGGTATGTTCACCTTAGGTTTTGAGCCACTTCCTGTCGTGGGCACTATGCCTACCCACACAAGTGAGGTACAATTTTTATCGAGAGACTTAGGATAGTTCAGATTTGTAAAGCAACTGTTATTACCTATTGATTTTTGATGCATTTCTCCCTTCCAAATGAAAGACATTGTGTAAAAAAAAAGTCATTTTGAAAAATGACCAATAATTGTCATACAAGTGTGAGTATTCCCAATTTCGAAAATGTGCAAATATGCACTGTTTCTAAACTCTGTAATTTGTTCCCATTTCAGAAATACATAGGTGTCTTTCATACCAATTTTTCCATGTATACATTTTCACACTATAATTGCTATTTACCCGGAATTAAAAAAAAAAAACATTACAAAATGCTGCTCAGTTTTTTACTCTGGGTTCGTTGGGCTCTTGGTGAACCTACAAGTCCTATATATCCCCACAACCAGGAAGGTCCAGCGGATTTAACGGTACATTGCTTTCTAGGATATGTCATACTTACAAGAAGTTACAGGTGAAAATGTTGACACAAAAGGCTGCTTTTTTCAACTAATTTTTAATTTTTCCTATATTTAACTGTTAGTTTCTATAAAGAAACCTTGATGGATCCACACAAATGACCCCTTGCTGAATTCAGAATTTTGTCTACTTTTCAAAAATGTATAGCTTTCCAAGATCCATTATTGCTTTTCTACCATTATCTGGAAGGAGGTTGAAAGCACAAACAATTGCAAAAATAGGGTATGTCCCAGAAAAATTTCAAAACTGTGTAAAAAAAGTTGGATTTCTGACAAAAATCTGTCATTCCCTAAAAGCTGGAGAAATTGTGATTTCAGCCCCACAAACCCTTTTTTGATATCATTTGCAGAGAAAAACCCAGATGCTTTCATTTGCAGCCACTTTTCCCCATTTTTCACAAAAAAAACAAAATGTTGCTGTATTTTGACTAAATTCTGGGAACCCTCTAGGAGAATCAACAAACCCTGGGTACCTTTAGAATCCGCATGATGTTGGAAGAAAAGGACGCAAATTTGGCGTGGATACCTAATGTGGTCAAAAAGTTACAGGGGCCTAAGCGCACACTACCCCAAATAGCCCAAAAAAGGCTCAGCACAGGAGCGGAAAAGGCCTAGCAGCGAAGGGGTTAATAACACTTGTTGAGGATGATTCGGGTTAAACACAATATGAAGAGCCCTTTTTCTTTCCAACCTAAAAGAGATCTACCCTTGTGCACAATATATAATTTTGCTGTGGTTTTTCTGCTCAAAAAGCACATTTCTGTTTCAACGTACCCCAAGTACCCCAGTCACCGAGCGAAGCTGTGTTGAAGGCTCGCTGGTGAAAGCTACTCATTTTAATTGACTCTGGTGAAAACCTCGTTTTAAACTGTTTTAAACCTGCTATTTGCACATTTTAACGCACTTTAACGCTTGTTGAAGATTTTTACTTACTTGCTCCAAATGTAATCTTTTTGTTGCACAGCGCACTTTGACAGAAATCCCTCTTCCGCCCTCATTTTACCCACTTCCGCCGGTTAGCGGTCTAGTGGCTTACGTGGGGATACTTAAACATCATGCTGACGCGCCCGCGCAGCATTAGTCACCGAGCGAAGCTGTGTTGAAGGCTCGCTGGTGAAAGCTACTCATTTTAATTGACTCTGGTGAAAACCTCGTTTTAAACTGTTTTAAACCTGCTATTTGCACATTTTAACGCACTTTAACGCTTGTTGATGATTTTTACTTACTTGCTCCAAATGTAATCTTTTTGTTGCACAGCGCACTTTGACAGAAATCCCTCTTCCGCCCTCATTTTACTTACTTCCGCCGGTTAGCGGTCTAGTGGCTTACGTGGGGATACTTAAACATCATGCTGACGCGCCCACGCAGCGGGCGGGCGCAGCGGGCGGGCGCCCGTCCACGCTCCACGCTCAGGCCCTGTTCCCCTGGTCCTTTTCCATCGGACAGAAGATATTGCTCAGGTGTGGAACTGCACAGGCTAAATAAGGTGGACAAAGCCTTTCATTGCCACAAATTGTCCCCCTGTCTCCTTTATAACAAAAACTTTGCTGCAACTATAGCCAGAGGGAGTCCCGTGTGCAGAGAATGTCTCACCCCCCTCCCTAAACTATTAAACTTACCTGTTAAACCTGTTCCTTCCAAGCACGTTCTGGATAGGGCAATTGGAAGATATGTTAATTTGAAATGCGCGTTATTGAATGCTAGGTCACTGGTGAAGCACTCATCTGAGTGTGCCCTGTTCCTGGAGGACAATGACATCAAGCTGGCTTTCGTCACTGAAACTTGGTTCGATAGCACTTAGGGGCCGGACCTGGTAAAAGCTACCCCATTGGGCTTTTATTGTCATTCCCTGGATCGCACACATAAAAGAGGAGGAGGGCTCGCGGTAATCTACCATGAATCTCTCTCCCCACATTTCTCATCTGTCTGTCTCCAGGATTGCGAAGCACTCTCCTTTAAAATCTTCTCTGCTCATTACAAACCCTTCTCCGGTATCCTTATCTACCGTCCACCAGGAGAGAGGAAGGGATTTATGGATTCCCTCAATAGGATTCTAGAAGAAGGTCTGAGCTTAAAATCATTCGTATTGCTTGGGGATTTTAATTTTCATTTAGAAAAATTTGAAGATCCTGATACTGTCAGGCTTAACAATATCATGGCCATAGGAGGTCTGGATCAATTGGTCTTATCTCCGACTCACAACAAAGGTCATACCTTTGATGGGATTTTCTCCAACAATAGAGATATGGATTATATTTCCACTCTCCCCATTACTTGGTCAGATCATTTTATAGTGAACTTTGAGATAAAATGTACCACGAGCTATCCCACCCACTCTAAATCAAAAAAGGAAATTACTACGAGAGCCTGGGGCAAATTAGATATCAAAACTCTTGAATCCTCTCTCATTGATAGCATGTACACTGCCCCACTTGATATCGAAGAGGCCACGCGTACCTACAACAACTGGCTCATTGATGCCTGCTTTAAAACAGCACCCCCGAAAAAATGGATTCCGAAAAGGGCCTCTCCCTCGGCCCCTTGGTATACAGGAGAAGTCAGAGAAAAAAAACTGCTATGTAAACAGGCCGAAAGGAGTTGGCGAAAGAACTATGCCATGTCTGAAAAATCCGAGTATAAATTAACCATCTCCAAATATAAACAAGCTCTGATGGCTGCCAAAAAAGAATACTTTAGTACCCAAATCATTAACGCTAAATCTGACACCAAAGAGCTGTTTAAAACGGTTATCAAACTTTCTAATCCTAGGATGCCAATTGACTCCGCTGATCCGGACTTCTGCAACACTATTGGGGCTTTTTTTCAATCTAAAGTTGAGTCTATTTTTATCTCTCTGTCAGATTCAATTGAGTTAAATGGTGTAAAAACGGTAGTCCCCCATCTACCTGCAGGGTCCTGACACCCTTATTAAATGGCATAATTCAAGCTGGCCTTTTTCCAAATTCTTGGAAAAAAGCCTCAGTACTTCCGTTACTGAAAAAGCAGTCCCTCGATCCTAAGGACCCGTCTAACTATCGCCCCATCTCCAGACTCCCACTTCCAGCTAAAATTCTGGAAAAGGCCATAAACAGGCAACTTAGCGACTTCCTCCAGCTTAACAACCTGTTGGACTCCTCGCAATATGGCTTCAGAGCGCTCCATAGCACCGAGTTGGCGCTCTTGAAGTCCACAGAGGAGATCAGACAGGTTATGGATAAAGGAGGTAACGCAATGCTGATTCTCCTAGATTTATCTGCGGCCTTCGATACCGTGCATCACATGGTACTACTTAATCGGCTATCAGAGATCGGAATCACAGGGCAAGCGTGGAATCTGCTCAACTCCTTTCTCAAGGATAGGGTACAAACCGTTGAACTCAATGGTAACACCTCCGAACCATTTTCCCTGCCGTGTGGGGTGCCGCAGGGATCATCACTTAGTCCCACTCTCTTTAATATTTACGTGGCACCCCTGGCTGGCATTATTAGAGATTTTGGATTTCAGCTTACCTCCTACGCGGATGACACTCAAATTGTACTGTCAGTGAAGGAGGGAGCTGAAAAAGAAACAGGAGCACGATTCGCAGATGCATGGGCGCGATCTCCAGATGGATGTCGGCTAACTGCCTCAAACTGAACTCAGCTAAAACTGAGGTTCTTAGGTTTGGCAACAACCCCTTGATGTGGACACCAGATTGGTGGCCAGCGGACCTTGGTCTCTGTCCCACACCCTGCAGTAAAGCAAGAAACCTGGGTGTGGTGGTAGACGAAAAACTCAATATGGGTGACCAGGTCAGCAAGGTGATATCCGGATGCTCGCTTATCTGAGAATGATCAGGAAAATTAAGTTCTTTCTCTCCGAGGGGAACCTTAGAACTGTGGTGACTGCATTGATATTATCACGTCTTGACTATTGTAACAGTCTTTATGTCAATATTCAAGCACAGCACCAAAATAGGCTCCAAACGATTCAGAATGCAGCAGCCAGACTTTTGACGGAGACCCCGAGGTCGGTCTCGGTTAAAGGAGAACTCAAAAAGCTACACTGGCCCCCCACGCATCTGAGATCTAGATTTAAGGCACTATGTTCAGAGCCTTGGCAGGAACAGGGCCTCAGTTCCTAAGAAACAAGTTTTCCTGGTACACCCCTACTAGATCTCTCAGATCAATGGGCGCAAAACTAGTGAAAACCCCCAGATTCAAAAAAGTCAATTGGGGAGGCAGAAGCTTTGTTACCAGTGCTTCCAGAATCTGGAATGAACTTCCTTTCTTTTTAAGAAACTCCCCTGACATCAGTTCGTTCAGGAAGGGTCTCAAGACTTGGTTCTTCTCTCAGTTTTAGTCATGTCTTTATGTTGGGTAGTCAATGCTTAGCGCCAGGACACTGGAATGGTAATCGTGCGCTCTATAAATTTTAATAACATAACATAACATAACATAACATAACAAAACAGGTAGTTTTTCCCCACAATATCCTTCAGGAATAACATCAGTGGGTTGTAATTCATCTAATGTGCCTCCTAAACCTTCCCAAATGGATTTGTCAATGATGGTAAATGGGGAACAAGAATCCGCCCAGACTAGTACATCCTTACCCTTGATTTTAATTACGCATTCGGGAGGGTAATAACTATCATGTTTGCCCACTTCACATTTGAGAACCTGATTGGACTCTATGACCATCACTTCTACATTGTCATCATCACTGTTACTGTCATATGGAATGTCTTCTCTTGAGACAAATTGGTTTGATTTACTAGGTTAACATATTTTGGAAATGTAGAAGGTTCAGGACTCTTGCACTACCTCGCAAAATGTCCGAATCTTTTACACTTGTGACATCTGACTTTAACAGGTGGACAATGATTAGTGTCAGCTATGTGTTTTGGGCTACCACACCTGAAACAAAATTTAGATTTGAATTTAGCGCCTTCCTGTTTCTTCTCTGGAATACTTTTTTCATCAACTTTTTTAACCCTCTTTTTTAGGTTATGCACTGTTTCATCCTCTTGCACAATTGTTTTAGATGCTGTGTTGAGCTCTTTAACATATCTGGAGGTGTTCTCCATCCTTTTAGTTACTGATAGTGTTTTGTCTAAAGAAGGATCCTTTAAACCTAGTAATTTTTCCTGAATCTCTAGATTCGACATTCTATTGATTAATTGATCTCTGATTAGATCATCTCTCATATCGTTAAATTTACAAGTGACAGCCAACATCCTTAAATTTGCTACATATTGCTCAATGGTTTCTCCTGGTGACTGCACACGTGAAAAAAATGTGTGTCTTTCTAATACAACACTAACTTTTTTTCCAAACTTTCTTCCAAGGCTTTTAAAGCAATTTCGTATACATCAATGTTGCTATCCCCCCAAGATTCACCTTCTGCATTTACCTCAATGTTAGAAGCTTCCATCATAGGTAACGCTTTTAGAACATTTCTGCCTTCTAATCCTAAAAATTGTTTAAGAATTGCTGGTTTCCTTTTTGAAACATAATCATCACCACCTATGGCTTCCAAGTATGTTTCAAATTTTTCTTTCCAATGTTTCCACACCATACATGGTTGACCTGGACTTTGCAGGAAAAATGGTGGTGCAGGAATGACTTGGGATGTCATTATTTAGAATGAAAGATGAAAAGAAATGCAAATAAGAAACAATAAGAAGCAGTAATATTGTCACAAATTTAAAATAACGTGACTCTGTAAGGGAAAATGTTATGATTGCTTATTATGCTCAATAAAGTCTAAATAGTACCATAATATGGCTTGTAGAAAGAAGGTACCGAATAATGATGAGCAGAAGTGTGCGTATCACTGATGCAGTTGAACAAGGTTATTTATTTATTTTTAAAACATGACACGCTTGTAAAGGTGTGCGTATCACCGAAGAACAGAAGACTCAGCGTGTGACCGGAGGGCAAATTGGACGCTGTTGACGGAAGGAAGAAACAACGTGTGACGGAAAAGCCGACAAAACATTAGACCGGAATAGGTGAGTATTTATTTCTTGCTCCCAAAATGGCAGCATGTTGTATTACCAACGCAACGTGCATGACGTTTGCATCGGGACGCTCTTCAGACGCTCATCGATCAGGAATGTCGGGCTTGGAAATGGCACGGACCTCCCAGCGCACGGGTCTTGAAACGCACGAGCCTTTGAAACACAGGAGTCCCTCGATGCGCGAGCCTCTCCAACGCACAGGCCTTTCAACTGTCACAAATTGAAAGTAAGATTTCTTCATTAAAATATATAATTCAGATAGCAGGTTCACAGCTTAATTTGAATCCCTGTGCAAAGAGAAATTTGCATGGCAAATTGAATGACGACTTATGTGATAATTATCACACTTTCCAAGTTTTCCCAGATATCTTCCGGCAGCTCAAACCAACCAACATTTCTCTGGAGAAAAAGGCCTGGAAAAAAATCTAAACATTTGGAATCCAGTGCTATAAATAGCAATTCTGCATTCTCATTCCGAAGTTAAAAACCACAGGGTAATGGCCCTTACCAGTCCTGGTGAATGCACAACACTTTTGCACACATCTTGACACAACTTGCAGTCAGACACTTTGAGCATGGAATAGAGCACTTGTCACTTTCAAGCAATTTCACCCTTTAAATGCCCCAAAGAGATACCCGAGAAACAACTACACCTGGGAGATAAACGGTAAAAAACAATCAAAAATCGAGGCAAAGCACACAGGTCTCATCTGTTGAAAGCGCTTCTTTGTGTCCTGCTGTTGTCAATACACTTGAGTCTCTTCAAATCTTACCTCGAGCCTCTGATAGTCTGTAAATGACAATACTTGAAATAATGACGAATTGAGGAATACCTGTGTCTGTCTCCCACTATACGACTCGTCCTCATAGGTTTGCCCGGCATCATTTTCAAAGACATCGATCGCCCAATAATAGCTGCGATTTTAAGCTCATATTATATTCTTCATCAAACTGTAACTGAGCACAATTACAGTATTTAGAAGTGGCTGATGGGAGAAGTATGCGTTGATAACACGCTATGTTATTCTATGCAGTTTGTCATAGTGTCATGTCACGATTATCAGGACAGAAACAAAGCACCGCCTGACCGCGGAAGAGCAAACCTCGAGAAAGCCTCTATGCCCGTTTCCTTCCTGCCGTTCGAACGTTGAGCTACTGCTACATATCTTGCAGTATTTGACTTCTTATGCAGTTGTAATTAATGATTGTGCTGAATGTGTACAAGCTTCATTAGAAACAGTAATCCACTCAACTATAAGTAATGAAACTATTTAGCAAGTACGCTAAGATTTACCGAATCCTTACATTTCACTGAAACTCTCTAATTTAGTTTACCCTTCTGTAGTTCTTCTCAAGAGCATTAAAGATAAACAAACACGTATTGCCAAGCAGTCCTTTATCTGCATATGTAAATAAGCGTATGATGCCGCCAAATAGTGCTCTGCAGATGTAAGGACTGCATACATCAGAGAAAAGAGGCCGGATAAGAAACATTTTTGATGGACTTTATTTAATGTCCATGGTGGGAAGTCTGGACGGTGCTTTGGATAGACACCCTTTACCAGCAAATTATGAAAGCAGGTTTCTGGAGGGGGTGATGTGTGGCAAGAGTGTTTTGTGCATATTTGCTGCGCAGTGTTCTATGTTTTCCCTGCATTATTGAAAAGTGAAGTTGTGTTCCATTCTGTTTTTACTGTTGTCTTGTGTTATGTGCTATCTTGTTGTTATGTTGCCTCTGCGTATATTATTGTGCATGTGACTGTGTTATGTTCTGTTGGTTACTTTATATTTCCAGAGCAGCACACGACTTTAACGTTCCGTTGACAACCAACCATTTAGCAACGGCTAAGGTGAGAAAATACCGCTGCACCAGCTCTTCACCTATTGACACGATTGAAGAGACCAAGGGTTGTATAACATACAGTAAACACTAACACTGGTAATTCAGGCCCGCTCTCTGCCATAGTTGCGGGCTGATTGCAGCTTTAAACAGTTGAAGAGCTGCTGCTATTTTACCACCTTAAACAACGGTACATATTTTATTTGTCATAGGAGGTAGAAAGACGAGTGCAGGTTTTGGCTGCGAATATAGCAGCATTTGTTGATAATTCTTAAAAAGGCAACTTATTACATTAACATAAAAACAGCAGAAACAATTAAAAGATAACAGTCATAACGTGAGTACAACAGCCACACTTAGACGTAACATCATTTTTGCAGCAATGCAACAAAACATACATCAGAACGAAAAAAAAAAACATAACCATCAAAACAAAAGGTCACACAACAAACCTGAAATTATATTGGGGGATATTCTCAAGAACGTGTGCTAATCATCGCAAAATTAGCTTAACGCAACTTTGCATATCGCGTCTATCGCGGGAAAACAACACTTTGTTAACGTAGTATTATCAACCTGGCGGCACCTTGCGATAGTCTCACGATAATGCGTCAAATGACCGCGTTAAAACCAATGCGATGCCGGAAAAACGCAAAACGCGAAAAAAGTTGCGATGTGGCCAATTGCGATAAAAAATCAGCGATAACCAGCGACAGGCCTGCAATTCCCATGCGTCATGCGGGAAAATGCACTATAAAAGCAACAAAAAACACAAACCAAAACCAAAATAAACTGTGTAGCACCATGGATGCACCCAGACCGAGTGAATGATAATGTACGAGTACAACCTCACATCCGTCATGTAGTCGAAATGACCACCGTTTCCCATCAAATAGCCAGCTGCTCCAAAACAGTCACAATGTACATTGTCATGCAGTCTGAATGTAAACATGTACAATACGTCAACATACATGGAACACACTGTTAACCTTCACCTCCCATTTACATTGCAGAGGGACAATCAACACCTCCTGCATTGCACACTAGACATCTCTTCAGTGATGATGCGGACCCCCTGGCCATCTGCCCTGACACCCTCCAATGGCTCGTGGACAGCCTCAGCACCCAGCTCCAGGAGCAGGGCAGCCCAGCTGCATCGAGGTGAACCCACCCCCTGCACAGCCCACACAGCAAGAAGCACCCACCACCACGGCTTCCTCCCAGCACCTCGCAGAAAAACACATGGCATTCCAACGCCGTGTATTAAACTGCCAGAGGGGACTGGCTGAACAGGTCCGGTGGGTTTTGACCTCATGGCAGCCACACTTGATGCCATACGTGGGTGTATGAGTCCCATCAGGGACCACTTACAGTCCCTAATGGACACCCACAGTCCGTACCATGCTTTACACCACTCCTTGGCTGACCTAGCTGGAGCCATTACTCGGATACAAGAACTGTCTAGTCAGACAGGCTCCAGCGATGTCAGCCGGGAGTTGGGACACATGCGGAGGACAATGGAGAACATAGAGCGGATGCAGGCTGGAAGGATGGATGCCACAGTTGTACACTAGCGAGACGTAGCTGGGATCTTTCATGCCCTGCAGAACCTCATCTTGCCATTGCTGCCACAGAGTCTGTCCCAGATGACTGCTGCAGGAACTTCGACATGCACACCTCCGCCCCTTGGTGTGTCAGTGGCACCCGGTGATGCAGGCATTCCAATCCCACCCCCTGATGTGCCAGTGGCACCTAGTGAGGCAGCCATACCACCTCCACCCCTGATGTGCCAGTGGCACCCAGTGAGGCAGCCATAACACCACCACACACACCTGAAACTCCTGACACAGAAGACATATCAGATGACTAAGATGTGGATGGTAATGACTCTGTGTGTGAAAGGAGGTTGGAGCATTCATCCCCACCATATGGCCTGTTCCTGCTTGGTTCAGCCCTCTGCATCATGCCCTGGAACAACACCTTCCACTGTTCCCCGAAATACACTCTGGGACATTCACCTGGCCCCGACATGGACTGCCATATCTGCTCTGGTTACCAAAGATACAGCATTCAGGCTGCGGACTGAACTCTTCCTCTTACGATTAACTCATCATTCCCCAAAGGACTCTGGTTGGCCCTCCACTGGGCAACCATGTAATGTGTGGCTTGCATGGCCATGTACTGCTCCAGCTCCGACACACCACAGAATATGAAAAAACATTCCAAATCGCACAGATGTGTCATGTCTATGTTCAATCAAGTATAAAAGTATAGATGAATGTATGGCATTGATTTCACAAAAAGGTCCACCCTGTGAAATTACTAGGGGTGGGCGGAATTTGCGAAATTCACTTTCACAAATTATCGCGAAATGTTAAAAATCTCCGCAAACACGCGGAAATATCGCGAAGATGCGGAAGTTTTTTTCCTGCCTGTTCGTGGTATTTTCTGCGTGGTCGCAGCTCGCCAACTTACCCATGCGGTTGCTCGCGGGCGCGGTCATCTTGTTTTCACTTGTCTCGCCGTGCATGATCGCGAGAAGAAAGACGTGATCGCGCGACGCATGACGTTACTGCGGGCGCGAACTGTCGCGAGACAGCGCAAATGACTACCAACAATCCAACATCTCATGGAGAACGCGACCTGATCGGGAAAACTTGTCGGCGAACGCGGGGATTCAGGTAAGACGATCGCGCGCACGCGAGAATGTATTATTTTACAGCGCGAGCAAAAAACAAATTATCGCTAAGCTGTGGAATGCGGAAATTTAGACATTTTCGCGCTTTCCGCAGAACGCGAAAATGCCAAATTATCGCAATTTCCACGAACGGAACGGAATTTTGGCCCAGGCCAAGAAATTACATCAATGCGCATGTTGGAGCCTGACTCACATGGCCATTTAGATGACTGTGAAGATGTGAACTAGCTGTGGCCTCATTGCTCATAAACAACAATCTCGCAACCCCCAATGTAGCCCCACATCCATGTATTAAATAAGCCTGGGCAAAGCACTACGCTACGCTCGCGTAGTTTGCGAAGTTCTCGCTACTTCGCACTACGCGAACTGCACGTAGCGCAGTGCGAACACACGTAGCGTAGTGTTGCGTAGTGCTGCGGTCATTTTTTGCTTGCTCGCGGTCCTCAACGTCAAGTTGGCGACCGCGAGCAAGCAAAATGACATCCCGGCGAGACTTTTTCCTTGTTCGCGATCAGCAACATCAAGTTGGCGATCGCGAGCATGGAAAATAAACCTCCCGGCGAGATTCCCAACGCGAGGAGGTCAGGTTTCTCATTGCGAGTGGTCGCGTATGCTCGCGACCGCTCGCGATGAGAAACTACCAGTTCGCGTTGAGAAAGCTGCCGCTCGAGTAAAAATCTACTCGAGAAGCAGAAAACTACAGCTCGCACTGTGCAAGATGCCATTTTCAATGATTGCACAGTGCCGGTTGCTTGTCCGCACTGTGCAATCATTGAAAACAACATCTTGCACAGTGCGAACATGTTACTACGCAGTTCACTTTGCATAGCTTCGCGAAGTGCTACTTCGCGAACTACGCCCACCCTTAGTATTAAATAGAGCTGTGTAAAAATATCAAATTCGGGAGCAGGCCCACAGTAGTGTCCCCCGTCACATGTGACAACAGAACATCTCTTCCCATACCTACTCACACTCAGCTGTGTGCACACAGCCTGTTTTGATGGATGACATTGATCCACATGGCAAGAAGTTGGACACCATACTCACATTGCAGAAGACACGTAAGAGCACAGGTCTACCAGCAACTATCCCAACCACAATGTCTGGCTCACAGAGGTTGAGCTGTCAATAGGGACTCACCCCCAAGTGAAATGCGTCACTCAGTCCCTCCCTGTGTACGGACAATGCCCATTGGGGTACATGATTTGTCATTCTAGTCAACACTCATCAGAGTTGAACACAAGTGAAGTTGCCAAGACTTTATTAGCCTGTGTGTGTCAGTACGGGCAAGACAAGGGCCACAAACATGCAGACCAATGCTTCAGACACTAACAGGCAGCATAGGAACATGTAGAGGTGCAAGAAATGTGAGACAAAAAAAAACACAAATCATTACGGATGGCAACGGTCTCAGCCCACCTTGCCTTGCTGGACGAGTCATGTGAAGTTTGTCATATGCCCATTGCCCCGTGTCAGGGTACACGACTCACAGCCTATGGGATCTGCATAGTGCTGTACCACCGTACTGCACTGACTGTCTGCATTGCTGACAATGAGCAGGTGAATGGGTCCAACAAGGTCACATGTAGTACTACTTTGCCATTGTATACTCTCCCTCCAGCAGTATGTCAGATTTAGGAATGTTGCCAAACGACGCTGTGCAGCTCCGCCCATGGGACTGCCTCACCTTGCACAGGTGTGCATAAACACGCGTAGGTACACGCACATGCATTCTGAGTTCAGGTGAATGCAGACATGTCCACTGTTGTAGTGGGATATGTAACTATTCCTCTCAGATGCAACAAGGTGTTGGGATCTGTGCTCTGGGTTACAATCAGTTGTGGCTGCAGGAACGTAGTTACTCGTCCATGAATGAGAGCGCAGCTTCATGGGCAATGAGTTCCAAGAGTACGTTGTTGTCGACTTCAACAAACACGAGGGAGAGCCAATCCATTAACTGGTCCGGACAGATGTGCTCTGTCCTCGCCGTTTCATCAATCCGCAAAACAGACCAATAGGCGAGCGCCTTGATGTGGTCACTGCACACAAGAACTTGTGCAATCTCCTATGCCCAACTGCCAGCACATACGCCAAATATCAAGGCATCCCATGCATAGGTATCACAGTTACACTCCTGGTCATGGGCCAACAGGGGGCACACACACAAGTTGTAATCCAGTTCAGCTACCGTTGTGTTGGATAGGCAGACATCCATGGGCCACTAGAATGTGCATGATCGACAGTGGAACCAGGGCTGGACTCAGGTGACGTTGCAAGACTGAAGCTCAGACGGTAACTGATGCACAACACTGCCAGTGGCAGTGCTCCCAACAAATGCAGCATACGTGCACAGTTCAGTTCCTCGTGACTAGGGTTGTGCATGTGCCCGGGATGTCCCGCCATTGCGTTGGTGGCTCTCTTAGGACCGGCACTCTTCTGACCTGCGGAAGTTATGTGGATGATATGCCACAGCTCAGAGCAATGAGTCGTTTGTGTGTGCAACGTTTGGAAGAATGGGTTTTTGCATACGTAAGTGTCAAGTGCGTCCCATGCAGGACTACCTCAAGCAAGGACTTCTGTTTGTGGGGTGTGGATACGTTGGCTTTTCATTTGCACTGTGCGTGGTCTGTGAGTCATCATTATCTGCAATGGTATCTCTCTCAGGGGGTGCGAGCAGCATGCCAGACCAAGGTCAGAAGTGCAGATGTCCTTCTGCCTTATGTATTGAGACAAAGGAGCTTTCGTCCCTAATCCAACACAATTCGTTGAAAAATGGCTTTGTGACCATGTTGCTGGGTGGGGCCTGATGGAGATGTATAGTGTGGAAAGAGCCCATAGAGTTCCGTCCAGACTTCTACCGCCTGGTGCACCGCCTAGACCGCTTATTGCGCGTATCCTAAACTGCAGAGACAGGGATACAATACTGCACTCAGCCAGGGAGAACGCTCCACTTCAATTCGAGAATAAACGTATTTCAATTTATCCGGATTTCACGTTGGCGGTTCAGAGGGCCAGAAACACCTTTCGCGACGTGAAGACACTCCAAGCACACAATGTGAAATATGTAATGCTGTATCCAGCACGCCTGAAAATCATGTACCAACAAAAGTCACTGTTCTTCAAAAATCCGGAAGAAGCAATGGAATGGGCCGAAATACCATTAACCCCACACTTGATGCAAACTCTGTCGCAAGACAGCCAACGTCAGCAGTCCCAACTGCATAAACTAAGCAATTCTAAGGCGTACAGACACCAAAGGGTTGGAATTAGACGGGAGAAAAGTCCGACCACGGAAAAAACTTTGGAAAGTCAGAATGACACCTTGCTGGCGGCTGCGGCATTGAAGGAACAAGACATGATGTCCATTGCTGAAACGGTGGAATCCTCTGAAGATCCTGAGGCCCACTCAGACTTGGAGGGCAGCTTGGCACTGTTTCCAGTGGTGACCCCACAGAGTGTGAACAATTTCTGAGGCCACAAGATGTGCTACTCTCAGGGAGGACATTTGGTGTGACAGATGAGTATATATGCTGTTCATGGGCGATGGCATGTCTTACATGTTCCCCTATAAATGTTTAATAATGGGGTTTAAGCCGGAGCTTTCTGAATGAAACTGTTGTGCGTCCATAGATGTGCGGCAGGAGCAAAGCGTTTACCACCCACACAGGGGCAACTGCACTGTGTTTTAGATTGTTTTGCTTTTATGCTGCATATTTGTTCATTGTTTGGTCCTCTAAGGTTGGATGTGGGAACCTAGTATTGGGAGTTTTATTGGGGTATTTTGACACGTACCTGGATACAGATTTGTGTTTATCTCTACGGCTGGGTAGGGCACTGACAGGTGAAATGTTGCGCTCCTCTGGGAAGTATGACACAACCTAGTAAATATGTATACACGTCCTGGAATATGTGGGGATTAGGTAACATACATAAGAGGCACAGAATACTTGCACAACTAAACCATAGGAAAGTGAATATTGCCTTTTTGCAGGAAACTCACCTCACGCATGAAGAAGCCGGTAAGTTGCAAAAGAAATGGAGGGGTCAATTGTTCCATACATCTTACTCGGCATTTGCTAGAGGGGCAGCGATATGAATTCGCAGTGGTACCCCGTTCGCCCTCCTGGATCAAAGAGTGGATACCTAGGCCAGATATGTGTTTTTACTGGGCATATTAGATGGGAAAAATATTGTAATAGGAAGTGTGTATGCCCCAAACTCGGAGCAAGACAAGTTCATAGATGCACTTTCCACGGTACTGACTGGTTGGGAGGATTACCCTTGGGTCATAAGGGGAGATTGAAACACAGCAATGGACGTGTAACTGGACAGGTCACACCCGCCCCCACAAGGCACGAGTTGCAAAAAACAGGCGAGGCGCTGTTGGGGTGGGCAAGGGGCTGGAATATAATAGATGTGTGGCGTATAAAACATCCTGTTAGCAGGGAATACTCTTTATTTTCCTCACCACACGGTTTACACACATGTGGTGCAGTTCGGGTTATTCAATTCTCCCCTGCTTCCACGGACAGAATGATTTTTCAGTCACACGCACATACACACATCACACGCTGGTGGGGCCCATAACACCAACATTCATTCTCTCAAACTTTCTGTGCCTACAAAGGGATATCAATTCTGAACCAAAACTATTCTTTTGATAGAGGAAAACCACTTCTCCTGAATTACCCTATTACTTCCTCCATCAAGAGGTCGACTGAATCATTTAGTTGTTTATTTGTTCAATGACACTGTAACTCTCAAACTAATCAATAGACGTTTCAATGAAATAATCACCCGACACAGTAATTCAAATAAATGATTTTCTTTATCTAAAGTTTATGCAGGTTAATATCCTAATAATGCAATATCATCTTTTGTCATATTTACCTATTCTGGCTAATTGTCGTATTCTAAGTCAGAACCGGTCCTCAGTAAATTCATCAGAGTCTTTGGTCTATCCTGTAGAGTCACCGTCCTCTCCGTCAGCATAACATCAGGATTCAGGAAGTGGCGTAAGAAGGTGTCTTAACCTCTCTAGTCTACCAATATTTATACTAAAATTTACATATTATCTGTTACATTTCACATTCTCTCGTCCGATGATTGGTTGAAATCAAATATATCTCAATACATTAAGAAACATTTTCAAATTCTCTCATAGGGAAAAAAGTCTCCAAGCATATGTATGGGAACGAATGTTCATAGTTCCAAATGTAACAGTTCGTTGAAACAGGTTGGGTTCGATAGTTCATTTTCCCTCTTTTGCAACATTTGCTTCACGTTCAGGGGCATTGGCACCTCGCCCAGAGTAGTCTTCACGGGCATGGTCTGACAGGTCACACAAAGGACACGAATGAAGTCAGTGCAGGCGCCTTTTCTCCATTGTTCAAATGGTGAAGTAATGTACTTTAGTTAGGCTTCAGTCAGCGGCCATCTTTTGGTAGGCCAGAATAGTCAACTTAAGCAAAGAAAACACAAAATCGTAATTAATAGACAGAAAATGATTAAACAGTGTTATTCCATTGCTAATACCCTTATGTGTGTGCATTTATCTAGCCATATGCGTCATTCAAAGCAGTTAATGCTGGTTTATTTAAGCGCAAATCACAATAACATTACTCAAGCGACATTTATAGTTTTAATATGCATACAGACTTAGTTCACTTATTATTTTAGCCATGCAAATGCATTCCCACGTGTATTCTCCTTGTTAATAAGGTTGGTTTAGTACCTCACATCACACTATTAATAAAATTAATCATTAGGTTTTTTAATATAATCATATAGAAATGGATTGGGCATATAAAAAAAAAACATTTTACCCGCTCCATCAATCCCCCCTTTGGTGATTTTATCACCACAAAAAATCAAAACCCACAAGAATCAATTTATGTTCCCCTTTTATGGAAATTCGAAATGTTTTCTTGCTCAATTATAATTCGGTTTCACCTTCATCTTCTCTTTTTGTTTTGTCATACATACTCTCCTTCCATTCTTCTAATTCTATTTCTTCTAAATCTCTTTCTTGTTTCTTTTCCTTCTTTTTAATTATTTCTCGTCTAATTTTCTTTTTATTTCTTTTATGTTTGCAACACATACATCCTAATCTAAGTATTAATAGTATGAAAATGACACACGTTAATGGAAACAATATTTTCCCTAATATAGTACTACCTAATTTTCCTAAGAAAGTCTTAATAGCAGCCATTTTATTACTAACTTTAGTCCAGATACTTTCAACCTCCAGTGGTTTTATTTCATCATGCAATTCTGTAACATTTTTGATATAGACTTTTAGATCTTTGCTTTCATCTGGAATGTAAGTGCAACAATGTTGAACTTTCAGCATTCCACAGACTCCACCCTCTTTTGCCAATAAGATGTCAAGGGCAAGTCGATTTTGCATAATCATAGCGCGCATGGCAACCATTTCAGTGTTTACCAAAAGAAAACCTCCACCGGTGCTTGTTGACAAGCGATCCACTATGGTTGACAATTTCAGAATATTATTTGCATTCAAAGATATTCCCACTGCTGGTATCAAGGCTCCAAAAATATCACCTACAATTTCTAACCAAGTTTCTCTTCTACTACGCATTAATAGATTATGTGATCCACTATTTTCTACTCTATCCATGTGAAAGATCTTTGGAAAGACCAGGCCAACATAACATGTGCCATACCAATGGTCAGGCAACCTGTAGTAAGCCTTGTTCCCACAAATGTAGTATAACCCAGGAAAGACTGGATCTTCTCCGCCTCTAAATCCCCATCCAGATGCAATAAAATATGTATCATAACACTCGCTTGTCCCTATATAATAATAATCATATTGGGATCTTTCCCTCATAATGCATAATTTGCCTTTCTTGGGTGAGTCTATAGCTATTGTTCGTCTAACCTCACCCTGTGTCTCACTTTTTCCATCTATGGTCCAAATATTTTCTCCTACTTCATGTCCTTCTGCCTTTTCATGCATCTTCAATCTCCTTTCTTCAACCATATCTAGAAATGTTTTCTCTTCTTTCTTCAAACTGCAAGTTAAATTATTTCTAAAAATGTATTCTAATGTTAGTTCCTTAGTCTCTATAAAAATTTCACCTAGTACATTAGCAGTTTTAGCTGGATTCAATTCATTATTCAGGGGCAATTGTCCAAGAATGTTATCTATATTAGACAGATTATATTCTAATTTTCCTAATTGATAAAATATACTTGTTAAAACGCTACAGGTTATTCCATAAGTTGCTGGGAGGTGATGATAAGTCACCCCTTCTGAAACAGAGGCAGGTAATTGCATACAGACGTAGCAATCCCTTACATCCATGGTTTTTACATATTCATACAATAGTTTTGAAAATACGTTGCTAGAAAAATCAGTTATAGACCTATCCTTGTGCATATGTTCAGTGCTTGTTTTAAATGGGACTACCTTTTGTGAATTCTTCACTATGTTAGTCATATTTTCTGTATGCCCTTTTAGTGTATCTAGAGTTACTTTGAAAGAGATCAAAAGAGCGAGTACCCATAGAAGCATTAATAATCCAGTACAACAGCAACACATTTTGCACCATCTTTTCATGAAAGTACACCTACTCTTGTTATTATCTATGTTAGCCATTTTGATAAACTGACCGTGTCTTTTGACTTAGCCTCTTCTACTCCACTCCTTACTCCTTAACCTGAAAGAGCACCCAGTTCTTAAATTTCTTATTCAATCCTTTATATTTTCACCAATGATTTTCAGAAATCACTCAGTTTGGCATCTCATCGTTTTTCACCTCCTTTTCGTCATCCACATACAGAAATTCCTGAATCTCCGCTTCTTCTCCAATATCGGATAGGATAACTCTCAGGATTTCCACTGTTTCTTCTTCCTCCACCACTTTCAGTAAAGTCTCCTCTGGATTTCCTTGACTATCTACCTCTTCTCCTTGTTCAGGCAGTGCCACTTACGTCCATTCAGGTGAATTATACTTCTGGTTGGGTTTTCTTGATCTTTTTGTTTCTTCAGACACCTCTGTTTCACCCTCCTTTTCTTTGAGCTGACTTGTCACTTCATTCACTTGTTCAGCTTTTGAGGGTTTGACTCGTGTCAATCAGTAGCTCAGTCTCTTTATTTTGTTTGGCCAAAGGTCTCCTTTAGCATTTCTTCTTAGTTTACCTTCTTTACCATTTTTTTCCTCGATCCAAGTTCTCTTTCTCAGAACTCGACCCTCTGGTATTTCAGTTTCACTGTCTTCAGATTCTGTCTCGTTTGGCTTTTCCTTTTCAGCAGTTTTTTTCCACCTCTTGTGTTTGCCCTACTTCTGTCCCTCCTCGGGTCTCCGACATGCAATCTTCCTGCTGACTACTTGTCCCTTCACCTAACTGGATGTTGCAGTTCCCTACCCCTCCTCGGGAATCCTCCGCAATCTGTCCCTCTCTTTCTGTACCTGTCCCTCCTTCACCTTCAAGAATTTTCTCCGGTGGAACTTCTCCTACTCTTTCAGATGGTGTGAATGTTACTTCTGCTGATACATTCTTTTCTTTTCTTTTCCTCTTTCTGTGCTCACCACTGGCGTTTTGCTCGCCTCCAGAATCTGAACCGTCTGAAATCTGCAATCTTTTCCTCAGGATTTCTTCTCTTGGGGTCGGAACTAATCTTGGCTCCTTCTCCCCCATTTCAGGATTTTCTTTTGTCTTTGAATTCTCATCATCTGAATCAGCACTTGATTCCGAAGCATCAAAATATTCTTTTCCAATGCTGTCTGCTGGATTTGGGACTCTCAAAGTGTGACTTGCATGTATCCATTTCTTTAGTCCAGCACACTTCACAGCAGTCGCCGTGATTAAGATAACTTGCCTTGGCCTTCCCCACCTCAGAACCAGGCAATTTCTTCTTCTGTGGACTTTTATTCTCACCCAGTCACCTGGGCTCAGATCATGGGCTGGGTTCCTCTCAAGGGTGGTGGCATCCGCTCCAACCTGGTGAAACACAGAATGGACTGCGTCAGCCCGGCCTTTACAGTAATCCAAAATCATGTCATCAGTTATTGTCATCAACTTGTTGACTGGAACAAATGCGTGTCTCATGGCGCGTCCCATGATAATTTCGTGGGGACTTAAACCTGTAGTTCTGTCTGGAGTGGATCGGATGGTCATCAAGACTAGAGGCAAGACATCAGGCCATTTCATTCCTGTGGCTAAACACATTTTCCCTATTCTATTTTTTATTGTACCATTCATTTGTTCAACCACACCAGAAGCCTCTGTTCGATAGGCACAATGTAGCTTTTGCTGTATGCCTAATGCTTCACGAATCAATCATGATCTCATTGTATAAATGTCCTCCTCTGTCTGATTCAATGGTCACTGGGAACCCGAATCTTGGGATGAATTCCCTCAACAATAGTTTGGCCACTTTGAGTCCATCATTTCTTCTTGTTGGGTACGCCTCCACCCACCTGGAGAATAGACAAACTACCACCAGAACATACCTCAACCTGTTATAAGGGGGCATCTCAATGAAATCTATTTGCATTCTGGTGAAAGGTCCTCCATCTCGACCTTCTGTGCCTAGGCTTACCACTGTTTTTCTTCCAGGATTATACTGCTGACATATCAGGCATCTTTGACAGAGACTTTCTGCCACCAACCTGAATTTTGCATTGTACCAGGTCTGCTTAAAGGCCCTTATCATGGCATCCCTCCATAGGTGCCCTTGGCCATGGTACATCCGTGCCATGGTTGACATCATGCTATCAGGCATAACTGGTCTCCCATCCCTATAGACCCACACATGGTCTTTCTCCCTTGGGGCACAACCTGCTTTTACCCACTGTTTCATTTCTTCATCTCCTGCTGTATCCTGCAATTGCCTCACCTCTTCCCATGTTCCCACAACATTAGTGAACATTAAGGAGCAAGAATTCATTTCTTTTTCTTTTCCCCTGTTAATGGAGTACTGGTTTCTGGCACAGTACTGAGCCATGTCGTTTGCGTATCTGTTCCCTGTAGCGATATAATCACTACCTTGACTATGAGCAGCACATTTAACAACAGCCAACTCTTTAGGCAACTGTATTGCTTCAAGTAATTTTCCAACCACTTCTGCATTCTTTATAGGAGTTCCACTGGAGGTCAGGAAACCTCTCTGTAGCCAAAGTTGGCAAAAATCGTGGGCAACTCCAAAGCCATACTGGCTGTCAGTTATCACAGTCACTCTCACATTCTTCCCAATTTTGCATGCTTTTGTCAGTGCCACTAGTTCTGCTACTTGAGCGGATTTAACTCCTTTCGAGTGTGATGCTTCCACAACTGCTGCAACTGTGCATATTGCATATGCTGCACTCAGCAATCCTTCATCCGTTCTTAAACAAGATCCATCCACAAACATCACATAATCACTTTCTGGCAATGGTAAATCTTTTATGTCTGGTCTGGGTTTTGTGCAGTAATCAAGCACATCCAAGCAATCGTGATTAACATCATTTCTTACCTCCACTCTCTCCACATCTGGCAATAGTGTAGCTGGATTCACATTCACACATCTCTCCAGACTCACATTGGTTGCACCTAGAATGACCTTCTCATACTTAGTCAGCCGACTATGTGACAAGAACTGTGTTCGGCTCCTTGTTAAAAGGATCGCCACATCATGAGGTACAAACACTCTTACTGGATATCCCATCACAATCCCCTCACTTTGCTCTAGACTTCGACATGTTGCAGCTACTGCTTTCAGACATCCTGGTAGACCCACTGCTACTGGATCTAGCATTGATGAGAAATATGCAACTGGTCTCCTCAGTCTTCCATGTTTTTGTATTAACACTGAGAGTGCACATCCATTTCTCTCACTGCAGTACAACTCAAACTCTTTCTCATAGTCTGGCATACCCAGAGCTGGGGCTTCACAAAGGCTGTCCTTTAATTGTCTATATGCTGTCAATTCTTCTTTGTTCAATTCAAGGGGGTCTTTAACCTTACTTTTTGTCAACTTTACCAATGGTTTGGCAATCAGGGAAAAGTTACTTATCCACTGACGACAGTAGCCCACCATCCCTAGGAACACTCTCACTTCTCTCTGAGTCATTGGGTCTCTCATTCCTCTGATAATTCTGATTCTGTCTATTGTCACTTTTCTCAGCCCTTTTTCAATGTTATGTCCTAGGTATTGCACTTCTTTTTTGCAGAATTGCAATTTTGTCGGAGATACTTTTAGTCCTCCATCTGCCAAATGATTTAGCAAAGCTATGGTATCTGTTTCACAGGCTTCACGCGTTTTCGATGCCACCAGTAAATCATCGATGTACTGGACCAAAACTGAATTTTTAGACATCATAAGACCCTCCAGAGATTTCTTTAGTAACTGATTAAATATTGAGGGGCTCTCTGTGTACCCCTGTGGGATTCGGCACCATGCCAAAATACGCTCTCCAAACCGAAATGCAAATATCGGCTGGCTGTCATGATGCAACGGAATGGAAAAGAAAGCATGACACAAATCAATTACTGTGTACTATTCTGCATCATGGGGAATCTGGTACAAAATCACTGATGGATTTGGAACAATGGGACAGCATGACACAACAATTTTGTTAATTTTTCTCAAATCTTGCACTATTCTGAACTTCCCATTAGGTTTCTTCAGTCCCATTATAGGCGAGTTACATGGACTGCTCATGATTTCCCTCAACACTCCTTGTTGAATCATTTTCTCAATCAAAGTTGTCACTCCTTCAATTATTTCAGGTGTCAGTCTGTACTGTGGAATGTTTGGGTAAACTATTCCTTCTTTCAATGTAATTTTTACTGGATCTACATTTCTCATAAGGCCTACATCTTCTCCAGTAAAATCCCAAACTCCTGCTTTCACAGACTGCTTCAATTCTTTGGGTAACTCATCAGGGTTGAATACTGCATAAGTTCCTATAACTTCATGCTCTTGATTAGCTATTGTCATTTTATACAGTACATCCTCATCTGGTGTCTCGAAGGCTATTCCATCTAGGGTACAGAATATAGTGCAATTCATCTTGCACAACAAATCCCTCCCTAACAAATTTACGGACTGGTATCACACACCACAAATCGGTGCATGTCTGTGAATTTCCCTATTTTAACCTTTACCGGTCCAGTAAGGTAGGTCCTAATCTGGGTGTTTGACACACCAACTACTTGGATTGTTTCATCCGAGAGAGGAAGATTCTTTACATCTGCTGACCTGACAGTTGATCGTGTAGCTCCAGTGTCTACTAGGAAAGTAATGTTTTCATCATTAATTTTCCCATCTACAAATGGTCCTGTCTGATCTATTTCCAGAGTTGCGCCAAGCACGCACTCTTCTTCCTCCCTTCGGCACCGTCAATAGTTCTCCTCTGAATCACTCTCTTCATTTCGCAGCCAATATTGTGAAACAGAGCTCGCGCGTTGCGGCTTGTTTACCTGTTCTTCATTGTAGAATCCCACTTCTTTATTGTATTTTTGGGTATTCCTGCTTTGTGGTAGTGGCGGCTTGGGCACCTGATTCTGTGGATTAACAGCCTTCTGCTGTTGCTGCGGCTGACCACCCACCTCACACTGCACCTGTGAATTCAATGATGGATTTTCATTATTAGTACTTGGTGGATATTTATTCCCATCGGATTTCCAATGCCCTAACCTACCGCAATTGTGGCATGGGAAATTCTTTTTGGCTTCTTCTATATTACCCTTCCCCTTGCCTGGGCCAAATCTCGGTTTGTTTCCTGGGTTATTGGCTTGTTCAACCAACTGAGCTTCCTGTCTCTCTGCGACTTTCACTTGAGCCCACATTGCCTTTTCCTTTAGTTTTCGCTGCTTTGCCTCGATCTCCTCACTAAAGTATTTGGCATGTCTCAAGATCTCATCTATTTTCTTACTCTGCCAGTCTACCGTATGCTGCTTTATCATTTCACTAATTTCGGGGCGTAAACCATACACAAATCTGTATACGAAATGACTTAGATCCTTTTCTCCCAGATTTTCATCTCCGCTAAACTGCTTGAAAGCTAATATTAGCCTTTCATAGTAAGCATGAACTGATTCTTTCACTTCCTGATGCGTTCGATCTATTTTAACCCAGTCTGTTTCTTTGGGAGGCACTTTGTTTTTCAAAAATACCATAACCTGTTCGTATTTCTTCATTACCTCGGGGTCTGGTGCTCCTGTTTTTGGGTCTCATGGGTATTCTTTAGTTGGCCAATCTATGACTATCTTGCATTCGGCCCATAAGTCTGCTGGCACTATTATATCAAATAGGCTATTCAGATCAATCCACAGTACTTTGGACAGCTTAACAAATCTGTTCACCTGTCTGTACCACTCGACGGGCTTTTCCCCACAATCGAGGGAAGTCATTTGTAAATGACAAAATGTCCTGTCTGGTCCATGGAACATGCACATATCCCCCTCCTGGAATCTCTATCATGGGGAACTCTGTCACTACCTTTTCTTTTTCTCTCACAGGAAATGCTGGGAAAGTTCTGTCTGAGGTATCATCCCGCTTTCTATACCACCTGCTTTTCCATTTGTCCACATCTCCCCATTTCCTTAACACTGTGATTATATCCTTAATCTGGACTATTCGTCCTGCAGGGTTCAGATTTTCAATATCCTTTTCTGTGAAATCCACTCGGTAAGGCTTCTGTAAAGCTTTTACCTTATCCATGTCAATTCCCATTTCACTCACTATTTCTTGTAGCCTGTCATGTAAATTCCTTGCTCTCCAAGTGACACTCTTCAACAAAAACAGCAGTTCCTCATCCTGGTAATTTTTCAGCTTTTCTGTGGGGATTGTGCCTACTATTAATTCTTCTAACACCATGCGTAATTTTGCCACATCAATAGTTTGTGGTGCTTTCTCTTTTTCCTGCAGACTCTTCAACCATTCGCTCAATTCATCTGTAGTTATTCCTACTGATTTTTCTACATTGCCTGATTCTGTCACTCTTTGTGGTTCTAATATTGATCCTCCTACTATTCTGTCCCTTTCTACAACATCAGGACTATAAAACAGGTCATTTCACATATTTAGCCCTCCTTCACTCATGGTGTGTCCCCAAGGATTCTCCCTTGCTTTCATTTGGGGCTGTTCCGCTTGTCTGCTGCTTACATACGGAACTGTTAGACCATGCTCACTTTCTTTCTGCTTCTCAAAAATGGGCATTACTGGACCTATGGTTACTGGGACTGTAACTGCTTCTAGATTCTTTGTCAGTTCCCTTATTTTCTCTGTCAATTCTAACGTGGTTTTTGCTAATTCTTTTGAATTTTCACTTTTGGCCTTGTTTTCCATCTCTCTTTCCCTTAGGGAGTTTCTCCTCTTCAGCTCTGGTGCCGTAACCTCTGTCTTAATAATTCGTAGGGTTTCCCTTACTGGAGTATCTGGGGTTGATATTTCTAATTCTTTTCTATAAGGAGGTGGATTCTTGTAAAACATATCATCTAGGACATCGTCCTCCGATTCGTTTGCTCCATACCTTCTAGTTTCTACATTGTTTTTCTTTTCTACACATTTCTAGGGGTGGGCGGAATTTGCGGAATTAACCTTCGCAAATTATCGCGAGAATGTTTAAAATTATCGCAAACAAGCAGAAATATCGCGAAGATGCGGAAGGTTTTTTCCGGCATGTTCGCGAGATTTTCTGCATGGTTGCGGGTCGCCAACTTACCCATGTGGTTGCTTGCGGGCGCGGCCATCTTGTTTTGAGTTGTTCTCGCGGTGCATGATCGCGAGAAGAAAGACGTGATCGCGCGACGCATGACGTCACTGCGGGCGCGAACTGTCGCGAGACAGCGCAAATGGCTAAAAACAATACAACATCTCATGGAGAACGCGACCGGATCAAGAAAACTTGTCGGCGAACGCAGGGATTCAGGTAAGGCGATCGCGCGCGCGCGAGAATGTATCATTTTACAGCGCGAGCAAGAAACAAATTATCGCCAAGCTGCGGAAACCGGAATTTTTGACATTTTCGCGCTCTCCGCGGAACGCAAAAATGTCAAATTATCGCAATTTCCGCGAACGGAACGAAATTTTTGCCCAGGCCTACACATTTCCTTCCTTCATTTTCTCCTGCAGCTCTAACGGGAAACAGTCCTTCAGTCATACTAGCGTCTCGCCACCTTCTCATTCGATCACAATGAGTTTCGCGATCATTTGGCCGTCCAAACATGTATCGATACCTACTGCCATGTCTCTGTTTTTCTCGCTCATGCATTTCATCTTCCCACTCAGTCAGTGCCTCAAACTGTGTAGGTCTCTGACGAGGGTCTAATCCCGTCATCCTTTCGCGTAGGTCCCTCAAAATTGCCAAATTAAATGAACCATGTCCCGGAAATGCTAAAACTCCGTCATCCCTTGTGTATTTTACCCAACTGTCTAACCAAATGCAAGTATGGTACCCATATTTTGCAACCATAAAGGATGCGGGTGTCTTTGTCGGAGGAATTAACTGTCCTTCCCTTGTCACAATCTCTTTGTCTTTCACGAACCACCCCTTGATTTTACTAAATAGGGATTTCTTCTTCTTTTCAACTGAATGATAATACATTTTCCTCTTTCTCGTGAACCCCTAGGGTTTCCGTCAACTTTACGGTCTCTTGGCAAATAGCAGCAAGACTCTCACTTACGCACCAATCCTGGGCGTCTACGTCACTGTCACAATCCACAAATCCCAGCGCGACTCACACTAACACACCAATCCTGGAGCGCCTACGTCACACTGTGCTTCTTCCAATCCTTGCGCGGCACACACTAACGCACCAGTCAGGGCGTTTCTGCTGTTCTGACCCACTGTCCAATCCCAGCGCGGTCTTTCTGACGTCAACAGTCGCTGCAGCAGCTTCTGCTCCTGTCTACTGTCTCCAGTCCCCCCCTCCTTTACAAAACTACTCGGCAGACTTTGTTTCAATTTTACGATACTGTTAGTCACAACATACAAACATCTCCATTGTCTGCTTCGCTAACCACAGAATAGCAATAGACCTTTCTCACGAGAATTCTGCCTTCCTGAGAGCAGTGCTTACCTCTGCCCTACTACAGAATCATTACTTTTGTTGATAAAGTAGCACATCCCTCTACTTCACCCTTCTATCAAGCATCAATTAACTGTTTTCTCCGGAATTAAGACACATAGTTGGAAACGCATGCTCCTGGGAAATAAAACCAGAGTTCCGCAATTAACCTGAATACTATTTCATTCACGCACTTTTACACAAGAAAATGTAGTACATTCACACAGAATCCTGTCTTTTCCGAGAACAACGAACAGTCTGTCCTACTACTGAATTATGACATACGTTAACAAAGCAGCGCTTACCTCTGCTTTGTCCTTCACTTAAGCTCAGAGAACACCTGCTACCTTTTCAGTGATAAGCGTTATCGGTATGCCAATTGGTTTCCTGGTACTTAAAGACCAAAATTTCATAGGAACCCTTCGCTATCATAAGCACTTCTCTCACACAGAAATTGTCTCTAATGGCAACACACGGCGATGTCACCGAATCCAACCCAGACAATGCGACGCGCAACTTCAATTGTCACACGTTTTTCCACGTGTACCTACGGGCAACCACAATCCCATCTTTCCCGAGAGCAGCGCTTACCTCTGCCCTACTACGGAACTGTCACCGACTTCTTACATCCCAGAAGCCGTACAGACTACATAAAACTCAATACGACTTCAACATATAGTGTTAGTACACATCTCAATACCAATCAATAATCAATATGCTATATACAGGCAAAATCATCAAACCAACAGTAAAAACATTTCTAGCTACCGGAAATACTGGTAGATATATATATTTACGCAAATCATTAAACTTAAACAATAAAAACCATCATCTTGCTACCAGAAATACTGGTGCAGTTCGGGTTATTCAATTCTCCCCTGCTTCCACGGACAGAATGATTTTTCAGTCACACACACACATCACACGCTGGTGGGGCCCATAACACCAACATTCATTCTCTCAAACTTTCCGTGCCTACAAAGGGATATCAATTCCGAACCACAACTATTCTTTAGATTGAGGAAAACCACTTCTCCTGAATTACCCTAATACTTCCTCCATCAAGAGGTCGACTGAATCATTTAGTTATTTATTTGTTCAATGACACCGTAACTCTCAAACTAATCAATAGACATTTCAATTAAATAATCACCCGACACAGTAATTCAAATAAATGATTTTATTTATCTAAAGTTTATGCAGGTTAATATCCTAATAATGCAATATCATCTTTTGTCATATTTACCTATTCTGGCTAATTGTCGTTTTCTAAGTCAGAACCGGTCCTCAGTAAATCCATCAGAGTCTTTGGTCTATCCTGTAGAGTCACCGTCCTCTCCGTCAGCATAACATCAGGATTCAGGAAGTGGCGTAAGAAGGTGTCTTAACCTCTCTAGTCTACCAATATTTATACTAAAATTTACATATTATCTGTTACATTTCACATTCTCTCGTCCGATGATTGGTTGAAATCAAATATATCTCAATACATTAAGAAACATTTTCAAATTCTCTCATAAGGAAAAAAGTCTCCAAGCATATGTATGGGAACGAATGTTCATAGTTCCAAATGTAACAGTTCGTTGAAACAGGTTGGGTTCGATAGTTCATTTTCCCTCTTTTGCAACATTTGCTTCACGTTCAGGGGCATTGGCACCTCGCCCAGAGTAGTCTTCACGGGCATGGTCTGACAGGTCACACAAAGGACACGAATGAAGTCAGTGCAGGCGCCTTTTCTCCATTGTTCAAATGGTGAAGTAATGTACTTTAGTTAGGCTTCAGTCAGCGGCCATCTTTTGGTAGGCCAGAATAGTCAACTTAAGCAAAGAAAACACAAAATCGTAATTAATACACAGAAAATTATTAAACAGTGTTATTCCCTAGCTAATACCCTTATGTGTGTGCATTTATCTAGCCATGTGCGTCATTCAAAGCAGTTAATGCTGGTTTATTTAAGCGCAAATCACAATAACATTACTCAAGCGACATTTATAGTTTTAATATGCATACAGACTTAGTTCACTTATTATTTTAGCCATGCAAATGCATTCCCACATGTATTCTCCTTGTTAATAAGGTTGGTTTAGTACTTCACATCACACTATTAATAAAATTAATCATTAGTTATTTTAATATAATCATATAGAAATGGATTGGGTATATAAAAAAAAACATTTTACCCGCTCCATCACACGCATAGATAGGATCTTCTGCTCACTTATGTTACAGGCCAGTGTAATAGATACTACCTACCTGGGGAAAACCATATCGGATCATAATCCTCTGGAAGTTACCATAACATGGGGAAAGACACCATTGACTGTTCCGACATGGAAACTGCAGCCCGTAGTGTTGGAAGATGCAGTATTTCACAGCACCCTATCCACAGCAATAACCAATTATTTTTCTGAAAATACGAATACCACTAGCTCATGTCAAGTGGAGTGGGATGCTTTCAAGACTGTAATACATGGGGTAGCTATTAGTACGCGAGTGGGGGCCCGTGCAGCGCTAATCGGCAAACCCACAGAAGTGGAGAATCAACTGGGCAGGTTGGAGTGGGAGGCGGGATCGGGCGACACAAAGGAAGAGGACCTACAAGAAGCACATGTAACACATGCAGAACTTTTGGAAGAGATACGGGTGCTGGATTATCATCTGTACACGCAGAAGCAGCATGCAGAGGCAGACAGAGCAGGCCCACTCCTGGCTAGGATTATAAAAAATGCACCGGTGTTGCCCCCGACTGCAGAAATTACTACTCCAGAGGGCACTATAGTACATACCCAACTAGAAATAAATGAGGCCTTTAGGATATATCATGAGACACTGTATGCAGCGCCACCAGAACACGTGAGGATGATTATGACGCTTTTTTTGAAGGATTGCAGCTCCCAAAATTACTGGAGGCACATCAAAAAGAGTTAAAAAAAACAATAACGGTTGAAGAGATCAGAGCAGCAATTAAGGCACTACCCAGAAACAAAACCCTGGGGTTGGACGGGCTGTCAGTAGAATTTTATGCCACATATTTGTCAATACTGGTGCCCCAATTAGCACAGATGTACCAGGCGTCAATGGAATCCGGCATGCTGCCCCACACTACACTTCAGGCACTACTGGTTTCATTGCCCAAACCGGGTTGAGATAGTAAGGATTTGTCGGGATATCGGCCTTTATCACTATTAAATACAGATTATAAAATCCTAAGCAAATTGTTAGCGAATAGAATCCAACAACTCATACCACGATTAATACACACTGATTAAAGCGGGTTTGTGCCAGGAAGGAGCACGGCTCTGAACATTCGCAGGCTTCACCAATTAACGACACAACCACATCCCAATAAGAACATACAGGGTTGTATATCCCTGGAACTGTGCCAGGCTTTTGACTCCTTACACTGGAGCTGTATGCTTTGCACTCTCTCGAGATTTGGAGTCCCTGATAAATTCATGAAGTGGATTACCCTCCTATATAGTAACCCCACAGCACGTGCTCGGATAGGCATTTACATTTCTAAACAGTATGAGGTGGCAAGAGGGACAATGCAGGGATTCAAAATATCAACAGAAATTACCCACTGCCAACAGCAAAGGAATATAAATAAGCCCAGAACTGGGTCTGGATTAAATAGGCAACCACAAGCCGTGACTGACACAGAAGGGCAAAGGGATGTAAGAAAAAAGGATTTGCAAAATAAGTTTATTTAAATGTAAAAAATCAAGACAATTGTCGATAAGAGAGAGAATAAATAACAAGTTACATGATACAAACATGTATAAGTCCCACACTTAACAATCATACACACATTCATTCCCACAACATACTAATTTATTCAACAAACACATAATTCAAAAACAAATTATTTCATACATAGGTTAAAACCATCAGTATTGAAGAGATAACAATTTCAAAAGATAATAGTTCCAAAAGACATGTGCTTTCCCAATCTTAAGGACAGACGGGGTCTCCAGGTAGGCACGAGATAATGAAAGCCAATGCACGTTTCGGTGTTGGGCCCACGAGGGGCTACACCTTCATCAGGGCAGTGGTAGTTACAAACATGTGGGACACACAATAGACACCTAGAATGCAGTCTAAATGATAAAAAAAGAGAAAGAAAAAACTTAAGAGACACATAAATTTAATCTATGATTTAATACATCCTAAATCAACGTCTATCAATGCAATCAAAAATTAGGGTAATAACCTAAAAATCCAGAGAGCTAAATTGAGATTGTCTGGAATCAGTGTCAGTCGTGGTAGGGTTCAGATACAAAAGGAAAGATGGTCACAAGATAATCCAATTTAATAAAACCGAGGTGCACCGAGAACAGACTTCTCAATGGAGGTGAGTCCAGATAAAAAGAAAAAGTAACAAAGTCCAATATATCACCCATGCAGTAAAAAGTAAGAATGACAAAAGGGTGCAACAGTTGTCAGAGAAAAGCCTAGAATGAAAAAAGGAGGGAGCAATGCGAAATAGGTTCCAGCTATTACATATGAAGGGAAGTCAATACCTTTAATCAGGTGGATGACTGATGGTAGCCCTCTACTCAAGGGAAGGGAATTTTTCAGGGCCTCAGGGAGCTCAAAAGAACGATTCTGTAGCAAAGGAATACACATGAAGGGGAAGGAGTCAGGATAGGAATCATGGGGGAAGCTGCGATTAAGATCGCAGTAGATGTTAAGAAAAGCAGAGCTTACCCGAGAAGTTAGTGAGGCAGCAAGCTCGGGATTCATTCAACATATAACAACATCACATCGAGTATCCAACGTGAAGGGCCAGATGCGCCAAATGTTAATTCCGGTAGCGATATTAGGTGCGCCTGTCGAATACACCAGACAGGGGAATGGATTAATTCCTGCAACAAACGAACAGCATAACGTGGTAAAAAATATAAACGGCTTAATGAGGTATGTATATATAACAAAATGAGGCTGACTGTCAGCTCTGTCTCTTTATTTGAAAAAATATATGTTTAGGAACATATAAAAAACTTAACAAGCGCGGGAAAAGAGCATAGTGATTAAAAGTCAACGCGGGGGTCGATAGCGTGGGCAGCAGCTAATACGAGCGTTCCCCTTCAGCCAATGGCCGAATAACAGAGCTAAAAGGAATAGTATGGAGAGCGGGGCCAAATCAGGGTAGCCACACATAGAATCCGAGTATCGCACATGAAGGTTCTTACCGTGAGTAATTTAGCAACGATGAGGAAGATGACCGAGTTACATCGTCCGAGTAGGGGCAAAAGGCTTCCGGGAGGATTTCTTCGGGAGCCGATATTTGAATGCTGTTGGGTGTCAAGGAGGCTGGACGAAAGAAGGTCTCGTGCGAGCGAGCACGGATCTAAAATGGACAAAGGACTTCTGCCTGGGGCATTAAATTGGATCAAAAGACGGCGGCCATATTGGAACAGGGAACGTGGTGAGCGCCCGCCAAGGGAGGCTGTTGGGAGGTGGAATTTTACACAACAACATGGTGTAAACAAAGCAAAAAATGAGACATTCTCAAACGAACAATTTAGGGAAAAAGCCAGGTAAACCCGGAGGGGACCAGTATCTCTATAAAGATAGAGTGAATATAAAGCAGTATTCTGTGATAGCATTTTCCCAGGGGCAGATTTCATTAAGGCCTTGGGCTACTACATTTAAGAAATAAATCCAGAAAACCTCCCTCTTTTTTCGAATGGTGGTGGGATCCTTGCCCATGGGGGTATGTATTTTTTTCCACAATAGACCATTTAAGGTCATGCTCTGTATGGCTGTATTCAATCCAGTGGGAGACCAACGGGGGGCCGAGTTAATTAATACGAATGTTGGACTTATGCTCACCCATTCTGAGTCTACATTCCCTGCCAGATTCGCCAATATAAGCCAAATCACAGGGGCATAGAATCACATAAATGATGTTGGATGTACGGCAGTTGGTCATTCCGGTCAAATTAATGATTCGTTTGTTGATGCTGATGGTTTGCCCTACAAGGGCATTGGGGCAGGCTTGGCAGGAGCCACATCGGTGGATACCTGTAATAGGGGGAAGGCCAGTGATAGAGATTTGCCGGGAGGAAGGAGGGTCTGAAATTTTACCTCGAACCAAGTAGTTCCTGAGGTTTTTGTTCCTTCTGAAGGCAAAAAGGGGTTTAGGCAATTTATTGTCATCATCCATGTTTAAAAGGTACCAGAGTGAATTGATGGTCTGCCGTATTTTATGGTTGATATTTGAATGTTTGGTCACACAGACCAAACGATCCAAAGGTTTTTCTTCCTTTTGTTGAAACATGGATTCACGATTGTAATATCTGGCTCTTTTAAATGAATTTTTGACCAGTTTAGAGGGGTAACCCCTATTCAGAAGTTTGGTTTTTAAAAGATCTGCATGGAACAAAAAATCCTTCATCTCAGAGCAGTTTCTCCGGAGACGGAGGAATTGACTAAAGGGTATGCCTTCCCTCTGACAGCGGGGGTTATAGCTATCAAATTGGAGCAACGTGTTCCTCGCAGTCGGTTTAGTGTATAGGGAGACAAACAGTTGGCTATCTTTGTGCTCAACCCATACATCGAGGAATTCGACCCTGCTGTTACTGGAGTGAACGGTAAATGTAAGGTTCTCATCAGCCAGGTTAATCCATTGAGTGAAGTCGTCAAGGGATGCCTGGTCCCCCTTCCAGATGAAAAAAATATCATCAATGAAGCGGGACCAGGCACAGACGTTCTCTTAAAAGGGGGCTATTTCGTTATAGATGTTCATTTTTTCAAACGTACCCATGTATAGACAAGCTACACTGGGGGCACAGGCGGCCCCCATGCTGACTCCTTGAGTTTGTTGGTAGTATTTGTTATTGAACTCAAAATAGTTCTCTGCTTGAAGTACCGGGGATTTTAGGACCCCAGCGGTGCCAGGGATAGCACCCTATGACTTCGGGTTATCCTGTTGCTGTAGTATTATAAAAGACGCTCTCATGGTAATGTACCAAAGAACTTGGCAAAAGAAGCTGAAATATGAAAAAGACATCTTTATTAAACTCAAATGAGTAAGACTACGTCGCACAGAAGCCTTAGCAACTGAATGAGGCAGTCTGCAGAACAAAAACCAGTCTTCTATTTTATACAGAATATTACGCTTTGGGCAACACCGCACCTGTTTTACAAGTGGTCATTCACATATTTTGGCTTCAAAGAAAAGGCAGAGTCATGGTGACAATCCCACATTCCTGTTCAAACAGCCCACAATTATTTACCCAGCGAGGCTCAGATCCCACATCAGATATCGATAGGCCCCAATAAACATGAGCATCTCCTGTTTGGGAAACAAGCCATAAAGCAGGAAGAGTCAGGTGTGAAAGAGATTAGCTGGAGGCTCGTGTTTAATGTAAAGGCTTTATGGTGTGTCAAGCCCTGATGCTAATCACAGGTGGCCAGAGGACGGGGAGTTCGTGAGACCGGACTGACCTGGGGCAGCAGAGCCAAGCTGCCCAGGTCATAGAGAAGTCAAAGGAAGGCACATGTGCTCTAAAGGCTCGTATTTGCTTCATAATATGTAGCCTATGTGAGGGCAACCATAAGATGGCCACCGCTCTAAGATGGAACCCACGTAGTGATGTATAATATCGTATACATAGTGCATTTATCAATGAAACGTTATATAAAGCACTTGTACATACCGCATTGGCCATTCGCGGTTTGCTAATACCGGAAGAGACAGGGGTAGGGCCCTGCCTCCTACGCGGTCCCAAATTTGAAAGTACCACAGACCCTCCTTTTGCCCTTACATAGGCAATAACTATACTCTCATCAATCCAAGTCTAGGTCAATATTCATGAAGTCATGGAGATGTTGCTGTAGCATCATCCTATTACTTAGCTCGTTTTCTGATACATGTTTCCTTACACATGTAGTAGCACAAAGGCCACATATGGCGGGACAAAATAAGGAATACCTCTGTTTGTAGTAGGCGGCATAAGATCACACACCCAATAATTAGTGATGTTCACTACTAACTAATGTTGATGCAGAAGCTGTACAAAATAATTGCTTACAAATTCTAATCTTTTAACCTGCCCATGTTCAGGATAGGGTGAAAAGAGTACAAAGAAGCAGTGGTAGGAAAGGACATAGGTTGGGAAGCGGGTGCAGAAGTCAATTGAGTAGAGAAAAACGATCCCACCCATAAATGACAATATCATGCTTGAAAAGACACTAGAAAACACGTTATTAAGAACATATAAACAACGGGAGAAAGTAGTAACCACTATTGCAAATGAAATAATAGTTTTTCACAACCCTAAGCAAAAAGCAAATCCCAAAATTATCTAGTAACATTTTTAGGGCTCAGTAATTTCAGTAATTCTTGTATGTTCAGGTGAAACAGTGGTGACCCTCATCAATGCTCTAAGGTGAAAAGGGGGTACTCTTTCCACAGAAAATGGACTTTATTCTGCTTATACTAAACAGAATAGTACTTTAAAACAGTGCCAGCAAAACAATCTGTCTCCTTAACACCTACTCTATACAATCACACGGAAACCTCTTGTGGAACCACCTATGCCCAGAGTCCGTTCAAAAAGCCTCTCTGGCAGGCTTCTATTGTCCATCAAATCTTCTTCTGTTGTTTTCTTTTGCATGGGCCTCTTCATTCAAGCCTTACATGAGAAAAGTACTGCTTAGTTGGAGTGCCCTCCTGGCAAACACCCACAGCTCACTCGAGAGTCTCAATGTCTCAAGGCAGTGCACCTGTGTCTTTCCTCTGCTGCAGACACTACAAATAATATGCTCTTCAATGGTCATGGGCACAGATCATCTTGTGCAGACCCGGGACCATTCTCAGGATCCAACACTCATCATTCGGTGTCAGAGGACGCTCAGGCTGCTCTTTCATGGGCCCTAGAATTAGTGCCTTTTGTCAATCTTGGATCCGCCGGTGCACTGCACTTCCATTGGAGCAAAGGGAAAGAGGGGGTGTGTGTGGCCAAAAACTCAGGCCAAGGGGCTCAAGGGACTGCACACTGTCAGAGGTTACCAGCACATGACAGGCGCTCTTGTGCACTGAAATTCTGATTCTGTGGCAAAACCAGCTCCTCCTTCTTTTCTGATGTTGAACGCCTTCTGATGAAGCAAGTGCGATGCTTTAAACAGTTCATTGTATAACAAGGGGACTGCAAACAGGTGGTCTGCGAGTTTCAAAGGAGTGGCCACACGCCATGGGACAAATTTGGTCTAGAATATACTGTCATTCTCAAAAAGCAATACAAATATAAAGACAGTAGGCAAAACAGTGTCTCTAATCTTTTCAATTTGGTTTCCGTGTGAGAGCCTCCATCATCTAAAGGTAGATAACTACACGAGAACTCTATCTAAATGGATCTCTTCACATATGGTGGCATTGTCTAACGGGGCAAACACATTTTTTTTCTGAATGATTCCATCTAGGTGTTCCTAAATTCCTTATCTAGAACATCTCAATAGAGAAATCACATGGTACAGAGTATCATGGGCATGTAGAAAACTTTCACATCAGGTGCAATATGCAATACACAGGCTAATAGTCAAATATGCAAACAAAAGACAAGAACTAGAGGGTCCTGATATTTGCATGATTAGAACACATCTGATCCTACCAAAAATTAAAGCAGCATGGAGCAAAAGGGCAAAAAACCACATTTAAAAATAGACATTGAAAATTCGTCATGTTAAAAAAAAAGTAAACGTAAGTTATCTCCTATTGGGATGGAAAAACTTGTCTTACTATAATATAATATACTTGAGTCAGTTAACCAGTCTATCGCTACTCTGACAGTCAGGCTGGAAAACATTGAAGCAGGCCTAAGGAAAATTCTTGGAAATCAGTCTGGCCATACAAAAGGGAATTATACATAAACATGCAGTCTGGAAGTGTGTACCTGAACAATACACCTACAATAATAAATGGGCTGACTGGTGAAAGGAATACGGAAAAGGGAATTGGAACTAGGACACAACTAAAATCACCAATAACTAAGCATGATGCGACATTGGTCAGGGGAGAAGCAACAAAAGAAAAAAAAAAATCTATAGGAAGACCAAAAATTATTTGGGTGATAGTCAGGCATGTGACACAACACCAAGAGTACGGGTGATACACAAAGGCCAAAGTTACATACATTTTAACTCTACCGCTGGTGGCTACACCATATACGGTAATCTTAGGTAATGTTCCAGTTCCTTCTTCAGGGAAAAATGAAAACCTAGTTTTCTTTTTTAGGAACAAGAGCCATATGCTACTTTGGAAACAGAACATCATAAACTAATGTAATATAGAAATTAGGCCACCTTGAGTCACAGATCTATAATTTCATCCTTGGGTCCAATCAAGGATACATAAACGTAGGGCTGCCTGTTCCTTTAAGGGAAGGGGCAGTATCGTGACTAACTACAGGTGACACACTTCGATCCTGTATATCTCTTTCATTTTCCTTACCATTATAGCCAAATATACATGCACTGGTAAAGTGTTGTCTCTCATGTTCACAGCATGAAATATCATTAGCTGTGGAATTTAGTAACCAGAACAAGTTCAACCAACTGTTGCATAGCGATGGGCATCGTCATGACCATCCCCTCACAACACAGGTAAACTTGTAATAGTATCAAAAGCAGCAACAAAAACAACGAAAACATGCAAAAAATAATAAAAACGCACAAAACGTCAAGCCATCAGATATACTTGCTGTATATCAAGCACAAAAAGCATAGACAAAACAATAGCATATGTAAATAAGCGGTGACACACAACACCATGTCATGTACTTTTATGCACTGTAAACCTGCAGCCCAAAACCCAATATACGGGCCAGTTTAATTTGTCAGGTTTAAAATCCTTACCCTCCTTTTTGACAGTAGATCACCAGGCAATGGAAATCTGCTGTCAAATATAACTTTACTGTCTCTCTTCTAACATACAGGACCAGCAAGAACAATTCATGATAGAACCAAATACACAAAAAATAAATTTCCATTACTTAACTGTTACCCTCTTGTCAGTCCTTGCAACATCCAGCCACTTTAGTTTTACCTTTCTAAAAATAAAAATCGTTACACTGACACTCCATATTAATTTGGCACCTACAATTTCCACTGTGAAAAAGAAGTCTTAATTGGCGATACGTTCTCTCTTAGGCATGTAGCCTTAAAAATTTTAGAAGTGGGCTGTATCTTATTTTCTGTCTAAGACTTAATGCAACACTTCGTTTTCTGTTAAATAACACAAATGTATCTGTTCTGCAAAGCATTTAACATGATGTTTGGGCTTTCAAAGAAACCCCTTTGCTATATTTTCCCTTTGGAATTAAGTTCTTTAGTTTTAGTGATGTTGCTATGGAGAAACCAGAAACCCCAGCTTTAGAGGCCCGTGTAGCAAGGTCATTCTGCATTCCACAGAGGCAAGGCCCTAATTTAAAAGGTCATAAATGTCAACTCCATTGTTTACGGGAAAGATAGCATCTCAGCAGCGTGACCGAGCCAGCCTCTGCAGCTCTCCCAGCCCCCAGCTTCTGCCACTCTGAATTTGTCAAAGCCAGAAGGCCTTCCTAATTCCTCCTAACTTGCAATAATTCACTCTATTTTGAAAAATAATTTCTCCTTTTTAGGCGCTAAAAAAATTATCCCTATTCCCAGATTGTTAAACTACATGTACTGTGAATAATTCACAAAACTTAATAAAACACATACCAGTTTTTAGAATAAATGCTTGTTGCAATCCTATGCAATGATACACATTTCATCAACTTTAAATTAATGAACTTCTCAGTAGGCCCAGCTGAAGTTAGAACCTTCAACCCTGATATTAAAACAAGCCGTTGTACTGGCATATTAACTCATTGGATCATTAGAAAGCACAACCTGTAAATATATATCAAACCTAAATGTATGTATTTACTGAAGCCTGAGACACTTTAAAAAGTACTCTGAATGAAAGAAAATGCAGTTAAAACAGCGCTTTTACCCAAATTCGACTTTGATATTTTAGGTATTAAAAAATGAGTATCCTACAATTTTCTTGCATAATATGCATTACCAGAATGTCCATTACATAACCCATGAGTCAGGCATTGGAAATAATAACTTATACTTTACAAAAATGAGCTTGTTTGCGCCTGCGCCAAGGGAAAATTGTACACACGAATGCTTGCCATTTTAGTGATGCAACACAACTCAAATCAAATTTTAATGCTAGGAGGCCATAGTATGAGTATTAAGCTTTATAAATATCAAAAAACGATTTTGAAAAGCACTTATTTTTTAAAAATAATTTTTCCATGATTAATAATTTTCTTTAAAAAAAAATCCCAATTATTTGTTTTTGTGATAATTCCATGTATAAAAAACAGGCTGCATCCCTTGCCTATCATTTTGGACACATTTAACTCACAAGCCTAAGCGCATAAGCCCATTTCGAAACGCGTCACATTTTTGCGCCACTTTCATTTAAAAGGACGGTTATGCAAAATTCCACCCGTGTTTAACTGGGAAAGTGCTGGCTGAATGAACATTCCTATCAAATATACTGCAGCTGAAAAGTTTGCCTGTGAACATCTAATACAATGCATCTAAGGAAAATGCTGTAAATTTATTTACTTTTGCAAAAATAAATAATTTCGTTTTTGGGGCCTTATTTATATCTATTGAATGTGGTTCTAATTTTATCCTTGAAGCATTTAACGGCAGTTTTGTATATGTGCACAACTGCTCATTCTATAAATTAAATAGCAACACATTGCTATTTTAGCACATCACATTGTTCATTTCTAGATTTTTCCTAAGTTTCTACTTAACATTAATTAACCAACATTTTGCTTAACAGACTGAAAACATCAGAAGGCCCACAAACACATATTGAGCTCATTTCAGACATAAACGGAAAGGGGGGTCAAACAGACAATACAGCGTGCTTTAGCCATTTTTCATAAATAGCGCCGTCGCAATTTACTTACGGAAGTTGCACTAATGAGAAAACCACGTAGACATTTAAACACACAGTTGACTTGCAAATCAATACGCATGACAGAAAGAAAGAACAGCTCACAGACTATACTTGAACCAAACCATTTGCAAATACTAGTTGTAAGTCATATTTACAAGAAACGCTTCTCAATAGTATTCCAAAAGGCTGCATAAACAGCCTAACAGACAGATGTATGTCCAAGAAGTAGTGAGTGCGCTCAATTCAATAGCTTTGCCTAGCAGAACACCACACAAAATCGTTCTGCATATCTTTATTCATGAAACTGCGCAGAACGAAGGATCCTTGTTTTGTATTATGTCATATTTTAATTCCCTGGGGATACAAAATCACCAAGGAAGAAATATGTTTTCAAATCTAACCGATTTTAACTATGGTACCGTCCAAAAAAGCAACACATTTTTCCATGTGAGCTTACAATCAGGCATGCAACTAAACCAAATGGAGAAATATCCCCTCATTACCTGCCTACACAAATTGCAATTCGCATATCCAAACCTATACAAACCAAAAGTTGGCCAACACAAATTTCTACATTTCAAACTTGCTAAGATCAGGCATCTTATAGCTCACTAATCTAACTTCAAACTTCAAGGGGTTATCTCTATCAATACACTCGCAACTATACGAGACCCTTGGCTATGGTAATTGCAATGACCAAATTAAAAACGAAGAAACCAACCCCTCGGCTTTGGTAATTGCGATAACCAAATCAAAGACCTAAAGAACCAAAGGAGTGGGAGCGACCCACTTATACTTAACTCTTACTTTTATTAATCAAAAGGTTATCCAAATTCTAACTGTCAAGTTCTTCATAACAAAACGTCTTTTATAATACTCACGCCAAAAAGGGTTCTAATCAGGAGTCACATCTTTTGGAGAGTGAAAGTCAGAAAGATCAGAGATATACTGGGCTGCAGAGACAAAGAATCCCCCAGAACCTCGGTACCTGCTTAGTGGATTTCTGTCCTGTTCTCCCCAGTAGATTTCTGTCCTCTGACAAGATCGCTCCTCCAGATAGTCACTTGTATTGATGCCCTACGGTGGGCGCCAACTGAAGTACCGGGGATTTTAGGACCCCAGCGGTGCCAGGGATAGCACCCTATGACTTCGGGTTATCCTGTTGCTGTAGTATTATAAAAGACGCTCTCATGGTAATGTAACAAAGAACTTGGCAAAAGAAGCTGAAATATGAAAAAGACATCTTTATTAAACTCAAATGAGTGAGACTACGTCGCACAGAAGACTTAGCAACTGAATGAGGCAGTCTGCAGAACAAAAACCAGTCTTCTATTTTATACAGAATATTACACTTTGGGCAACACCGCCCCTGTTTTACAAGTGGTCATTCACATATTTTGGCTTCAAAGAAAAGGCAGAGTCATGGTGACAATCCCACATTCCTGTTCAACCAGCCCACAATTATTTACCCAGCGAGGCTCAGATCCCACATCAGATATCGATAGGCCCCGATAAACATGAGCATCTCCTGTTTGGGAAACAAGCCATAAAGCAGGAACAGTCAGGTGTGAAAGAGATTAGCTGGAGCTCCTGATCTCAGGGCGTATTGCTATGCAGGACAACTACAATGGCTAGCGTACTGGTTGGCAGGGCGAAACCTACAGGAAATAGGCATGTCCCGGCATGATTGGGAACGGGGTAAGCTGCACACGCTACTGTTGCCAAGCAGCAGGATGCCAGCGAACATGTCATCACTGCTAAAGGTGGCATTGCTGTACTGGAGGCGGGCGCTCTGTTACACGAAGGAACAGACTCCATATGCCCCCAATACACCGCTGTTGGGCATTCCCCTACCGTTAGAAACAGTAACTCGAAGGCACATAGAAGCATGGACGGAGGTGGGAGTGGACACCGTGGGAATGCTGTTTGCAGATGGTTCCCTGATGAATCACGCCACCTTTGTGAGGGAGCAGGGAGTACCAAACACATTATTCCTTTTACATGTGAATATAGCGAAATACGTATGCAATACACGGGCATTAGAGGGAGTTGAACCGCCCACACACAAATTGATACACATGCAGTACTTAATGGGGAATGGCAGTCATATAACTAAATGGATTTTGCATGGGATCCGGAAACAGGTGGCGATGTTGTTGCAGGCTCTCCAGGAGAAGTGGAGTACAGATATAGGGAGAGGGCTTACAGATAACAAATGGGCACTATCCTTGAATACCCCAAGAGAGTGTCCCATAACCCCAAGTTTATATGTATTCAACTTATGATTGTACACCGAGCGTATCTATCCCCCCACAGGCTCAGTGTCATGTTTCCTGACATGGTGGATGTATGCCCACGGTGCCAAGGTGCTGATGCTAATCTACTACATATGCTGGCCATAGTATGAGTATTAAGCTTTATAAATATCAAAAAACGATTTTGAAAAGCACTTATTTTTAAAAAATAATTTTTCCATGATTAATAATTTTCTTTAAAAAAAAATCCCAATTATTTGTTTTTGTGATAATTCCATGTATAAAAAACAGGCTGCATCCCTTGCCTATCATTTTGGACACATTTAACTCACAAGCCTAAGCGCATAAGCCCATTTCGAAACGCGTCACATTTTTGCGCCACTTTCATTTAAAACTAAGGACGGTTATGCAAAATTCCACCCGTGTTTAACTGGGAAAGTGCTGGCTGAATGAACATTCCTATCAAATATACTGCAGCTGAAAAGTTTGCCTGTGAACATCTAATACAATGCATCTAAGGAAAATGCTGTAAATTTATTTACTTTTGCAAAAATAAATAATTTCGTTTTTGGGGCCTTATTTATATCTATTGAATGTGGTTCTAATTTTATCCTTGAAGCATTTAACGGCAGTTTTGTATATGTGCACAACTGCTCATTCTATAAATTAAATAGCAACACATTGCTATTTTAGCACATCACATTGTTCATTTCTGGATTTTTCCTAAGTTTCTACTTAACATTAATTAACCAACATTTTGCTTAACAGACTGAAAACATCAGAAGGCCCACAAACACATATTGAGCTCATTTCAGACATAAACGGAAAGGGGGGTCAAACAGACAATACAGCGTGCTTTAGCCATTTTTCATAAATAGCGCCGTCGCAATTTACTTACGGAAGTTGCACTAATGAGAAAACCACATAGACATTTAAACACACAGTTGACTTGCAAATCAATACGCATGACAGAAAGAAAGAACAGCTCACAGACTATACTTGAACCAAACCATTTGCAAATACTAGTTGTAAGTCATATTTACAAGAAACGCTTCTCAATAGTATTCCAAAAGGCTGCATAAACAGCCTAACAGACAGATGTATGTCCAAGAAGTAGTGAGTGCGCTCAATTCAATAGCTTTGCCTAGCAGAACACCACACAAAATCGTTCTGCATATCTTTATTCATGAAACTGCGCAGAACGAAGGATCCTTGTTTTGTATTATGTCATATTTTAATTCCCTGGGGATACAAAATCACCAAGGAAGAAATATGTTTTCAAATCTAACCGATTTTAACTATGGTACCGTCCAAAAAAGCAACACATTTTTCCATGTGAGCTTACAAACAGGCATGCAACTAAACCAAATGGAGAAATATCCCCTCATTACCTGCCTACACAAATTGCAATTCGCATATCCAAACCTATACAAACCAAAAGTTGGCCAACACAAATTTCTACATTTCAAACTTGCTAAGATCAGGCATCTTATAGCTCACTAATCTAACTTCAAACTTCAAGGGGTTATCTCTATCAATACACTCGCAACTATACGAGACCCTTGGCTATGGTAATTGCAATGACCAAATTAAAAACGAAGAAACCAACCCCTCGGCTTTGGTAATTGCGATAACCAAATCAAAGACCTAAAGAACCAAAGGAGTGGGAGCGACCCACTTATACTTAACTCTTACTTTTATTAATCAAAAGGTTATCCAAATTCTAACTGTCAAGTTCTTCATAACAAAACGTCTTTTATAATACTCACGCCAAAAAGGGTTCTAATCAGGAGTCACATCTTTTGGAGAGTGAAAGTCAGAAAGATCAGAGATATACTGGGCTGCAGAGACAAAGAATCCCCCAGAACCTCGGTACCTGCTTAGTGGATTTCTGTCCTGTTCTCCCCAGTAGATTTCTGTCCTCTGACAAGATCGCTCCTCCAGATAGTCACTTGTATTGATGCCCTACGGTGGGCGCCAACTGAAGTACCGGGGATTTTAGGACCCCAGCGGTGCCAGGGATAGCACCCTATGACTTCGGGTTATCCTGTTGCTGTAGTATTATAAAAGACGCTCTCATGGTAATGTAACAAAGAACTTGGCAAAAGAAGCTGAAATATGAAAAAGACATCTTTATTAAACTCAAATGAGTGAGACTACGTCGCACAGAAGACTTAGCAACTGAATGAGGCAGTCTGCAGAACAAAAACCAGTCTTCTATTTTATACAGAATATTACACTTTGGGCAACACCGCCCCTGTTTTACAAGTGGTCATTCACATATTTTGGCTTCAAAGAAAAGGCAGAGTCATGGTGACAATCCCACATTCCTGTTCAACCAGCCCACAATTATTTACCCAGCGAGGCTCAGATCCCACATCAGATATCGATAGGCCCCGATAAACATGAGCATCTCCTGTTTGGGAAACAAGCCATAAAGCAGGAACAGTCAGGTGTGAAAGAGATTAGCTGGAGGCTCGTGTTTAATGTAAAGGCTTTATGGTGTGTCAAGCCCTGATGCTAATCACAGGTGGCCAGAGGACGGGGAGCTCGTGAGACCGGACTGACCTGGGGCAGCAGAGCCAAGCTGCCCAGGTCATAGAGAAGTCAAAGGAAGGCACATGTGCTCTAAAGGCTCGTATTTGCTTCATAATATGTAGCCTATGTGAGGGCAACCATAAGATGGACACAGCTCTAAGATGGAACCCACGTAGTGATGTATAATATCGTATACATAGTGCATTTATCAATGAAACGTTATATAAAGCACTTGTACATACCGCATTGGCCATTCGCGGTTTGCTAATACCGGAAGGAACAGGGGTAGGGCCCTGCCTCCTACGCTGTCCCAAATGTGAAAGTACCACATGCTAGTATGATGTTAAGACATTGAAGGATGAAAGGAGCATTAGTAATGTCAGGTTCAGAGAGTAAGATTTCTTGAAGGGCGGACAGAGCTCCCTCTTTGGGGATGTTGGTATATAATGACTCCACGTCCAGGGTAACTAGGAGTTCCCTGTCGCTCAGGTAACGTAGATTTTCAACCTTAGAGATAAAGTGGCCGGTGTCTTTGACATATGACTCAAGGTTGCTCACCAAAGGTTTTAAAAATTGGTCCACATATTTGGATAGTGGCTCAGTGGCCGCACCAATGGTGGATACAATGGGTCTTAGTGGGGGATCCAATACATTTTTGTGGGTCTTGGGGACCCCATAGATAATAGGTAGTCGGGTATGGAGAGGTGTAAGGAATTCTGCTTCCTTAGAGCATAAATATCCATCATCAACAGCAGTGCGTACCATGGTCAAAATTCGATGTTTAAGTGCCGGTTCAGGGTTGATGGTAATACACTTGTAATGTCTGTCCACCGACAGTAACTTATCCATTTTTTCAATGTATGTCGAGGTGTCGAAAATAACGATCCCCCCTCCCTTGTCACAAGGTTTAATGGTGAGTCGTTCATTGACCCTGAGTACGTGGAGGGCATCATTTTCTACTTTCAAGAGGTTAACGGCTGGTTTAGAGACATATTTCAAGGTTTTTTGAATTCTAGAAAGTACCGCCTTCTCGAAGATCTGGACTTCAGGCCCTAGGAGTCCAAGGAGGGGGTGAACTCAGAGGGGGGTCTTAGTCCAGATCGGTTGTTGGTAATCTCGACGGAAGGTTTTGTAACAAAAAAATGTTTTAGTCTTATTTTACGGAAAAAGGAATAAAGATCCTTCAAAAATTCAAATTTGTTGAAATTCGCAGAGGGAACAAATGACAAACCCCTAGATAACAACCTGGTAGTCTCTGAATTGATGGTCTTGGTCGATAGGTTAAATACTGGAATGTTATTTAAGTTTTCCAGTATTGTTGTTGTCTCGTTTGTATATACATCTGGGGTTGACTTTGATCCTGACGGAAATCCTTCTGTCTGGGGTTCCGATTCCTGGGGCGAAAGATCCCTCTGCGGTTCCCTAAAAAACGATTAGGGGGAATAGTCCTATCAAAAATCTCCTGTCTGGGCTGATAGGTAGGGTTATAATTAGGATTGTAATTAGCAGGATCTTCACTATCTGAGTCCGTGGTGTCAGAAAAACACGTCTATTGCCCCATCTGGTGGCGGCAGTACTGTTAGAGTAACCTGGATTTACTTCCTCTGAAGTTGTGTAGAAATTGGGGGTGAGATAAGGGTAGGCCCGCTCCTGAGAGAAGAGCCTAATATCTTTTCTGAACTTATCCGTCTTCCTCTTAAGAAGGTACTCAGAAATTGAATCTAGTTGGCTTTCATTATCTCGTGCCTACCTGGAGACCCCGTGTGTCCTTAAGATTGGGACACGAGTCTTTTGGAACTATTACCGTTTGAAATTGTTATCTCTTCAATACTGATGGTTTTAACCTATGTATGAAATAATTTGTTTTTGAATTATGTGTTTGTTGAATAAATGAGTATGTTGTGGGAATGAATGTGTGTATGATTGTTTAGCGTGGGACTTATACATGTTTGTATCATGTAACTTGGTATTTATTCTCTCTCTTATCGACAATTATCTTGATTCTTTAAAATTAAATAAACTTATTTTGAAAATCCTTTTTTCTTACGTCCCTTTGCCCTTCTGTGTCAGTCACGGCTTGTGGTTGCCTATTTAATCCAGACCCAGTTCTGGGCTTATTTATATTCCTTTGCTGTAGGCAGTCGGTAATTTCTGTTGATATTTTGAGTCTATTTTCCCCTGCCCCCTCTGCCTACCTATCTGATCTCCAGGGGTCCCCCTTCTATTGGACAATGCAGGGATGCCCACTCTCACCTTTAATATTCATACTAGCTCTTGAGCCACTCCTTGCTAAAATCCATGCACTGGCGGGGCAGCAGGGAATAACAATGGGGTATGAGGCGCATATTGTCTCGGCTTACGTGAATGACATTATACTCTACTTCGCAAATTTAAGGGGGGAGCATGCGCCAATCCCTGATTTATTTAATACGTTTCAATCTCTGTCAGGGCTTTCGATAAATGCCATCAAGTCCTATGCATACTCATTTACAGACCAGGCACAGCTGCACCCACTACTCTTTGGGCAGTGGACGTTTCCAGCGGCACTAGTCACATTCAAATACCTTGGCATCCAGATCTACAGGGACACTGATGACATGTTGGGTGGTAATTTAACACGTGCGCTGAACGTGCTCAAGGTACAGATACAATTCTGGATCTCACTACCGCTCTCGGTGGCAGGCAGGATAGCTATTGCCAAGATGGTTATACTCCCCAGATTACTTTATTATTTTACAAATCTATCACTCATAAAACCCATGCAGGTGTTTTAAACATTGGATACTCTACTGGTAGAGTTGATTTGGGGGAAAGGATGACGCAGAACAGGGTTGGCAAAATTACAGCTAGATACGAGGCAGGGGGGATGGGAGCTCCTGATCTCAGGGCGTATTGCTATGCAGGACAACTACAATGGCTAGCGTACTGGTTGGCAGGGCGAAACCTACAGGAAATAGGCATGTCCCGGCATGATTGGGAACGGGGTAAGCTGCACACGCTACTGTTGCCAAGCAGCAGGATGCCAGCGAACATGTCATCACTGCTAAAGGTGGCATTGCTGTACTGGAGGCGGGCGCTCTGTTACACGAAGGAACAGACTCCATATGCCCCCAATACACCGCTGTTGGGCATTCCCCTACCGTTAGAAACAGTAACTCGAAGGCACATAGAAGCATGGACGGAGGTGGGAGTGGACACCGTGGGAATGCTGTTTGCAGATGGTTCCCTGATGAATCACGCCACCTTTGTGAGGGAGCAGGGAGTACCAAACACATTATTCCTTTTACATGTGAATATAGCGAAATACGTATGCAATACACGGGCATTAGAGGGAGTTGAACCGCCCACACACAAATTGATACACATGCAGTACTTAATGGGGAATGGCAGTCATATAACTAAATGGATTTTGCATGGGATCCGGAAACAGGTGGCGATGTTGTTGCAGGCTCTCCAGGAGAAGTGGAGTACAGATATAGGGAGAGGTCTTACAGATAACAAATGGGCACTATCCTTGAATACCCCAAGAGAGTGTCCCATAACCCCAAGTTTATATGTATTCAACTTATGATTGTACACCGAGCGTATCTATCCCCCCACAGGCTCAGTGTCATGTTTCCTGACATGGTGGATGTATGCCCACGGTGCCAAGGTGCTGATGCTAATCTACTACATATGCTGTGGACCTGCCCAATACTGGTGCAGTACTGGGCTACAGTACACACAGTACTAAATGCAGTAGCCCCGGGGCGTGGAGGAGTTTCCCTGGAACATTACATACTGGGACTCGGTCCTAAAGCCAAAAGTGGTAACCCCACATACAGATGTGATAACTTGGCGCTGATATTGGCTAAATGGACAATAACTAGGCGCTGGAAAACAATAAAGGCACCGGCGGTGCTGGATTGGTACAATGAGATGGTCAGATGGGGCAGAGCTGAAAGTACAGAGTTACAGAGGGAGGAGCGTGGAGGGTTACGGAAAAAACTCATATAGTTAGAATGGAATACACTGTTAGAGGAGTTTGTAGCAATGGAGGTGCATACAATGTAATGAGGATGCCAATATTCTCCTAGAGTAATTATTAATGCCTGACAAACTGTTAAGACTGTCTAGGATGTGAAAATGTTCTGTGTTGCATTAGCTAATATATACGGTTACTGCCCTTTAATATCAAGGGAAATTTAAGACGGTGTTAATTGCCCCAATCCATGGTAATAAGCAGTCTCGAGTACGGTGGGAGGGGCGAAGGGGGAGTTATGTTCAAAAGTAGAATTAGAAATAAGTATGACACAGTGATGGATACTGCAGTAAAATGTTTATTAAGTTATGGATCTGAATGTAGATACTCCGGTAGATACTGCGATAAGTTGGACAAGATAAGCTAACGTTGGCGCATTTGTAATTGTTGTTTGTGAGCATTGTAATTTTCGTACATTTATAAATGTGCTGCTCTGAGAACATAATGTATGAGGTGTATACAGGTATGGACATGTCCATCACAGATGTAATGTGGGAAAACGTAATAAAATATGTTAGAAAAAAATATATATATATTCCTCCACACCGACCACCTGTATTGGATGGTCCAGCCGCACCAACTCTGATAGACAGCAAAGAAAGGCCGATGAGTTCCTTCTCTTCAGTTAGGAATAATTTATTACAATTTTAATCTTCTGTGCTGCAACACACAACACAGGATGCCTACGCATTTCGGCTTCCACCTTCAACTGGGCAATTCCGTTCCTTCTACCAATGAGACTTAAAAACAGCAAAAGGACATTACATAAACCTCTCCCACTTCCTGTTAACATCATCTAGACCCGATCTTACAGTTTCACTTAGTCAATATCGACTGCCATGTTGAATTACACAATAATATTGATGGAAGAGCTCACATTCTTCCTGAGACATGTACAATGCATCATAAATCTAACAATTTATACATGACTAACATAATTCATATACATGTTAAAGCTTTATTGCCGCTTATGCTTTAAAGACATTTTTTCCAATTTTTTTTTCACATATCAGAAGAAATGGAAACATCCCCTTTTCCTTCATATCTTGTGTCAGTCTCTCACCTTTGTTCCACTACTGATGATCAAAAAAAAGTGCTCACAACTCTCCTAAAGTGCAAATGCTATTATAAACACATAGAGTGCCAATGCTTATATAAATAATGAAAACGCATCTCAACATATTGCTGATCTAGGATAGTAACAATTAGTATCCACATATATCTGCACAGTGCAATACCAAATTGTCCTCTTTAACATCAGCACAGTTCATTGAGCATTTAATTTGCTCAGAACAATCCTCATGTGCACATCAATATTTATAAGGTCATAACTGTGATATAAACAATCCCTTAAAGTCCAATTAAAATCTCACTATAGTTATAAAGTCAAATTCTTAATAAAATGTATCATATACTGTTTTTGAACCCCTGTTTGGGTTGGCCACAGTAATGGATACATATAGATACTTTAAAAGTGCCAGTGCATTGATGTAAACACACCCTTTTCCTATGAAGAAGTGGGTCTATAAAATGCATACTAGTGTCATGTCAAATAAAGACGATTCTCTTCAATCTTAGAAGCTAATAAATACCACATCCAAATACTCGTAAAAAAATTGTCTCTGTTGTCTTCTATTGAATGGGTTTGCCTGCAGTCCATACTCTGTTCTGCCATTGGTAGAGAACAGATATTGATGAACACAATGCAATTGCCTATTAAGACGTTTATTACAATTAATTGGCTCCCTATCCAGAAACCCTGTATTTAATCTAAATATAACGTCCTACCCCAATATGGCTATAAAGTGCAAATTCATATGTGAAATCTTCATTCATCTAACGACAAAGAGACAGTCCTGATTATACATGTCTATTATTCCAAAAAATCTTTACTAATAAAGTGCATATGCAGGATGAAAATCTTCCTACCCCACCTAAGCGGCATATAGAGATTGGTAGAAACACTCATTTAATATCATGATTCAATAAATCAAACTGCGGTATATTACTTGATTGGTCTAGAACCAGGTCTCATATTTGTATTCAATCTCTAATTAAGTGCTAGTACAATTCCCATGTGTAGATTACTCACATACATTATACCCCTCGTGAGTGTATCATTGATTTGTAACACCATCAGCATCATAAATCCAAAAGTGCAACACTGTTCATTTTCATTTCATAATAATCTCAAAGTCACTAAAAAATCAGAGCAAATTTGAATCGGATCCTCATTTCCAGTCCTCAAAAGCACGGCCAAGAACAGTTCAAGATCATATGCGAAATCAAAGATGGACATGCATTTCTGCATCAAGATTGTGACCCCATGGTCTCTCAGTCCCCAATAAGAAAATCATCCTTGATTCACAGCACCATAGTTCCAGTTCTCTATTTCCTCTACGTGGATGATTCCTCACATGCTTGATGCCTTTTATTGTAGGGATGCTAGGCTGCCTTGATGTGTTTCTCAAAGGTGCTTGGCCATTGGATATGATCGGTCTTGGTGTTTAATAGCTCTGATATGTTGCAAAATCCTGAGTTTCATTTTTTTTTGGTTGTGGTACCTTCATATTGCTTGCCACAACCACATTCCAAAACATAGACCATACATTTGGTTTCACAGGTAATCCTTTCCTTAATCCTGCAAGTTCTAGTCTCATGAGTTGTATAGGAGGTTCTATTAGATCCAAACATGCAGGCTTTGCATGTGGCACATTTCCTGAAGCCATTGCTTCTGTTTGTGAGCCAGCTCCTTTCTCGATAAAACATTGATCTTGTTAGCATACCACCTAATGATGGAGCTTTGCGATATGTGATGCTTGCATGCTGACCTGCTACATCCTTTTAGTGTTCATCATGTTGTAATATGTGCCAGTTTCATTTGATAAGGGAACTGATGGTACTGTGCTCCAGCCTCCGTATTATATCCCATGAAGAACCTCATCTTGTTGTCCTGTTCCATTGTTTCTTGTACCGTGGTTTCTGTTCCTTTGTTTTTAAAAAGTAGTTGCTCTTGTTGTCCTGTTCCATTGTTTCTTGTACTGTGGTTTCTGTTCCTTTGTTTTTAAAAAGTAGTTGCTCTCTGTTCTTAGTTAAAACTCTAGTTTCTGCTTCAATGAGTACCTGTTAAGATATCCCTCTTCATAAATCTTAAAATCATCAGCTTGGCCTCGCTTATCAGTTGAGCATATTCTACATGCTCTCAAGAGCTGGCTATATGGAGTACTCCATTTGAGGGAGCGTGGATGCCCGCTGTTTCCATGTAATATGGAGTTGCATGCTGCCTTTTTACAAAACATAGTAGTTTCTATTGATCTGTCTCTGATCCGTAGCTTCACATCAAGGAAGTCTATCTCATTCCGGCTGCATTTTCCTGCAAGCTGTATGTTGAATGGGTTTCTATTGACAATGGTCACATATTAATTTAGTGATGTTTCAGTCCCATCCCACAAAATAAAAATGTCATCTCTAAAACGCACCCACATCACAATCCTCTCAGTGTGGTGCACATTATAGTCAGCCAATGCAACTTCTTTTTTCCACCAGCCCATGTAGATGTTGGCATATGTAGGGGCAAAAGCTGCCCTCATTGCCAAACCCTGCTTTTGTAGGTACATCTTCTTATCAAAAAGGAAGACATTGTGTGAGAGACAGAGCAAAAGCGTCTTGAGTAGCATCATTGTATGTTCTGTCAAACTCAGAGACTGGGATCTCAAAAAAAAACTGCAGGCCTCAATACCTTATCCATGAGAGATACATGTATAAAGAGAGCAGACGTCCATAGTTACCATGAGGTAACTATCCTGCCACTGGATACCAATAATTTTGCGCAAAATTCATGTGTATTCTGAATATAAGATGGCAAACTGGTGACATAGTTGCATAAAAACAAATCCAGGAATCTAGAAATGTTCTCTAATAGTGATCCAATCATACTCATTACAGGTCTTCCAGGAGGATAGTTTAAGTTTTTGTGAATTTTTGGAAAATAGTATATCACAGGTATCCTCGGAAAATCAGTTTTTAAGTAACTATATTCCTCCCTGGACAGTAGACCATCATCATTCCAATTCATTAACATCTTGTGATATTTTTTTGATGGATTTTGATGTGGTTGTTTTTTAGCTCCTCATATTGTTTTTTGACCCTTAGTTTTCTGGTACTTTCTCTGGTCTATTGGTCAATGTTTAATACCACTTTGTTTCCACCTTTCTCTGAGGATTTAAGGATGATGGACTAATTGTTTCTCATCGCATTCAATTCCCGCCAATCAGAAGCACTGAAGTTATAATTTTGCTTCCGGCGTGCTGTAGCCCTCATCCTATTGATATTGTCTATCAAAAGCTCATGGAACATATCCAACAGATTTGTCTGTTGGCAACTGCGCCATCAACTTGCTAGCTAGATTCAAACCACTCTCAATGGTTTGATTTGTAAAAAACCCCATCTGTTCTAATTCCAGAATATTTATTTGCGTTCCAATACGAGTAGATCCACTTATGTTTCCTGTTCTGTCCAGGCTATATATTTCCACAATCTCCGGAATATCACCAATGGTAAATTTGATAGCTGTCTGATCTTTGTTCCTGGTGGTATTGGAGGGTTCCATATTTTTCATGGTAAAATGTTAATGCAGTTTCAACTTTCTTCTGAATTTGTAATCTTCAATTCTCAAATCCACGAAATAAATATAATATATGTAATTATAGGGAGCCCTTACTGCAGCCTTTTACAATCTCTGCCGAGACCAGGGACTTCGATCCCCAAGCACCCTTGCGCCAGGAGGCGCAGTCGCAGATCCATGACGCCCGGCGGCGCATAAAAACACTGGTGGGCCCCGCAGCATGGGAGCCCTTACTACAGCTTTTTACGATCTCTGCCAAGACCGGGGACTTCAATCCTCAAACACCCTTGCACCAGGAGGCGCCGTCGCAGATCTACAGTTCCCGGAGGCGCATAAAAACAACGGCGGGCCCCCACAGTGTGGGTGCTCTTACTGCAGCCATTTACAATATCATCCGAGACCGGGGACTTCATTCCCCAAGCACCCTTGTGCCAAGAGGCTGGACTGGGCCAGGTCTCTTGGTCTCTATTTTCCTCATTGGTTCTATCAAATTGAATACCTACCATCTGTGCCCGGGAAGAGATCTTCTTTAAGGAACTTATTTAAAGACATTGAAGCGATCCAAAAGGTAATTCACACTATCAGACATATAGGTTAACTATGGAGAAAAGAAAGGGGGGTAATTTAGACCCATCAAGAGAGAAGGGCGACACGCTGAGTAATTCTATTAAAAGTTACCTGACATCAGTAATGGTTGCAATTGAAAATGAAATAGATAAAGCTGAAGCAAAGATGGACTCAGCATTAAAAAGATCAACTCCTGTTGATAACCCTGGCCCTACTCATGTGGAACAAACAAAGAAATATTGTGATAGTCAGAACGAACAAACCTCTAGGCTAATAAAGAAAGCAGACTCATTATCCCTAGGAAGACCCTCAGAATGCTCACCCATTCATGAATCAGATACACAATCTTTAATTGCCCTAGAAACTATATTACGGATGGACAGTCCTCCCAGTAAAAAGGCAGGCAAGAACTAAATATACCTAGAATAACATCTCTAGAATTAATCCCTGCTTCCCCAGTATTACAAAGCACCAACAAGAAGAAAGGCCTAGGGAGAAAGTCAATAAAAAGAATTCTCAAGGGGAACTTGCTAGAAAAAAACAGGACCTGAAACGTCCAGCTTAGACCAACTTCGTGAACAACTAAATTCTATACTTAGACTGTGTACCAGAACATTTGAAAACCTTATCACTTTAGAGGTAAAACTAGAGAAAGTAATTTTGACACATAAAAGATTGAGAAATAGGGTGGAGGCATCTGAAGAACAGGGAAGAACTAAGGGGTAAGGAGTAAGAATAGGATCTACAAATAAAACATATATAGCCAGACAGAGAGAAGCTCTGCAACCAATCTTACCCTCAAAACCCGTAACTTCACTGTCACCTGGGACATCAGTGGGTGAGCAAATGGCTCGAGACCCATGGGTCTCAACACAGGAGACTAACCAGAGGGAGCACAAGGGCTTTAATGGGGTTAATCAATCTAATTTAAGTCAGATATGACCACATATCCCAGCTGCGGCAGGCACAATATGAGTCCCATGAATCCCTAGTAAACAAAGTCTCATTATGGCTGAAGAGAATTTCTAATTGCCCCCATGATCTCTCAAGGGAAATTATCTCTACAAGAAGAGTAGATTGGGTGGGCCCAGCACTAAAATTATCTGAAGGGGATTGTGTAATAGTTAATTTTAGAAATCTGTACCTAGTCTCTTTTACAGGTGTGGACAAACCCTTTTAATGCTGGAGGTATCAGAATACTTTCTTTGGGCTTCTTTATTTTTCCAAAAGTTTTTTCAACAACAGGTCGCATAAAATATTTAACGAATCCTGATTTGAAATCGAGTAAATTGGCTCCTACAAAACTGATTATTGACTTCCCCCTCTTGAATAGGTTTGAAGCTCTGTCAGGCCTGAAAACACAAAACTGACAGCCAATGAACCTGGAGGATACGCCTATCAAAAAGAGTATTTTTTCCCACCATCTGTTACAGCGTATCCTGTAGTTAATACTAACTTTGCTTATAAAGGTGTCTTAAGTATTGTTACATGAAATATTGTGGGTCTCCATTCTAAGATCGATAACCCGTATTGGAAAATATCACTTGAACAATACGGAATTGTTTGTTGCCAACAGACTTGCTCACTGGATCCTTTGTATGTTGGGGGTTTTGTCTGTTATTATGTGCCAGTTGTACCCTCGAAAGCGGGCCAAGCAAAAGGTGGACTTGTTATGTTTATATCATTCTGAATGACAGACATAACAGTTAGAGTTGTGTGTATATCTAAATACTATCAATTGCTTTTAATTACTATGTCAAAGTCACCAGATTTGCTTCTAATTAATTATTATTATAATGTGTTTGATCCAACGGTGACAAGTATTGTAGATGATCTTGATGATGCCATATCCCAAGCCAAGAGTAATCATGTCAAGGACTTGCAAATAATCTGGGTACGTGGATTTTAATATAAGAACTTGTGACCCTTTGGTACAGGAATCCTGTGGTATCTCTGATGAGAGCGATCAATCTCTGAAGCACTTTAAGCACAGGCAGTATGGTGACTCACTGAATAGAGTAACCTTTTTTAAGAATCTGAAATTCGCACATGAAATGATAGTGACAGGCACCCCCCAGATCCCAACATATGTGGGCCCCATATTGGTTTCGACTATTGACCACATTTTAATTAGTGAAGGACTTTCACAATTTTGCAAGAGATTCACAATTAAGGCAAGCTGTGTGAGTGATCATAATCTCATTGTTCTAACTCTAAAAAATGTTGTGAATACAAAAAGGGATAAGAAAATTAAACCTGGTGTAGAATATAACAGAAATAAGGGGATTAACATTAAATGGGAAAAAGTTGACAAAAGGTCTTTTATAATAGACCTTATGAAAAACAATAAATCCACAGTTGAGATAGTGCTCTCAGATTCCGCTTCCCACGAAAATGTTATAGATTCTTTTACAAATGTTAAATATTACTATGTCAGATGAATTAACTCAGCCCAGCAAAAAAGCCCCTGATAACCCAAGATGGTTTAATAAGAACTGCTCTTAAGCCCATAGGATTCTATGGTCTGCCTTAAAAAATACCCTGAAGAACCAAGAGGAAATAGCAAAAGCCAGGAAAAATTCCGAGAGGGTTATCAGGGAATGGAAACAGTTTTTGAAGGATAAGGCCTGGAAAGACTTAAAACTTCCTCAAACCTCAAAGACTCACGTGCATTTTGGGAGGTGGTAAATTCATCCCTCATGACTGGTGATGAAGTGATTAAATTATAAACTGTTGTTCCAGCTGAAGCCTTGGTTAATCATTTCTCTGTTATTTTTTCACCAAAATCAGTATTATTAAAGTACTCTTCTGACCCAGAAATTGTTCATGATAGGAGTTCTGCCAAGGCTTTAAGTGACTCAATAGAGGTTGGGGACGTTAAATTGGCAATAGAAAATAGTCGCACAGTAAAAGCCCCAGGTCCGGAGAGGATCACTGTTGATCTATACAAGTACTTACCAGACTTCTGGGCCCTGGTGATAACAAATGTCCTTAAGGCAGCAATAGCAGGGCCACAAGTTAAGACCTGGTAAGAATCCATCCCAGCCTCATTACTACCACCCAGTCTCTTTGCTAGATAGTTCAGTCAAGATCCTGGGCAGGGTGATTTTGGCCAAGTTGGAACTTTGGGTGCTCGAGCACCAAGCACTTTCAATATACCAGTTCTGAGTACAGTGGAATAACCATTACATTTGGCATTAATTTCCCAAAGGTACACAAAAGGACAAAGGGGCAATATTCATTTAGCATTTATGGACCTGACCTGTGCATTTGATTGATAGTGCAATTATCGTTTTGCTAAGCCCATGAATGCACATCAGCCTCAGTACGCTATAGTTGCTGAGGAGATCTTACAGAAGAATTCCCCTCCGACATAGGGGTAAGGCAGGGGTGTGTCCTGGACCCTTTTCTCTGTTTATTATATATAAATGGACTGGAAGAACAACTTTGTGCGGTGGGGAAGGATATTCCAAGATTAAATATGTGTCAAATCCCCATATTATTGTATGCTGATGATGCTGTCCTGATAGCCAGTACAGCCAATGGCCTACAAACATTGCTTGATTCTTTTAATGTTTTTATGAATGACCTGGGCCTGAAAGTTAATCGCACAAAATCGTTTAAAATGAAATGCGAACCAAAAAACTCTAAAACAAGGACATTTTTATTGGGGGGGGGTGAATACATTAAAAAAGTTCTGTATTTTACATATCTGTGGGTACAATTTGATGTTGATTTTAACTGGAAACATGTTTTAAACATTAGAATGATGCAATTGCAGAATTCTAATGATACTATTTTTAGCTTTGCTAAAAGACTGGGCCATAAACGGAGATTTTATGTATCTATAAGAGCAAGAGCTTCTCAGTGGTAACCTTTGGGGCTGGGGTCTGGGGACACATGCATTGCAAATCATTCCAAATAATGGAAAATACTTAGTAGTGCCTCTGAGTTCCCCGGTTGCTTTTTTTCATGATGGAGTAGAATGGAGTCACCTGAAAGACAATATTGCATTACAACCGCTGTTGCATTGGTTAAAGATTTGGAAAAATCCCAAGGCTACCCTGTGCAGGACAATATTGACTGATTGCATGGGGCTGGATAAGGGCCTAGATATACCTTGGTTAAGATACATCAAAATGAAGCTTACTAAAATGGGTGCCTGAGAATACTACACAAATCCTGATACCCTTACAAATGTTTCACCTGCCTCTATTAAATCTCTCGTCTACCAAAGTCTCCAGCGGACAGATCCTACTTATAATACATCTAACCAACTGGAACCCTTCCCCCAGTAGCAAAGAGAACCAGCACTTTATTTGCAAATTGATCTAAATGAAAGGCAAAAATGTCTGCTGACTAGGTTGCGGTGACAAACAATTCATTACCTAGTCGCTTTCCCTAACCGAAGCACCTTGTTTGCATCACTCCCATCATGTCCCTGTGATGGTCGATCATGTCAGAGCACTGTGCACTTTATTTTATTTTGCAGTCTGTAAACACCCCAGAGGTAGCGTTTTATTTGCCCACTCCTACTTGTTGCTGGGATACGAAATTATGAACTGGCAACGGTATACCTACTCTCATTAGAAACAACTGAAATCATATACGGTCTTTCAAACTATTTTTTTACTGCTTTTAAGATTCGTAGTAGTAATTAAGTATTAAGTACTGTCACTAAATGTGTAAATTCTGTGTATGAGGACCAGTTGGCTTTTAAAGCTATAAATTGTAAATTTGTATGTGCGATCTTTTATGGCTCTTCCAAGAGTCGAATAAAGTATTTTCTGATCTGATATATATGTATACCATCGAGCAACGGGGTGGCCACGCGCACTAGGGCGGGACTTAACTATTCAAATAGTGGTGCCTGAAATCATCATGTCGCTGCTTCCTGAGTCCGTCACCTTTGATAAAGTGCTCTTGTACGAAACGCGTCAGGCAGGACGAACCTTGTTGTCGCTTTGCATCTTTTCCTCGCTGCTGCTTCAAATAGAGATTGAAGTTATACAAACAATGGGGTAACCCAGTATCCCTCAGAACCTGGGCAATGAATTGTAAAGAAAACAGTGGTTCTGTTGGGTGAAAGAATTTCTTTGCGCATAAAGCATTAGTCAAACGCTATCTGAATAATATGCAATGTCATGTTATAAGCAACACACCAAACAGTTTGTATGTTAATCTGATTGTTTATATAAATTAAGTCATTCATATATGCATCTATATTATCCACAAATATTTTGGAGAGACCGTCAAATATCCATGTGATAACAAATAGAATCGGCCGATTCTACCAGACGAGCAAGGATTTTTTGCCTACCGCCCGCATTTCTGAATGAGTTAACTTCGTTTGATGAGCAAGGATTTTTGCCTGCCGCCTACATTTACGAGATAGAAGCGCCCGGAAAAGAGACGGCACTTCATATGAAAATAGATACATTTGTGGAGCCCCGAGTGCTACGTGACCAGTGATTCAACTGCTCTCACATGTAACATAGGCCCATCACTACCACATAATTCGTAAAATTGGAACCCCATCCCGAGATTCACGTCGGATGTGTACCACTTTGAAGGGCCCAGACCATATTTGATTTTTAGTCACACTAAGGCCGTCACCTCTTGCCCAAGTCCTGATGAAGACCCGCACTGACCTTACAGTAGTGCAGTATGAGGGTTGAAACGTCGACTTTAAACGTTCGGACCAGCATATAGAATCTGCGTTAAAACGCATTCTTCTATTGCGCAGTCTTACTATAAATATTTGACCTTCTGGCCATTTTTTAAATTTGCAAGTTTTTAACTATTGTGTATATATCACGCACGTTGTCACTGAGCACCAATTGTCACTGTGTCACTATTTGTTATCACATTGTTATTTGACGGTCTCTTCAAAATATTTGCGCATAATATAGATGGTGCGCGCACGGTTAAAAACCTGAAAAAAAATATATATTAATAAATACATAACTTAGCATTTAAAAAAACGTACAAATTCACTTAAAAAACCATAGGTTTCACACACGTTATAGTTAGGAATTAGCATTTAAAAAACCTTGCAAATTCACTTAAAAAACCATAGGTATCACACATGTTATAGTTAGCTGGACATTTCCCTCGTAAAAAAACAATGAAATTCCCCCGTTATAGTTAGTGCAGGCACTAACTATAACGGGGGAATTTCATTGGTTTTTTACGAGGGAAATGTCCAGCTAACTATAACATGTGTGATACATTATGGATATTTAAGTGATTTTGCTAGGTTTTTTAAATGCTAATTCCTAACTATAACGTGAGTGAAACCTATGGTTTTTTAAGTGAATATATATATATATATATATATATATATATATATATATATATATATATATATATATATATATATAATTCACTTAAAAAACCATAGGTTTCACACATGTTATAGTTAGCTGGGCATTTTCCTCGTGAAAAAACAATAAAATTCCCCCGTTATAGTTAGTGCAGGCAACTATAACTCACGCGACCGTAATCCGCTGCTGATGACGTCAGATATTACATCACTGTATTTACACATTTATATACCCATGTCTTCTTCCTTTTTTTTTTAGCTATACATATATATATTTTTTTTTTTCAGAAAGACACATATGTCATCAGTGATGTAATATCTGACGTCATCAGCAGCGGATTACGGTCGCGTGAGTTATAGTTGCCTGCACTAACTATAACGGGGGAATTTCATTGGTTTTTCACAAGGAAAATTCCCAGCTAACTATAACATGTGTGAAACCTATGGTTTTTTAAGTGAATTTGCAAGGTTTTTTAAATGCTAATTCCTAACTATAACGTGTGTGAAACCTATAGTTTTTTCAGTGAATTTGTACGTTTTTTTAAATGCTAAGTTACTTTATGCCGTTCGTGCCGTGCGCGCCCACTTCATGCAGTTCGTTCCGTGCGCGCACGGTGAGCACGCGGTGCGCTTTGCGCACCGCGCACCCACTTTACGCAGTTAGTGCCGTGCACGCATGGTGCACTTTGCGCACCGTGCACGCACGGTGGGCACGCAGTGCGCTACGCGCACCGCGCGCCCACGTTACGCTTAATGGGCCATGTACGCACGGTGCGCTTCGCGCACCGTCCGCACAAGGAGGACACATGATACGCTTTGTTGTTATGGGTTTTGGCATATACTGTTATTAATGTATAATCCATGCACGCACACTGCGCAGCGCGCAGCGTGCGCACACGGGGGGACTGACATTGCAATTTTTTTTTTAAGCTTTAACACCGTGCGCGCACCCTGCGCGAACCTCGCAGAATTTTTTTCATTTCTATAGTGTGCACACGCTTCGCGCAATCGGCGATTTTCCGAAAAAAATAAAAAAAAATTAATTGCCCTTGGGGGACCTCCTGGGACCCCTTGACCCCTGCTAGGGGGTCAGGAACTGTCCAGCGTGCCCCCTTTACATGTTTTTCTCCTTTGTGATTCACCCCCCTCTCAGTGCGAGAGACAAAATGGTGGCCGACACTTCCTGGTTTCGACCGATTCGAATGTTTACTAAGATGTAACAACCAATCAGAAGTACGCTCGCGGACGGCCAAGTGCGCGCACCCTGCGCGCACGCTGCGCGCGTATAGATATATATATTGATTTAAATGCTATTTTCTCAGAAAATACTGAACAGATTTAAACCAAACATGCAAAAGGCACCAAACGGACCTTATGGCTACCTCTCTGCCAAATTTCACGTAATTCTGTTCAGCCGTTCGGGCTGTAGCTGCGACTAAAGTCCCTATGGAAAAATCCATGGGGAAAACGTGTTTTGGGACCCCCCCTTTTTCTCAGCCCCCGCTTGACGAATCACCCCGAGACTTTCAGGGTAGGAGCGGAGCGGAGCGCCCCATTAGTTTTGAAAATTTCGCGAAGATTCATCAATCGGCGCCAAAGTTATTCAAAATAGAATTTTGAGATTTCCTATGGAAACTCGGTCCTAACTATAACTATCTACTGGCGACCGCCAGTAGATTATATATATATATATATTCACTGAAAAAACCATAGGTTTCACACATGTTATAGTTAGCGGAAATTTTACTGATAAAAAACCAATGAAATTCCCCCGTTATAGTTAGTGCAGGCAACTATAACTCACGCGACCGCAATCCTCTGCTGATGCTAATACTGTATTTAGACACTTATTTGCCCATGTCTTCTTCCATACATTTTTAGCTATACATATATTACAAATATTTTTTTTTCATAAAGACACATATGTCATCAGCAGAAGATTGCGGTCGCGTGAGTTATAGTTGCCTGCACTAACTATAACGGGGGAATTTCATTGGTTTTTTATCAGTAAAATTTCCGCTAACTATAACATGTGTGAAACCTATGGTTTTTTCAGTGAATTTGCAAGGTTTTTTAAATGCTAATTCCTAACTATAACGTGTGTGAAACCTATGGTTTTTTCAGTGAATTTGTACGGTTTTTTAAATGCTAAGTTACTTTACGGCATTCGCGGCGTGCGCGCCCACTTAACGCAGTTCGTTCCGTGCGCGCACGGTGCGCGAAGCGCACCGTGCGCGCACAGTGAGCACGCGGTGCGCTTCGCGCACCGCGCGCCCACTTTACGCAGTTAGTGCCGTGCACGCACGGTGGGCACGCGGTGCGATGACAAAGCAAGAAAGCACGTCAACAAATCTGTTTCTGCTTTCCTCCGTGACTATGGTATGGGTGCCATTTACCACAACAACTTGCGTTATGACATGCAAGACATTTATAGAGGAGATGGTGTGCACTTAAATGATGAAGGGAACAGAGTCTTCCTCTTGAACCTTAGACTCTGCATCGGTACTTACTTGTAGGTACCACTAAAAAATCATTTCATAAACACAACGGCTCTTTTTAGAGCCCCCTAATATCTAAACACTTAAATCTGATTTTCATTTTTTTTTTTTTTTTTTTTCTACCGTACGCTTACCGTAAGCTTACCGTATGCGTAGCCCGTGATTTTTTTTAAAATCAATAAATGTTTTCTTTGTACTTTACAGTCCTTCTTTGACCCCCTTACAAATGTTAGGGGGTCTGTAACTCTCCTCATTGCCCCCTTTTCTTGTTTTCACTCTTTTTTTTCAGAGTGAAATACACAAAATGGCGGCCGCCGCTTCCTGGTTTCGGCCGATTCGAATGTTTACTAAGATCTAAGAGCCAATCAGAATCGCGCTCACGCACGCCACCGTACGCTTACGGTAAGCGTACGGTAAGCGTACCGTAAGCGGGCTCAGATATATATATTGATTTAAAGGCTATTTTCTCAGAATCTACTGAACAGATTTACACCAAACCTACAAAAGGCACTTCCTTGACCTAGGGACTACCTCTCTGCCAAATTTCGAGTAATTCTGTTCAGCCGTTCGGGCTGTAGCTCGTTCTAAAGGTCCTATGGAAAAATGCAAGGGAAAAACGCGTTTTGGGACCCCCCTTTTATCTCAGCCCCCGCTTGACGGATCCCCCCGAGACTTTCAGGGTAGGAGCGGAGCGTAGCGCCCCACCTATTTTGAGAAATTCGCGAGGATTCATCGACCGGCGCCAAAGTTATTCAAAATAGAATGTTGCGGATTTCCTATGGAAAAGGGGTCCTAACTATAACTACCTACTGGCGACCGCCAGTAGGTAATATATATATATATATATATATATATATATATATATATATGTATATATATATATGTATATATATATATATATTCACTGAAAAAACCATGGGTTTCACACACGTTATAGTTAGGAATTAGCATTTAAAAAACCTTAGAAATTCAATGAAAAAACCAAAGGTTTCACACATGTTATAGTTAGCTGGACATTTCACTCGTAAAAAACCATTGAAATTCCCCCGTTATAGTTAGTTCAGCTAACTATAACTCGCGCGCCCGCAATCCACTACTGATGACGTCACATATTACATCACTCATGACATGGTCAGTGACATCACTCATGACATCACTGATGACATCTCAAATGACATCACTGATGACATCATCCAGTGAATGTGTGTTTTTCTGAAAATTAAATATGTTTAATATATGTATATCTCAAGGTCGATGGAAGAATAAATGAGTATATAAGTGTCTAAATTGATGATTTGTTTTTGAAAAATTGATTGTATTACTGACTGATTAAGTGTATCTTTTTGAATACATGGCTAAGTGAGTAATGTTTAAATGTGTAAATACCTGTATCAGTCTCTCACTTTGTGTATAAGTGGCCGCATGGGTTGGTGAGTAGGTACATGAGTGTCTATATAGGTTATTAGTTGGTTTTTTGAGTATCAGTATGAGTGTCTGAGTGTCTGTATGGATCGGTGGGGGGTATTACGTAGTGCATAGGTGCATGAATGAGTGACTCACTGTTTGTATGTGTTGAAGACAGCATGTGTGCAGGACTGTATGGGTGGATGAGTGTGTGCATGGGTGTGTTAGTGAGTGAATGACTGTCTCAATAGTGTCTTCATAAGTAACTACATATGTTTTAAACTAGTATATGTGACTATTGGTGTTTATAAGTGAGTATATGTGAGAGTGAGAGATTGGTAGAGTTCCCGTATGAATAAGTATGTGTTTCTATAAGTGATTGTTTAAAAGACTAAGTATGTGTAAGTTTCTGTAAAAGTAAGTGTGGTGGTGTGTGTATAACTGTATATGCAAGTAAATGGATGTTTGATTCTTTATTAGCATGAGTGACTATGTGTGTGAGTAAGTCTATGGATGAGTGGCATTGTGTTACAGGATGTTTAGGTGTATGAGTATATATGATGTATGAGTGACTGTATAGGACTGTTGGTGGATGAGTGGATGTGTATGTGGATCTTACAATTACTGAATAGGTTGTTGTAACTGGTATTGGTATGTCCATTGTTTTGAAAATTTCAGTCTCTATTTTTGAATGTTTGTATCAAAGGTTATATTAGGGTGAGAGGAGGTCTACCACTCTGTCACAAGGATAATGTCATCAGTGATGTCATTTGAGATGTCATCAGTGATGTCATGAGTGATGTCACTGACCATGTCATGAGTGATGTAATATGTGACGTCATCAGTAGTGGATTGCGGGCGCGCGAGTTATAGTTAGCTGAACTAACTATAACGGGGGAATTTCAATGTTTTTTTACGAGTGAAATGTCCAGCTAACTATAACATGTGTGAAACCTTTGGTTTTTTCATTGAATTTCTAAGGTTTTTTAAATGCTAATTCCTAACTATAACGTGTGTGAAACCCATGGTTTTTTCAGTGAATTTGCAAGGTTTTTTAAATGCTAATTCCTAACTATAACGTGAGTGAAACCCATGGTTTTTTCAGTGAATTTGCAAGGTTTTTTAAATGCTAATTTTTTTTTTTTTTCTTCTTTTTTTTTTACATATTTTTATTTTAATTGTCTATCCTTTTTTAAAGACTATGGTTAAATTTTAAAAATTCTACAATATGTTTTTTTTTTACAATTTTTTTAAAATAAACAGGTAAAATTTATTAGCAATACATAATTTTTTTTTCCTTTTTTTTTTTTTTTTTTTTTTTTTTTTAGTGCGCGTACGGTAAGCGTACGGTTTACGCAATGTCCGTAATTTATCTACGCTGTTTGCGTATAGTTACGCAATTTGCGTAGCCGCGCGTACTGCGCGTGGGGCGCGTACGCGTGTACGCTACACGCGCACGTTACGCGGAAGTGTTGGGGAGTGACTGTTATGAGCATGCGCGCGAGCGCGTGTCTTTTTTACGCGCATGCGTACTTTTGCCGTAAGCGCACCGTAAGCGCACCGTAAGCGCACCGTAAGCGTACGGTTGGTCATGTGATCATGAAACACAACTTTTGATTGGTTGAAACTACTTTCAGTTCTAGAACTCTCCTACACCACACCCATTCCCCTCATTTCTGCTTGTGATCCCTTAGGAGAAGGAGCTGGGTTGTCTTTGTGATACGATGGCTGAACAGCAGAGCCCTTCTGAGAGTGAGGCTAGCAGCACTACCTTGAGGCAGAGAGCGAGGAAACAAAAGACCTCTTACATATGGGAGTATTTTTCTTTTCCAGAGGGCCAGCAAAAGGTAAATGCACCCTTAGTGACTTGTAAGCTGTGTGGCCGTGTACTTTCAAGAGGGAATCCCGACAGGAAGTATTCCTTTGGGAATCACACCATGATGAGACACCTTAAGGATGTACACAGAAGGACACATGCTCGACTTACTGAAGGTAACCCTTCAGTAAATCAACCAAGCACATCCACAGCAGCTCAGCCTGGACCATCATCTGCAGTGCCGAGTCCTTCTTCTGCAGGTCAGGTGAGCCCTTCATCTGTGGGGGGAGCATCTCCTTTTTCTGGTCCTCTGGAAACTAACCCTCGGTTTCTGAGGGTTGAAATACGGTGCGCCACTTGTCATGATCTAATTTGTTATAGGGAGACCAGTATTTCCCTAGTGAACAATTTAATAGATCAGCACACTTGTCGTACCGTCTAATATTCCCATTCTTTCTTTCCTCTGTCCCTGCATGAACACAACGGCTCTTTTAAGAGCCAACCTTACCTTTCATCTATTTTTTATATATGTTTTTAAAAACTTTTTTTAATTTTTTTTTTACTGTACGCGTACGGTACGCGTATTTTTTTTTTTTTTTTAAAAAACACTAAAAATCAATTATCACATTACAAGGTCCTTGAGAGACTACAATGAAAAACTGAAAATGTGATTGTAGAGAAGTGGAAAAAAGGGACCATGATATTTTTGACTTACCATACCCACTCAAAAAAATATTTATTCATTTAAATTTTTTTTAAATTGGTTTAAAAATGGTTCTAGTTTTCGAAAATTTTCTATCTCAATCTGAAAAAAAAGAAAAAAGTATTAATATTTAATAAAACATTTTATAATACAGTACACATATTTACATATTTTTCCCCCAAAAATGTTTGCCTTTTTTTTTCTGTTTTCAGAATATATTGCATTTCACTATAAATTGTGAAAGCAATTGCATTCATCATTTAACAGCGGGCAAAAAAAAAATTAACAATCTCAAAGATTGTTTTAAAAAAGCCCACAATCTCTTTTTGCATAAACATAACTTTATAGAAATGCATAATATTCTTAAAAAATATCATCTAATATCAATACTTATTTCTTTAAAATACCGTCTGATATTTTTGTTCCAGAAGTATAATCACAAAAATATATCTCAAATAACTCCACAAAACATCTGGTTCGATTTCCTTTAGGCCAAATAGTAATTTTAAAATTCTTTTTTGATTAAATTTCCAATGGTAATCCAATAAAAATCTAAAGTTTAAATTGTACAGATCTCACCGATTCTCTGTAACATTTTGGTTTCCGAAAGATTTATTAATAATTAAATAAGTCCACAATAGAATTGTTTACCTTTCCGCATGGCCAAATAGTAATTTTAAAAATCTTTTTTGAATAAATTTCCAATGGCAATCCAATAACATTCCAAAATTTAAATTGTGCAGATGTTACCGATTTTTTCTAAATTTTTGGTTTTCCAAAGTTTCATTAAAAATTGAAAAAGTCCACATTACAATTGGTTACCTTTCCATTAGGCCAAATGATAATTTGTAAAATCATTTTTTTTGAAAATTCCAATGGTAATCCAATAAAATGGTAAAATTGTTTTGTACAGATCTTGCCAAATCTCTCTAAAATTTAGGTTTCAGGAAGATTAGATAGGAATTTGCTAAATCAAAAGGCAAATGTTGCTTAAAAATCAATTGGGAATCATTACACAGTGTCCAGCCTTTTTCACATTTAAGATAAACTGTGTAATGTCCAGAAGTTACAGTAGGTCCATCATGGAAAATTATTGCAACTGTTACAAAAGTTTTCCCTGAAATTGATAATTGCTGTCCTGTAAACTTCTTTATTAAAGTATCTAATTTTGAACCATCAGCTTTACAGCGTTGCATCATTAAAATTACATACTGTCTGTATTCCTTTAAAATTAACGTTGAAAACATGTCAGATTGACACTCACTGCATTCCATGCTATGATTAGCATCTTTAACTAATTTAGCAAAAGTGACTGTTTTACTTTCTGGCAATGTTAAATAAATAAACCTTTCAGAATCAACATTAGAGCCACATATATTATAACAGTTTTCACAACTATGTTCCCATTTATAAGAGAGACCAAATAAATTTTCAATGGGAACCCCTTCTTCTTCCAGTACCTGAAGAAAAAACATCAAGAATTCCTGTGCGTCTTGCTGTACATTTTGAGAAAACTGTGTTCTAAAAGTTTTCTAATTTCAGTAGCACTTTCTATTTGAGTTTTATCATTACTCAGCTTTTGAAAAAGGAGACTCAACTCAGAACAGAATCTTTTTCCCTGATTTACTATTATCTGCTCTTGCACACTTTCCAGATAAAATGCAACATTCAGCACTACATTTGCGTAGCAGTTGACACCAGAGCTATTTTCAAAATGACATCCTACAACCTGTTCTTCATTTTCCTTTTTCTTTTTGCTTGCAATTACATCACTCCTCTTTTTTTTCCTCCTCTCTACATCTTCATTACAGATATTCTCATTTCTCCTTTTACGAGAAACTACACGTTTCTCCAACACAGGATACTGACCTAAATGAGGAGCATAGCTTCTTCTTAATCTATTATACTCCTTTACACAATTTACATCAGCACTAACTTTTGAGTCATCAAAGTCTATCATGAATAAACCTGATAATGTTTTCACTCGTGACAAAGCAACATATGCCATACCTTCTTTGAACACAGTTGAACCAATGTTCACAAATGCACAATCTACAGTCAATCCTTGAGACTTGTGAATAGTTACAGCATATGCTAGAGAAAACGGAAACTGCTTCCTACGTACATATAAATCTTTCACAAGCATGAAACGAACTGAACAACGACAAATGTCTTTAACTTCTTCTATCTGATCAAATTTTATTTTTAAACATTCAATTCCATCTTTTTTCTGATAATTAATAAAACCCACAACTCTTCCCATAGCTCCATTAACTAAACCTTTTTCAACATCCAAATTTCTCCTTAAAAATACTCTACAGTTCATGCAAACATATAGATTTTTTTCTAATCCAGCTGTTTTGGAAATGTTCTTCTCTAGTGAATCCAATTTATTTTTCAGTGTGCCTGTTAATGTGACAGTAATTCTTCCATCCTCAATTTTGTCCACTGCTTCCAATTTCCTGATATCTTCCTTTTCCAATTTCAAAAGCTCCTCATTGAATATTGAGCATTCACGTAGAGTTGGCATTAAGCAGATGACACTTTTCTTTTCTGCAATGTTTTTGTATATCTTCTCTGCAACTATTTCTTCCTTTGGAAATAAATTATGTAGCAGCCGACTCTGTAATGCTTTTTTGCCAGCTTCAGTGAGTAGTCCAATTCTGATATCTTTCAGAATACTTCCATATTCTTCATCGTTTGCTTGTCTCATATTGGTAGTAAGTTCCTTGTACTCAAGGAAGGACCAAATATTTGCATTACCGATGCTTCCCAATGACTTCTTCGTGTCTTCATGTGTCACAGTATTAAACACTGGTTGTCCTTTAACTGGAGTAAGTTGCAAAAGATCTCCAAAAACTATGACGTGTTTTCCTCCAAATAACACGTCATAGTCTGTCTTCAGAATTTGCTGCATTCTTAAATGCACAAAGGCAAGCATTAAGTTTGATACCATGCTCACCTCATCAATAATGAGAACTTGCATCTTCTTCAATACTCTTGAAACTTCCAAGCATGCTTCTCCAGTTAGCTTGTTGTATTGTATTTTGTTCTCATGCTCCACTGGTAACATTAGCAAACGATGTAAAGTGATTCCTTTTATGTTATATGCTGCTAACCCAGTTGGAGCAGTAACCACACAAGACAAAGTAGAATCCGTTTTTTGCTGTAGGTAGCTTCTGATGACTTTTATAAGGAAACTTTTTCCAGTTCCAGCTTGTCCGCTTACATACATCCTGATTGGATGAAATGATGTGCATGAGCACTCTTTTTTTTCATGTAGAAATCCGTGATCAATTTTGTTTCTGATCTCTTCATAAATTTGTTGCTGCTCTTCGTTCAGTTGTCTTTCCAAATTTTGTAAGTCTATCAATTCTTCTTGAGCTTGATTCATAGCTGTTTCAACTTCATTCATGGCTATTGATGCTTCATTTTCAACGATTGGTTGTCCTAGGGGATCTTGACTGAGTGTTCCTGAACTTTGGCTGTCCTGAGAACTGTCTCTAGCTATTTCTGCTGCAATTGTAGTTTCCTGTTCAATTTCTTCATTTAACATTTGCAGATAAGTTGAGAATGTACTGCATTGTATGCTGTCTTTGCAAGCATTAAAAGAATCTTCATAGCTTTGAAATTCTCCCAGTAGTTCATCCTCTGTACGCCATGGTTTAAACAGCTGTAAAAGAGCCAAGTAGTAAAATTCCTTTTTGTCAGTAGTGTCGCAACTCAGCTTCCTGTGATTTATCAAACTTCCTTTTGTTTGCTTCACCAAACATCCTTCCTCACCAATGACTTTATATTTTCCATTGTTGATGTCTTCTGTGGCTTTCCGTGAATAAATGTAGTTCTGCAGCACTTCATAGAGACACATGTTCTCCAGATGATGACTTCTCTTGGGATAATATGTGTCCAACATGTTTGATTTCAAAATATCTGTACTTTCTGGGTCATTCTCGGCCAAATATTCAATTTCTCCAACAGATTTCAGTACCCGATTTCTCATTGCTGCAAGGCCTAAACTTGCCCAAATTATTCTTCTTGATTTCGAGTAGAGACTTGCAGAAGATAACCTATCTGAATATTCGTAGGATCAAATTTCTCGATGCGATAACATCTTCAAACTGAAACTGTACAGCTTCTTACTGACAGTTTTCTCGTGAGAAATCTCTTCCCACATTTCCTTCAATTCTGTTTTTTCTGATTTCGTAATGTAAGACGTTACATATCGAGCAACAGCAATGGAATTGTCAGCTACATACTGTATATCCATGTTAGCGTTCCACATGGATAAAATGACTAGGTTGTAGTCATTTATATTTTTTGATTCTTCTTTTCTTTTAAGGTTGTAGGTATTCTTAGGTGATTTTCTTGTGATAGTATGTCTCACAGATGACATAAAACTGTTTACTCTTCCGTTTGAAAGAACAGGTCTAGGAAATCCAAATCGACATTTAGTGTAGTATTTATCTTTGCTCTTGTATTTCCGTCGACAGTATTTTCCACACCGATGACTTTGGAAACGTAAAACTTGCTCCTTTAACTTTTTCTCTTCTGTGCTTTTTGGTATAGCACATGTTGCATATTCTTCAATGTAAGATAACACTGCTTCATCAGCATCTGTTCCAAACTTTGGGGCATCCTTGATCCACAACAGCATATGAATATGAGGAGCACCTCTTGCCTGGTACTCTTTTCTCCAAAAGAAATCCACTACTTCTCCTAGAGGTGGATTTTTTTTATTGCAGATGAACGACATCATAGCCTCAAATCTATGATTGAAATATCTGCAAACATTAACCGGATCCAATGAGCACAGTTCTCCTGCTGTCTTGTATTCGATGTTTTTAATGTTTGAATTTGCCTCTCGTAGAAAATCCAGTAAATCATCCCAAGCGTACTCCGCACAGCTTAGGGTAACAAACCATGTTGGTGTTCCTAAATTCGGTAACATGCATTTTAATTCACCATGGCGTCGGTACCAATATTCATTTGTCCCACACTGACAAGCCATCAGATTGATCAGTTGTGTTTCCAAATGATCATCTCGGTGCTGCACTTTCTCCATAAAATCCTTAGCAGACACATTTTGTAAATGTACTCCACTTTTTAAAATGTGATTTACTGCATAAGACAATGCAGACAAGTCGCTTTCAAATAAAAGATGGAACAAATAAGGAATACTTTGTCGAAATCTGGGATCTTCAGCATATAGTCTTGTAGTCCGATACTCAGAAGCTGGAATCTGTTCCGGACGTTCATCGTATCGTCCTCCTTTTCCTTTAGGAAACAGCTGGGGAAAACATCGAGCTTCCAAGCTCTCCTCCCATACACTCACGGGAGTTCCTTTTGCTTTCTTCATCTGAAATAGATCAATATTGTCTCCCATAACTTCTTTTGAATGAAGAGGATGTATGCTAAAATGTTCATAAATTTCTTCTTCCTTTGACTTGTCCACTTTTTCAATTTGTCCAGTTGGTGTTTCTGTGTCTTCTTGTAAATCTTCTTCTTCTTCTTCTTCTTCTATATAAATTGATTCATACCATTTGTTATGCCTTTTCAAATACAAATTTGCTCTTTGTACTTTCCGTACATCTACCAGCTCCTGCCAAATCTTCTTATTCTTTGTAGGTACACCATTAACCAGAATAATTAATGGTTCAGTTTCCAAAGTATCCGCATCAATAGTTTCCATATTTTTTTTCAAATCCAAGGGCAAATACACCACTCTACCTTTTAAACCTCTCAGTAAATCTGAAGGAGGTAATTTACCAGTTTTGGGCTCCATACGTACTATGGTCTGGAACGGATGAACACATTGAATGAGTATAGACTCATATGTATTTAATTCAGAAAGTTCAGCAGGAATAGCATCCAATTCTAAATTATTATGTACAGCTCTGGTCGGCATTCTATTTTCCTCTAACTTGTTGTAACAGTATTTACAAATACGCTGATCTTCACCCAATTCAAAACAATTTTCAAGAAATATATATGTGGCAAAATCCTTCCACTTATAATTATCTTCATTTTCACTTTTTCTGTAGAGATCAACATTCCTAGTTTGTTTTCTATAATGAGTTCTGCGGCAACAAATACAAGTAATATTTGGTCTTTCATTAGAGATTATTGCAAATTTTGTTATGTGATCATTAAATGTCTTACTTACAGAGGGTTCTACATTCTCTTCCACTTCTTCCTCATTTACTGTGTCCTTTTCTGCACTGTTTTGTTCAGGACCAAAGTAACAAAACTGAATTTCATCAACAACCTTCTCTACATCTGATACCGTTCCACGGAACAGAGCCCTATTCAATTCATCTAACTTTATTGCTGGACTTTTAGCAAAATACAACCGTCTCACAAACTTTCTCATTTCAGTATGATGAACAGCCAGCATCCTAAAATGATGGAAAACACTATTACACACTTTTCTAGATAGACAAGCCAGAGAATGACCCTGCAAACCAGTATTCTCTCTCACTCTGCATGGATCCAGACTTTGAAGCACCTTAATCTTCTGTTTTACACTTTTTTTTACTATATTCTCTTAGAAACTCACGAAATTTATCAATAGATTCCTGACGCACAGTGCAAATACTACTACAATTCCAAGTGTACACTGGGGCTTTAGGACGTCTCCCCATAGCCTCATCCGCCATCACTTGTACCTCATCTCTTGGAACCATTATCTCCTTCTCCATTATGCAACCATTTTTCACTTCGTAAGCACGACCTCTGGTGTCAACTGCATGCAGCAAACTATTACTTTGAAAATAGCTCTCTTCATTAAAAAAAGGTTCACTACTTGAACTATGCATCCATTTTCCTAAAAACACTTTACAAAAGTTTGTTCTGTTCACTACTCTTTTCCTTTTGCTTTGTGATTTCAGTACATTAACCATTTTATCTAATGTACACATCCTATTCAAAATTAAAATGAATAGTTTCCTTTTTAATTCTAATGCCTTTGCTGCAATGGCTTCAATTTCTTTTTTTCTCTTATAAAACTTAGCCTTTTGCTTATATTTCTTCACATCCTTTATCAAATTGGACATAACTCTTCTCTGAAACATTTTTCTACGTATCTCTTTAAACGCTGTTTTTCTGTTTAAGTTTATCTTTTTAGTTGCAGAAGGTATATTTGCATTAACTAAATGCTCAATTTTTTCCTCTCCATTTCTATTGAAAACATCTTTTCCAGTACAGACATTTTGTACATTTTTCCTTTTTTTGAATATGTTCTTTAAAAAATCTTTTGTTTGCTTACCAGAAGATTTTTTCTTTTTCCCAACATGAGCATCTCCAACTAACTTAGGTCCTCCAGTTGTCTTCAAATATAGGTTTTTTTTGTGGTCTTTCTTTACTCTGGATTTTGTAGGCATCTTAAATTTTGTTCACTGCTCTTCAGCAATACCTGAAAAAAACTAAAATAAAATTCCTTTATTTTATTTAAATATATTACTACATTTTGTATGTTCTTTAGAAATCTTAAAATACTATAAACCCCTTTCCTATAAATGAAAATCACAATAACACCTTCACAAATTAAATTTCTAAAAATAATTCCTGTGTGCACACAAAGTCATGCTTTGAAATTAGGCAGAAAACTGCTTTTTCAGACCAGCACCATGTGTAACCTGGGTGACTGCCTACACTCCAGCAAGGGCAACCAGCCTTAGTGATGCTGTATGTATTTGCATTACTGACTGAAACCTCAAACCCCACTCGCTTGTGAATACTGTGCATGATTCCACAGGGTAAGCAGCTGGGTGTGTGCTAAGAGTCTGCTTCTGCACCAAAAAATGGCTCCCCCTTTTCATCTAATGCAACTGTGAAATCACCAGAGCAATACGCAATAAATCTCTGCCTGTAATTCCTATATGCACACAGAGTCATGTTTTCACATTAGTCACAAAACGAAATTTCTTTGCCATTTTGAAAGCACACTTACTACTCTTTTTTTTGGCAAGTGATAAACACTTTTACAGACTGACACATTATGAATCCACTTTTCAGATTCTTAAAAACGCACATGTCCAAACTGCTTTTTCAGACCAGCACCATTTGTAACCTGGGTGACTGCCTACACTCCAGCAAGGGCAACCAGCCTTAGTGATGCTGTATGTATTTGCATTACTGACTGAAACCTCAAACCCCACTCGCTTGTGAATACTGTGCATGATTCCACATGGTAAGCAGCTGGGTGTGTGCTAAGAGTCTGCTTATGCACCAAAAAATGGCTCCCCCTTTCCATCTAATGCAACTGTGAAATCACCAGAGCAATACGCAATAAATCTCTGCCTGTAATTCCTATTTGCACACAGAGTGATGTTTTCACATTAGTCACAAAACGAAATTTCTTTGCCAATTTGAAAGCACACTTACTACTCTTTTTTTTGGCAAGTGATAATCACTTTTACAGACTGACACATTATGAATCCACTTTTCAGATTCTTAAAAAAGCACATGTCCAAACTGCTTTTTCAGACCAGCACCATTTGTAACCTGGGTGACTGCCTACACTCCAGCAAGGGCAACCAGCCTTAGTGATGCTGTATGTATTTGCATTACTGAGTCCAACCTCAAACCCTTAAACTATTCTTTTTTTATACCAGTACACCTTAATTTATCGTGAAAACATAGTCCATATTATTTTACATGTTCCTCACATTTAAATTTCTCCCAAAACAGAAAATAATAAACACAACTTCAACAAAAGGAATCCCATTTCTATTATTCATTTCTTAATTTACCATATACATCCCCTCTCAAACTCTAAACTCACCTTTAAAATTAGTTAGTTGTGAAAGAAATGTGGCAGTCAAACAGCAGATTATCAGAGCCAGGATCTCTGTTCTTTACACCTCTCTCCTCTCAGCAGAACCAGATAATGGCAAACTTTCCCTCTCTTTTTCCACACATATACATGTTAGTTTCAAATCTCAGTGCTTCCCCCTTTTTTTCAAATGTAATCACACATTTCTATTGGTTGAAAACCAACCCTTTTCAAAAAGTACCCTTCCCCCAACTTGACTTCTGCCTAGTACCCTTCCCCCAACTTGACTTCTGCCTGCTACCATAGCAACAGCTCATGGAACACTGCTGTGTGGAGTTAGGTCAGAAGTTCACCAAACAATGTTTCAATTCCACAGAGCAAGAGTGCTTGACTTTTCAAACCTAACAGCAAATCCATAGTACTGTTCTTTGGTAACACATTTTTCTGTACCAATACAAAACATGCTTCTATTAATTTACACATACAGCCTAGTTTTTATTCTAGAATGGTATGAAACAGCCAATCAGTTCTTTTTTTTAATGAAAAAAATATGTATGCCTCCATTTCCAAACTGTCTTTCTTTTCATATTGCCATTCTACTGAAAGACACCTCCTGAGTGCATCCAGGTCTCCTTTGAAGATGTTCACAGTGTGGATTGTAGGGCACAGCTATGTCTTCTAGAGTGAAAAGTATGCAGAGAAAACAGATATGGTGAGAGACCTTGCTTTGCCAAATGTAGACATTAAATGGATTGGTCAGAGAGGGTTAAAGTGGCACCAATTGATGCCATTGGTGAAATCCTTCATGCACATCCAACACCCTGACCTCATAATAGTGCACTGTGGTGGCAATGACCTAGGCACTTTGACTGGGGTAGGTCTGGAAATGCTTATGAAGGACACCTTTGCACAACTGTTTTCACTTTTCCCTAAAACTGCCTTTGTGTTTTCTAACATATGCCAAAGGCAAAAATGGAACTGGTCCAATCATTTCTGTCCGCAGATTGACAAAGCAAGAAAGCACGTCAACAAATCTGTTTCTGCTTTCCTCCGTGACTATGGTATGGGTTCCATTTACCACAACAACTTGCGTTACGACATGCAAGACATTTATAGAGGAGATGGTGTGCACTTCAATGATGAAGGGAACAGAGTCTTCCTCTTGAACCTTAGACTCTGCATCGGTACTTACTTGTAGGTACCACTAATAAATCACTTCATAAACACAACAGCTCTTTTTAGAGCCCCCTAATATCTAAACACTTAAATCTGCATTTCATTTCTTTTTTTTTTTTTTTTTACCGTACGCTTACGGTGAGCTTACCGTACACGTACCCCGCGATTTTTTTTAAAATCAATAAATGTTTTCTTTGTACTTTTCTGTCCTTCTTTGACCCCCTTGCAAATGTTAGGGGGTCTGTAACTCTCCTCCTTGCCCCCTTTTCTTGTTATCACTCTTTTTTTTCTGAGTGAAACACACGAAATGGCGGCCGCCGCTTCCTGGTTTCGACCGATTCGAATGTTTACTAAGATCTAAGAGCCAATCAGAATCGCGCTCGTGCACGCCACCGTACGCGTACGGTAAGCGTACCGTAAGCGCACCGTAAGCTGGCTCAGATATATATATTGATTTAAAGGCTATTTTCTCAGAATCTACTGAACAGATTTACACCAAACCAACAAAAGGCACTTCCTTGACCTGAGGACTACCTCTCTGCCAAATTTCATTTAACTCTGTTCAGCCGTTCGGGCTGTAGCTGTGTCTAAAGGTCCTATGGAAAAATGCATGGGAAAAACGCGTTTTGGGACCCCCTTTTATCTCAGCCCCCGCTTGATGAATCCCCCCAAGACTTTCAGGGTAGGAGCGGAGCGTAGCGCCCCACCTATTTTGAAAAATTCGCGAGGATTCGTCGACCGGCGCCAAAGTTATTCAAAATAGAATGTTGCGGATTTCCTATGGAAACGTGGTCCTAACTATAACTACCTACTGGCGACCGCCAGTAGGTAATATATATATATATATATATATATATATATATATATATATATATATATATATATATATATATATATCTATATATATAATTCACCAAATGCCCAAAGCATGCCTGGAGGCAAACAGCTGCTATTGCAAACCAACGGATTATTTAAGATCATAGCATCCGCAGGAACAATCCGGTATTAAAGTCTTTTTGCCGACGCGTTACGATCATTTCATCCCTTCTTTCTGGGCACCTGTATTAAAGTCATTTGGAAAGGAAGGACCAGCATGCCTTATATGTAATGTCTCCGCCCATAGTGGGTTTTGCTTTGTGCACAGGGGCATGCAGGAACATGTAGGTAATCCCCTCAGTGGGGTTCCGATGACTTCTTTGGCAGCGATTAAATTACCCTTAGTAGGGTTCCGGATGAAACCCTGGTTATTTTCTGCAGCAACAGTAGCGTCGCGTTGTTAAGGAATAGTTCCCACCACTGCCAAATGTTGATGAGAATGTTCTATATACTATGGGTGTTTAGGCCTTTGTCGATGTCTGACAATGGTTAAATTCAGCTTGAATTGCATTGTGGAAGCCGAAACGCGTCATTTTGTCTGCGATTAAACAATTCACAGCATACCTGGCTGTCCGAGTATTTTTCTGTGGAGGAGCAGAGAAGTCTGTAAAAGAATTTTGGGGCCTCCGGTAGCCCTAACTCGTCCCGCCCATAAGTTAGCCTGGCATATCCGGTAACCAGATCTGGTGGAGAGTATATATATATATTTTTGGACTTATGATGTTTGAGTAAAAGACACTCACCTGCATCTTTGCTGACGGAGTCTGTATCCTGTTGTTGCGCCGCATTTGATGGTCGCGCTGTGGAACTTGTTGTGGATATATATATATATATATATATAACCTACTGGCAGTCGACAGTAGGTAGTTATAGTTAGGACCTATTTTCCATAGGAAATCCGCAAAATTCTATTTGGAATAACGTTGGCGCCGATTGACGAATCTTGGCGAAATTGTCCAAACTTTTGGCCAGCTCCGGTCTACTCCTATTCTTAAAATTTCAAGGTGATTCGTCAAGCGGGGGCCGAGAAAAAAGGGGGGTTCCAAAACGCGTTTTTCCCATGCATTTTCCCATAGGACCTGTTGACGCAGCTACAGCCCAAACTGCTGCACGGAATTACACCAAATTTGGCAAAGAGGTAGTCCTCAGATCAGACTCGTGCCTTTTGCTTAAATGGTGTAAATCCGTTCAGTAGTTCCCGAGAAAATGAGAGTTAAAAAGATAGATATATCTGGGCGGGGCCTAACCACACATCTCATCGTGAGATCTGATTGGCTGTCAGTACTTCATACAAGAAGTGTTGGCAGCCATCTTGGGACCAATATACATGATAGTGATGGAGCAGGGTTTTTACTTTAAAACCGAATATCTGTTTCATTTTCGCATGATATAACTAAAAGTACTACTGATTAATTATTAAAGTATTAAAAGTTTGTTGAATATTGACTAATCAACCTTATTAACAAGAGAATTACAAGTGGGAATGCTATTGCATGGCTAAATAATAAGTGAACTAAGTTGGTGAGCAAACTGACAGAAAACGATGTTGCTTATGTGATGTTATGGTGTTTTGCGCTTATAATTAATATGCATTAATGGCTTCTGATGTCGCAAATGGCTAGATAAATACACACACATAAGGGTATTAGCAGGGGAATAACACTGTTCAATCATTTCTATGCAGTAATTCTGTTTTATGTTTATTTTGCTTTAAGTTGTCCATTGTGGCCTGCCACAAAATGGCCGCCAACCGCAGCCTGCATTGGAGTTGCTGGAAATTTACAGAAAGGCTTCGCTCTGCCTGTGACCTTGCACCTCCGGTGAACTGAAAAGCCATAAGCATGATGACAAGTCTGGGAAGTCAGCCAAAAGCCCCTGAAAGACGGAAAAGTTGATACGCACTGAGAGTGAACCCATTTTTGCAACAAATTCACCTAATAGAGACATCCGTGAATGTTGCGAATTAGTCATGAACATTCAATTTTGCTATTCATTAGTTGGGACAATCTATGTGAGAACCTTCCGTAAAATATCGAAAAAGTACCAAGATGACATTATTTCCGCCATTCATCCGTTCTGAATAAAGAAAGGATACTTTTTAGAATGTAAATTTCAGTATAAAAGTAAGTAGACTAGAGAGGTCTAGCGCCACTTCTTCCCGAGCTGATGTTGCGAGGTCCCTATGCTGACGGAGAGGACGATGACTCTACATGACGGCAGAAGACTCTAATACTTCTACAGATGACCGGTTCTGACTTAGGATCTGACATTTAGACAGAATAGGTAAATATGAGAAAAATGAATTTGCATTTAATTGGCTTATCTTGAAACTTTAGATAAATGAACAATCTGTTTGAATTCCTGTCTCGGGTGGTTATTTCTGGTCATGTTTATTGAATTTATTTGTGTATTCTTTGAAATGTTCTCCGCTAGATTTACAAGCAAGTAAGCTGGTCGCATTGACCTCAAAGTACAAGCAGATTAGATAGAGCATATGTGAAAGGTGTTTCTCCTTTACAGGGCACGGATAGTGTGATTTAGGGTGAATGTTGGCGTAATGGGCCCCAGCAGCGTGTGATGTGTGTATGCGTGTGTGACTGTGAAATCATTCCGTCCGTGGAAGTAGAGGGGCTTCGGAAGCTCTGATCTGCACCAATAGCACCTCATTAGAAAGCATTGCAGTTAATAGAAGGTTTTAAGACTTTAGTTACATTATAAATCATTTGTTGATGGTACCATACTCATTTTAGGAATTGTGGTATGTTCTAAGGGGATTTTACCATGTGAAAAAGCCTTCTGCTGTGATATCATGAATCATGTTTGAGAGAAAACTATTTTCTCATGCTTTTCCCACAGAGGTTTGGATGGTGATCTATAAGCTAAACTGAGAGCATATTTTTTGTAATTTCACATTATCTTTCTCAGTCAGGTGAGAATGAAGTCTGAAATTCTCAGTAAAACATGTACATCCAACAAGGCAGAGACTGTCAGTTGATTCCTTTGTGTTCTACTGCAGCTTCCCAGAGTGTTCTAAAGAACAACTAGAGCGCTAACAGTCTTACTTATGACAAACGTATTGCACACCTGCAGCCATCTTGATTGGAAGAAAGTGGTAACTCTTAAAACATTTAATTTAAAAAGGAACAAAATAAGGGGGTTCATTTTGCCATAGAAAGTATGATTAGTGCTGCAGAAAGAAAAATTAGGGCACATTTTGAGTGACTTCTCAAATCCTCTTCTATTTCATTAAAACATTCTGACATGCAGACTGAAACATGCATTTTCAATACCAGCAGCAGACTTCCCTGGTGAGCAGTAGCTTTACTACAGTGATCTAATAAGCAACTAGAGTGCTAACATTCTGAATTTATGTCAAATGTGGGACACATCTGAATGCCTTCTTGATGGAATCAAAGTAAGAAACTGAAAGTATTTCCTACTGAGGAGACTGTAGTAAATGAGGAAATTAGGAAACATCATAACAAATAAATCTCCCAAGATGGCCACCAGAGACAAAAGAGCCCAAATGTAGCCCAAATATCACCCAGATATAGCCCAAGTATAGTCCAATGGCAGAATGTTTCAGAGTGTTCTTAAAAACAACTAGAGCGCTTACTGTCTTACTTATGACAAAAGTATGGCACACCTGAAGCCATCTTGATTGGAATAAACTGGTAACACTTAAAACATTTAATTTTAAAAGGAACACAATGAGGGGGTTCATTTTGCCATAAAAATTATGATTAGTGCTGAAGAAAGAAACATTAGGGCACATTTTGAGTGACTTCCCAAATCCTCTTCTATTTCATTAAAAAATTCTGATATGCAGACTGAAACATGCACTTTTAATACCAGCAGCAGACTTCCGTGGTGAACAGTATCTTTACTACAGTGATCTAATGAGCAACTAGAGTGGTATCATTCAGAATTTATGGCAAATGTGTGACATATCTGAATACCTTCTTGATGGAATCAAAGTAAAAAACTGAAAGCATTTCCTACTGAGGAGACTGCAGTAAATGAGGAAATTAGGAAACTTCATGACAAATAAATCTCCCAAGATGGCCACCAGAGACAAAAGAGCCCCAATGCAGCACAAATACCACCCAGATGTAGCCCACATGTAGCCCAATGACGGAAGTGTGCAAAACACTTATTTTTTGTGTATTTGCAGTTTTATACAGAGGAGACTTGTCAGTAATTGGAGTGCTTTACATGAGCATTGGTTACATCACACAAGATCAAATTCATTTTGGTTGTAGACAAGGGGAGATTAAGTGATTTGACCAGAATCACAGAATGTTGAGCTGAAGCAGAAACTCCAACCTGGTTCCCCAGTTGCAAAGTCTGCAGCTCTGGAAGTAACACCACATCCTCTCCCCTAGGTGCAACATTTAATCAAGTGGTCAACTGGATAAAAAAACATAAAGATTACAAATAATTTAAAAGTTCTTTGTCGCTATTTGAAAACTCTGAATATATGTCCTCATTTTAGTTTTTAGAGCACTAACCATAATTTTGATGCAAATAAGACCCTCTCATATATGTAATTTCGAAAGGAAATGCTCTAGGTATTACAGTTTTGATTACATCAAGATGACGTCAGGCGTTCCACACTTTTGTAATAAATATAGAATGGTAGCAATCTAGTTGTTCATTGGGATACTGTTGAGAGGCAGAGGCCAGGGGCACGGACTCTGAAAATTGAAGGCAGGTAGGAGAGTGCAGAGGCAACAATTTGACCACACTGGGCAGGCAGGAAGGGCAGTGGCAGCACTGCAGACTATGGAGGGCAGTGGAAAGGGGGGCAGGGGAAACAAACCAACAATACAGGACTGGCAAGAGAGGCTGTGGCAATATAATAGACCATTGTGGGCAGAAGGAAGAAGCAGTGGTAGTACAACCATACATGCCAACAGACCCGGTTCAGCCAGGAAACGTCCAATGTTTTTAAGCTCAAATGGGCTTTATTTGATCTGTCTCCTGTGTACAATCTCCTCTTTTTCAATATAACTCAAACGGGAAAATCAATACCCTAGTTTTTTTTCAAAATCTCCCTCTTACCAAGTTCAAAATGTTCGCAATTATGGTACAATGGATCATGGTAGGCAGGAGGAATTGGGGTAGCGATATGGACTCGGATAACAGAGGACAGGAGGGACATGGAGAGGTGCACCAAACTGACCCTACACGGCAGGCATCAGGGTTTGCAGCAGCACAATACACCACACAGGGCATGCGGGACGGGAGTGCAGCACATCAATCCATAGAAAGCAATAGGGAGGGGACAGGACCATGCACATGGACAACAGAGAACAGAGGGGAAAGAGGCAATGGTAGCTAGCTGACCATAATGGACAGGCAGGAGAGAAAGCTGCAGCATAACAGACCATAAAGGGCAGGAGGGATGGATCAGGGGCATTACAATGGAACAGACAAGCCAGGAGGGAGGGAGTAGGGGTCTTCACATGGAAACAGAGGGCTGGGGGCAAGGGGGCAGGGCAGGAGCAGCAAGATGACCATGGAGGTCAGGCAGGATGGGCACTAGAAACAAGACACACCATGGAGAGCAGCAATCAGACTATGATGGCATACACACAGACCATGGAGTGAAGGTGGGAGGGGGTCAGGGGCAGCTAGCTGACCACACAGGGAAGGTGGGAGTGGCCATGGCAGCACAGAAGACCATGCATGGCAAGCGGGAGGGTTAGTGGCAGCACAATGGCTATGATGGGCAAGAAGGAGGGTGCAGGGGCATGCACAATGGAGGATAGAAGGGAGAGTCAGGACCTGGGCACAGACAAGAGAGTTCAAGGGAAGGGGCCTCACAACAGACCGCATGGGGCAGGCAGAAGACTTTAGATAAATGAACAATCTGTTTGAATTCCTGTCTCGGGTGGTTATTTCTGGTCATGTTTATTGAATTTATTTGTGTATTCTTTGAAATGTTCTCCGCTAGATTTACAAGCAACTAAGCTGGTCGCATTGACCTCAAAGTACAAGCAGATTAGATAGAGCATATGTGAAAGGTGTTTCTCCTTTACAGGGCACGGATAGTGTGATTTAGGGTGAATGTTGGCGTAATGGGCCCCACCAGCGTGTGATGTGTGTATGCGTGTGTGACTGTGAAATCATTCCGTCCGTGGAAGTAGAGGGGCTTCGGAAGCTCTGATCTGCACCAATAGCACCTCATTAGAAAGCATTGCAGTTAATAGAAGGTTTTAAGACTTTAGTTACATTATAAATCATTTGTTGATGGTACCATACTCATTTTAGGAATTGTGGTATGTTCTAAGGGGATTTTACCATGTGAAAAAGCCTTCTGCTGTGATATCATGAATCATGTTTGAGAGAAAACTATTTTCTCATGCTTTTCCCACAGACGTTTGGATGGTGATCTATAAGCTAAACTGAGAGCATATTTTTTGTAATTTCACATTATCTTTCTCAGTCAGGTGAGAATGAAGTCTGAAATTCTCAGTAAAACATGTACATCCAACAAGGGCAGAGACTGTCAGTTGATTCCTTTGTGTTCTACTGCAGCTTCCCAGAGTGTTCTAAAGAAAAACTAGAGCGCTAACAGTCTTACTTATGACAAACGTATTGCACACCTGCAGCCATCTTGATTGGAAGAAAGTGGTAACTCTTAAAACATTTAATTTAAAAAGGAACAAAATAAGGGGGTTCATTTTGCCATAAAAAGTATGATTAGTGCTGCAGAAAGAAAAATTAGGGCACATTTTGAGTGACTTCTCAAATCCTCTTCTATTTCATTAAAACATTCTGACATGCAGACTGAAACATGCACTTTCAATACCAGCAGCAGACTTCCCTGGTGAGCAGTAGCTTTACTACAGTGATCTAATAAGCAACTAGAGTGCTAACATTCTGAATTTATGTCAAATGTGTGACACATCTGAATGCCTTCTTGATGGAATCAAAGTAAGAAACTGAAAGTATTTCCTACTGAGGAGACTGTAGTAAATGAGGAAATTAGGAAACATCATAACAAATAAATCTCCCAAGATGGCCACCAGAGACAAAAGAGCCCAAATGTAGCCCAAATATCACCCAGATATAGCCCAAGTATAGTCCAATGGCAGAATGTCCCAGAGTGTTCTTAAAAACAACTAGAGCGCTTACTGTCTTACTTATGACAAAAGTATGGCACACCTGAAGCCATCTTGATTGGAATAAACTGGTAACACTTAAAACATTTAATTTTAAAAGGAACACAATGAGGGGGTTCATTTTACCATAGAAATTATGATTAGTGCTGAAGAAAGAAACATTAGGGCACATTTTGAGTGACTTCCCAAATCCTCTTCTATTTCATTAAAAAATTCTGATATGCAGACTGAAACATGCACTTTTAATACCAGCAGCAGACTTCCGTGGTGAACAGTATCTTTACTACAGTGATCTAGGGCCTCATGTAGGTAGCCAAATACCGGTCGGTAACGGCCGATTTTCGGTAAATATGCCGTTACCGACCGGTATTCAGACAAGTGAGATGTAGGAGTCCAAAAACCACTTTTCGGTAAATATGAGGCGGTAAATACCGATTCATATATTCCGAATTCTAAAATACCGATTCAAATTTACCGAATACAAAATTAACGAATCGGTAAACATGAAGTGGTAAATATGAAGTGGTAAAATTTTAAAATGACATGTAGGAGCACTCGGTAATTAAGAAATCCTGTAAATTCGTTAAATAAGAGTCGGTAATTAACACGGATGAAAAGCAGGTGGTAACCATCAACAATGGATAAATGCAAACCCAAAATGCTACAGCGTGGACAACATGGCCGCTATGTACGTCATTGCAAGGCGCCTACGTCTACAGGCAGCAGGACTGAGGGTGTGGCGACGGGAGGAACAAATCTACAGACAGCGCATCACACTATTCCAGCTGACTGATGCAGAGATACATGAGAGGTACAGGCTAGACCCCGAAACCATCATGGACTTAATCAGGGACCTACACCCACGCCTGGACCAGCCAATAAGAAGGGCGCACGCCATACCCCCACATGTGCAGGTGCTCTGCAGCCTACATCTGCTGGCATCCGGCAGTTATCAGGTGGTGATAGCTGCGGTGGGTGGGGTATCCCAGAGTTGCCTGTCACGTTTCTTCAGGAAGTTTCTGGATGCCATGATGCAGAGAATGCACCACTACATCAGCTTCCCCAACACACAGGCTGCACTGCAGAAAACAAAAACAGACTTTTATCACATGGCACAGTTCCCCCATGTCATCGGCTGTATTGATGGTACACACATCCCAATCTGTCCACCAGCTGATACAGAGCACATCTACAGGAACAGGAAGTCCACCCACTCCATCAATGTGCAGGTGATCTGTGATGCAGGGAACATCATCACAGATATTGTTGCAAAGTTTCCTGGGAGCACCCACGACTCTTACATCTTCCAGAATAGTGGGATATACACACGACTGAGTGCCGGAGAATTTGGAGAGGGATACCTGCTAGGTAAGTAACAGTGACGCCCCTTGAAACCTGCAAATCATAGTGTCATGAGGCATGATACTGATGGTTCCCTTTCACTCATCCAGGCGACAGTGCATATGCATGCCGGTCATTCATCCTCACTCCCTACCTACACCCAGCAACCCAGAGTGAGAGACGATACAACGTGGCACACAAAACAACACGCAATGTGGTGGAGCGCACGTTTGGGCTACTGAAGAGCAGGTTCCGCTGCCTGCACAAGAGCGGAGGCGCACGCCAGTACAAACCCATCACCTGCTGCAAGATTATTGCCACTTGTGCAATGCTGCACAACCTTGCCACGAAAAAAGGGACAGATGTGGAACTAACATATCATGAGGACAACGAGGATGAGTCAGGCCAGCCAGGGGGCAACGCAGCTAGAGTGCCAACTGCAATCGATGGGAGAGAGAGACGGGCAGAGATCACAGCCAACTATTTCTGAGTAAGTAAGGGGACACAGCGAGTTGTGAGAAGTCATGACGTAGTTTTAATGTGGCACCACGCCATGAACACATGAACAGGCCAATCTGGCAATATACCATCTATACAAGTAGTATGTCCAGGGTTACGTCACCCAATGGGAAGTGGCAAAGCAGGGCAACATCAATGTTTGCGCATACGCGCTGCAGTGGTAGCTTGCACGGCCTGTGCATCCACCCTAGAGCCAACCCCAAGCCGCCTGCTGCTCCTGCGTGCTTCTGGGACGGGGGGTGTGATGCTGCTGCTGGTGTCGATGCTCTCCGCAGCATCCCCTGCAGCAGTTGTCGACGCCTGACTAGGCAATAGCACCCCTAGTGCACTTGTCACCTGCAACATCCCCCGAGACAGGTCGCTGCAGCACTGTGTGAGGCCCTCCTGCATCGTCACAGAGCGCCGGCACAGTAGAGAAGTCGCAGTTGCCAGACGGTTGAGTGCCCTGCTGGTGGTGTCCCTTCTCTGGCGTTCCCGGCGCCGTGCTTCGATGTCAGCATCTAGTTTGCTGCACAACTGCTGGATAGACTGGGACATGTCCCGAATGCCCGCAGCCATGCCGCTAATGTTAGTGTCCATGTTGACTAATGTTGTCGTCATCACCCGCATGTGCCTCTGGACTGACATGACTGCCTTTGATTGCAGGCGCTGTTGCTTTAACATTTGGCCCTCGAGCCCCAAGAAGACACCATGGCCGTCAGTGGGTGCTGGTGGACTCTGGACACGCGACCTGCGGTGCCCTCTTGCTTCCGTCTGTGCTGCCTGTGAGGTGTGGGGCACAGTGGCATGGCTCCCTTCCTGGGGCCCGGTGCGGTCTTCTGGTCCCATGCTGTCGTCTGACGAGGTGTCTAAGGCTCGTAGCCTGGCTGCTGGACGCCTCCTCATTCTCACGCCTGCAAGCGGGGATGTGGCCGGTGATTCGAACATGAGTGGCGATGCTGGCTCTGGTGGTGGTGATGCTGGCTCTGGGTGAGGTGATGCTGGCTCTGTGTGCGGCGAGGCTGGCTGTGTAGGTGGTGCGGCTGCCAGTGGGCCTGCTCCCTGGTCTGAACATGTGCTGGCTTGCGGCGATATATGTGGCCGGTGTGCCGTCTCTCCTGCAGCATGCCCTGTCCTGCATGGTGTCACATCTGTGGACAGAAATACAACATTGGCTCAGTGTCCCCGAAGGGCTGCATTGCATGCGTCACAATAAATCATTTCACATTCCAATATGTCCCCTGTCTCCTTGTGCCTCGAGTGCGTGACATGCCTTGTTGCCCTGTAACATTTACGTCATGGTTAGTGTTGCCCTGACTACATCTCCCGGAATGCATTGCCTGTCTGCACTGACACGTGTGGACTGCAGTGTGATTCTCGATTCACAATTGGGGGATGTGGGATAGGGGTTGGGGGGGCTACATTGCTGTGCTTTCGTCTTACCTTGGTGTGTTGCGGCTCTGGCAGAGCTGTCGGCGTCCCCAAGTCCCACGACGCTCTCTTGCTCGATTGTGGCCGCCACCAGCTCCTCCAGTTCGGTGAGGGCAGGTGCCCTGTTGGTTCCACCTCCGGTCTGGCTGGCCTCCTTCTGGATGTCGCCCATCTTCCTCTTGGTTACAATCCGGAGGTCATACCAGCGCTTTTTGAGTACCTCAATGTCCCTGTGGGTCACTCCCACAGCATTGACCTGCGCCTGGATGGCCAGCCATATGTTGCGCTTTTCCACCTCAGGCACTTGCAGGGATTGCCTTCCGAACAGCTTGTGGTGCTGCTTCGCCACCTCCTCCACCAGCACCTGGAGTTCCTTGGGGCTAAATTTCAGCTTCCTCCTCCTTTCCCCTCCGTCTTTCTGTGTTCTCTGGCTGGACATGCTGTTCGTTTACCCGCTCGCACATGCAACGGCTCCTTGCCTCTCCTCTGCACTCCAAGCCTCTCCAGGGTCGGCTGATTATGTACACCTGCCTGGGTGTGGCCACTTCGGCTAATTTTGTACACCTGCCTGGGTGTGGCCTGTTCCTTGTTGGGTGGGCTGTCGTTGCACTTGATTAGCTGTTTCGTCAAGTCATGTGATTTTCTTTACCGAATCCGTACATGCCGATTCGGTATTTTCCGATTCGGTATATACCACCTCGGTATTTTCCGAGTCGGTATATACCACCTCGGTATTTTCCGAGTCGGTATATACCACCTCGGTATTTACCGATTCGGTCATTTCCGATTCTTAATTACCGAATGTTACCGATTCGGTAACTGTTACCGAATTTTTACCTACATGTAACTTACCGATTCTTATTTACCGATTCGGTACGGCTCGGTATTTAAGAACCGGTAAAATTTATTTACCTACATGAGGCCCCTAATGAGCAACTAGAGTGCTATCATTCAGAATTTATGGCAAATGTGTGACATATCTGAATACCTTCTTGATGGAATCAAAGTAAAAAACTGAAAGCATTTCCTACTGAGGAGACTGCAGTAAATGAGGAAATTAGGAAACTTCATGACAAATAAATCTCCCAAGATGGCCACCAGAGACAAAAGAGCCCCAATGCAGCACAAATACCACCCAGATGTAGCCCACATGTAGCCCAATGACGGAAGTGTGCAAAACACTTATTTTTTGTGTATTTGCAGTTTTATACAGAGGAGACTTGTCAGTAATTGGAGTGCTTTACATGAGCATTGGTTACATCACACAAGATCAAATTCATTTTGGGTGTAGACAAGGGGAGATTAAGTGATTTGACCAGAATCACAGAATGTTGAGCTGAAGCAGAAACTCCAACCTGGTTCCCCAGTTGCAAAGTCTGCAGCTCTGGAAGTAACACCACATCCTCTCCCCTAGGTGCAACATTTAATCAAGTGGTCAACTGGATAAAAAAACATAAAGATTACAAATAATTTAAAAGTTCTTTGTCGCTATTTGAAAACTCTGAATATATGTCCTCATTTTCGTTTTTAGAGCACTAACCATAATTTTCATGCAAATAAGACCCTCTCATATATGTAATTTCGAAAGGAAATGCTCTAGGTATTACCGTTTTGATTACATCAAGATGACGTCAGGCGTTCCACACTTTTGTAATAAATATAGAATGGTAGCAATCTAGTTGTTCATTGGGATACTGTTGAGAGGCAGAGGCCAGGGGCACGGACTCTGAAAATTGAAGGCAGGTAGTAGAGTGCAGAGGCAACAATTTGACCACACTGGGCAGGCAGGAAGGGCAGTGGCAGCACTGCAGACTATGGAGGGCAGTGGAAAGGGGGGCAGGGGAAACAAACCAACAATACAGGACTGGCAAGAGAGGCTGTGGCAATATAATAGACCATTGTGGGCAGAAGGAAGAAGCAGTGGTAGTACAACCATACATGCCAACAGACCCGGTTCAGCCAGGAAACGTCCAATGTTTTTAAGCTCAAATGGGCTTTATTTGATCTGTCTCCTGTCTACAATCTCCTCTTTTTCAATATAACTCAAACGGGAAAATCAATACCCCAGTTTTTTTTCAAAATCTCCCTCTTACCAAGTTCAAAATGTTCGCAATTATGGTACAATGGATCATGGTAGGCAGGAGGAATTGGGGTAGCGATATGGACTCGGATAACAGAGGACAGGAGGGACATGAAGAGGTGCACCAAACTGACCCTACACGGCAGGCATCAGGGTTTGCAGCAGCACAATACACCACACAGGGCATGCGGGACGGGAGTGCAGCACATCAATCCATAGAAAGCAATAGGGAGGGGACAGGACCATGCACATGGACAACAGAGAACAGAGGGGAAAGAGGCAATGGTAGCTAGCTGACCATAATGGACAGGCAGGAGAGAAAGCTGCAGCATAACAGACCATAAAGGGCAGGAGGGATGGATCAGGGGCATTACAATGGAACAGACAAGCCAGGAGGGAGGGAGTAGGGGTCTTCACATGGAAACAGAGGGCTGGGGGCAAGGGGGCAGGGCAGGAGCAGCAAGATGACCATGGAGGTCAGGCAGGATGGGCACTAGAAACAAGACACACCATGGAGAGCAGCAATCAGACTATGATGGCATACACACAGACCATGGAGTGAAGGTGGGAGGGGGTCAGGGGCAGCTAGCTGACCACACAGGGAAGGTGGGAGTGGCCATGGCAGCACAGAAGACCATGCATGGCAAGCGGGAGGGTTAGTGGCAGCACAATGGCTATGATGGGCAAGAAGGAGGGTGCAGGGGCATGCACAATGGAGGATAGAAGGGAGAGTCAGGACCTGGGCACAGACAGGAGAGTTCAGGGGAAGGGGCCTCACAACAGACCGCATGGGGCAGGCAGGAGACTTTAGATAAATGAACAATCTGTTTGAATTCCTGTCTCAGGTGGTTATTTCTGGTCATGTTTATTGAATTTATTTGTGTATTCTTTGAAATGTTCCCCACTAGATTTACAAGCAACTAAGCTTGTCGCATTAACCTCAAAGTACAAGCAGATTAGATAGAGCATATGTGAAAGGTGTTTCTCCTTTACAGGGCACGGATAGTGTGATTTAGGGTGAATGTTGGTGTAATGGGCGCCACCAGCGTGTGATGTGTGTATGCGTGTGTGACTGTGAAATCATTCCGTCCATGGAAGTAGAGGGGCTTCGGAAGCTCTGATCTGCACCAATAGCACCTCATTAGAAAGCATTGCAGTTAATAGAAGGTTTTAAGACTTTAGTTACATTATAAATCATTTGTTGATGGTACCATACTCATTTTAGGAATTGTGGTATGTTCTAAGGGGATTTTACCATGTCAAAAAGCCTTCTGCTGTGATTTCATGAATCATGTTTGAGAGAAAACTATTTTCTCATGCTTTTCCCACAGAGGTTTGGATGGTGATCTATAAGCTAAACTGAGAGCATATTTTTTGTAATTTCACATTATCTTTCTCAGTCAGGTGAGAATGAAGTCTGAAATTCTCAGTAAAACATGTACATCCAACAAGGGCAGAGACTGTCAGCTGATTCCTTTGTGTTCTACTGCAGCTTCCCAGAGTGTTCTAAAGAACAACTAGAGCGCTAACAGTCTTACTTATGACAAACGTATTGCACACCTGCAGCCATCTTGATTGGAAGAAAGTGGTAACTCTTAAAACATTTAATTTAAAAAGGAACAAAATAAGGGGGTTCATTTTGCCATAGAAAGTATGATTAGTGCTGCAGAAAGAAAAATTAGGGCTCATTTTGAGTGACTTCTCAAATCCTCTTCTATTTCATTAAAACATTCTGACATGCAGACTGAAACATGCACTTTCAATACCAGCAGCAGACTTCCCTGGTGAGCAGTAGCTTTACTACAGTGTTCTAATAAGCAACTAGAGTGCTAACATTCTGAATTTATGTCAAATGTGTGACACATCTGAATGCCTTCTTGATGGAATCAAAGTAAGAAACTGAAAGTATTTCCTACTGAGGAGACTGTAGTAAATGAGGAAATTAGGAAACATCATAACAAATAAATCTCCCAAGATGGCCACCAGAGACAAAAGAGCCCAAATGTAGCCCAAATATCACCCAGATATAGCCCAAGTATAGTCCAATGGCAGAATGTCCCAGAGTGTTCTTAAAAACAACTAGAGCGCTTACTGTCTTACTTATGACAAAAGTATGGCACACCTGAAGCCATCTTGATTGGAATAAACTGGTAACACTTAAAACATTTAATTTAAAAAGGAACACAATGAGGGGGTTCATTTTGCCATAGAAATTATGATTAGTGCTGAAGAAAGAAAAATTAGGGCACATTTTGAGTGACTTCCCAAATCCTCTTCTATTTCATTAAAAAATTCTGATATGCAGACTGAAACATGCACTTTTAATACCAGCAGCAGACTTCCGTGGTAAACAGTATCTTTACTACAGTGATCTAATGAGCAACTAGAGTGCTATCATTCAGAATTTATGGCAAATGTGTGACATATCTGAATACCTTCTTGATGGAATCAAAGTAAAAAACTGAAAGCATTTCCTACTGAGGAGACTGCAGTAAATGAGGAAATTAGGAAACTTCATGACAAATAAATCTCCCAAGATGGCCACCAGAGACAAAAGAGCCCCAATGCAGCACAAATACCACCCAGATGTAGCCCACATGTAGCCCAATGACGGAAGTGTGCAAAACACTTATTTTTTGTGTATTTGCAGTTTTATACAGAGGAGACTTGTCAGTAATTGGAGTGCTTTACATGAGCATTGGTTACATCACACAAGATCAAATTCATTTTGGTTGTAGACAAGGGGAGATTAAGTGATTTGACCAGAATCACAGAATGTTGAGCTGAAGCAGAAACTCCAACCTGGTTCCCCAGTTGCAAAGTCTGCAGCTCTGGAAGTAACACCACATCCTCTCCCCTAGGTGCAACATTTAATCAAGTGGTCAACTGGATAAAAAAACATAAAGATTACAAATAATTTAAAAGTTCTTTGTCGCTATTTGAAAACTCTGAATATATGTCCTCATTTTAGTTTTTAGAGCACTAACCATAATTTTGATGCAAATAAGACCCTCTCATATATGTAATTTCGAAAGGAAATGCTCTAGGTATTACAGTTTTGATTACATCAAGATGACGTCAGGCGTTCCACACTTTTGTAATAAATATAGAATGGTAGCAATCTAGTTGTTCATTGGGATACTGTTGAGAGGCAGAGGCCAGGGGCACGGACTCTGAAAATTGAAGGCAGGTAGGAGAGTGCAGAGGCAACAATTTGACCACACTGGGCAGGCAGGAAGGGCAGTGGCAGCACTGCAGACTATGGAGGGCAGTGGAAAGGGGGGCAGGGGAAACAAACCAACAATACAGGACTGGCAAGAGAGGCTGTGGCAATATAATAGACCATTGTGGGCAGAAGGAAGAAGCAGTGGTAGTACAACCATACATGCCAACAGACCCGGTTCAGCCAGGAAACGTCCAATGTTTTTAAGCTCAAATGGGCTTTATTTGATCTGTCTCCTGTCTACAATCTCCTCTTTTTCAATATAACTCAAACGGGAAAATCAATACCCCAGTTTTTTTTCAAAATCTCCCTCTTACCAAGTTCAAAATGTTCGCAATTATGGTACAATGGATCATGGTAGGCAGGAGGAATTGGGGTAGCGATATGGACTCGGATAACAGAGGACAGGAGGGACATGGAGAGGTGCACCAAACTGACCCTACACGGCAGGCATCAGGGTTTGCAGCAGCACAATACACCACACAGGGCATGCGGGACAGGAGTGCAGCACATCAATCCATAGAAAGCAATAGGGAGGGGACAGGACCATGCACATGGACAACAGAGAACAGAGGGGAAAGAGGCAATGGTAGCTAGCTGACCATAATGGACAGGCAGGAGAGAAAGCTGCAGCATAACAGACCATAAAGGGCAGGAGGGATGGATCAGGGGCATTACAATGGAACAGACAAGCTAGGAGGGAGGGAGTAGGGGTCTTCACATGGAAACAGAGGGCTGGGGGCAAGGGGGCAGGGCAGGAGCAGCAAGATGACCATGGAGGTCAGGCAGGATGGCACTAGAAACAAGACACACCATGGAGAGCAACAATGAGACTATGATGGCATACACACAGACCATGGAGGGAAGGTGGGAGGGGGTCAGGGGCAGCTAACTGACCACACAGGGAAGGTGGGAGTGGCCATGGCAGCACAGAAGACCATGCATGGCAAGCGGGAGGGTTAGTGGCAGCACAATGGCTATGATGGGCAAGAAGGAGGGTGCAGGGGCATGCACAATGGAGGATAGAAGGGAGAGTCAGGACCTGGGCACAGACAAGAGAGTTCAGGGGAAGGGGCCTCACAACAGACCGCATGGGGCAGGCAGGAGGAGCAGTTGCAGCACAACAGACCAGGGAGGGCAGAAGGGTGTGGCAGTAAAATGGACCATGGAGGACAGGAGGAAGGGGATAGGGGCATGGCATGTGGACAGGCAGGGTGGAGGTGGCAGGGACAGGTTACAGTCATCTGAAAATGCTAGGCAGGTGGGAGGGGAGTGGCAGCTCAACAGAACACTCAGAGTAGATAGGAGTGGCAGGTCCATGGAACATGGTGGGTACAAAGGATGGAGCAGGGGCATGCACAAATACATCGGAGGGCAGGGGGAAGGAGAATAGGGGCAGCAAGCTAAGCACAGAGGCTAAGCAGGAGGTCAATGATGGGCCATAGAATTGGGCAATGGAGGGCAGAAGGAGTGGACTGGTACATCATGCTAAATGGAGGGCAGTGGCAGCACATCAGACCATGCATGGCAGGAGGGAGGAGGCTAGAGGATATGGAGGAGGTGGATGGGGCAGCAAGCTAACTGTTCAGAGAAGGTGGGTATTAGGAACTTTATTGTTTTTAAAATGTGTGTCTGTGCGAACTACTTAAAATATGAACGAGTATGCAGCATAATCTCACTTTTATTCAGGAAGAAGAGGACGTTTGTGTCTGTGACTCCGGGCTCACTTGGCAGAAACACCCCCTGACCCTCCACCCCCCATCGCAAAATGTAATGCCTGTGAAAAGGGTAGGTGGATGGAGTGTTATATAGAACATAGTCCTGAGAGCACAATTGAAAATGAATACTAGATATGGTATATGGTATAAACTATGCCCCAAAAACTGTGATATAAGATGAACCGGGGCGTGAAATATAATATGCAATACATTGTGCGCAATGACAGATTCATTGGAGAGCGCGAGATAGCACAGGCACTAGCCCGTGCTATGCGATATGCGCCTTGGAGTGTAATATGCACAGGGCAGTGTTGTGTAACCTAACTAGTCTCTAAAGTTGTAATATAAAATATGTGCTGGGGAGTGTAACGTTGCATATGCATTGTGACAAAGATATGGATCCAAGATTGTAATATGTGTGGCATAGTGCTGTGCGTTATAATATAGGCATCGAGGAAGGCATGTTAGATGGGGCAATATAACCTGTGCGAAGGCAAGTGTGGCATGACATATTCACGGGGTGGTGTTACAGTGCACATGGGCTAGAGAGTGTCATAGCATACGCACTAGCTGGTGGAATACAACACAGAGGAGTGTGGCACTCGGCGGGCACTGGTGGGTGTAACACAGCATTGGGCTCAGCCAGGAGCACGCTGTGACTCTCAAGTGAGGTTTGTCTCCTTTCCAGAGAGTAAAATAAAAAGTATTACACATGCGGCGGTGGATGTGTGTTTTATTAACCGTGAGGGGGGTTTCTTGCATAGTTTGGTCGAATTTTTGTCGAATCCCCTTTGAATGGCTTGGTGTGCTTGTGTATTAAATGTGCCCGTCAATAGCTACCCATGTTTGTATAAATAAACGACAAGAGTGTCTACTTGGAGAGTACCCAGCAGCGGGGGCGCCGGGATTAGGCACGGTAGGGCGTCAGACACGTCAGAGCATCACTAGCGGTGTAAATACATTCCACGTGGATTCATTGTATGCATAGTCGCCTTTTAATGAATATCATGCAAATCGTCATGGTGATAGGTACGTACGGTTTGTCCAGCATGTCCTAGGTGTTTCTATAAATATATTTTTTTAAAACAAAGGCCGGCCCCGGGGGATGGGGTCCCCATGGCCATAAGTGGCCTGAGGAGGGGGGCAACGCAGCCCCCCCCCTAAAGAATAAAAAAAAATAAAGGCCATGACCCGGGGGTTGGGGTCCCCGGGGCCGATTAAGGCCTTGGGAGGGCCAAATTAATTTTTTTCAACAAACAAAATTAGGGTGCAGGCCCTGTGGGATGGGGTCCCCAGGGCCAATAAATTAGAAAAAGAAGAGGGGGCACACAGCCCTCCTTCTTAAAAAAATAAAATAAATAAAAGACCGGCATTGCGCCAGAGGCCACGCCCCTTCCCTGCAGCACTCTGCAAACGCGCCCCCTGGCCAGTTGTAAGTTGGGGAATTAATTCCTCTTCAATACTGAGGGTCCCTGAGGGCCAACTAGCCCAACAGGTATCTCAACTATGCGCCAGGGAGCTGCGTTGCAGACAGGTGTTCTGAGGCCACGCTGGTTTTTACACCTCTATGCAACGCAGCTCTGTGGTGCTTACTGGAGGTACCTAGTGGGCTAGTTTGACCCTAAGGACCCTTAGGATTCAAGGGGACTTAATCTCTCAACTTAGAACGGCCACAAGGTGTGTTTACACAGTGGTGAAGGGAGGGGACGGGGCCTGAGGTGACATGTGCAAACACGCCCTGTGGCGCGTTTTAAGTTGGGGAAATAATTCCCTTTCAATCCTGAGGGACCCTGGGGGCCAACTAGCCCACCAGGTGCTTCCAGTAAGCGCCACTGCTGTGCTTTGCAGAGAGGTGGTACAGGCTGTGCCCCTTTTTACATCTCTCTGCAATGGCGCTTACTGGACGTACCTAGTGGGCTATTTTGCCCCTAGGGACCCTCAGGATTCAAGGGGACTTAATCTCCCAACTTAAAAAACAGCCACAGGGCATGTTTACACAGTGGGGAAGGGATGGGACGGGGCCTGAGGTGACGTGTGCAAACACGCCCTATGGCGCGTTTTAAGTTGGGGAAATAATTCCCCTTCAATCCTAATTCCAGTAAGCGCCACGGAGCTGCGTTGCAGAGAGGTGGTCCGGGCCATGTCACTTTTTACACCTCTCTGCAACGCAGCTCTGTGGTGCTTACTGGAGGTACGTAGTGGGCTAGTTGGACCCTAGGGAACCTCAGGATTCAAATTAACTTAATCTCCTAACTAAAAACGGCCATAGGGCTTGTTTACACAGTGGTGAGGGAGGGGACGGGGCCTGAGTTAACATGTGCAAACAAGCCCTGTGGCGCGTTTTAAGTTGGGGAAATAATTCCCCTTCAATCCTGAGGGACCCTGGGGGCCAACTAACCCACCAGTTGCTTCCAGTAAGCGCCACTGCGCTGCGTTGCAGAGAGGTGGTCTAGGCCGTGCCCCTTTTTACATCTCTCTGCAACGCAGCTCTGTGGCACTTACTGGAGGTACCTAGTGGTCTAGATGGACCCTAGGGAACCTCAGGATTCAACGGGACTTAATCACTCAACTTAAAACGGCCACAGGGCGTGTTTACACAGTGGGGAAGGGAGGGGATGGGGCCTGAGGTGACTTGTGCAAACACGCCCTGTGGCCTGTTTTAAGAGGTAGTTTTAATCCCCGGCCCTATTATATACTAGAGGCTTACCGAGGAGGTCATGCTAATCACAGGGGGACCCCAACTCATAGTGTTCCCTAGTGTATGTAGGTGTTTTCCCTGTATTCTGAGTGTCTTTTAACATAGCACTGGCTCTAGGACTGGTTAGTCAGACTCAGTTACCACCAGTATCCTTCTAAAAAAGTTGAGGGTACAGGATGATTTTGCAACAAGGCTTCTTTCTGTTCTTCTGTTTGTTCTTTCTGCATGTTATCCTTCTTCCTACACTTTTCTTCGTCTTTGAGGACTTCTGTTGCTTCTTTCTGCATTTCTTTTTTTTCTTTCTGTGCCTTTTTTCTTCTTTCTTCACAAGTCCTATCTCTGTAGGCATAGTTAGAAATTAGCATTTAAGAAACCTTTGAAATTCACTGAAAAAACCATAGGTTTCAGGGGCGTTATAGGTAGCTGGACTTTTCACTCATACAAAACCATTGAAATTCCCCTGTTATAGTTAGTTCAGCTAACTATAACTCGCGCGCCTGCAATGCAATGCTGATGACGTCGCATATTACATCACTCATGACATGGTCAGTGACATCACTCATAACATCACTGATGACATCTCAAATGACATCACTGATGACATCATCCTTGTGATAGAGTGGCAGACCTCCTCTCCCCCTAATATAACCTTTGATACACACATTCAAAAATAGAAACTAAAATTTTCAAAACAATGGACATACCAATACCATTTACAACAACCTATTCAGTAATTCTAAGATCCACATACACATCCACTAATTCACCAACAGTCCTATACAGTCACTCATACATGTACTCACTCATCATATGTACTCATTCACCTATACATCCTGTTACACAACGCCACTCATCCATAGAGTTACTCACACACATAGTCACTCATGCTAATAAAGAATCAAACATCCATTTACTAGCATATACAGTTATACACACACCACCACACTTACTTCTACAGAAACTTACACATACTTAGTCTTTTAAACAATCACTTATAGAAAGACATACTTATTCATACAGGAACTCTTCCAAACTCTCACTCTCACATATACTCACTTATATACACCAATAGTCACATATACTAGTTTAAAACATATGTAGTTACTCATAAAGACACTATTGAGACAGTCGTTCACTCACTAACACACCCATGCACACACTCATCCACCCATACAGTCCTGCACACATGCTGTCTTCAACACATACAAACAGTGAGTCACACATTCATACACCTATGCACTACGTAATACCCCCCACCGAACTATACAGACACTCAGACACTCATACTGATACTCAAAAAACCAACTAATAACCTATATAGACACTCATGTAGCTACTCACCAACCCATGCAGCCAATTATACACAAAGTGAGAGACTGATACAGATATTTACATATTTAAACATTACTCACTAAGCCATGTATTCACTAAGATACACTTAATCAGTCAGTTATACAATCATTTTTTCAACAACAAATCATCCATTTAGACACTTATATACCCATTTATTCTTCCATCGACCTTGAGATATACATATATAAAACATATGTAGTTTTCAGAAAAACACACATTCACTGGATGATGTCATCAGTGATGTCATCAGTGATGTCATTTGAGATGTCATCAGTGATGTCGTGAGTGATGTCACTGACCATGTCATGAGTGATGTAATATGTGACGTCATCAGCAGTGCATTGCGGGCGCGCGAGTTATAGTTATCTGAACTAACTACAACGGGGGAATTTCAATAGTTTTGTACGAGTGAAAAGTCCAGCTAACTATATCGCCCCTGAAACCTATGAATTGGTATTTAAAAAACCTTAGAAATTCACAAAAAAAAACATAGGTTTCAGGGGCGTTATAGTTAGCTGGACATTTCCCTCGTACAAAACCCTAGAAATTTCCCCGTTATATTTCTGTGTCTATGTGTCTGTGTGTTGGTGTATAAGTGGCTGCATGATTGTGTGAATACCTATATGAGTGTCTATATGGGTTATTGATTGGTTGTCTCAGTACCTGTATGGGTTTCCTGATTGTTTGTGTGGGTAGGGTGTGTGTGACTCTGTGCATAGATATGTGAGTGGGTGATTCTATGGTGCATGGTTTTAAGAGTGCAACTGTGATGGACTGTATGGTTGGGTGAGTGTATGTATGAGTGTGTTAGTGATTGAATGTATATCTCAGTTGTACATGTGTCAGTAACTACATATGTGAAACGCAGTGTATATGTGTGTAAGAGTATATAACTATCTATATGTGAGAGTGTGTGATTGAGGGAGTGCCTGTATGGATGAGTGTGTGCTTGTATTAGTAATTGTATAAGAGTGTCAGAATTTGTTAGTATTTTTATGAGTAAGTGAACCGGAGTGTGTTTAACTGTATAGGTGAGTAAATTGAACTGTGATTAATTATTTGCATGACTGACTAGGTGTGTCAGTACCTCAATGGATAATTGGCGGTGTGTGAGTGTCTATATAGGTGTATAAATGCATATGATAGTCCTGTACGGAGTGACAGTAAGTGTGAGTGACTGTACAGGTGAGTAGGTGGAGATGTATGTAGACCTAAGAGTCAATGAGTGGGTATGTAGTTATTGGTATTGGAGTATCTATGGTTTTCAAAATGGCCATCTGAAATATTGAGTCGGTGTATCAAAGGTTATATTAGGGTGTGAGAAGATGCACTAATTTATCACTTGGATGACGTCATCAGTGATGTCATTTGAGATATCATCAGTGATGTCATCAGTGATGTCACTGACCATGTCATGAGTGATGTAATATGTAACGTCATCAGCAGTGCATTGCGGGGGCGCAAGTTATAGCTAGCTGAACTAACTATAACGGGGGAATTTCTAGGGTTTTGTATGAGGGAAATGTCCAGCTAACTATAACGCCCCTGAAACCTATGGTTTTTTAGTGAATTTCTAAGGTTTTTTAAATGCCAATTCATAACTATAACGCCCCTGAAACCTTTGGTTTTTTCAGTGAATTTCAAAGGTTTTTTAAATGCCAATTCCTAACTTTAACGTGCATGAAACCTAAGGTTTTTTCAGTGAATTTCAAAGGTTTTTTAAATGCTAATTCCTATCTATAACTTATCTCTGAAGATATCTTGTTTAATGATTTTGATTGAATTTCTATATTTTTCAAATTCAGTGTGTCAATTTCATTAATTATCTTTTTTTTAAATACTTTTTTATCACCGTTTTTTAAAGTTATTTTTTCAATTAATTCTTTTCAAAATTAAAAAAATTTTTGGGAACTTAATGGGTTTTCAAACATTTTTTTATATTTTTCAAAATATTTTTTTAACTATATGTTCAAAACTGTATTTTATATATTGCTTTCAATGTTTTTGGATCCGCGCACCCTATGCGCTCCGTTCTCGATCCCTACGCGATAGCATCCGCGCATGGTACGAGTTGGGTACGTGTTTAGTGCGCGATCGCAATGCGACAGGTACGCGACTCCCAGCCTATACGCGACACGTTCGATGTACGTATCGCGACGTTTACGCTCTTCCGCGATGCGTCATGTGCGTCTATGAGCAGTCGATCGATCTGATCTGCCGCCGGCAAGAAAGTCACATTTGCTAGTTTTTTTTTTTTTATTGTTCCCTGAATTTCATTGTTTGGTTTCTCCTGTTTTGTTTTTTGGGTTTTTTTTGCAGAAAAACCCCCAAAAATTAAAAATTGTTTAGAAAACCCAAAAAAAATTATAAAAGAAGAAAGAAGAAAAAAAAAGTTCTTGTAAGAACTAACTTTCCTGGTTTAAAAAAAGAGCTAAATTTCTTTGTTAGTGTTAGTTTAGATGAATGTATGTGTAGTATGTAATTGACTGAATGAATGCATTAGTAGCGTATGGTGAATGTATAAGTGCAGAACTATGAGGAAGTGCTGCAGCATCACACAGTAACCTTTTTAACTGCAGTGTGCTGTAGTACTTCCGAAGCACAGGGATGCAACATATGTACATAAATATGTTGCAAATCTATGCTTCTCTCTGCACGGCTGCTTAAACTGCAGCCATGTGGTGACACAGGCACCCTTGCACCATAGTGCAAGGATATCTGTGTCATGTGCTGTTTGTTTTTCTGCAAGAAGACACACCTTCCTGCACAAAAACAATGAGAAAATGCATTTTTCTTCTTCAATGTATGCTGAACATTTCAGCATGCATTGAAGATATAAAATGTGGAGAAATTAAAACAATTCTCCTTGTTGTGCTTTCCTACACCAATTTTAGAATGGTGCAGCATTCACACACACATATCGAGATTTATGATTTCTGATAAATCTAGACATGTGTCTTGTTCTATGAGTATTAAGTGCAATCATGCACAACAACACTTATAGAACACCCTTTCAACACAAAGTGGTGTGCATGATGAGGTTATATTTACATGGAGTAAAAAAAGTGCACAGAGTGCCTTTTCCTCTCTTTGTAAATATGAAAGAGTATCTTGCACAATAACTATGTTACTAAAAGTGACATATTTCCGTTTTTAAATTTCCTTGCGAATGATAGAAGGTACGCACAGAGTTTTGTCTGCAAAGATGTTCAAAGAAGAATGATTGAAATGATTGCGGTCCTTCAACAGCTAAAATGGGAAATATTATGATCCACTCAAATCTCTTTTTTTGCGGGTCACATGATATCTGATTATGGTCAGATTTCAAAACTACATAAACAGAGTGTTTTTAGAAACGTGTTTCAACTTTGTAGCTTCTTGCAGGCCTCTTCATTCTGCATATTGAGACTTAGTTAAACTTACCTTCACAGTAATAGGAATAAAAAATGGTAGACATTTTTTTCTGTTTTTCATTCAAATATAAATTCAAATAAATTGCTTATTTTAAAATTTGGATCTGTGAAAGAAAAGGAAAAAAAATTATAACATGAAATAATAAATTTTTTACAACACAGCATATTTCCACAAAGTCACTTTTTTTGCCTTTTTTGCTGTTCTCAGAATATATTAAATTTAACTAAAAATAGTGATTTCAATCGTACTCATCACTTAACAGCGGGCAAAAAAAACACAATCTCAAAGATTGTTAAAAAAAAACCAACATGCCATTCTCAAAATACAAATCACAGAAATATAAAATGCACACGGCTAACAACATTTTTTAACTTTAACTTACACAAACTGTAAATGATGTTGCTATAAAATATTCACCAAATCTAAAGATGAATTTTTGCCCACAACATTTTCCTTCAGTGATGTGGAAATTTTCTACTTTTCTCGAGGGGCAAACAAAGACCAATACCACCTTTCTCATGCACAAGATTTTCAAAAGAGTTCTGTTACGAGGGGATCCTAACAAAAAATACTCATGCGGCACAGCAAGTATGATGAAACACCTAAGGACCCTTCATCCAAACAATCTTGCACTAGAAGAGTGCAAACAGATGAGCAACACTCCTGTTCTGTATCTGTAAAAAAGAATCACAAATAAATGTATATTAATAACTTTCAAAATGATACCATTCCATTACTGTACAAACACATTTTATATAAATACTGACTAAGAAACTATGGCCCTGAACCACAAGTGTGACGATGGTTAAAACACTACATGCATAGTGCATACTACTTTGAAGCAGTTCATGCCCTAAAGCCTACCTCACTAAAACTCTACATGCTATCTGACTCATTTTGATTACAGTACTATAAGGAGACACACTGGGTGAGTGACAGGGTGTTTGCTAGAAGAGTATGAATACTAACTAGGGAATTGAAGGAGTGAAACACAACTGTGTAGGTGATTAGAGGACTGCATCCATACTGCATAGGCATTTAAAGCAGTCCATGTGCTAAGGCCTGGCTCACTGCATGACTACTTGGGTACTGACTGAATGATTAGAGTACAGCAAGGAGAGTGCTGAGGTGAATTTATAAGTGCTAGGCTTTTCGCACAGGGGATGGATTAGTACTTGGTACTGAATGGGTCACTAGAGGAGTGCAAAGGCAGTGACAAGATGTTTGCTGGACTGTATGGATACTGACTAGGAAATTGAAATTGTGAAAGACAAGTGTCTAGGTGGTTAGAAGACTGTATGCATAGTGGATTGGGGTTTGAAGCAGTCCATGTGCTAAGGCCTGGCTCAGTGCATGAATACTTAGGCACTGACTGAATGATTAGAGTACTGCAAAGATAGTATCTTGGTGAATTTATAAGTGTTTGAGTTCTAGCACAGTGAATGGATTAGTACATGATGCTGAATGGGTCACTAGAAGACTGCAAAGGGAGTGACAGGGTGTTTCCTGGAAGTGTATGGATACTGACTAGGGAATTGAAGGTGTGAAAGACAATTGTGTAGTTGGTTAGAGGACTGCATGCATAGTGGATAGGGGTTTGAAGCAGTCCATATACTAAGGCCTGGGTCACTGGATGAGTACTTGGGTACTGACTTAATGATTAGAGTACTGCAAGGAGAGTGCCTGGGTGAATTTATTAGGGTTTGGCGCAGTGAATGTTTGCTGGACTGTATGGATACTGACTAGGAAATTGAAAGTGTGAAAGACAAGTGTCTAGGTGGTTAGAAGACTGTATGCGTAGTGGATAGGGGTTTGAAGCAGTCCATGTGCTAAGGCCTGGCTCAGTGCATGAATACTTAGGCACTGACTGAATGATAGAGTACTGCAAAGATAGTATCTTGGTGAATTTATAAGTGTTTGAGTTTTCGCACAGTGAATGGATTAGTACATGATGCTTAATAAGGTCACTAGAGGAGTGCAAGGGGAGTGACAGGGTGTTTCCTGGAAGTGTATGGATACTGACTAGGGAATTGAAGGTGTAAAAGACAAGTGTATAGTATGTTAGAACACTACATGCATACTGCATAGACATTTGAAGCAGTCTATTTGGTACTTAGAAACTGACTAAATATTCAGACTACTTCTAGGACAGTGCTTAGGTAAAACTTTAAAATTGTCAGTTCTGCCACAGTGAAGAGAATAGTACATGGTGCTGCACCTTAGTGTCAAACCCTGACTCATTTTATCAATGCATAAGCAAAGACTAGCTTCTAATAATACTAAAACTTGACAACATGACAGGTTTTAAAAGAGATATCTGCTAAAAAATACACAATGCTACCAAATGCTTCTCTCACAGTGGTTCCCAAATGCACACAGACTCACAGTGTGATTCTAGACAACAACCACTATACCTAGGAGTTTACCAAAAATCATTCACTACTGTGGAAGTGGTAAGGGAACTGCACACAATCTTCATATTTCAGGACTGCACTTTTGTGTCAAAGCCTGTCTCATTTAATCAAAGCATAAACAAAGACTGGCTTCTAATGCTACTAAAACTTGACAACATGACCGGTTTTAAAACAGTTATCTGTCAGCAAATACACGATGTTACCAAATGCTTCTCTCACAGTGGTTCCCAAATGCACACATACTCACTGTGTGATTCTAGACAAACAACACTATCCCTTGCACTATACCAAAACACATTTCTTCATCTAGAAGTAGTACTACATTTTAGTATAGAAACATAACATAACTCATTTCACAAATTCATAAACAATGACTGGTTTCTAATTCTACCAAAATATAAAAACAGCACAGTTAACTGTCTGCAAACACATGAAAAACACAAATGCTTATCACAGAATGGTTTCTACATGCACACACACTGTCAATAAGATTGTAGAGAAAAAAAAGTACTCCCTACACTTTAGCAGGAGAAATACATTAGACTGATTAAAATCAAAATAGTCTACATACAACCCCTCACAATTAAATAATTCATCTTTCAAGTTCTTTTGTAGATTAAGAAGTATATCAGTCACTCACCATATTTTCTTTTACAGAACCTCTGCACTCTGCACCTCTCAGCAAAAACAAAGAATGGAAAAGTTTCCCTTTCATTTTCCACACATATACATGTAAACATCAAATCACAATCCTTCACACATAAACTCAAAAGCAAACACACATTTGTATTGGTTAAACATTTCAACCCTTTCCAACTGAAATACATTTCAACCCTTCCCCCAATCTGCCTTCTGCCTGTTACCATAGAAACAGGTCATGGAACACTGCACTGAGCACACAGATCAGAAGTTCAGCACACAATGTTCCTACACAAGAGAGGAAGTGTGCTTCACTTTTCAACATATAAGCTAATCATATATAATGTTCCTTACAATCTGTTTGTGTTAACCAGTAAGAATCATACCTTTAAAAAACAGAAATATACACCCTACCTTTCAGTGTACAAAGTAGTCATACAACCAATGATTTCTTGTCTCTTTTTTAAAAAAATCCTGTGGAAGCGCGCACCGTGTGCGCATTTCGCCGGTTAAAAAAAAAAAAAGGGGGACCCCAGGGGGTCCTTCTGGGATCCCCTAAGCACCTCTAGAGGGTCAGAGTATTTCCACTCTGCCCCCATTATATGTTTTACACACTTATTCCCCTTGCTTCTTCAGCCTCGCTTCTACCCAGGCAGAAAATGGCCGCCAACAGTTCCTGGTTTTGAATGCAGAGAGACACTCGACAGCCAGTTAGCATTCAGCGCGCGATCGGGATGGTGCACGCTCGGTTCGGGGAGGGTGCGCTCACAATGTGGGTAGGGTCCATTGATCCTCCGCGGCCATAGATATTTATGTACATTTAACTCTAATTTTCTCAGGAACTACTGAACGGATTCACACCATTTATGCAAAAGTCACAAGTCTGAACTGAGTACTACCTCTTTGCCAAATTTGGTGTCATTCCGTTAAGCGGTTCGGGCTGTAGCTGCGACAAAAGGTCCAATGGGAAATTGCATGGGGAAAATGCGTTTTGGGACCCCCCTTTTTTCTTGGCCCTCGCTTGACGAATCACCACGAAATTTTAGGGTAGGAGCGGAGCGGAGCTGGCCAAAAGTTTGGAAAATTTTGCGAGGATTCGTCAACTGGCGCCAGACTTATTGGGAATAGAATGTTGCTGATTTCCTATGGAAAATAGGTCCTAACTATAACTACCTACTGGCGACCTCCAGTAGGTAATATACATATATATATCTATATTAGGGGTGGGCGGAATTTGCGTAATCGCGTTTCGCAAATCTCCGCGAAACGGTAAAAAATCTCCGCGAACATGCAGAAATTCCGCGAACACGCGGAATTGCTTGTTCGTGCTGCTTTTTTCCTGTTCACAGTTGCTGTTTGCGTGCTCGGGGAGAAATATCTCGCGAACACGCATTTTGAGAACGCAAACAAGAAAAAAATTTGCGAAGTCGCGGAAAGCAGAATTATGGAGAATTTCGCGTTCTCGGCGGAACGCGAAATTACCGAAATTCCGCAAATTCCGTGAACGGAACGGAATTTACCGCCCAGGCCTAATCTATATCTATATCTATATATATATATATATATATATTATCTACAGGCGGTCGCCAGTAGATAGTTATAGTTACAACCTAGTTTCCATAGGAAATCTCAAAATTCTATTTTGAATTACTCCTATCCTGAAAGTCTCTGGGTGATTCGTCAAGCGGGGGCTAAGAAAAAGGGGGGGTACCAAAATGTGTTTTCCCCATGCATTTTACCATAGGACCTTTAGTCGAAGGTACAGCCCGAACGGCTGAACAGAATTACGTGAAATTTGGCAAAGAGGAAGTCCTCAGGTCAGGCATGTGCCTTTTGCATATATGGTGTAAATCCGTTCAGTAGTTCCTGTGAAAATCAAAAGTAAAATCATATACATATCTGGGCGGAGCCTAACCACACATCTCATTGTGAGATCTGATTGGCTGTCAGCACTTCACCCTTGAAGTGTTGGCAGCCATCTTGGGACCAATATACATGATAACACCTCATTAAAAAGCATTGCTGTTAATAGAAGGTTTTAAGACTTTAGTTACATTATAAATCATTTGTTGATGGTACCATACTCATTTTAGGAAATGTGGTATGTTCTAAGGTGGTTTTACCATGTGAAAAAGCCTTCTGCTGGGATATCATGAATCATGTTTGAGAGAAAACTATTTTCACATGCTTTTCCCACAGAGGTTTGGAAGGTGATCTATAAGCTAAACTGAGAGCATATTTTCTGTAAATTCACATTATCTTTCTCAGTCATGTGAGAATGAAGTCTGACATTCTCAGTAAAACATGTACACCCAACAAGGGCAGAGACTGTCAGTTGATTCCTTTGTGTTCTACTGCAGCTTCCCAGAGTGTTCCAAAGAACAACTAGAGCGCCAACAGTCTTACTTATGACAAAGGTATGGCACACCTGAAGCCATCTTGATTGGAATAAAGTGGTAACATTTAAAACATTTAATTTAAAAAGGAACAAAATGAGAGGGTTCATTTTGCCATAGAATGTATGATTAGTGCTGCAGAAAGAAAAATTAGGGCACATTTTGAGTGACTTCTCAAATCCTCTTCTATTTCATTAAAGAATTCTGACATGCAGACTGAAACATGCACTTTCAATACCAGCAGCACACTTCCCTGGTGAGCAGTAGCTTTACTACAGTGATCTAATGAGCGACTAGAGTGCTAACATTCTGAATTTATGGCAAATGTGTGACACATCTGAATGCCTTCTTCATTGAATCAAAGTAAAAAACTGACAGTATGCCTACTGAGGAGACTGCAGTAAATGAGGAAATTAGGAATCTTCATAACAAGGTTCCCAAGATGGCCACCAGAGACAAAAGAGCCCAAATGTAGCACAAATATCACAGAGATGTAGCCCAAGTATAGCCCAATGACAGAAATCCCAGAGTGTTTTAAAGAACAACTAGAGCGCTAACAGTCTTACTTATGACAAAGGTATGGCACACCTGAAGCCATCTTGATTGGAATAAAGTGGTAACATTTAAAACATTTAATTTGCAAAGGAACAAAATGAGGGGGTTCATTTTGCCATAGAAATTATGATTAGTGCTGCAGAAAGAAAACTTAGGGCACATTTTGACTTCTCAAATCCTCTTCTATTTCATTAAAAAAAGTTCTGACATGCAGACTGAAACATGCACTTTGAATACCAGCAGCAGACTTCCATGGTGAGCAGTAGCTTTGCTACAGTGATCTAATGAGGAACTAGAGTGCTACCATTCAGAATTTATGGCAAATGTGTCACATCTGAATGCCTTCTTGATGGAACCAAAGTAAACAAGCATTGAAAATGCAATAGGTCTCGCCCTCGTTTAAGTTAAAGCAATTCTGTTTATAATTAGGAGGCTTTTTAGCTTTGCTTTTATTAGTGTTTTTCAAAATTTCATATACATACCATGCATATGTATGCATATATGTATATGTTTGCATGAATTTATATTTATATAGATATGCAGATTACATGTTTATATATGTATATATATATATATACACATACATATATAAATGCATATGCATATATATGCATATATATATGTGCATATGTGTGCATGTACAGAGAGGTAGAGAGGTAGAGGTGTATAGGTAGAGATGTAGAGGTAGAGGTAGAGAGGTAGAGAGTAGTAGAGAGAGAGGTAGAGAGGTAGAGAGCGAGTAATAGAGAGTAGAGAGTGAGTAGTAGAGAGTAGTAGAGAGTAGCAGAGAAAGTATCAGAGAGTGAGTAGTAGAGAGTAGCAGAGTGAGTAGTAGAGAGTGAGTAGTAGAGAGTGAGTATTAGAGAGTGAGTATTAGAGAGTGAGTAGTAGAGAGTAGTAGAGAGTGAGTAGTAGAGTGAGTAGTAGAAAGTAGTAGAGAGTAGTAGAGAGTGAGTAGTAGAGAGTAGTAGAGAGTGAGTAGTAGAGAGTGAGTAGTAGAGAGTAGTAGAGAGTGAGTAGCAGAGTGAGTAGTAGAGAGTAGTAGAGAGAGAGTAGTAGAGAGTGAGTAGTAGAGAGTAGAAGAGAGTGAGTAGTAGAGAGTAGTAGAGAGTGAGTAGTAGAGAGTGAGTAGTAGAGAGAGAGTAGTAGAGTAGTAGAGCGTGAGTAGTAGAGAGTGAGTAGTAGAGAGTAGTGGAGTATTAGAGAGTGAGTAGTAGGGAGTAGTAGAGAGTGAGTATTAGAGTGAGTACTAGAGAGTAGTAGAGAGCGAGTAGCAGAGAGCAAGTAGTAGAGAGTGTGTAGTACGGAGAGTAGTAGAGAGTGAGAAGTAGAGAGAGTAGTAGAGAGTGAGTAGTAGAGTGAGTAGTAGAGAGTAGTTGAGAGTGAGTAGTAGAGAATCAGTAGTGGAGAGTGAGCAGTAGAGAGTAGTAGAGAGTGAGTAGTAGAGAGTGAGTAGTAGAGAGTGAGTAGTAGAGAGTAGTACAGAGTGAGTAGTATAGAGTAGTAGAGAGTGAGTAGCAGAGAGTGAGTAGTAGAGAGAGAGTAGTAGAGAGTGAGTAGTAGAGTAGTAGAGAGTGAGTGGTAGAGAGTAGGCGAGAGTAGTAGAGTGAGTAGTAGAGAATAGTAGAGAGTGAGTAGTAGAGCGAGTAGTAGAGAGTAGTAGAGTAGTAGAGAGTGAGTAGTAGAGAGTGAGTAGCAGAGAGAGAGTAGTAGAGAGTGAGTAGTAGAGAGTGAGTAGTAGAGAGTAGTAGAGAGCGAGTAGTAGAGAGTGAGTAGTGGAGAGTGAGTAGTAGAGAGCGAGTAGTAGAGAGTGAGTAGTAGAGAGTGAATAGTAGAGAGTGAGTAGTAGAGAGAGAGTAGTAGAGAGTGAGTAGTAGAGAGTAGTAGAGTGAGTAGTAGAGAGTGAGTAGTAGAGAGTAGTAGAGAGAGAGTAGTAGAGAGTGAGTAGTAGAGAGAGAGTAGTAGAGTAGTAGAGAGTGAGTGCTAGAGAGCAGCAGAGAGTAGTAGAGTGAGTAGTAAAGAGTAGTAGAGAGTGAGTAGTAGAGAGGGAATAGTAGAGAGTAGTAGTAGAGAGTAGTAGCGAGTGAGTAGTAGAGAGTGGTAGAGAGTGAGTAGTAGAGTAGTAGAGAGTGAGTGGTAGAGAGTTGTAGAAAGTAGTAGAGTGAGTAGTAGGGAGTGAGTAGTAGAGAGTGAATAGTAGAGAGTAGTAGAGAGTGAGTAGTAGAGAGTAGTAGAGCGTGAGTAGTAGAGAGTGAGTAGTAGAGAGTGAGTAGTAGAGAGTAGTAGCGAGTGAGTAGTAGAGAGTGAGTAGTAGAGTAGTAGAGAGTGAGTAGTTGAGAGTGAGTAGTAGAGAGTGAGTAGTAGAGAGTAGCAGAGAGTAGTAGAGATTCAGTAGTAGAGTAGTAGAGAGTAGTCAGTCAGTGTCAGTGTCAGTCAATGTCAGTCAATGTCAGTCAGTCAGTGTCAGTCAGTCAGTGTCAGTCAGTCTGTCAGTGTCAGTCAATCAGTGTCAGTCAGTGTCAGTCAATCAGTGTCAGTCAGTCAGTGTCAGTCAATCAGTGTCAGTCAGTCAGTGTCAGTCAATCAGTGTCAGTCAGTGTCAATCAGTGTCAGTCAGTGTCAGTCAGTCAGTGTCAGTCAGTCAGTGTCAGCTAGAGCAGCTCTGCTGACCTGGTTCTCTGGCTCTAAAGCAGCTCTGCTGACCTGGTTTCTCTGGCTCTATAGCAGGTCTGCTGACCTGGTTCTCTGGCTCTAGAGCAGCTCGGCTGACCTAGTTCTTATGCTACAGAGCAGCTCTGCTGATCTAGTTCTCTAGCTCTACAACAGCTCTGCAGACCTGGTTCTCTGGCTCTAAAGCAGCTCCGTTGACCCAGTTCTATGGCTCTGAAGCAGTTCTGCTGACATGGTTCTCTGGCTCTATAGAAGCTCTGCTGACCTGGTTCTCTCCCTCTAAAGCAGCTCTACTGACCTGGTTTCTCTGGCTCTGCAGCAGCCCTGCTGACCTGGTTCTCTGGCTCTAGAGCAGCTCTGTTGACCTGGTTCTTAGGCTCTAGAGCAGCTCTACTGACCTGGTTCTCTGGCTCTAAAGCAGCTCTGCTGACCTGGTTCTATGGCTGTAAAGCAGCTCTGCTGATTTGGTTCTCTGGCTCTAGAGTAGCTCTGCTGACCTGGTTCTCTGGCTGTAAAGCAGCTCTGCTAGCCTGGTTCTCTGGCTCTAAAGCAGCTCTGCTGGCCTGGTTCTCTGGCTCTAAAGCAGCTCTGCTGACCTGGTTCTCTCCCTCTAAAGCAGCTCTGCTGGCCTGGTTTCTCTGGCTCTACAGCAGCACTGCTGACCTGGTCCTCTGGCTCTACAGCAGCTCTGCTGACCTGGTTTTCTGCACTCACGACGCACGCACCCGACTTCGCGAAAATATATTTAAAAATAATATAAGTTTCTTATAAGCACAAATATATTATTTTGATGAATATCTTACATAATCTCTTGCCTTAATATGTATATTAAAGACACATACATATCATTTTGGAACATAAATGTTTTTTGCGGGAGTCACGCACCCAGCGCGCCCCAGCACGTATATGATGTCACGCGGGACCCGCAAGCGTGCAAACATCTTGTACCGTAATGCGCTTGTGTCGCGAATGCGCGGGAGCAGGAATCGCAGACTGGTCGCATACCAATCGCGCATATCACGTGATATTAAATGTATATGATGTAACTGAAAAACACGCAGCAGTCGCACACCATACGCAGATCCTTCATGACTTTTCTGAAATGGTGGCTAGAATGCGCGCACCCACCGTGATGTGTACACTTTGAGTGCGCGACTGCGAAAAAAAAATGAGTTTTTTTTTAAAGAAAATGATATAAATATATTAAAATAAAAAATGAAAACAAGAAAATTAATCAATATTTCAGTTTTAATTAAAAAATGTTTTTTTGCAATTTTCAGAAAAATATATGTTATTTAATGAATAAAATATTTATAAATAAACAGTTAAAAAACTGTAGAAAATCCGGACAAAAAATAGATATAACTACTATCACACCTAAAAGTTAGCATTTAAAAAACCTTTGAAATTCACTGAAAAAAAACATGGGTTTCAGAGACGTTATAGAGGGGTGTTATAGTTAGCTGCCCATTTCACTCGTACAAAACCATAGAAATTCCTCCGTTATAGTTAGTTCTGCTAACTATAACTCACGCACCCGCAATGTACTGCTGATGATGTCACATATTGCATCATTCATGACATGGTCAGTGACATCACTGATGACATCACTGATGACATCTCAAATGACATCACTGATGACATCATCCACTTGACAATCCGATACACCACATCATACACTATTATAACCTTTCATCACTCACTGTAAAATACAGAGTACCATATTTGAAACCATTGACACACCAATACCAGTTACTACATACCCACTCACTGATTCCTAAGTCTACACACACAACTACCCATTCAACAACAGAATCATCTATACATGCAGTCATTAATTAATAGAACACTATCAAATGCACTTATACACATATATAGACATTGACACATCAGCAGTCATCTTAGTCGGTTATGCAGTCATCCTACTCACTCATGAAAAAATGTATCGCACTTAAATTTACTCACTTACACAATTATCCAACGACACCTCATTTATTCAAACACATAGTAACTCATCGTTAATATGTTAAAAAAGCACCATTACAATTATACACTCATTCATATATTTACTCTCACAATGACTGGCTCTTACACAAACTTATTTATATACACCAACTCTCACATACAATGCCTTTTATTTTTTTACTTTGTTGAAGATGTACAACTAAACATATATTCGCTCACCAACACACAAATAAATACACTCAGTCACCCAAACAACTGTTTCCACATGCACTCTTAAACCCATACACCTAGTCAATCAACCATTCACACATCTATGCATAGAGTTACACACACCCCATCCAACCACACACAAACTCAGTGTCCCATACAAATACTCACTCAACTAATCAATAACTAATATACACACTCATGTAGTTAGTGACCAACTGAGGCAGCATGTTATACAACAACAGAGACAGTGCTGCACACATTCACATAGTTTCGTTACTAATCCATGTATTAAGTGAGACACTTTTAATTACTCACTTAAAAAGACAGTCAGACAGCTACTAAATCCTCCATCCAGACAATCTTCAATACAGATTGGTATATATATAATACATATTTAAATTTCTAACTAAACCACATTCTGTGGATGATGTCATCAGTGATGTCATCAGTGATGTCATTTGAGATGTCATCAGTGATGTCATCAGTGATGTCACTGACCATGTGATGAATGATGCAATATGTGACATCATCAGCAGTGCATTGCGGGCGCGTGAGTTATAGTTAGCAGAACTAACTATAACGGAGGAATTTCTATGGTTTTGTATGAGTGAAATGGGCAGCTAACTATAACACCCCTGAAACCTATGTTTTTTTCTGTGAATATATATATATATATATATATATATATATATATATATATATATTAACCAGGATATGATTCGCGAATTCTCCGAAATAAATCCAGCGGCACACCAAGGACAAACACAATAAGACTTTATTGTGTCAAACAAACAGAACTACGCGTTTCGGCGAACCCTTTGTCAAAGGCTTCGCCGAAATGCGTAGTTCTGTTTGTTTGACACAATAAAGTCTTATTGTGTTTGTCCTTGGTGTGCCGCTGGATTTATTTCGGAGAATTCGCGAATCATATCCTGGTTAATACATTTCAAGCGGAGTTGTGACCGTGGCTGGCACCGGCGTCGCGAGGGAGGAGAGTGGTGATTTCACAGCGAACGTTTGAAAATATATATATATATATATATATATATATATATATATATATATATATATATATATATATATATATATATATATATATATATATGAATCAATTTTGATGAAAAACCATGATTTGAAAGATTTTGAGTTAAAAAAGCACATATCTACATGTCCAATATGCCAGCAGGCTAACCATTGTACATGCTCACACATACACCATCTATTCTTTAATACATGATCACACAGCAGAAACAAACTATTATTCACCAACACGCCCACTATTGTACAGCTTCACACCCACCATCATTTGTTCACAGAGTTTAAACAAAACCTGTTAAATTTCCTGAAAACTAAATGGTAAAGGGGAGTGTAAGTTGCCTATCGGATTCATAAGCGTTATGCTTTCAAATCTAAAAATATAAGAAATTAACAATGTTAGGGAACTGACCAAAGTTTAGAAACAGTCACATCTTTGCTTAGTAACACCACTGAATTCTAACTCCCTCCCAGGCTGCGCCACAATCCTGCATTGGTAAAGAGAAATGAGAACACTCTATGGGCCTAATTTATGAGGTCCCTTGCGCAGTCGAAACGTCACTTTTTGTGACATTCTATGGCACAGGAGCTTGCTCCATACTTACGAGGTAGCACTAAGCCACGTTTTTGGGCTTAATGCTGCCATGTCAATATTGTCTCCTTTAATGCAATTTTCTGCAGTAAAGGGGAGTGCAATGGGTGTTGCTGGGGGCGTTCCCAGCAAATCCATGGCATTTTGATAAGGGCCACAGATTTCCACAAAATCGTAAATCGGAGGCAGCGCCAAAAATGTACGAGGCTTAATGGAGGCACAACGAGGTTTCCCTTCCTGCACAAAAACAATCATCCCCTCAATGAAGATACCCTTGCTCCATGGTGCAAAGGTGCCTGCGTTGGTGCACAGCAGCCTATTCTGCACCAGCGCAGGGGAAAAGGACATGAATGCGCCCTATCTGATAGATACGGCGCATTCCTGCCCTTTTCTTTTGCCGTAGGTCAGCACGGCTATGATCCAAAGCAAAAAAAAAACGTTCTAATTGAAACCGGAAACATGACATTGACTTTATATATTCACTTACGGTCGACACGTTTCACGTTGCTTAAGAGAATCTTCCTAAAAACACATACATATAACAATCACACGCATAAATATCTGAGTTCACAATCAAGAATGTAAGGTGAACATAGCCTCATTAATCAGACGCTCTAGTATACGGATGAGACATAAGGTCCAGTAAATATGTGTCTGTCTTTTTCAGTTTAATGGCAACCTTAACTCCCCTCTAAGTTGAAGGAAATAGATGCAAATAGCAGACCTGATTTTCATTATATTTCACTTAAATTAGCCGGCCACGTGTGATGTAAAGGAACACATCAAATGCAATTTATGTAGAGTAATAAAATGCAGTTTATTAAGAATAAAATCACTCGGATATCAAAAGGAGTGATCATTTCCCAAGAGGCTTTGGCATTCATTCATATGTATGAGCCACATGTCTGCAAATGGATTTCCAGGTCCGTGATACCAAAGTCACCTGCGGTGAAAAGGATGGAACGAGGTAGACTGACACGAATGAAAAATGTTTTAAATATTGATGCCTTTGATGAGTCAGGCAGTCCTGCTTGTCTACCGCCAAGCGTATCTGAAGCAGATTTTCTAATTGGATTGTAATTCATGGATGCCCACCCCCTGAGTCACACCATGTCACATTTCACAGAGCTGTCCCTAGTTTTTGAGAACTGTGTGGGGAGACGAGATAAGCACTAGAATTCCCAAAGATCTGCAGGTTTCAGAACTGGCAGATTACATACTGCCAATACTGCACGGTGTCATTTAATTCCAATAAAAGCAGCTTAGTGTTCCTCTGTAATCCCTCTGTTAGTGTATCATGAACAAACAAAAAATAACAATTTGTCCCCCTGTATGAATGGCTGATCATACCGGCTTTATTTTCGATTGTTCTCCTCCATTCAACATATTTTCCTCTCCTGCGATTTTGCTAATTCGTTTTTTTTTAACGTAAAATGTAATGCGATGAACGTTTAAAATATTGTGCCCTGAATAGGAGCAATAGGAGCAGTTTATATAAGATTAACAGCTTTTGTGTGTCACTAAAACGCACGTCCTTAGCATGATTGGAATTAAGAGAAAAATATCAGAAGAACAAGGCACAATAATGGTATCACGGACACTCATAACGATTTAGACATTTAGGGGCAGATTTACAAGCCCCTTGTGCCACCGGTGCGTCACTTTTCCCATGTTAAAAATAACACAAAAGTGGTGCAAGGGACTTGTAAATAAGCCCCAAAGGGCCTGATTACGTTTCACACTACGGAGCGCAGCAAGATAACTTCTGTGTTGCATGAAACGAAGCGAGCAGAAATGTGCCATATCTACTAAGATATGGCGCACTTTTGGTTCCTCCTTGTGCCCGCAGAAGATGTGCTGCCTAGCGCCAACACAGGCACCCTTGCACCTTGATGCAAGGGTGCTTGTATTACAAGCAGTACAATCAATCCTAAGAGGCTATTATCTCTTTCTATGTGTGATGCCGAAAGCATCACACATTGAAAGAGGAAGTAACAAGTAGGCCTGGGCGGCAAATTACGTTCCGCTCGCGGAATTTGCGGAATTTGGGTAATTTCGCGTTCCGCGGAGAACGCGTAATTGCCCAAAATTCTGCGTTCCGCAACTTTGCGAAATTTTTGCTTGTTCGCGTTCTCAAAATGCGTGTTCGCGAGCTATTTCTCCCCGAGCACGCAAACAGCAATTGTGATCAGGAAAAAAGCATCGCGAACAAGCAATTCCGCGCGTTCGCGGAATTTCTGCGTGTTCGCGGAGATTTTTTACCGTTTCGCGGAGATTTGCGTAACGCGATTACGCAAATTCCGTCCACCCCTAGTAACAAGCAAAAGTACAAATATTTGCCCTTGACATGCTATGCTCAGGAGGTGCCACATTTTAGCTCAATCCTACATTTACTGATTGTAGTAAATCTGGGATTGAGTCAAATTCCATGTTTGAATGCAAGAAAACACCTGTGCTCCACTAATGAAACGCCTACCACCACAAGCTTTTTTGCAACTCTGTGCAAGCTGCTGCATTGCATTACAAGTCTTTTCAAAGTCAAACAACTGAGCTCAAATCGCCCTTTGAGTGGCTTAGTGAATAAAACTCGCGAACCTAACGTTGCCTTGCATCGCCTCGAGTGACACAAAGACAATGCAAGTTCATCGTAACTCAGGGCATTTGCTTATTTTCCCAAAAAGAAGAAAGCAAATCCAGCACAGAAATCGTAAAAAGGGCAATGCACTTTATAAATGATAACATTTCCTAACAAACAAGATTTACAAAACAAATCCACATATTTTTACTTTCATGCTACTAAAATGTTTTATTCTAGCCTAAGAGGCATTTATGAGCCTCTTGCACTGCTATTGCATCACCTTTTGTGATGCTATGGCAGCGCAAACCACCAAATCATATTTATGAGGCGGTGGGTATTCAGGTTAAGTGAGTGTATCCAAAAGCATGATGGGGTTTGTAGTCACAGATAATGCTCCCCCTCCAAATTGGCCCATCAAGACCTCTCTGAACCATGCCCACATCACAGGGAGTGGAAAATGACTGACAATATGGCTGACACTGGGTCCTGCTGTGGGAGCCTAAGGCCCTGGTAGGGCTTGTGCGCCAATGAGAAGCAGGACACCACTGGCTGACATCCTGAAAGACAACTTGCACGCCCTCCGATGGAAGCACGTTTCATGGTGGGATGTCTGGCCTGGAGGGAAGGAGGACTGGCAGCTCTGACCATACTTACCAGCATGTGGAGACACACACTCCTCAACAAAAACTCCACACAACTCACCGGGTAGAATGCACTGACTCACACCGTAGTGAAATATCACCCAAAGATACACCTTACTGGGTGCTGCTGTGTGAAGCACAGGGGCTCTCTTTGGACTTGTAGCCAGACAAACACAAGGACTGCACAGTCAGACATCTTGCCATTGCTGTCACACACCCTCACAGGGAAGAAGAGTCAAGAGGAAGGAAGTATGGGCATGCTGGGAAGGGGGGTGTAAGCAAGAGCATGATGGGAGTTGCAGTCACAGACAATCCCCACCCACCCACATGGCCCAGCAAACTCACACTGAACCATGCTCGCCTCACAGGGAGTGGGAATGGACTGACAAGATGTCTGACACTGGGCTCTGTTGTGAGGAGCACAAGGCCCTGCTGGGAACTGGGCACCAACAAACACCAGGACTGCACAATCAGCCATCTTGCCATTGCTGTCACACCCCCTCACAGGGAAGCAGAGTCAAGAGGAAGGAAGTATGGGCATGCTGGGAAGGGGGTGTAGCCAAGACCATGATGGGAGTTGCAGTCACAGACAATCTCCTCCCACCCACATGGCCCAGCAAGCTCACACTGAACCATGCTTGCCTCACAGGGAGTGGGAATGGACTGACAAGATGTCTGACACTGGGCTCTGTTGTGGTGAGCACAAGGCCCTGCTGGGAACTGGGCACCAACAAACACCAGGACTGCACAGTCAGCCATCTTGCCATTGCTGTCACACCCCATCACAATGAAGCAGAGTCAAGAGGAAGGAAGTATGGGCATGCAGGGAAGGGGGTGTAGCCAAGAGCATGATGGGAGTTGCAGTCACAGGCAATCCCCACCCACACACATGGCCCATCAAGCTCACACTGAACCATGCCCGCCTCACAGGGAGTGGGAATGGACTGACAAGATGTCTGACACTGGGCTCTGTTGTGGGGAGCACAAGGCCCTGCTGGGAACTGGGCACCAACAAGCTCACACTGAACCATGCCCACCTCACAGGGAGTGGGAATGGACTGACAAGATGTCTGACACTGGGCTCTGTTGTGGGGAGCACAAGGCCCTGCTGGGGACTGGACACCAACAAACACCAGGACTGCACAGTCAGCCATCTTGCCATTGCTGTCACACCCCCTCACAGGGAAGCAGAGTCAAGAGGAAGGAGGTATGGGCATGCTGGGAAGGGGGCTATAGCCAAGAGCATGATGGGAGTTGCAGTCACAGACAATCCCCACCAACCCACATGGCCCATCAAGCTCACACTGAACCATGCCCGCCTCATAGGGAGTGGTAATGGACTGACAAGATGTCTGACACTGGGCCTGTGAAATGATGTGGCTGACAATCACAAATATGCACTGGCCAAACAAAAGCCGGTCGCACACACAGCCATTGAAACCATATGTTCAAACTCATTGTCTGGGGATGCAGTGTCCAGGGGTGCCCCCTGTCCAGTCTGGGGAGGTGTGTCTTGCAGATGACAAGTGTGGAGAGCTATATATAGTACATTGCACAAAACACACAGGAACTCACATATACATCATTGACAGGAGACATCTAACAGTGAATGGAATGGACACACTAATATAGCCAACACCATAACATGGTCTTATTCACACTCGGTGCTGTTGTGAGCTGCATTCCACTCCTACATCGTGCTGAAACATATGCATCATTCACACAACACACCACTCACTGACATGGACACTGTAGACACAAAAACATAATATTGCGCAATTAAAATACATGGTACTTGAAATTATCCAAAAACGAGAGGGAAGAGACAATAACAAGCAATTATTGCAGTGAGAAATGTCATGGATTTATCGATTACAGTCAATGAAGCCCTTTGGGCTAAATGATAGAATTGAATTTCGCTGCTTTTTATAATCTATTCTAATCACGTTTCTAGTGGCTTACTGATGCTGTACCCTCTTTTTTATATGTGGGCTATGCAAGCGAACATGTTACTTACTATCGGTAGTACGTTATACACAACACCATTAACCTCACTCTTTTCCACCTTAATATGGCCATCGTTTTAGTCTGTCATCTATGTTTATTTAGCCCACCTGATCGTCTTAACCAGTCATGATTCTTATTTAACCCCACACGTCACCTATGGGTGGGGATTGCCTGTGACTGCAACTCCCATCATGCTCTTGGCTACACCCCCTTCCCTGCATGCCCATACTTCCTTCCTCTTGACTCTGCTTCATTGTGATGGGGTGTGACAGCAATGGCAAGATGGCTGACTGTGCAGTCCTGGTGTTTGTTGCTGCCCAGTTCCCAGCAGGGCCTTGTGCTCACCACAACAGAGCCCAGTGTCAGACATCTTGTCAGTCCATTCCCACTCCCTGTGAGGCAAGCATGGTTCAGTGTGAGCTTGCTGGGCCATGTGGGTGGGAGGAGATTGTCTGTGACTGCAACTCCCATCATGGTCTTGGCTACACCCCCTTCCCAGCATGCCCATACTTCCTTCCTCTTGACTCTGCTTCCCTGTGAGGGGGTGTGACAGCAATGGCAAGATGGCTGATTGTGCAGTCCTGGTGTTTGTTGGTGCCCAGTTCCCAGCAGGGCCTTGTGCTCCTCACAACAGAGCCCAGTGTCAGACATCTTGTCAGTCCATTCCCACTCCCTGTGAGGCGAGCATGGTTCAGTGTGAGTTTGCTGGGCCATGTGGGTGGGTGGGGATTGTCTGTGACTGCAACTCCCATCATGCTCTTGCTTACACCCCCCTTCCCAGCATGCCCATACTTCCTTCCTCTTGACTCTTCTTCCCTGTGAGGGTGTGTGACAGCAATGGCAAGATGTCTGACTGTGCAGTCCTTGTGTTTGTCTGGCTACAAGTCCAAAGAGAGCCCCTGTGCTTCACACAGCAGCACCCAGTAAGGTGTATCTTTGGGTGATATTTCACTACGGTGTGAGTCAGTGCATTCTACCCGGTGAGTTGTGTGGAGTTTTTGTTGAGGAGTGTGTGTCTCCACATGCTGGTAAGTATGGTCAGAGTTGCCAGTCCTCCTTCCCTCCAGGCCAGACATCCCACCATGAAACGTGCTTCCATCGGAGGGCGTGAAAGTTGTCTTTCAGGATGTCAGCCAGTGGTGTCCTGCTTCTGATTGGCGCACAAGCCCTACCAGGGCCTTAGGCTCCCACAGCAGGACCCAGTGTCAGCCATATTGTCAGTCATTTTCCACTCCCTGTGATGTGGGCATGGTTCAGAGAGGTCTTGATGGGCCAATTTGGAGTGGGAGCATTATCTGTGACTACAAACCCCATCATGCTTTTGGATACACTCACTTAACCTGAATACCCACTGTTCCTTCCTGTCAGTCAGCTGCACTGTGAGGTAGTGTGTTTGTGGTGGCAAACTGTCTGACAGTGTTTATTTGGCTTTGTGCCACTGCCTTGCTCTATTTGTTTGTAGGTTGGTACATGTCATGACACAGTTCCAAGTCACTATGAGATGGCAGGTATTGTGTTTGTCTGACTAGCATACACATCTTGGGATGATTATCTATTGGTTACTGTGGCTTTGCTAATGGTGCATGGTTTCACTGTCCCCTTGCCACACAATATTGAGTACGTTGTTTGTGTACTCACCAGGCTCTGGTATGTCTGCTAGACCATGGACGCTCTCTGGTGGTAGGATGTCCCACACATTCTCCTCCCGGGTCCTGAAGTAGACTGGTTTGGCAGGAGGGCCACCGTCGGTGCGCTGACTCAAGGAGTGATCTTTCTTGATGAGTTTCTTGACCCTCCTGCGCACTTCATACCACCTGTTCTGGATATCCTCCTTTGTGCGCAACGTTGGTGCTTGTGCGTTCACCTTGTCCACAATCCTTGCCCACATCTTTATTTTCTGTGACATGGGGGTCCTTTGGACCAATGTACCAAACAAATGTGGCTCTACTCTGAAGATCTCGTCTACCAGCACTTCTAACTCATCATCTGTGAACTTTGGATTCTTCTTTGGGGGCATGGTGATGGGTGGTGGTGGTGAGTGATGTGTGTGTGAGGGTACAAGTGAGGGTGGGTTAGCGTTGGTTTTGCTAGCTGTATGTGTGTGTGCTTTTGGTGAGGTTCTAATAGTGTGAAAGGTGTGTGATGGGTGAGTTGTGAGTATGTCTGTGGTTGCTGTGTGATGGTGGTTTCTGCTGGCTGTTGTCTCCTACTTGCAAAGGATCATGGTAGTGATTGATGTCCTTTATATAGGTGGAGTTGTGGGTGTGTCTTTGTTCCAGGTTTTTTAAAATATGTATTGCTTGTTTGGTCCTTTTTTAGTATTTTAGGCATGAAGGAGACGTTCTTCTGACCGAGACGGATGCTGATGTTGGCTTGTGCGGGCGTCTCCGGCTCGTTCATGCTGACTTTCTTCTGTGTTTCATACGCGTTGGTCGCGGAGATCTCTATTGCTTGAGGTCCCTGTTTTCTGTGCGTGTCGGTCATGCGGCTTGAGCTTTGTGCGAGTCGGTCTGGGTTTACACGCATTGCATCGTACTGTGCGGATCGGACATCGCGTGTACGTGTCGGTCGTGTTCATTCCGGGTACGTGTCGGTCGGTGCAACTCGCGTCTGTTTTCCGGGTGAATCACTGTTTTCTCTACGGCTCGGTCGTATGGCTTATATTCCGTACGTGTTGGTTGTAATTCACACGCGTTGCATCGTACTGCATGGGTCGTATGGCGCTGGTCCGTGTCGGTCGGTCTCCGTCCAGGGTCCGTGTCGGTCGGTACGTTTTGCGGGCGGATTCGAAATCGCCCCCTTATTTGTAAAACAATATTATACACTACATTATCTATAACAGTAAATAAAATGTTGGATAGCATAGGGGATAAAATTACTATTCCCACTAGTGCAACAGTAGGGAAATTGTTGGATAGCGAAGGGGAATAATTTACCATTCCCACTCCAGCAATTGCAACAGTAGGGAAAGTGTTGGATAGCGGAGAGGAATCATTTACTATTCCCCCTCCATGGAGTGTAGCAGTAGGGAAAGTGTTAGATAGCAGAGGGCTTAAAATTACTATTCCCACTCCAGTAATTGCAACAGTAGGGAAAGTGTTGGATAGCGGGTAGGTAAAAATTGCTATTCCCACTCCACTGAGTACACCAGTAGTAAAAGTGTTGGATAGTGGGGTGATAAAAATTACTATTCCCACTCCAGCGAGTGCAACAGTAGGGAAAGTGTTGGATAGCGAAGGGGAATCATCAAGGAGTTTGCCCAACCCACCAGCGAGTCCACTGACATCCCTCCCTCACAAGACCTCTGCGACAAACTCAGCACCTTTTTCCACCACAAAATCAAGAGCATCTACAACAACTTCGATGAAGACAACCAACACACTAAACCCTCACCAACCACCCCCGACACCCTGAAGCCAGCGATGGACAACTGGACAGCCCTCACCACCGAAGGCACACTGAAGACGATGAAGTCAATCCACTACGGGGCCCCACGGACACCTGTCCCCACCACATTTTCAACAGAGCCGCCGATACCATCGCACCCATGCTCTGCCACACCATCAACCACTCCCTGGCAACCGCCTCATTCCCTGCAGACTGGAAACACGCTGAGATCAACCCCCCTCCTGAAGAAACCCTCGGCGGACCCCACCGACCTCAAAAACTACAGACCCATCTCCCTGCTCCCGTTCCCAGCGAAAGTCATCGAGAAAGCCATCAACAGTCATCTCACCACATTCATCGAAGAGCACAACATCCTTGACTTCTCACAATCCGGCTTCAGAAAAAAACACAGTACGGAAACCGCCCTCCTCGCCGCAACAGACGACATCCGTACCTCACTGGACAAAGGAGAAACAGCAGCCCTCATCCTCTTCGACCTTTCAGCGGCCTTTGACACAGTCTCTCACTGCACCCTAATACACAGACTCCACGATGCAGGGATCCAAGACAAGGCCCTCGACTGGACCCGCTCCTTCCTCTCCAGCAGAACGCAGTGGGTCAGACTCCTACCTTTCCTCTCAGACCCTACACCTACCACCTGCGGAGTCCCCCAGGGGTCCTCCCTCAGCCCTACGTTCTTCAACATCTACATGGCTCCGCTTGCCCCCATCATCAAAACCTACGGACTCAACATTGTGTCATACACACACGACACCCAACTCATCCTCTCCCTATCCAACGAACCCAACACCGCCAGACACAACTTTCGAGAAGGCATGGAAGACGTTGCCAAATGGATGAAAAGCAGCTGCCTACAACTAAACACCAATAAAATGGAAGTGTTCATCATGGGCCCAAACCCAGATGCCTGGAATGACACCTGGTGGCCCGTGTCCTCGGAAGTCCGCCTACCCCCATGGACCATGCACGCAACCTGGGAATCATTCCAGACTCAGAGCTCAAAATGGACCCCCAGATCAACTCCGTCTCTTCCTCCTGCTTCCACACCCTCTGCCTCCTACGTAAGACCTTCAAATAGATCCCCCTCGAATACAGAAAGACCGTCACTCACACCCTGGTCACCAGCAGGCTCGACTACGGCAATGCATTCTATGCCGGAATAAACAAAAGCCTCACCCGCAAGCTACAGAACATCCAAAATGCCGCCGCAAGACTGGTCCTCAACCTGCCAAGACACTGCCACATCTCCTAGCACCTGCAAACACTCCACTGGCTCCCCATCGAAGCTAGAGTCACCTTCAAGATGCTAACCCACACTCACAAGGCCCTCCACGACACCGGACCAGCATACCTGAACAGCCAACTCAAATTCCACGCACCCCAAAGGACCCTACAATCAGCCCAGCTCCCCTATGCAGTGGTCCCCCGCACCAGAAAGACCAGATCAGGAGGTCGCTCATTCTCCTTCCTCGTGGCCAGAGCCTGGAACGACCTTCCGCTCCACCTCAGACAGATAACATCGCTCCCCATCTTTGCAAGCAACCTCAAAACCTGGCTCTTCGACAGACCCCCTCCTTGACGGACTGGAACCTGCGAACCCCCCCCCCCACAACCCCAGCGCCTTGAGACCCTTAGGGGTGAGTAGTCACGCTTAACAAACACCTGATTTGATTTGATTTTGATTTGATATAGCGATTGGATAAAAATTACTATTCCCACTCCAGTGAGTGCAACAGTAGGGAAAGTGTTAGACAGAGGGGAGGTAAAAATGTATATTCCCACTCCAAAAGTGTAACAGTAGGGAAAGTGTTGGATAGCAGGTGGGTAAAAATTACTATTCCCACTCCAGCAAGTGCAACAGTAGGGAAAGTGTTGGATAGCGGGTGGGTAAAAATTAATATTCCCACTCCAGTGAGTGCAACAGTAGGGAAAGTGTTGGATAGCGGGTGGTAAAAATTACTAATCCCACTCCAACTAATGGTACAGTAGGGAAAGTGTTGGATTGCAGAGGGGTAAAAATTACTATTCTCACTCCAGTAATTGCAACAGTAGTGAAATTGTTGGATAGCGGGGAGGTAAAAATATATTTCCCACTCCAGCAAGTACAACAGTAGGGAATGTGTTGGATAGCGGGTGGATAACAATTACTATTCCCACTCCAGCAAGTGCAACAGTAGGGAAAGTGTTGGATAGCAAGGGGGTAAAAATTACTATTCCCACTCCAGTGAGTGCAACAGTAGGGAAAGTATTGGATAGCGGGTGACTAAAAATTACTATTCCTACTCCAGCGAGTGCAACAGTAGGGAAAGTGTTGGATAGCGGGTGGGAATAATTTTCCTATTCCCACTCCACCAAATGTAACAGTAGGGAAAGTGTTGGATAGTGTAGGGGAATAATTTACTATTCCCACTCCAGCAAATACAACAGTAGGGAAAGTGCTGAATAATTCATATAAATGACCAAATAATTAATTTTTCAAAAATAATTTACCTCTCACCATATTCCCCTATAAACGACACCACCAATATTGTTAAATATTACACAATTAAGATAATTAATTAACAAATAATTAATTAACTAATAACAATTAACAAGCAATTTGAAAACCATCAAAAATAAATTTGTTCACACAATTAACATTATAAAATATATTTGAATAAATATTATACATAAAAATTAATGACAATTGTATTATAATTAAATTACCTCCCACCCTACTCCCCTATCAACCCACAACCCGTTCATAAAAAAATTATAAAATTAACATATTAACCAATTAATTATCAATAATTAATATCCAATTAATAACTAATTAATAACATTTTTAACACACTTAACAATATAAAATATTGATTAAATAAATATTAATTATTACAAATATTAATTAATTATTTATTATGAAATTACTTCCCACGCTACTCCCCTATCAACCCACAACCCACCCCAAAACAATTACACACTTAACATATTTACCAATTGTTAATAATATTTAATATCTGATTATTAACTAATTAATAACTTTTTTAAACACAATTAACAATATAAAATATTAATTAAATACATATTAATAATTACAAATATTAATACATTATTTATAATTAAATTACTTCCCACCCTACTCCCCTATCAACCCACAACCCGCTCCTAAAACAATTACACAATTAACATATATACCAATTAATTACTAATTATTAATAACCAATTAAAAATTAATTAATAATACATCAATTAACACAAGTAACAATATCAATTAATAAATACAAATATAGTAATTAATAAAATTAAATATTTAATTAATTTCAATGAAATTACTTCCCACCCTATTCCCCTATAAACCCAGAACCCGCTACGGAACTAAAATCTGCAAAAATTAATTAACATAAAATAAATTATTTCTAAAAAATTCAAACATACATTAATAAATAAGCAATACTTTTAAAACATATACTAACAAACAGAATACTAAAAAAAAATCGATATTATAAACAACGATATTTTTACTAACGATATTACTAACTTCGATATTCAGTAAAACAATATTTCTTACCTGCATGTTGATTTTCTTGTTGACGATATTCTTGCAGGTCGATATTCTGTCATATCGAGATTTAAACATCGATATTTTGGGAAATTGATATTTAATACTCGATATTATGACTGCATACCATAGTGACTATGCTTATGAAAATAGTGAAATGATGTTTATATATTAGTTTTCTTATACGTTTATATTTCTCAAATGTTTTAAAGTTAGCACGCTTTCTTTAGAAAATGCTGATTGTTGTAGTTTTCCCAAGTAGACATTTAGGGGCCGATTCCAATCCTGGAAAAAGGCTGCACGAATCGTTGTACGGAGCGTTTTCTCCGTACGACTCGTACCCGGTAAACTTTCCATACAACCTAGGAAGTACGATTCGTACAGAAAGCGTATTTCCGTACGAATCGTACAAAAGACCGTACGGGTAAAAAAAAACAACGAATCGGATCCGGAATAGCCTGTACGCGAAGTCCGGACGTATTTAAGCAGCGGTTTCCGGCCCAGCAAGTACGATTCGTCCCTATGGCACTCCGTACGGCTCTTTTCTTATGGGAGCCAAAAACAGCTGTAAAAGCAGAGTCCCCAGGTGTGCGAGTCGTACAGGGGTATGAGTCATACAGGCATACATCCCCATGCATTGTGTATGTATGGTGTGTACCCCAACATTGCGTATGTATGGTGCGTACGCCAACATTGCGTATGTACGGTGCGTACCCCAACATTGCATATGTACGGTGCGTACCCCAACATTGCGTATGTACGGTGTGTACCCCAACATTGCGTATGTACGGTGCGTACCCCAACATTGCATATGTACGGTGCGTACATATGCGATGTTGTTGTAAGGTGCGCACATATGCATGGGGGGCCTGTATGACTCGCACCCTGGGAACAACTGTTCCCGGGATACGAGTCATACAAAGTTCGCTTTGTAGCGGGTAAAGGCATTCCCCGTGTACGGGATGTTTTCTGTACGAATCGTAAATCGGAAAGCCGGTCCGGATCGTACTTGTACGGTTGGACTGTATTTTTACGATTCGTACGGAAAAGTGTCCGGGTCCGTCTCGTACAACTTTTCCCGATCTGATTCGTACGGATCGAGCCGATCCGTATGTATTTTTCCCGTACAAATCGTACTTCATGGGTCGGACGGGACTTGTACGATTCATACGGAAAAAATTACTGATACGAGTCGTACGGGAAAAAAAAAATACAGGATCGGAATCGACCCCTAAAGCGTCTTGTGTCTTTCCATTGTAGGCCTTAGAGAAATGTATTTTGTCCTTCATTTTTTCCTTCAAAGAAGAATAAACTGCTGTCTTGATTGCTCTAGTTACAAGTATTATCATCAAAGTTTCTTTCTTACAGTTTGAATATCCTCTCACTCTGAAAAAAATGTGTCAACCTTTTTGCAAGCTAACTCAGAAGTGAGTGTGTGGACATGTTAAGTTCCAAGTCTACTTCCTATTTCAGAGGTGGTTTTGTTAATGCCATTCTTAGAAAACAGCAAACAATGAACAAAGATATTATGTGAGGATTCCAGACGATTTGGGCTGAAAATGATAATTCTACAATCACACCATGGATCGCATCCAATAGAAATTGTGCAAAATTGTGCAAAGCTACTTTGTGGGCAGGAACTGGGAGCATTTCGAGGTATAACTGCCCCTTGGGAAAAGGATGTACATGGCTATTTTTCTCCCAGATCTTGGGCATGACATGCTGCCAGTTTGAATTCTGACTATCCTAAGCTGAACTCTCCCGATGTTTCCCTGTACTTAATCAGCTGGTGAAGTTGGACAGGCTATACCTTTTGGCTGAAGGGTTAGTCATTCAGGCTACTGCAGTCTTGGACTCCTTAGTCCATTCTTGCGTCTCAGTACAGAAAATTGTTGGGATCTCCTGTACATTCTTTCCAGGAATCTCCCTGTGGCCATGTTCCCTGCGTGGAACACGGAACGTGGGGAGTTTGGCAGTTGCTGCCTGGGAGTTGTCAAGACAGGTCCTAATAAAGAAGTACTCACTGATCTTCTCGTTACTTCTTTTCATTGGCAACGATCTAGTCCTATCTTCGGCTCCTTTCTTCGTGTGTGTTTCCAGCTGACGTCTCGAACCTGATGTGGCGTTTTCCTGCTCCACGGTGTTCTTCAATTTTCACCATCTTTGGGATTCCTGGCGATCCGGCTGCTACTGCTACTCCTATTGAGATGTAATCTTGGCTATTCCTAGCCATTATAAGGTACTTTTGGGGTGTTTTAAGAGCGCGCAGCGCCTCTTTGCAAAATGCCATTGCTCCTTGCACCCCAGTGACGTAGCGCCAGCACCAGCGTACTATGTGCCTCTGCCTGACTTGCCTGATGTTCTTCTCGTGACATTCTCACGTTGCGTGCAGCCATTTTCTGCAAGTCTTCTGAGTTGCGCGCAACCTTGGCAACCGCTATGTTGTCTTCACGCTGACGCGCACAGCAGTTTTGTTGGATTCTTATTTCTTTCGCCAGCGTTTCTCTTGGCATTTATTGCGTGTGTGCTGCACAGCATCTCAGCAATCAGTGCATTGCTTCTATCGCTGATACACACAGCTTCCTCATTTTCATTACATATGTACAGCACTTCAACCCAGTAATCTGTACATTAATTTCACCGCTGATGTGCACAGCTTTCTGGTATTCATTGTATGTGCACACTGCTCCAGTTCAGCTAACAGTATATTCCCTTCATTGCTGATATGCACAGCTTTCTAACACTAGTCATATGTGTGCACTTATGAAATAATTACTGACGTGCACAGCATATTTTCTCTTCCTTGTAACTGTTGGAATTGTGATACATTCACAAGAGTATTATTTTATTTTTACAACATTTACAATTGTGTGGGCAGCAACTCACCCACGCACAGTTTGGATATGGATCACGTTGTAGCTCAGCCACCCTTTCTACAATCTCCAGGCACTCCTCCCATGATATGGCAACAGTGGAAGGATACTTTTGAAAGTTATTTGGAAGCCATCGACGGTGACACGTTCACTACTAAAAAGAAAAAGGCACTTCTTATGTATAATTTAGGTGCTGAGGGTCGAAGCATTGTGAAAGCTTTAACCCTTGAGGTTGTCATCACTCATGTGAGTGGTGGTAATGATGGTGATTCCTTACTCGTGGATGACTATGCATCTTTGATCAAAACCTTAGACAAAAGGTTCAACCCGAAAAAGAATGTAGTACTTGAACGTCACAAGTTTTTGCAACGTGCCCAGATTTCTGGTGAATCTATTGATGATTTTGTTTCTGCTCTAAGAACCTTATCTGTCACATGCAATTACAGAGAATTCAGGGATGAAATAATACGCGATCAACTAATCGAACACACTTGCAACAAGAAAATTCAAGAGAAACTTTTGTCTTCTGATGACCCCGATCTTGAGACAGCCATCACACTTACTAAAAGCATTGAACATTCTCAATTTTGCATGAAGGAAATGAGCAATTCTTCTCAACCCTCTGAAGTCAAACTACTGTCATCAAAGCATAGCGTTAAGTCCACCAAAGTTTCCGTTGAAAACACAGCGCGGAATTCATCTTCTGTACACTCAACCAAAGCCAAATCTGAGAAAGTACAACTCCATTGTTTTCGCTGTGGGAGCAGAAATCATTTAGGCAATGCCAAATACTGTTATGCTTGGAACCAAACCTGATTTAAATGTGGGAGAAAAGGTCATCTGTCTCAGTTTTGCAAAGCTATAGTGTCCAATAAGAGAAACACTGAAGTAGTTAAGTCCATTGTAGAGGACTTTGTTGACTCTGGTGAAGAAAATGATAATATGTTATTAATGCTGTCTTCCTCACCTGCGCAATCTGAGGGTGTTGTTGAAATTGCATCCATGGGTGGTTTACGTAAAAGGAAATCCCCCACATGTATTATCCGTGTGACTGGGAAGAATGTGAATTTTCTAGCTGATTTCGGTTCTCCTTTTACACTTTTTATTATCAAAGATTTTGGGGCGTTAGAAGACATTCAGTTGCAGCAGTGAGACCTTAACATTTTTGCCTATGGGGGCAAAAGAGTGGCAGTCCTGGGTAAATTTGAGGCAAATTTGGAATTCTTTGGGGATCTAGCTAGTGGACCCGTATTCATTGTCAAAGAGGGTGCAAATTTGTTGGGATGGGAAGAGCAAGGTGAACTTGGGATCATCCTCGATCCTAATCATCCTGACATGGTTTTGTCTAGGCGCGAAGCTCACAAATTTTACACTCTTCCTTCATCCTCCGAATCTTCTGATTGTGTGATAGTGAAACACTTGTCAGGTAATGAGTGGATCCATAAGTATCCTGAAGTTTTTAGCGACAAGCTTGGGAAGCTGAAGGGCTTCCAACATCACATCATCCTGAAAAGTGGTGCCAAAGCCATTGCACACAAGGTGCGCAAGGTACCCTTAAGTTTGCATGCGGAATTAAAGGAAGAGCTTGAACGCTTATGTCGTATGGATGTGATTGAAGCCATTGAAGGATCTAAATGGTTGATCCCTATAGCAGTCTTTTTTTACATATATGCCAATCAGCCCATTCCCTCTACCAAAGCCCAACCAATTAGATCTTCCTCTCAGGCCTGGCACTATGTTCAACCATATCTTACGTCTAAAACCATAATTAACTCACTACCTACACTTTCCGACAATGTGGACACAGCTATCTCTCAATATACTCTATGGTTGGACATTGCCACCAGATCTCTGGCTCCATTTAAAATGGTCAAGTACAAACACAATAATTCAGCCCCTTGGTTCACAGCTAAGCTAATGGCTCTTAAACAAAGTTGTAGGAGACAGGAGGAGAGATGGAGAATTGCCAACAGTAAGGAAGAAAGGGTCAAATATAAGCTCTGTTTAGCTAAATGCAAGTCTCCTTGAATAAGGAAACAATAATGCACGCTGTCACCATGTACTGCTAATTACCCCACTTCTACATCACTCATGGCACCGCATCCACAGCACACTCACTGCCAGACTCCACGATGCCGGCTTACAAGGAACAGCCCTTGACTGGATCCACTCATTCCTCATCGGCAGAACCCAAAGAATCAGACTGCCACCTTTCCTCTCTGAACCGACGGAAATCAACTGCAGAGTACCCCAAGGATCATTGCTCAGCCCCACACTCTTTAACATCTACATGGTCCCCCTTGCTGCCATTTTCAGACAGCACGGACTCAGCATAGTATTCTATGCCAATGACTCCCAGCTAATCCTCTCCCTCACTAAGGACCCTATCACCACCAGACTCACTTCCAGGAAGGAATGAAGGACGTCGCATCCAGGATGAGCAGAAACTGCCAGGAGCCCAACTCGGAGAAGACAGAAGTCCTCGTCCTCGGATGCTCATCCTCGGCATGGGACAACACCTGGTGGCCTACGGCCCTCGTCAGTTCCTCCACACCCACGAATCATGTCCGAAACCTCGGCATCATACTTGACTCCGACCTCTCCATGACAGGACAGGTCAACGCCGTTGCCTCCAGCAGCTTCAACACCCTCCGAAAGACCTTCAAGGGGATCCCCCCGAATCAAGGAAGGCATTCACCCATGCACTCATAACCAGCAGACTGGACTACCGAAACACCCTCTACGCCGGGATCAACAAGTCTCTGCTCCGCAAGCTCCAGACCATACAGAACACCGCAGCCAGACTCGTCCTCGGCATTCCTCGACACCAACGCACCTCCCAACACCTACAGAACCTACACTGGCTCCCCGTTGAGAAGAGAGTCACTTTCAAGATATTCATCCCCATGCCTCCACAACACTGGACACCAACACCTCAACAAAGGAATCTCCTTCCACATACCCAAGAGTCCTTTGGGTGCTAGCTCTTTCCTAGATGAAGTGACAATCAGTATTTAAATATGTATATATATATGAGCTATAGTTAAGATCATGAACCCATAGGAAATGCATTTTTCATGTTGGTAATAACATCGGTACTATTTTGAGGAATCTCCATGAAGCCATCCAAAAAAGTGCATCGTTTTGATGCGTTTGAGTTTGGAAAGATTAGGCATGATCCGTTAAGCGGGGGCTGAGAAAAAAGGGAACCCCAAAACAGGTGTTCCCCATTCATATTCCCATAGCAACTTTATACATAGCTATAGCCTACACTGCTGAATGGGTTTACACCTACTGACATCACTGATTATATCATCAACAGAAGTACTCACACACCCACTGAAACCCCTGTACAACCTCTTATGTGCCATCTCACACACCCTCACAACCACTCACAACAAGCCCATTCACTGACTCAAGCAAGTAGTCATAAAAGCACTTACTCATCCATAAAACTACTCACCCCCACTCCCACTCACTTATACAGCCACTCACACAACCACTCACTCACCCATAGGGATACTCAAACACCAACCTATTCACCTATACAGCCACTCATAGACCCACTCAATCACCCATACAACCTCTCCACACAACCACTTACTCATGTATACAAGTACTCACACACCCACACAACCACTTTCATACCCATTCACACATCCATATAAGCACCCACACATCTGCTAATGCACCCATACATCCATTCACACAGAAACTTACTCTACAATATAGCCACTCACACACCAACTCACTCAACCAAACACCTACTCAAACAGACACTTACTCACCCATACACCCACTTACACAGCCAATCACTCATTCATAAAGCCATTCAGACAACCACTCACTCATCCATACAGTCACTTACACACCCACTCGAACACCCATACAGCCACTCACTCATCCATACAACCACTGACATACCCACTTATTCACCAATACAGTCACTCACACAGTCACTCACTCACCCACACACCTACTTATCTACCCATTCAGCCACTAACATACCCGCTCACACACCCATACAGGCACTCAGACACCCACTCACACACAGTTACACAGCCACTGATATAATTTATTTTAGAAATACTATCACTCATTAGTAGTTTAAATAATTGTAATTTGTTTAATTAAATTGACCTTACTGTAATAGTAATAAGCATATAATACAGATCATAACTGAGGTACAAAACATATACAGTAATTTGCTTTAAAAGGGTACACAGATAATTATAATAAATAGATTAAAATATAGGTTAAAAAGGAGAAATATCCATATACCTAAAATTTACAGATTAAAAGTGACATCAATATATCTCATATGACATGTATCCACAAGCATTCAAGCATTTCCAACTACTGTATATTTCATACATATCTTAGGTCTACTAAAATTAGGACAATAAAACTATAACATCAATCCCCCCCACCCACAGTTACCCCTTATCAAGAAAAGGAGTCATAAGTGAAGTGTCAAAATATTCATCATCACCCAATTTATTAGTATAAAGCTAGATTTCCATTCCTTTACCCGCAAGGACTCAGGAAGCAGATTTGATGAATCTGTGTCTGCTTTCGGAGCCAACAAACGGTCCACCAACACGGCACTCTCCAAACATGCCCATTTAACCATTTCTTTACACCATCTAGTATTTTGTGGACCATGCGCTGATTCCAATGCATAGCCGATTCTCGTTTTGCCAAAATCAACCTAAGTCAGTAAATCAAGTAGTATTTTTTTTTAGGATGAGGGTATCCCCCTAGGAGGCAGATCAAGGGTGGACAAGGGATATCCTGCAAGGTAATTGCATTAATATATTCTACTACTTCCTCCCAGAACCCCGCTAATGTAGGGCAGGACCATACCATGTAGAACGTTTCTGCCCCCAACTCCCCACATCTAAGGTATTTTTCAGCTGCAGTTGCATAGAACTTGTTAAGATAAGCTCTGTGCAGGATATAGAAATGAATTAACTTGAACCTAGCATTTCTAGAATCAGCTGGTATATGCACTACAATCCTAGCCCAGTCCAAATCATTTATTTGGAGCTCTATGCCTCTCTATCATTTTATTTTCAACTCAGCAAGAGGAGAAAGACTATTTGCACAAATCACATGATATAGATACAAGACCACTCTTGCATACCCTGTTGGGCAGAGCTCTTGAAAAACCTAATGTGTGGCAGTGTCGCTAGCACTGCTGTATCAGTAGCAGCTTTTGAGAAATTGCAGGCAGTCTCTGTCGAGGAAGCAAGAAGACTTTCAATAAGTCCTGCAAATCAGGTAGTGGGATAATAACACCCTCCCAGGGTTCATGTGCTGATAAACCTACCTATTTAACCATTGATGTTGTGTCACCAGATAATAAGGTTCAAGATCAGGAGTAGCCAACCCTCCCTCCAATACAGGGCACTATAGTTTTGTTAGTGCTACTCAACGCCTACCTGTAGTACAAAAAGTATACTATTTGAACTTCTGTATTACCTTGGTATATATGTTTGACACTCATAAACATTTATAAAATACTCACACTCACTAGATGATGTTATCAGTGATGTCATTTGAGATGACATCAGTGATATCAGTGATGTCTTTTGAGATGACATCAGTGATATCAGTGATGTCACTGACCATGTCATGAGTGATGTAATATATGACGTCATAAGCTGTGCACTGTTGGAATGTAATTTATACTTATTTCAGCTAACTATAACTGCTGAATTTCACTGGTTATGTATGAGCGAAATCTGAGCCTAACTATAACATCCCTGTAACCTTTGTTTTTTTCAGTGAATTTCTAATGTTTCATTTTATTCTATTTCCTAACTATAAGGTCCCTGAAACGTTTGGTTTTATCAGTGAATTTCTAATGTTGTTATTTATTATTTCCTAACTATAGCATTCCTGTAGCCTTTGTTTTTTAATTGAATTTCTAAGGATTTTAAAGTTGTATTTCCTAAATGCAACCACTAACCTTTGACAGTGAGTGTGCTATTGTGTGCATGAGTGTCTCAATAAGTGGGCGTGTGACTATCTGAGTGGGTTTGTGAGTCAGTGTGAGAGTATCTGAGTGGTTCTATGAGAGAGTGTATGAGTGTCTGAGTGCTCTCTGTTTTACCCTCTTCTGCTCTGTTTTGCATTTTCTGCTTGTTTTTCTATCCTCTGTTTTGCCTTTCCTGCTTGTTTTTCAGCCTCTGACCTTTCCTGCTTCTTTTTCTGCCCTCTGTTTTGCCTCTTTCTGCTTGTTGTTGACCTTCATTTTGCCTCTTTCTACTCATTTCTTACCATTATTTGCCTATTGATGCTGGTTTCTGGCCTCTATTCTGCCTCTTTCTGATCATTTCTGACCTGTATTCTGCCCCTTCTGACCATTATTCTGCCTCTTTCTGCTTGTTTCTGACCTTTATTTTGCCTCTTTCTGCTTGTTGATTACATTTATTTTACGTCTTTCTGCTAATTTCTGACCTTTATTTTGCCTCTTACTGCTAGTTTTTGACCTCTATTCTCCCTCTTTCTGCTTGTTTCTCACCTTTTTTTTGCCTCTTTCTGCTCATTGCTGACCTTTATTTTGATTCTTTCTTTTCATTTCTCACATTTCTTTTGCCTCTTGCTGCTGGTTTCTGCCATCTAGTTTGCATCTTTCTGTTTGTTTTTCAACTTTATTTTGCCTCTTGCTGTTCGTTTCTGTATTTTAATTTGCCATTTCTGCTCATATGTGACCATAATTTTGCCTCTTTTTGCTAATTTTTTATCTCTATTTGCCTCTTTATGCTTGTTTCTGACCTTTATACTGCCTCCTTCTGCTCGTTTCTGACCTCAATTTTGCATCTTTCTGCTCATTTTTCACCTTTATTCTGCCTCTTTCTGCTCATATCTCACCTTTATCATGCTTCTTTATGCATGTTGCTGACCTTTATTCGGCCTCTACTGCTCATTTCACACCTTTATTTGCCTCTTCTGCTCTTTTCTGACCTTTATTTTTTCATTTCGGGGCTTTATTTTACCTCTTTCTGCTCATTTTTCATCTTTAATTTGCCTCTTTCTGCTCGTTGTTGAACTTTGTTCTGCCTCTTTCTGCTCATTTCTGACCTTTATTGTGACTCTTCATGCTCCTTTCTCACCTTTATTTTACCTCTTTCTGCCCATTGCTGACCTTTATTCTGCCTCTTTCTACAGGTTTCTTTAGTTTATTTTGGCTTTTTTTGCTCATTGTTGACCTTTTAGCCTCTTTTTGCGCGTTTCTGATCTCTATTTTGCATCTTGCTGCTAGTTTCCCACCTTTATTTTCCCTCCTTCTGTTCTTTGCTGACCTTTAGTCTGCCTCACTGCTCATTTCTGCCATTTATTCTGCCTCTTTCCACCAATTTCTGACCTTTATCTTGCCTCTTTCTGTTCTCTGCTAACCTTTATTCTGCTTCTTTCTGCTCATTTCAGACTTTTATTCCTCCTCTTTCTCCTCAATCTGACTTTTATCTTGCCTATTTTTCCTCTTTTCCCCCCTGGTACCATGGGGGGTAGCCTCAAGGCCCCGTGGTCCCAGCCGCTCTCCATCTGCTGCAGTAGCCATCATTGCTCTCACAGACAGAGAGCTGCTAAATATGCAGTTCCCTGTCTGTGAAAGCAATCCTTTCATCAGTTTCTCTGCCCACTATACAGCAGGCATGGAAAACAGATGGAAACTCAGTTCTAAGCAAGTGAGAGCAGTTTCACCACTCTTGCTTGTTGAGAGCTGAGTTTTGTTTACTCCTACTTGGTGGGAGCTGTCAAAGCTCTCACCAAGTCACAGCAAACAGCTATGTTCCGGGGTGGCCATCCTGGGACTTAGCAAGAGCAGTACCAAGGGCAATATATGGCTTCAGGCGGGCTCTCCCTCCTTTGGTCTGCACTGGCCGACCCTGGGGATGTGGTGTTCTTGGACCACAAATGGTCCTGGGTTCCATGCACCCTCCCTTTACTTTTAATAAAGCCCTTGGGAGGTGGGGGCCTCTGGGACTTGAACCTATCCCAAGTGTCCCCGCTCCAAATACAAAAGAAAGCCCCATTGAAGAGGTGGTCCCCAAGGCTCAAAAGAACCCATGGAGGGGCTCTGCATAATTCCCGAATATTATGCTATAAAAACTCTCGGAGGTGGTGACCCCTGAGGCTTAAACGAGCCTCACGAGGGAGGCCCCATGCATGCCCCTCCTTTTTTTATTGCCTCTTACCACAGGACCTGGCCCACTCATGGGGCTAAACACTTGAGAAGGGCAGGATCCCGTGCTTCTTTTTAAAAAACAATTCAGCAGGAACCATGGATACAGAGAGACTCCTGTTGTAAATGTTTAAAAAATGCCAGAACTAGGGGGTCAGGTTATTCCTACCCTGGCCCTTTTCTGGTTGAAGTGTTGGCAGCCATTCAGATTTCAGCTAGGGAGCTGTCAGATCCTCAGAAGATCGAAGTCTCTAGTACAAATTTAAATTTCTTTTAATAACTCAAAAACTACTGAACCGATTTGCATCAAATAACAAAAAGCACTCTTTCAGGACCAAGAAGTACCTTTCTGCCATGTTTGAAGTAATTCCATCAAGAAATTTGGGCTGTAGTTGTGTTCAAAATTCATTATTGGAATTAACATTGAAAAAACACTTCTTTTGAGCCCCTGCCTTTTGCTAGGCCCATGCTTGACAGATCACCCCAAAACTTTCTACACACAAAAATAATTGCCTGTGTAGTTAGTTGGGACCCAAGTTTCCATAGTATGAATAACATTTATAAAACATCTTCCTCCTTCTGGTTCAACTGCTGTGCCACAGGACCATTTATTAATAAACCCATTTATTAAAAATTTTACAGCTAGTACACCCTTGTGTTTATATGAATAGTTTTCCAACCGTGACACCCCAACATGCTAATAAAACGATAGTGCAAACAATAACTTCTAGGTTTTAGGTGCTAATCACAGGGGATCCTATTACATCAAGGAGAGAGCGAAAACATACGCATAATATCAGTATCCAAACTGAGTAAATTTCAAACAACAATTGCAATACCAGAGGACTGATGTTTAAAGAATATCGCTACTTCCTGTTATCGTGTATGATTCTGGAGGATAAATCAAGCTTGCTGCTTATCTCTATTAAGTGAAAATAATTTTTAAGTGTAGGGTCAAAAAGATTCCAATTGTGGTGTATAAACAAACAGAAAATGATAATTTGTGTGGCTGGTACTCATCTATGTAATTCATGTACTGCTAGGAATTGTAATTATAATAAAGGGGGATTCCATTTATAACAAGGATTTACCCCAAAGGTACAAGCACCATGTATGGTACTCCTACATGTCCTTCTTCTCAGCTATTTCCACAAATGTAAAGACATTAAACCGAGAAGGAACACAGTGTCATTCCCAAAACATGCATTGCAGAGAGTTCACAAAGACAGCATCCGAGCAGATCCCAGTGTAGAATGCCAAGAACAGGAAATAACAACCAATGTTTAATAAGGAACTTGGAACAAAAATCAAGAAACCTGAAAAAGGAAACAGAAAACAAAACTTTGTAGTATTTACTTTCCCCTCCTCTTCCCCATCCCTCCATAGTCAGCTCAGAAATGCATGTAGCAATCCAGTAAAATATTTCCAGGGGTAAGCCCAAAGGGCATGTAAATATATTTACACATATATATATATGTATATATATATATATATATATATATATATATATATATATATATATATATATATATATATATATATATATATATATATATTCCCTGAAAAAACCATAGGTTTCAGGGGCGTTATAGTTAGCTGGACATTTCCGTTGTACAAAACCATCGAAATTCCCCCGTTATAGTTAGTTCAGCTAACTATAACTCGCAATGCACTGCTGATGACGTCACATATTACATCACTCATGACATGGTCAGTGACATCACTGATGACATCTCAAATTACATCACTGATGACATCACTGATGACATCATTCAGTGTCTGTTTGTTTCTACATAAGCTATTGATTGGTTGTCTGAAGAACTGAAATCTTCATTCTCAGGGTAATATAACAAAGAACTTGGCAAAGAAGCTGAAATATGAAAAGAACATCTTTATTAAAACTCAAATGAGTGAGACTACGTCACACAGAAGCCTTAGCAACTGAATGAGGCAGTCTCTAGAATGGTCTTAGCTCAGACCTTTTATACCATTTATTATGCCCTAGGCATGCAAGGGAGTTGTACCAGTCACATTCCTAAACAAATGAAAAAGCTAGAGAGGCAACAGGTGAGTAGCCTTTGGGGTTTTAGCAGGATATGGGCAAAACATTATAATTACAGGGTTTCATAAAGGTTACAGTTGACAAAGGTAAAAAGACCGGACAAAATCAACATTCTTCTTTAGTCAAGCTGGACAAACCCATAATAAAAATGGTCACCTCCCCATCGTAAATAGACCATAAAAACAAGAACAGAAACAGATAGGAATAGGATAAGGCATGTTTGTGTGTAAAAAATATTTACAATGTCCTGTGCTCTGATCCTTAATCTTGATCAGCTAAAGGGCAGGAACTGGCTTGGCAAGGTCGGCCTCAGGTAATAGAGTCAGCTTTCGCCAGGTCATGCAGGAGTCAGCACAAACCCAAGCTAAGGTTAATGTGTCCTAAATACTCGTTCAGCCACAGTCAGGGCCTATATAAAGGGCAACCACAAAATAGCTGCCATGCACAAAATGGAACCCAAGGGTTCAGAACAAAACCTTCAAATACACAGTGAATCCATTGGTGTAACATGACGCAAACACTCGTATTTGCTGAGCTTCACTGTTTACGGTTTGCTGTTACCAAAATCATAACAGAATCATGACATTTAAAACACAGGTTCAGAATTCACGGAACCACAGACCCTCCTTTTGCCCTTACATAGGCAATCACTCAGTCTATATTTGCAACTGTGCCCAAAGTCCGTTATAAGCCTCTTTGGAAGGCTTCTATTGTCCATCAAATCAGCTTCTGTTGTCTTCTTCCGCGCTGGGCCTCTCAATTCAGGCCTCTTCGTGAGAAAAGTACTTCTTAGTTGGAGTGCCCTCCTGGCAAACACCCACAGCTCACTCGAAAGTCTCAATGTCTTAAGGCAATGCACCAGTGTCTCTCCTCTGTGGCAGACACTACAAACAATGTGCTCTTCATTGATCAAGAGCACAAATCATCTCGGGGAGACCCAAGCACTATTAATTGGGAAATAGCTCAAGCTCAGCAGCCCTTTCAGACTCCAACACTCATTATTTAGTGTCAGAGGACGCTCAAGCTGCTCTTTCATGGGCACCACAATATAGTGCCTTTTTCCAAACTTGGATCCTCAGGTGCACTGCCTTTCCGCTGGAGCAAAGGAAAAGAGGTGTGTGGCCAAAACTCAGGCCAAGGGGCTCAAGGGATTGCACACTGTCAGAGGTTACCAGCACATGACAGGTAGAGAAATGAAACCTCAAACCAGCTCTGCCATCAACAACAGGAATCCTTCTCTTTAGCTCTTTTACACTGAAACCTTTTGGCTTAGTGATGTCCAACGCCTTCTGATGGAGCAAGTATGATACCATGCGCTGGCGATCGCTGTCCAGCTTTGCTACTTTCTGGGTGCTGAGACTGTAGGGCCAAGACGTCCGTCTTTCATCTGTAGCTGTCACTGATGGGAATTAGGCTTAAATCAATGTTCTGCAGGTTATTATGACTTGATACCCGCAGAATCTAGTTTCGTAGGAAATGTGACACAGTTGTTAGTTTCCTTCAATTTAGTACAAAAACAGTTCATGGTTTTTAACAAGGGGACTGCAAGCAGGTGGTCTGCAATCTTCAAAGGAGTAGCCATACACCATGGGCATAGAATACAAAGACAAAGGCAGAAGGGCAAAACAGGGTCTCTAGCATCTTCAATTGGGTTCTCTCCATTATACTCTGCCATCTATAGCTACATGAGAATTCTATCTGAATGGATTTTCTCACACAGTGGCATTGTCTAATGGGGTAAACACATATTTTCCTCAATGATTAAGTCTAGGTGTTCCTCCTTATCTTAGAACATCTCAATAGAGAAATCACATGATACAGATTATCAGGGACATGTAGAAACCTTCCTTTAAAAACTGTGCATCAGGTGCACTATGCAATACACAGGCTAATAGTCAAATGTGCAAACAAAAGACAAGAACTAGAGGGTCCTGATATTTGCAAGATTAGAACACATCTGATCCCACCAAAAATTAAAGCAGCAGGAACAGAAGGGAACTGAAAACCAAATTAAAATAGACATTGATAATTCGTCATGTTCAAAAAGGTAAACATAAGATATCTCCTATTGAGATGGAAAACTTGTCTTACTATAATATTGAGTCAGTTAACCAGTCTATCACCACCCTGACAGTCAGGCTGGAAAACATTGGAGTAGGCCTAAGGAAAATTCTTGCAAACCAGTCTGGTCATACAAAAGGGAATTATACATAACATGGGGTCCCTGGTACATCACTGCAGTCTGGAAGTGTGAACCTGAACAATACACCTACAATGATAAATGGGCTGACTGGTGAAAGGAATACGGAAAAGGGAAATGGAACTAGGACACAACTAAAATCCCCAATAACTAAGCATGATGCGGCATTGGTCAGGGGAGAATTAACAAAAGAAAAAAATCTATAGGAAGAACAAAAAAACTTATTTGGGTGATAGTCAGGCATGTGACACAACACCAAGAGTACGGGTGATACACAAAGGCCAAAGTTACACAAATTTGAACTCTACCGCAGGCGACTACACCATATACGGTAATCCTAGCTAATGTTCCAGTTCCTTCTTCAGGGAAAAATGAAAACCTGGTTTTCTTTTAAGGAACAAAAAGCCATATGTTACTTAGGAAACAGAACATCATTAACTAATGTAATATAGAAAGTAGGCCACCTTGAGTCACAGATCTATAATTTCATCCTTAGGTCCAATCAAGGATACATAAATTTAAGGCTGCCTGTTCCTTTAAGGGAAGGGGCAGTAACGTGACTAACTGCAGGTGACACACTTTGATCCTGATAGATCTCTTTTGTTTTCTGTAATACCATTATAGCCAATTTAGACATGCACTGGTAAAGTGCTGCCTGTCCTCCTCACAGTATGAAAACCATATCTGTGAAATGTATTATTATACCAAATCCACCCAACTGTTATGTAACGATACATATCGTCATACGCATCCCTTCACAACACAGGGGAACTTGTAATAGTATAAAAGCAACAACATAAAACAAAACATACAAAAAATAGAAAAAATGCACAAATAAAAAAAATGCACATGTCAAGCCATCAGATGTACTCGTACAAGAAGCATAGACAAAACAATAGCATATGTGAATAAGCGGTGACACACAACACCATGTCATGTACTTTATGCACTGTAAACCTGCAGCCCAAAACCCAATATTTGGGCCTGTTTAATTTGTCAGGTTTAAAATCCTTCCCCTCCTTTTGACAGTAGATCACCAGGCAATGGAAATCCGCTGTCAAATATAACTTTACTGTCTCTCTTCTAACATACAGGACCAGCAAGAACAATTCATGATAGGACCAACTACACAAAAATAAATGTCCATTACTTAACTGTTACCCTCTTGTCAGTCACCTTGCAACATCAAGCCACCTTAGTTTTACCTTTCTAAAAGTAAAAATTGTTACACTGACACTCCATATTAATTTGGCACCTACAATTTCCACTGTGAAAAATAATTCTTAATTGGCAAATCGTTCTCACTTAGGCATGTAGCCTTCAAAATTTTAGAAAAGGGCTGCATCTTATTTTCTGTCTAAGACTTAATGCAACACTTTGTTTTCTGTCAAATAAAAGCAACTAGCAGGCATTATTTTTTTTTAGAGCGGAGACACAAATGTATCAGTTCTGCAGAGCATTTAACATGATGTTGGGACTTTCAAAGAAACCCTTTTTTTTATATTTTCCCTTTGGAATTAAGTTCTTTAATTGTATTGATGTTCTTATGGAGAAACCAGAAACCCCCTTCTTTAGAGGCCCGTTTAGCAAGGTCATTCTGCATTCCACAGAGACAAGGCCCTAATTTAAAAGGTCACAAATGTCAACATTACAGCCTTCTCCATTGTTTACAGGGAAACAAAAGATAGCATCTCAGCGCGGCTTGAGCCAGCCTCTGCAGCTCCCAGCTTCTGCCACTCTGAATCTGTCAAAGACAGTAGGCCTTCCTAATTCCTCCTAACCTGCAATAATTCACTCTATTTTGAAAAATAATTTCTCCTTTTTAGGCGCTAAAAATTATCTCTACTCCCAGTTTATTAAACTACATTTACTGTGAATAATTCACAAAACCTAATAACACACATACCAGTTTTTCGAATAAATGCTTGTTGCAATGGTACTTATTTCATCAACCTTAAATGGATCTCACTGGGCCTTTAAAAAAACAAAAAACAAACCCCAAATGGGAACAATCCTGCAAGTTTGTATTATACCTAAATGTATGCATTTACTAAAGCCTGAGACACGTTAAAAGCTACTCTGAATGAAAAAAAATGCAGTTTAAACAGTGCTTTTGCCCAAAATCGACTTAGATATTTTAGGCATTAAAAAATGAATATCCTACAATTTTCTTGCATAATATGCATTACCAGAATGTCTATTACACAACCCATGAGTCAGCCATTGAAAATATTAACTTATACTTTATAGAAATGAGCTTGTTTGCTCCTGCGCCAAGGGAAAATTGCACATACAAATGTCATTTTAGCGGTGCAACATAACTTAAATTAAATTTTAATGCTAGGAGGTCATAGTATAGGTATTAAGCTTTATAAATATTAAAAAACGATTTTTGAAAGGCACTTATTTTTTAAATAATTTTTCCATAATTAATAATTTTCTTTTTTTTAAAACCAATTATTCTTTTTTTGTGATAATTCCACATATAAAAGAAAGCTGCATCCTTTGCCTATCATTTTTGAACACATTAACTCACAAAACAAACACACATTGAGCTCATTTCAGACATAAACAGAAAGGGGTCAAACACTCAGGACACACAATACAGCGCGCTTTAGCCATTTTTCATAAATAGCGCCGTCGAAATTTACTCACAGAACCGTTTGCAGATAATAATTGTAAGTCATATTTACAAGAGAAAAGAAAACTTTTCTCAATAGTGTTCCAAAAAACTGCAAAAACAGCCTCACAGACCTTTATTTCCAAGAATAGCGGACCCATACTTTATTAAACGTGATGGGGCACACGCCGTGTTTAGAATAGAGCTCATAAGTTGGACATGAATCCTCTAATCGGGAATCCCTGTTGCAACAAAAACCTAACCAAGTACCAAATTTGCTACGATTAGGCATCTATGCCCACTAACCGAGCTTCAAACTTCAAGGGGCTATCTCTATCGATACACTCGCAAATGTACGAGACCCTCGGTTTTTGAAAATTGCAATCTTCAAATAAAACTAAGGACCAATACTAAGAACCAAGAACTAAGAACCAAAGGACCAAAGAACTAAGGACTGGGAGCGACCCACTTATACTTCAACTAAAGCAGATGGAAAAAAAGTCTCTTCATAACCTGCCTACACAAATTGCAATTCGCGTATACAAACCTATACAAACCTATCAAAGCTATACCAAACAAATAGTTGTCCAAATTCTAACTGCCAAGTTCTAAATGACCTAACAGTCCTTTTTTTAAAAAAATACTTACGCCAAAAAAAAAGGTTCTCAGTCAGGAGTGACATCTTTTGGAGAGTCAAAGTCAGAAAGATCAGAGATATACTGGGCCGCAGAGACAAAGAATCCCCCAGAACCTCTGTGCACAGAGTACCTGCTTAATGGATTTCTGTCCTGTTCTCCCCAGTAGATTTCTGTCCCCTGACAAGATCGCTCCTCCAGATAGCCACTTCTGATGATGCCCCATGTTGGGCGCCATCTGAAGAATTGAAATCTTCATTCTCAGGGTAATATAACAAAGAACTTGGCAAAGAAGCTGAAATATGAAAAGAACATCTTTATTAAAACTCAAATGAGTGAGACTACGTCACACAGAAGCCTTAGCAACTGAATGAGGCAGTCTCTAGAATGGTCTTAGCTCAGACCTTTTATACCATTTATTATGCCCTAGGCATGCAAGGGAGTTGTACCAGTCACATTCCTAAACAAATGAAAAAGCTAGAGAGGCAACAGGTGAGTAGCCTTTGGGGTTTTAGCAGGATATGGGCAAAACATTATAATTACAGGGTTTCATAAAGGTTACAGTTGACAAAGGTAAAAAGACCGGACAAAACCAACATTCTTCTTTAGACAAGCTGGACAAACCCATAATAAAAATGGTCACCTCCCCATCGTAAATAGACCATAAAAACAAGAACAGAAACAGATAGGAATAGGATAAGGCATGTTTGTGTGTAATAAATATTTACAATGTCCTGTGCTCTGATCCTTAATCTTGATCAGCTAAAGGGCAGGAACTGGCTTGGCAAGGTCGGCCTCTGGCAATAGAGTCAGCTTTCGCCAGGTCATGCAGGAGTCAGCACAAACCCAAGCTAAGGTTAATGTGTCCTAAATACTTGTTCAGCCACAGTCAGGGCCTATGTAAAGGGCAACCACAAAATGGCTGCCATGCACAAAATGGAACCCAAGGGTTCAGAACAAAACCTTCAAATACTCAGTGAATCCATTGGTGTAACATGACGCAAACACTCGTATTTGCTGAACTTCACTGTTTACGGTTTGCTGTTACCAAAATCATAACAGAATCATGACATTTAAAACACAGGTTCAGAATTCACGGAACAACATGTCTGAGTATCTGTATGGGGGCCTGAGTGTTTTTGTGGTTGGGAAGTGTGTGACTGTGCATAGATGTGTCAGTGGGTGATTCACTTGTTGCATGGTTTCAACACTAGGGTGCCAATTACGATCCGGTAAAAAATGTCCCCGTCCGACTCGTATCCGGTCTTTTTACCGTACGAATCGTACAAGTGCCGTACAAACTGAAAAGTACGATTCGCATGGGAAAAAGTCCATACGAATGTCATTGGGAACAATTCCCCACACGTCCTCGGGTCGGAAAATGTGTCCGACACGTCCCCGGACGATTCACCGTACAAATGTGAAAAGTGAAGTCCGACCGCGCAAGTACGATCCATCCCGTGCGTCCGAAGTCACAACCGTATGGAAAAAAACACCGTCCGCACCGAACTCCCATAGCAACCATGGAGACATGTGCCCGCATATGCGCCGACCCCCCCCCAGCCCCCATATGCACGCGCCGACCCCCCCAGCCCCCGTGAGTACACGCCGACCCCCCCAGCCCCCGTGAGTACGTGCCGTACCCCCCAGCCCCCGTGTATGTACGCGCCGACCCCCCGTGTACATACGCGCCGACCCCCCCGTGTATGTACGCGCTGACCCCCCCGTGTATGCATGGAGCGTACCCCCCGTGTATGCATGGAGCGTACCCCCCGTGTATGCATGGAGCGTACCCCCCGTGTATGTATGAGTCGTACCCCCGTGTATGTATGGTGCGTACCCCCAGCGCGTAGCGCTGGGGGTACGCACTGTACATACACGGGGGTACGACTCATACGTACACGGGGGGTACGCTCCATACATACACGGGGGTACGACTCGTACGTACACGGGGGTACGCTCCATACATACACGGGGGGGTACGCTCCATGCATACACTGGGGGTACGCTCCATACATACACGGGGGTATGACTCGTACGTACACGGGGGGTACGCTCCATGCATACACGGGGGGGTCAGCACGTATGTACACGGGGGTACGACTCGTACGTACACGGGGGTACGCTCCATACATACATGGGGGTACGACTCGTACGTACATGGGGGTACACTCCATACATACATGGGGGTACGACTCGTACGTACACGGGGGGTAAGCTCCATACATACACGGGGGTACGCTCCATGCATACACGGGGGGGTCGGCACGTACATACACGGGGGTACGACTCGTACGTACACGGGGGTACGCTCCATACATACACGGGGGTACGACTCGTACGTACACGGGGGTACGCTCCTTACATACACGGGGGGTACGCTCCATGCATACATGGGGGGGTCAGCGCGTACATACACAGGGGCTGGGGGGGTACGGCGCGTACTCACGGGGGCTGGGGGGGTGGCCGGCACGTACCGGGCCCCCAATTCCACTCGCATTGCGGCGTACTTCACTTTTCCGGCACTTTTTGGGTGCCGTAAAAATATTGCCGTCCGGACCGCTGTCGGTTCGAATCGTACTTCCTGGTTAGTGAAATGCTGCCTGAGAGCGTCCCGACGTCACGTCGGCGCTTTCCCCGGATCACATTTGTATGTATCTTTTCGTCGGTCGGTGTTTTGTACGACTCGTACGGAAATGGTGTTTCCGTGCGAATCGTACTTGCATGTTTGTAATGTTTTGCAACCGGGTACGAGTCGGACAGAAAAAAGCCTCTGTCCGACGGTTCGTACCCGGTTTTTACAGGATCGTAATTGGCACCTAGATTTGTGATGGATTGTATGGGTGGGTGAATATGTGTATGGTTGTGTTAGTGAGTGAATATATATTTCATTAGTACATGTGTAATTTACTACATATGTGAACGGCAGTATATATGTATGTTGGAGTACAGAAATGACTATAAGTGAGTGTGTGATAGTGTGAGTGGCTGTATGGATGAGTGTGTGCGTGTATCATTGATTGTATAAGACCATAAGAATGTGCTAGTATTTGTATGAGTAATTGAGCTAGTGTGTGTATAACAGTATAGGTGAGTAAATGGCAGTGTGATTAATTATTTGCATGACTGAGTACGTGTGTGAGTACCTCTATGGAAGAGTAGCAGTGTGTGAGTGTCTATATAGGTGTATGAGTGCATATGATAGTCCTGTACTGAGTGACCATAAGTACGAGTGACTGTACGGGTGAGTGAGTGGATGGGTGTTTAGACCTAAGACTCTGTGAGGGTGTATGTACTTATTGGGGTTGGAGTGTCTATGGTTTTGAGGGTGGCAGTATGTAATTTAGAGTGGGTGTATCAAAGGTTATAGTAGATTGTGAGAAGATGCATCAAATGATCACATGAATGACGTCATCAGTGATGTCATCAGTGATGTCATTTGAGATGTCATCAGTGATGTCACTGACTATGTCATGAGTGATGTAATATGTGACGTCATCAGCAGTGCATTGCGGGGGCACGAGTTATAGTTAGCTGAACTAACTATAACGGGGGAATTTAAATGGTTTTGTAGGAGGGAAATGTCAAGCTAACTATAACGCCCCTGAAACCTATGGTTTTTTCAATGAATTTCAAAGGTTTTTTAAATGCTAATTCCTAACTATAACGTGCCTGAAACCTATGGTTTTTTCAGTGAATTTCAAAGGTTTTTTAAATGCTAACTTATCTCTAAACCTGATTTTCATAGGATTTCTAAGGTGCGGATTCCGATCCGTTAAAAAGATTTACCGTCCGACTCGTATCCGTATTTTTTTACGTACGAATCGTACAAGTACCGTACAAACTTCAAAGTACGATTCGTACATGAAAAATACACACGAATTGCGTCGGGAAAATGGTCAGAGAGGGATCCGTAAATGTTTACGTCTGAATAGCGTCGGGAAAAGTGTCCGACAGGGAGCCGGACATTTTTACGTGCAAATCGTAAAACAGAAGTCCGAGCGCGCAAGTACGATCCGTACCGCCCGTCCGAATACACAACCGCTTGTAAAATGCCCCGTACGGAGCGAACGCTGTAGCCTACATGTACATGGGTAAACTTGTGCCCGGATATGAGTCGAACAGCCCCCCTCACCCTGCACATGTCAGCACCGTACCCCCGTATGTCAGCAACATACCCCCCCTCCGCACCGTACCCCAACACCTTAGCACAGCCCTGCACCTGTACGCGCCGCACCCCAGGCCCGTCTCCCAGCCCCGCACCTGTATGCCCCGTACCCCAGGACCGTACCCCAGCCCCCCACCTGTACGTGCCGCACCCCAGGCCCGTCTCCCAGCCCTGCACCTTTACGCCCCGTACCCCAGGACCGTACCCCAGCCCCCCACAAGTACACACCGTACCCCAACACCCTAGCACATCCCTGCACCTGTACGCACCATACCCCAACACCCTAGCACATCCCCGCACCTGTACGCACCGTACCCCAACACCCTAGCACATCCCCGCACCTGTACGCACTCTACCCCAACACCCTAGCACATCCCTGCACCTGTATGTGCCGCACCCCAACACTGTAGCACAGCCTGCACCTGTACGCGCCGCACCCCAACACCGTAGCACAGCTCCGCACCTGTACACACCGTACCCCAAAACCGTAGCACAGCCCACACCTGTACGCGCCGCACCCCATCACCGTAGCACAGCCCGCACCTGTACGCACCGCACCCCAACACCGTAGCACAGCCTCGCACCTGTACGCACCGTACCGCAACACCGTACCCCAGCACCCTCACCCAGCATCGCTTATGTACGGACCGTACCTACACATAAAAGACTTGTACAGAACCAGGACACTGTAAAACAGCACAAGGAGGGCCAATTCGACTCGCACAATACCACAAAACACGTCAACATGACAAAATACATCTCTATGACTGACCTGGCACATCCAAACAGGCAAACAGAGGACCAAATCGCAACCACCTCTTATAACACACCCACCACAAATTCAAACACAGCCACACCCACAAATGGACCAATAAAAAGGGCCCACACACACAACCCATGATCCATTGCAACATACCCACTGCTCACAGATACCACAGACAAACAACTGCACCTTACTCACACCTTAACTACATCTTAACTTACACACCTTCACCCAACCTCCTTCACAAACACCCCCTCTTCACCTTCACACACACACTGTCACATTCACACCCACACACCCACAACCATCCACACCCACACCCCACACCATGCCCACAGACAAGAATCCAAAGTTCACAACGGCGGAGCTGGAGCTCCTTGTCAACAAAGTCATCAGAGTCGAGCCACAGCTGTTTGGAACATTGGTCACAGACCAGCATAGCCCAAAAAACAAGCCTGTGGCAGAGGATCATCGATAAGGTAAATGCTGTTGCGCCCATCCGAAGGACTAGGCATGAATGCCAAGCCAGGTGGTACGATCTGCGCAGGGCAGTCAAGAGGAAGATGAATGAGGAATACGCCCAGAGTAACATCACTGGAGGCGGGCTGCCCCGCAGACCCATACATTACCATCCCTGGGAGGAGAAGGTGATGGCCATGCTTCCGCCGGTGGGAGTACATGGAGTCGAAGGAGTCGCAGAGCCTGGTAAGTACACAAACAACTCACGTAACATGGGGGGAATGCCATCCACACCACAAATACACTAAATGCACCCAACTTCCCCCAAGCCCTCACCGCACACAACCACACTCCAAAACCACGCTCATGCCACTAACATCTCCATGCCCCATTCACAATTAAAGGCAATGCCATGTCCCAGGCCACACCAACCACAAACTCAAGACTGGATGTCCGAGATGCTGGGAGGGTGGGGCTCACACAACACATTGTGCAACTCCGAAGCAGACACCAATGCCCTCAGCCCATATGGCCTAGGTACATACCCATGCACCATGCCCAATGCACAGGGTCTGGCAAAGTACTGACAAGGTAGCTGACACTTGGCCCTGCTGTATGCAGCACAAGGCCCTTCTGTGACCACTGTACGCTCAAACCCCAACTACACAGGCTCACATATCTAGCACAGGCACTCAAACTCACTGTCATGCCAGCATGCACCATGAGGGGACAGACACATCACCTGGGAGACCCAATGACAAATCACACTACACCCAACAGCAGGCCCGGTAACACACCCCCCCTCACACAAGCACACACCCCCGGGGCAGGCAACGGATTAACCCACTCTCACAATGGACATGTGACACAACAAGACCAATCCATCACCAAATAAGCATCCAAGCCAAAATTCTACTGGTCAAACACTCAGGAGAACATACCAATCTGTCCCCCGCAACATACCCATCCCCAAGTGGACATTGAGAGGAATGCTAGGCACATCCAACTACCTGGAGGGTCTGTGACAACTTGAATGTGTATGAAATATGGATGTGGCATGAAAGAGCATTAATATTGTCTCTCTCTCACACACAGGGCAACGTCATCGACCTCCCCCCAACAATGGGGTGGAACAATCACAGTCCCAGGCTCAGCATGAAGATGATCCCACCGGCAGCGACGACTCTCACCACTCCGTGGATGACCCTGACCAACCTGGCCCCTCTGGTGCCCAAGCCCCTGCAGCACCTGCGTCAGGTACATCTGTGCCAACCACCACCCCCATTCCTGCCACATCCCAGGAGACACCCAGGAGCCCTGCTCGCACTGAACAACACAGCCACTCTGACCAGGAGGGACAAGGTTCTCCGGGCACCCAAGAGGAGGCAGACAACCTCGATAATGCCATCCCTCAGGGGTCCTGTAGACCCGATGTGCCCACAACGCAGGCCAGGCTCATGTGGGCAGGGGTGGTGGGAGTGGAGGCAGGCAGAGGCGCGAACCTGACTAGCCAGCTGTGGGAACCGGTATGTCACACATACGTCACATCCTGGACACATACCGGAGTGACACCAGGGGCATCAGCCAGGTAGTGTCGAGCCTCACAGAGATGAAGGGGACCCTCGACGAGATGAAGAACCTGCAGGCCGAGCAACATGCCAGTCAACAACAACACCAAGGACGGATGGAGGCAAGACTGGCTGAGCTCCTGGCGGTGCAAACGGACATGAGCCGTTCACTCCGTCGGATTGCCGACAACATGGGCAACCCTTCCTGTGACACCAGGCGAAGACCAGCACCAGCCACAGGGAGGGAGGAGGAGGATTCCTCTGACGGAGCGTCACAGACATCATCAAGGCCTGCATCTGAGGGTCCCCGGAGGAAGGTGGGTCGTCCACGGAAAAGACCGTGAGAGTCAGCGGACCATCCACATCTCCCAGGTCACCTGGCCTGGCACCTGGCCCTCTGGCGAAACAGCACCACCTCACCCAATGACATTCTCTGCCACATGGACTTGCTGGTCACAGTCTGACCAATGATTACCAACACTGTGGTGTGCACTCTGATGACTCCAACTGACAAGGATGCCATCTCTCCCTGTGAACTTTGGATTCTATGCACCCGATAGAACACCTTACTTCATCCACCAAAAGACTTACCCCACCAAAAATTAAATACTTTATTTTGTCATGAGATGTTGCTGTCATTTGGCATTATTCAAACTATGCCTGAGTGTTGAACTAACTCCACACATCCATACCCTGGGATAGGAGTCTGGTACAGGACACACATGGGTCACAATGTATCATGCAATGCAGACATGGAGCACAATACTCACCTGTGATGGCCTCAAGCTGCTGAGGGGGTGCATGCAATACTGTGCTGACAGATCTATTTGGAAGAGTACCATCAAGGCGTAGAGGTCATGCCTCATTCAGAGGTTCCCGGGGAGGGAGTCCCAGGTATGTGTTCCCAGGTGGGAGAACTATGTCCTGCATGCTTGAGTATGGTGGATCTGAAGAATGGTGGCCAGGTCAAGGTTGGATGCACAGAGATGGCACTACGGGGTCTCGGATGACAGTGGTACAAGGTTGGTGTTGGGTCGGGGTTGTGGCCTGCCTCCTGAGTGTGGGTGGGGAGTCTGAAGGTCATCCTGCAGCACACAGTGATCCATTGCCGCTATCTCTGCTGGACGGTGATGTGGCTGGGGCACGGGATGTTGCAGCTGAGGTGTGCAGATGCAGCCTGGATGTGGACAAGTGTCCTGGGAGTTTGGATGTGGCTGCCCCGTAGAGGGCAGGGCAGTATTTGACATGGATGTTGTCGTGGACCTGGGCGATGGTCCGTCTTTCCTTGGTGTGGATCTATCTGGAGATCATGTGCATAATGCATGGGGTGTTGCAGTCTGAGGCACAGATGCTGGTGATTATCATGGCAAATGTGCGCAAGTAATCCATTATGCACACCATCTTGTGTGCATTGACACTGGGTGCTTGTTCGGGGCTTCTGCGGGTGGGACACAAGCAGTTGACCCAGCTGTAAGGGGACCATCCTCAGAAGTTGACCTCAGTCCTGTACAAGTCCAGCCTCAGGTGGCTGCTGTTCTGCCATTCATCAATGGATCTCATGCAATCTAGAATATTGGAACTGGCAATGTCTGCGCCCTTGGTGAGGGTGAGGAGCACCTGGCTGTCAATGGCATACGAGTTGATGATGAGGTTGTGTGCGCATGTGATGGTGGAGAGGGGGGTCCTGGACACATTGAAGTTTGACACGCTGACAGATGATACCTGTGCCATGTGCCTCACAACGACAGCATACTACATGCAGAAGCCTTGAGTCCCACTCCCATGTCCTTGCCGGGGTACAGAGCCGGTGGGGAGTAGGAGGGACATGACCTGTTGGGTGTGACAGGGCCTGGAAGGCATGGCAGCACTGTGTAGGCAGTCGGAGTTGCACACTCATCATGCAAAGGTGTTGTGTGTGCGCTTAGTGTATGCCTGAGAGCTGGCGGCAGATGTGTAGATGGACATTGCTTGGAGGGTGGCTGCAACATCAGACTGTAGTGTGATGTGGGTCATGCAAGGACATGAGGCTCGTGCAATGTGCACGTTGCATGTGCAGACAGTCCAGCCTGTGGGACGGCATGGCCGCAACTGTGGCGCAGACAAGCTGACAGCCAAATGAATGGGTTGATGGAGGAAGCGAGGAGCATCTTTGATGTGTGTGTGTTGCCAAATCAGGAACATTCGTGTGCCCTTGCTGCAATTGCTGCAACAGCAGGCGGCATGTCCTGGGAACTATGCCACAATTTCCACACAAAGACTAGGATGTCAGAAAGGACTACTGCAACAGGTGTATGTCAAGGAAGGAGTGACCGGTTTTCAATGGCACACCCAGAGACAAAGGATGCACAATCCCCAAAGATGACTGACACCGGATCATGAAACTGAAGGCCAAGCTGCGCACAGGAAACACACCCCAGAAGGTGTTGACAGTCCATTGTGGGGACCAACATACCAAAAGACATACACAGCCAAGGACGTCATGCCCGGGGGGCGCTAGAGGGCGCCAGACCGACATGGCTGCACATCCGTGAGGCTCTCGCCAGCCGGGCGCTTTGAATCTCCGTTAGTCCATCCTACGTCTAAGGGACACTACCCTGACCGGCTCTACTTGACGGGCAGCGGACGCCGGACCGGTCCACCAAATTTGAGACCATTCTGGCGGGTGGTTCGCCAGCAAAGACCGTCGAAATCCCCCGCGGCCGCTGAGGCTGATCAACTGGTGCGAGGAGGCCGGCTGCTGTGCACACGCTGCAGCGGGGTTCGGACGGGCGCGCTAGACCGCAGAGCGCGGCCGAGGCTGAGGGCAGATACCGGCGTCAACGGCACCTGCGGTGACTTCCCCCTGCCCATCGCCGGCCTCCACAACACACCGGTAAGGCGAGGGCGAGCCGAGGCTTGGCTGGGGGCGCAGACTGCGGGGCTGCCATCGTGGGGCTGGCGTGGAGTGCCCATCTGGCTCCGGACGGCCCTGGGTGCGGCGGGGGGTGCGTTATCTTTGATGTTGGTGCCCCCCCCCACGGGCCACGACACGAGGACTCCGCTACTTGTTTTGGCCCTCTGCGATACTGTCAGTGCAGAGGGCGCCTGATTTGGACCGCCCCCGGAGCTCGGGGCCCCTCTCCTGGCAAGACCTACTGCCCCTGGCGCATGGTGGCTTTCTGCAGGCCCTCCGATTTACCAGCTTCGTGGGCGGGGTGCAGTCAGTGGTGACCGGGGTGCAGCCCGGCTCTCTCCCTGCTGTACACTTCCAGGCCCTAACTATATTGGCGGGGCTGCTCCGTGTTGAGGATTAAACTCCGAGGTTAGGGGGCCGACCGACACAATGGGGAAGACGGATGCCAAACACGCCAAACAGTCCTGGCTCCCATTTGAGGCTCCGGCCAAAAAATCCCACGCCCCTCCGCCGGGAGACGGAGATTCTGCGGGAGACGGCACAGAAGAGGTGGATTGGACAGCACTCCTCCTGAACATGCAGACCAGCCTCACCTCCATTGACGCCAAGATCGATGGTATGTCGCGCCGCCTGGACTCCGTGGTACATAGACTGGACCAGCACGAGGAGCGGTTTAAGGAAGCGGAACAGCGGGTCTCCGAGTTGGAAGATGGTGCAACGGCCACCACGTCCAAGGTATCGCAGATGGAGCGATTGCTGAAGGTAATCGCTGAAAAAAACGAGGATTTAGAGGCGAGATCGCGCCGCAACAACGTACGCCTTATTGGTCTGGCAGAGACTACCTCTGTGGGCAAGATGGAACTTTTTATCGAGAAACTTATCTCCGACCTCTTTGGCGCGGACGCCTTCTCTTCTCAGCTGGTGGTGGAACGGGCTCACCGCACTTTGGGCCCTCGCCCCGTACCCAGAGCGCCCCCAAGGCCTATAGTCATCCGATTTTTGAATTACAGGGATCGGGACACCCTTCTACGACTTGCCAGAGAAAAACAACCAGTCCTCTTCGAAAATACCACGCTATCCTTCTTTCCAGACTTTACACAATCTGTGCAAGATGCACGTCGCAAATTTGGACAGGTCAAGAAACGACTGCTTCACCATGGACTTCAATATTCCATGTTATACCCGGCCCGGCTACGGGTGGTCCATCATGGCAAGCCCCACATATTTCAGGATCCTGCCCAGGTTGAACTGTTTCTGAAAGACCACAAAAGATCTATTGAACTGGCCCACTCCCCTTCGGGGAGTGCGCGATCCCGATCACCCACTTCTGCCCTCGACTGACTGAGGGATCTCCAGCTGCCGTTAAGCTCCGTTGATGGTACTCTTTTTGATGTGCACTTGTTTTGCCTCTGCCTTTTTCTTTCTTTTCTGTGAAGTTCAATTGCTGCTTAATACGGGGCTCTGTGCTCTCGCCGTTATGGTGTAGCTCCCACCTATCGTTATTCTTTGATGGTTCCTTGACGATGGTTTAACTTGATTGCGCCCTGGCACCAACCTCCCCCTCCCGTGTTTCTCCACTGGATCTTGGCTCCAGGAGATAGCGGGTGCGATATGGGGGGAGTGGGATGGCGGGTCTGGACCCCTGGTGTCCCCCACTTGGGTGTTCCCTAAGGAGTGAATGACAAGATATTGTCGATTTGTGAGGGGTGGGGAAGATGCCCGGCATGATTGGGATGTCGGAGTGGGTGGGTGGGTGGGTTCTCAGGGGTTTGTCTTAAGTTTGTTGTTGTTTTTTAGCATGAGCATTGCACGCATATTCGTTGATGTAGCACAGTATGCCGCCCTTAATAGATGGCTACATGTTTGGGACAGCCGCCAGGTGGATGTATTGACCTGGGGTTCCTGTGTCCGAGGACCTAGCGCACGCCACACGCACTGAGCTAGGTGGGGGGGCTGCTCACCGCTATTTCTTGGAATGTCAGGGGATTAGGAGACCCGAGGAAGAGGCGGCGAATCTTGGGTGCTTTGGATAGACTTCATGTTCAGGTGGTCTTCTTACAGGAGACACATATGGACCCTCTCCGTAGGAGAGCCTTTGCTGCTAGATGGGCGGCGCACTCGGTTTTCGCGTCATACTCCTCCTATGCAAGGGGCACTGCTATTCTCTTAAAACGAGGGGTTCCCTATGTCCTCCTGGGTACAGCCAAGGATACAGAGGGCAGATATTGTATGGCGTGGGGCAGGATGGGCACCGAGACTATTACCCTGGCCTGCTCTTACGGTCCTAATTGTGATGACCCACGCAGCTTCATTGCTCTTTGGAACAAGATCTGTGAGGTAGGCTCCACGCACCTCATCTGGGGAGGTGACTTCAACGCTGTTTTAGACCCTGCCATGGATAGATCCAACCCCTCTGCTTGCCACTATGATAACACACACAAATACCTGAGAGACATCTGCGACACTCAAGAGGTCGTGGATACCTGGCGCCACTTACACCCAACCTCCATGGAGGGCACGCACTGGAATACTGCTTATGCCACGTGGGCCAGACTAGATTACATTATGGTAAATAGGGCACTTGCCCCCTCCCTGGTCACTGTGCAACACGCAGGCCGCACATTCTCCGACCATTCTCCGGTGCTCGCCAAGTTCCGCTTACCAGACATAATGGGTAGATCCCCAACGTGGCGACTCCAGCCCAACATCTTACTAGATGAACTGTTCCGATCCGAACTAGGTCAGGAACTAGAGGACTTCCTTTCCCGTAACAAGGGATCAGTAGACCGCGTGGCCACCCTATGGGAAGCCCTGAAGGTCACGATTCGGGGTGTCTGCATCTCTAAGAGCTCCGGGGTGTTGAAGGCCCTACGCGCCACACTACATAATTTGGAGTCCACGCTGCATACCCTGGAAACTAGCCCAGACTTTGCCGTCAACACAGATGCGCAGGCGAAGTACCGTGCAGCGATGTCGGAATACACTTCTACTGCTGACAGAGAGGTACGCTTCCGGGGCAAATACTTCAGAGCTCGGGCATACGGGGAGGGTGAGCGTCCCGGTAGATCCCTTGCAAGCGTGGTCCGACCGCTACGTGGCTCCAACTTTGTGTTAGAACTTCAGGGGGAAGAGGGGGTTCCCATACGCGACACACAGTCGCTCTTGGCGGCCTTCACTACGTACTATTCTACGCTTTACTCTTCCACCAGAGTTGGCGCGCTGGACATGGACGACTACCTAAGAGAACTCACCTTGGGCTGGCTCTCGGATCGTCAGCGCGAATTCTTGGCGGAACCCATAGGCCTCGACGAGATCAGAGATGCAATCAATCAGATGGCACCTGGAAAGGCCCCCGGTCTGGACGGTTTGCCCATGGATTTCTATAAGACCTATATAGACATCTTAGCTCCGGTACTCCGAGAAGTTTTTCTGGAGGCGCATGAGTCTGGTGCACTCCCCCCATCAATGCAGGAAGCGCAGATCACTTCCCTGCTGAAACCGGGTAAACCACCCTGTTCATGTGACTCTTACCGCCCTCTCTCTTTAATTAACTGTGACGCAAAAATTCTGGCCAAGGCCCTAGCCAACCGTTTACAGCTGTTACTGGGCAGTCTGGTGCTGTCCGATCAGGCTGGGTTCGTTCCTGGTAGAGCCACTTCCAATAATCTTCGGACGCTTTTCTCCATTATACACAATGTAGACCCTGATTTGCCACTGGTGGCGGTTTTTTTGGACGCCACCAAAGCCTTTGACTCCCTGGAATGGGACTATCTGCACTGTATCCTGCGTAATATGGGATTCCCACTAGGCTTCACACGCTGGATCGATATCCTATATGACCAGCCGATTGCTAGGGTGGGGATAAATGGGCGGATATCGAAGGCTTTCGCGGTCTCGCGGGGCACCCGTCAGGGGTGCCCCCTATCCCCGTTATTGTTCACGGTGGCGATGGAGCCGCTGGCTGCCCGGCTCCGACAACATCACCGAGACAAGGCATTGCGTTGTCTCCAGAGAGAGGTGCTAATCTCCTTATATGCGAATGACATCACCCTATACATCAGGGATCCCGCCACTAACCTACATCCCATCCTTTGGGAGTTTATTCACTTCGCGGGCATGTCTGGAGTTCATATTAACTGGGGTAAGTCCACTGTCTTTCCGCTCACCGCGGCTGCTCAGCCGTTCCGGCTGGAATACCCCTTGCGCTGGGAGGAGGATGAAGTCAGATACCTGGGCATACTTCTCTCTCGTGATCGGGAGGAGTTGATGCGGCTGAACTACGGTCTCACATTTGATCACATCCAGACCTGCGTGGCCAGGTGGATAACGCTGACTCTCTCCCTCGCGGGCCGTGCCTCCCTCATCAAGATGGTGATTCTTCCTAAGCTCCTCTACCTCTTCCTAAATATCCCATATTACCCGGGCCGGTCCTTTTTTAAACTCCTGCGCTCTGAGCTCATTCGACTGTCTGGGGAGGAAAGAGGCCACGTCTCAGTTGGGAGACATTGGCTCGTCCTTTCGTGCAGGGGGGGTTAGACCTGCCGAACTTTGAGCTGTACTATTATAGCGCACAAGCCCACTTCGTTCATCACTGGATCCACCCCACTCCCTTCCTGCCACAGACAGCTGTGGAGCATTGGCTGGCAGATCCTATCCCACTGACAGGAGCGATATTTAGTGCGCCAGAAACACGAACGACATACCACTCCACTATTTCCAGCTTTATTCTAGCGTGGCGATACATAGCGAAACTCACTCACACGACACTGCTCTATTCTCCACTGCTTCCCCTGGCATATCACCCCCTGCTGCCCCTCTTACAAGAACAATTGTTCAAAAACTTTATGGCCAAATTCCATATCAAGACATGGGGGGATCTCTACCATGATGGCCTCTTTCGCTCCTTGACACATTTATTCGCTGACATTACCCCAACCTCCATGGACACATTCCTTTATATCAGGCTTTGTAGTGGTATCCGGGCGCTGACGGGGGAATTCCCTAGCGAACCACCCATTTTAGAGCCCCTCCATCAGCTACTTAAGGCTGTCACTCCTTCACACACGGTCTCCACCCTATACCACTCATTACGCACTTCACCTGATTCCCTGCCTTGTAGAGCACGGGCCAAATGGAAGGAGGAACTGGGTCAGCCCATAGATGACGAGCTCTGGAGCTATTGCTGCTTGCAAACCGAACAAATCTCCTCCAGTAGTAGGTTTAGGGTGATTCACTTTAAATTCCTACATCGGCTGTATTGTACTCCGGCGCACATGCACAGGGTGGGCCTTCGGGAGGACGATCTCTGTTGGCGCTGCCATATTCCCGCGGCAGACTTCCTTCATATGGCTTGGGGATGCCGTGAATTAGCAACTTACTGGCAGCATGTGTATTCCGGCATTTCCGAAATGATTGACGTCCCTCTTGTACCCTCTCCGACGCAGGCACTATTGGGCTACACCAAAACTGTTAAGAGGCCAGTTCGTAGATTTGTCACCATCGCCCTTCTCATGGCTAAGAGACTCGTAGCCTGTAGATGGGGGAGGGGTAGAGCTCCTAAATTTAAGGATTGGATTAAAGACATGGTTCATTGTCAGGACACTGTACTTCTATACGCAGAGCTCCTCCCTTCCGCATCCAGGCCGATTGACATTTGGGGTCCCCTTCAGACTTATCTGCTGTCACACCCGAAGCCATAACTAATTTTCCCACCCCATCATCATTTGATCTTCGTGCAATTCAATCAAAGCCTGCGCCCCAACTGAGGAGGCGGGACTTGTTATGATGTCACCGAGCAGCGAAACGCTAGCCCCCCTCTACCTCTCTTGTTCTCCGGCATGGGTGGATCTCATGGTACTGCTATGTTGCGCTATGTGTTGGGGAGGGAGGTGGGAGTGACGTTACACAGTACTGCAAGTCGCCTTTACACGCCCGGTGCATATCACTGTGATGCGATTAATGACTGCAAAGTCTTCCACGATAGATATGATCTGTTCTTCGAATTTGCATCCTATTATCAATGTCTCATATGCCGCAGCCGGCCCCTAGAGGGTTGTAGGCAGGCAGCTGTGTTCAACTTTAAAAATCCACCTTCCTATCAAGCCGCCGGCCATCTGATGGTTGTAGGCATAGGGCTGTGTACTGTGTAATCATGCTGAATAAAGGATTTTGAAAAAAAAAAAAGGACGTCATGCCCAATAGAGAATCAAATACATGTAGAACAGCATGCAGGTTGCTAATCTACACATAGACACATATGCACAATCCTTGACAACCATGCCAGAGATGGCGCATGCACAGTGGCAAGAGACCTGCATTGACAGAGATGAGGCACCTTGGAGGCTGAGGAAAACCTTTATTACTCAGGCTCACACCTATGGAAATGTATCAATATTAACAGACTCACATGGTCTTTTGGATTTACATGTGGGACCTACACTGGACACCCCCTTCGCACCACAGATGCTGTCAATCCATGGGAAAAAAGTTAAATAAACAGGGGTAACCCTATAACCCAAGGAACCTGGGCCTTATCAACATAATATAAACAATGGTTCCAAAGGGAAACAGTTATTTTCAATAGAATAGATCAAACAGCACAAATCAAAAAGAATCAAGAAACACAGCATTAATAAATCAACCAAACAATCAATATTTCACAATGACTTACAATTCGAAAAACAACAATTTATTCTTTATATTTTCAATTAGATATCAACTCATTTAAATATGAACAAGAAATGAAAGGCTGTATATACAGTATTTTTAGAAAAACGACGCAGTGACAAAGTGAATCCATTCATTGGACTCTGTAAAGACAGGGCTTAATGAAAATGAGGAGACCAATAAACAACTAGGTTTGTTATGCTTTAGATAAGTAGAGCTTTTTTGGAGCTTTGCCTGTCTGAGAGAAGTTTGTTCACACATTGTATGCCCAATGAAAGCCCCTTGCAGTTACCCCGTCAGAATCTGCTTTCCATATATCCTTGCTTTATACGAACGGTGTACAACAATGCCCAAACTGCCTTTTGTGAACTGTATGAGTTATTACACTGTGGTTTAATGTGTATGCACTATTATGTAGTACTGTCAAATTCCTTTGAGATATGACTCTAGCATTTGCTTTAGACGATTCGTTTAAAGCTTTGTTCCTACTGCCTTTGTGAACTGTATGAGTTGTAACACCGTGGTTTAATGTTTATATTCTGTAGAACTGTCAAATTCCCTTGAGATATGACTCTAGCAAGATACCCCATTTTATTGTTGGTTATTTTTGCAATTCGATTGTATACTGTTTAAAATAACGAAAGGTGTATTAGAGACCCGGTTTTGAAACGCCATCGAATGCACCGTCTGTCAAAATATTTTATATTTGCATGGCTCGGATACCTTGCGCTAAAACAAAGAGCACAAGTCATTTGGCACTGTGTTTTGATATTTTATGCGCACGAACAATTAGCAGGTACGGGGGGATCAGGTGACGCGGCCCACGTCAGTCCTGTTTCTATGTCCTTTGACAGCAACAATATAGCTGCTGCACGCACGCTTCCCGGGCTGGTTGTTTTTAGTGGACTAAGCAGGATTAAGAGAAATAACCCAAAAGCATCAGGTAGGAGACGCATTAATTGTTTATTTTACAATTGTGCAGTTGGTTGAATGTCTCGAGTAGGCCTTGAGCCTTTCTATCGATAAATTGACGGCTAATTGAGGAATTTGTTCGTAGTATTTTTTCATGGGTGTATTGAATTGTATGGTGATCCTTGGCAGCGAATATATCGATTTGAAACCATGACACATCATTTGGGGAGTACATTTTTCTCCTGGATAGTATGGGTGTTGATTTGCTAGCTAAATGAATTAAACCACGGTTTGCCATTTGGATTTTATGACCTAATGTCGAGGTCAGTGTACTTTTAACAGACTTGACCTCAGTTGCGGAATTAAATTTGACTTGCCTTATGCATTTCTAGTTGAATTCGTGTCCTGATGGCTGTGTCTACTTCTGCAGCGGTACATGTAAAGTTTCTACCTTGAAGTCAGGTGAGCCATCAAGTGGGTTAGTACTAACCTTTAATGCTGCCAATTGTTTGTCATATCAATAGAATAGTATTCTAATTATTCCTAATTGGGTTCACATTCATAGCATTCGACAACAGATCTCGCCAATCAAAGCGTTAAAAAACAGAATAAAGGACTTACTAAGTAGACTAAGACGTACCTGCCTTCTAGTCAAGCTCTTCCATGACCCTGGTAACTAATTTTCTATGGGTGCAATGCCATAAATGATTAAATTATTTCTTGCATTTACTATATGCGTATTCATGTGCATGTATGTCACCAGGTAGTCCCTTCTGATTGATATCGAGTGGCAATTGCGACAATAGAGTGAACATCAGTCTCATCACCTACAATCTAGGTGAGTGTATGGGGAAACTCTTGTTCTCCACTTCTCAAAATCTTTAACACAGCTTAGATATTCATTTATATATATTTATTTTTAGGCTGTTATACACCCTTTGGGTCCTGAAGAAGACCCGATATGACTATTTACAACGATTGGTTGATATAGGGTCGAAACGTTGACGGTTCTACAGTCCCCTACCAATTGGAATTCCTTGTGTATAACATGAAAAGATAGGACATGTGTCTTACAAGGTTTATTCTTTATCCATAACGAAATTTGGGACTATTTACAACAAAAAGTTTTTTGTAAATTTTGTATTTTGTGTATATTCTGATTTTATTGGTAATCACGTACATATACTGTAAATATTTACACTTTCACTATCACACTTAGTCACTTTATTCACTTTGTCACTGCGTCGTTTTTCTAAAAATACTGTATATACAGCCTTTCATTTCTTGTTCATATTTAAATGAGTTGATATCTAATTGAAAATATAAAGAATAAATTGTTGTTTTTCGAATTGTAAGTCATTGTGAAATATTGATTGTTTGGTTGATTTATTAATGCTGTGTTTCTTGATTCTTTTTGATTTGTGCTGTTTGATCTATTCTATTGAAAATAACTGTTTCCCTTTGGAACTATTGTTTATATTATGTCAATCCATGGGAGCAGCACACAAGTGAAGGGGGTGAGCCAAACATCCCCTGCTGCACACGGAGAGGCTGCAATTCCCCATTGAGCCTCTCATGGGGATGTCTCGCAATATGTCCACCCGTAGCCTCCCGTATGTTTCCGAGGGAAGTTATAAACACATAGATGTCTTCATCAAAATCCACAATCCCATAACAGATGACTGTCACAAAGTGTGACTATCAATTCATGTGAGTCATGCTACATGTGATGTGCCCCATGGTGAGTCGACATGTATGCATAGTAACAATACCTGCACAGGAGCTGTGCCCACACATTACAAACAACTACCACACCCAAAAAGCCTTGCTGCAATCCTTACCCAAAGGAGACTTCTCACCATGTCCGTGCATGTAACGCTGATTCAGCACATGTTGCATTACTCATGAGGAATAGCAGGAGCACAACGATGCCACGAGCAGACAGCATGAGCAAATACCTGGGGATGAGAGACACACAAGAAGTCAGGAAACACATAGTCATCCACATGCATGGTCATGTACTCTACATGAATAAGGTTGACACCATGCTAGTTGTCAATTGAGTGTGTCAGCTAAAATGTGTGGAATGACATCAGCACTCGAGTGACACATCAGCACACACCTCAAAGTCACTTCGCATACAGTCAGCTGGACACACACATTGCAACTCATGCCACACAAGGCTCCAAGCGTGCACACTCAGACCCAGGGACTCACCATTATGAGAAGAAGTTGCTTATGAGCCTACTCCGGATGTCCTCCGGAGAAGGTGATGGCCATGCTCCTCCTCCTCCTCACTTGCCTCGTGACCAAGGCCGTCATCCTCCACGGGTGGATGTTCCTGCTCATCGGGATCCAGGATGAGTGGCACATCTTTCTCCACTGCCATGTTGTGCAGCATGCAGCACACGAGGAAGATTTTGCAGACCTTCACCGGTGCATAGGGGAGGGACCCGCCGGTCTTGTGGAGGCACCGGAATCAGCTCTTCAGGAGGCCAAACGTCCTCTCAATCACTCGCCTGGTCTGCCCATGGGCGTTGTTGTAACGGTGATCTGCAGCTGTTCTCGGGTTGCGGAGAGGCGTCACCAACCATGGCATGTTGGGATAGCCAGAGTCCCCTACATGGAAACATCATGTAAAGAAGTGGGTCAGGAGATGCCGCACAGCAACACTTATAGAACACCATTTCAATGCAAAGTGGTGTGTATGATGAGGTCATACTTACATTGGGAAAAAAAGGTACACAGAGTGCCTTTTCCTCTATTTGTAAATAGAAAAGAGTGTCTTGCGCTATAACTATGTTACAAAAAGTAACATATTTCTGTTTGGAAAATTGCTTGTGAATGATAGGAGGTAAGAACCTATGTTTGTCTGCAAAGATGCTCAAAGAAGAATTATTGAAATGATTGAAGTCCTTCAATACGTAGAATGGGAAATATTATGAACCACTCAAAACTGGTTTTTTTGGAGGTCATATGATATCCTATGACAGAGAGATTCCAAAACTACATAGGTATAAACAGGGTGTTTTGAAAAACGTTTTAAAACTTTGTACCTTCTTGCAGATGTGCCCATTGTCCATAATAATACTTAGTTAAAGTTACCATCACGGTATTAGAAATAAAAAATGGTACACATTTTTTTCAGTTGTTTTTTGTAATGTAAATTGTGTTAAATTGCTTATTTTAGAATTAGGATGTGTGAAATAAAAGAAAAATTAGTTATAACATGTAATAATACATTTTTAACAACACAGCATAATTTAAACAAAATAATTTGTTTACCTTTTTTGCTGTTCTCAGAATATATTGAATTTCACTAAAAATAGTGATTTCAATCGTACTCATCACATAACAGCGGGCAAAAAAACAACAATCAAAAAGATTGTTTAAAAAAACCCAACATGCTATTCTCAGTAAAATACCAGAAAATACAAATCACACATATATAAAATGCTTCTTGCTAACAAAATTTTATAACTTCAATTTATAAAAACTGTAAATGTTTTCGCTTTCAAATATTCACAGAGTCAATGAGTAAGAAAAAGTCCATAATTCAATCATATACCTTTCCTTGAGGCCAAATTGTATTTTTGCACTATTTTTTTATGTAAATTGTCCAATGGTAATCCAAATAAATTATAATAATAAATTCCTCAGAGAGTGAATTATCTTCCTACAACTTTGGCTTTAAAAATATTGGGTAGGAATTTGGTAATTCACTAGGCAAACGTTGTTTGAAAACCAACTGGGCATCATTACAAAGTGTCCAGCCTTTGTCACATTTTAGATAGGCAGTGTAATGTCCAGATGTTGTGGAAGGACCATCATGGAAAATGATTGCAATTGCTACAAAAGTCCTTCCTGATATTGATAGTTGTGTTGCTACAAATTGCTTTATTAAAGTATCCAATTTTCTTCCATCAGCTGTACAACGTTGCATCATTAAAATTATATATTGTCCATATTTTTTTAAAATAATGTGAATAACATTTCTGATTTACATTGGCTACACTCCATGTTTTGATTTGCACCTTTAACTAATTTATAGAAAGACATTGATTTACAGTCCGGTAATGTTAAATATAGAAATCTTTCAGTGTCTACATTAGTGCTAGATGTATACATGCAATTTTCACAATGATGTTCCCATTTGTAACAAAGGCCAAAAATATTTTCTATTTCTACACCTTAATTTTCAAAAATGGTAAGCATATACATTAAAAATTCCTGAGCATCTTGTTGGATATTTTACGTAAATTGTGTAGAACCTGAACACACATCTAAAAGATTACGAACATCTGAAACAGTTTGTATTTTACCTGTATCTGTTCTCAATTTTTCATAAACAGAATGCAACAAGGAACAAAATCTTTTTTCCCGATTCTGCATAATTTGTTCTTGCAAACCTTCAAGATAAAAAACAACATTGGCCACTACATTAGCATAGCTGTTGACACCTGAGCTATTTTCAAACTGATAACCAACAATCTGTTCAATAGTGTGCTTTTTCTTTTTACTTGCAATCACAACATTATCTTGTTCTTTTCCCTTCTCTACACCTTCAGTACAGATATTCTCAAACCTTCTTTTTCGACCAACCACACGCTTTTCAAATACAGGATATCGACCTAAATTGGGAGCATACGCCCTTCTTAGCCTATTATACTGTTTTACACAGTTTGCATCTGCAGTAACCTTTGTGTCATCAAAATCCATCAAAAACAAACCAGATAATGTTCTGACTCACGACAAAGCAACATATGCCATACCCTCTTTAAATACAGTAGATCCAATGTTCACCAATGCACTGTCTACACTTAATCCTTGAGCTTTATGAATAGTCACTGCGTATGCCAGAGAAAATGGAAATTGTTTCCTACGAACATATAAATCTTTAACAAGCCAAAAATGAACTGAACAATGACCAATTTCTTTAACTTCTTCAATCTGATCAAATGTAATTTTTAAAAATTCAATTCCTTATTTTTTGTGATAATTAACAAAATCCACCACTTTACCCATTGCTCCATTAACTAAACCATTTTCTACATCCAAATTACGCCTTAAAATTACCCGACAGTTTACACATGCATATAGAGTCTTTTCTAAACCAGCCGTTTTAGATATCTTTTTTTCTAAAGAAGCCAATTTTGTTTTAAATTTTCCCGTCAAAATAATAGTGATTCCTTCATGCTCTATTTTATCGATGGCTTCCATTTTGATAATTTCTTCATTTTCCAGTTTCAATAGTTCTTCATTGAATATAGAACACTCGCGCAGTGTTGGCATTAAGCAGATCACTGATTTATTTTCTGCAATTTTCATGTATATTTTCTCAGGAACTACATTTTCAGTTGGAAACAAATTGGAAAGTAATCGACTCTGCAAAGCTTGTTTGCCATGTTCTGTGAGAAGTCAAATTCTTATATCTTGAAGAATACTTCCATATCCAGCATCATTTGCCTGTCGCATATTTTTCGTCAGTTCTTTGTATTCAAACTATGTCCAAATGTTCACGTTTCCAACACTACCAAGAGACTTTCTGGTATCTTCATGTGCAAGTGTTTTAAATACAGGTTGTCCTTTTACCGGAGTCAGTTGCAGTAGATCTCCAAAAACAATGACGTGTTTTCCTCCAAATAACACGTCATACTCTGTTTTAAGAATTTGCAACATTCTTAAATGCACAAAGGCAAGCATCAAGTTTGAGACCATGCTTACCTCATCAAGAATGAGAAGTTTCATTTTCTTCAGGATTCTTGAAACTTCACAACAAGCTTCTCCAGATAGCTTGTGGTATTCCAATTTGTTCTCATGCTTTACTGGTAGCATTAGTAAACGATGTAAAGTAATTCCTTTAATGTTATGTGCTGCCAACCCAGTTGGAGCAGTGACAACACAAGACAAATTCGACTCAGTTGTTTTCTGCAGATAACTTGTAATTACTTTAATTAGGAAACTTTTTCCTGTTCCAGCTTGACCACTCACATACATTCGGATAGGTTGAAATGATGTACATGAGCACTCTTTCTTTTCATGAAGTAATCCATGGTCAATCTGTTCTTTCACTTGCTGATATATTTGTTTCTGTTGAACATTTAGTTGTTATTTCAAGTTTCCTAACTGCATTACATCTTCTTGAGCTTGATGCATTGCTGTTTCCACCTCATTCATGGCAATTGCTGCTTCATTTTCAACAATTGTTTGTCCTAGTGGATCTTGACTCAGTGCAGCAGAACTTTGACTGTCTTGAGAACTGTCTCTAGCAATCTCAGCTGCAATTGTAGCTTCTTGATCAATTTCATCATTCATCATTTTCACATAATTTGCAAAAGCACTGCATTGTATGCTATCTTTACAAGCATTAAATGAATTTTGATATCTCTGAAAATATCCAAGTAATTCCAGTTCTGAACGCCATGGTTTGAACATTTGCAAAAGGGCTAAATAGTAAAATTCCCTTTTATCAGCATTGTCGCAACTCAGTTCCTGTGATTAATTAAATTTCCTTTCCTTTCTTTCACCAAACATCCTTTAGAACCAATCACTGCATATTTTCCATCATTGATGTTCTCTGTAGTATTCCGTTTAAAAGTGTAGTTTTGCAGCAATTCATAGAGACACATGTTGTCAAGATGATGACTTCTGTTTGGGTAATATGTGTCCTACATATTCGTTTTCAAAATATCTGTACTTTCTGGTTCTTTTTCTGCTTAATATTCAATTTCTTGAACAGATTTCAGTACCCGATTTCGCATTGCTCCAAGACCTAGACTCACCCAAATGATTCTTCTACTTTTGGAGTACAGACTTGCAGATGATAACCGATCTGAGCATTCATATGCTCCAATTTCACGATGCGATAACATCTTCAAACTGAAACTGTATAATTTCTTACTTAGAGTCTTCTCGTGAGAAATCTCTTCCCACATTTCTTTCAATTCCGTCTTTTCTGATTTAGTAATGTAGGACATTACATATCGAGCAACAGCAATGGAATTGTCCGCAACATACTGAATATCCATGTTAGCGTTCCCCATGGATAAAATAACTGGATTGTAGTCATTTATGTATTTTGACTCTTCGCTTCTTCTTAAGTTGTAGGTATTTTTCGGAGACTTTCTTTTGATGGTATGTCGCATAGCTGACATAAAACTGTTCACTCCTCCTTTGGATAATACAGGATGTGGAAATCCAAAATGACATTTGGTATAGAACTTATCCTTAGACTTGTACTTTCGTCGGCAGTTTTTTCCACATCTATGGCTTTGGAATCGTAAGACTTGTTGTTTTAAGTTTTTATCTTCTCTGCTATTAGGTACAGCACATGTGGCGTAATCTTCAATGAAAGACAAAACAGTATCATCTGAATCTGTTCCAAATTTGGGTGCGTCCTTGATCCATAACAACATATGTATATGAAGAGCACCTCTTGCTTGATACTCCTTTCTCCAAAAGAAATTTACAACTTTTCCAAGAGGAGGATTCTTTTTTATTGCAGATGAAAGACATCATAGCTTCAAATCTATGATTGAAATATCTGCATACATTAACAGGATCCAAAGAGCACAATTCTCCAGGTGTCTTGTATTCAATATTTTTTATATTGGAAATTGTCTCTCCAAGAAATTCAAGTAAATCATCCCAAGCATACTCAGCACAGCTTATTGTAACGAACCATGTAGGAGTTCCTAAGTTCCGTAGCATACATTTCAGTTCTCCATGACAACGGTACTATTATTCCTTTGTCCCACGCTGACATGCCATCAGATTAATCAACTGAGATTGTAAATGATCATCTCTCTGATGCACTTTATCCATAAAATCCTTTTCAGTTACATTTTGCAGATGCATTCCAGTTTTTAAAATGTGATTTACTGCATATGAAAGTCCAGACAAGTCATTTTCAAACAGAAGATGAAACATATAAGGGATACATTGTCGAAATCTTGGATCTTCTGCATATAATCTTGTTGTCCAATATTCAGATTCAGGAATCTGCACAGGACGTTCATCATATCGTCCACCTTTTCCTGTTGGAAACAACGAGCTTCCAAGCTCTCTTCCCATACACTCATGCAACTTCCTCTTGCTTTTTTCATTTGGAACAACTCAATCATCTTCCCCAACACCTCTCTGGAATGAAATGGATGTACACTGTAATGTTCATAGATTTCTTCACATCTGGACATGTCCACTTTTTCAATTCTTCCACTTAATGTTTCAGTATCTTCTGCTAAATCTATTTCTTCTTCTCCTACAAACACATTTCGTTAGTACTCATTATTTTTTATCAGATACAATGATGCCTTTTGCACTTTTCTAACATCCACTAACTGTTGCCAGATTTTCTTATTCTTAGTAGGAACACCATTAACTAGAATGACTAGTGGTTCATTTTCTCCATGGTCTACACCAATAGTTTCTATGTTTTTCTTTAAATCTAACGGTAAATACACAACTCTTCCTTTCAATCCTCTTTGTAAGTCTGATGGAGGCAATTTACCTGTTTTAGGCTCCATACGAACAATAGCCTGAAACGGGTGCACACATTGAATGAGAATAGACTCATAGGTATTTAAATCTATCAGCTCTGGAGGAATAGCAACCAACTCTAGATTATTATGAACAGCTCTAGCAGGCATTTTATTCTCATCTAATTTGTTATAACAATATTTGCAAATACGCTGCTCAGAACCCAAATCAAAACAATCCTATACCAACAAATAAGTTGCTAATTCCTACCACTTATCATTATTTTCTGTTTCACTTTTTAAATACAGATTGACACTCCTAGTCTGATTTTTATAGTGAGTTCGCCGAAAACAAATACAAGAAACATTTGGTCTTTCACCTGAAATTACCTTAAACTTTGTGATTTGATCTTCAAAATGTTTGTAATCATGGGTTATACATTGTCTTCAACATTTTGTTCTACCAATGTGTCAGTTTCTGCATTCTCTTGCTGAGGACCAAAGTAATAAAACTCAATATCATCACAAACCTTCTTCACATCTGATACTGACCCACGCAAAAGAGCACTGTTCAACTCATTTAAATTTAGTGCTGGACTTTTTGCATAGTACAATCTTCTCACTAATTTCGCATTTGAATATGATGTACTGCCAACATCTTGAAATGGTGAAAAACACTTTGACAAACTTTCCTAGAAAGACAAGCCAGAGAATGACCTTGCAAACCAGTATTTTTTCTCACTCTGCAAGAGTCTAGTCCTTGCAACACCTTAATCTTTTGTTTAATACTTTTTTTACTATATGCTCGTAAGAAACTACATAATTTATCAAAAGATTCTTGTTGTACACTGCAAATACTACTGCAATCCAAGTATACACAGGGTGTTTAGGACGTCTCCCTAGAACTTCATCAGCTATCACTTCTTCTGCATTTCTTTCAACCATTTTCTCTTTGTCAATTGGACAACCATTTCTAACCTCATAACCTCTACACTGGTGTCAACTGCATGCAATAAATTATTGCTCTGTAAATAACTCTCTTCATTAAAGAAAGGCTCTGAACTTGAACTGTGTTTCCATTCTCCCAAAAAAATCACCAAAATTTGTTCTGTTAATTACTCTTTTCCTCCTACTTTTGGCCTTCATTAAATGGATTGGTTTATCTAGTGATCGAATTCTGTTTAATACTAAAATGAATAGTTTCCTTTTTACTTCATCCTTTTCAACAATGGTTTCAATATGCTTCTTCTTTTTATAAAATAGAGCTCTCTTTTTATATTTCTTCACATCTTTCAGCAAATTATGTACTACTCTCATGTAAAATATTTTTTTATACTGATTTTGCCATCTTTTACCATACTTCGTCTCCTTTGACTGTCCATTTGCTTTTTTGCTTTTCCTATTATTCTTTTTTTTTTCTATTTGAAACATTCTCAGAGGTTTCAGCATTCTGTACATTCTGGTGCCAATTACGATCCGGTAAAAACCGGGTACGAACCGTCGGACGGAGCATAATCTCCGTCCGACGCGTACCCGGTCGTGTAAATATACAAACATGGAATTACGATTCGGACGGAAACACCTTTTCCGTACGAATCGTACAAAACACCGACCGACTAAAATAAACGAACAAATGCGATCCGGGAAAGCGCCGACCTGACGTCGGGACGCACGCGGCCTGCCATTCACGAACCAGGAATTACGATTCGCACCGACGTCATCCCGCACGGTGAATATTTTCCGGCTGCCAAAAACTGCCGGGAAATCAGGACGACGCGAACAAGGAGGACCTGTACGCGACGGACAGACAGGACGACGCGAACAAGGAGTACCAGTACGCGACGGACAGACAGGACAACGCGAACAAGGAGTACCAGTACGCGACGGACAGACAGGACGACGCGAACAAGGAGTACCCGTACGCGACGGACAGACATGGACCCGAACCTACGTGTCATCCCGGCCCTCATAGCAGTCGACCTCCTCTACAGGTTACGACGCAGACGCCGCAGAAGGTCAGAACAACTAAGGGAGGGGGGAAAGGGGGGGAAAGGGGGGGCGGCAGGACCAGGGGCAGGCCACAAAACCCCCACCATAGTCACACAGCACACATGCCCTGGACATACCTGACTCCCAGGCCCTGGTCACTACGAGGGGGTGGGGCCGTGTCCAGCCAAGCCAGCGACCGCCACAACGGAAGTCCTTGACGACGCGAACCTGCAACACAACCAGACAGGTACGTCCCGTACCCACGCCTTAAGAGCGTGGGTACGAGTCGTACCACGCCCACACCTACGTCACCCCAACAATGGCGGGACGGCTCGTACCCACGTGGCAAAGGCCTGGGTACGGCCCGCACAAGCATCACATAGCGTGGGGACGGATATGTACGGACCGTACCCCCACCCAGTATGCATGGAGCGGACCCCAAAACCCCAACAGTGCAAGTACGACACGTACCCCCACCCGCGGACGTATGGAGCGTACCCCCCACCCCAACAGTGTAAGTACGACATATACCCTCAACCGCGGACGTATGGAGCATACCCCCACCCCAACAGTGTAAGTACGACCCGTGGCCTCACCCGCGGACGAATGGAGTGTACCCCCACCCCAACAGTGTAAGTACGACACGTACCCTCACCTCGAATGCATGGAGCGTACCCCCCACCCCAACAGTGTAAGTACGACCCGTACCCCCACCCGCGGACGTATGGAGCGTACCCCCCACCCCAACAGTGTAAGTACGACACTTACCCCCACCCGCGGACGTATGGAGCGTACCCCCACCCCAACAGTGTAAGTACGACACATACCCTCACCCGCGGACGCATGGAGCGTACCCCCACCCCAACAGTGTAAGTACGACACGTACCCTCACCCGCGGATGTATGGAGCGTACCAACACCCCAACAGTGTAAGTATGACCCGTGGCCTCACCCGCGGACATATCGAGCGTACCCCCGACCCCAACAGTGTAAGTACGACACGTACCCTCACCCGCGGACGCATGGAGCATACCCCCACCCCAACAGTGTAAGTACAACACATACCCTCACCCGCGGACGTATGGAGCGTACCAACACCCCAACAGTGTAAGTACGACCCGTGGCCTCACCCGCGGACATGTCGAGCGTACCCCCCACCCCAACAGTGTAAGTACGGCACATAACCTCACCCGCGGACGCATGGAGCGTACCCCCACCCCAACAGTGTAAGTACGACACGTACCCTCACCTCGAATGCATGGAGCGTACCCCCACCCCAACAGTGTAAGTACGACACGTACCCTCACCTCGAATGCATGGAGCGTACCCCCACCCCAACAGTGTAAGTACGACACGTACCCTCACCTCGAATGCATGGAGCGTACCCACATCCGTGTATGTAATGAGCGTACATGTTGTGAAATAGGAGAGGTGTGTGCAGAGTCCTCCCAGCAGTGCCCAGAGACAGGAGGGGTGGGTGCCTATCACTCCCAGCAGTGCCCAGACATAGGAGGGGTGGGTGCAGAGTCCTCCCAGCAGTGCCCAGACACAGGAGGGGTGGGTGTAGAGTCCTCCCAGCAGTGCCCAGACGCAGGAGGGGTGGGGGCCTATCACTCCCAGCAGTGCCCAGATGCAGGAGGGGTGGGTGCAGAGTCCTCCCAGCAGTGCCCTGAGACAGGAGGGGTGGGTGCAGAGTCCTCCCAGCAGTGCCCAGAGACAGGAGGGGTGGGTGCCTATCACTCCCAGCAGTGCCCTGAGACAGGAGGGGTGGGTGCAGAGTCCACCCAGCAGTGCCCTGAGACAGGAGGGGTGGGTGCAGAGACCTCCCAGCAGTGCCCAGAGACAGGAGGGGTGGGTGCCTATCACTCCCAGCAGTGCCCTGAGACAGGAGGGGTGGGTGCAGAGTCCTCCCAGCAGTGCCCAGAGACAGGAGGGGTGGTTGCAGAGTCCTCCCAGCAGTGCCCTGAGACAGGAGGGGTGGGTGCCCATCACTCCCAGCAGTGCCCTGAGACAGGAGGGGTGGGTGCCTAACACTCCCAGCAGTGCCCAGACATGAGAGGGGTGTGTGCAGAGTCCTCCCAGCAGTGCCCAGACACAGGAGGGGTGGGTGCAGAGTCCTCCCAGCAGTGCCCTGAGACAGGAGGGGTGGGTGCAGAGTCCTCCCAGCAGTGCCCTGAGACAGGAGGGGTGGGTGCCTATCACTCCCAGCAGTGCCCTGAGACAGGAGGGGTGGGCGCCTATCACTCCCAGCAGTGCCCTGAGACAGGAGGGGTGGGTGCAGAGTCCTCCCAGCAGTGCCCAGAGACAGGAGGGGTGGGTGCAGAGTCCTCCCAGCAGTGCCCAGAGACAGGAGGGGTGGGTGCAGAGTCCTGCCAGCAGTGCCCTGAGACAGGAGGGGTGGGTGCAGAGTCCTCCCAGCAGTGCCCAGAGACAGGAGGGGTGGGTGCCTATCACTCCCAGCAGTGCCCTGAGACAGGAGGGGTGGGTGCAGAGTCCTCCCAGCAGTGCCCTGAGACAGGAGGGGTGGGTGCAGAGTCCTCCCAGCAGTGCCCTGAGACAGGAGGGGTGGGTGCCTATCACTCCCAGCAGTGCCCTGAGACAGGAGGGGTGTTTGCCTAACACTCCCAGCAGTGCCCAGACATGAGAGGGGTGTGTGCAGAGTCCTCCCAGCAGTGCCCAGAGACAGGAGGGGTGGGTGCAGAGTCCTCCCAGCAGTGCCCAGACACAGGAGGGGTGGGTGTAGAGTCCTCCCAGCAGTGCCCAGACGCAGGAGGGATGGGGGCCTATCACTCCCAGCAGTGCCCAGACGCAGGAGGGGTGGGTGCAGAGTCCTCCCAGCAGTGCCCTGAGACAGGAGGGGTGGGTGCAGAGTCCTCCCAGCAGTGCCCAGAGACAGGAGGGGTGGGTGCCTATCACTCCCAGCAGTGCCCTGAGACAGGAGGGGTGGGTGCAGAGTCCACCCAGCAGTGCCCTGAGACAGGAGGGGTGGGTGCAGAGACCTCCCAGCAGTGCCCAGAGACAGGAGGGGTGGGTGCCTATCACTCCCAGCAGTGCCCTGAGACAGGAGGGGTGGGTGCAGAGTCCTCCCAGCAGTGCCCAGAGACAGGAGGGGTGGTTGCAGAGTCCTCCCAGCAGTGCCCTGAGACAGGAGGGGTGGGTGCCCATCACTCCCAGCAGTGCCCTGAGACAGGAGGGGTGGGTGCCTAACACTCCCAGCAGTGCCCAGACATGAGAGGGGTGTGTGCAGAGTCCTCCCAGCAGTGCCCAGACACAGGAGGGGTGGGTGCAGAGTCCTCCCAGCAGTGCCCTGAGACAGGAGGGGTGGGTGCAGAGTCCTCCCAGCAGTGCCCTGAGACAGGAGGGGTGGGTGCCTATCACTCCCAGCAGTGCCCTGAGACAGGAGGGGTGGGCGCCTATCACTCCCAGCAGTGCCCTGAGACAGGAGGGGTGGGTGCAGAGTCCTCCCAGCAGTACCCAGAGACAAGAGGGGTGGGTGCAGAGTCCTCCCAGCAGTGCCCAGACACAGGAGGGGTGGGTGCAGAGTCCTCCCAGCAGTGCCCTGAGACAGGAGGGGTGGGTGCAGAGTCCTCCCAGCAGTGCCCAGAGACAGGAGGGGTGGGTGCCTATCACTCCCAGCAGTGCCCTGAGACAGGAGGGGTGGGTGCAGAGTCCTCCCAGCAGTGCCCTGAGACAGGAGGGGTGGGTGCAGAGTCCTCCCAGCAGTGCCCTGAGACAGGAGGGGTGGGTGCCTATCACTCCCAGCAGTGCCCTGAGACAGGAGGGGTGGGTGCCTAACACTCCCAGCAGTGCCCAGACATGAGAGGGGTGTGTGCAGAGTCCTCCCAGCAGTGCCCAGAGACAGGAGGGGTGGGTGCAGAGTCCTCCCAGCAGTGCCCTGAGACAGGAGGGGTGGGTGCAGAGTCCTCCCAGCAGTGCCCAGAGACAGGAGGGGTGGGTGCCCATCACTCCCAGCTGTGCCCATGGAACGCAAAGGGTGGAGTAGCCACAGATACCATGCCCACAAATGTCAGTCAGGTGCACAAAGACCCTGCAGTACATGTACCACATGTGTACGAGGCTGGGAGTATACGCATGCATAGGGCCAAAAAGAAAACATGTCCACATGAAGTCATGTCAATAGTCCACACACACAAGTACAATGACTACCAAGGATGCCACGAATGATGCAGGTGGAGAATGGCTCAGCATGCATGTGCAAAGGTGAAGGACTACGTCACACACCCAGCTAATGTACACACATCTCTGCGCTAAAGTCAGGGGACACCCTGCAGGGAAGAATTCAGGGTACACAGAGGAAGGAATACACCTTGGGACAATTGCAACATGCAGCAACTGCTAACATGAATGGAGAAAGCTAGCTAACACCGTGTGATGGCACACAGATCCCAGGGTCCCCCCTATGAGCAGCACACTACTACATTTCCCACACACCCAACACATGACCAACACCCACAACCAAGTAGCAGCCCCACCAACAGCAATGCCAGCAAAGCAGGAGTGCTACAAGGGAAAAAAATAAATAGCTTTATTCAGCATGAGCAAAAAACTGGTATGAAGTAAGTCCAATATTTACAAAGCCCATAGGGCAGTCCAGGAGTCACAGCTGGATGGGGGACACAGTGGGATGCGTGTCCCCTAGCTTGCCTGCACAGTTACAAGCCGTTGTCTTCCACAGGGGTGAGGGCATCATGTTGGGGGGAAGGAACAGGCACCGCAGGGACAGGAGGGCGAAGGGTAGGCGACGTGGGTGCAGGGATGGAGGACTCCACCACAGGGGGTGGGACAGGGCCAAAGGTGGATTCTAGGAGCGCGCTGCACACCTCAGCAAGGTCCTCCAGGGACTCCCCTGCACCCGAAGGAACCACAGGCCCCAAGGAGGGGGGGGAGTTAAGGGGAAGAAGAGAGTACCTGCCGCGAATAAATCACACGAAGGCCCTAGAGGAGGGTCCAAATATTTCAAAAACAACCAAAGGCAAACCAGAAAAGGTTGAACAATTAGAGTCTAGAGGAAGGAACGTATTTTTAGAAAAGATCTTTTTTATTTAATTTATAGTGATGATTATTATAAATAAGACATTAATTTTCAGTGCATATGATGAAAGGTTAGACACACTAAATCAGAGAGGGTGGTCAGACAAACTTCAAAATAATACAATTTCAATACAAATAATAACTAATGGTCCCAAGGGTGCTCCTTCAGACAAGACACACATTCATACCAACAATCGCATATGGAAACATATAATGACAATACAATTTTATAAAAACATATAGCAATGTGCAATAATTAATTCGCAACAAGATTCTAGAACAATTAAAGGACTGAACTCAGTCCAGGCGGCTAAAAAGGCATACAACAAAATTCCACGTTGGTAATGGCCGGGGGTGTAATAACACAATGCCAACGCGCGTTTCGGTGATCAAGCCCCCACAGGGGCTGCACCTTCTTCAGGGCGAAGGAGAACACAGATGGAGGGACAGGTACACCATTATGGACAGAAGGCGTCAAAGCGCTGCTCACTTAGTTCGGCGTTCTTCGTAACGAGAAACAGAACCACGCGTAGGTTCTCAGGAGGGATAGGAAACCGCCCCCGACGATGGTAATCGTTATCACAAAAAGAGGCAGGTTTGTAGAGGAGTGTGCGCCTCGCTGGATCCAAAGCCCATAATCAGGTCATCTCTTGTTGTGGACAAAAGTCCTTTTTTTTGGAGAGACAGCGAATAAATCAAACGCCTCACACTCGGGTATATATATGCGCGGTTTTTTTTAAAAAGAGGACAGTGCTCGGGGATGTTCCATATTAGGTATCCATAGATCGGCAATCGGGAGGCTTCACACGCAGATCTCTGCGGAGTCGATAGCAATCAGCGACTTCCGGGAGGGGGGGGTCAGAGGGATGGGTCGCAGCGCCACTGGGGGAGGGTGTGGACAGGGGGGGGACTCAAGCACCCTGACCGTGGACTTCCTTGACCGCTTGCGGGGTGGTGTCACTGTGGGGCTCAGGGACAGAGCGGCCATGAAGGAGTCTTTGGGGGAGATCTGGCCAGGAGAGCTGAGGGGAGGGGATTTGGAGGGAGTGGATTTGGTGGAATGCGGACTCCCAATCTGGCTGCGTGTCACACGTTTGCCCCCGACCCAGTGGGTGTGCCTAATTCACCCTGTGTGTGCGTGTCAGGAGGTGTGCGGCGGACCTTCCCTGCTGGTGTGGTGCCTGTGTCTGTTGTGGTGGGTGCATGCTTACGTCTGGGTGTATGTGGGACAGGCATGGGAGTGGGAAGTGTGGAAGGGGCAGGGGTAGGGGGTGGGACGTAGCGCTGCAGGCGACCCACTGCTGCAGTCAGTGTCGAGTCTATCGACCTCAGCAAGTTGCGGAGGTCAGCCTGCGATGAATGAATGCCCTCCAAGTATGCCTCCATGTTGTTGAGGACCTGGCTGTGGCCATGGAGGACATTAAGGATCGCAGTCTGACCAATCTGCAACTGCCGCTGGATGTCCACAGACTCAGCATTGGCGGCCGCAGTGGAGACAGGGGCAGGGGGTGCGGTGCCTGGCAGGAAGGAGACATGTGGTGACCGGGCACGTTGGGAAGGGACACGAGCACGTGGGAGGCGGCTGATGCCAATGGAGGGGGCGGTGCGAGATGTAGGGCTGCTGTCAGATGGTGGTGCAGCCACCGCCCACTCAGAGAGATCATCCTCGGACCCGTCAGCTTCATACTCTGTTGTGCCAGTCGACAGGTCCCCGGGTTCACTCTCCTCCGCCTCAGTCCCACTCGAAGTGCCAGCCCCGATGTCACTGCTGGCACTGGTGCTCGGTCCCTCCGCGCCATCTGTGTCCATGTTTCCCTCTGTGTCCCCCGACGATGCTGTGGGCAGGGTGAAGAGACAGAAATTAATCATACACCTGTATACATATGTCACATGAGTCAAATCTACTTAGGTCACAGTGCATAGCCTGAAACAAAGGAAGAGTTACAATTACAAAACAAGGTACATATGTAGGCCCTGCAAGACACAGTTGTGTGACCCACCATGCCATGGAAAAACTATGGAGAGCATGACACAATAGCAAATGAGATGACATGGAATTTTGACTGAGGAGCAAGGCTCTGGGGACAATCCAGCACAGCATCTGCACCACACAGCGTGGCAGGAAATTGGGATGAGCAGGGACCATATCCAGGAACTAGAGGCACATGCAGCATAGGTAATACTGATAACATGCCCACCCTGACTGGCACACTGCACCTTGAGTGTATGTCCAGACAAACATCACACACTGGCCAGTCCTAGCAAGGAGATTACAGGTCTTGACATGTAGGCCATGCCCGCACCACCCACCCCCTACATGAGACAAATCTGTGGAGACACAGGAAGCACTTACATCTCTTAGTCTGGGTGAAATACACATGGGATGCAATAATTCAAGTTTGCACACCAAATACCCAAGGTGCGCATGTCCAAATAATCATGTACAAATGGCCATCATCAGATGATTGCAACAAGACACACAGGCAATGGCCACCGTGAGTATGTACTTGGAAAATCAGGTCAGGCAGGACAGTGAACACTTGTAATACATCTCACGTCAATACACATGGTGCCAGGGGACAATGGCACAGAGCACAACCTATGCTGTAGACACAGAGATTGTCGACATTCTCGGATTACACACATCATACCTAGGAAAATATGCCCCTGGGGACAGTAGTGGCCACACAACTCCATGCTCCTGAATGGGAATGACTGCAACACACGCTAACATTCCTGCACTATGCGTAACGCACACTCATGCACATCATGTCACAGGCCACCACATGGGACATGCCTGCTGGAAGGCCTGGCACTCGAGAGACTAACTCCCATGTCTGGACTCAGCATTAGTGCCAACTGACATGGAACCCACAAGTACAGAACTGGACAGGGCACAGGCAAGGTCACAAAACCTGTTACACACCACCCCCACACATGATGCTGCAGCCATTGTACACTTGTAGAAGGTGTCAGGCTACATAACCTTGTGATGGAGTGACTACACACAGACCAGGGAACACATTGCAAGGAGGGGAAGGGAGGCAGGAGAGCACTGCAATACTGTGGGGAACAGGATCTGCACAGCACCATAAACCCTGGAAGTGTATCCATGGAACAGTGCACTTACAAATGCTGGTGAAACACAACAAACACACACATGTACCTACCCCCTTCCGGCTGCTGCATGTCCTGTAGATGCCTGTCCAAGTCTGGAAAGACCACCGCCAGCACACGTTTCTGGATGTGGGAGAGACGGCGGCGCCCGCGGTTCTTATGGCTCTCAGGTGAGTCCCCCAGCAGGACCCGTGCGATCCTCCGCGTCCAGCACCGGATATCCTGCCAGCGTTTCCTCACCTGGGACAGGTGCCGCCTCCGACCATACGCACTCCTCACGGCGCTGACGGCGTCCAGCCATATCTGCTCCTTGGCAGAGGCGTCTACCTGTGAGGATGAACAAGTGACACTACATCAATACACCTGGAACATGTCACAGGGACACAGATTAGAACACATTTGCTCTTTACAACAAGGCATAGTGTGCATCCAACGCATTGCAACTTTGTCATAGGGACATGATCCTCTGGGGGAAGGCCAAAAGCAGTACGTGCCATTGAAAGGACACAGGTGGAATGAGGGCAACTACACAATCAATGAGCCAGGCTCACACTGTGCATCACACCCACCCCTCCTGTCTCTGGGCACTGCTGGGAGGACTCTGCACCCACCCCTCCTGTCTCTGGGCACTGCTGGGAGGACTCTGCACCCACCCCTCCTGTCTCTGGGCACTGCTGGGAGGACTCTGCACACACCCCTCCTGTCTCAGGGCACTGCTGGGAGTGATAGGCCCCCACCCCTCCTGTCTCAGGGCACTGCTGGGAGTGATAGGAACCCACCCCTCCTGTCTCAGGGCACTGCTGGGAGTGATAGGCACCCACCCCTCCTGTCTCAGGGCACTGCTGGGAGGACTCTGCACACACCCCTCCTGTCTCAGGGCACTGCTGGGAGGACTCTGCACCCACCCCTCCTGTCTCTGGGCACTGCTGGGAGGACTCTGCACCCACCCCTCCTGTCTCAGGGCACTGCTGGGAGGACTCTGCACACACCCCTCCTGTCTCAGGGCACTGCTGGGAGGCCTCTGCACCCACCCCTCCTGTCTCAGGGCACTGCTGGGAGTGATAGGCCCCCACCCCTCCTGTCTCAGGGCACTGCTGGGAGTGATAGGAACCCACCCCTCCTGTCTCAGGGCACTGCTGGGAGTGATAGGCACCCACCCCTCCTGTCTCAGGGCACTGCTGGGAGGACTCTGCACCCACCCCTCCTGTCTCTGGGCACTGCTGGGAGTGATAGGAACCCACCCCTCCTGTCTCAGGGCACTGCTGGGAGTGATAGGAACCCACCCCTCCTGTCTCAGGGCCCTGCTGGGAGGACTCTGCACCCACCCCTCCTGTTTCAGGGCACTTCTGGGAGTGATAGGAACCCACCCCTCCTGTCTCAGGGCACTGCTGGGAGTGATAGGAACCCACCCCTCCTGTCTCAGGGCACTGCTGGGAGACATCAGGCCTTCCCCCCCCTGGGACCCCCCCTACAGTGCATAGCATGTGTGTCACACCTGGACACAATGGCAGAAGTCACAGTCACAAAAAAGGGACACAGTCTGTGCCAGTGGACACTGCACTCACCTGATAACCGGGTCGCCCATACAGCATGGGGTACCGTGAGAGGATCACATCCACCAAAGCCATGTTCTCCTCCAGGGTGAATGGCTGTGACCTCTCCACAGCCCTTGACATGGTTCCAGGGAATCAGTAGCAGCAGCTGGGTCGTGGAATACAGAGATGTGCAGGCAAGTGCTCCCTCATGGGACCTGGCTGCCTTATATCTGCCTTGCTGGCCCATCTCATGCACAGGAGTACAGAGTGATTGGTCACTCACATTTGCATCCTATGTTTCCTCCAATCCCTTCAAACCTAGCAGTCTGTGGGTTCTCAATCTGTTTTTTTCTCCTGCATGATGTCAGCCCCACAAACACATTGCAACAAAGTAGATTCATTCCAACTGACTTCTGCTGTGCACCTTCCTGAACAAATTCAAAATTTGAACTTGGTCTCCATGACAACCAGCATGCATGTAGGCCTAAATACTTGTCCCTCATGTGTCCCCTATGTAATTTTGAGCTTCACACACAAGTACGGTGCGTTCCGGGGCCCTAGGGCACCCCAAATGCATGTCAACGGCCCGTACACGCGTGCCTACATTCACTATCACTATGGGTGTCCTCGCGTATGCGTACTCGTAGTGGTACGGCCCGTACACACGCCTGTACGCTCACTGTCACTACGTGTACGCATACGCGAGGACACCCATAGTGATAGGGAGCGTACAGGCGTGTGTACGGCCCGTACCACTACGAGTACGCATACGCGAGGACACCCATTGTGATAGGGAGCGTACAGGCGTGTGTACAGCCCTACCACTATGGGTGTTCTTGCGTATGCGTACTCGTAGTGGTACGGACCGTACACATGCCTGTACGCTCACTATCACTACGTGTACGCATACGCGAGGACACCCATAGTGATAGGGAGCGTACAGGCGTGTGTACCGCCCGTACCACTACGAGTACGCATACGCGAGGACAGCCATAATGATAGGGAGCGTACAGGCGTGTGTACGGCCCTACCACTATGGGTGTTCTTGCGTATGCGTACTCGTAGTGGTACGGACCGTACACATGCCTGTACGCTCACTATCACTACATGTACGCATACGCGAGGACACCCATAGTGATAGGGAGCGTACAGGCGTGTGTACGGCCCTACCACTATGGGTGTTCTTGCGTATGCGTACTCGTAGTGGTACGGACCGTACACATGCCTGTACGCTCGCCATCACGATGGGTACACATACGGCAGCACTCCCATAGTGATATGGGAACGTACACAGGCCCTCTTAGCAGCAGTACGGCGGTTTTCACACATCACAGTGGTGACAGGCAGCACACAGGAAGGAATAGGGCGGACATACTTGTCCATGGATGGACATCAAGGCATTGTCTGTGCATTACTACATGTGTGGGGCACAGGTGTGACAGGCTGTGATGTGGAACATTACTCCTGAGTCGAGAAGGCACCAGATGTATGATGAGATGTGTACAGATGTAATGTGTGACGGTGCAATGTGTGCCAGGCATGCCCTTGACTCCTTTGACATGTGTGCATGTCGTGCTGCACACTTGGGATGAGCGTCACTGGCATGGCACCGACACCAACACACGGAAGTGTCCCCTGATGCCCGGTACAGGGGTTACCACAACTGACTTGTCACTACCCACGGTGCATGATGTGACTATGTCATGTATGTGTGGGGGCTTCCCATTAGGTTGATGTTGGAGCACCATCAAAAGCTGCAGCTGTTGCAGCAACCAACATGTGTCTGTGTGTAGATTGACATTGCACACTGTTCCGCACACCATGCCACATGTGGTATCGGATGTGAGGTGCGCATGTATGCATGGGACACGGAGTAGCGTGACAAGGACATGTCTGCATCCTCTCAATGAATGTGTGGTGAGTCATGGCATGTGCACCTTCATGGCAAGGTGTGTGGGCTGTCCTAGTGTAATGTCATGTGACCTGTGGCTCTAGTGTTCCGCTACCAGTCTCTGCAATCGGCATCCTACTTCTGCTGATGTGTGGGTGTATGTCACTCCTGTCTTGTGTCTGGCTGTTCACTTGCACTGGGACACAGCTAATCCCATGGCATGGCATGGGGAGGTTCTCAATCTCCGTGTGTAGCTGGGTCTTGGTAGGAGTGTCACCTGGCAGCCATACGTGTCCAGGGCATGTAGCACATACCTGACTCCCTATGTAGCATATGTGTATTAACAGATTAACATGTGCTCAGTGCATATAAATTGTTGTCGTAGTGCACTCACTCTTCCTTGTCACTTCCAAATTACTGCAGAGCGCCGCCTCTTGCCCGACCAATTCCGGACTTGGCTGCCATGCGGGAGAATGACAGTATCCGGTGCTACCGCTTCCCCCAACCGTTGATTCTGGAGTTGACGGCGAGACTGGCACCACACCTGCAACCGCAGCACAGGTATCCTACGGCACTGACACCCCAGCTGAAGGTAATGGCAGCCCTACATTTTCTTGCCACGGGTACCTTTAAATATACCATAGCTCATGTTGGTGGCATGTCCCAGAGCATGTTCTGCCATGTGCTGCATGATTTCTTAGAGGCCATGTTGATTCACCTGGATGACTTCATCAAGTTCCCAACCCCTGAACAGTTGACTGGGGTCAAGCATGGATTCTATGCCCTGGGAGGGATGCCCCATGTCATTGGGTCCATAGATGGGACACATGTAGCTTTGGTACCACCACACGCACGGGAGGTAGCGTACCGCAATCGGAAGCACTACCACTCCATCAATGCCCTTGTGGTGTGTCTGTCCAACATGGTGATTTCACATGTCTGTGCTCGTTTTCCAGGATCAGCACACGTTGCCTACATCATGAGGCGTAGCAGGGTGCCTGAAATGATGATGCAGCTGCGCAACGAACGAGCATGTGTTGTTGGTGGGTACAGTCTGTCTGTCCTGTATTTTGCATAGCCTACCAGCACGACCGCTTCACCAGTTCTAACGATGTCCATGTGCTTCCCATGTAGGGGACGCTGGCTATCCCAACATGCCATGGCTGCTCACACCTCTGCAACCCCATCACGCCGGCCCAGCTCCGCTACAACACCGCCCATGGCCGGACAAGGCGAGTGATAGAGAGGACGTTTGGCCTGCTGAAGAGCCGATTTCGGTGCCTCCACAAGACCGGCGGCGCGCTCCCATATGCCCCTGCGAAGGTCTGCAAAATCTTCATGGTCTGCTGCATGCTGCACAACATGGCAGTTGAGAAAGCTGTGCCACTCATCCTGGATCAACATGACGAGGACCATCCACCCGTGGAGGACGAAGGGCTTGGCAATGGGGCTAGTGATGTGGAGGATGTGGAGCCGCAAGAGGACATCCGGACTCGGCTCATACGCGACTTCTTTGCTTAGTGGTGAGTACCAGTGTCTGAGTGTGCACGCATTGGTCCCCGTGTGGCATGTGTTGTGATGTGTGTCTCCACCTGCATGTATGGCACGTGAGTCAGAGGTGTGTGTGGGTGTGTCACTGGAGTGATGGTGCCAGTGATGGTTGTATTTCCCCAGTCATAATTGTGAACTAGCATGTTGTCATCCATACATGTGTCGAGTACATGCACATGCAAGTGGCTGTGCTTTTTGTGGCTGACTTCTTGTGTGTCTCTCATCCCCAGGTATTTGCGCATGCCGTCTGCTGCTTGCATTGTTGTGGCACTGCTATTCCTCATGGACACGTCATCGTGTGCTGACTCAGCGTTACACGCACGGACAAGTTTGAAAGTCTCCTTAGGGTAAGGGATGCATCAGGGGTGTATTGGGTGTGGCAGTTGTTCACGATGTATGCACACTGCCCCTGTCGATGTTTGGTTCCTCTGCAGCCATGTAGCATCACCATGGGACACGACATGCAGCTGTGTACACCTGAATAGATGGTCTGACTGGTTGACAGTCATCAGTGATGGGATAGTGGATTGTGATGATGGCATCAATGTGTGTAACACTGCCCTCGGACACATACGGTTTGCATTGGCTTGACATGGTGTGGGACTTCTACATCAGCGGATCAATGGTGTATGGCTGTCTCTCCGTGAGCAGCTGTGGGTGTTTAGCTGTTGGCCGACAATTGTGTGCCAGTTCCATGGCTATCACGCATTTGTGCTGCAGAAGGGGGGTACCAGTGTTGGACCCACATGTTACTCCACATGAAGTGTTCATGTGTACTTCAAGTTGCCTCTGCAATCCCGAACACATGACTAATAAAGGTGTCCCTATGCCTCCAAGGTGCCTCTTCTCAGTCAATGCTGGTGTGTTGCCACGGTGCATCCAGCATGTCTGGCATGGTTGTCCCTGATAGTGGCTATGTGTCTATGTGTCGAGTAGCAAGATGCAAGCTGTGTGTGTGGGCTGAGACTGTGTATTATGCATGATGTCCATGACTGTGTGGGTATTGTGACATGTGCCATCCCCATGCATCCAACGTTGGCCAGGCCCCCATTCTCTGCATCCACCGGACTCAAGCTTGCAGGACATGGTTCTGCCACCTGTCTACACATACCTGGGTGCCCCCCAGGACACTGGACTGGATCCCTGACCTCTGCGCATGACTGTTGCTGTACTCAATGTGTCTGTCAGCACGGTTGTGCGGCCACCCCCTCAGCTGGTTGGGCCCATCACGGGTGTGTATGGTGCTCCATGTCTGTCTTGCCTAATACACTGTGGCCTGTGTGTCCTGTGCCAGACTCAGGCCCCAGGGTGTGGATGGTTGAAGTCAAAAGAGAACTCAGGCATGTTTAGACTTTACTAGACACATGTAAGGTAATAATGCAACCAGCAGGCATCTTCTCTTCATGGTGTGAATTTTTATTTTTGTAGGGGGGGGGGTATGACGTGAGGGGCTTCCCGGGAGTTTGGTGTCTTTGCCATTGGAAATCCTCAGAGTCCATGCCACAGTCTTTGTCCACATTGGTCAGACAGTGACCAGCAAGGCCATGTGGCAGAGAATGTCTCTTGATGCTGTGATGCTGTTGCTCCAGTGGGCCAGGTGCCAGGCCAGGTGTCCTGGGAGATGGTGATGTAGCGCCGACCCTCACGGTCCTTTCCGTGGACGACCCGGCCTCCTGCGGGGACCCTCAGAAGCAGGCCTTGATGATGTTTGGGATGCTCCATTGGATGTTTCCTCCTCCTTCTGATCCCTCCCTGTGGCTGGTGATGTTCTACGCCTTCTGGCACAGGGAGGGTTGCCCATGTTGTCGGCCATCCGACGGAGTGTATCGTGAATCCCCTGGAACACCGTCACTTGCTCAGCCTGTCTGTCCTCCATCCTCCGTTGGTGTTGCAGTAGACAGGCATGTTGCTGGGCCTGCTGGGTCTTGATCCCCTCGAGGACGGACACAACCTGGGCCATGCCCGTGGTGTCCTGCCGGTATGAGTCCAGGATGTTACGGACATGGGAATATACCGGATCCCCAGCCAACTGGTCAGGCTGGCGCCTCCGCCGTCCTCCACTCCCACCACCCCTGCCCACTTGCACCTGGCCTGCCCTTCTGGGCACATCGGGTCTCCGGGACCCCTGAGGGGTGGCATTGGCGTTGTCGCCTGCCTCCTCCTGGGTGCCCGGGACACCGTGTCCCTCCTGGCCAGCCTGGCTGCTTTGTGGTGGTGGGGCAGGGATCCTGGGTGTCTCCTGGGATGTGGCAGGAGTGGGGGTGGTGGTTGGCCCCGTTGTACCTGACGCAGGTGCTGCAGGTGGTTGGACACCAGAGGTGCCAGGTTGGTCGGGGTCGTCCACAGAGTGTTGAGAGTCGTCGCTGCCGGTGGGATCAGGCTCCTGCAGATCCGGGTCCTGTGAGTCTTCCCCCCCAGTGTTGGGGGGTGAACCACGACGTTGACCTGTGTGTGAGAGAGACAATGTTGATTTTGGTCCATGCAACATCCATGTTTCATCAGTTTCAACGTTGACACATTTCCTCTTGGAATTAGGATCTGTCTTGCATTCCACTCACAGTGCACTTGTGCATGGGTGTATCCCTTGGGCACCACTTTGGCCCCTTTCACTATGTGTGGCACATTCTTACTTGCTGCATCAAGTGTGACTGCAGTCAGCAGTGGAGTGGGCAGGTGTGGCGAGCCATGCATTGGCGCCTTCCGTGTAGTACTGTACATGTGCACATGGAGTGGATCCACACACTTATATAATGCAGGTAGCTGTCGTTGTGCTCGTGAACAGGTTGTGACATGGCCCTGTGTTTTGCCATGGGGAAGAGGGGGGGTTCTGGCACTGGCCACCCTTGGCTACATGCACGCAGTCTACCTGCTGACAAGCAGACATTCCCACACACCACACGGCTGATTTGCTCTCCCTGTGTCTCCCTCCCTCTCTGTCCCCCTCTCTCTCCCTCCGTGTGTCAGCCTCCTCCCTCTGTCCGTGTCCCTGTGTCTCCCTCTCTCTCTGTCCCCCTCTCCCTCCCTCCATGTGTCAGCCTCATCCCTCTGTCCGTCTCCCTGTGTCTCCCTCCCTCTCTGTCCCCCTCTCCCTCCCTCCGTGTGTCAGCCTCCTCCCTCTGTCTGTCTCCCTGTGTCTCCCTCCCTCTCTGTCCCCCTCTCCCTCCCTCTCTGTCCCCCTCTCCCTCCCTCCGTGTGTCAGCCTCCTCCCTCTGTCCGTGTCCCTGTGTCTCCCTCCCTCTCTGTCCCCCTCTCCCTCCCTCCATGTGTCAGCCTCATCCCTCTGTCCGTCTCCCTGTGTCTCCCTCCCTCTCTGTCCCCCTCTCCCTCCCTCCGTGTGTCAGCCTCCTCCCTCTGTCCGTCTCCCTGTGTCTCCCTCCATCTCTGTCCCAGTCTCCCTCCCTCTCTGTCCCCCTCTCCCTCCCTCCGTGTGTCAGCCTCCTCCCTCTGTCCGTCTCCCTGTGTCTCCCTCCCTCTCTGTCCCCCTCTCCCTCCCTCTGTGTCCCCCTCTCCCTCCCTCTGTGTGTCACCCTCTGTCACCTCAGCCTAGCTTCCTGGGCACACACTGTTAGCAGATCTTTGAATGGCCCTTGGCTTGTTGATGTGAGTTTGTTTCTGATCTCCAGGCACCCATTGGGTGTAGTGTCTGTCTCTGCGCTGCTGCTGTGGTGGTGTGTGCTGCCACTCTTTCACAATGTTGGCTGTTCATTAGCTGCTGTCATGTGCAAAACAGTGCCTTCACCCCCATGTGTTGATGCAAGGCGTCCGCCATTTGCTGGCGAGTCTTTCCTGTGTGGGGACACAGTGTTTGTATGGCTGTGACCTAGGCCATATGGGCAGAGGGCATTGTTGTCTGCTTCTGAGTTGCACTATGTGAATTTTGGGGCCCACCCTCCCGCCATCCGGGTTACCGTGTCATGTGTTGGTGTCTTCTGTGGCCTGTGACTTGACATTGTCCAGCTGGGTGCATGGGGCATGGTGGCGGCAGTGGCATGTGCGTGTTCATGGAGTGTGGTTGAGTCATGCGATAGCTTGGGGTGGTCGCGTGCCTGTTAGTGATTTTGGTTGTGGATGACGTTCCCCCCATGTGAGGTGCGTTGTTTGTGTACTCACCCGGGTCTCGGAGTCCTCCTAATCCTTCGACTGCCTCCACCGGCTGTATGGCCATCACCCTCTCCTCCCAGGGCTGGTAGTGTACGGGTCTGCGGGAGGGCCCTCCTCCAGTGGCGTTGGCATGGTTGTGTTCCTCCTGCATCTTGGCTCGGACCCTCCTCCGCAGATCGTACCACCTGGCTTGGCATTCATGCCTGGTCCTTCTGGTGTCCGCAACAGCATTCACAGCATCAACGATGGTCTGCCACATGGCTGTTTTCGCTGCCATGCTGGTCTGTCTGACCAATGTTCCAAAGAGCTGTGGCTCGACTCTGAGAATTTCATCGACAAGGACCTCCAACTCTCGGTTACTGAACTTTGGATTCTTGTTAGTGGGCATGGTGAGGGGTGTGGGTGTGGATGGTGGGGGGGGTTTGTGGATGGTTGTGGGTGTGTGGGTGTGGTTGTGCAGGTGTGTGTGTGTGTGAATGTGATGAGGGGGTGTTTGTGAAGGTGGTTGTGTGAAGGTGTGCAAGTGTAAGGTGTGGTGAAGCTTGTAGTATGGTGCTGTAGGTAGTCTGAGGGGTCTGGCAGCAGTGAGTCTGTTGCAAAGGCTCATGGTTTGTGTGTGTGGGCCCTTTTTATTGGTCCATTGGTGGGTGTGGCTGTGTTTGAACTTTGGGTGGGTGTGTTATAAGGAGTGGTGGTGTTTTGGGCCTCTGTTTGTTTTTGGCAGTTGCAGGTCAGTGAATGTATTTTTTTAGTGTTTGTTGGACATGTTTTGTGGCTTTGTGCCATTCGAATGGTGTATTCTTGTGTTGTTTTGGTTTGTCCTGGTTGTGTACGTGCATTTTAAGCGTGTGTACGGTGTGTACATGGGCCATTTGGTTGTACGGTGCTGTCCTTGTGTGTGGCTTGGTACGACTCGTACATGCGGTTGTGATGTTGGGGCCTGGGGTGCGCTCCGTACTTAGGAGGTTGTGGTGGGGGTGCGACTCTGACGTACACGGGTGTACATACACGGGGGTAGGACACGTACAGGGGTGGGGGTACGACTCGAACGTACTGGGGTGTACATACACGGGGGTAGGACACGTACAGGGGTGGGGGTACGACTCGAACGTACTGGGGTGTACATAGACGGTGGTACGACACGTACAGAGGTGGGGGTACGACTCGAACGTACTGGGGTGTACATAGACGGTGGTACGACACGTACAGGGGTGGGGGTACGACTCGAACGTACTGGGGTGTACATAGACGGTGGTACGACACGTACAGGGGTGGGGGTACGACTCGAACGTACTGGGGTGTACATAGACGGTGGTACGACACGTACAGGGGTGGGGGTACGACTCGAACGTACTGGGGTGTACATAGACGGTGGTACGACACGTACAGGGGTGGGGGTACGACTCGAACGTACTGGGGTGTACATAGACGGTGGTACGACACGTACAGGGGTGGGGGTATGACTCGAACGTACTGGGGTGTACATAGACGGTGGTACAACACGTACAGGGGTGGGGGTACGACTCAAACATACTGGGGTGTACATAGACGGTGGTAAGACACGTACAGGGGTGGGGGTACGACTCGAACGTACTGGGGTGTACATAGACGGTGGTACGACATGTACAGGGGTGGGGGTACGACTCGAACGTACTGGGGTGTACATAGACGGTGGTACGACACGTACAGGGGTGGGGGTACGACTCGAACTTACTGGGGTGTACATAGACGGTGGTACTACACGTACAGGGGTGGAGGTACGACTCGAACGTACAGGGGTGTACATACACCGGTGGGGGTGTACATACACGGGGGTACGTCTCGGACATACGGGGGCAGGGGGGAGTGTTGGGCACGTATGCGGGCACATGTCTCCATGGTTGCTATTGGAGTTCGGTGCGGACGGTGTTTTTTCCATACGGTTGTGACATCGGACGCACGGGATGGATCGTGATTCCTCGGTCGGACTTGACTTTTCACGTTTGTACGGTAAATCACCCGAGGACGTGTCGGACACATTTTCCGACCCGAGGACGTGTGGGGACTAATTCCCAAGGCGGTTCGTATGGACTTTTTACCATGCGAATCGTGATTGCCAGTTTGTACGAGTCGGACGGGGAATTTTTTTACCGGATCGTAATCGGCACCTCTGTCTGGTCCTACAAAAAATTTTAATAAATTGCTTTGTGATCTTACCAGAAGATTTTTTTCTTTTTAGCCACATTATGTTGTTCATTCAATACTTGTGGTTGATGTTTCTTCAAGTAACTGTCCTTTTTCTGTTCTTTTCTTTTTCTTACTTTTTCCAGCATGATTTCTCTATTTTAATGGTGATAAACAGTATCTGTAAAAAATAATCACAAATAAATGTATATTAATATCTTTATAAATTATACTTTTCTATTACTATAAAAACACATTTTATATAAATAATGACTACAAATTGATAGCCCTGAAGCACAAGTGTGACGGTGGTTAAACCACTACATGCATAGTGCATACTACTTTGAAGCAGTTCATGCCCTAAAGCCTGCCTCACTGAAAGACTACATGCTTGCTGACTGAATGATTACAGTACTATAAGGAGAGACACTGGGTGAATTCACATTTGTTTGAATTTTACTTTATTGAATAGATCACTACATAGTACTGAAAGACTCACTATGGGTTTGCAGTCACAGTGTGTTTGCTGGACTGTATGCATAGTGACTGTGGAAATGTAGGCCTGATGCACAAGTGTAAAACTAGTTAGACCACTACATACATAGTGGATAGTTATTTCAAACCCTCCTTGTGAAAAGGCATGCTTCACTGCATGAGTACCTGGATACTGACTGAAACATTAGAGTAATGCAAGGAGAGTACTTAAATGAATCTTTTAAGGGTTTGTGTTTTTGTGCAGTAAAGATTAGTACATGGTGCCGGATGAGTCACTAGAGAAGAGCAAGGGGATTGACAGGGTGTTTGCAGGAAGTGTATAGATACTGACTGGCGAATTGAAGGAGTGAAAGACAAGTGTGTAGGTGGTTAGAGGCCTACATGCATAGTGGATAGGCTTTTGAATCAATCCATGTGCTAAGGCCTGCCTCACTCCATTAGTACTTGGGTACTGACTGAATGTTTAGAGTATTGCAAGGAGAGTGCCTGCATGAATTTATAAGTGTTTGTTTTTTGGCACAGTTAATGGATTACTTTATGGTACTGAATAAATCACTGGAGAAGTGCAAAGGGAGTGACAGGGTGTTTGCAAGAACTGTATGGATACTGAACTGGGATATTGATGGTGTGAAAGACAAGTGTGTAGGTGGCTAGAGGCCTACATGCATAGTTGGTAGACGTTTGAAACAGTCCATGGGCTAACGCCTGGGTCACTGCATAACTACCTGGGTACTGACTGAATCATTAAAGTACTGCAAGGAGAGTGTCTAGGTGAATCTTTTTAAGTTTTTGGGTTTTGGCGCAGTGAACAGATTAGTACATAATGCCGAATGAGTCAGTGGAGGTGTGCAAGTGGAGTGACAGGGTGTTTATTGGAGTTTATAGATACTGACTGGGAAATTGAAGGTCTGAAAGACAATTGTGTAGGTGATTGGAGGCCTCCATGCATAGTGGAAACGCTTTTGAATCAATCCATGTGCTAAGACCTGGCTCACTCCATTAGTACTTCGATACTAACTGAATGTTTACAGTATTGCAAGAAGAGTGCCTGGATGAATTTATAAGTGTTTGGGGTTTGGCGCAGTAAATGGATTACTAAATTGTGCTGAATGAGTCACTGAAAGAGTATATGGGGAGTCACAGGGTGTTTGCAGGAACTCTATGAATACTGTCTGAGGTATTGAAGGTGTGAGGACAAGTGTGTAGGTGATTAGAGGCCTGCATATATAGTGCGTAGACGTTTGATGCAGTGCATGCACTAAACCTGGGTTCACTACATAAGTACCTCAATACTGACTCAATCATTAGAGTGCTTCAAACAGAATGCCTGGGTAAATGTATTACTGGTTGGGTTTGGGCGCAGTGAATGCATTAGTACATAGTGCTGAATGGGTCACTGGAGAAGTGTAAGGGAAGTGACAAGGTGTTTACAGGAACTGTATGAATACTAACTGAGGTATTGAAGGTGTGCAAGACAAGTGTGTAGATGGTTAGAGGCCTGCATGCATAGTGGATAGGCGTTTGAATCAATCCCTGTGCTAAGGCCTGCCTTACTTCATTAGTACTTGGATAGTAACTGAATGTTTAGAGTATTGCACGGAGAGTGCAAAGGTGAATTTATAAGTGTTTGGGTTTTAGCACAGTAAATGGATTACTACATGGTGCTGAATGAGTCACTGAAGGAGTGTAAGGGGAGTGATAGGGTGTTTGAAAGAACTGTATGAATACTGTCTGGGGTATTGAAGGTGTGAAAGACAAGTGTGTAGGGGGTTAGAGGTCTACATGCATACTGGATAGGCGTTTGAATCAATCCATATGCTAAGGCCTGCCTTACTTCATTAGTACTTAGATAGTAACTGAATGTTTAGAGTATTGCAAGGAGAGTGCAAAGGTGAATTTATAATTGTTTGGGTTTTGCCACAGTAAATGGATTACTACATGATGCTGAAAGTCACTGAAGGAGTGTATGAGGAGTGACAGGGTGTTTGCAGGAACTGAATGAATACTGTCTGGGGTATTGAAGGTGTGAAAGACAAGTGTGTAGGTGACTAGAGGCCTGCATGCATAGTGGATAGACGTTTGAAACAGTCCATGAGCTAAGGCATCGGTCACTGCATGGTTACCTGGGTACTGACTGAATCATTACAGTACTGCAAGGAGAGTGCCTTGGTTAATCTTTTTAAGTTTTGGGGTTTTGGCACAGTGAATAGATTAGTACATTGTGCCGGATGAGTCACTAGAGGTATGCAAGTGGACTGAAAGAGTGTTTACTGGAGTTTATAGATACTGACTGGGTAATTGAAGGTCTGAAAGACAATTGTGTAGGTGGTTAGAGACCTCCATGCACAGTGGATAGGCGTTTGAATCAATCCATGTGCTAAGGCCTGCCTCACTCCATTACTACTTGGATATTAACTGAATGTTTACAGTATTGCAAGGAGAGTGCCTGGGTGAATTTATAAGTGTTTGGGTTTTGGCGCAGTAAATAGAATACTACATAGTGCTGAATGAGTCACTGAAGGAGTCTAAGAGGAGTGACAGGGTGTTTGAAGGAACTGTATGAATACCGACTGGGGTATTGAAGGTGTAAAAGACAAATGTGTAGGTGGTTAGAGGACCGCATGCATAGTGGATAGGCGTTTGAATCAATCCATGTGCTAAGGCCTGCCTCACTCCATTAATACTTGAATATTAACTGAATGTGATTGTAGACAAGCAACACTATCCCTTGGAGTTTACCAAAACTCATTCACTACTCTGGAAAGGTTAAGGGGACTGCACACAATCTACATATTTCAGTACTGCACTTTAGTGTCAAAGCCTGACTTATTTTATGAATGCATAAGCAATGACTGGCTTCTAATGCTACTAAAACTTGACAACATGACAGGATTTAAACAGTTATCTGTCAGCAAATACACGATGTTACCAAATGCTTCTCTCACAATGGTTACCCAAATGCACACAGACTCACAGTGTGATTCTAGACAAGCAACACTATCCCTAGGAGTTTACCAAAATGTATTCACTACTCTGGAAGGGGTAAGGGGACTGCACACAATCTACATATTTCAGTACTGCACTTTAGTGTCAAAGTATGACTCATTTTATGAATGCATAAGCAATGACTGGCTTCTAATGCTACTAAAACTTGACAACTTGACAGGTTTTAAAACAGTTAACTGTCAGCAAATACACGATGTTACCAAATGCTTCTCTCACAATGGTTACCCAAATGCACACAGACTCACAGTGTGTTTCTAGACAAGCAACACTATTCCCTGTACTTCACCAAAACACATTCACTACTCTGGAAGAGGTAAAGTAACTGCACACATTCTACATATTTCAGTACTGCACTTTAGTGTCAAAGCTTGACTCATTTTCCGAATACATAAGCAATGACTGGCTTCTAATTCTACCAAAACTTGAGAACAGGAAAGGTTTTTAAGCAGTTATGTGTATGCAAAGATCTGAAGTACCCAAATGCTTCTCTCACAGTGGTTCCCAAATGCACACAGACTCACAGTGTGATTCTAGACAAGCAACACTCTTCCAAGACACAAGCACTAGTCTAGAAGGGATAAGGTGACTGCACACATTCTACATATTTCAATACTGCACACTACTGTGAAAGCCTGACTCATTTTGCAATTGCATAAGCAATGACTAGCCTCTAATGCTACTAAAACTTGACAACAAAACAGGTTTTAAAGCAGTTATCTGCCAGCAAATACATGATGCTACAAAATGATTTTCTCACAATAGTTGCCCAAATGCACATAGACTCACAGTGTAATTGTAGATAACCAACTGTCCCTTGTAAAACATACATTTAGTAGTCTACAAGGTGTAAGGTGACTGCACACATTGTAGACACTTTTCTACTACACATTAGTACCAAAATGTTTCTCTCAAAATGATTCCTAACTGCACACAGACTCACTGTGTGATTCTAGACAAACAACACTATCCCTTGCACTGTACCAAAACACATTTCTTAATCTAGAAGAAGTACTACATTTTAGTGTAGAAACATGACTCATTTTGCAAATACATAAACAATGACTGGTTTCTAATTCTACCAAAATATGAAAACAGCAAAGATATCTGTCTACAAACACATGAAAAACACAAATGCTTATCACAGAATGGTTTCTACATGCACACACACTGTCAATAAGAATGTAGACCAAAAAAAGTACTCCCTGCACTTTAGCAGGCGAAATACATTAGTCTGATTAAAATCAAAATGTACCACATACATCCCCTCACAATTAAATAACTCACCTTTCAAGTTGTTTTTTAGATTAAGAAGTATGTCAGTCACACACCAGATTTGCTTATACAGAGTCTCTGCACTGTGCACCTGTGAGCAAAACCAAAGAATGGCAAAGTTTCCCTCTCATTTTGCACACATATACATGTAAACATCAAATCACATTCCTTCCCACATTAATTCAAAAGCTAACACACATTTCTATTGGTTAAACATTTCAACCCTTTCCAAATGACATAAATTTGAACCCTACCCCCAATCTGCCTTCTGCCTGTTACCATAGAAACAGGTCATGGAACACTTAACTGGGCACACAGGTCACAAGTTCAGCACACAATGTTGCTAATCAACACGCAAGTGTGCTTGACATTTCAACATATCAGCTTATCACATATAATGCTCCTTTCAATCAGTTTTTGTTAGCCAATAAGAATCATGCGTTTAAAAAACAGAAACATGCACCCTAGTTTTCAGTGTAGAAGGTTGTCAAACAACCAATCATTTATTTTCTTTTTTTCAAAACTGCATCTTATCCACCATTTTAGAAAAATCTTACTTTTCAAACTGCCATTTCATTTACAGAGACCATCTGAGTGCATCCAGACCTCCCTTCAAGATGCTTAGAGTGTGGATTGTGGGACACAGCTATATTTTCTAGAGCCAAAGGTATACAGAAAACAAAGGCATTCACAAAGACCTAGGTTTGCCAAATGTAGACATTAAACGGATTGGACAGAGAGGGTTAAAGTGGCACCAATTGATGCCATTGGTAAAATCCTTTATGCATCTCCAACACCCTGACCTCAGAATAGTGTACTGTGGTGGCAATGACCTAGGCACTTTGACTGGGGTAGGTCTGGAAATGCTTATCAAGGACACCTTTGCAGAATTGATTTCACTTTTCCCCAAAACTGCCTTTGTGTATTCTAACATATGCCAAAGGCAGAAATGGAACTGGTCCAATCGTTTTTGTCCACAGATTGAGAAAGCTAGGAAACATGTGATTAAATCTGTTTCTGCCTTTCTCCGAGACTATAGAATGGGGTCCATTTACAATAACAATCTGCGTTTTCATATGCAAGAGATGTATAGGAGAGATGGAGTACACTTTACTGATGAAGGAAACAGAGTCTTACTCAACAACTATAGACTCTGTATAGGTACTTACTTATAAGTACCAAAAACTCTCAATGAACACAACAGCTCTTTTTAGAGCCACTCAAGAACGAAACACATAAGCTTAATGTTTATCTCCCAAAAATGTCAGTTTTTTTTCCTTGGAGTCGTGCACCCAACACGTGAGGAACCGCGCACCCTACGCAAGAGAAATCATGCACCCAATGCGATAGGATGCGCGATTCCTAATTTTACTGTAAAAAAAATAACAGCCCCTATCAGTAATTTTTATTATCCCTGGGGACCCCATCCCCCGGGGCTTATAAAAAATGTTGGGGACCATGGGGGGAGCCCCAACACCCCCACAATCCCTGTCGGCTCCCCGCACCCTTTGGGAGCCGGCATTGCTTTTCCACATGGGAAGCTGCTGACATGCAGCTCCCCGTGTGGAAAAGCAATATCGTTTGGATTTTGAAAGAGAGAGCAGGTTTCCCTGCTCTCTCTTTCAAAATCCAAACAAAATTTTCTATGGGAGGGCGGGAGACTCCCGCCCTCTCATAGCAAACAACAGTGTCCTGGGGGTGGGCACCCCAGGACACTGCAGGAGCCGGCCCTGGGGTGTGGCTGTCCCCAGGGCCCTCGAGGGCTCCAGGAGGGGGGCCACACAGCCCCCCTCCCTCAATAAATAAAGCCCCGGGGGGTGGTGGTCCCCGGGGCTGGGGGGCCCCCCAGGGCCCCCCATACATTTTTACGGATTTTGCCCCTGGGATTTGGAACCCCCGGGGGCTCATTACTAAGGAAGCGCGGAAGCCTGCGTTTCTCTCTTTTTTACGTCCGGATCCATGCACCCTGCGGGTATTTTGCCGTTTAAAAAAAAAAAGGGGGGTCCTGGGAGTCCTTCTGGGACCCCCTAACCAAGTCTAGAGGGTCAGAGTATTTCTACACTGCCCCCTTTATATCTTTTACTACTTATTTCCCTTACTTCTTCAGCCTCGCTTCTACCGAGGCACAAAATGACTGCCAACAGTTCCTGGTATCGAATGTTGACAGCCACTTGACAGCCAATTAGCATTCAGCATGTGATCGGGAGGGTACGCGCACGGTGCGCAAAGGGTGCGCTCAGGGTGCGCATAGGGTGCGAGGATCCTCCGAGGCCATAGATATATATGTACTTTTAACTTTAATTTTCTCAGAAACAACTCAACAGATTAACACCATTTAAGCACAAGGCACAAGTCTGAACTGAGGACTACCTTTTTGCCAAATTTGGTGTAATTCCGTTCAGCAGTTCGGGCTGTAGCTTCGGCTAAAGGTCCTACGGGAAAATGCATGGGGAAAACGTGTTTTGGGACCCCCCTTTTATCTTGACCCCCGCTTGACGAATCACCCGAAACTTTCAGGATAGGAGTGGACCGGAGCTGTCCAAAAGTTTGGCAAATTTTGCGAAGATTCATCAACCAGCGCCAGACTTATTGGGAATAGAATGTTGCGGATTTCCGATGGAAAATAGGTCCTAACTATAACTACCTACTGGCGACCGCCAGTAGGTAATATATTTCTGGCCCCTCATCCCCTATCCATTGTAGCCCTTGAAGTGAACAAGTGCAATGAATCAGTGTAACATCACCCTCTCCCACCTGCAGGAGTCACATTACCCCAATCTCTGCCCTCCAAGTCTCTGCTAGACCTTGGAAATTCAAAGGACTCTCAGATCAGGTCAGAAAACTCCAATTGATCATTCGTCCTGTAAGTGATTCTTTCACAGTCTGCTATTTTGTACATTTCCTGCAGCCATTGTACCTTAGCAGCGATCATCAGTGTTGGACTTGGCGCTCTCCGCAGTGTTTTACCCAAACGTTTTGCCTATCCCTCCTGTGTCTTAACCCATCTCTGTTGGCTTTTAGGACTCTTCACACACTTTAACGCTATTAACTAGTCACAAAGTGCTTGTGCTCTTCCCTTTAAACATGGTAGAACTGGCTTACACTATATTGGCACATCTAATTTAGTTGTGACTCCCTAGTAATGGGGTACAACAGGCTCCCAAAGCCTGTAAATAAAATGCTACTAGTGGTATTGCAGCACTGATTGTGTCACCCACATAAGTAATACCTTTGAACATTTCTCAGGCCTGCCATTGCAGCCTGTGATTGACATTTTAAACTGACATTTCGACCTGGCAAAATAAACATTTGCCGGGCCTAACCTTCCTTTTTAATACATGTAAGTCACTGCAAGGAAAGGTCCTACTCAGGCCAGAGAGCAGGGTGCAGTGTATTGAAGAAAACAGACATGTACTTTTAAGTTTTACATGTTCTGGTGGTAAAAACTCTTGAATTTGTTTTTCACTACTGCTGTTCCCATGGAACAGCTTTGGGGTACCTTGTTACATTTAGTAAGTGATAAGATTCAATTAGGAGCAGGTAGACAGATTGAGTTTGGTGGCTAAAAAATTGTACTTTAAAGAGGTCTGTAATAGTAAAGGCAGATTTTTTGTCACAATTGTAAAAATGCCACTTTTAGAAAGTTGGTATTTTCTTGTCCCAACCATTTGGATTCTGCTGCCTGTATCCTGGGTCACACGACAGTTCGTCTCTGCGTATTGCTTCCGGACAGTGAGAAAAAGAGAAGCTAGGCGTTGGCAGGATGGGCCACCCTGAGTTAACGAGAGGGAGGAACTGTCACCTTCCATACTTGCACATCACAAAGGCCCTGCCTCAGCACTGTTGCAAAGGGGTTTGACACTTGTCTATTGTGACCCAAGACAATCTGGGGCCAGGGCAGGAAGGCAGGAAACTCCAAGCACCTCTGGTGGTTGGAATCTTCTGGAAGCTTCTACTACTTCAAAGTGGGCACAATGTGAAAATATTAGACCTCATACTATAGCTCTTTAGTATACCTCTGAACCTGTCGAAGAGTCGGATGGACTATTGTGCTGCTCCGCTGCAAGAAGGACTACCACTCTACTGCCCAGCAGACCTGACAGGCTACCTTCCTGCCCGAGTGAGAAAGCCTGGACTTGCATCTTGAACCTGAGACTGACAGAGTTACTCCAAGGACTAGTTGACTGGCCTCCTCTACAGAAGCTCAGCAAATAAACAGGCGTCGCCCATCTTCAATCCAGCACCTGGACTCTGCCAGTTGTGATTCCAACCCTCTCAAATGGTGCCACCCCAGTCCTGGACCCTTGGAAGTGGGCATGTATCTGCCAGCTCAATTATGGTATCTGCAAATCTGACGTATCAGAGCTGCTGCATGATGCACCACCTTAACAAAAATCTGCATCGGAGCTGCTGTGCAACACAAAAGCTCTCCAAAGTCTGCATTGGGACTACAGCGTGACTCGTCCTTATTGCAGAACTCCGCATCACCACCTGCAGTACTCCAGGAGTAGCTGCTACTCGAAGGATCCTCATCACAGGTCTTTGCATCTCAAGACCCTCGCCAATGGTATCCTTGCCAACGATGCAGGACTCCACATCACAAGCCTCGCTGCTACTTCCGCACCAGCCGGTGCTACACACATCTCACCTAAGGACTTATTGCAAACCTATCTTTGACGGCATCCTTGATGATGATGCAGGACCTCGTATCATAGCTTCTTAGTCACGCACACCTCCTCACAAAAGTCCCCAAATTTGGGGGATTAACCATAGGATGTGGGTCATGATGCAGCCTTCAATGTGGTAGCTTTAGCAGAGCAGAGAGAATGTGGTTGCAAGGTGGCCCTGTGCAGTTTGACAGGGGACCAGTAGCAATAATACAGGAGCCTAAAGTATGACTATTTCAACCTGCAGTCTCACAGGAAAGAGTCATGGGAAGACATCAGTGAAGATCAAACCTCAGGGGAGTATTTATGCCCCGGTAACCATTGCCAATGCAGTTATGAGGCTGCTAAATCCTGTTTTGAATATTCATGATCAATGAGAAGGCCATTGAGACCCAAAACTACCCCCCCAAAATGTGACTCATATCTCTATGTGAGACCAGATTAGGAAAATGGAGGGAGTGTGAGGATCACTGCCAAGGCTAGCCTTGAAATAGTACACTATCTAAGGTGTCATATTAATGATCTGCACTGGAAGTAGAAGGGATATATTGTTTTACATAGGCATGTAGGGGTTGATGTTTCTTGTGTAGACCACAAACTCCAGCATCGGTGAGAAATTTAGTGTATGCAAACGGCATAATATCTGGCGGTGGGTGTTGTTTATACATATTTTACATCACATCTTTGATGGGCTGACCTTGTTGCTCTGCGTTTTCATAATAAATGCAAAACCAAGTAGAGGATGTTGTTTTTCCAACTTTTCTTTATTTTACTGATGCTGGGATTGCATTTGCACTCTACTCTCCTCGGTGATGCTATGAACGTGACAGATATATTTTAAAATCATTTTAAACTAAAGCATTGAGAATTAGTGTAACTTTAGTGTAACTGTACACACAATAGCAAAACTGTGAGAAAGGGGGTTGTTGGTTGACTGGGGATTTGAGCTCTGGTCAAAAAACAACCGCAATCCTTTGCAGAGTGAACCACAAAAAGTCACTAAATTAACCTGTGCCTGAGACTGGGTAGCATGGCAGAAAAAACACTCAGGTTTAACTTAGAGGCAATGTTTAAATTATTTATGCAACAAACAAGCAGCATTAACGTGTGTATTGCTTCCCCCTCCAAAATAATAGAAAATACCACACTCCTACACTGAGGCTCAAACACGACAAAGCAATAAATACAAAACACCACCAGGAAAGGGATTTCACTCTGATAATATGAAACACATAAAAAAAACTGGTTTCAGAATAAGGCATTGGATTTTATTTGTGCAACACTTTACAACAAAAAGGCTTTCCCAGATGTCAAATGAACAACATTAAAGTGTATATAGAGATATATATGTATATATGTGAAAGCAATAATAACAACTGTTAATTAAGTGGATAATAATATGAAATGAAATACAAGCAGATAATATTATGGACGTCTGCTGCAAGAAATCAGAAAGATATATATACTAAATACATCAGATGATTACAACCACTGAAGAATTGGATGTGCACACAGACACTCACACATCATAATCAAAACACCTCAGATGCTTATAACCACTGGAGACTTGAATGTGCACAAACACACTCACACATCACAAAGTAAATACTCAAAAATAAAATACCTTACTGGCTGCAAACACTGAATCTTAGCCCACTCCAGACTGGGGGATTCACAGCCAGGGTTAAGAGCAAACCAGGCTCTGCTGAAGTAGAGGCATCCCTCCCCATTCAGATTCCAAACAAATCCTAGTTTCCAAATAAACAAACCCCAGCTTTATAATCCCAAACTGCACTAGAAGGTTCCGAGAGGACATCCTCTGCACCAAGGAAACTTACTGGAGTTGGTCACTCTCCATGTAAGCATTACAAAGACTAAAGAGTTCTCACGTTCCTTCTGCACTCTCATGTGTTCCAGCCTTTATCTTAATGAAGTTTACGAAAGTCTCCAGCACTATATTGAGCAATCTCTAAAAGTACAGCTACAAACAACCTTGACCATGAATAACCAAAACAACTTGAGTAATCTGGGGGCAGGCCTGTGTGTGTAAAAGCTCAAGCTAGCTAGAGTGAGAATTCAACATGACATGAGGGTATGTCAAAGCCAATAGTAATAACTTCATAATACTTCCCAATATACAACACAATGCACGTTTGTGCACCACTCCCTATAGCACTGCACACTTCATCTCCCAATGTACAACATAATGCACATTTGTGCCCCACTGCTTATAACACTGCACTTCAAGACCAAGAAGTGCATTCCGCACCTCTCTCTCTCATGCTTTCAAATGCACATCCCACACGTTATGTTCCTGGCAAGGCAGTTCCACTCTGTGAAAGCTCTCCCCTCCACTGCTACAAAGAAGACAATCAAGAATTCTTCAAGGAAAAGTGCGCATGCAGGAAAATTGATGTGGTCCATTCAAGCTAGGATAAAGTGAAACGAAAGTCAATTAAAATAATGTTAGTCAAAGGTCATCACGTGTTTTCAATAAATAGGAGTGCCTCTAGCACTACATTACACCCCATGATCTTTGACTATCATAACATATATATCAAAAATCAACTTATTAAGTGAAAGCACAAATATAAAATGAAGCACACATTAAACAGTGACATAATAAAAGCATGTAACATATTACTCCAGCTAAAATAACTCATGTATATCTAATAATAACTCAGTGTAGGAGAGTAGGATCTGCACCTTATGTTGCCCCCACTTTTTAGGTCTCGCCTAGCGCTGCAGCGCTTGCGCTGCACACTTTGCGAGGCATGCAGTATACACTACAGTGGGGGAAATCTTCACCCACTTTCCAGCCATATTTTTAATTGGCTTCAAGCAGAAATGCTGCATTTTGATTAGTTTTCGACTTGGTAGTCCCTCCTCCTGACAGCCATGTTGTTATTTATATCCTTCCCTGGCTATTGGCCCCTTTACTCCAAAACTATTTTTGGCCCTATGTCGCCCCCTGCCCTCTCGCGCAGTCTGTGACTTTTCGGCTGCCCCCCTCAACCTCCACCACCCTCGTTCGTGCCTTCCTGGACCCCCACCCTCCCGTTTCCAATGCAATAGGTCTCGGGTAAATACGAGCCCTATTGCATTAAGAAATGCTCGTTTGTTATGGGATTGGCTGGGTGATCGCACTCTTTTTTGATGTCCCGAGACATTTTGCCTGACCAAAACCTGCACAACACATGCGCAATACAGACGTTTTTGTTTTCATGTCTGTATGCTATAGTCTCTTTTCCCTGTCCACGGCACCCTGCCACTAATAGCACATCCTGTTTGACGTCATCGCGCATGGCCTACGGATTCAGCTACACATGGCGGCCACTGTACAAAATCGGAGAGGGAACAGCACAAGTACCGGGGGTCAGCTGGAGCTCAACAGGAAGAGGAGCCGCCCCTGCAAGTCGTGCTGGTGGCAGATTGCTTCAGTCAGCGCTTCAGCCCCATGAGCAAGGACCGGGTTCGGGTTAGTGGGCTATACTGGGAATTGGTGCTATGTTTACTTTGTTTTAAAGCCAGCCAGCCGATGCGAGTGAGCTCCTGGAGTCTGCAAAGTAAAGGCTGCACGTTTTCGGCCTACAGCCGGGCTTTCTCGCTTCACCGCTTTCAGGAATTTATGTAAATGCTATTTTTCGCGTAATTGTTTTTACAGCGGTTACTTTTAACATGGCAGGCGCGATGACTAGTGGGTGGGCTGTGAGCCGGGGTTGGCGGTCACTGTGGATCTTCTGACTCTTCAGCAAGAGACACGTTTCTAGTGTCAGGCACCGGGAAGCTGCAGTATGTAGGTTTATAGACTGCACAGTTTGAGGAGTATGGGGTGTGGGTCGGGTGGTAGGACTTTGTGAAAGTGTTGTGGGTCTTTGGAGTCATTAAAGTTTGTCAGATCTTTGGATGTACCAGAAACGCCAAGTCTCTCTGACCGGGTTCGGGTGAGTGGGCTATACTGTGAATTGGTGTTGTGTTTACTTTTTTTTCAAGCCAGCCAGCAGATGCGAGCGTGCTCCTGGAGTCTGCAAAGTAAGGGCTGCACGCTTTCGGCCTACAGCCGGGCTTCCTCGCTTCACCGCTTTCAGGAATTTATGTAAATGCTATTTTTCGCGTAATTGTTTTTACCGCGGTTACTTTTAACATGGCAGGCGCGATGACTAGTGGGTGGGCTGTGCTTGCCCTTTCCTTGGCGTGAGCCGGGGTTGGCGGTCACTGTGGATCTTCTGACTCTTCAGCAAGAGACACGTTTCTAGTGTCAGGCACCGGGAAGCTGCAGTATGGAGGTTTATAGACTGCACAGTTTGAGGAGTGGAGGTGTGGGTTGGGTGGTAGGATTTTGTGAAAGTGTTGTGGGTCTTTGGAGTCATTAAAGTTTGTCAGATCTTTGGATGTACCAGAAACGCAAAGTCTCTTCCGTTGAGAGTAAAACGCAAAAATGTAGAGGCTGGGTTGAACGTTCGCTCACACGAGACTGAATGCCACACCGAGTGAGAAGGGCAAGGCGTAGGCCTGCACATTCTGTTCCATTTCAGGGTTGTCATCAGAGCAGCCACTGAGCAGCGTTGCCAGTTTTTGAAGTAACTAGCTAACCAAGAGCTATCATAAAATTAACACAATAGTATGCTGCTTCATTCGGGCGCACATGGTTTATATGAACACAATAGTATGCCGCTTCATTCGGGCGCACATGGTTTATATGAACATATATTGGCGTATATTAATAATTGGTGTGGGGAGAAAAAACTATGTGCGGAGGTCTCTCAAAGTGGCCTGGCCTATGTAATTAAGGGCATAGCTTAAAAACACCCTTAGCTAAAAGCCTGTCTTTAACATAGTGTTTCTCCCTACTGGTATTTGCTGTTTCTGTCATTGCATCCCGATACATAATATGGCAAGTAACATTACACCTACAAGCCAGGACTATTGACTTTGTCAGTGGTTGTAAGTTGCGTAAGACAAATAAGCAAAAACGATTGGTTTGTTGTATATAATATTGAAAATATTTCAGTTCTGAAATGAGACTACAGCGAGTCTCTTCGAAGTTATATCAAAGGCAGTGAAAAGTGGTACTGCTGCAGAGTTAAAAAATGTTATTCACCCTGAGGGCAAAAATGAACAGCCGTACATAGGACCCGGCTCGGCACCTGCTTTTTAGAACTGCAGGTGCTGAGCACCGTCAGGACCCGGCCCACTTTAATAGCTACTTGTTCATAACTCAAATTACACAACACACAGCGTTATTCTGCAAAAAATGCGATGCGGGTCATTTTTTCTGCACCATTAAAAAGTTATGTGTCATGAAACCTTGCTATCCAATTTAGCCAACTTTCAGATGCTCCATTTGCTAGCCTAGTTTTTGAATTGTCCAATGTCGGGTGCGAGAAGATCACCCAGTTTTGTTCCTGCGTGATCTGGGATTTGTAGTAGTAATCCTGTTTATATAATAAGAGAAACACTGCCGATACCAGGATGCAAAGAACATAACCGAGTGTGGATGAGCGGTTTTATTTTTGATGTGGGGCACATTTAAGGGATTCCGTTCCAGATAATATCTATGAGCACCAGTTAAGTTACTGACAGACTCATTCATTGTTGTTAGGCACAGGGAAATTAAGTGCTTTGCCCAGAATCACAAAATGTTCAGCATCCCTGCTGAGGCTGGAACCCGGTCCCTCAGCTCCCAGGTCGACCACCCGAGCCGTTAGGCCACAGTCTCTCCTTTTGTTGAAACTATTAGCTCACTCTTCTTCCGTGTGCCTAAACATTACAAAAGGCATCGTTAGACAATACACGTCATACACAGGCAGGCCACACTGACTACATTCCACTTACTGCTTTGGATTCACCACAAGTGACTCACTGCATCATGCAGCATCACAGTATCAGACTCACACCTTTACCATGACACCATCATATTCACTCCCATGACACTCAGACCATCACTCTGACCCAAATGACTTCCCCCGGATGCTTGGCATACAAGAACACATTGCTTTTCCTAGCTCTAGAATTTGCTTAAACAGCCACCCAGAGGTCTGTCACTGGCTTCAAGTATCTCACCCAGCAGCCACGCATTATCCATCCCCCTGTGTGTGCATGTCTAGCTTTAGGCATGTGTCTGTGACAGTACGTTTGCATACATGTGCATTGTCTATATTTGACTCTACGTGCATCTGCTGTGTGTTCTTGACTACTTAGGTGTTATTTGTATTACCGTTGGTGCTTGTATGTCAATATGTGCTAATATTTGACTGTATAAGTACTAGTGTACATTTGTGCCTGAATGCGTGTTAAGGGTATATATTTTGTGTGTGTGCATGTTGTGCTTTTGTGTGCACTATACAAGGGCCAGCCCTATTAGTTTTGCCAATGCTTGTTGTAACAACGGTAAACAGGAGGACACACCTTAATTCAGCCTTTTACAAAATAGCTTCTTTTACCATATGTTTATTTTTTCCATATGATATTTTAGCACAATTTCACTCACGTGCTCTAATTTCACACTGTCTAATGGCTTATTAGTGTATTTTAGAAGTGTACACTTACCACGTCATGGGAGGTTTGTTTATGTCCTTTTAAGGTCTGCTGACGATGTTTTGAAGTGAACAGAAGAGATGTCTATGGCATGCTACGAGCCTGGAAACAATTGTTTTTGTGAGATTATTTTATTCTCTGAGAGAAGTACGATATACAACTGGATGATGACAATGTAGGAAAATACAAAATTCGAATTCTTTGTGCGCTTCTGCAGGTGTCAACGTATGACTGATTCTGCATGTTTGATCTTGGTCGCATGCACTGGGCGGTAATGGAGGGACAGGGAGAGTATAGGAGAAACGTCCCTAGTAAATTCTCCTCCAGAAACCAGTGCATTTCCCTTACCAGTGAACTCTTAATTATGCCCTTTGCATTAAGTGAGTCATCACAACTTAAAACAAAGTCTCTTGCTAGGGTTTTCACAGACCAGGACAGTAAAACTGCATCCCTGTAGCAGTGCCATTTGGCTGACATTGACAATGGAACACACTGTACTGCTTCATCGGATTAAAAACGGGGTTTGGCTATTACGTTTGAGAGTGTCCTTACACCTCTTGCCTTCTTAGAGGATACGTAGGAGATGTAGATACTCAGGGGTCACCCTTGAACAATGCCAATCAGTCTCGCTATTGGGATCTTATGTGTATTTATATGTATTTAGCTATGCAACACATTAGCGGAGGGGGAGCGCGACACTCAGCATTTTAGCTAATGTCTGCGGAGGGGTTCTGCTGCCTCGAAAAGCGCCTTCTTTATTGATAAGCACTTACCCTGACTTCTAGTGCAAAAGTGATTCAGCACCCACGCTAATATGCTGCATAGCTAAATACATATAACATCCTAATGGCGAGACCGATTGGCATTGCCAATGCTTGTTTTCTGATGTTTACACTGGTTTCTGGCTATAGTCTGGCTGGGACCCTGCTAATAAGAGCCCCAGCCTCTGTGTTCTCTATAAACAACTTGGAGTGCATATTAGGTGCACTAGTGATTGGATTCTGTGTTACCTTATGAACCCCTAGTATATGGTACTTTATGTACCAAGGGCATAGGTATTTCATATGCCTACCAGGGGCTGAAGCATGTATTATGCCACCCCTGGGAAGCAGACTAAATCTGACACCACAGGCCTGCTACTGCAGCCTGGGTGAGGTAATGTTAGCATTCCTCACTGAGATATAGGTTCACTATATCTTTCCCTGCACACACATTTAAACCTCTCAGTCACCCCTAAGGCAGGCACTATCAATCCTGGGGGCAGGGTGCTTGGTTTCCATGATGTGAGGGGGTGCCTCTGCCTGAGCAGGGCCCCTCTGCAGCTCTCAGAGTCTATTCTCTGGGGGTGTTTGTGAATACGGTCAAACCATATACTCTTAAGTGCATTATAACCTCGCGGTAAATGCTAACTCTGGGATGGCTGCATCAAAACATGTTGGGCCCGATTCACAGAACTAACTTAAGACAAAATCCTAAACTTACTACCATTTTGGTATTCACAGAAGGCACTTACTCATGTTGGTATTCACAGAAGGCACTTACTCATTTCGGTATTCACAGAAGTTAGGAGTCCTAAATTTAGGACTCCTAAATGCCTACTGTGAATACCAAAAGTCTTAAAATCAGGATTTTTCTCATTTTAGGAGTCCTAAAGTTAGGAGTATCTTTAGGACTCCTAAACTGAGAAAAATCCTAATTTTAAGACTTTCGGTATGCAATGCAATAGATCATCCCCTGTACCAAAAGAACAATCTGCCCCAACTTTCTCCTCGGTTTGGGTCATTGTCCCCTTAATATCTTTTATGCTCAATTCCTTGCTACTTGGTGTTTCATCTTCGCCTTCACCCTCAAGTTCATGCTCAAGTGACTGCTGGAACATTCTTGGTGAAGAAGACAACTGTGGATTCGAACAGAACTAAATCAACCTCGCCCATAAGATCAGTGGTAGGATATGCCACGGAACTTGACTCCTTGTCCGTCATATCCTTCCCCTTGAAATGTCTTCCCAAAAAGTCTTTAATCGAATTTGACACTGATGAACTACCTTTTGCTACTTTTGGTTTTACTGATTGTGGTGTTAGCGTAAAGGATTGTGCATTTCTTCCTACTTGTTTTTTCTTTCCAATTGAGTCGCTCAACACCCCCTTTGACTTACAAAATCCACTCCCTTCACCTGTCGCTTGGGTGTTCATCTCATTCTTTTTCCCAGTTTTTAAAGTCTTTCGGGTACTTGCTTTGGCCGGTGCCATTTTTTTTTTTTTAATATCCTTCTTTGTTACTCGCCCTCAAGTCTCAGGTCTCCAATCCTACTGCCTGGTTAAAGACTACTTCTGGGGCTTCTGGGATGAGTGCAGGTACGAGTGCACAGCAACCAGGAAACAACAGTCATTCAAGTTTTTTTCTTGTGATCAAAAGGTCTTTTTAAGTTCAGACCCTAAACAGTAATAATTGCACAACAATATTCAGTTAGTCTTCTAATCAGACAAATTGTGTTTCCTTAAAATGCCAAGTGCGCTTTAAGTTCTTTCTTTTGCAGCTTTGCTTAAGCAGAAAATACTTTACCGATAGCTGTGAGCGGTTGCCTAGCAACTCATTGTTGATTCCTTGATTCTTTTTCTTTTACAGAAATCGGGCGGTGAATTTGGCCGGGAACAGGAAGACGGGGAATCCGGGACTGAAGCACCTCCCGGTTGCTCACAGTTCCAAGCCAGGTTGCGTGTGAAAAACCAATGGGGTAGATCTTGCTGTTTGCTTTGTGGGAACCAGGCTCACAGCCGCTCCGTGACCCCCGCTGCTCACAAGCCCACCCCGCACCTCTCACCTCCGCAGTTCCCTCAGCTTAGCCTCCGCCGCCGTCCTCTGCCACCAGTGATCCTGCCTCTGATCCTGCCACGAGCAGCAGGGGAAGAGTCACCAGCTTCGGGTGGCGGTGTGGAGTTGCCGGTCTCTGCCAGGTCGGGCGGGTGGTCGGGTCTCAGTCGCAGGGGATCACCGCAGATCATTACAGATTGTAGCGGGATAGAGGCTGCGGAACAGGCAAGCAAGCTGCGAGTCAAGCCGTGAGTCAATCCGCGAGCAGCAGCGGCAGCAATGACGTGGCTCCTCCTCCAACAGATCCCAGTTAGGGGAGTATTAGGAAAAAACTTGTAGTTCTGGTTTAATAGTAGGATACTTAAGTCTACTAGTCCCAAATTTCTAAGGAAGAAACGGGATTGGGCTAACTAATCACGCATTGACCTTGGGAAAACGACAGTTATTCATGTGCGCAATGCACCCCAATGCAAACATCCTAAATGTTCTCTCCTAGACTGAGATTGTAGTAGAATACAACGTTAATGTTGGTGGAGTGTGCCTCTCAGGGTCCCGAGTCCAGGTAGTACTGCACCTTCTCACTGGAGTGTTACATGAATAAAAATGGACGATTTTCCTCTCCTTTTCCAGATAAAACGATTATAATTTCTAAGTGTTCGATGTTAAAAATAATGGAAGCGGCCCCTCTCATCTCAGGAGTATGATCCCACCCTTCTAGAGGGATAGACATGTACCTACTGTGGAAACACAGTAAAATCCTGAAGAGCCCTGGCATCACAAAATGGATGCCACCAGTCCCAGACACTCGGCTGCCCTCCTGCGGATGACCAAAACTCACAGTGGAGGAGGCCCAACAATAGGCATCCTGTCACAGTGAGGTGTAACCACCTCCCAGACAGGGTTTAGTGTATTGGGGCTGGGTGGGAGCACTCCTAGAGTGCTTTGAAGTCCTGCACTGGGGGAGCAGTAGGCTCCTCTGTGCATACAAAAGTTCAGACCGGCTCAGAGGCTACCTGCCCCTGCTCTGGTGTGAAACTGGGCAAAGGGAAGTGGGTGTAGCCACCCACTCCCCTGGCCCTCCCATAGGTGGGGTCATAGAGGTAGTCCCTCCCTTCCTTTCAGTATAAGTTAGGGAACCCTTGCCATTGCAAACTAGATGTCCCTGGACGATGCTCTGAAGAAGAATCCTGGACCTTCGACATTCCACTACCTCTGGAAGACAGAAGAATCTCACTTGGAGTCAAGGAGTGACTCCCCTGCTTGGCAGGCACCTAATCTTGCAATCAACGGTCGCAAACTTTCCCGCTTCCACCGGAGATCGAAGTCCCTGCATCCCAGGAAGAGGATTTCCTGACTTCTCCAAGACCATCGTGAGTCCCCAGCGATGCTGAGGCAAGTGGACCCCACGAGTGACGAGGAACCGCAATCCCTGGGTACCATGCACTATTTTTGAGTGCAACCCCTTCACGACGTTGTACAAACATGTGCTTTGGACCACGTGTGTTCCAAGCCTCCAGCAGGATTTTCACAGAGGATCAAAGGCTTACCCCATCCTGAGTGACCGTGGGCCCCTGTTGAATGAATCCTTCCAAGGCATCTTTGCGATCCCTTGCTGGTTAGCTTGTAGGTCCCCAGAAGACTGTTCTACAATTCCAAAGGGCTCCCCTGGTTGCTCCAGGCCTGCCCTGACTTGCCTCACTGGGTTAGTCCCTCAGACTTTGCTGGTCTGCACCGCTGACTTTTTACACTTTCCACAAGACTTGCTGTTGCCAAGGCTTGTTGGCTCTAATCTGGTCACCGATACCACAGTAAGCTGCAGACTTTGTGGGACACGCCGAATTCACCTCCTGGTTGTCGTCGACACCTCCTGGACCTCGTGGTTGATGAGTCAAGACACCGTGGATCACCTGAAATAACCCGACGACTGTGGGCATCCATCTTCCTTGCCCCGGGTCACTGCCAAGTGACTTTGAACACTGTCACCTCTGCTTTCAGGTCTTCCTTCTTCTGAATCCAGCCTTTGATTCCACCGGACACTTCTCCTGTCTTCACAAGCAGCAAGTCTTCTTTGGCTCCCATTGAAAACAACGCCGCCACCCGACACCAAAAGACACCTATGCACCCGACTTCCCTGGGTGCGGTAACTCCAGCACTACGGTGCTCCTGTGGGTGTTGGCTCTAGAACTACTTACCCTGTAAGTGACTTGCTTGTAGACTGTCCCGAAGTATCCTAAAACTCTAAATTTCCAATTGCGACTTGCTCATTGAAGTTAATTGGGATCCGCGGCTGTGTTCTCACACTGCATGCGTCTCCCGTGGGTCCTTTCCTTACCTGCCTTGGGTGTATTAGTGAGTCCCCAGCATTTCTGAAGGCCCTAGGCCTTGTCCCCTTGCAAGTCATTAACTCTAAGTCTCTTTTTTAGTATATGGTCTTGTACGCCCCTAGGGCCCCAGCCATATTTGTGCTTAACTTGTTGTGAAATGTTGATTTGTGCATATGTCCTTGACTTCTAATCTCATAAAGAGATTAGCAGAGAGTTGTTAGTAATAGATACATATATATTTGATATATATACCTGTGTGGTGTCCTTTCATTTAGTAATTCAAGAGATTATAAGGTAAAACAAGCTGCTTTACATTCCTCTAAAGACTTAGCCTGAAGGCTGCTCTCCACAGCTACCACTAGGATATCTTTTTTTAAAAGGTTGTCTTAAACCTACTACCATAAGAGTCGAATTGTACTGGTGCAAGGTGTCCACTTTAACTAGTGAACAGCATATACCAGGCCAACTTCTCACACTCAGCTACAGAAATAAATGTGTAATGAATACACAAAATGAATACACAAATATAATTAACTCATTGATGCGCCTAGTGTTATAAATGGCTAATTCTAGAACTTCTACTATTGAAGCAGCCAAACTTATATACTTTGCTTAAAAATAAAGGAATCTCAAAATCCTCTTTATCAAACTGAACAGATTATTCTGTAACTCTCTGGATTTAATGAAAAAAATATCTTTCTGTGGGAAAGGTACACAGTCCTACTGCTTTAAAATTATATATTTGAATATCTTTCTTCATTTTCATTGCCATTAAAGCATATCCAAAAATCATCTTTGCTAGGTAAGTTCATCTGGTTGATTCAGCCAAAGGATGTCAGCAACAGTGTCAGTCTGGGCAGTGAACTACACTCCGTTCATGGTGTTTGCGGAGTTGTCTGCACTCTGCCGAGTTTCCGCTCGTGAATGGAAGACCAGCACAAACAGAAGTTTGCACGGCATTCCACAACTTGCAGAACTTTGCTGAATTTTTTTCTCACTTTGTTGAGTTCTGTATAACAAAACTCCTTGAACTACGCCCAGGCCTGTTGGTCACGTTGGGGTTGGGAGGTTCCCACACCCTCATGGTCCCACTCAGACAAAGGCACCCACACACAGGACTGGGACATCAGGTACACCAACATGTCGCAGTATGATTTAAAAAAGAAACAAGCATCACTCTTCTTGCAATTTTTTTTTCTTCAGAAAACACACATTCTCCTTTTTCTGTTTTGGGTCTGATGGCAACGTTTTATCTTTTTTGTCTGCACAGTTCTCAGCTGACTCTGGGGAATTATCTAAGATTTCCCCCCAAACTTTGGCCTTTGGATTCTTGGTACTGGAGTCAAACTCTCCTTCCTCTTGCTCAGTAAGAAGGACTAGGGCAAATCCCCTTCCTGAATATCTCTCCATACACTACTGAATAAGTACATCCTTGATCATTTGGCATGAGCTCAAGGCAATTCATCTGCTGTATCTGCGCTGGTAATTTTACCTTCTCCAACTGCCCCCTCACCATCTGTGGGACTGGCCTGTGCTTTGCATGCTAACAAATAGGAATCAAAGTTCTAAGTAAGTCTAGGGGAATGAGCATCCCTTTATTCTCTGCCTACCTGTTAGTAGTGTCTTCCTTTCCTAGGTGCCCGCACTTAGTCATGCCCACCAAATCGGAATTGTGTGTCACCACCTCTGCCTCCAAGATCTTATCCTTTTCATCTGTAAGGAAACTAAAGTGTCTGTCTAGTGAATGTATGGGACAATGAGCGTCTACATGATGCACAGTAGCAGTGCTTTGCAGTAACATTTCCGAAATCTCTTTCCACAACACCTTGCACTGCAGACCAAGAAGTACGTTCCACACCTCTCTCTCTCATGCCTTCAAATGCACATCCCACACGTTCTGTTCCTGGCACGGCTGTTATACTCTGTGAAAGTTCTCCCCATCTGCAGCTACAAGAAAACATGAAAGAAATCTTCAAGGAAAAGTGCACTTGCAGGAAAAACTGATGTTGTACATTCAAAGTAGGATAAAGTAAAACACCAAAAGACAATTAATGTAATGGTCATCAATACATAGGAGAGCATTTAGCACTACAAAGTGAAAACACAACACAGGAAAAATCCCACAGCAAATTAAAAAAAATTACAGTAAATTTTAACCTCTTCGTGCTAGGCCCCCCCATGCTAAGTCTTTTTTTGGCTATTTGGGGTATTTTGTGCTTAGGGCCCTGTAATGTTTTGTTCAAGAAAGGTATCCACTTCAAATTTGCATTCTTTTTTTCCAAGACCCTTAGGATTCTAACGTTTCCAAGGCTTTGTTGTTTGTGGACCCAGAAATGAGCCAAAATAAAGCCACATTTTGGTTTCTTTTTTAAAACAAATTGAAAAAAGTGCTGCAGAAGAAAGTGTCCGGTTTTTGTTTCCCTGCAAATGGTCTCAACAAAGGGTTTGTGGTGCTGAAATCATCATCTTCTCAGCTTTCAGGGACAACGTTTTCACCTGCAACTTCTTCTAAGTATAACAGATTTTTAAAAGCAATATACCCTTACATCTGCTGGATCTTCTGGTTGTGGGAATATATAGGACTTGTGGTTTCACCAAGAAACCGAGGACCCCAAAGCCGATAACTGAGCTGTGTCTTGCAATGGTTTTCATTGTATACTGGGTATGTCGCAAATCATTTGGTAGAACATAAAGAGTGAAAAATAGGTCCCAAGGAGCCCTATATATTTCCAAAATGGGACAAAAATGTAGAGAAGCCTTGGTTATTTGCACAGCTCCAAAATTGTGGACACCCATTCAAGCATGTGAATTAGAGTTTATTTTTCAAAATGACTTCTTTTTTTACAAATTGTCTTACATTTTGAAGGCCGAAATGCAAAGAAAGTCAATTTGTAATAACACTTGTTCTACTATTTTGTGTTCCCCTAAGTCTAAAAATGCTACCTCACTTCTGTGGGTAGGACTAGAGCCTGCAAAAGGAAACGGCCCAACACGCAACGTGGCACATCACATTTTTCCAGTAAAAACTGACTTTCATTTTGCAAAGTGCCTAGCTGTGAAATTTGGACCCTAGCTCTGCCAGCACCCAAGGAAACCTAGCAAACCTATACATTTTTGAAAACTGCAAATCCAAAGAAATACAGGATGAGTGAATTGTATGGCTCCCACTAGGTTCAGTTATCCAGAATCTTGCAAACCTCAAACTTTATTAAAAAAACTAAAAACATTTTCCTCACATTTCTGTGAAGGAAAGTTCTGAAATCTGCATGGATCCACAAACTTCCACACAGCCAGCATTCCTCAAAATCTCCTGATAAAAATGGTACCTCACTTGTGTTGGTAGACCTAGTGCCTGTGACAGGAAACGGCCCAAAACACACCGTTGACACATCACATTTTTTAAGTGAAAACTGACCCTTTTTTACCAGGTACATTCAGGAAAGCCCCCCCCCCCCAATGCATAATAAAATACAAATCCCTGGTGCCTAGTGGGATTTTTGCCCCCCCCAGGTGCAGATCAAGGGCTATTGCCCCCCATCTGCCGCCTGAGGGGCAGAAAGACTGGTGTTTATTTGTGGGGTTGGGGGCATTGGCATGCCCATTCTGTCAGGCTAGCTACTCACCTGGTCTCCTTACTCTTCTTTAACGATGAACGAACCCCAATCTCCCCAGAAGCTAACCAAACAGCAGAAATAATAATATACTCCGATGCTTGGAAAAGCCCCCAGGGGAATGGGAATAGAAAGACATGAGATATTCCGGATTCAGGTACTCAGGAAACCCAGTTGCCTTGTCGCAAATTTCTCTCTACTGTGTAATTGGTGAATGGTCTCCAAACTAACTGCATCCAGAATTATCTAATCAACAAACCATGTATAGATATGTTATAACAAGAGAGCAACACTTTTGCAAGTTCTATACAATGTTTTTACCTAAACACTCTTAGCTGTTCCTCTACAAGTTTAGAAACATTCTCTATAACCTGTGTTTTTAGATCTCTTGTCCTGAAAACAAGAAAGACACAACAATTTGCTTATAAATGCATCACTTTTAGGTTTTCTCTTTCACGTTTTATAAAGCGTAATTACCTTTCTTGAGAGGTAATTCTTCTTACCACCCAATACCATAGATTGGTATATGTACCTTGTAGTTTTCAGAAAAATAAATGTCTTTGCATTGAAGTTGCACTTAAGTAAAGTTTAGAGATTGTACTTTAGTCTCTTGATTAATGAAGTTCATACTTTAGTCTCTTGATTAATCAGTTCTTTATTCCTTTGAATTTTGCAAGCAAGAGCCCTTGTTTCCTTTTTTAATTGAAATTAGAAAATCAACTCACCGATCTTTTCTGATGTTTTCCTTCAAACGCTGTAATAGGGAGTCATTTATCTATTTTGTTTTCTTTTGCAGAGTCGATGATCCAGAACCGGAAGATGTCTCTCTTCAATGCGGGACAGGAACCGCCACCCCGGAAACTGGAGAGAAGTCAGGAGGAGTAGCAGCCTTCAGAAATCAGTCGGGAATCCAAAGACGCGGGGAATCCAAGACGCAATATCGAGAAGAGCAGGTAAGGGCTACAAGTGACGAGATCAAGCGCTGATCAACAAGCGCAAGCAGTTTAAATAGCTTTTCTCCGCTCGCGTATGCCGTGTGAGTCCACTCGTTGATTTTCACGTGCATGGTTATACAAATATTTACCGGTGAAACGTGAGCAATTTTCCTCTCGTTGTTCCAGCACGTCTATTAAGATTGTGACAGTTGAAACGTGCTAGAAACGTGTTTGCCTACATCAGCCGTCAGTAGCGGTCCATGGAGGGAGTTTGGTGGGGCAGTGAGGCGGGGCGGGGGAGGGGCAGAGTAGGGAAATGTAAACACCGGAATATGGATGAACAGAGGTAAGTACACATTTAAATAAATAAAACAAATTCCTTTGCGTGCGCTGCATCGCAAAATGTGATGCAGCGCGCGCAACAAAATTCGTTTTATTTATTTAAATGTGTACTTACCTCCGTTCATCCATATTCCGGTGTTTACATTTCCCCACTCTGCCTCCCCCCCGCCCCGCCTCACTGCCCACCTAACTCCCTCCACGGACCGCTACTGTCGGCAGTTTAACCCAATATTAACTCCTGTGTCTGGCATTTTCCTTGCTCACTAGAAAAGACCGGTTGTTAATACAGTTTAATGAATCTTTACAACATTTTACTATCAACGAAATAAATATGAAAATATGCCCAAGGGGCATACAATGCAAGCAAGGCGGTTCAGAGAAAGTAATGTGCAAATTATGACAGGAAATAACAGGAAATCTAAGGATATGAGATTTCTGGTTCTACAAAAGGGGATAACATGACTGGGTAGAGGGCATAGCATGAATGGGATTGTTGGTTATCATGACACATTCAGGGCAGCTCCCACCACTGATCTAAATACTCCCTGGTGTCTAGGATGCTCTCTGTCCCATGGGCCTTTACTCCTCCATTTAGAATAGGGGAGCAAAGGCCCTTGCCCAAGGCGCTGCTCCCCCCTCCCTGGTGGCATGTGGGTAGACCCCTGCTTGAGTATCACCCTTCTGGGGTGATCCCTAAGCAGGCATCCACTAGTGAGGGGGATGATTGGAAAGGGGAGATTCTCATCTGTGTTTTTCAGTGCTTATGGGGCTGAGATAGCCCCATGAGCACCGAAACAGTGAAACAGAAACTGAGTTTCAGTTTCAATTCAGCGTGCCATGCGCATGATCGTTATTACATTAAAGAAAATTACTCAGGAGGTTGAGGAAGATCTTCCCCACCTCCTGAGGCCCCAAAAGAAAAAGAAATCCCTCTGCTGTTTGCAGCAGAGGGATTCAGTGCGCTTGTGCACATGACGGAATGGTCCCATCATGAGCATAATAAGGGTAAATCAATTATTTGACACCACAACAACAAAAAATTAAATCAGTAGAACCAGAGTTATGATTTTTTTAAATGATTAGTTAAAACTAGTGCCTAAAAAATCAAAGCACCAACCATGGACATCTAATCATACGATACCAGCACAAAGTTAAAAAAAATGAGGCAACCGCATTGGAGCGCAGTTAGGATACAAGGAGTGGTTTGGGCCTGGTCAATGCTTACCTTCTTACTTAGAAGACATTTTGAGAAACATTTTCTGAGAAGGTAAAGTTCAATGGGGCAAGGCTGCAGGCAATGTCCAAGAAGAGAGTGTTTTCCTCTGGAGCGATTAAAGCCACAATGAAGATTTCTATTTTTGGACTTAGGGCCTATTTTAGATCTTGGCATACAGGTTACTCCATCACAAGGTGATGGATATATAATCCAATGAAATATATATCCTATAGGATATGATGGGATTTATATTTCAGAGGATAGGATATCCATCACTTTTGTGACCGAGTAACCTTCCACCAAGATCTAAATCATCTAAATCATGCCCTTGGCCTCTTTTTTGGAAGTTTAAAATCTCAGCAGGACAAGGTAAAAGGCTGTAGAAGAAGAGAATTCCAGGGGCATGAATACCCCTTTGGTGAAGGATAATTGAACAGGATTTTCTGCTCCAGAAAGAACGTCGCAGGAAAAGCTGTGAAGTCAGACAACCGGTAAGGCACCTTGGGCAGATAAACTAGCAGGTTGTCCCCAATCTACCCTCAGTTCTCAGAGCAGTTGTTAGCCACAAAGTCCTCAGTTTTGCATTTTGTCCATCTGGGCACCTTTTCAACACAACCAAGTATTCAGTACAGGTGGGACACCACTTGGGGGTTCAGGAGTTACTCAGGGTTGTGGGGACAGGGTCAAGATGGTGGGAGCCTTTTTTGTCCCTGGGCTTCCGAACAAAAGGACAGCAGTCCAGCCATTGAAGTCATTCTGGTAGTCCTGGGTTCAGTTGAAAATGCAGGGCTCAAACAGCAGGGCTGACCTCCGAGGGGCCAAGGCAAACTCTGGGCTGAGAAGCAGACCTTCCAGGTACAGCAAAGCAGTCTTGCAGAGTGCACAGCTGGTCACAGCAGCAGGCAGTTCTCTAAGAGTCCTTCAGCAGGTCCAGAAAAGTGAACTGAAGATTGTGTTTTGCCTCTGGAGTTGGGAGAGGTTTCTAGACGTTTCTACTTTAAAGTGCATGGAATGTTTCACGTCCCCTATCATGGCTTCAAGCTGGATGCAGTGACAATGTGGAGGTGATCGGCCCTTTGAGTGAATGCAGAGCACAACCTATTCAGTTGCAAGTGTGGCTGTACCCAGCTGTGCCCCATCCTGCAAGCAGATGGCCCATTCAGGCACACCTATTCCCTCTATTGTTTGACTGTCTGGAAGAAATTCACTGACAGTTACACCCAGTCATGTGACCCTAGACAGGCTGCAGGCACAAAATGGTAAGGCTAGGAAAATACCAACTTCCTAAGAGTGGCATTTTCAAAATTGTAATGAAAAATCTGACTTTACCATTAAAGAGGACTTTTCATTACAATGTCATGGCTAATAAACATAAACTGGCTACCTGGCCCTAATTAAACATAGGCACTTATTAAATGTAATAAGGCAACCAAATGTTATTCTATATGACAGGTAGGCCTCACAACAGTGAGAATACATTGATGCTTTTTTTTCTACCAGGACCTGTAAGCTTTAAAGTACATGTCCAACCATTTCATTGCGATACACTGTTACACTGTGCCCTTTGGGGCACCTTGGGCCTACCCTAGGGGTGATATATTATCTACTGGCGGTCGCCAGTAGATAGTTATAGTCAGACCTATTTTCCATAGGAAATCCGCATCATTCTATTCCCAATAAGTCTGGCGCCGGTTGACGAATCTTCGCAAAATTTTCCAAACCTTTGGCCAGCTCTGCTCCGCTCCTACCCTGAAAGTTTCATGGTGATTCGTCAAGTGGGGGCTGAGAAAAAAGGGGGGTCCCAAAACACGTTTTCCCCATGCAATTTCCCGTAGGATCTGTTGTCGCAGCTACAGCCCGAACCGCTGAACGGAATTACACCAAATTTGGCAAAGAGGTAGTCCTCAGTTCAGACTCATGCCTTTTGCATAAATTGTGTGAATCCGTTCAGTAGTTCCTGAGAAAAGTAGAGTTAAAAGTACATATATATCTATGGCCTGGGAGGATCCGCGGACCGCACGGTAAGCGCACCCTCCCCGAACTGAGCGCGCACCCTCCCGATCGCGTGCTGAATGCTAACTAGCTGTTGAGTGTCTGTCTACATTTGAAACCAGGAACTGTTGGTGGCCATTTTCTGCCTCGGTAGAAGCGAGGCTGAAGAAGCAAGGGGAATAAGTGTGTAAAACATATAAAGGGGGCAGAGTGGAAATACTCTGACCCTCTAGAGGTGCTTAGGGGGTCCTAGAAGGACCCCCTGGGGCCACCTTTTTTCAACAAAAAAAACCGGCGAAATGCGCGCAGGGTGCGCACATCCTATCGCGTTGGGTGCACGGATTCTCTCGCGTTGGGTGCGCGGATCCAAAGAAAAAAATTGAAATTGTTGGTAGATAAAGATCAAGCTTAAGTGTTTTGTTCTTGAGTGGCTCTAAAAAGAGCCGTTGTGTTCATTGAGAGTTTTTGGTACTTATAAGTAAGTACCTATACAGAGTCTAAAGTTGTTGAGGAAGACTCTGTTTCCTTTATCAGTAAAGTGTACTCCATCTCTCCTATACATCTCTTGCATATGAAAGCGCAGATTGTTATTGTAAATGGAACCCATTCTATAGTCTCGGAGAAAAGCAGAAACAGATTTATTCACATGTTTCCTAGCTTTCTCAATCTGTGGACAAAAATGATCGGACCAGCTCCATTTCTGCCTTTGGCATATGTTAGAATACACAAAGGCAGTTTTGGGGAAAAGTGAAATCAGTTCTGCAAAGGTGTCCTTCATGAGCATTTCCAGACCTACCCCAGTCAAAGTGCCTAGGCCATTGCCACCACAGTGCACTATTATGAGGTCAGGGTGTTGGATTTGCATGAAGGATTTCACCAATGGCATCAATTGGTGCCACTTTAACCCTCTCTGTCCTATCCATTTAATGTCTACATTTGGCAAACCTAGGTCTTTCTGAATGCCTTTGTTTTCTGCATACCTTTGGATCCAGAAAATATAGCTGTGTCCCACAATCCACACTCTAAGCATCTTGAAAGGAGGTCTGGATGCACTCAGATGGTCTCTGTAAATGAAATGGCAGTTTGAAAAGTAAGATGTTTCTAAAATGGTGGCTAAGATGCAATTTTGAAAAAGACAAGAAATCATTGGTTGTTTGACAACCTTCTACACTGAAAGGTAGGGTGTATATTTCTGTTTTTTAAACGCATGATTCTTATTGGTTAACAAAAACTGATTGTAAGGAACATTATATATGAGAAGCTGATATGTTGAAAAGTCAAGCACACTTGCTGTCTTGATTAGCAACATTGTGTGCTAAACTTGTGACCTGTGTGCTCAGTACAGTGTTCCATGACCTGTTTCTATGGTAACGGGCAGAAGGCAGATTGGGGGAAGGGTTCAAATGTATGTCATTTGGAAAGGGTTGAAATGTTTAACCAATAGAAATGTGTGTTTGCTTTTGAATTTATATGGGAAGGAATGTGATTTGATGTTTACATGTATATGTGTGGAACATGAGAGGGAAACTTTGCCATTCATTGGTTCTGCTGACAGGTGCACAGTGCAGAGATTATGTATAAGAAAATCTGGTGTTTGACTGATATCTGGTGTGTGACTGATATACTTCTTAATCTACAAAACAACTTGAAAGGTGAGTTATTTAATTGTGAGGGGATGTATGTAGACTATTTTGATTTTAATCAGACTAATGTATTTCTCCTGCTAAAGTGTAGGGAGTACTTTTTTTCTCTACAATCTTATTGACAGTGTGTGTGCATGTAGAAACCATTCTGTGATAAGCATTTGTGCTTTTCATGTGTTTGTAGACAGATAACTGTGCTCTTTTTATATTTTGGTAGAATTAGAAACCAGTCATTGTTTATGAATTTGTGAAATGAGTTATGTTTCTACACTAAAATGTAGTACTCCTTCTAGATGAAGAAATCTGTTTTGGTATAGTGCAAGGGATAGTGTTGCTTGTCTAGAATCACACAGGGAGTCTGTGTGCATTTGGGAACCACTGTGAGAGAAGCATTTGGTAACATCGTGTATTTGCTGACAGATAACTGTTTTAAAACCTGTCTTGTTGACAAGTTTTAGTAGCATTAGAAGGCAGTTTTTGCTTATGCTTCGATTAGATGAGTCAGGCTTTGACTCTAAAGTGCAGTTCTGAAATATGTAGTTTGTGTGCATTCCCCTTACCTCTTCCACTGTAGTGAATGAGTTTTGGTAAACTCCTAGGGATAGTGGTGCTTGTCTAGAATTACACTGTGAGTGTGTGTGCTTTTGGGAACCACTGTGAGAGAAGCATTTGGTAACATCATGTATTTTCTGACAAATAACTCTTTTAAAACCTGTCATGTTGTCATGTTTAAGTAGCATTAGAAGCCAGTCTTTGCTTATGCATTGATACAATGAGTCATGCTTTGACACTAATGTGTTGTACTTTAATATGTAGATTGTGTGTAGTCTCCTTATCCCTTGCACAGTAGTGAATGAGTTTTGGTAAGCTGCTACGGATAGTGTTGTTTGTCTAGAATCCTACTGTGAGTCTGTGTGCATTTGGGAACCACTGTGAGAGAAGCATTTGGTAACATTGTGTATTTGCTGACAGATAACTGTTTTAAAACCTGTCATGTTGTCAAGTTTTAGTAGCATTAGAAGCCAGACTTTGCTTATGCATTGATAAAATGAGTCATGCTTTGACACTAATGTGCTGTACTTTAATATGTAAATTGTGTGTAGTCTCCTTACCACTTGCACAGTAGTGAATGAGTTTTGGTAAGCTGCTAGGGATAGTGTTGCTTGTCTAGAATCACACTGTGAGCCTGTGTGCATTTGGGAACCACTGTGAGAGAAGCATTTGGTAACATCGTGTATTTTCTGACAGATAACTCTTTTAAAACCTGTCTTGTTGTCAAGTTTTAGTAGCATTAGAAGGCAGTTTTTGCTTATGCTTTGATTAAATGAGTCAGGCTTTGACTCAAAATTGCAGTCCTGAAATATGTAGATTGTGTGCATTTCCCTTACCACTTCCACTGTAGTGAATGAGTTTTGGTAAACTCCTAGGGATAGTGGTACTTGTCTAGAATCACACTGTGAGTGTGTGTGCATTTGGGAACCACTGTGAGAGAGGCTTTTGAAAACATTGTGTATTTTCTGACAGATAACTCTTTTAAAACCTGTCAGGTTGTCAAGTTTTAGTAGCATTAGAAGCAAGTCTTTGCTTATGCGTTGGTTAAATGAGTAAGGCTTTGACACAAAAGTGCAGTCCTGAAATATGTAGATTGTGTGCAGTTCCCTTACCACTTCCACAGTAGTGAATGAGTTTTGGTAAACTCCTAGGGATAGTGGTTGTTGTCTAGAATCACACTGTGAGTCTGTGTGCAGTTGGGAACCACTGTGAGAGAAGCATTTGGTAACATTGTGTATTTGCTGACAGATAACCGTTTTAAAACCTGTCATGTTGTCAAGTTTTAGTAGCATTAGAAGCCAGTCTTTGGTTATGCATTGATAAAATGAGTCATGCTTTGACACTAATGTGCTCTACTTTAATATGCAGATTGTGTGTAGTCTCCTTACCCCTTGCACAGTAGTGAATGAGTTTTGGTAAGCTGCTAGGGATAGTGTTGCTTGTCTAGAATTACACTGTGAGTCTGTGTGCATTTGGGAACCACTGTGAGAGAAGTATTTGGTAACATTGTGTATTTGCTGACAGATAACTGTTTTAAAACCTGTCTGGTTGTCAAGTTTTAGTCGCATTAGAAGTATCCCTGGGCGTAGTTCGCGTAGCCGCGCTTCGCGAAGCTTCGCGAAGATGTCATTGCACTACGCAACCTTCGCGTAGCTTCACGAGCTTGCGGAGTTGCTTGTGACAATCTGTTCGCGATTACTTTTTCTTGTTCGCGAGCGCGGTAAGCATGTTCGGGGAGCTGTTTGCATGCTCGGGGGATATATCTCGTGATCTTACCCATGCGGTCGCCAATGGGCGCGGCCATCTTGTTTTTCTATTGTCCCGCCCGCTCGCGAGGCCTTATTTCCTGTTCCGGATCGCGGATATCGTGTTCGCGATGTGCATTGATGTGTTCGGGAGCGCATTTTACTTGTTCGCGATGAATAGTACATGTTCGCGAGAAATATCGCGCGAACTTACCCAGGCGGTCGCGAATGGGCGCGGCCATCTTGTTTTTCACTCTATGCTATGGTTCTGGGCCTACCTTTGTATCCTCCCTTTATCTTTGCCATCCTTTGTCTTTAAAACATTTTTTCTGACTTTTTTTTATTATTATCTATCTCTCTCTTTGCCTAAGTTTATATTTTCCATTTTATTTCTACTTTTACTGTGTTTTTGTTACTTTTATAAAGTTCTTTCTATCTTCTTCCCCCTAACTTTTTTTTCCCCTTCTAACTTTTTTTTTCCGCCTCCCACCCACCCCAGAGCCATGGCCAAGGGCACAGCAGGTCCCAGTGGCAAGGGCAAGGGACCTGCAGGAGCACAGAAGGCTCGCCTGCCTTGCGGCAGAAGGCCCGGCAACTATTTGGGGAGGAGGAGGTGGCCGCCCCTGTTTTTTTCATCCAGCGCCACCTCCCCTTGACCTTGGCAGCAGGCGGCAGGCCCGGCTCCGGCTACGCTACCCAGGAGCGGCACCGTCGGTGGGCGAAGGTGCGCCTGGCCGTGTTCCGGTGCTCTGGGGTCCGGCGCACCCACAATCAACTAGCCCACCGGTGGTCCGACATCCTGGATCGGGAGCAGGACCTGTTGGACCTGCTAGGTGTCGAGGTCGTCAGGCTTGGTGAGTAACTTATTGTGTATATTAAATTTGATGAACAACAAGATTACTGCTGCGTGCCAAGCGTTGCTGGTAAATTAAGTTCCAAAAAGCAAAATGTTCTTTGATTTAAGGACCCAGGTGCTCGGTGGTACTCTTACTTGTTTGCAACTTAGTTTGCGCTAGCTTGTGCTGATGCTGATTATATAAGAGTTTATTTTACAGAACTGAAGTTAGGTAATGCGATTTGTTAGAGAGACTCTAGTCCTTCCATTGTCCTACTGTGAAATAGTGGTGGATGGATATTGGATACTAGGTTTAGTTTGTTAGTATTAGTTAATAATTGTTTTATGCGGTCAGCGTGACGCCTCCTCTGTCACTGAGTGCTGCTTACCCCAGTCCTCCGTCGAACCTTTTGTACTTTGTTTAGTGAGTGGTAGGCTTAGCATGGTCAGTCAGTAGCAGAACTAGATCAGAATCATGCAACCAACCCACAATTTGTTGTATCTTCTATGTATGCACTAATGTATGCATGTGTCCTCCATCTCATCTATGCATTTGATGGCTGAAAAAAAATGGAAATGCAGACTTAGTGAACAATTGGCCCGTCTGGAATAGGTGGTGTAGCTCAGGTGGTACTTACTAGGCTTCGTTAGTATTTGTAATCAGAATGATTATGGAACACTGGAGTGTTCATAAATAAGTAGACGATCCGTGAATGGAGGAAGAAGCCAGTAGTTGATCCATCTGATTAGATAGTTCAATTTTATTGCAATAGTTGTTTCCTAAAATCTTGTTTGACTTATTTTTCCAAATGATTTATTATTATTTCTTTAACAGCACTCCTTAATGTTTGTCTCTTTCTTTATTATATTTTACATGATCATCAGCACCACCCAGGGGCAAGAAGACGGGGTCGGAGTTGGCGGGGGACCCACAGGAGGACCACTCCTCTACCGAGGCTCCTGCTGCTGGCCCCAGTAAGTTCTCCAGTGGTTATATTGACATTTATATTTCCCTAACTTTTACTGCATCTTTTTTTTCCGAACTATAAATTATGGTTCCAGTTTCTAATTCTATTTTTACAAAAGCTTACTTCTTTGACCTTGACTATCTGTTTCCAAATTCTGTTTATCCCTGCCTCTAACTAAGTTGCTTCTAACTGCCTCTGCTATGACTCTCTGTACTACTACTACTATTACTATTATATTACTGTCTGTAGCGAAGCTTGCACAGCTGCCCACTCTTTATAGAAGGTTTTCTTTGGAATAATAAAACTCTGATTGACCAATAGCTCTAGCCACTGTGTCCTCCTGTCCTTTGGGTAGTCCTCTTCAAGTCTTCTCAATGTTGAGGTTTTGACAATTACCATAAACAAAATGGCCAACCAGATATTTGACTAGTATTTTTGATCGGATAGTACATGATACTACTATTGTCTAGTGATTCTGCAGAGCCACATACAGAACTATGCAGAACAAAATAGGATGTTGCTGATGGGAGGTTGGACCTTACTGATCACACCTCAGTCCGAAGAACCCAGGATCCCCTGACTGACTAGCTATAGTTTCTCACATTAGAGTCCCACTCCCGAACCCCCCACGAAGAAGATACAAAATGTTGATGATAACTGAGACAGACAACCCAGAACATAATAATACCATTTTGCACACTCACTTGTGTAAGTCCACCCCACCACACCAAATACCACAGAGTCTATGTGTAAGTTCAAAAGGTTTATTTGAAACAAGTATCAAACTCTGTACATCGTTAATATGAAATTTATTTTACTACTGCCATAGTCAATAAGCCAGCAAAAAGCCTAACATTAAAACAGTAAACATTTACAAGTGCATGACAACAAGAACAAGAGCCAAGCTCTTTAGAATTCTGGAAGACCCCTCACCGTAGAACGTAGAAATACTGGTTACATAATCTTGCATCATAATATGTTCTGTAAATCTCTGGTTTGTAGAAGGGAATCATCCGCCTATTATATGAGAAAAATGCTGCGAGTTAGCCGTTAGATAGGATACTGGTGAATGGAAGCATTTTGCAGTCATGGCAAAAATTGTAACATGTATGTGATGGCTAAGCAATATGAACTAAACAAACTCAATAAGTGTGTTTTTTTCCAACCTCGTCACTTGTACGCAACAGTCAAGTGGCCTCAAAGGCATCTACTCCACTGCACATCTCACTAAGCTTGCAGGTATAATTAAATATGCGCCAAAAGAGTAGTAGTCGACATGATGAATCTAAAAGGGTTACACATGGCTCAGGCTAACTTTCAAAAGAGTAGAGTAGGACTAGATGACCCTAGGAAGTGGAACCATATCACCACTAGTGTCTGTCTACTGACTGTACAATCCATACTGTCTAGTGCTGATGTATGTTGTATTAACTTTTTTTTCAATGTTCCAAGTGAACAACACTTAAAATAGGGGGAGGTTTCCAGGCATCTAAAAATTTGTGATGTTTTTTTATAGGCACACTACCATCCACCAGTGCCGTCGGGGCCAGCGATGCGGCCATTCCGGAGGGGGCAGGCGAAGTGGCGGCACCTGCAGACAAGACGGGGGGATGCAGCAGCAGTGGCCGGCGGCGGTAAGTTATATTCATTAATTCTTGACATTACTACTAGAAAAAAGTGTGTTCACTATTTCACTGTACTGTGCGACTTATTATTATACAACAGTTGAAGAAGACACCCTTTACTTAGCATAAGCAGCGTGATTAGAGTAACCAATGGCCTCTCCGATTTGACTCCAAAATGAGCTGTGTGTAGTTTTTATGGAGAAGACAAACTCAGATCAGATGACCTTGCTGGATGTGTTGAACAAAGAGGGAAAGAACTATGGGTGGAAGGACGGGCGAGATAAATAATATGACTGACTGGCAGAGAAGGATATGTTGTTGGAAGTAGGGGTGGGCGTAATTTGCGTAATCGCGTTACGCAAATCTCCGCGAAACGGTAAAAAATCTCCGCGAACACGCAGAAATGCCGCGAACACGCGGAATTGCTTGTTCGCGATGCTTTTTTCCTGTTCACAATCGCTGTTTGCGTGCTCGGGGAGAAATATCTCGCAAACACGCATTTTGAGAACGCGAACAAGCAAAAATTTCGCGAAGTCGCGGAAAGCAGAATTTTGGGCAATTTCGCGTTCTCCGCGGAACGCGAAATTACCCAAATTCCGCAAATTCCGCGAACGGAGTGGAATTTACCACCCAGGCCTAGTTGGAAGCATGCATAGGTGGCTGATAGTAATCAGATCAGATGCAAGGGTTGTTGAAGGATGGGCGGAAGGTGAAAGAATGCCTGCCTGGGTGGGCGACAAAGTATGGGTGGATAGTGCTAGATAGCAACAATCAGCGTTGTTTGGTTCAAATTAAAACTCAAAGCCAAGGCAAGCAAGGAAGGAGCGGAAGCATGGGTGGTTGTTGGTGAAACCAACTAAGTATAAGAGATATAAAAAAGAAGGATAAACGTTTACTTGAATGGATGTATTCCTGGATGTACTATAGACAGTATAGGATTGGAAAGTGTCACTGGAGATTCTTACTTTGAAGAAAATGTAAAAGAAACTGCGCGACAGTAGCAAAGCCTAGGGGAATATAGGTAGTATTATCAGAATATAGTACACTTGCAGTAGTTTGCAAGCACGTCATATATATTTATATATATATATACATTATCAAGCGGAAGCCCCTTCCTCCCACTCTGGGGACTACTGCCTACCTATTATTATTAATGTATTTTCGAATTGTGGCAGCCAGCCTGCAAAGGGTGGCCTATCTGTTGTTTATGGTTATTGGTTACACAATCAATGAAAGCAAAGTACCCTCTGCAGTAGCGGTTGGTGGTGGGAGTGTTTGCGGGCGGTGACATGGGGAGGGGACGGGTGGGTGGCACTGGCGAGTAAACGTGTGTATTACGGCCAAATACAGGTAATCAACATAAAAATAAATACCATTATTTTCAATGTGCGCGCTGCACCGGCGAATGCGATGCAGTGCGTGCAACAATTATTTTTTTTTATTGTATTGTTTAATTACCCGTGATTGTCCTTAATCCATAGTTTACTATCCCCACCCTGCACCTTCCCACGTCACCGACTCACCGCCCGGCAGCACTCCCACCACTGACCGCTACTGGCCTGATGTCGTATCGTATTAGCATCTATAATATGAATTTAAGCAATGATCATTGGATCAGATAAATAATCAGCCTTTTTGTAGTACCCATGGCAGGGTGTAAGTGAAATTGTGCATGCCATTTGCCCCCATGTAACAGAGTATGGCCAGTGCCAACGGCCGTAAGGCGTCATACAAAAATATGATCTTCCCCACCTGCAGACAGTAGTAATAAATAAAACTAACGTGAGTCTGCATCATGTGGCTCATATCTGTTTCTCTTGGGTGCAAGCTTCGCTAACTGAGCTGGCATGCCGGCTACAACAAGGTTATGTAATTGGGCTAAACTACAGATAACAACAACACGACTGGTGTACCGGAGTACATAGTACGATTATATTTATAATGTCGGAAACTCCCACAAATGTTAGAGTCCAAGGAAGTAGGAGTAGAGATACTTACCACCAAATCACAAATGTTATGAACTGTGCTTGCTAGTGATACTGTGACACTATGTGTTGAATGATTTCAGTGTTAAGAGTATTGGCTACAACATGTTCTTTTTCTTTCTTGATTCTAGATACTCCTTCCACACCAACAAAACCATCTTGGAAGGAGTTGGCCGCTAGGGCCCGGTGCCGGAAACTGGAGGCCATCTGTGAACATTATCACCGGCTGGTGGCTCAGGCCGAGGAGAAGGAGGAGGCGGCTGCAGCTGCAGCCTCCTCCAATGCCCCGGGCCCCAGTCAGGCCCTGCCTCTACTTTCACGGCGCCGTGGTCCGGCAGCCGGCCGCCGGCGCCCATCTATTTCAAGCACTGCTGCCCCCCACCCTGTATGTAACTACAGGGCATTTCGCCACCAGCTGCTCCGCCGGGTGGCCCGCTTGGAGGAGAACCTGGAGGAGCGGGTAAAGATCCTGGTGGATAAACACCTTAAGGCCCGCCGACGATAGAGGACCTCGTCATTTGCCCCTTTTTTAATTCCTTTTGTTGGTGGGTGGGTTTGTGGGCGTTGGGGATTTTTCTGGACATTTGGGACTCACAACTTTCGTTTTGGACATTGGTTGGGGTTAGGGAGGGGGGTGGGTTAGGTCAGAGTGGGATAGTTTATTTTTGTTAGGGGTATTAAATATATACTATTATTTACTTATACGATGTTAATGTTTTGTGGTGGGTTACAGTTTTCCGAATTCAATCTAAGTTACATGGTTGTTTACTTTGTTTCCGTGCTGCTGCATGCCCACAGCCAGTGTTTGATTTAAAAGATCTGCCGATTTTATAACACACAAACCGATAGATGCAGTACCCCTCACTGAGTTATTTTAATTGTCATAATAGTACTGTCAGTCTCTCCTCCTAGTCCATACCTCCCACAAAACTTATCTTACCTGCAATTGATGATGAAGTTCGGCACACTGATGGCTGCATGGTTGGTTTCCCAAATTAACGGACAAGATGCCATTATTGTGATGGTAGTATTAGACACTGGCAATAGCATTTGAAAAAAGAAAGAGAAAGTCACTTGACTGAGAGACTGTGGGAGGAGTAGTAGAACAGAACACAAAGTAAACTACAGCATGGGTGGGCTAGCAGAAGAAGATCCTTGCACAGCCTCAGTTGAAATTTAATTAGTGTTGCTTTCACCACATCTGCCCCAGCAAGCGTGTGATCAATTGGTGTACATAATGTAGTCATCACATCACACCTCAATATAAATCACACAGCCCGGGGGAAGAGGGTTAGGGATTGATGAATGGATGGGAAGTGGGGTTTTGGGAAAGGTTTGAGAAAGAAAAACAGACAGTATGCATGGACACAACAAAAGTAAAACACAATCTTGCAAGACGACCATGATCCATTATCAAAGAAATCAAAGTATAAAGTGAGAATAAGCAAATGCATGCATGCTGAGGAAGAGAACTTGATGGTAATGATAATGAGTTGTACTTACTATACCTATTACCCAATGAGACAGTACAGTCAGGGAAGAAATTGAAATTTGCCTTGCCTGTCTGCCGCCCTCAGAGCTCAGACCGAACCCAATTACATGCTGTACCGGGCTTACTTTTATTTTTCAAGCAAGCAAAGGAAATTAAAAAATAGTTGTAGGGATCAATTACCAAACAAACCACAAGACACAGTCGTAATGATTGAAGAGAAAAAAGCAATCAAATAAATTTAAAGACGAATGATGAATGATACTAAAGTTACTGTATTATCCTGGTCCAAATGAGGAGTTGCATCATTATCGTCATTCCTCTTGGTCCTCCTTTCCATGGACACTCTGCACATCAATCTTCGGTACCACTGCCTGCCTGATGCGGATTGGTAAGGTAACTGTGAGTCGTTTCTCCCACTATAGCACAGGTTAAAGGCAGGCCTGTAAGTGTAGATGGAAAAACAAACGGGGTATTGAAAAATTACTGCATTTAAAACAATAAACTCAATTACAGTGGAGTGCAAGACGAGAAGACAACACTCTGGAGATAACACTTTCAGACTGAGGCAGCTTGGATAGGATACATAAGTGTCTACTCTACAGCATTAAGGTACAACAACAAAGGGACAGTACTCAGGAGCCAGCACAGCCACAGAACAGTAGAACCACGGCACAGGCCAGGCACCCTACCCCTTACTTACATTTTGAGCGAGCCAGAGAAATGTCATATGCACTGCAGCAACCGAGCATTTTCCAAATGAAGTGACTAAATCAATGCGCCACTGTCCCTCATACCACTACACTGTACTCCAGTCCACACCACTACACGGACATCTAGCCTAGGTCTGTGCTGTGGTTCTTGTTCAAACTGTTTACCTTTTAAGTCAGCCCATGAAACGCAGTTATTCCATCAATTTTCTCCGATCCAACTGACTGTGTGCAAAGATAGTATGCTCAGCAGCATCATGATGATGACCGTGTGGTACGTCTTCTCCAACACCAACTCAGTCTGTAGTGACTGATCAAGTTTAGAATATATTCCATATTACTAAATTGCAACGGATATTGGCCGGCACCTGCAATGGTAGGAGTACAATGTGGCTATTATTAAACGACAAGGAAACATTAACTGTCACCACACCAGAGTCACTTTTACTTTGTCTATAAACTAGTATAGTTCTACTTCATGCACAATTATTCGTAGTCAGCCAGCATCCAATGCAATGCATGCCACCATCATTCACAATAATCACTCATTACCTGTCTTGGTGTTCTCTTTGGCTGTCTGATCTGATGCCTGCCTAGCCTTCTGCCAGTCAGTGATGAGTTTCTTTCGGCTTGGAAACAAAATGGAATATAGCTGGAGTCACGTTTCACTTCTTATGGAGGGACTGTTAGAGGCAACATGTATTGTACTATTCTCCATCTCCATCCAATGTCTGGCTTGCTTGAAATGTACTTAGGGAGAGTAAGGAAGATAGAGCAGGATCCTGAGGAGTGGAGTGGACAGTTATGCACAGACGTGCAACTCCAATAGGGTAATAAAAAGAGGAGACTGTTGATGGATTTGTTGTGATTAGATTTTGAACCAGAAAAACAGATACACACAGTCACACACAAATAAAGGAAGGGAGAACAATTTGAAAGCCTAGTTGTCAGGGAAGAGGAGCTCGTCCTCAAACTCACTACTTATGTCATCGAAGTAGCTCTCCTCTTCCTGCTGTGATTCACGTATTTTGTACTCCGGTGGTATAAAGTGTTGATTCATTTTGATCATGGTTAACCTCTCAACGCTTTTGGGAGAGAGACTGGTCCTTTTGACAGTAACAATGGCGCCAGCAGCACTGAAAACACGCTCTGAAGAGACACTTGCAACAGGGCAAGCCACATACTTTATCGCCAGCCTGCTGAGCACTGGCCATTGGCTTCTTTTCCCATACCAATACACCAATGGGCTTTGCTCCATGAAGACCTCTGTTGTGTCATCTAGATAGGCCTGAACCATCCGCTCAATGTTCAGGGGTGCTCCGATTTCCTGGGCCTCTTTTGCCTTTGCATCAGTCATGGACGTACAATACCCTTTCCGTAGAAACCAATCACCTGCCGTTTTTTTTTAATGTGCCTGATGATCCTGTTGGTGCTGTTGATGTTATTGCTGGCAGTGTTGTTGGCTGCTGGGAGGCAAACGCACTGCTCTTGGCCACTGAAGTAGAACTTGGCTCTGGGTGCCCTGCAGTACTTTTTATGCCCTGGAGGGGCGGGCCTCTAATTAAGATCCTTTCGTTTTCAAACTCAGTGGCTTCCTCAGCTATCAAAGTTTTGTACTGGGCAACATTCACTTCTGAAAAAGGAATTACTTAATTACTGCGCAGCAATAATTTGTAACGTGGATCCAAAATTGAGGCAGTAATGTAATGTGGATGTGACACAATGTTATTTTGAATCCTTGTATTGTGAGATAAGCGAGCGGATAAGGTGTCTGCCAAATGATATGCATCTACTTTATCATCCAGACCTGCATACATTTCTGACACCTCCTTCAGCTCTTGCTCTAGCATGTACAACAATGGGATAGCTTGGCCCATAGTACAGTCCTCCCTGCTCACTTCACGCGTGAAGACCTCAAAAGGAAGTAGCATCTCTGTCAGGCATTTGACGAGGTCCCATTGGGCCATCTCAACTCTCATGCCTTTCACAGTAGGATCCCATGACCTTTTCATGACATAAGTGGTATGTACTGCTCAAACAGATGCTCAAGCATGTAATACTTTGAGTTCCGATGTGTTGGCACCTCCTGGATGAGTGCTTTGACTGGCATTTTATGCTCACGCTGAATGACCCTCAGCTGCTTCCAGGCTTTAAAAGAATGGTTGAAATGTGTGCATATTCTTCTGCAGGTGGTCAGTAAGCTGCTGACTTTGCTTTCATTTTTCAGAAAGTCTTGAACAACAATGTTAATGCAGTGTGCCAAACATGGCACCCTGAAATAGCCACCATCTTTCATGGCCCTAACTACATTACTGCCATTGTCCGTGGCAACAAAACCAATGGTAAGCCCTCTTGGTCGCAGCCACTCAAACACCTTGCTGTTAAACTCATCCAAAATGTTTGCAGCAGTATGAGATTTCTCCATAGCAAACATGGCTACAGTTGCATGTTTGCGAGTGTCTTTAAAAATCTCAGCGGTGTCAACAACACCGTCAGATATCTTATCTTTAACACCCGAAAAAGAGACCCAGTGTGCAGTGATGCACATGTAATCAGTGGCTTGGCAACTGGTCCACATGTCTGTTGTCAGGTGTATACTCTGAACAGCACTCTTTTTTAAGGCTTTTCCAAGCAATTCCAGCACGTCGTGATGTAGTGCTGGAACAGCAACTTTTGCGAAATAGTAGCGGCTGGGAACTTTCCATTTTGGGCAGATGGTGGTCACAAACTCAAGAAAACCCACCCCTTCAACAAAAGAAAAAGGGAGAAGGTCCAGTGCTAACATTTTTGCCAGCTTTGTATGGTACAAACGTGCTATTGGGTGGTTGCGTTCGTACTGCCCCTCCGGCCTACTAAACATGCTAAGAATGGTAGGCTGCATGGTATTCCTTCCTGTGGTCAACGTCGCACTTTTTGGGCCAGCAGTACTCCTTGGTGTCTCAGGCTGACTCTTACTCTTGTGCCAATGAGATGTGGCTGAGGATGTGGGCGTTACCACTGCAGTGCTGGGGACAGGGCTACTTTGTGTACCACTACCACAGAGAATGTCTCCCTCTTCTTCCTGTTCCACCGGGAGCGGACTTTATACTCGTTTATGCAGCAATGGCTCCAGTTTTGAAGCGACTAAGGTGCTCCTCCCACTGGATTGCGTGGTGTTTTTTCAGATGGGTCATTTGGCCTCCGGTACCATAGTTTGTACCAAGCTTACCATGAATAACAGAGGTATGACAAACGGAGCATATAGCAATGTTCTCCTCCTTTCCGCTAACCGTAAAGAAGTCCCACACTGGGGAGCTTAACTTTTGTCTCCTGCTGGAGGTGCCACTCCCACTTCCAATGCCGGATGAACTGGAGGGTGTGTGTTGAATTTGACCCTGTGCAGGACAACTACCTACTTCTGCTGAGGTGGGTCTTGTTGCTGGATGTAGGACGCTGCCGGCCCTTTGCTAATGTAAATATGGAAGCTGGAGGTCGTGTTGGTGCAACCTGTGTTGGAGGTAGGCCTGGGCGGTAAATTCCGTTCCGTTCGCGGAATTTGCGGAATTTGGGTAATTTCGCGTTCCGCGGAGAACGCGAAATTGCCCAAAAATCTGCGTTCCGCGACTTCGCGAAATTTTTTGCTTGTTCGCGTTCTCAATATGCGTGTTCGCGAGATATTTCACCCCGAGCACGCAAACAGCGATCGCGAACAGGCAAAAAGTATCGCGAACAAGCAATTCCGCGTGTTCGCGGAATTTCTGCGTGTTCGCGGAGATTTTTTACCGTTTCGCGGAGATTTGCGTAACGCAATTACGCAAATTCCGCCCACCCCTAGTTGGAGGTATGCGTGCTACATCCCTCGCAGCCATTTTGGATAGTGTAAAAATGTTGGTCTCCATCTCCTCAGGCCCGGGAGTGATGTTTGTGATGACTGGCTCATCATCATCATCATCATCATCATCCCGCTCTTCTACATCAACATCCATAAGTGTAAGGCTTTCTGGAACCTTCCTTTTCCCATGCCTGCTCTTGTGATGTGTTTCCCTCTCAGACTCAGTTTGTGGCTTCCAAGTGGCATCTAGATCATCAGAAGGGGGGCTTGGTGAAGAACTTGATGTACTAACCCTCCTTTTCCTTGCTGGGGATTTGGATGCCAATGGAACTTCTAAAGGAGTGGCTTCCTCTTCTTCCTCTGCATGAGGCTCAATTTCCTGAACTGCCCCTACTTCGGGAGGAACAACAGCTAATATTGCGGGCGGTGGCTGCGGCTGTTGACCACTTATCTGCTGTGTTGATGATGTTCCCTCCTGCGTTGATTGTGTACTACTTTGAGATAGCGATAAGTTTAGTTCAGGCTCAGCATCACTGCTTTCCACCATAAGGCTGGCTACCTCTTCCACACTCATCTGCTTGGGCCTGGGTTGGTGGGTTGGGCCCACTGATGTGGAGGTGCTGCCCCCAGCTTGGCTCCCCGACACCGCTGCTGCAGGCATCATTTTTGGTGTACCAAAAAAGGTTTTGGGAGGCACACCAGACTTAGTAACACTTCCTTCTTCTTCTGTTCCTTCTTCTCCATGGCAACTTTCTTGGTACCGGAGGACCTGCTACCTGCTTTCTTTGGGGGCATCTTCAACAGATGTCAAAACAGCACTCAGTAGCACAAGTTGCAGAGATGCCTGGTCAGGTCACTCACACGTCACGTTGTGTACAGCAGCAGGACGTCGGTCTGGCACCACAACAGTGGATGATGATGACACACCTCCTCTGTCTTTTGTGCACCTAAAAGCAAAAAAGCCAGAATAACATCAGTCAAAAGATCCATAATATAATATATAACTTATTAGTGTCTGGTGGGTGGTCATCACAATTATTAAACTAGGCCACTTGGAGGCCTATGCAAAAAGCACAATGCCTGCCTTCCTAAAATGGCCGCCACACACATGCACAGGCCACCCACCACAAATAACCAAAAAGTGATTACAAAGGACAGGAACAGGAAGTTTTAGTGTCTGTGGAACTTACTTCCTCTCATAAAAATATTTTGAAAAAAATAAAAGTTTCTCCGTGCTCCAAACCTACAGCTCAATGACAACCTGAGGAGTTTTTTTAGCAGAAATGCACAAACAAGCGTTTTCGAGAATGATCTATGTTGCTTGCGAGATATTGTTTGCCAGATTGCAAAAGCTGCGTGTTCGGGATCGCGAACTGTGCAAAAAGGCTTTATCGCGTGCGCGAACACGCATATTGCGAGCGTGAAAATGACGAAAACTGTAAGTCCGCGTTGTCGCGCTGTGCAGAGTTACCAAAAGTACGCGAGCTGAATTCCTAGGCTTACATACTGGCTAAAAAGCCCTATTTATTTAACACACACCCAAGAAATGCTATTCCCCCTCAAAAACACCTTTTGCAATAAAATCCAAAGCCATCCATGGTGTAAAAGAAAATCAACAGACAACACAAACTGTCAATTTAAATAACGCACCAAAGATTTGAGGCTGACTACCTCTGGGCCTACTGGCAGACTGGGCCACAAGCTTGGAACAGAATGGCAAAAGCAAGCACACTGCTTGGATGGCTCCACAAAATGGCCGCCACACACCCACAACAACAAGAAATGGAAGACAGTCAATGTACACCTATGGCAAAAGCACAATGCCTGCCTTCCTAAAATGGCCGCCACACACATGCACAGGCCACCCACCACAAATAACCAAAAAGTGATTACAAAGGACAGGAACAGGAAGTTTTAGTGTCTGTGGAACTTACTTCCTCTCATAAAAATATTTTGAAAAAAATAAAAGCTTCTCCGTGCTCCAAACCTACAGCTCAATGACAACCAGAGGAGTTTTTTTAGCAGAAATGCACAAACAAGCGTTTTCGAGAAGGATCTATGTTGCTCGCGAGATATTGTTTGCCAGATTGCAAAAGCTGCGTGTTCGGGATCGCGAACTGTACAAAAAGGCTTTATCGCGTGCGCGAACACGCATATTGCGAGCGCGAAAATGACGAAAATTGTAAGTCCGTGTTGTCGCGCTGTGCAGAGTTACCAAAAGTACGCGAGCTGAATCCCTAGGCTTACATACTGGCTAAAAAGCCCTATTTATTTAACACACACCCAAAAAATGTTATTCCACCCCAAAAAACACCTTTTGCAATAAAATCCAAAGCCATCCATGGTGTAAAAGAAAATTAACAGACAACACAAACTGTAAATTTAAATAACGCACCAAATATTTGAGGCTGACTACCTCTGGGCCTACTGGCAGACTAAGCCACAAGCTTGGAACACTCAATGTAAGCCTATGGCAAAAGCACAATGCCTGCCTTAACAAAATGGCCGCCACACACATGGCCAGGAGGACACAACAACAAGCATAATCCAAGGGGAACAAAGAAAAGAAATACAGGCCTTTATGGAAAAAGAAGCACACACTACTAAACTACCACCACAAAATTGCCACAAGCCACATGGGCACTCACAGTCACACAGTCTAAGACCTGGCTATATCCTAAAGTCTAATTAAGATAGGTCTCTCTCTTGACCTCCTTCTGTCACCTTTTCGATGTAGTCCTTAGTCAAAAGCGCCAAGATGCCCGTAGGGCGATAGATGCGCTATACAAGTTCCACATCAATCATCATCAATAAATCACAGGCCATGGAAAACAATGAACTGAAGCAGGCCTATAATATATGACCGGACAAAGGAGACCTGCTAAACAACACAGCTTTAATATACAAATGAAAATGAACAGGGCAACGAAAGGATTGGAAAGAAGTTACACATCAAGCACACACATCCCACAAAGGTATTTAATTTCACACACACACCAACCGAGAAATACACCACAGCCACATTTAGCATTTCAAATAATCCTATGCCATCCATGCCCTACATGATGTTGAAAATTCTACAGACACCACAAAACATGAATCCATGGGTACCCTACTGGCTGAAATTGCAGAGAAAAACAACTAGGCCCCTATTGAAAGCACAGGCCACCCGCCACAACAATAATTTTAAAAAACAATGAAAAACCCAGAAAAATGTAGGTAATACAAATACAAGCCCCAATGAAACAAACACACCAATTCTCCAACTTACTTGTAGTAAATTAAATCTCAAATCAAAAAGTCCTCAAATAAATCCAATCCAATGGTACGAGCAGACAGACACAAAAAGTGATCCTTCCAGCTCCAAATCCAAATGAAAGTGAACAGCACATGCACAAAGCACTGGGAGGAGCCTGCTGGACAGGAACAGGAAGTTGTAGACTCAGGGGCACTTCCTTCCTCTTGAAAAAAAGAGTTAAAAAAATTAAAGGACTCCTCCTTACACAAAAGACTACAGCAAAATCACAATCTGAGGAGTTTTATGAGCTAAATGATCATTTTAGAGAAGGTTTTATGAAGATCGCGAGATATTCTTCGCCAGATTGTAGTTTTTGCATGTTCGGGATCGTGATCTTACCAAGACAGCCGCCGGAAGTCAGCTCGGGCTCCCGAATGACGTGTTCGCGTTTGCACACTCACGCGGGATTGGGCAGCCATAGTACAAATCTCGTGGCGCTCGCGAACGGACAGAAAAGCAAGTTGGCGATCGCAGAATCACGGGAAGACGTTACCACGCACGCGAGAATGAATATTGAGCGCGCGAGGAAGCAAAACTACTACGCTACGCGCTAGATTGCGTAGCAATCTGCAACTTCGCGCTCTATGGAATCGCAAAGTTGCCTAAACTTCGCAAGCTCCGCGAACGGAGCGTAGTTCAACGCCCAGGCTTAATTAGAAGGCAGTTTTTGCTTATGCTTTGATTAAATGAGTCAGGGTTTGACACAAAAGTGCAGTCCTGAAATATGTAGATTGTGTTTAGTCTCCTTACGCCTTGCACAGTAGTGAATGAGTTTTGGTAAGCTGCTAGGGATAGTGTTGCTTGTCTAGAATCACACTGTGAGTCTGTGTGCATTTGGGAAACACTGTGAGAGAAGCATTTGGTAACATCGTGTATTTGCTGACAGATAACTGTTTTAAAACCTGTCTTGTTGTCAAGTTTTAGTAGCATTAGAAGGCAGTTTTTGCTTATGCTTTCATTAAATGAGTCAGGCTTTGACACTAAAGTGCAGTCCTGAAATATGTAGATTGTGTGCAGTTCCCTTACCACTTCCACTGTAGTGAATGAGTTTTGGTAAAAACCTAGGGATAGTGGTGCTTGTCTAGAATCACACTGTGAGTGTGTGTGAATTTGGGAACCACTGTGAGAGAAGCATTTGGTAACATCGTGTATTTTCTGACAGATAACTCTTTTAAAACCGGTCATGTTGTCAAGTTTTAGTAGCATTAGAAGCTAGTCTTTGCTTATGCATTGATAAAATTAGTCAGGGTTTGACACAAAGGTGCAGTACCATGTACTATTCTCTTCACTGTGCCAGAACTGAAAATTTAAAAGTTTTACCCAGGCACTGTCCTAGCAGTAGTCTGATGATTTAGTTGTGAATGATACATTACTACATAGAGTGCTTCAAATGTCTATGCAGTATGCATGCAGTCTTCTAACATACTATACACTTGTCTTTCACACCTTCAATTCCCTAGTCAGTATCCATACACTTCCAGGAAACACCCTGTCACTCCCTTTGCACTCCTCTTATGACCCATTCAGTAGCAAGTACTAATCCATTCACAGTGCCAAAAGCCAACCACTTATAAATTCACCCAGGCACTCTCCTTGCTGTACTCTAATCATTCAGTCAGTACCCAAGTACTCATGCAGTGAGCCAGGCCTTATCACATAGACTGCTTCAAACGCCTATTCACTATGCATGCAGTCCTCTAACCACCTACACAGTTGTTTTTCACACCTTCAATTCCCTAGTCAGTATCCATACACTTCCAGGAAACACCCTGTCACTCCCTTTGCACTCCTCTAGTGATCCATTCAGCACCATGTACTAATCCATTCACTGTGCCAAAACCCAAACACGTATAAATTCACCAAGACACTCTCCTTGCAGTACTCTAATCATTCAGTCAGTGCCTAAGTATTCATGCACTGAGCCAGGCCTTAGCACATGGACTGCTTCAAACCCCTATCCACTATGCATACAGTCTTCTAACCACCTAGACACTTGTCTTTCACACCTTCAATTCCCTAGTTAGTATCCATACAGTCCAGCAAACATCCTGTCACTCCCTTTGCACTCCTCTAGTGACCCATTCAGTACCAATTACTAATCCGTTCCCTGCGCCAAAAGCCTACCACTTATAAATTCACCCAGGCACTCTCCTTGCTGTACTCTAATCATTCAGTCAGTACCCAAGTACTCATGCAGTGAGCCAGGCCTTAGCCCATGGACTGCTTCAAATGCCTATCCAATATGCATGCAGTCCTCCAATCACCTACACAGTTGTCTTTCACACCTTCAATTCCCCAGTTAGTATTCATACACTTCTAGCAAACACCCTGTTACTCACCCAGTGTGTCTCCTTATAGTACTGTAATCATTCAGTCAGTTAGCATGTAGTCTTTTAGTGAGGTAGGCTTTAGGGCATGAACTGCTTCAAAGTAGTATGCACTATGCATGTAGTGTTTTAACCATCGTCACACTTGTGGTTCAGGGCTATAGTTTCTTAGTCAGTTTTTATATAAAATGTGTTTGTACAGTAATGGAATAGTATAAATTTGAAAGTTATTAACATACATATATTTGTGATTCTTTTTTACAGATACTGTTTTTCAACGTTAAAATAGAGAAATCATGCCAGAAAAAAAAGAAAAAGAAAAGAACAGAGACAAGAGGATTATTTGAAGAAACATCAACCACAAGTATTGAATGTACAAGATAATGTGGCTAAAAGGAAAAAATCTTCTGGTAAGATCACAAAGAAATTTATTAAAAATGTTTGTAGGAGCAAACAGAATGTAGATAATGCTGGAACTACTGAGAATTCTTCAAGTAAGAAAAAAATTCAAAATAAGAGGAAAAGTAAAAAAGCAAATGGTCAGTCAAAGGAGATAAAGTATGGTAAAAGAAGGCAACATCAGTATAAGGAATTACGCAAAACAATATTTTACAAGAGAGTAGTGCATAATTTGCTGAAAGATGTGAAGAAATATAAAAAGAGAGCTTTATTTTATAAAAAGAAGAAGCATATTGAAAACATTGTGGAAAAGGCTTTTGAAGTAAAAAGGAAACTGTTTATTTTAGTGTTAAACAGAATTCGATCACTAGATAAACCAATACATGTAATGGACGCCAAAAGTAGGAGGAAAAGAGTTATTAATAAAAAAAAAATGTGTGATGTTTTTTTGGGAGAATGCAAACACAGTTCCAGTTCAGAGCCTTTTTTTAATGAAGAGAGTTATTCACTGAGCGAAAAGTTATTGTATGCAGTTGTCACCAGTGGTAGAGGTTATGAGGTTAGCGACGGTTGTCCAATTGAGAAAGAGAAAATGGTTGAAAGAAATGCAGAAGAAGTGATAGCTGATGAAATTTTAGGGAGACGTGTGAAAAACCCTGTGTACACTTGGGATTGCAGTAGTGTTTGCAGTGTACGACAGGAATCTATCTAAAAATTATGTAGTTTTTTACGAGCCTATACTAAAAAAGTGTAAAACAAAAGACTGCGCTGTTGCAAGTACTAGACCCTTGCAGAGTGAGAAAACATACTGGTTTGCAAGGTCATTCTCTGGCTTGTCTTTCTAGGAAAGTTTGTCAAAGTGTTTTTCACCATTTCAGAATGCTGGCAGTACATCATAGTCAAATGCGGAAGTTAGTGAGAAGGTTGTATTATGCAAAAAGTCCAGCACTAAAGTTAAGTGAGTTGAACAGTGCTCTTTTGCGTGGGTCAGTATCAGATGTGAAGCAGGTCTGTGATGATATTGAGTTTTGTTACTTTGGTCCTCAGCAAGAGAGTGAAGAAACTGACACATTAGTAGAACAAAATGTTGAAGACAATGTACAACCCGTAATTACAGAAAAATTTGAGGATGAAATCACAAAGTTTAAGGTAATTTCAGGTGAAAGACCAAATGTTTCTTGTATTTGTTGTCGGCGAAGTCACTATAAAAATCAGACTAGGGGTGTCAATCTGTATTTAAAAAGTGAAATAGAAGATAATGATAAGTGGGATACGCAGGATATTGAAGAGTTAGGTTGGGGTATCCCACCTCTGGAGTTATCCTCTTTATCAAGGTGGCCTGAAGCGGCCATTCAGTTTAATTCCCTTTGTATGGATAGGGGCTTGAGGGCCCTGAATGGTAGGATGCCTGGTGACCGCGAGGGTGCCTGTACTTTTAATAACGGAGTGACCAGGAGCAGAATTGACTACATTTTGGCTGACATGAAACTATGGTACTCCCTTGTCGACATGAAGATTGTGTCCCTTCCGGAGAGTGATCACAACCCTCTCTGTTTACTACATAGATGGTGGAAGGCTGATAGTGGCCCCGCCGAGGTTGGGGAGTTGAGTCCTCCTGAGGTGGTGCCATCCAACGACATGCGCCGTTTGAAATGGTCTGGTCTTATGGGGAACCCCGTCACCTTAGCTCAAATCCAAGAAGAGGTGGATGGTTCCATTATTACCATAGAGTCAGTTCTTGCCTCCAACGGTAATCTATGGGACGTAACATCTGCGCATGATAGTTTATTTACCAGCCTGAAGTCCCATTTCCTCATCAAAGCGAGACCAGGACCAAGAGGTGCTATCCATCAAGCCTCCTGGTACAATAAGGAATGCAGGGAAGCTAGACTACTACTTGGGAATGCTCTGAAGGGCGGGGACGTCTCCTTGGTTCGCCACAGAAGAGCCATTTATAAGAATTGTGTGACTAGAGCTAAACGCCTCTGGGATGGGAAAAAATGGGAGGGCCTCCTTGAAGCAAGCCTTCAAAATAATAGTAAATTGTTTTGGAGTATTGTAAAGTGGAGTTCCGGTGGTCAGCCAGAGGGCCCCCAAAATAATGTCTCCCAAGAGAAGTGGGTTGAGTATTTTAAACCTCAATATGCCGCACCCATTGATCCCTCCGAAAGTCTGGGGTCCTACCAGTCGTTTAAACCTGATGATGATTTTACCAGTTCCGAGGTGAACTTAGCACTGGTTGGCGTGGCATCTGGAAAAGCTCCTGGCCCGGACGGTGTACCTGCGGATGTTTTCCGGCATGACAAGCTTAGATGGGGGAGATATATCCAGCTGATTGTTAACGCGCTGGCTCATGGTGCCCCAATCCCTAGCTCATGGAAAGCCGCGTAAATAATCCCGGTGTATAAAAAGGGGGACCGCTCGATTCCGGAGAATTACCGGCCCATTAGTCTGATTGACGCTATCCAGAAGATCACTGGTAGACTGACCCTCAACCGTGTCCATCCCTGGATAGCGTCAAACAATATTTTATCTTCATTCCAGGCAGGTTTTCGCCAGTACACTAGTACCATCGATCAAGTATTCCGCTTCATCATTCTCTATTGGAAGACGGTTGTCCTGGGCAAGGGGAGTTTGTATGCGGTGTTTGTGGATCTAAGGGCCGCCTTTGATCTAGTACCACGTCCCAAACTTTGGTTGACATTGAAAGATCTAGGGCTCCATGGCGGCTTGTTGTCCTTAATCCAGAGGCTGCATGCGGATAACTCCGCCAGAATAAGATGGGGAGGGCAGGGAACAACGACTGAGGACTTTCCTGTCCAAAGAGGTGTCAGGCAAGGTTGTGCAATGGCCCCAAAGTTATTTTCTCTATATATTAATAATATAGCGGATCGACTTTTGAAAGCCCACGTAGATGCACCCATTCTTGGCAACACTAAGGTCCCTATTCTAATGTTCGCTGATGATACGCTTCTAATTGCCAAAACTCCTTGCGGTCTCCAGCATTCATTGGATATTTTTGAGACCTTTTGTGTTGACCGTGGCCTTGAGGTTAATATTAAAAAAAACAAGCTTATGGTATTCAGGCCACATAAATCTTTTAAAAATAATTTTGTTTTGTTTAAAAATCCGCTAGAACAAGTACAGGCTTTTAATTACCTAGGTGTTAACATCCAAAATAATTTCTCGTGGAAATTACAGCGTGACATGTCCACCCTTAAACACAGGCAAATTGCTGGAGCTCTAGCTGGTGAATTTAAAAGGTCCCCCTCAAAGCCTATTAGACCTGTGCTTCAGGTGTATAGTGCAAAAGCTGTGAGCTCGGCTCTTTATGGTGCTGAACTGTGGGGATATGAGAACCTGTCTCCTTTAACTATCTCGGAAAACAGGTTCTTGCGTAGCATTACTTCCCTCCCCCTTAAGATATGACCTTGCTAAGAATCCAATAGCCGATGTAGCCAGGCTTCGTCCTATTCTCTATTGGCGTTGCCTGTGGACCACCCCGGATTTAGCCCAGTATGCGGAGGGTTTTTTAGATATAATGTCTTTGGTGGGCTCCCGGAAGATCGTTTGGCTTAATGAGACCAGAAAATCCCTTGTGGCATTAGGGATGAGCGATCTCTGGGAGAACCCCTTGGCTGCTTCCTTCCCATCTAAAGCGCATATGAAAGAAAAATACTGGGAGTTGGTAAATGCCAAGGTACTTCATGAAGCTAAATCCCTCTCACTAACTGATGAATTCTTGAGTATCAAATCGGCCCCAAGGTTAGAACACTTCTGGGATCTTGTTACCAAAGTGCTTGATAGGAAACTATTTTTCCAGATGCGGGTGGGAGTGCTGCCTCTAAACTCTTTTTCAGCTAGGTGGAAGCCTACAAGTAGCAACTTATGTTTTTACTGTAATTCCCAGGTGGAAACCCTTGCACACATGTTTTTTGTTTGCCCTGCCTACGCGGCCCCGAGGCGTGTATGGTTGAGGCCCGTTTGTAAACTATTGGGTACCAGATGGAGTGTAGAAGCTGTAAGACTCCTTCGCACCTGCACAGACCCGGTAATTGTTGTGGCCGTTGCCAAATTTCTGGGGTGGGCATGGGTAATTAGATTTAAGAGCTTTAGCTAGCAGTGTTAGTAGCCCTGGATGTTACCCTCAATGATCTTTTTGTGTATCATATGCTTTTTAAAAATTTGTAAATATTTTAAATAGTAAAATTTTTATATTGTCTTATTTGTGTATTTTGTACCTGTACTTGTTTTGTATCGCTTTTATGACTTCTGTCGAATAAAGCTGTTTTGGATTGGATAAGTGGATGGAATTTGCAACTTATTTGCTGGTAGAGGATTGTTTTGATTTGGGATGTGAGCAGCGTATTTGCAAATATTGTTATAACAAATTAGATGAGAATAAAATGCCTGCTAGAGCTGTTCATAATAATCTAGAGTTGGTTGCTATTCCTCCAGAGCTGATAGATATAAATACGTATGAGTCTATTCTCACACAATGTGTTCACCCGTTTCAGGCTATTGTTCGTATGGAGCCCAAAACAGGTAAATTACCTCCATCAGAGTTGCAAAGAGGATTGAAAAGAAGAGTTGTGTATTTACCGTTAGATTTAAGGAAAAATATTGAAACTATTGGTGTTGACCATGCAGAAAATGAGCCACTAGTCATTATAGTTAATGGTGGCAAGAGTTAGTGGATGTTAGAAAAGTGCAAAAAGCATCATTGTATCTGTTAAAAAATAATGAGTACTATAGAAATGTGTTTGTAGGAGAAGAAGAAATAGATTTAGCAGAAGATATTGAAACATTAAGTGGACAAATAGAAAAAGTGGACATGTCCAGATGTGAAGAAATCTATGAACATTACAGTGTACATCCATTTCATTCCAAAGAGGTGATGGGGAATACAATTGAGTTGTTTCAAATGAAAAAAGCAACAGGAAGTCCCATGAGTGTATGGGAAGAGAGCTTGGAAGCTCGTTGTTTACCGCAATTGTTTCCAACAGGAAAAGGTGGACGATATGATGAACGTCCTGTGCAGATTCCTGCATCTGAATATCGGACAACAAGATTATATGCAGAAGATCCAAGATTTCGACAATGTATCCCTTATATGTTTCATCTTCTATTTGAAAGTGACTTGTCTGGACTTTCATATGCAGTAAATCACATTTATTTTAAAAACTGGAATGCATCTTCAAAATGTAACTGCAAAGGATTTTATGGATAAAGTGCATCAGAGAGATGATCATTTAGAATCTCAGTTGATTAATCTGATGGCATGTCAGCGTGGGACTAATGAATATTGGTACCGTCGACATGGAGAACTGAAATGTATGCTACGGAACTTGGGAACTCCTATATGGTTTGTTACACTAAGCTGTGCTGAGTATGCTTGGGATGATTTACTTGAATTTCTTCGAGAGGCAAATTCCAATATAAAAAGTATTGAATACAAGACACCTGGGGAATTGTGCTCTTTGGATCCTGTCAATGTATGCAGATATTTCAATCATAGATTTGAAGCTATGATGTCTTTCATCTGCAATAAAAAGAATCCTCCTCTTGGAGAATTTGTGGATTTCTTTTGGAGAAAGGAGTATCAAGCAAGAGGTGCTCCTCACATACATATGTTGTTATGGGTCAAGGACGCCCCCAAATTTGGAACAGATTCAGATGAAATTGTTTTGTCTTTCATTGAAGATTATGCTACATGTGCTCTTCCAAATAAAAAAGAAGACAAAAACTTAAAACAACAAGTCTTACGATTTCAAAGCCACAGGTGTGGAAAATAATGTTGACGAAAGTACAAGTCAAAGGATAAGTTCTATACCAAATGTCGTTTTGGATTTCCATGTCCTGTATTATCCAAAGGAAGAGTGAACAGTTTTATGTCAGCTATGCGACATACCATCACAAGAAAGTCTCCGAAAAACACCTACAACTTAAGAAGAAGCGAAGAATCAAAATACATAAATGACTACAATCCAGTTATTTTATCCATGTGGAACGCTAACATGGATATTCAGTATGTTGCGGACAATTCCATTGCTGTTGCTCGATATGTAACGTCTTACATTACTAAATCAGAAAAGACTGAATTGAAAGAAATGTGGGAAGAGATTTCTCACTGGAAGACTCTAAGTTCGAAATTATACAGTTTCAGTTTGAAGATGTTATCGCATCGTGAAATTGGAGCATATGAATGTTCAGATCGGTTATCATCTGCAAGTCTATATTCCAAAAGTAGAAGAATCATTTGGGTGAGTCTTGGTCTTGCAGGAATGCGAAATCGGGTACTGAAATCTGTTCAAGAAATTGAATATTTAGCAGAAAATGAGCCAGAAAGTACAGATATTTTGAAAACTAATATGTTGGACACATACTATCCAAATAGAAGTCATCATCCTGAGAACATGTGTCTCTATGAAGTGCTGCAAAACTACACTTTTAAACGGAATACTACAGAGAACATCAACGATGGAAAATATGGAGTGATTGGTTCCGAAGGATGTCTGGTAAAACAAAGGAAAGGAAATTTAATTAATCACAGGTTGCGACACTGCTGACAAAAGGGAATTTTACTATTTAGCCCTTTTGCAAATGTTCAAACCATGGCGTTCAGAACTGGAATTACTTGGAGATTTTTCCAGCTATGAAGATTCATTTAATGCTTCTAAAGTTAGCATACAATGCAGTGCTTTCGCAAATTATGTCAAAATGTTGAATGATGAAATTGATCAAGAAGCTATAATTGCAGATGAGATTGCTAGAGACAGTTCTCAAGACACTAGGACAACCACTTGTTGAAAATGAAGCAGCGATTGCAATGAATGAGGTGGAAACAGCAATTTATCAAGCACAAGGAGATGCAATACAGTTAGGAAACTTGGAAGAGCAACTAAATGTTGAACAGAAACAAATATATCAGCAAGTGAAAGAGCAGATTGACCATGGATTACTTCATGAAAAGAGAGGGTGCTCATGTACATCATTTCAACCTATCCGAATGTATGTGAGTGGTCAAGCTGGAACAGGAAAAAGTTTTTAATTAAAGTAATTACAAGTTATCTGCAGAAAACAACTGATTCGCATTTGTCTTATGTTGTCACTGCTCCAACTGGGTTGGCAGCTCATAACATTAAAGGAATTACTTTACATTGTTTACTAATGCTGCCAGTAGAGCATGAGAACAAATTGGAATACCACAAGCTATCTGGAGAAGCTTGTTGTGAAGTTTCAAGACTCCTGAAGAAAATGAAACTTCTCATTATTGATGAGGTGAGCATGGTCTCAAACTTGATGCTTGCCTTTGTGCATTTAAGAATGCAGCAAATTCTTAAAACAGAGTATGACGTGTTATTTGGAGGAAAACAAGTCATCGTTTTTGGAGATTTACTGCAACTGACTCCGGTAAAAGGACAACCGGTATTTAAAACACTTGCCCATGAAGATACCAGAAAGTCTCTTGGCAGTGTTGGTAATGTGAACATTTGGAGTAATTTTGAATACAAAGAACTGACAACATATATGCAACAGGCAAATGATGCTGAATATGGAAGTATTCTTCAAGATATAAGAATTGAAATTCTTTCAAAACAAGGGAAAGAAGCTTTGGAGAGTCGGTTACTTTGCAATGTCTTTCCAAATTTCCCGCTGTTAAGTGATGAGTACGATTGAAATCACTATTTCTAGTGAAATTCAATATATTCTGAGAACAGCAAAAAAGGCAAACAAATTACTTTGTGGAAATTATGCTGTGTTGTAAAAAATGTATTATTAAATGTTATATATATATTTTTTTCTTATCTTTCACAGATCCGAATTTTAAACTAAGCAATTTATATGAATTTAGATTGCAATGAAAATCTGAAAAAAATGTATACCATTTTTTATTCCTATTATTGTGAAGGTAAGTTTAACTAAGTCTCAATATGCAGAATGAGGAGGTCTGCAAGAAGCTACAAAGTTGAAACACGTTTCTAAAAACACTCTGTTTATACCTATGTAGTTTTGAAATCTGACCATAATCAGATATCATGTGACCTGCAAAAAAAGAGATTTGAGGAGTTCATAATATTTCCCATTGTACCTATTGAAGGACCGCAATCATTTCAATCATTCTTCTTTGAACATCTTTGCAGACAAAACTCTGTGCTTACCTTCTATCAGTCGCAAGGAATTTTAAAACCGGAAATATGTCACTTTTTGTTACATAGTTATTGCGCAAGACACTCTTTTATATTAACAAAGAGAGGAAAAGGCACTCTGTGTACTTTTTCTACTCCATGTAAATACAACCTCGTCATACACACTACTTTGCGTTGAAAGGGTGTTCTATAAGTGTTATTGTGCATGATTGCACTGAATACTCATAGAACAAGATACATCTCTAGATTTATCAGAAATCATGAATCTCGATATGTATGTGAATGCTGCACCATTCTAAAATTGGTGTAGGAAAGCACAATAAGGACAATTATTTGTATTTCTCCACATTTTTATATCTTCAATGCATGCTAAAATGTTCATCATACATTGAAGGAGAAAAATGCCTTTACTGATTGTTTTTGTGCAGGAAGGTGTGTCTTCCTGCACAAAAACAAACAGCACATGGCACAGATATCCTTGCACTATGGTGCAAGGGTGCCAGTGTCACCACATGGCTGCAGTTTAAGCAGCCGTGCAGAGAGAAGCATAGATTTGCAACATATTTATGTACATATGTTGCATCCCTGTGCTTCGGAAGTACTATAGCACACTGTAGTTAAAGAGGTTACTGTGTGATGCTGCAGCACTTCCTCATAGTTCTGCACTTATACATTCACCATACGCTACTAATGCATTCATCCACTCAATTACGTACTACACATACATTCATCTAAACTTTCACACACTAACAAAGAAATTTAGCTCTTTTTTTAAACCAGGAAAGTTAGTTCTTACAAGAACTTTTTTTTTCTTCTTTCTTCTTTTATATTTTTTGGGGGGTTTTTTCTAACAATTTTGTGATTTTTTGGGTTTTTCCGGAAAAAAAAAAAAGGAGGAACCAAACAATGAAATTCAGGAAACAACCCCCCCCCCCCAAAAAAAACATTTGCAAATGTGACTTTCTTGCCGGCGGCAGATCAGATCGATCGACTGCTCACCGTAGCACAAAGCTGCATTGCACTTAGTGCAGAGCACTTTTAAATATTGAAATTGAGGATGGATGTCCAAGTTTTGGGCTGATGGATACACTCTTGAAATGCTCGGCTGCGATGAGGTGGAAGGCGCAGGAGCAGGAGTGTTTCTCATCCATCTGCACTCTTCTCGTGCAAGATTGTTCAGATGGAGGGTCCTCAGGTGCTTCATCATACTTGCCGTGCCGCACGAGTATTTCTTGTTAGGATCCCCTCGTGACAGCACTCTTTTGCAAATCTTGCACGTGACCAAGGTGGCATTGGTCTTATTCTGCCCCTCGGGAAAAGTAAAAAATTTCCACACCACTGAAGAAAAACGTTCTTTGCGTGGTGCCTCCTCCAAAAGTTCATCCTCAGATGTATGAGGAGATGCAGGTGATGCCTGCTGCCCTGAAGCCATTTTTAGTTGAAAAAAGTTAGAGCTAAGTGTAAACTTAGTCTAAAAAATCTTCTTCTCTGCAAAGAGATGCTCCTCCAAAGAAGGTCAAAGAAGAATGATTGAATTGGGTGGGGTCTTTCAATAGTGAGAACAGGAAGTGCAATGAACCAATCAAATCTCTTTTTTTGCAGGTCACATGGGATCCACGCACCCTGCGCATACGCAGCACGCACCCAGCACGCATACGCGAAATTGAATTAAAAAAAATTATAGGATTACATGTAAAAATATATTAGTTTTAAGACTAGTTTAGAGTTTGTCTTCAATAAAATTCACATGAAATACATATATATATGTTTTTTAAAATGTTAAATATTTCGTGGGATCCGCGCACCTACCGCTTCATAGATGCATATGATGCATCGCGGAAGCGCGTAAACGTCGCGTTACGTACATCGAACGTGTCGCGTATAGGCTGGGAGTAGCGTACTAGTCGCATTGCGATCACGCACTAAACACGTACCCAACTCATACCATGCGCGAATGCTAACGTGTTGGGATCGGGAACGGTGCACATAGGGTGCGCAGATCCAAAAACATGGGGAAAAAATATATAAAATAAAGTTTTGACCATATAGTTAAAAAAATATTTTGAAAAATATGTTTGAAAATCCCATTAAATTCAAATAATATTTTTTTATTTTTAAAAGAATTATTTGAAAAAATACGTTTAAAAAATGGTGATAAAAACGTATTTAAAGAAAAACATAATTAATGAAATTGACACACTGAATTGGAAAAATATAGAAATCCAATCAAAATCATTAAACATGATATCTTTAGAGATAAGTTATAGATAGGAATTAGCATTTAAAAAACCTTTGAAATTCACTGAAAAAAACATAGGTTTCATGCACGTTATAGTTAGGAATTGGCATTTAAAAAACCTTTGAAATTCACTGAAAAAACCAAAGGTTTCAGGGGCGGTATGTTTAGGAATTGGCATTTAAAAAACTTTAGAAATTCACTGAGAAAACCATAGGTTTCAGGGGCATTATAGTTAGCTAAACATTTCCCTCGTACAAAACCCTAGAAATTCCCCTGTTATAGTTGGTTCACCTAACTATAACTCGCGCCCCCGCAATGCAGTGCTGATGACGTCACATATTACATCACTCATGACATGGTCAGTGACATCACTGATGACATCACTGATGACATCTCAAATGGCATCACTGATGACATCACTGATGACGTCATCCATGTGATAAATTAGTGCATCTTCTCACACCCTAATATAACCTTTGATACACCGACTCAAAATTTCAGACGACCATTTTAAAAACCATAGATACTCCAATACCAATAACTACATACCCACTCATTAACTTTTAGGTCTACATACACCTCCACTCACTCACCTGTACAGTCACTCATGCTTACAGTCACTCCGTTCAAGACTATCATATGCATTTATACACCTATATAGACACTCACACACCGCCAATCATCCATTGAGGTACTGACACACCTAGTCAGTCATGCAAGTAATTAAACACAGTCCAATTTACTCACCTGTAAAGTTAAACACACTCAAGTTCACTTACTCATAAAAATAGTACCACATTCTTACGCTCTTATACAATCATTTATACAATCACACACTCATCCATAAAGCCACTCTCACAATCACACACTCTCACATATACCCACTTATATACTCTTACACACATATATACTGCCTTTCACATATGTAGTTAGTCACACATGTACCACTGAGATATACATTCAATCCCTAACACACCCATACATACACTCACCCAACCATACAGTCCATCACAGATGCACTCTTAAAACCATGCACCCATAGAATCACCCACTCACACATCTATGCATAGAGTCACACACACCCTACCCACACAAACACTCAGGCACCCATACAGATACTCAGACAACCAATCAATAACCCATATAGACACTCATATAGCTATTCACAAAACCATGCAGCCACTTATACACGTACACACAGACACATACAGACAATCACACAGTTTAGTCACTAGTCTGCAGTAAGATGCATTTAATGACTCACTTATAGAGTCAGTTATGCACCTAGAAAATCATCCATTCACACACTTGTACACCCATTCATTCTTCAACAGAGCTTTCCCTATATATATTTAACATATTAAAACTGCACAGAAACACATACTCACTGGATGATGTCATCAGTGATGTCTTCAGTGATGTCATTTGAGATGTCATCAGTGATGTCATCAGTGATGTCACTGACCATGTCATGAGTGATGTAATATGTGACGTGATCAGCAGTGCATTGCGGGGGCGCGAGTTATAGTTAGCTGAACTAACTATAACAGGGGAATTTCTAGGGTTTTGTATGAGGGAAATGTCCAGCTAACTATAACGTCCCTGAAACCTATGGTTTTTTCTGTGAATATATATATATGTGTATGTATTGTTATAGTTAGGACCTCGTTTCTATTCAAAAAGCATTTTTTCTTTTGACAGTTTCTTTGGCGTCCTTTGACGAATCTTCACGTAATCGTCAAAACTAATGGGGCGTTCTTGTCAGCTCCTGACTTGAAAGTTCCAGGGTGATTCGTCAAGCCGAGAAAAAATGGGGGTCCCAAAATGCATTTCTCTATGTTAATTTCCATAGGAAACTTTAGACAAAGCTACAGCCCGAACTGCTGAATGGAATTACACTAAATTTAGCAAAACGGTAGCTATTGGTTCAGAAAACAAACATTTTGTTAAATGAAGTAAATCTATTCAGTAGATACTGAGAAATTCAAAAATCTAAAATATCGATATCTGGTGACCGTAGTGGATTCGTGAACCTACCCAAGCACAAGCTTGATTCTGATTGGCTGCCAAAACTCCAAACCAGAAAGTGTTGGCAGCCATCTTGTCACAAGAAAAAAGGTGAAAAAATAATAAAATCAAGAAAAGAGGGCAGGGTAGAAACACCCTCACCCCCTATGCCTGCTCAGAGCCCATGGCTACAAAAAAGCATTTTTCAAAATATTTTTTCGGGATTCCTGCTGGGTGCGCAAATCCCGCTGAAAATATTTTTTTTAAATGAAGCGCGGGCTACCGTGCTTTGTTTCTTTAAGCTCCCGGGTGGGCCAGGTCCCGGGGGCAATGTTTTATTATTGTGCGGGGGCCTGTGGGGGCCCCTGCAGTGCCAGGGACCACCACCTTCCCGGGGTTTTAATGATAGTGCCCGGGGCTGCCCCATGGCCCCCCTCAGCTCCAGGGACCGCCGCCTCCCCGGGGCTTCAATAATGTAAATTAGTGTGGGGGGCTCCTGCTCCCTCCACAGTGCCCGGGGTACTCCCTCCTCCCCAGGGCACACTGAAATTAAGGGTGGGGGGCCTCACACCTCCTCTGGGCTTCAATACAATTTCAGAAGTTTGGGGGGCTCCTGCTCCTCTCCACACTGCCCCAGGGACCATCGCCTACCCGGGCACTAATTATTGAAATACGGGGGTCAGTTGCAGACTCCCACCCCCGGGGGCCACCACCTCCCTGGGGCTACATATATGTTGGGAGAGGCCCTTCATGGTCCTGGGAACCGCCACACCCAAGGGGCGGCTCCAGCAATTTCCCGGGGTGCCCACCCCAGGGACATTGCAGTTTGCAATGGCATGGCGGGAGCACTGCTCCCGCCCTCTCATTGCAAACTCCTGCTTCGCTTCATGCACCTTTCTTGCCTTTCTCTGCATTTCTCTTGCTTCTTTCTGCAACTTTCTTGCTGTTTCTGCACTTCTCTTGCCTCTTTCCGCACATCTCTTCTACTTTCTGCAACTCTTTTGCCTCTTACTGCACCTATGTTGCCTCTTTCTGCTCCTCACTTGCTTCTTTGTGCACCCCTCTTACCTCTTTCTATAACTCTCTTGCCTCTTTCTGCACCCCTCTTCCGTCTTTCTACACCTCTGTTCCTTCTTTTTGCGCTTCTTTTGTTTCTTTCTGCACCTCTCTTGCTTCTTTCTCCACCCCTCTTTCCCATTCTGCATGTCTGTTGCTTCTTTCTGCACTTCTCTTGCCTTTTTCCACCCATCTTCCCTCCCTCTTTTTGCATCTCTGATGCTTCTTTTTGCACTTTTCTTGCATCTTTCTGCATCTATCTTGCTTCTTTCTGCACCCCTCTTCTCTTTCTTTCTGCACTCCTCTTGCCTCTTTGTGCTTGACTAAGTGGTAAATGAGGGCCATTTGCAACATAGGTATTCACATACGTTCCTAAAACTTTCAAAAATAATTTGCATATTTGAGGTTTGTGTCAAAGAAAGACTAGAGCTAGGGTATCGATTTGAAGTTAAAGGTCCTAAAACCACATAAATGTTAAGGGGTATAGGAAAATTACTTTATCCTTTTTTATACAGTAAAAGGAGCTAAATCCTGCGATAAATGCACTGATTTCCTGCCAAAAAGTTCATCATTATATATATGCGTTGTAATCAATGATGTAAATCCCAAAACAGAGTAACATTAAAAAATATGAATTGATCCGAACTTATCAAGGAATGATGCGAAATTACAAAACCATGTTGTGGCTGAAGAAAATGGCATAACTGTGAGAAAGTGGAGTAATAGTTGAGGTGGATGGTAGTGCACCATTAGTAATAATGTCACAAACACTTATTAGGTCTAGTAAAGGTTTCTGTAATTTAATCCTGAGCTCATCCCCTGGTAGCTTTGGCAAAGAGAAGGCAGGCTTAATTTAAGAAAATAAATAAAGCAATTGAAAGTATCAAAACAGTTAAAAAGTCAAAGACTCACCACATTAATAAAAACAAAACATATATAAATGAAAAAAAGACAACAAAATGAAAGAAATCCAAAAAGGAGAACCAGAGATATAAAAGTTTAAACTTTACAATAAAATTAGCCCCAAAAATTGCAAAGCAGCATCTGCTAGGAAACTGGCAGCGCTAAACTGGGTCAAAGTCAAAAGTTAAGAGTGATCACAATGGATCACAGGTCGGATACTAGGACCAGGTTCATCCCATTGGAAAGTTTACCTTCTGACTTAGAAATTTATTTGGAGAAAAAGTCATCAGAAGGGCAAGTTGCAAGCTGGATCTCATAAGGGTTGCTGAAGTGTAGTGTCCCTATGAGGTGGGGAAATTTCCACGCAGGCGAAGTTGGAAGAAAGCCTGTGTTGAGCAAAGTCAAGACGTTGATTGGATACTGCTTGGCAGAAAGTTGCCAAAAAGTTTAAAATCCTAGATTTAGCAGTTTGGGCAGGAGGACTACACTGTGACATCTGCCAGGGGTTCCAGGACCTCAAAAAGATCCACTGGGGTCAGGACTCACTCAAGCAGAAGGCATCAGAAGTGTCCAGGGCAGATCCAGTCGAACTGGTCAGCTGGGATCTTCCAGGAAATTGGAATTCTTGCAGTTTTGTGTCCCTGTAGCTTAACAGGAGGTGTGCCAACTGACCCTATGAGTCTGCTTCTTTGTACTTGGGAAAGGGGGAGAAGGTGCTGCCCTTAGTGTTCTCCTCACATGTCTTTACAGCAGTTGTTGTCCTTCTTCTTTATTCCACAGGTGCAATAGTGTTCTGAATAGGGTTTCCAGGGGTGCCACAATATATGCCTGACACTAGCCTGTGGGTGGGGGTGATTTCTAGCCTCTCCGTAACCAATAGGGAAGAGTTCCCAGGAAGAACCATACACCTTTTTGCAGCAGTTCCTGTGTGCCCTAATGCAGACAATGACAGAATGCCTCCCTCTACCTAGATCCAACATGGCAGAAGCTTTAGTCCCTTGTGTAGAGCTCCTATGCCCACCCTAGAGGTGAGATCAGGAAATTAAATAACCCTCCCCTGTGGTTACTCACAACTTATTCCGGGCAGCTCCTCTCCCACTGGGATTGGTGCCTGGTTGATGGGTTAGAGAAAAGGGAGGAAACCCAGGTGGGAGCTACATCTGCTAGTGATATGGCAGGCATCCTTTGAAGACATGCAAGGGGCTGGGCCCAGCACCCAGGCTATTTTGTCAAGGGAAGGTCAACTTCTCAACACATTCAAAACCATTATCTCAGCTTTGGGAGCAAAATCCCACCTAATCAAGGAGCCATTCAGTTCTAGAGGTTTTAGGTATGCTAAAAGTAGATTGTTAAAAGTACCTTTTGTAAAATATTTGTTACAAATCTGACATCAATAATAAATTGGATTCTATAATACATCATTGAAAAAGTTTAAGAATTAACTTTTTGTTAGATTTGTAGATGGAGATAACTTTATTATGTTTATTAAAGTATCCCAATTCTTTCCTATAGAAAAGCTAACCCTGTCAAGGTGAAAATTGTTGTTGGGTCATTGCCAGTGTGATACACCTGATTAACAGTAAACCTTTACATTTCCTTCTTTTAAAAACCATGCACCCAGCCTTATGGGCATTTATGACATGCTTAGAGGTGACTTACTAATATTTGAAAATATAGTTGAGGCCTGACAAAAGAGGTTCTTTTGAAAGGTCAATTCAATTCAATATCAATCAATTATTCGGCACGTGCAAACAACCATAAAAGCAATTGCAAAATGAAAATACAAGTGTAAAAACAGCCCTTTAAAAAGGTTGTAGCTGCCATATATAGGAGGCTGAATATCAGATACATATTAATCATTTTATCAGAGGACAATACCTTTTCTTACATTTGTTGAGGCAGGGAGCAAGATCTTGGGGATACGATTTCATTACAGGGAAAGTGACTAAATGGTGTACTATTCCTAATCTCAATCTGATATTAGAATAAAAATGTTTTTGCTGTGTTGGTTATGTATTGTTCTATATAAGTTAGCATTCGCGGCACCATTTTATATTTGTCCACCGTTTTGAACCATGTTCGAAACTAATCTTTCCCTTCCCAAAAAATGCAGCTTTTGGTAAGTCTTGTTTCTCCAAGGTTGTGCTCTGCTTTTTCTCCAAGAATACACTGTTCTTATTAGCGCATACCTTTCCCACTAGATAGAGGCCTTCTCCCACTAGTCTAGCGGTGGGCACGGCCCATGAGTAGTAGATATTGAGTGCCCGGCCTCACGATTGAAACTTATCCTTCTGTACTTCTTTGTGTAGCTGCTTCTGCCTTGAAAATTCCATTGTGGGCGTGCCTTCATTGGTTCTGAATCGTACAAAATGTATCACCATGTTTGCCGATGTCTGTCTCTCTGCAGCAATCCTAAGTGACTGGGCTACATCTCGAGTGTATCTGAATAAATATATTTGTTTGTATTCTCTACTGTCTGACCAACTCTGTATGGAAGGTGGAGAGGTGGTCATGAGTCGGGTCACTTCCTTCACTGATCAATACAATACAATACAATACAATACAATACAAAGAGATGTGTAGGCTTAGTCACCTGAATCAGGTAATCTTGGATTCCCTTCCCAGATTCAATAGTTAGCTAGAATATAAAGGTTGATTGTTTCCCTACCACTCTCATATGGGTCTCGATTTTGTAAGTCAGAAAGGCATCCTTAATTACCTGTTTAGTTAAGGTAGTCACCTACACAGGTTAGTTTGAATTTAAAACTTAAATAATTTATTATATGTACCACTAACATATCTTAACCAAGGAATACAATTTTTTTATCCAGAATTAGGCAGTCCTTAATAATAGCTTTGGTAAAATTAGTCTCATCTTTGGCCCAAATAGATCTCCATAACAGCAATGGCAACATAGCAATCAAATCAGCTAAATATAATAAACCTACTTCCTGGTGTATTACTTCAGTAGACGCTGAGGGGGGTATACTTAAAAGATGTTCTAAAAAGGAATTTTCTTCTTGCTGCAATATCTGACTACGGTTGTGGGCCCACACCCCTGCACTATATAGGGCAGTGGCAACAGATCTAGCCTTATTATTGCTAGCATTTCCTGAACTGGGTGATAGGTAGCCTAACTTTGAAGAAAATCTAAAAACCCCATATGCGCTCTTAGTCATCTTCAATCGAACATTAGTTAATTGTGTGTCCAGTAAACACTGCCTGAGAAGGGTACTCCTAGGTAGCAAAAAGCACCAATGGCATCGACAGGGGTACTATTATTATAAAAAGTTTTGCTTTTCTTTAATTTAGATATGCATACCATAGCAAAAGTTTTTGTTTTAATTTCCTTGCAGCAATAAAAGGACTAAAGTTGTCAATTAATCGTTGTAGGCCTATCGAGGTCCTGGAAAGCAGCACAGCATCGTCTGCATATCGCAGCTCGGGTATGGGGCTGGCATCAATTTGTGGGGCATCCACTTGGTCCAATTGCAAAGCTTTGCCCACCTCATTTTTGAATAATGAAAAAAGGAGTGGGGCCAGGACACAACCCTGGCAAATGCCTTGATTTATCTCAAAACAAGGTGTACACTTGCTTGATAACATCTCGTAAAGCCTTACAAGGAAACAAATGATTGGCTTAGGCGTGCAAAGATTGAGTTGACCAAAGAATTAATACATTGCTCTATGGTCCCTAACCCTTTCCTAAAGCCATAATGTGCTGGGGAGAGTATCTCATTTTCATTCGCCCACTCTTCTAATCTCCCTAAAAGTACTTTACTCATCTCCTTTACTGAATAATTTAAAAGCAAAATAGGGCAGTAACTTTTTGCTTCTGACTTATTGCCGTTCCTAAAAATAGGAATAATAACAGATTGACCCCACAAGGGATATGCTTTGTAACAGCGTTATTAAAAACTAGTAAGTCCCCCATAAGTCTGTTGCAGCTTTATAAACATCCACTGGGACCCCGTCTGGACCCGCATTACCCCCCTTACCTCCCTTCAGTCCCATTTGTACCTCTTCAGTTGTGATATTTAGTGTTAGAATGAGCCAATTACTTTGTGCCCTAGATACTTCATAATCTGGTAGATTAAAAATACTTACAAAATGCGATACCCACGCTTCACATGTAACATGGGATAGCAACTCAGGGAATTATTCACACTTTAAAAATGGCGAATTCACTGTTTTCCAAAACAATCTATTATTAGCAGTATCTGCTGCCAAGGATAGCCTATCCCATGCTAGCTTTGTAATTCCATTTCCTGACCTCAAGTACAGTTTCATAATTAGACTGCAGATTTGTAATTAGTGCATTATCTCTTGGTTTACAGTGTAGGGCATGCTTCAATCCCTTTGGGGCTTGAGTGCAAGTATAGTTAACCCTCCCTCTAAGTTGCCTATTCTTCTTCTTGAAGGAAGCATTCAATATCCCATCAATTTTAGTATTAATTTTGATAAAATTAACTATCAACTGAGAGGGGTTAACAACATCAATAAGGCAATAGAAAACCTCCTCCCCACATTTTGTGATAATTTCAAACAAGATTTTTTGGTGGTCCAATCCCTCCCATTTAATCCGTGCCACCTAAGGTCTAAATGGGACAATATGAGTTATAGTACTTGGATGTGCTGTGACCTTTCTACCCCAGAGGAGGACTGTCATTATGATACAGTTGTGATCGCTTGATGCCACCTGGGCAACCCGCGGAATGGGACACATATACCAGGCACTAGAGGAAATTAACACGTGGTCGATGGTAGATGCAGCATTCCTACCTATCAAGGTTGGTATTAGGTCACCATTAGTGTCACAAGCACTCTGTTACAATTCTAAATTATACCTAGCAATCATTGAGTTCAAGGATCATCTATAATCATTTTGTGGGAAATGTATATAATCATCCCCTTCTTCATTCTTAACCCCACATACTTGAGTAGCTGTCAAAGGGCATATTTGGGAATCAAAGTCCCTGACCCAGATAAGTACAATGTTGTTGTTAATAGAACTAAATATTGTATCAAGCCCCTTATCCAGCTCTTGTACAAACCTACTACAGGTTGAATCAAACACATTATTATAATAATTCACTACAACCACATCCCTACAGTCTTTACAATGTAACCACATAATTTGAAAATACACTCCAGTTGTGACAACTCTTTTTAGAATTACTGGTAACTTATTTGAAATAAGAATCAGGAGCCCCCCCCCCCTTCACTCTTCCAGCAGAAGATGGCACTGCCAGTAGCCAGTATGAAGAAAATCTAGAAATGGATTTCTAGATCTGGGGTCATACATCGGCGGCCTGACCCGTCCTCCATGTATTGAGCCAACCTTAGGTGCCTATAGAAGAAACCAAGGGGTTGTAATTATACACTCTTATCGAACTGATTCAGCGGAACTGTCCTAACTAGGATATTTCTTGCCCAACTCAGATTTCTAAAATTAATAATTATATAGTCTCCTTTAAGGTTCTTCTGTAAGGGGCCAATCCAGCTCACTCTTCGCACCAACAGTATCTGGTCAGCTCCTGCCACCGGGTGCCCACAATTCCTATCAAGCCAGTGTACCACTCTATTCTTTAGGGTGTCAGCAGGTTTCTTTTTGACCCGGTTGTAAAGTGGGGACATTAAATAAGACCTACACATTCAGGTGGCAAATTTATAAAAGCATCAACACCTCTCCCATATATAACATTATCTCTCATCTGGGTGTACTTTACTGGGGGTTGTCCAGGTCAGTTCTATGCCTTCAATCTAACTTGTCTAGGTTTATCGGTGTCTGCTATCTTGAGATGATTTTTGTAGGCTCAGTTCCCTCATCTTTTTACCCCCCTATTATTGAGTTGTTATTACCCCATCTAGTTCTCTACTTATCACACTGATTTTTACCTTGCCTGAGGGGACAATTACCTGTGGCGGTGGCTTAGGTAGCCCCCCCTTACTACACCCTCTCCTTTCCCATTATTAATACTGTTGTTCCTATATAAGCCACTAATCTTAGACATTTCACAGGACAATTTATGAAATTTGTCACATTCATATTTAACGAGTCCTGTATTTTGGATACTGTAGTGGCTACTATTTGTTGTCTTTGTTTAGAGAGGTGTCTGGATCAAGTATGCTCTTAGTAACTAGGTCTATGGGCCTCTGACTGAGTCCCTTCTGGCCTTTATTGCCTCTCTCCATTATTTGGGTCTTCTTGCACCCTCTCTTCCTCTTTGGAGATGGGGGTCCATCAGATGTACAAATACATGGGGTCAGTTTGTATATTGTGCTCTAATTCTAATGTGCTTTGGGAAACCCCGGTGACCCCAGAAATCTAAATATGAGTTACTCCCTCCAATTGCACATTTCCTTCTGGTATCAACCCACAACCATCACCTGTTTGCCTCTCATCCACCACGCCTGGTCCCAATGTTAGGTGACGTTCTGTCCTATCTATTTCTTCAGTAATCACACTGACTGCTTGTACCAAGTATGAGTCAATGGTTGTGCGTAGGGTGTCAGTTACTAAGGTTTGAATGTGTGCCATACATTTAACCATTTTTAACTTTCTGAGTATACTATACCCAACCTAAGAAAGAAATTGTCAAATGGAGTATAAAGTATAAAATATTCTACAGAAATAAGTAAGTTACGCTATTAGTAAAATCAGCAAAACCAAAGGGGATGGTTAGCCTGAAACCGGTCCCAGGATGCTTGTTTCCGGTCCATTTCAAGCTAGCTTGGCTGAAGAGGGCTGTTAGCCCGAAAACGGTCCGAGGATGCCTGTTTCCGGTCCAGGGACATGACTTGGCAGTTCAGGCTGGACTGTTCCCATGAGGCACAGGGTCAAGATTGATTTGCATATAGCTGTGTCTGAACTGGGGTGGCAAAGTGAGCTACAGAATGATGATGGATTTAACCCAGATCTTTGACTGGGGGTGAGTGTTTGAAAAGTTTTAACACTCTGTCCATCATCTCAATGGGCCCGATTCACAGAACTAACTTAAGACAAAATCCTAAACTTGCTACCATTTTGGTATTCACAGAAGGCACTTACTCATTTTGGTACTCACAGAAGGCACTTACTCATTTCGGTATTCACAGAAGTTAGGAGTCCTAACTTTAGGACTCCTAAATGCCTTCTGTGAATACCGAAAGTCTTAAAATTAGGATTTTTCTCAGTTTCGTAGTAGTATAGTTAGGACTCCTTACTTTAGGACTCCTAAATACCTTCTGTGAATACCGAAAGTCTTAAAATTAGGATTTTTCTCAATTTAGTAGTAGTAAAGTTAGGACTCCTAACTTTAGGACTCCCAAATGCCTTCTGTGAATACCGAAAGCCATAAAATTAGGATTTTTCTCAGTTTGCTAGTAATATAGTTAGGACTCCTTACTTTAGGACTCCTAAATACCTTCTGTGAATACCGAAAGTCTTAAAATTAGGATTTTTCTCAATTTAGTAGTAGTAAAGTTAGGACTCCTAACTTTAGGACTCCTAAATGCCTTCTGTGAATACTGAAAGCCATAAAATTAGGATTTTTCTCAGTTTAGTAGTAGTATAGTTAGGACTCCTAACTTTACGACTCCTAAACTGAGAAAAATCCTAATTTTAAGACTTTCGGTATTCACAGAAGGCATTTAGGAGTCCTAAAGGTAGGACTCCTAACTTCTGTGAATACCGAAGTGAGTAAGTGTCTTCTGTGAAAACGAAAATGAGTAAGTGCCTTCTGTGAATACGAAAATGGTAGTAAGTTTAGGATTTTGTCTTAAGTTAGTTCTGTGAATCGGGCCCGTTGTGTTTCATTAGTAAAATCAGAGCAAACTGTGGACAGTCTAAAATGGCTTATAATATAATGTACTGTGTCCTTGGGGCAGGTCAATGTAACATCAGACAAAGTGTCCAGGAATTGGGTATTGTACACAGTGCCTTCCACGTGTCTATTCCTCTGTTTATAATATAGGAGATATCCAGCAAAACCCTCTTTTCCTCAATTGGCACGAGCTCTGAAACTATTTTAACTTTATAAGTACGTTATAGGTCTATGAGCATTTTACCGGAGCTCGCCCCCTGGTCCTTCGATGACCAGACTGACTAAGCAAGCAGAAAGTTGTACCTTCATGCAAGGGGGGTGGCCCAGCCCAGCCTCTTTTGGGCTGCAATGGGCTAAGACAGGCATGTCTTGGCCTGGTCTTGGCCCGGGCATGTGCCCAGGTGCATCCCGCTTGCGTCCTGCGCAGTGTGGGCCCAGCACAGCTCAAATACACACATCTGGGTGCTCCGATGTGGCGTGGCGTGGTAGCGTTGGGGCTTGTGGCTCCTGCCCCTCTCCTCACAGAAACAGGCTCCCGTGCAGTGGGGCCCAGCACAGCTCAAATATGTGCCTCCAGGTGCTCTGACGTGGCGTGGCGTGGGGCTGGTATGCTGGGGCTTGTGGTTCCGCCCCTCTTCTCACGGTAAATGGGCTCCCTGCCTTATGGGCATTTATGACATGCTTAGAGGTGATTAATTAATATTTGAAAGGAGGGTTTAGGCCTGATAAAAGAGGTTATTTTGAAAGGTCAAATTTGCAGTTTAATCCTTCATAACCAGGGTACTGATCGAGGTTCTATAGTAATGTGTTGCCTTAACAGCTTAATGGTGGAACAATATTTATTTGCTGCAGTCCATTAGTGATATTTAACTTTCGGGACTGTTTATACTTTGTACCAAATACTAGGTACGTATAGGTAAGTTACATGTGAAACTTATGATTATCGTAAATATTTAGATGTTTTAGGGGTGCACATGCATGCACTGGCGCCTCGTTAGCAGAGTTCCAGTGAATAAAGGAAAAAAAAGCAGCATCAGTTAAAGTAAAATATGGGTGATAATGCAAGAAGAGACTTTTTTTTACAATTACAATGAGAAGTGTATTCAACAAAAGCAGGCACTTTTTAGTCTGCTCGGTAAATCTAGCAGACAGCAGCAATGGCGAGTACAGTTGCTGGTCATCTGAAATGCACAAGTAAATCACATACTGTATAAATGCCATGAGACAATATTATGTGGCCTGAATCTTCACTTTTATTATACAGGCCAGTGTAATGTTCTTAAGCAATTAACTGTTAAATGTTAAATCATTATTCCTTCTGTGTTCTTTATCTGTACATAGACTTTTCTCAATTGCAAAACTAACCCTGCATGTGTGAATGTATTACCTCAGAGCATTCACTGAAATCCCATTGTAATTCAGTATTGATTACAGAACAAATTGGATAGAATGCTCATTTTGATGTTAAACAATCTAATTGGTTGGCATGTAATCTATTGAAATACTCTTTCACAAACAAACCTAATCAAACTGCTTTTAAATGTCACAAATGGAATATGGGTGTAATTGTTTTATTGCATTACCAATAATGGCCCTCTCTCAAAAAGACGGTGCACCGTATAGCAGACAATATGCAGTCAGAGAGAAACTACATGAACTGCTTCTCCTGTCCAATTCATGAAGGTTTTTGCTTATCTTATCAGAATAAAAGTGTGTAATAATATGCAAGTACGATCCTACATTTCTCAAATTCATTCACAGACTCAGAGTTTGTGGAATTCTTTGTTATTATCTGTAGTTACAGTGGTTCAAAATCTTCCAGCAAAGTGAATTTCCCTCTAGTTTAGGGTTTTGGGTGCCAACAATGGAATGAAATAGGTATGCCATTAAAAAGCTGTTAAGACCCAAATGTTGTATAGTATCATATTAAATTATATTATATTATCTTATATTGATATAGCACTTTCCCTACTCTTTAATAGGCTTAAAGTGCAAACTATTTTTCCTTTTTGTGCGTTTAGAAATATTTCTTTTGGAATTTTTATCACATATACAAACTTCAAGTGTGATACTGAAGACAAAAAATCCTTAAATAATTTCCTGTTCAGGATGAAAGGAAAGAGTTTAATCACACCAAAAATGTCCATTTGCAGTGAATTATTTCCCTTCAGAACAGAAAAATAAGTCCACATATCCTACAGATCAATCTGGTCTTTGGTGAGACCTCAGTAATTATAATGAATGTAGATAAGTTTGTGGGCTTTTTCATTAGAGGATCTGCTGCAGATAGGACGCGGGCATCCGGGCTAACGTTGGCCAACACTGGGTGTGTGTATTTGGGCGTATATATCACATCAGATCCTACCACATCCTGTGCTCATAACATAGCCCCCATATTTCCCCTATATAAAGGAAGAAGACATACATTGGTCCCTGCTCCTATTGTCTCTGCTATTTTGATATTCTGATAAATGTTTTTCTAAAGTTATTTATATAGTGAGTTGTCTACTGTGATGGTTGGAATTAATTATATAGTTATGCTTTTTGAATGTGTTGATGACTATTGAAATTCTCTTTTGCTTTTTGCTTTTTGCTTTCGCGATGTACCCGTGAGGATTGTGATGGTCGACATCAGCACGATATCCGGAGTCACCACAAAAACGGAAAATAGGTTTTAGAGATGATTGTTCTAGAAATACAGTGGCAAAACATGAGTTTAGTATACAGTAATTAAACTCTAGTGTGTAGAATACTGTAATGAGTGTGCATGTATGTGTTTTCACTTTATGGGAAAGGCGCCATTGTCGCGGTTAACAACGTCATCGTGTCGTGACGAATAACCGTGAAAATGGGAAATAGGTCTGAAAGAGGGTGCAACCATCAAGGATGTCCTTTCTGCATCACTCTGCAAACCAGACTCCTCGCATAATACAAGTTGGCGGATGAAGTCCCCTTGGCTATTGAGGGTATTTGGGGGCCAAGTATCACTCTTGTAACCTCCAGCAAGTTCCACACCGACAGTTTGCTAAGAAGTTTTCTAGGCCACACCCCTTTCTGCACCACTCTGCATACACGTCTCCTGGCACATTAGTGGTTGGAGAATAACATTTTCTTGGGTGTTAAAGGATCTTGGAGACCAAGAAGCCCTCCTAGTACTTACTATAAGACCTACTCAGCGGGATTTCTGAGAGCTGGTCAGAGGCCCTGCCCCTTTCCACACATTTCTACAAAGACATGTGCTACTTAAAAAACCATGGAAATTCACTGAAAAACCAAAGGTTACATGTAAGTTATAGTTAACAATTAGCATTCAAAAAACCTTAGAAATTCACTGAAAAAAACATAGGTTACAGAGATGTCATAATTAGGCCAATATTTCACTGGTACAAAACCAGAGAAATTCAGCAGTTATAGCTAGCCGAGCTAACTATAACGCATGCTCCCGCAATGCACTGCTTATGACCTCTCATATTACATCACTCATGAGATGGTCAGTGACATCATTCATTACTTCACTGATGACATCATCCTCAGAATCTCTGATGGAGACACTCACACTCCCATGTAACCATTTATACACCCACTCCAACTTTCACGCTACCATTCTCGATATCATTGACACACCCATACCAGTACTTACATACCCACTCACTGATTCATAGGACAACACACACAACCACTCAGTCACCCATACAGCCATACAGACACCCACTCACTTACTAACAAAGCCACTGACATATCCATTCATACACCCATACACCGACTCTTACACTGTCAGTCACTCATAGAGCTATACACACTCACCATAGAGTCAATAACCCTCCCACTTACTCACCTATACAGTTATACACACACACTAACTCACTTATTTATACAGATACCAACTCATACTTACTCAACTATACAGGCATTGACACAAGCACGCACTCACTCATACAGCCACTCTCACAATCACTCACCCACAAAGACAGTCCCTTATATACTCCAACACTCACATATACTGCCTTTCACATATGCAGTTACTCACACATATACCACTGAGACATTCGTTCACTCACCGACACAGCCAAATAAACACTCGCTCACCTATACAGCCCCTCACAGACACACTCATGAGCCCACACAGTCAGTGATTCACCCACTCACTTCCCAATACAGGGAGTCATACATACCCTTACCCAGGACACAGACACTCAGGCACTCATACAGGTACTCAGACAACCAATCAATAACCCATATAGGCACTCATGTACCTACTCACCAACACATGCAGCCATATATATACCAACTGACAGACTGATACAGACATTCACACAGATTAGTCACTTGTTCATACATTTACTGAGACACGTATAATCACTCACTTATACAGTCAGCCATGCACACACTAAATCATCCATACGGGCACACAAACACCCACTCATTCATCAATACACCTTGGCGTCTGTATATATTTAACACTCATAAACTTTTTAGAAACACTCACAGTCACCGGATGATGTCATCAATTATGTCATTTGAGATGTCATCCGTGAAGTCATCAGTAATATCACTGACCATGTCATGAATGATGCAATAAGTGAGGTCATAAGAAGTGCATTGCGGGGACATGAGATATAGTTACCTCAGCTAACTATAACTGCTGAATTTCTCTGGTTTTGTACGAGTGAAATGTCAGCCTAACTATCACTTCCCTGTAACCTTTGGCTTTTTCACTGAATATTTATATATGTGAGCAAGGTCACAGGGTGACCGAAAGTTAAGGCATTAAGGAAAGGGTAAATAAACTATTATTACAAGACAAGAGGAGGTTGTGCTCTGTTTTCGGAACCGTCAAGCATAAAGACGGCAAAAGTGATTTGGAAATCAATATATATATACATATATATATGTATATATATATATATATATTCACTGAAAAAACCATAGGTTTCAGGGGTGTTATAGTTAGCTGGACTTTTCACTTGTACAAAACCATTGAAATTCCCCCGTTATAGTTAGTTCAGCTAACTATAACTCGCGCGCCCGCAATGCACTGCTGATGACGTCACATATTACATCACTCATGACATGGTCAGTGACATCACTCATGACATCACTGATGACATCTCAAATGACATCACTGATGACATCACTGATGACATCATCCAGTGAATGTGTGTTTTTCTGAAAATTAAATATGTTTTATATATGTATATCTCAAGGTCGATGGAAGAATAAATGGGTATATAAGTGTCTAAATGGATGATTTGTTTTTGAAAAATTGATTGTGTAACTGACTGATTAAGTGTATCATAGTGAATACATGGCTTAGTGAGTAATGTTTAAATATGTAAATATCTCTATCAGTCTCTCACTTTGTGTATAAGTGGCTGCATGGGTTGGTGAGTAGCTACATGGGTGTCTATATAGGTTATTAGTTGGTTTTTTGAGTATCAGTCTGAGTGTTTGCATGGTTCGGTGGGGGGTATTACGTAGTGCATAGGTGCATGAATGAGTGACTCACTGTTTGTATGTGTTGAAGACAGCATGTGTGCAGGACTGTATGGGTGGATGAGTGTGTGTATGGGTGTGTTAGTGAGTGAATGACTGTCTCAATAGTGTCTTTATGAGTAACTACATATGTTTTAAACTAGTATATGTGACTATTGGTGTATATAAGTGAGTATATGTGAGAGTGAGAGATTGAAAGAGTTCCTGTATGAATAAGTATGTGTTTCTATAAGTGATTGTTTAAAAGACTAAGGATGTGTAAGTTTCCGTAGAAGTAAGTGTGGTGGTGTGTGTATAACTGCATATGCAAGTAAATGTATGTTTGATTCTTTATTAGCATGAGTGACTATGTGTGTGAGTAACTCTATGGATGAGTGGCATTGTGTAACAGGATGTATAGGTGTATGAGTACATATGATGAGTGAGTACATGTATGAGTGACTGTATAGGACTGTTGGTGAATGAGTGGATGTGTATGTGGATCTTAGAATTACTGAAGAGGTTGTTGTAACTGGTATTGGTATGTCCATTTTTGTGAAAATTTTAGTCTCTATTTTTGAATGTGTGTATCAAAGGTTATATTAGGGTGAGAGGAGGTCTGCCACTCTATCACAAGGATGATGTCATCAATGATGTTATCAGTGATGTCATTTGAGATGTCATCTGTGATGTCATGAGTGATGTCACTGACCATGTCATGAGTGATGTAATATGTGACGTCATCAGCAGTGCATTGCGGGCGCGCGAGTTATAGTTAGATGAACTAATTATAACGGGGGAATTTCAATGGTTTTGTACAAGTGAAAAGTCCAGCTAACTATAACACCCCTGAAACCTATGGTTTTTTCAGTGAATTTCTGAGGTTTTTTAAATGCTAATTCCTAACTATAACGTGCCTGAAACCTATGTTTTTTTCTGTGAATTTCAAAGGTTTTTTAAATGCTAATTTCTAACTATGCCTACAGAGATAGGACATGTGAAGAAAGAAGAAAAAATGCACAGAAAGAAAAAAAATAAGTGCAGAAAGAAGCAACAGAAGTCCTCAAAGACGAAGAAAAGTGCAGGAAGAAGGATAACGTGCAGAAAGAACAAAAAGAAGAGCAGAAAGAAGCCTTGTTGCAAAATCATCCTGTACCCTCAACTTTTTCAGACGGATACTGGTGGTAACTGAGTCTGACTAACCAGTCCTAGAGCCAGTGCTATGTTAAAAGACACTTAGAATACAGTGAAAACACCTACATACACTAGGGAACATTATGCGTTGGGGTCCCCCTGTGATTAGCATGACCTCCTCTGTAAGCCCCTAGTATATAATAGGGCAGGGGGATTAAAACTACCTCTTAAAACAGGCCACAGGGCGTTTTTGCACACGTTAACTCAGGCCCCGTCCCCTCCCTTCACCACTGTGTAAACACGCCCTGCATCCGTTTTTAGTTGGGAGATTAAGTTCATTTGAATCCTGAGGGTCCCTAGGGTCAAACTAGCCCACTAGGTACCTCCAGTAAGTGCCACAGAGCTGCGTTGCAGAGAGGTGTAAAAAGTGGCACGGCCTGCACCACCTCTCTGCAATGCAGCTCAGTGGCGCTTACTGGAAGCACTTGGTGGGCTAGTTAGCCCCCAGGGGCCCTCAGTATTGAAGGGAAATGATATCCCCAATTTAAAACGTGCCATAGTGCGTGTTTGCACACGTCACCTCAGGCACCGTCCCCTCCCTTCACCACTGTGTAAACGCGCCCTGTGGCTCTTCTAAGTTGAGAGATTAAGTCCCCTTGAATCCTAAGGGTCCCTAGGGTCAAACTAGACCACTAGGTACCTCCAGTAAGCACCACAGAGCTGCGTTGCAGAGAGGTGTAAAAAGGGGCTTGGCCTCAGAACACCTGTCTGCAGCGCAGCTCCCTGGCGCATACTGGAGATGCCTGTTGGGCTAGTTAGCCCTCAGGGACCCTCAGTATTGAAGAGGAATTAATTCCCCAACTTACAACTCGCCAGGGGGCGCGTTTGCAGAGTGCTGCAAGGAGGGGGCGTGGCTTCCGGCACGATGCCAGTCTTTTATTTATTTTAATTTTTTAAGAAGGGGGGCTGTGTGGTTCCCTTCTTATTCTAATTTATTGGCCCTGATGACCCCATCCCCCAGGGCCTGTCTCCTAATTATATTTTTTTGACCCCAATCCCCAGGGCCGGCCACTGTTTTTTATTATATATATTTATAGACACACCTAGGACATGCTGGACAAACCGCACGTACCTATCACCATGACGATTTCCGTGATATTCATTAAAAGGCGACTATGCATACAATGAATCCACGTGGAATGTATTTACACCACTAGTGAAGCTCTGACATGTCTGATGCCCTACCGTGCCTAATCCCGGTAGACACCCTTGTTGTTTATTTATACAAACATGGGTAGCTATTGATGGGCACATTTAATACACATGCACACCAAGCCATTTAAAGGGGATTCAACAAAAATTCGACCAAAACTATGCAAGAAACCCCCCTCACGGTTAATAAAACACACATCCACTGCCGGATGTGTAATACTTTTTATTTTACTCTCTGGAAAGGGGACGAACATCACTTGAGAGTCACAGCGCGCTCCTGGCAGAGCCCAATGCTGTGTTACACCCACCATTGCCTGCTGAGTGCCACACCCCTCTGTGTTGTATTCCACTAGCTAGTGCATATGCTATGACACTCTCTAGCCCATGTGCACTGTAACACCACCCCGTGAATATGTAATGCCACACTTGTCTTCGCACGGGTTATATTGCCCCATCTAACGTGCCTTCCTCGATGCCTATGTTATAACGCACAGTGCTATGCCATACATATTACAATCTGGGGTCCATATCTTTGTCACAGTGCATATGCAACGTTACACTCCCCAGCACATATTTTATATTACAACTTTAGAGACTAGTTAGGTTACACAACACTGCCCTGTGCATATTACACTCCAAGGCGCATATCGCATAGCACGCGCTAGTGCCTGTGCTATCTCGCGCTCTCCAATGAATCTGTCATTGCGCACAATGTATTGCATATTATATTTCATGCCCGGTTCATCTTATCTCACACTTTTTGGTGCATAGTTTATACCATACACTATATCTAGTTTTCATTTTCAATCGTGCTCTCAGGACTATGTTCTATATAACACTGTGTTCACCTACCCTTTTCACGGGCATTACATTTTGCGATAGGGGGTGGAGGGTCAGGGGGTATTTCTGCCAAGTGAGCCCGGAGTCACAGTCACAAACGTCCTCTTCTTCCTGAATAAAAGTGAGATTATGCTGCATACTTGTTCATATTTTAAGTAGTTCGCACAGACACACGTTTTAAAAACAATAAAGTTCCTAATACCCGCCTTCTCTGAACAGTTAGCTTGCTGCCCCATCCCCCTCCTCCCTATCCTCTGTTGTGTGAATCCATGGACTAGCCTCCTCCCTCCTGCCATGCATGGTCTGATGTGCTGCCACTGCCCTCAATTTGGTATGATGTACCAGTCCACTCCTCCTGCCCTCCATTGCCCAATTCTATGCCCCATCATTGACCTCCTGCTTAAACTCTGTGCTTAGCTTGCTGCCCCTATTCTCCTTCCCCCTGCCCTCCGATGTCTTTGTGCATGCCCCTGCTCCATCCTTTTTGCCCACCATGTTCCATGGACCTGCCACTCCTATCCACTCTGAGTGTTCTGTTGAGCTGCCACTCCCCTCCCACCTGCCTAGCATTGTCAGATGACTGTAACCTGTCCCTGCCACCTCCACCCTGCCTGTCCACATGCCATGCCCCTATCCTCTTCCTCCTGTCCTACATGGTCCATTGTACTGCCACACCCTTCTGCCCTCCCTGGTCTGTTGTGCTGCAACTGCTCCTCCTACCTGCCCCGTGCGGTCTGTTGTGAGGCCCCTTCCCCTGAACTTTCTTGTCTGTGCACAGGTCCTGACCCTCCCTTCTATCCTCCATCGTCCTTTGTGCATGCCCCTGCACCCTCCTTCTGGCCCATCATAGCCATTGTGCTGCCACTAACCCTCCCACTTGCCATGCATGGTCTTCTGTGCTGCCATGGCCCCTCCCACCTTCCCTGTGTGGTCAGTTAGCTGCCCCTGACCCCCTCCCACCTTCCCTCCATGGTCTGTGTGTATGCCATCACAGTCTCACTGTTGCTCTTCATGGTGTGTCTTGCTTCCAGTGCCCATCCTGCCTGACCTCCATGGCTATCTTGCTGCTCCTGCCCTGCCCCCTTGCCCCCAGCCCTCTGTTTACATGTGCAGACGCCTACTCCCTCCCTCCTGGCTTGTCTGTTCCATTGTAATGCCCCTGATCCGTCCCTCCTGCCCTTTATGGTCTGTTATGCTGCAGCTTTCTCTCCTGTCTGTCCATTATGGTCAGCTAGCTACCATTGCCTTTTGCCCCTCTGTTCTCTGTTGTCCATGTGCATGGTCCTGTCCCCTCCCTCTTGCTTTCTATGGATTGTTGTGCTGCACTCCCGTCCCGCATGCCCTGTGTGGTGTATTGTGCTGCTGCAAACCCTGATGCCTGCCCTGCAGGGTCAGTTTGGTGCACCTCTCCATGTCCCTCCTGTCCTCTGTTATCCAAGTCCATGTCCCTACCCCATTTCCTTCCATGATCCAATGAACCATACTTGCGAACATTTTGAAGTTGGTAAGAGGGAGATTTTGAAAAAAAACAGGGGTAATGATTTCCCCTTTGAGATACATTGAAAAAGAGGAGATTGTAGACAGGAGACAGATCAAATAAAGCCCATTTGAGCTTAAAAACATTGGACGTTTCCTGGCTGAATCAGGTCTGTTGGCATGTATGGTTGTACTACCATTGCCTCTTCCTTCTGCCCACAATGGTCTATTACATTGCCACAGCCTCTCTTGCAAGTCCTGTATTGTTGGTTTGTTGCCCCTGCCCCCCTTTCCACGGCCCTCTATAGTCTGTTGTGCTGCCACGGCCCTTCCTGCCTGCTCAGTGTGGTTAAATTGTTGCCTTTGCACCCTCCTACCTGCCTTCAATTTTCAGAGTCTGTGCCCCTGGCCTCTGCCTCTCAACAGTATCCTAATGAACAACTAGATTGCTAACATTCTATATTTATTACAAAAGTGTGGAACGCCTGACGTCATCTTGATGTAATCAAAACTGTAATACCTAGAGCATTTCCTTTAGAAATTACATATATGAGAGGGTCTTATTGGCATCAAAATTATGGTTAGTGCTCTAAAAGACTAAAATAAGGACATATTTTCTGAGTTTTCAAATAGCGACAAAGCACTTTTAAATTATTTATTATTTTTATGTTTTTTTATCCAGTTGACCACTTGATTAAATGTTGCACTTAGGGGAGAGGATGTGGTGTTACTTCCAGAACTGCAGACTTTGCAACTGGGGAACCAGGTTGGTGTTTCTGCTTCAGCTCGACATTCTGTGATTCTGGTCAATTCACTTAGTCTCCCCATATCTACAACCAAAATGAATTTGTTCTTGTGTGATGTAACCAATGCTCATGTAAAGCACTCCAATACCTGACAAGTCTGCACTATATAACACTGCAAAAACACAAAATAATAAGTGTTTTGCACACTTCTGTCATTGGGCTATATTTGGGCTACATCTGGGTGATTTTGGGCTACATTTGGGCTCTTTTGTCTCCGGTGGCCATCTTGGGAGATTTATTTGTTATGAAGTTTCCTAATTTCCTCATGTACTGCAGTCTCCTCAGTAGGAAATGCTTTCAGTTTTTTACTTTGATTCCATCATGAAGGTATTCAGATTAGGGGTGGGCGGAATTTGCGTAATTGCGTTACGCAAATCTCCGCGAAACGGGTAAAAAATCTCCGCGAACACGCAGAAATTCCGCGAACACGCGGAATTGCTTGTTCGCGATGCTTTTTTCCTGTTTGCAATTGCTGTTTGCGTGCTCGAGGAGAAATATCTCGCGAACATGCATTTGAGAACGCGAAGAAGCAAAAATTTCGCGAAATCGCGGAAAGCAGACTTTTGAGCAATTTCGCGTTCTCCGCGGAACGCGAAATTACGCAAATTTCGCAAATTCCGCGAGCGGAACGGAATTTGCCGCCCAGGCCTAATTCAGATATGTCACACATTTGCCATAAATTCTGAATGTTTGCACTCTAGTTGCTCATTAGATCACTGTAGTAAAACTACTGTTCACCATGGAAGTCTGCTCCTGGTATTAAAGTGCATGTTTCAGTCTGCATGTCAGAATTTTTTAATGAAATAGAAGAGGATTTGAGAAGTCACTCAAAATGTGCCCTCATTTTCTTTCTTCAGCATTACTCATAATTTCTATTGCAAAATGAACCCCCTCATTGTGTTCCTTTTTAAATTAAATATTTTAAGTGTTACCAGTTTGTTCCAATCAAGATGGCTTCAGGTGTGCCATACTTGTCATAATGAAGACAGTAAGCGCTCTAGTTGTTTTTAAGAACACTCTGGGACATTCTGTCTCCTCAGGAGGAAATACTTTCAGTTTTTTACTTTGATTCCATCAAGAAGGCATTCAGATGTGTCACACATTTGCCATAAATTCAGAATGTTAGCACTCTTTTTGCTCATTAGATCACTGTAGTAAAGCTACTGCTCACCAGGGAAAACTGCTGCTGGTATTGAAAGTGCATGTTTCAGTCTGCATGTCAGAATTTTTTAATGAAATAGAAGAGGATTTGAGAAGTCACTCAAAATGTGCCCTAATTTTTCTTTCTGCAGCACTAATCATACTTTTTATGGACAATGAACCCCCTCATTTTGTTCCTTTTTAAATTAAATGTTTTACGAGTTACCACTTTAATCCAAGCAAGATGGCTTCAGGTGTGCCATACGTTTATCATAAGTAGGACTGTTAGCGCTCTAGTTGTTCTTTGGAACACTCTGGGAAGCTGCAGTAGAACACAAAGGAATCAACTGACAGTCTCTGCCCTTGTTGGATGTACATGTTTTACTGAGAATGTCAGACTTCATTCTCACATGACTGAGAAAGATAATGTGAATTTACAGAAAATAAGCTCTCAATTTAGCTTATAGATCACCTTCCTCTGTGGGAAAAGCATGAGAAAATATTTTTCTCTCAATCATGATATCCCAGCAGAAGGCTTTTTCACATGGTGAAATCACCTTAGAACATACCATAATTCCTAAAATGAGTATGGTACCATCAACAAATGATTTACAATGTAACTAAAGTCTTAAAACCTTCTATTAACTGCAATGCTTTTTAATGAGGTGCTATCATGTATATTGGTCCCAAGATGGCTGCCAACACTTCTTGGATGAAGTGCTGACAGCCAATCAGATCTCAGGATGAGATGTGTGGTTAGGCTCCGCCCACATATATATATAATTTTACTTTTGATTTTCTCAGGAACTACTGAACAGTATGACACCAGACCTGCAAAAGGCACTTCCCTGACCTGAGGACTACCTCTCTGCCAAATTTCAAGTAATTCTGTTCAGCCGTTCGGGCTGTACCTTCGACTAAAGGTCCTATGGAAAAATGCATGGGAAAAACGTGTTTTGGGACCCCCCTTTTTTCTCGGCCCCCGCTTGACGAATCACCCCGAGACTTTGAGGGTAGGAGCTGAACGGAGCGCCCCATTAGTTTTTAAAATTTCGCGAGGATTCGTCAACTGGCGCCAAAGTTATTCAAAATAGAATTTTCAGATTTCCTATGGAAACTCGGTCCTAACTATAACTATCTACTGGCGACCGCCAGTAGATAATATATATATATATATATTCACTGAAAAAACCATAGGTTTCACACACGTTATAGTTAGGAATTAGCATTTAAAAAACCTTGCAAATTCACTGAAAAAACCATAGGTTTCACACACGTTATAGTTAGCTGGACATTTCTCTCGTAAAAAACCATTGAAATTCCCCCGTTAGAGTTAGTACAGCTAACTATAACTTGCGCGACTGCAATCCACTGCTGATGACGTCACATATTACATCACTCATGACATGGTCAGTGACATCACTCATGACATCACTGACAAAAAAAGGTGAATGCACCGAAAGTTACTTGTACAAAAGTCTTATCACGTGGGAATGCTAACAAGAAGTATTCTTTTATCATACACACAATGACGAGGCATGTTGAGGCAATGCATCCAGTATCTTTTCGTCGAGCTTCTGGAGCAAACCCTCCACCTGCTCAGCCGACGACATCTGCAGCAGCTCTGCCGAGCACATCTTCGGCAGCTCAGGCTAGCACTTCTACTGCGATGGTGCCTTCACCTTTTTCTACACCTCTTGTTGGACCACCTTGTTTGGCGAGGTTGTCCACACGCTGCACTGATTGCGGTCGACTTATTTCTGTGGGTGAGACCAGTCTTGATCTCATTCAGAGAAAATTTGATGCGCATGAGTGCAGTAGGCCATAGATGTTTTTTCTTTTTTTTCGTTTTTCTCTTCCTGTTTCCCTACATTAACTCAAGGGCTCTTTTAAGAGCCACTTAAAAACTAAACCCCCAAAAAGTTTTTGGGGATTTTTTTTTAAACTTTTTTTTTTTAAATTTAATGTACAAAGAGAGGTGAAGAAATGGAAGCATGAAAAGGGAGGATTGAGAAATACAAATATTTTTCACTTATTTTTTAAAAAAAATAACATATTTTGAAAAAAAAATATTTTAGTAATTTGCAAGGGAACAGAATTTCGTTTTTTAATTTTTCTTTCTAGTTCTGCAAAAAAAGAAAAAAAGTATTACTATTCAATCATACATTTTATAAAGCAGTACATGTTTTAACATATTTTACAAAGCAATTTTTTGCCCTTTTTTTGCTGTTTTCAGAATTTTTTAATTTTCACTTAAAATAGTGAAAACAATTGTATTCATCATTTAACAGCGGGCAAAAAAAAAACAATCTGAAAGATTGTTTAAAAAAAGCCTAAAAACTATCCTCACTAAAATATACCTTGTTAGAAATAATACATATATATTACAAATACTTTTCTCGATGAATAAAAATTTTCTAGATAAACCGTCTTTAAACCTTGTCGCAAAAGCACACATGCCAAAATAATTTCTGTCAAAGGAGTCCACAATTGTTTTTATTACTTTTCCTTTAGGCCAGATAGTAATTTCAAAATCCTTTTTAAATGATATCTTCAATTATAATCCTTTAAAATTACAAAAAATGCTTTCTTCATATGCAGTTTTTAGTTTTCAAAATTTAGGTTTCAGAAAAATTAAGTAAGAATTGGGTAAATCATAAGGCAAACGTTGCTTGAAAATCAATTGGGAATCATTACACAGTGTCCAGCCTTTTTCACATTTAAGATAAACTGCGTAATGTCCAGAAGTTACAGTAGGTCCTTCATGAAAAATTATTGCAACTGTAACAAAAGTTTTTCCAGAAATTGATAATTGTTGTCCTATAAACTTCTTTATTAAAGTATCCAATTTTGAACAATCAGCTCTACAACGTTGCATCATTAAAATTACATACTGACCATATTTCTGTAAAAATAACGTGGAAAACATGTCAGATTTACATTCAGAACATTCCATGTTGTGATTGGCATCTTTAACTAATTTACTAAAAGTCACTGATTTACTTTGTGGTAATGGTAAAAATATGAACCTTTCTGAATCAACATTACTACTGCATGTGTTCATACGGTTTTCACAGCAATGTTCCCATTTGTAAGAGACACCAAATAAGTTTTCTACTTCTACTCCTTCATCTTCAAGTACGCTCAGTATATATATTAAGAATTCCTGTGCATCTTGCTGGACATTTTCTTTAAACTGTGTAGATCCAGAACATACATCTAAAAGATTTCTAACATCAGAAGCACTTTCTATTTTAGTTTTATCATTACTTAGCTTCTCATAAAGGAGACTCAGCAGAGAACACAATCTTTTTCCATGATTTACTATTATCTGTTCTTGCAACTTTTCAAGATAAAATACAACATTCAGCACTACATTTGCATAGCAGTTGACACCAGAGCTATTTTCAAAATGGCAACCAACAACCTCTTCAACACTGTCCTTTTTCTTTTTCCTTGCTATCACATCACTGTCCTTTTTTTTTTGTTCTGTTCATCCACATTACAGATATTTTTAATTCTCCTTTTCCGAGAAACAACATGTTTTTCAATCACAGGATACTGACCTAAATGAGGAGCATAGGTTCTTCTTAATCTATTATACTCCTTTACACAGTTTGTATCAGCACTAACATTTGAGTCATCAAAGTCTATCATAAATAAACCAGATAATGTTTTTACTCGTGACAGAGCAACATATGCCATACCTTCTTTGAACACAGTAGAACCAATGTTTACAAAAGCACTATCTACAGTCAATCCTTGAGACTTGTGAATAGTTACAGCATGTGCTAGAGAAAATGGAAACTGCTTTCTACGCACATATAAGTCTTTCAAAAGCATGAAACGAACTGAACAACGACAAATGTCTTTAACTTCTTCTATCTGATCAAATTTTATTTTTAAACATTCAATTCCATCTTTTTTCTGGTAATTAATAAAACCCACAACTCTTCCCATAGCTCCATTCACTAAACCGTTTTCTACATCCAAATTTCTCCTTAAAATCACTCGACAATTCATGCAAACATATAGATTTTTTTCTAATCCAGCTGTTTTGGAAATGTTCTTCTCTAGTGAATCCAATTTATTTTTCAGTTTGCCTGTTAATGTAATAGTAATTCTTTCATGCTGAATTTTGTCCTCTGCTTCCATTTTCTTAATCTCTTCCTTTTCCAATTTCAAAAGTTCCTCATTGAATATTGAGCACTCACGTAGTGTTGGCATTAAGCAGATTACAGTATTTTTTTCAGCAATGTTCTTGTATATTTTTTCTACAACTATTTCTTCATTTGGAAATAAATTATGTAGCATCCTACTCTGTAATGCTTTTTTGCCAACTTCTGTGAGTAGTCCAATTCTGATATCTTTCAGAATACTTGCATAATCTTCATTGTTTGCTTGTCTCATATTGGTAGTGAGTTCTTTGTACTCAAAGAACGACCAAATATTCGCATTACCAATGCTTCCTAATGACTTCTTCGTGTCTTCATGTATGACAGTATTAAACACGGGTTGTCCTTTAACTGGAGTGAGCTGTAAAAGATCTCCAAAAACTATGACGTGTTTACCTCCAAATAACACGTCATAGTCTCTGTTAAGAATTTGTTGCATTCTTAAATGCACAAAGGCAAGCATTAAGTTTGATACCATGCTCACCTCATCAATAATGTGAACTTGCATCTTCTTTAACACTCTTGAAACTTCGAAGCATGCTTCTCCAGTTAGCTTGTGGTATTCTATTTTGTTCTCATGCTCCACTGTTAACATTAGCAAGCGATGTAAGGTAATTCCTTTTATGTTATAGGCTGCTAACCCAGTTGGAGCAGTTACCACACAAGACAAATTTGAAGCTGTTTTTTGCTGTAGGTAGCTTCTGATGACTTTTATTAAGAAACTTTTACCAGTTCCAGCTTGTCCACTCACATACATCCTGATTGGTTCAAATGATGTGCATGAGCACTGTTTTTTTTCATGTAGTAATCCATGATCAATTTTTTGAGTGACTTCTTCATAAATTTGTTTTTGTTCTTCATTCAGTTCTTGTTCCAGATTTAGTAAGTCTATTGAATCTTCCTGTGCTTGATTCATAGCCGTTTCTACTTCAGTCATGGCTACTGCAGCTTCATTTTCTACGATTGGTTGTCCTAGGGGATCTTGACTAAGTGTTCCAGAACTTTGGCTGTCTTGAGAACTGTCTCTAGCTACTTCAGCTGCAATTTTTGCTTCCTGTTCATTTTCTTCATTTAACATTTGGACATAAGTTGTGAAAGTACTGCATTCTATGCTGTCTTTGCTAGCATTAAAAGAATCTTCATAGCTTTGAAATTCTCCCAGTAGTTCGTCCTCTGAACGCCATGGTTTAAACAGCTGTAAAAGAGCCAAGTAGTAAAATTCATTTTTGTCAGTAGTGTCGCAACTCAGCTTCCTGTGATTAATCAAACTTCCTTTTGTTTGCTTCACCAAACATCCTTCCTCACCAATGACTTTATATTTTCCATTGTTGATGTCTTCTGTGGCTTTCCGTGAAAAAATGTAGTTCTGCAGCACTTCATAGAGACACATGTTCTCAAGATGATGACTTCTTTTAGGGTAATATGTGTCCAACATGTTTGTTTTCAAAATATCTGTACTTTCTGGGTCATTCTCGGCCAAATATTCAATTTCTCCAACAGATTTCAGTACCCGATTTCGCATTCCTGCAAGGCCTAAACTGACCCAAATTATTCTTCTGGATTTCGAGTAAAGACTTGCAGATGATAACCTATCCGAGCATTCGTAGGATCCAATTTTTCGATGCGATAACATCTTTAAACTGAAACTGTACAGCTTCTTACTGACAGTCTTCTCGTGAGAAATGTCTTCCCACATTTCCTTCAATTCCGTTTTCTCAGATTTAGTGATGTAAGATGTGACATACCGAGCAACAGCAATAGAATTGTCTGCCACATACTGAATATCCATGTTAGCATTCCACATGGTTAAAATGACTGGGTTGTAGTCATTTATACATTTTGACTCTTCTTTTCTTCTTAGGTTGTATGTATTTTTGGGAGATTTTCTGGTTATAGTATGTCGCACAGCTGACACAAAACTGTTGACTCTTCCTTTTGAAAGAACAGGTCTAGGAAATCCAAATCAACACTTTGTGTAGAATTTATCTTTGGTCTTGTACTTCCGTCGACAGTATTTTCCACACCGATGACTTTGGAAACGTAAAACTTGCTCTTTTAACTTTTTCTCTTCTGTGCTTTTAGGTATAGCACATGTTGCATATTCTTCAATGAAAGATAACACTGCTTCATCAGCATCTGTTACAAATTTTGGGGCATCCTTGAACCACAACAGCATATGAATATGAGGAGCACCTCTTGCTTGGTACTCTTTTCTCCAAAAGAAATCCACAACTTCTCCAAGAGGTGGATTTTTTTATTGCAGATGAAGGACATCATAGCCTCAAATCTATGATTGAAATATCTGCAAACATTAACCGGATCCAATGAGCACAGTTCTCCTGCTGTCTTGTATTCAATGTTTTTAATGTTTGAATTTGCCTCTCGTAGAAAATCCAATAAATCATCCCAAGCGTACTCGGCACAGCTTAGGGTTACAAACCATGTAGGAGTTCCTAAATTCCGTAACATGCATTTTAATTCTCCATGGCGTCGGTACCAATATTCATTTGTCCCACGCTGACAAGCCATCAGATTGATCAATTGTGTTTCCAAATGATCATCTCGGTGCTGCACTTTCTCCATAAAATCCTTAGCAGACACATTATGTAGATGTACTCCCCTTTTTAAAATGTGATTTACTGCATAAGATAATGCAGACACGTCGCTTTCAAATAAAAGATGAAACAAAGAAGGAATACTTTGACGAAATCTTGAATCTTCAGCATATAGTCTTGTAGTCCGATACTCAGAAGCTGGAATCTGTTCTGGGCGTTCATCGTATCGTTCACCTTTTCCTGTAGGAAACAGCTGAGGAAAACATCGAGCTTCCAAGCTCTTCTCCCATACACTCACGGGAGTTCCTTTTGCTTTCTTCATCTGAAACAGATCAATAGTGTCTCCCATAACATCTTTTGAATGAAGAGGATGTATGCTAAAATGTTCATAAATTTCTTCTTCTTTTGACTTGTCCACTTTTTCAATTTGTCCAGTTGGTGTTTCTGTGTCTTCTTGTAAATCTTCTACTTCTTCATCTATATAAATTGATTCATACCATTTATTATTCCTTTTCAAATATAAATTTGCTCTTTGTACTTTCCGTACATCTACCAGCTCCTGCCAAATCTTCTTATTCTTTGTAGGTACACCATTAACCAGAATAACTAATGGTTCAGTTTCCAAAGTATCTGCATCAATAGTTTCCATATTTTTTTTCAAATCCAATGGCAAATACACCACTCTTCCTTTTAAACCTCTCAGTAAATCTGAAGGAGGTAATTTACCAGTTTTGGGCTCCATACGTACTATGGTCTGGAACGGATGAACACATTGAATGAGTATAGACTCATATGTATTTAAATCAGAAAGTTCGGCAGGAATAGCATCCAATTCTAAATTATTATGTACAGCTCTGGTCAGCATTCTATTTTCTTCTGACTTATTATAACAGTATTTACAAATACGCTGATCTTCACCCAATTCAAAACAATTTTCCAGAAATATATATGTTGCAAAATCCTTCCACTTATAATTATCTTCATTTTCACTTCTTTTATACAGATCAACATTCCTTGTTTGAATGTTATAATGGCTTCTGCAGCAACAAATACAAGTAATATTTGGTCTTTCATTAGAGATGATAGTAAATTTTGTCATTTCGTCCTCAAATTTTTTAGTAATAATGAGTTCTACATTCTGTTCCTCATTTTCCTCATTAACTGTGTCCTTTTCTGAACTTTCTTGTTCTGGACCAAAGTAACAAAACTGAATCTCATCGGTAACCTTCACTACATCTGATACAGATCCACGGAGCAGAGCATTATTTAACTCATTTAACTTTGCTGCTGGACTTTTAGCAAAATACAATGTTCTCACAAACTTTCTCATTTCAGTATGATGAACAGCCAGCATCCTAAAATGATGAAAAACACTTTTACACACTTTTCTAGATAGACAAGCCAGAGAATGTCCTTGCAAACCAGTATTCTCTCTCACTCTGCATGGATCTAGTGTTTGAACCACCTTCATCTTCTGTTTTACACTCTTTTTACTATATTCTCTTAGAAAGTCACGTAATTTATCAATAGATTCCTGACGCACAGTACAAATACTACTACAGTTCCAAGTGTACACTGGGGCTTTTGGTCGTCTCCCCATAGCCTCAGCAGCCATTACTTCTTCCTCATTTCTTGGGACCATTTTCTCTTTTTCCATCACACAACCATCCTTAACTTCATATGCTCTACCATTGGTGTCAACAGCATGCAACAAACTATTACTTTGAAGATAACTCTCTTCATTAAAAAATGGTTCAGTACTTGAACTGTGCTTCCATTCTCCCAAGAACACTTTACAAAAGTTACTTTTTTTCACTTCTCTTTTCCTTTTGCTTTGTGACTTCATTGCATTGACTAATTTATCTAATCTACGCATCCTATTCAAAATTAGAATAAAAAGTTTTCTTTTTATTTCCAAAGCCTTACTTACAATATTTTCTATAAATTTCTTTTCTTAATACATTTTGATTTTTTCTTATATTTTTTCACATCCTTTAGCAAATTTAACATCACTCTTCTCTGAAACATTTTTCGACGAATGTTTTTAAAATCTAATTTTCGTGTTAAATCAGTTTTACTTACTTCTGATTGTACATTAGCTTTTGTTTTTTGCTGTTGACTCTGTTGTTGCTTTGTACATAAAACACTGTTTATTTTACATTTTGTTTTGCCATTTTCTGTTTTTTTGAAGATATTTTTAAAGAAAACTTTAGTTTTCTTACCAGTAGAGTTTTTCTTTTTTCCATCACAAGCTTTTCCTCCTATTTTTTTCCCAGTTTTGTCCAGATATACTTGTTGTTGCTTTTCTTTCCTCTTTCTTGTCCTTAAAGGCATTTTTTTATTTTTTCACTGTTGCTCAGCAATACCTGCAACAAACTTAAAAAAAATTCCTTTTTGTAATTATAATTCATTAAAATATTTTTTAAGCTTTTCATTAATTTCAAATGTTTTACCATTTGCCTCTCATTTGTGATTTACTGATTTGTGCAGAGTGCTAACCACCACAGTTGAAAAAAACAAGCTGCCCCTTTCCTGCAAGTGCAAGTCTTTCAGAACAACTGCAACACACTTTAAATCTCTGCCCACAATTCCTGTGCGCACACAGCCTCATGGTGTGATTCTAGGCAGAAAACAATATTTGATTGGCAATTTAAATGCACATTTACTACTGTGGTAGAGCAAGTGATAATTGCTGTTACAGCCTGACACATTTTCCTTATAGTTTACAGAGACAGAAAAGAGCACATTTCCTAACAGCTACTTCATACCATGAGCATGTGCAACCTGGGTGAGTGATTAGACTAGAGCAAAGAAAATGAGGCCTTGATTATGTTTTTATGTGTTTGCGTTACACACTGCTATCTGAAACATCACACAGAGCTGAGTACTACGCATGGGAGTGTTGGAGAAGCTGCTGCATGTGTGCCAAGAGTGTGTTTCTGGAGACTGTGTATTCTCTGGTGCAAGAGAGATGAGCAAGGAGACTTCCAGAACTGCATGAAGACTGCAGGGATGTATGTAACAGTGCATGTGTGCTAAGGGATAATTTGAGTTTAGAAAACAGGCTACCCCTTTCCTGGGACTGCAATTCTTTCAGAACAACAACTTCACAAATTAAATCTCTGCCCACAATTCCTGTGCGCACACAGACTCATGCCGTTATTTTAGGCACATAACACAGGCTGCCCCTTTCCTGGGACTGCAATTCTTTCAGAACAACAACTTCACAAATTAAATCTCTGCCCACAATTCCTGTATACACACAGACTCATGCTGTGATTTTAGGCACAAAAGAGTGTTCCTGGATAATACCAAATTACTGTTACAGCCTGACACATTTTCCTTATCATTTAGAGAGGCAGAAAAGAGCACATTTCCTAACAGCTACTTCATACCATGAGCATGTGCAACCTGGGTGAGTGATTAGACTAGAGCAAAGAAAATGAGGCCTTGATGATGTTTTTATGTGTTTGCATTACACACTGCTATCTGAAACATCACACAGAGCTGAGTACTACGCATGGGAGTGTTGGAGAATCTGCTGCGTGTGTGCCAAGAGTGTGTTTCTGGAGACTGTGTATTCTCTGGTGCAACAGAGATGAGCAAGGAGACTTCCAGAACTGCATGAAGACTGCAGGGATGTATGTAACAGTGCATGTGTGCTAAGGGATAATTTGAGTAAAGAAAACAGGCTTCCCCTTTCCTGGGACTGCAATTCTTACTGAACAACAACTTCACAAATTAAATCTCTGCCCACAATTCCTGTGCGCACACAGACTCATGCCGTCATTTTAGGCACATAACACAGGCTGCCCCTTTCCTGGGACTGCAATTCTTACTGAACAACAACTTCATAAATTAAATCTCTGCCCACAATTCCTGTGCACACACAGACTCATGCCGTCATTTTAGGCACATAACACAGGCTTCCCCTTTCCTGGGACTGCAATTCTTTCAGAACAACAACTTCACAAATTAAATCTCTGCCCACAATTCCTGTATGCACACAGACTCATGCTGTGTTTTTAGGCACAAAACAGTGTTCCTGGATAGTACCAAATTACTGTTACAGCCTGACACATTTTCCTTATCATTTAGAGAGGCAGAAAACAGCACATGTCCTAACAGCTCCTTGAAACCATGACCATGTGTTACAGGGTGAGTGATTAGACTAGAGCAAAGAAAATGAGGCCTTGATGATGTTTTTATGTGTTTGCGTTACACACTGCTATCTGAAACATCACACAGAGCTGAGTACTACGCATGGAAGTGTTGGAGAAGCTGCTGCGTGTGTGCCAAGAGTGTGTTTCTGGAGACTGTGTACTGTCTGGTGCAAGACAGATGAGCAAAGAGACTTCCAAAACTGCATGAAGACTGCTGGGATGTATGTAACAGTGCATGTGTGCTAAGGGTTATTTTCAGTTTTGAACATATGGCAACTACCTGTGCCTTTGCTATTTTGAAAGGAAAATCTACCCAGTTGGTTTCAAATGTTTTAGCTTTTGCCTTTCATTTGCGATTTAGTGATTTCTGCTGACTGCTAACCACCACATTTGAAGAAAACAAGCTGTCCCTTTCCTGCAAGTGCATGTTTTACAGAACAACTGCAACACAAATTACATCTCTGGCCACAATTCCTGTGCGCACACAGCCTCATGGTGTGCTTCTAAGCAGAAAACAGAATTTGATTGGCAATTTCAAAGCACATTTACTACTGTGGTAGAGCAAGTGATAATTACTGTTACAGCCTGACACATTTTCCTTGTAGATCACAGAGGCAGAAAAGAGCACATGTCCTAACAGCTACTTCATACCATGAGCATGTGCAATCTGGGTGAGTGACTACACTAGAGCAAAGGAAATGAGCCTTGGTGACGTTGAATGTTTTTGCGTTACACAGTGCTATCTGAAACAGCACACAGAGCTGAGTACTACACATGGGAGTGTTGGAGAAGCTGCTGCGTGTGTGCCAAGAGTGTGTTTCTGGAGACTGTGTATTGTCTGGTGCAAGACAGATGAGCAAAGAGACTTCCAAAACTGCATGAAGACTGCTGGGATGTATGTAACAGTGCATGTGTGCTAAGGGTTATTTTCAGTTTTGAACATATGGCAACTACCTGTGCCTTTGCTATTTTGAAAGGAAAATCTACCCTGTTGGTTTCAAATGTTTTAGCATTTGCCTCTCATTTGCGATTTAGTGATTTCTGCTGACTGCTAACCACCACATTTGAAGAAAACAAGCTGTCCCTTTCCTGCAAGTGCATGTTTTACAGAACAACTGCAACACAAATTACATCTCTGGCCACAATTCCTGTGCGCACACAGCCTCATGGTGTGCTTCTAAGCAGAAAACAGAATTTGATTGGCAATTTCAAAGCACATTTACTACTGTGGTAGAGCAAGTGATAATTACTGTTACAGCCTGACACATTTTCCTTGTAGATCACAGAGGCAGAAAAGAGCACATGTCCTAACAGCTACTTCATACCATGAGCATGTGCAATCTGGGTGAGTGACTACACTAGAGCAAAGGAAATGAGCCTTGGTGACGTTGAATGTGTTTGCGTTACACAGTGCTATCTGAAACAGCACACAGAGCTGAGTACTACACATGGGAGTGTTGGAGAAGCTGCTGCGTGTGTGCCAAGAGTGTGTTTCTGGAGACTGTCTATTGTCTGGTGCAAGACAGATGAGCAAAGAGACTTACAAAACTGCATGAAGACTGCTGGGATGTATGTAACAGTGCATGTGTGCTAAGGGTTATTTTCAGTTTTGAACATATGGCAACTACCTGTGCCTTTGCTATTTTGAAAGGAAAATCTACCCTGTTGGTTTCAAATGTTTTAGCTTTTGCCTCTCATTTGCGATTTAGTGATTTCTGCTGACTGCTAACCACCACATTTTAAGAAAACAAGCTGTCCCTTTCCTGCAAGTGCATGTTTTATAGAACAACTGCAACACAAATTACATCTCTGGCCACAATTCCTGTGCGCACACAGCCTCATGGTGTGCTTCTAAGCAGAAAACAGAATTTGATTGGCAATTTCAAAGCACATTTACTACTGTGGTAGAGCAAGTGATAATTACTGTTACAGCCTGACACATTTTCCTTGTAGATCACAGAGGCAGAAAAGAGCACATGTCCTAACAGCTACTTCATACCATGAGCATGTGCAATCTGGGTGAGTGACTACACTAGAGCAAAGGAAATGAGCCTTGGTGACGTTGAATATGTTTGCGTTACACAGTGCTATCTGAAACAGCACACAGAGCTGAGTACTACACATGGGAGTGTTGGAGAAGCTGCTGCGTGTGTGCCAAGAGTGTGTTTCTGGAGACTGTGTATTGTCTGGTGCAAGACAGATGAGCAAAGAGACTTACAAAACTGCATGAAGACTGCTGGGATGTATGTAACAGTGCATGTGTGCTAAGGGTTATTTTCAGTTTTGAACATATGGCAACTACCTGTGCCTTTGCTATTTTGAAAGGAAAATCTACCCTGTTGGTTTCAAATGTTTTAGCTTTTGCCTCTCATTTGCGATTTAGTGATTTCTGCTGACTGCTAACCACCACATTTTAAGAAAACAAGCTGTCCCTTTCCTGCAAGTGCATGTTTTACAGAACAACTGCAACACAAATTACATCTCTGGCCACAATTCCTGTGCGCACACAGCCTCATGGTGTGCTTCTAAGCAGAAAACAGAATTTGATTGGCAATTTCAAAGCACATTTACTACTGTGGTAGAGCAAGTGATAATTACTGTTACAGCCTGACACATTTTCCTTGTAGATTACAGAGGCAGAAAAGAGCACATGTCCTAACAGCTACTTCATACCATGAGCACGTGCAATCTGGGTGAGTGACTACACTAGAGCAAAGGAAATGAGCCTTGGTGAAGTTGAATGTGTTTGCGTTACACAGTGCTATCTGAAACAGCACACAGAGACTGTTTTCTGGTGCAAGAGAAATGCATGAAGACTGCTGGGATGTATGTAACAGTGCATAGTTTCAGCACACCTTTGATTCTGGGGAAGACATACTCCAAAATATCTAACATGTTCAAGACAGATACATATCATCCACAACATAAAATGTAATTCACAACTTTTAATGTAGAACGAAAATCTACCATGCTAATTTCAAATGTGTTGGCATTTGCCTCTCATTTCTTTCAAAGTGATTTCTGCTAAATCCTAACCATCACAGTTAAAAAGAAGCTTTCCTTTTCTTTCAGGTGCAAGTCTTACTTTTCAACAGCAACACAAATTAAATCTCTGTCAACAATTCCTCTCTGCACACAAACTTATGGTTTGATAGTAGGCACAAAATATTATTCCTCATTGTTACCAGTACACCTTAACTTATGGTGAAAACATACTCCATAATATTTTACATATTCAAGACAGTTAAATATCTCCCAAAACAGAAAATGTAAATCACAACTTTAAACAAATAATCACAATTCTTTTTTTTATATCTAAATTAACCACAAACACCCCCTCTCAAACTCATAACTCACCTTTAAAATTAGTTAGTTGTGAAAGAAATGTGGCAGTCACACAGCAGTTTATCAGACCAGAATCTCTGAGCTGAACACCTCTCTCCTCTCAGCAGAACCAGTTAATGGCACAGTTCCCCTCTCTTTTTTCACACATATACATGTCCAAATCACATTCCTTCCCACATTTTTTCAAATGGAATCACACTTTTTTATTGGTTGTCATTTTCAACCCTTTTCTAACTGAACCCTTCCCCCAACATGACTTCTGCCTGCTGCCATAGCAACAGGTCATGGAACACTGGTGTGTGCAGAGAGGTCAAAAGTTCAGCACACAATGTTTCAAATCCAAAGAGCAAGAGTGCTTGACCTGTCAAACCTCTCAGCAAATCCAAAGTAATGTTCAGTTGCAACACATTTTTCATAACCAATACAAAACATGCTTCTAAAAATGTATACAGACAGCCTAGTTTTAACTTTAAAATAGTTTGAATCAGCCAATCAGTTCTTTTTGTTAAAAAAAATATGTATGCCTCCTTTTTTCAACTGTCTTTCTTTTCATATTGCCATTCTGCTGAAAGACACATCCTGACTGCATCCAGATCTCCTTGGAAGATGTTCACAGTGTGGATTGTAGGTCACAGCTATGTCTTCTGGAGTGAAAAGTTTGCAGAAAAAAGAGGTATGGTGAGAGACCTTGCTTTGCCAAATGTAGACATTAAATGGATTGGTCAGAGAGGGTTAAAGTGGCACCAATTAATGCCTTTGGTGAAAACCTTTCTACATCTCCCACAGCCTAACCTTATTGTTGTGCACTGTGGTGGAAATGACCTAGGCACTTTAACTGGGGAGGTCTGGAAATGCTTGTTAAGGACACCTTTGTGCAATTGATGTCACTTTTTCCACAAACTGCCTTTGTATATTCTAATATATGCCAAAGGCAAAAGTGGAACTGGTCCAACCAACATTGTCCGCAGATTGACAAAGCAAGGAAGCACGTCAACAAATCTATTTCTGCTTTCCTCAGAGACTATGGTATGGGTTCTATATACCACAACAACTTGTGTTACAACATGCAAGACATTTATAGAGGAGATGGTGTACACTTCACTGATGAAGGCAACAGAGTCTTCCTCTTGAACATAAGACTCTGCATCGGTACTTACTTGTAGGTACTACCAAAAAAAGCACTCAATGAACACAAGGGCTCTTTTTAGAGCCACCTAATATCTAAACACTTTACTGTGATGTTTTTTTTCTTTTTTTTGGTTAAAAGTTTTTTTCGGGTGCGCGCTGGGTGCGCGCACTCGCCGATATTTTTAAAAAAAATATAATTCTTTTTTTTTGCCCTACAAGGTCCTACTGTGACCCCCTGCCAATGCCTAGTGGGTCAATATCTCCCCACTCTGTCCCCTTTACACGTTCTCCCCCTTTGTTTTTTACTGCCTCAGACTGCGAGAGACAAAATGGCGGCCGCCGCTTCCTGATTTCCACCGATTCGAATGTTTACTGACACCTAACAACCAATCAGATGTGCGCTCGCGCACGGCAGGGTGCGCGCACAGGGCTTGCTCAGTGCGCGCACGCTGCGCGCGTATAGAGATATATATATTGATTTAAATGCTATTTTCTCAGGAAATACTGAACAGATTTACACCAAACCTGCAAAAGGAACTTCATGGACCTTATGGCTACCTCTCTGCCAAATTTCACATAATTCTGTTCAGCCGTTCGGGCTGTAGCTGCGACTAAAGTCCCTATGGAAAAATCCATGGGGAAAATGTGTTTTGGGACCCCCCCTTTTTCTCAGCCCCCGCTTGACGAATCACCCCGAGACTTTCAGGGTAAGAGCTGAGCGGAGCGCCCCATTAGTTTTGAAAATTTTGCGAGGATTCGTCAACCGGCGCCAAAATAGAATTTTGAGATTTCCTATGGAAACACGGTCCTAACTATAACTACCTACTGGCGACTGCCAGTAGGTAATATATATATATATATATATATATATATATATAACCTACTGGCGGTTGCCGGTAGGTAGTTATAGTTAGGACCTAGTTTCCAAAGGAAACTCGTTTTTTGTTTTCCCAATAACTTTGACGCCGGTTGACGAATCTTCGCAAAATTTTCAAAACTTATGGCCCGCTCTGGTCAGCTCCTATGCTGAAAGTTTTGGGGTGATTCGCCAAGCAGGGGCCTAAAAAAAGGGGAGACCCAAAATGTGTTTTCTCCATGTTATTTCCCATAGGAAACCAAATTTGGCAAAAAGGTAGCCCTTGGTTCAGAAAGAGACCTTTTTGTTTAATGGTGTAAATCCGTTCAGTAGTCCCTGAGAAATTTCAAAAAGTAGGGGTCAAAAAATCAATTTCCCATAGGAAACTTTAGACATGATTACAGCCAAAACTGCTGAACGGAACTACACCAAATATGGCAAAAGGTAGCCCTTGGTTCAGAAAGAGACCTTTTTTTTAAATGTTGTAAATCCATTCAGTAGTTGCTGAGAAAATCAAAAATTAAAAGTTTCGATATCTATGGCCGTGATGGATCCATGCACCCTGCCGATCACGAGCTGCATTCTAATTGGCTGTCAACACTCCACACCAGGAAGTGTTGGCAGCCATCGTGTGCCTCAGTAGAACCGAGGCACAAGAAAACAGTAAAACAAACTCGCAAAACAAGAAAAGGGGGCAGGGTAGAAACAACCTGACCCCCTAGGCCTGCTCAGGGGGTCCCACAAGGACCCCCAGGGCCCAAGCGAAGCATTAAAAAAAAATAATCTGCCGAATTCGCGCTGGGTGCACAAATCTGGCTTTGTTTTATTTAGCCCCCGGGTGGGCCAGGACCTGGGGGCATGCTCAAATTGAATTGCAGGGGACCAGGGGGACCCCCGCAACCCCAGGGGACCGCCATCCCCGGGGCTTCTTTTTTAAATGTATGGGGTGCCTTCAAAGCCCCCAAAGCCCTGGGGACTTCCACCCCCCGGGGGTTTCATTAATTATTTGTGGGGGGCACACTGCCTCCCCACAGCCCCGGGGACCGCCACCCCCTGGGGCTTCGTTTAAAAAAATATATATATCTGTGTGGCGGGCTCGAGCCCCCCCACATGCCTCATGGACTGCCACCTCGCCAGGGCACTAATAGTTAAATTTGGGGGTCCGTAACTGACCAGGAGCCCTTGATGGCCCTAGGGACCGCCATCCCCCAGGGACAGCTCCTGCAGTGTCCTGGGGTGCCCACCCCTGGGACACTGCAGTGCACTGCAGTTTGCGGCTCCTGCCCTGTCATAGCAAACTCTGGTTTGGATTTTGGAAGAGAGAGCAGGAAACCTCCTCTCTCTTCCAAAATTCAAACTACATTGCTTTTCCACATGGGGAGCTGCATGTCAGCAGCTCCCTGTGTGGAAAGGCAATGCTGGCTCCTGCAGGAGGCGGGGAGTTGGCTGGGACAGTGGGGGCATTGGGGCTCCTCCCACGGTCCCCAACAAAGAGGCCAGGCCCCAGGGGATGGGGTCCCCAGGGCCAGAAGTGGCCCGGGAGAGGGGCCACGCAGCCCACCTCCCCCTTAAGTAAATAATAAAAAAATAAAACACACAAAGGCCGGCCCGGGGGATGGGGTCCCCGGGGCCAAATATGGCCTCGGGAGGCCCCTTCCTTTAGAAAAAAATAAAAATAGGGATCAGGCCCTGGGGGATGGGGTCCTCAGGACCAATAAAATAGGAAAGGAAGGGGGGCCACACAGCTCCCCTTCTTAATTTTTTTTTTTAAAACACCAGCTTCGCTGAGGCCCCGCCCCCTCCCAGCAACACTCTGCAAACGCGCCCTGTGGCGCATTTTAAGTTGGGAAATTAATTCCCCTTCAATACTGGGGGTCACTAGGGGCCAACTAGCCCACCAGGTACTTCCAGTAAGCGCCACAGGGCTGCATTGTAGAAAGGTGGTCGAGACCACGCCCCTTTTTACACCTCTCTGCAATGCAACTCTGTGGCGCTTACTGGAGGTACCTGGTGGGCTAGTTGGCCCCCAGGGACCCCCAGGATTCAAGGGGACTTAATCCCCCAACGTAAAATGTGCCACAGGGCGTGTTTGCACAGTGGTGAGGGGAGGGGCCTGAGGTGATGTGTGCAAACACACCCTGTGGCATGTTTAAAGTTGGGGAATTAATTCCCCTTCAATCCTGAGGGCCCCTGGGGGCCAACTAGCCCACCAGGTACCTCCAGTAAGTGCCAGAGGCCTGCATTGCAGAGCGGTGGTCCATACCACACCCCTTTTTACGCCTCTCTGCAATGCAGCTCTGTGGTGCTTCCTGGAGGTACCTGGTTGCCTAGTTAGACCCCAGGGACCATCAGTATTCAAGGGGACATAATCTCCCAACTTAAAACGGCCACAGGGCATGTTTGCACACATGTCACCTCAAGGCCCCTCTCCCTTCACTACTGTGCAAACGCGCCCCGTAGCACGAGAACATGGGCTTCTATTGAAATTCTCGACGGCATATTATCAAGCCCATTATCGCTCTTTTAGTGGCAGTTTCCTGCCGCTAAATCGACGATAATTTTAACACCGTTTTTGGATAATATGCAGAGTTTTTACACGGTGCTGGATTAGACGCTTGCTTTGCTGTCTGCTCCTGTTGGTGGTTGTTTCAGGTGTCGTGTTTCCTTGTTATAAATCTACTTATTGGATTCACTGCTGTCTGCCTCTTCACTACATAAATTTGGCGATGAGTGGGAGAAGGCAAAAAGAAGGCACCACTCAGCAATATTTCAAAATTGTTGCGTTGTGCTGAAGACCCGTAGCTGTTTCTACTCATGCCAGGGTCGTTGGCTCATTGAACTATGTCATCCGACTTCTGGTAGGATTTATATTTTTAGATTTTGCGCTTCCTCTGCTTCTTCACTACATTCTGGTCACTGTACTACACGTGTGTATGTAGTGTTAGTATGCGTTTATACTAACAAATGCATCATGGTAGTAGGGAGGGCTCATACAATGTCCCGGGGTGTGCATTCGCTGGACATTTCTGTTTGCTTTTAGAGGGTGGTGCATGGCTTCCACCCTGTGACAGCAAATACTTGTTCGATGTGGATGGTAAAAATGGAGAGAAAAGAACAACAACAAAAAGCGGGTCTCACCCATTCTTTTAAATGAGGCCCCTGGTGGGTGGGTAATGTTCCGTGGCCAATCCAATTATTATATTGCGGGGTCTCTGTAGGACTGGGGATCTTAATGTCACATGTAAATTAGGCACAGACGGGCACAGAGACGTTTAGCAGCCTAGGGGAGCGACACCTTCCGGGGTATTGTTTACTAATTGTTTGGGGGGTTCGAGGCCAACTGAAGTCTGGGGATCGCCACACTCTGGGTCTTTATTTAAAAATGCAGGATGGGCCTCGGCAGTCCCTGAAGCCTCGGTGGTCCTAGGCAGTGCCTTATTTGTTCTGTAATCACACAGGCAGTACTTTTGGTGTTATAAAGTGATACACTCATAGAACTCTTGCAGTTGTACAATTACCCAGGCTTCATTTGTCTAATAGTCAGTTAGATTATGTTTGGTAGGTGCACTCTAATATTAAATAATGTTGTCCTTAAAATCTCTTATAAACAGATGATTTTCACAATAAACAATAGACAAGTGTCGTCAGAAAAAGAAGACCTATACACTCAGTTATTTATTTGACAAAATAAGTAACCTTTATTAAAACAGAAATAAATAGAAATGTAACTTTAATAGAACAGTATAATAAAAAAAAACATGGGTTGGAGTCCAGTGGAAGCATTGTAGGAAACCTGCAAGTCAAAAATGAAACATAAGTATGTGTGCTACGTGGAAGAGGTAAACAAAGGTTGTCCGAATGAAAGGACCATAGTGAGAATGGAAAGGAGGGGGAGTGGGTGGAAGGAAGAAGGGGAGGGAGAGTCAAAAGAAGAGAGGGAGGAGGAGACAGAGCGTCGGCCTATTGCACCCAGCCTTTAGTGTTTACCCTCCATCACCCATTTGTCTAGGACACTGGGGTCTGCGAGAAAGAGTGTGGTTCAGCAAGTCCTTAAAATTAAATACATGAGGCCAGAGATTATGGGCCATATTATGAAGGAAGGGCGATAACATTATCGCCGCTTTAGCGGCAGGAAACTGCCGCTAAAGCGCAAAATAAGGAGTTGATAATAGGCCCTTGTGAATTCCCTTAGAAGCCCAGGTTCTGGTGTGAACCTGGGCTTTTATGGGAATTTACAAGGGCATATTATTATTATTGTTAATAACGCACTACCAGGGCGATAAATTCCAGACTTAGCCTGCGATAAGAAATGTATCGCTAAGCATGGCCAGCGGTTGATAATATGCCCCTACATCTTCAATGTAGACAATCTGAGTGTAGATGGCAGAAAGTATATAATTCAGAAGACTTAACTCAGTTTCAAACAGAAGTATGCCATAAATAAATTATGGTGGAGAGAAAAGCATACTACACAAATCTAATTACATCAGCTGAATCAGACCAAAAATGCATTTTTTAAATTGTGAAATCATTCACCCATCCTAAAATATTGAATCGAGATACTCCCCCTTCTCAAACTTTATGTAACAATATTGCCAATTTTTTTAAACAAAAAATCCAAAAGTTACAAACAGACTTTAATATTGGATATGCTCCTCCCATATTCATATCTTCTGTATGTCATAATTCCATTTCTCATCTTCAGACTTTCAAGACTATTAGTCAAGAACACTCACACCAAGCCATTTTTTCCTGCAAGTCTGGTTCACCCTTTGACGCCTGCCCACTGAAAGTGCTACAAGCTATCATTGATGTTGTCAACCCGGTTATCGATGTTATAATCAACTCTTCCCTGTTAACTGCAGACAATCCCACTGATTGGAAAGTTGCAGCGGTAAAGCCCCTCCCAAAAAAGCAACTAACGGATCCTACCACTCTCTCCAATCTGCAGTCCATATCTTTGTTGCCTTAGTAAGATCACAGAGAAATTGATCAATAGTCAATTGACCGCTTTCTTAGAAAAGCCCAACATTTTGTCCCCTAGTCAGTCTGGTTTTTGACCTAACCATTCCACGAAACCACTCTCCTAGGAATCACTGAGACCCTCAAATTTGCACTGGATGGTGGGGAAGAAGGCAGTATTGATTCTATTAGATCTATCAGCATTTGATACAATCTCCCATGATATTTTAGAGTATTGCCTGAAGACTTGTGGCTTTTCCCATCGAGCCCTGGACTGGGTAAAGTATTTCATTACTGATCATAGGCAAGGGATTATGCTTGGTAACAACCTGACAATGAAAAAGCCTCTTAATTCTGGCATTCCACAGAATCCACCCTCAGACAGGTTTTATTAAATATATATATATATATATATATATATATATATATATATATATATATATATTCACTGAAAAAACCATAGGTTTCACACATGTTATAGTTAGCGGAAATTTTACTGATAAAAAACCAATGAAATTCCCCCGTTATAGTTAGTGCAGGCAACTATAACTCACGCGACCGCAATCCTCTGCTGATGCTAATACTGTATTTAGACACTTATTTGCCCATGTCTTCTTCCATACATTTTTAGCTATACATATATTACAAATATTTTTTTTTCATAAAGACACATATGTCATCAGCAGAAGATTGCGGTCGCGTGAGTTATAGTTGCCTGCACTAACTATAACGGGGGAATTTCATTGGTTTTTTATCAGTAAAATTTCCGCTAACTATAACATGTGTGAAACCTATGGTTTTTTCAGTGAATTTGCAAGGTTTTTTAAATGCTAATTCCTAACTATAACGTGTGTGAAACCTATGGTTTTTTCAGTGAATTTGTACGGTTTTTTAAATGCTAAGTTACTTTACGCCATTCGTGGCGTGCGCGCCCACTTAACGCAGTTCGTTCCGTGCGCGCACGGTGCGCTTCGCGCACCGCGCGCCCACTTTACGCAGTTAGTGCCGTGCACGCACGGTTGGCACGCGGTGCGATGACAAAGCAAGAAAGCACGTCAACAAATCTGTTTCTGCTTTCCTCCGTGACTATGGTATGGGTGCCATTTACCACAACAACTTGCGTTATGACATGCAAGACATTTATAGAGGAGATGGTGTGCACTTCAATGATGAAGGGAACAGAGTCTTCCTCTTGAACCTTAGATTCTGCATCGGTACTTATTTGTAGGTACCACTAAAAAATCATTTCATAAACACAACGGCTCTTTTTAGAGCCCCCTAATATCTAAACACTTAAATCTGATTTTCATTTTTTTTTTTTTTTTTTTCTACCGTACGCTTACCGTAAGCTTACCGTACGCGTACCCCGTGATTTTTTTTAAAATCAATAAATGTTTTCTTTGTACTTTACAGTCCTTCTTTGACCCCCTCACAAATGTAAGGGGGTCTGTAACTCTCCTCATTGCCCCCTTTTCTTGTTTTCACTCTTTTTTTTCTGAGTGAAATACACAAAATGGCGGCCGCCGCTTCCTGGTTTCGGCCGATTCGAATGTTTACTAAGATCTAAGAGCCAATCAGAATCGCGCTCGCGCACGCCACCGTACGCTTACGGTAAGCGTACGGTAAGCGTACCGTAAGCGGGCTCAGATATATATATTGATTTAAAGGCTATTTTCTCAGAATCTACTGAACAGATTTACACCAAACCTACAAAAGGCACTTCCTTGACCTAGGGACTACCTCTCTGCCAAATTTCGAGTAATTCTGTTCAGCCGTTCGGGCTGTAGCTCGTTCTAAAGGTCCTATGGAAAAATGCATGGGGAAAACGCGTTTTGGGACCCCCCTTTTATGTCAGCCCCCGCTTGACGGATCCCCCCGAGACTTTCAGGGTAGGAGCGGAGCGTAGCGCCCCACCTATTTTGAGAAATTCGCGAGGATTCATCAACCGGCGCCAAAGTTATTCAAAATAGAATGTTGAGGTTTTCCTATGGAAAAGGGGTCCTAACTATAACTACCTACTGGCGACCGCCAGTAGGTAATATATATATATATATTCAATGAAAAAACCAAAGGTTTCACACATGTTATAGTTAGCTGGACATTTCACTCGTAAAAAACCATTGAAATTCCCCCGTTATAGTTAGTTCAGCTAACTATAACTCGCGCGCCCGCAATGCACTACTGATGACGTCACATATTACATCACTCATGACATGGTCACTGACATCACTCATGACATCACTGATGACATCTCAAATGACATCACTGATGACATCACTGATGACATCATCCTTGTGATAGAGTGGCAGACCTCCTCTCCCCCTAATATAACCATTGAAACACACATTCAAAAATAGAAACTAAAATGTTCAAAATAATGAACATATCAATATCAGTTACAACAACCTATTCAGTAATTCTAAGAACCACATACACATACAGTAATTCACCAACAGTCCTCTACAGTCACTCATACATGTACTCACTCATCATATGTACTCATACACCTGTACATCCCGTTACACAATGCCACTCATCCATAGAGTAACTCACACACATAGTCACTCATGCTAATAAAGAATCAATCATCCATTTACTTGCACATACAGTTATACACACACCACCACACTTACTTCTACAGAAACTTACATATACTTACTCTTTTAAACAATCACTTATAGAAACACATACTTATTCATACAGGAACTCTTCCAATCTCTCACTCTCACATATACTCACTTATATACACCAATAGTCACATATACTAGTTTAAAACATATGTAGTTACTCATAAAGACACTATTGAGACAGTCATTCACTCACTAACACACCCATGCACACACTCATCCACCCATTCAGTCCTGCACACATGCTGTATTCAACACATACAAACAGTGAGTCACTCATTCATGCACCTATGCACTAAGTAATACCCCCCACCGAACCATACAGAAACTCAGACACTCATAGTGATAAAAAACCAACTAATAACCTATATAGACACTCATGTAGCTACTCACCAACCCATGCAGCCACTTATACACAAAGTAAGAAACTGATACAGATATTTAAATATTTAAAGATTACTCAGTAAGCCATGTATTCACTATGATACACTTAAACAGTCAGTTACACAAAAAAAATTCCCAAAAAAAGTATCCATTTAGACACTTATATACCCATTTATTCTTCCTTTGACCTTGAGATATACATAAATATAAAAAATATATAATTTTCATAAAAAACACACAATCACTGGATGATGTCATCAGTGATGTCATCAGTGATGTCATTTGAGATGTCATCAGTGATGTCATGAGTGATGTCAGTGACCATGTCATGAGTGATGTAATATGTGACGTCATCAGTAGTGCATTGCGGGCGCGCGAGTTATAGTTAGCTGAACTAACTATAACGGGGGAATTTCAATGGTTTTTTACGAGTGAAATGTCCAGCTAACTATAACATGTGTGAAACCTTTGGTTTTTTCATTGAATTTCTAAGGTTTTTTAAATGCTAATTCCTAACTATAACGTGTGTGAAACCCATGGTTTTTTCAGTGAATTTCAAAGGTTTTTTAAATGCTAATTTCTAACTATGCCTACAGAGATAGGACATGTGAAGAAAGAAGAAAAAATGCACAAAAAGAAACAAAAGAAGTGCAGAAAGAAGCAACAGAAGTCCTCAAATACGAAGATAAGTGCAGGAAGAAGGATAACGTGCAGAAAGAACAAAAAGAAGAGCAGAAAGAAGCCTTGTTGCAAAATCATCCTGTACCCTCAACTTTTTCAGACGGATACTGGTGGTAACTGAGTCTGACTAACCAGTCCTAGAGCCAGTGCTATGTTAAAAGACACTTAGAATACAGTGAAAACACCTACATACACTAGGGAACATTATGCGTTGGGGTCCCCCTGTGATTAGCATGACCTCCTCTGTAAGCCCCTAGTGTATAATAGGGCATGGGGATTAAAACTACCTCTTAAAACAGGCCACAGGGCGTTTTTGCACACATTAACTCAGGCCCCGTCCCCTCCCTTCACCACTGTGTAAACACGCCCTGTGTCCATTTTTAGTTGGGAGATTAAGTTCATTTGAATCCTGAGGGTCCCTAGGGTCCAACTAGCCCACTAGGTACCTCCAGTAAGTGCCACAGAGCTGCGTTGCAGAGAGGTGTATAAAGTGGCACGGCCTGGACCACCTCTCTGCAATGCAGCTCAGTGGCGCTTACTGGAAGCACTTGGTGGGCTAGTTAGCCCCCAGGGGCCCTCAGTATTGAAGGGAAATTATATCCCCAATTTAAAACATGCCATAGTGCGTGTTTGCACACGTCACCTCAGGCCCCGTCCCCTCCCTTCACCACTGTGTAAACGCGCCCTGTGGCTGTTCTAAGTTGAGAGTCCCCCTGAATCCTAAGGGTCCCTAGGGTCAAACTAGACCACTAGGTACCTCCAGTAAGCGCCACAGAGCTGCGTTGCAGAGAGGTGTAAAAAGGGGCTTGGCCTCAGAACACCTGGCTGCAGCGCAGCTCCCTGGCGCATACTGGAGATGCCTGTTGGGGGCGCGTTTGCAGAGTGCTGCACGGAGGGGGCATGGCCTCCGGCACGATGCCAGTCTTTTATTTATTTTAGTTTTTTAAGAAGGGGGGCTGTTTGGTTCCCCTTCTTATTCTAATTTATTGGCCCTGATGACCCCATCCCCCAGGGCCAGTCTCCTAATTATATTTTTTTGACCCCAATCCCCAGGGCCGGCCACTGTTTTTTATTATTTTTAAAAAATATATATTTTTAGACACATCTAGGACATGCTGGACAAACCGTACGTACCTATCACCTTGACGATTTGCGTGATATTCATTAAAAGGCGACTATGCATGCAATGAATCCACGTGGAATGTATTTACACCACTAGTGAAGCTCTGACATGTCTGATGCCCTACCGTGCCTAATCCTGGTAGACACCCTTGTCGTTTATTTATACAAACATGGGTAGCTATTGACGGGCACATTTAATACACATGCACACCAAGCCATTCAAAGGGGATTCGACAAAAATTCGACCAAAACTATGCAAGAAACCCCCCTCACGGTTAATAAAACACACATCCACTGCCGGATGTGTAATACTTTTTATTTTACTCTCTGGAAAGGGGACGAACATCACTTGAGAGTCACAGCGTGCTCCTGACAGAGCCCAATGCTGTGTTACACCCACCATTGCCTGCCGAGTGCCACACACCTCTGTGTTGTATTCCACTAGCTAGTGCATATGCTATGACACTCTCTAGCCCATGTGCACTGTAACACCACCCCGTGAATATGTCATGCCACACTTGTCTTCGCACGGGTTATATTGCCCCATCTAACGTGCCTTTCTCGATGCCTATGTTATAACGCACAGTGCTATGCCATACATATTACAATCTGGGATCCATATATTTGTCACAGTGCATATGCAACGTTACACTCCCCAGCACATATTTTATATTACAACTTTAGAGACTAGTTAGGTTACACAACACTGCCCTGTGCATATTACACTCCAAGGCGCATATCGCATAGCACGCGCTAGTGCCTGTGCTATCTCGCGCTCTCCAATGAATCTGTCATTGCGCACAATGTATTGCAAATTATATTTCACGCCCGGTTCATCTTATATCACACTTTTTGGTGCATAGTTTATACCATACACTATATCTAGTTTTCATTTTCAATCGTGCTCTCAGGACTATGTTCTATATAACACTGTGTTCACCTACCCTTTTCACGGGCATTACATTTTGCGATAGGGGGTGGAGGGTCAGGGGGTGTTTCTGCCAAGTGAGCCCGGAGTCACAGTCACAAACGTCCTCTTCTTCCTGAATAAAAGTGAGATTATGCTGCATACTTGTTCATATTTTAAGTAGTTCGCACAGACACAATGTTTTAAAAACAATAAAGTTCCTAATACCCGCCTTCTCTGAACAGTTAGCTTGCTGCCCCATCCCCTTCCTCCCTATCCTCTGTTGTGTGAATCCATGGACTAGCCTCCTCCCTCCTGCCATGCATGGTCTGATGTGCTGCCACTGCCCTCAATTTAGTATGATGTACCAGTCCAGTCCTCCTGCCCTCCATTGCCCTATTCTATGCCCCATCATTGACCTCCTGCTTAAACTCTGTGCTTAGCTTGCTGCCCCTATTCTCCTTCCCCCTGCCCTCCGATGTCTTTGTGCATGCCCCTGCTCCATCCTTTTTGCCCACCATGTCCCATGGACCTGCCACTCCTATCTACTCTGAGTGTTCTGTTGAGCTGCCACTCCCCTCCCACCTGCCTAGCATTGTCAGATGACTGTAACCTGTCCCTGCCACCTCCACCCTGCCTGTCCACATGCCATGCCCCTATCCTCTTCCTCCTGTCCTACATGGTCCATTGTACTGCCACACCCTTCTGCCCTCCCTGGTCTGTTGTGCTGCAACTGCTCCTCCTGCCTGCCCCGTGTGGTCTGTTGTGAGGTCCCTTCCCCTGAACTTTCTTGTCTGTGCACAGGTCCTGACCCTCCCTTCTATCCTCCATTGTCCTTTGTGCATGCCCCTCCACCCTCCTTCTTGCCCATCATAGCCATTGTGCTGCCACTAACCCTCCCACTTGCCATGCATGGTCTTCTGTGCTGCCATGGCCCCTCCCACCTTCCCTGTGTGGTCAGTTAGCTGCCCCTGACCCCCTCCCACCTTCCCTCCATGGTCTGTGTGTATGCCATCACAGTCTCACTGTTGCTCTTCATGGTGTGTCTTGCTTCTAGTGCCCATCCTGCCTGACCTCCATGGCTATCTTGCTGCTCCTGCCCTGCCCCCTTGCCCCCAGCCCTACTCCCTCCCTCCTGGCTTGTCTGTTCCATTGTAATGCCCCTGATCCGTCCCTCCTGCCCTTTATGGTCTGTTATGCTGCAGCTTTCTCTCCTGTCTGTCCATTATGGTCAGCTAGCTACCATTGCCTCTTGCCCCTCTGTTCTCTGTTGTCCATGTGCATGGTCCTGTCCCCTCCCTCTTGCTTTCTATGGATTGTTGTGCTGCACTCCCGTCCTGCATGCCCTGTGTGGTGTATTGTGCTGCTGCAAACCCTGATGCCTGCCCTGCAGGGTCAGTTTGGTGCACCTCTCCATGTCCCTCCTGTCCTCTGTTATCCAAGTCCATGTCCCTATCCCATTTCCTTCCATGATCCAATGTACCATACTTGCGAACATTTTGAACTTGGTAAGAGGGAGATTTTGAAAAAAAACTGGGGTATTGATTTTCCTCTTTGAGTTACATTGAAAAAGAGGATATTGTAGACAGGAGACAGATCAAATAAAGCCCATTTGAGCTTAAAAACATTGGACGTTTCCTGGCTGAATCGGGTCTGTTGGCATGTATGGTTGTACTACCATTGCCTCTTCCTTCTGCCCACAATGGTCTATTACATTGCCACAGCCTTGAAGGAGGGTAGATTTTGTATCACAGGGGGCCCCTGGCCCGTTCTGTCCACACCTGAAGTATGAGACCCTTGTCCTTGCCCTGCCAGCTGCATTTGTAGGCCGTATTAAATTGACCAGCGGGTCCTGTATTGCTATATAATTATCCTGAGACATCCTTACCACTCAGCCAGCATAAAACCCCTGTGTAGGCCCTTCTGTTCAATATGTAGGCCTCTTTGTTAAATTGACCATAGCTCTGCAATTTTAGTGTATAGCAGTCTGAAGGCAGGTCTGCGAGGCCTTCTGATCCAAACTAGTAGCCCCCACCCTACCCGAGTGCTCCGTGCTCGGTATCAAAGTTCAACATCCCCCTGAAGCTGTCGACATACAGTAGGCTGCATCCTGGACTGGTACTTGCTTCCTGGGCAGGTTTCCCGCTTTTAAGGAAGTGGCAACCGCAGAGCGTCAAGTTAGGAGAACTGAGGAGATTTTATACATGAATATATTGAATTCCCGTACAATACCCATTATTTTCTGCTTGCTCTATGGAACTTACGATAAGCGATTGGCCTGAGAGACTGACCTTTTCACCCAGTCCATTGTCAGCATTAAGTGGGTAAATGACGAAATGTCTGGTAAAATCTGCAGTCGAAGCTTTTGGGTAGCATACGTAGGTAGATGTAGCGTGCAAAGGAGCCCACAAAATGATATAAAAAGGGAGCACCCACAGATATCGACGGACTACCTCGCCGTCTGTATGTAGGTTAACAGGCAGTGCAGGTTTTCCCCAAGAGCTGGGAGCACTTGTCTTCCTTTGCTTAAAATGTCTTGCTCTGCTTTGCTTGAAGTATCTTATTCTATTTTACCTATATGAAATGTCATGTTATGTTTAACCATTGTTCTCTTTACTTTTGCATTTAAAAGATTTTGTATTGTAATTGCAGGAATGCTTGCTCTAAGAGTAAACGTGAGTGTTCCTAGGTAACATTTTCCTTGGTGTAACTTGTTTCTCATGATGCATTTATAGATGTGTTTTCTCTCTCTCTCTGTCAGTACATTAATTGAGATACAGAGAATATTATGACAGCTGTATGATTATCTGGATTCTGTTTTTTGTACTTTATGTCTCTATTCTGCGGTTTCTTTGAAGTTGCATCTTCTCATTAAACTGCCATTGTATTCTGCCTCCAATTCCATGTCTCATATGTCTGTTTTCTTCATTTTTGGAGCAAGCGTTCCTAGGCACCCCGGCTCAAATTAAGGTGCCCCTTTTGTCCCTGACTCACTCTCCTGCTCAGTTCTGTGGTGGCTCCCGGGGATCTGGGGACCGCCCCTAGCTTCCTTGACCCGTAATAGATCTTCCCTCCAACAGCCTCTCTTGCAAGTCCTGTATTGTTGGTTTGTTGCCCCTGCCCCCCTTTCCACTGCCCTCCATAGTCTGTTGTGCTTCCACGGCCCTTCCTGCCTGCTCAGTGTGGTTAAATTGTTGCCTTTGCACCCTCCTACCTGCCTTCAATTTTCAGAGTCCGTGCCCCTGGCCTCTGCCTCTCAACAGTATCCTAATGAACAACTAGATTGCTAACATTCTATATTTATTACAAAAGTGTGGAACGCCTGACATCATCTTGATGTAATCAAAACTGTAATACCTAGAGCATTTCCTTTAGAAATTACATATATGAGAGGGTCTTATTGGCATCAAAATTATGGTTAGTGCTCTAAAAGACTAAAATAAGGACATATTTTCTGAGTTTTCAAATAGCGACAAAGCACTTTTAAATTATTTGTTATCTTTATGTTTTTTTATCCAGTTGACCACTTGATTAAATGTTGCACTTAGGGGAGAGGATGTGGTGTTACTTCCAGAACTGCAGACTTTGCAACTGGGGAACCAGGTTGAAGTTTCTGCTTCAGCTCGACATTCTGTGATTCTGGTCAAATCACTTAGTCTCCCCATGTCTACAACCAAAATGAATTTGTTCTTGTGTGATGTAACCAATGCTCATGTAAAGCACTCCAATACCTGACAAGTCTGCACTATATAACACTGCAAAAACACAAAATAATAAGTGTTTTGCACACTTCTGTCATTGGGCTATATTTGGGCTACATCTGGTTGATTTTGGGCTACATTTGGGCTCTTTTGTCTCCGGTGGCCATCTTGGGAGATTTATTTGTTATGAAGATTCCTAATTTCCTCATGTACTGCAGTCTCCTCAGTAGGAAATGCTTTCAGTTTTTTACTTTGATTCAATCATGAAGGTATTCAGATATGTCACACATTTGCCATAAATTCTGAATGTTAGCACTCTAGTTGCTCATTAGATCACTGTAGTAAAACTACTCCACCATGGAAGTCTGCTCCTGGTATTAAAAGTGCATGTTTCAGTCTGCATGTCAGAATTTTTTAATGAAATAGAAGAGGATTTGAGAAGTCACTCAAAATGTGCCCTCATTTTCTTTCTTCAGTATTAATCATAATTTCTATGGCAAAATGAACCTCCTCATTGTGTTCCTTTTTAAATTAAATGTTTTAAGTGTTACCAGTTTATTCCAATCAAGATGGCTTCAGGTGTGCCATACTTTTGTCATAATGAAGACAGTAAGCGCTCTAGTTGTTTTTAAGAACATTCTGGGACATTCTGTCATTGGGCTATACTTGGGCTACATCTGGGTGATATTTGGGCTACATTTGGGCTCTTTTGTCTCTGGTGGCCATCTTGGGAGACTTATTTGTTATGAAGTTTCCTAATTTCCTCATTTACTGCAGTCTCCTCAGTAGGAAATACTTTCAGTTTTTTACTTTGATTCCATCAAGAAGGCATTCAGATGTGTCACACATTTGCCATAAATTCAGAATGTTAGCACTCTTTTTGCTCATTAGATCACTGTAGTAAAGCTACTGCTCACCAGGGAAAACTGCTGCTGGTATGTATTGAAAGGGCATGTTTCAGTCTGCATGTCAGAATTTTTTAATGAAATAGAAGAGGATTTGAGAAGTCACTCAAAATGTGCCCTAATTTTTCTTTCTGCAGCACTAATCATACTTTTTATGGAAAAATGAACCCCCTCATTTTGTTCCTTTTTAAATTAAATGTTTTAAGAGTTACCACTTTAATCCAAGCAAGATGGCTTCAGGTGTGCCATACGTTTATCATAAGTCGGACTGTTAGCGCTCTAGTAGTTCTTTGGAACACTCTGGGAAGCTGCAGTAGAACACAAAGGAATCAACTGACAGTCTCTGCCCTTGTTGGATGTACATGTTTTATTGAGAATATCAGACTTCATTCTCACATGACTGAGAAAGATAATGTGAATTTACAGAAAATAAGCTCTCAGTTTAGCCTATAGATCACCTTCCAAACCTCTGTGGTAAAAGCATGAGAAAATATTTTTCTCTCAATCATGATATCCCAGCAGAAGGCTTTTTCACATGGTGAAATCACCTTAGAACATACCACAATTCCTAAAATGAGTATGGTACCATCAACAAATGATTTATAATGTAACTAAAGTCTTAAAACCTTCTATTAACTGCAATGCTTTTTAATGAGGTGCTATCATGTATATTTGTCCCAAGATGGCTGCCAACACTTCTTGGATGAAGTGCTGACAGCCAATCAGATCTCAGGATGAGATGTGTGGTTAGGCTCCGCCCACATATATATATGCTTTTAAATGCTATTTACTCAGGAAATACTGAACAGATTTACACCAGACCTGCAAAAGGCACTTCCTTGACCTTATGGCTACCTCTCTGCCAAATTTCTAGTAATTCTGTTCAGCCGTTCGGGCTGTAGCTCGTTCTAAAGGTCCTATGGAAAAATGCATGGGAAAAACGCGTTTTGGGACCCCCCTTTTATCTCAGCCCCCGCTTGACGAATCCCCCCGAGACTTTCAGGGTAGGAGCGGAGCGTAGCGCCCCACCTATTTTGAGAAATTCGCGAGGATTCATCGACCGGCGCCAAAGTTATTCAAAATAGAATGTTGCGGATTTCCTATGGAAAAGGGGTCCTAACTATAACTACCTACTGGCGACCGCCAGTAGGTAATATATATATATATATATATGGCTCCCCCTCATTAAATTAATTTCCTCCTCTAAAATTAAAACCACGTAATATGCTGATGATACTCAGTTGATCTTAGTGCTGGACAAACATTCTACCACTGCAGAAGAGCAATTTCGACTATGCCTCACAGAAGTCATCCGCTGGCTGCAATTTATTCACCTTAAATGTAACACTGAAAAAACTGAGATCATGCTATTAGGTTAGGCCAACCATTTCATCCCCAGTCTATGGTGGCCAAAAGACATCCCCCCACCGCCAGATACAGTGGGGGTTGTCAACAATTTAGGAGTATAATTTGCTACCCTAATTTCCTTTCATCCACAAGTGCTAGTAGTAGCTGGGAAGTGCCTCCAGATTATAAAAATCCTTAAAAAATGTGCCCTTATCACCCCGCGATTGGACTATGTAGTAATGACGTCCACACAAGTAGGATGTGGATTAAGTAGGTTCATTCAAGTAGAGAACATATAGAATAGATTCAGTACAGTAGCCCCACCAGGAGCAGCCTGCCTGCTGCTCAACCCACCTTCCAACTGTCAAGACGCACACCAGGGACCCAAGCATTCCACTCATGTCCCTCACACCAATATTCCACACAGAAGAATCACACTGGCTGATCAGCTAGGAACCAGGCAACAGGGAACATTATAAACATAACATGGAGATACTGCACTATCTACTCCCTTTAAAATTGAAGAATAATGAAACCAAGCAAAAAAGAAAACAACTATAGGCAACAAAGTACAGAAGAAGTCAATAGTCCATAACCCAGGGATGAACAGTAAAAACCACATCACGAGAGGGAAAGAAGACTAAACAAAAGAAAATGAAAAGATACATACAAAATATCACACATCCCCCTCCTTTAATAAAGAAATGAAAGCACTGACACCATGTGAGAAACAACCACACTGCGAAGAGAAACAGGGGAGAAGCGCACCCCAGAACTCTAACACAAAGGTTGTTTACTTCTCCATGTAAGGAGCAAAGCCATGAAAACTGTGGAGAAGGGACTGTAACCCAACTTCCTACCCCTGAAATAAGGTACCAAAGGGACCAAACCCAAAAGAAACCAGGTGGTAGTGAAAACACCCACTACAACAAACAACACAAGAAGCACAAGGTGACTTACACACACAAGTCCAGGGTGAAGCACATGGTGACTTACACACACAACATGACCAACGTGCAGCACTAGGTGGCTTACCCACACTAGAAACTTGACAATCTTGCATTAAGTGAGACTAAAACCCATTCTTTGTGTTAAAGGGAAACAAAACCCTTAAGTAAACCCTCATGTAAGAGTACAGTGGCTTACAGTGTGGACATGGGAGTAAAATCCGTTCTTTGCGTGAAAAGGAAACAAAATCCTTAAGCCAAACCTCATGTAAGGGTACAGTGGATTACCGTGTGGACATGGGACTTAAACCCATACCTTGCGTGAAAGGGAAACAAATCACTTAAGCCACCCCTAATGTAAAGGTAAAGTGGCTTACAATGAGGCCATGGGACTAAAACCCATGACCACCCACTTGAAAGAACGAGTATGAACACATACTGTAAGAAAATTGGCAGACAATTTCCAACAAACAATGCCAAGTAGGACAAGCAACATGCCAAGAAACAACGTATGGCCAGAACCAATATTAGAATGTTATGTGATCATCAACACAGCCATAAATCAAAAGTAGAATTCATTGATAAACTAAAGCACATGGCCCCACTCAAAAACAAAGAAGCATGCAGCGGTGAGTGAACTCTCACCTGAATAATACTCCTCTTGTCACAAGGTGTAATATAGCGCACCACAAACACAGTCTTTCCCACTCCGTGTAAAGCCACACTTCTGAATGGACTGTAAAAAAATGGCTCACACCACAGTGAAGGGGAAATGAGAGAGTCAAAATGAAGAATGTTCCTGGGAACTCTTCAAAAGTACAGGTTCCGACAGTTACGATCACCAGAAGATAGATCAAAATGAACTGATAACATAAGTGTGAGACGTAACATAGACTGAGCGGACATTTTCAACATTCTACATTACCAATGTAGCAGCCTCCCACGTTGGTGAAGATCTCATCGATGACCCAACGCGGTGAAGGAATTCTTCATGATGCAGCCAGTTTTGAAAATGCATACCACGTTGTACACGGTGGCCGAAGATGCATTGCACCACTTGATTATGTCACAGAAAGAAAGCGGCACAACACGCATCGCAGCACCAGACATTGCTGTCAATTTTTTGAAAAAAATTATTTCCTCATTTTATTGCATCCAGTTGTAACAAGTGCGCAGTGCCCGCTGAGAAAAATGCAATGAGAACACATCGTTAAACAACTGAATATGGCGGCACGCACAAGAGACGCAGCACCAGATGGCTCAAGGCGTGTTGCTGCAGGCAGGCGTCACACGGCAGCTAAGAGCAATGATGAAGCAAAGACGTCATAAAGGATTCCCCCACTCCTCCGCGCGGCACCAACAAGACAGTAAGGTGCGCAAGCCAAATTTTAAAACAAAACAGAGCATAAAAGTTTTACCTGCCTTTACATAGGCGTGTCATTTTACTTATTTAAAAAAAAAACACAAGTAATCTGAATTTTCCTCACCTTGATGGCTCCCTTCTACTTGAGACTGGGAGATAAAACCACAGAAAGGCACAATTTATTGTGTGAAGATTCAAGCATGCAAAAAACTGCTGCTAGAGGGTTTTCACGAACAAAGTCAGCTGCAGTCACCTTGTGAGAGCCAATCTTCCATAAGTGGGTTTATCCATTCTGAAAAAAACCTGTATGTTTGGCACCAGTATTTTATTCACATGTCCAACTAAATAAGCATGTAGGCATGGTGTGCAACCAACACCTTCAGCAATACTACGTATATTAGATGAATTGACCTGTAGAATGTCAAAAATGAAGTGGTTTACTTTCTTTGAAGGCACACTTCTTGTAGATGTGGCCACATGAAACAGAGCACAGCACGCTTGGCCTGGAGATCTCCGATGTAATGGACACTGGTGGGCCTGGAAGGCGTGCTGTTGCAGCTTCCTTTGTGGGTTCTTAGGTTTCAAGACAACCTCTTGGAAGTCAATTTGCGCTGTCTGTGTGGTCTCTTGTGACCCAGACTTGTTGCGATTTTTCTTGTGTGTTGTCCCAACATGTTGACTATTTGTAAATGTCATCTTTAGCTTCCTTCAGACGAACTGTAGAGTGTGAGCAAGTCTCCAACTTGTCGCCAAAAATATGTAGTAATGACGTCCACGCAAGTAGGATGTGGATTAAGTAGTTTTATTGAAATATATTATATGTAGAATAGATCCAGTACAGCAGCCCCACCAGGAGCAGTCTGCCTGCTGCTCAGCCCATATTCCAACTGTCAACACTCACACCAGGCACCCAAGCATTCCACTCGTGTCCCTCAAACGAACATTCCACACAGAACACTCAGACTGGCTGAGCAGCTAGGAACCAGGTAATAGGGAACATTATAAACATAACATGAAGATACTACAGACTACTGCAATAGATTGTATGTAGGGACCAATAGGACAACTCTGAAAAAATGACAGAAGGTACAACATGCTGCAGCTCACTTGGTGTTGAATTTACCTCACCAATCTTCTCAACGGCAGTTCTGAAATCACTACACTGGTTACTGATTCATAAAGGATTGTCATTCAAAATCTTGCTTATTAGCTTTAAAGCGAAAATGGCATCAAGTTCGAAATATCTAGCGGACAGATTTACTTCACATGTCATGTCTCGGCTGCTTAGATCTTCTTCTGGAAATCTTCTCATTCCGCCCCCTTTCAGATGGAACCTGCTCCAAGACCATTTTAGACACCCGTACTCAGAACCTGCCTTTAGGAAACTGCTGAAAACCTGGATCTTTGCAGCTCGGGACCCCCTATGCCTTTCTAATATCTGATCCTTGCATCGGTCCATAGAAGCCTGGAGTCTCTGTTGTTCTTCTTTTCTTATAGCGCCAATATGCTCCCTGGAGCAATAGTGTGCTTTATAAATGTAATTTAACATAACTGTATGGGTGAGTAAGTGGCTGTGTGTTTGACGGTATGGGTGAATGAGCAGGTGTATGAGTAGCTCTATTGGTGACTGACAGTGTGTGAGTGGCTGCATGGGTGTATGAGTGGATATGTCAGTGGCTGTATTAGTGAGTGAGTGGGTGTATGAGTGAGTGGCTGTATGGGTGAGTGAGTGGATGTGTGTGTAGATCTATGAATCAGTGAGTGGGTGAGTGGGTATGTAAATACTGGTATAGGTCTGTGTAATGGGAGAATAAAAGGTTCTATGGTGTGTGAGTGGGTGTGTGGGTGATTTTGTGGATGATGTCATCAGTGATCTCATTTGAGATGTCATCAGTAATGTCACTGACCCTGTCATGAGTGATGAAATATGTGAGGTCATAGGCAGTGCATTGCAGGGGCACAAGTTATGGGTAGCTCAGCTTAACTTTGGCGCACTTTGAAGAATCTTCCTGAAATTCTCAAAACTGATATGACGCTCTATCAGATGCCGTCTTGAAAGTTTTGAGGTGATCCGTCAAGTGGGGGCTGAGAACATTTTCCCGATGTTAATTCCCATAGGACCTTTAAACGCGGCTACAGCCCGAATTCCTGAACATCAAAATTGGCAGGAAAATAGATGTTGGTCCAATGAAGTGCCTTTTTGTGATGTAGTGTAAATCCGCTCAGTAGTTTCAGAATTTAAAAAAAAAAAAAAATCCAGTTGTATATAAAGGGACACAAAGGATCTCTTACCCCTTATCTCGTGCTGAGATCAGATTGCTGCCAGCACTTCAAACCAGGAAGTGTTGGCAGCCATCTTGTGACTCGGTCGAACAAGTCACAGCAAAAAGATAAAAAGAAGAAAAAGGGGCAGGGTAGAAACACCCTAACCCACTAGCCCTCTTGAGTGGGGGTCCCTCAGGGACACCTGGGTGCCCAAAAAAGCATTAAAATAAAAATCAGCAAAACTCCCCTTGGATCCGTGAATTCTGATGAAAATTACATACAAAAATGAAGTGCAGGCTGCCACCCTTGATTAATTATAGACCCATAGGTGGGCCAGGTCCCAGGGTCATTTGTGATTATAGGAGGGGGCACATGGGCCACCCCTCCGGGGGCTTACTAATGCCCCAGGGACCACCACCTCCCTGGGGCTTCTATATTTAAAAAATGCAGGACATTGCAGTTTGATATGGTCATAGCAAACTCTGCTCCGCTTCATACAAGCAAGAGCATGTAAAACGCTCTTGCTGCACGAAGAGGAGCAGAATTGCTTTTGGACAGAGGGAGCTGCATGTCCGGCAACTCCCTCTATCTAAAAGAAATGCTGGCTCCCACAGGACATGGAAAGCCAGCAGGTACAGCGGGGGCCTTCAGGTTCCCCCCGTAGCCCTGGGTGGGACCGAGCACACAATATTGTGGCTATCCCCCGGGTGGTGGGGTCCCTGGGGCCAAAACAGCCCTCCTTCCTTGCCTTATTAAAAACAAAAGGGCAGGCCCCAGGGATGGGGTCCCTGGGACTAAGAGATGCCCAGGGAAGGCTGGCCAGGCGGCCCCCCTTCCTTTAATTAAAAATATTTAAATATTTAAAAGAAAGAAATTAACCCTGGGTGATGGGTCCCTGGGGCTGTAATTTGCCCAGGGACGGGGGCCGCATAGTTCTTTTCCCTATCTTAAAAATGATTGGCCCCTGGGGATAAGGTCTGTGGGACCCCTTCGTTTTTATAATAAAAAAAGAGAATGCTACTGGCCCAATCCCCTTTCTGCACCACTTTGAAATCATGCCTCCTGGTGCGCTGCTGGTTAAGGGATGAAGTCCCCTTGGCTGCTGAGGGTCGTTAGGGGCCAAAAATAATTCCTATTAGATCCAGTAAGTCCACAAAGTGTGATTGCTAAAAGGCCATGCACCCTTTCCCCACCACTCCGCAAACACGCCTCTCGGTGCACTGCTGGTGGGGGGATGATGTCCCCTTACCTCCTGAGAGCCTCAGGACTAGCATGGATGTCTTCTCCCAACCAGTAGTGCACGAGGTGCATTTGCAGAGTGTTGGAGAAAGGGGGCATGTCCTCAAACTACCTCTAAGCAATCCATCTATGAGGGTCTTACTGGAGGTAACAGGAGGGGTAGTTGACCCCCAAGGATCCTAAGGACGAAAGTGGACTTCATCCCCCAACCACTAGTGCGCCGGAAGGTGCATTTGCTGAGTGGTGGAGAAAGGGGGCTTGGCCTCCGAAGACCTTTCAGCAATCGCGCTGTGTGGGACTTACTGGAGCTAACAGGATGAGTTGTTAGCCCCCAAGGATATCTTTGTGGGCCAACTACCCCTCCTGTTACCTTCATGCACTTTGCACCAGATGTGAAGACAGACAGGTTGTGAGCATGCAGTGTATCCCATATCGGGGGATTCATCATTTACCATACCATCAGGACTGATGAATTTGGGAAATATTATTTAATAATTTAAGACAGGTTACAATTTATTATTGAAACATGGCTCGTGTGAAGGATGCTTATGAGTAATATGCCTAGAACATATTGGAAAAGTGTGGAATTAACACAACATTGACATTTGAGTGATAGAAGAACACAGCAGATTGAAGATTAATTCAATTGCCAGGATTTATTTTATTGAAGCACAAAAGGCAACCTGAGAGCGATGAAGGAGCGCTAATGAGCTCGAAACACATGTTGGCTGTACTGGCTGCATTGCTTTATATCTGATTCATCGAAAGAGTAAAGAAATATAAAAATAAACACTACAAGAATCACTATTGTTAATTGTTTTGTAAATTTCTCAGCGATATTATCTATGTATTACAATTACTGTACTGGTGGAGAGCAGTAACTGACTATTCCTATTATTCAAAAGTATGATATATATATAGCAACATTTATAATTTTTCCAAAAAGTTCGAGAATATTCGCAGGCAGCAATTGTCAACTGTGGCTAATGTACAAACAACATTTGCAGATCCCAGTGGCTCAGATATTAACTCTGAGGTGGAATCCGACCTAGAGGAGATTTTGACAGGCAAGACACCTCCAGTAATCCAAGAAATTGGCTTTTTACGACTGGAATGTACCATGCATCTGCGACCCCGACCTCCAAGACAAGATCCATCAAACAAAGGACGTGGACAAAGAGCAGGAGGTCATGCCAGTAAACAACAGCGGTCAATAAAGTCACTTACCGAAGATGAAAGGAGGGCAGTGCCTGCTTATCAAGGATATCTCCCTGACTTCCTAATCTTACCGGTAGCGTGGAAGCACCGGTAATATAAAGGCAGGGAACTTGCGGCACCCCACACGAGGTGCTCACCTTTGAGCAGGTAGTTATTAAAGAAGTGGACAACATTCACAACAGCCAACACTACAACAACCTACCCATGGCAGAGAGGTTAGCCATCAAATGTCTCTCTGAGGACACCACATTGACTATTAAATCAGCAGATAAGGGAGGCGCTATCATCCTCATGGACGCAATTGACTACGATCAGGAATGCCTCTGACAGCTGGCAATGGAAAGACACTATAAGAAAATCAAAAAGGACCCGACAGGAACACTACTAACGAAAACCTTCTTACAAACTTAAAAACTGTTTAGAGACTTACTCTCCCACCTCTGCTTCAGAGATAGGCAAAGGTTATCCAGCGTCCATAGGGGACTGTCTCCTTGCACATGTTTATGTAGCTGCCATGTTTTGTTTCCTCTCCATTATTTTTGTTCTAGTTGGTACCCGCCAGTGTTTGGTCCCACTCCCCCCCTTCTATGAAGTTGAACTTTCCACCAAGTAAGGTAAGATCCAGTGATGCCGCGATCTTTCTGTTTTTCTTGATTGCTTATTATTTTTATCTTTTTATCCACATTGCGCAATAGGGGCGATAATCTGTGAAGGTCTATATAGACCATTATAGGCAATGTGCACTAAAACTCCGTTTGATATTTTTTATAATTTTTAACTCTGTCAATGTACCATTCTCTAGTTACTTCTTGTGTTAGATAGGTATGAGGTTTTTCCATTCTATTTAGATATATTCCCCCACAAATGTGGCTACTGGAGCCCGTATAACTTATTCAACCTCTGTGAATATTTTGCTGGATTAGATCCACTCATGTTGCTCTTTTTGTCCTTTTTTCCTTGTTCTTTGTCTCCCTCTACATAGGTGGAGAGACATGACAGGTTCCTAACTCAGGACCTGACACTGTTCTAATCACATCCCCATACTCTGGGTTGTCATTTGTTTGTGTTCCCCACCGGGGACCACTACTTCTAGCTACTCTCGGTCCTGAAGAAGTGTCGCTCGATTTTGGAGCTCAGATGACACGAAACATGTCGACCACACATACTCACTAGCTACCTGGGTACCTTAAGACCTGCTGGTAGCACCACTGTTTTTACTTAGTCCCAGCCCTACTTTCGAATTAAAATATTCATAGATCTGGAGCCTATTTAAAATCACCTAATCACTGTAGCACATACCAAGCACCTGTTGCCCACATACACCCTTCACATATGGCGATCTCAGATCAAAAGAACTCCGCTAAAGAAGCCACCAGGCCCGTTAGACATTGCAGCGCCGGTCTGACAAGGAGCGCCCTATGATGAAGCATGACACCCTAACAGGTGTGTGAGGGCATTTTGATCTGAAATGCAGATCTCCCAGCGACAAATACTTTAGGCATACAGTGACACCTGACACATGTTTGCCACGACAGAGGAACTGATCTCCTTCAGTGTCTCATATATGTATGTAGAGGAGCATAGGAACAGGACCTCTATAAAAATCTAGCTCTTCTGTGCCCCTTCTGATTACACAAAGATCTTAAAGACCTGGCTACAAAAGCTAGCAAAGATTTCATTCGTACCAACCACAACAAAAGAACTAAATATGAAAACCTAATACTAAAAATTAAGGAACACCAAGATATTGTCGTAAGATGGCCCAACAAGAGCGGCAACGTGGTGCTCTGGCCACTCTAAAAATACAATACTGAAGCACTCAAAGAACTACAAGACAAAGAATGTTATTGGAGAATAAGCCCGACCACCATCTTTAGTGTGAAAGAAAATCTTCACAAGGCTCTCTACGAGTGGAGATCAAATGGACTTATATCTAAACATGAACTAGAATTTTTGAAAACTGATTATCCAGTCACACCTCTGTTATATTTAATACCTAAAATTCATAAAGACACCATTGACCCCCTTGGAAGACCCATTATTACAGCTATACGGGGTCTGTTTGAAAATACTTCCAAATAGATAGATTTATTTTTGCAACAGTATGTGTGTGAACTCCCGTCCTTTATAAAAGATACAGGAGATTTCCTTACTAAGATCTACGATACCCAATGGAATGACAATTATGTTCTGATGACTTTAGATTTCAACACGTTGTACATGAGCATCAGGCATAAAGACGGACTTAATGCTCTAAAATACTACTTGGGTAAAAGACCTGTGTATTATTATCAACATCGAACTATGCTACTTGAAACGGCCGAATGGTGTTTGGATAATAAAATTTTCATTTTTGACAAGCTGTTTTATAAACAAACAACTTTGCGGCACTGCCATGGGTACCTGCTTTGACCCCAGCAATGCGAATTTGCATATGGGCAGGTGAGAGGAGCAGGTTCTCATGACTACATATAAAGAGGTTATGGCAAAAAATGTTTGGATTTATGTTCTATACATATATGACCTATTTATTTTGTGGCAGGGTACTGAGGAATCAGCACAAACTTTTGCTAAATAGATCAATATGAACTGTTTGAATGTAACCTTTACGTGCAATACTAGTACTGAAAAGATAAATTTTTTAGACCTTGAAATCTTTATCCAAGATGGTTAAATAAAATCTAAAATGTACAGAAAACCTACGTCAGATAATTTTATTTTACATTCTAGTAGTTTTCACCCGGCCAAACTGAAGGAGAGTATCTCTTACGCAGAACGACTTCGGATGAAGAGTAACTGCAGCACCAAAACCAGTTTGACCAGAGCAACAAGTAATCTTTTTGAAAGGCTCCAATCCCGTGGGTACAGTACCACCACTCTTGGGAAAGCCCATGCCAAAACCAACACGATTGAAAGGTAACATTTGTTGTTCCCTTCCTCTGAAAGGAGCAATCAAAAAAAAAGAAGAAAAAAGAGTCAGGAAGCCCTAGACTTATAACAGGATACAACACTTACCATACAACTCTGCGCAAGATGCTCTATAAACATTGGCAAATTGTGCGAAGTGACCCGGTGCTTGGGCCAAAAATACCGAGAGTACCCCCTATCTCCTTTAGGCGAGCTAAATCTATGCGTCAAGAACTTGTTTGTAATGCGCCTAGTAATAACAAAGGAACTAATTGGCTCAAGACCCATAGAGGCTTTCTAAAGTGCTCCAAATGCAAAGCCTGCCGCATGGGACTAACACCAAAGAGATTTACATACCTCTAAGACAATCTCCTTTTGCTAATAGAGGTACCTACACCTGCAAGAGCGATTTTGCAGTGTATATTTTACAATGCACTTGCATAAAGCAATACATAAGTAGCACTATACACCCCGTACATATCCGTATCCTACAACATATGAGGGCCATCAACAATGATGGCCACAACTACCCAGTTGCCAGACATATAAATGTATGCCATGGAGGGAATGCTAGTGATCTCTCTTATTTCTTGATCAACTCTGTTCCTAAGAATCCGAGTGGGGGGAACAGACTGCTAGCACTCCGAGACTTGAATCTAGATATATCATTCTCATTAACACCAAGATCCCCCATGGCATGAACGCTGACAAACCCTTTTCTACAAATTTATAAATCCTGTTGCTTGTCCTGCTCCTGGCCCAGCTCTCCGTTTAATCTCAGGCTCACCTTTCCATTTACTTTTACTTTTCTCATGGTTGCTTTTGACTTCACACCTCTATATCCTTTTCTTTTATAGCATTTGAGTTCCCCTTTGTTGTGATGTTACTTGTTTGGTCTACAGTTGGCCCACTCGGGCTAAATGCTTCCTCTCTATTTTTAATGCCCACTGGGGCTTGATATCCTCCCTAAAATGCGACACAACTTTGGTATTTCAATTGATATCCGTGTTAATTATTTGAAATATGAAATACGCATTGATGATGTCATTAATACAATTATTTTTTCACCAGCTCACATGTGACCATTCATGTTCTAATAATTGTTTATGAACTATGTACATCGCACTTATTTTTTTGTTGAGATTGCACTCACATGCAATTATTGGATTAGTGGTGTTTTAAATCCTTGCATTAACTTTCTTGAGACAGAAGAACAAGAGAACTGTTACATTTATAGTGTGTTGTTTCTTGTTATACACTCACGGAGTCGGCGCCTATCTTTTCATTGAGGCAGGATTGGTGAGATATATATATATATATATATATTTATATTCACTGAAAAAAACATAGGTTTCAGGCATGTTATAATTAGAAATTAGCATTTAAAAAACCTTAAAAATTCACTGAAAAAACCATAGGTTTTTTCAGTGAATTTTTAAGGTTTTTTAAATGCTAATTCCTAACTATCACGTGCCTGAAACCTATGGTTTTTTCAGTGAATTTCAAAGGTTTTTTAAATGCTAATTGCTAACTATGCCTACAGAGATAGGACATGTGAAGAAAGAAGAAAAAACACACAGAAAGAAAAAAAAGAAATGCAGAAAGAAGCAACAGAAGTCCTCAAAGACGAAGAAAAGTGCAGGAAGAAGATAACGTGTAGAAAGAACAAACAGAAGAGCAGAAAGAAGCCTTGTTGCAAAATCATCCTGTACCCTCAACTTTTTCAGACGGATACTGGTGGTAACTGAGTCTGACTAACCAGTCCTAGAGCCAGTGCTATGTTAAAATACACTCAGAATACAGTGAAAACACCTACATACACTAGGGAACACTACGCGTTGGGGTCCCCCTGTGATTAGCATGACCGCCTCTGTAAGCCCCTAGTATATAACAGGGCAGGGGATTAAAAATACCTCTTAAAACGTTTGCACACGTCACCTCAGGCCCCGTCCCCTCCCTTCCCCACTGTGTAAACCCGCCCTGTGGCCGTTTTAAGTTGGGAGATTAAGGCCCCTTGAATCCTGAGGGTCCCTAGGGTCCAACTAGACCAGGAAGCGCCACAGAGCTGCATTGCAGAGAGATGTAAAAAGGGGCACGGCCTAGACCACCTCTCTGCAATGCAGCGCAGTGGCGCTTACTGGAAGCACCTGGTGGGCTAGTTGGCCCCCAGGGTCCCTCAGGATTGAAGGGGAATTATTTCCCCAACTTAAAACGTGCCACAGGGCGTGTTTGCACACGTTAACTCAGGTCCCATCCCCTCCCTTCACCACTGTGTAAACATGCCCTGTGGCCGTTTTTAGTTGAGAGATTAAGTTCATTTGAATCCTGAGGGTCCCTAGGGTCCAACTAGCCCACTAGGTACCTCCAGTAAGCGCCACAGAGCTGCATTGCAGAGAGGTGTAAAAAGTGTCACGGCCTGGACCACCTCTCTGCAACGCAGCTCAGTGGCGCTTACTGGAAGCACCTGGTGGGATAGTTAGCCCCCAGGGGCACTCAGGATTGAAGGGGAATTATTTCCCCAACTTAAAACGCGCCATAGGGCGTGTTTGCACACGTCACCTCAGGCCCCGTCTCCTCCCTTCTCCACTGTGTAAACACGCCCTGTGGCCGTTTTAAATTGGGAGATTAAGTCCCCTTGAATCCTGAGGGTCCCTAGGGTCCAACTAGACCACTAGGTACCTCCAGGAAGCGCCACAGAGCTGCGTTGCAGAGAGATGTAAAAAGGGGCACGGCCTTGACCACCTCTCTGCAACGCAGCGCAGTGGCGCTTACTGGAAGCACCTGGTGGGCTAGTTGGCCCCCAGGGTCCCTCAGGATTGAAGGGGAATTATTTCCCCAACTTAAAACGTGCCACAGGGCGTGTTTGCACACGTTAACTCAGGTCCCGTCCCCTCCCTTCACCACTGTGTAAACATGCCCTGTGGCCGTTTTTAGTTGAGAGATTAAGTTCATTTGAATCCTGAGGGTCCCTAGGGTCCAACTAGCCCACTAGGAACCTCCAGTAAGCGCCACAGAGCTGCGTTGCAGAGAGATGTAAAAAGTGGCACGGCCTGGACCACCTCTCTGCAACGCAGCTCAGTGGCGCTTACTGGAAGCACCTGGTGGGCTAGTTAGCCCCCAGGGGCACTCAGGATTGAAGGGGAATTATTTCCCCAACTTAAAACGCGCCATAGGGCGTGTTTGCACACGTCACCTCAGGCCCCGTCTCCTCCCTTCTCCACTGTGTAAACACGCCCTGTGGCCGTTTTAAATTGGGAGATTAAGTCCCCTTGAATCCTGAGGGTCCCTAGGGTCCAACTAGACCACTAGGTACCTCCAGGAAGCGCCACAGAGCTGCGTTGCAGAGAGATGTAAAAAGGGGCACGGCCTTGACCACCTCTCTGCAACGCAGCGCAGTGGCGCTTACTGGAAGCACCTGGTGGGCTAGTTGGCCCCCAGGGTCCCTCAGGATTGAAGGGGAATTATTTCCCCAACTTAAAACGTGCCACAGGGCGTGTTTGCACACGTTAACTCAGGTCCCGTCCCCTCCCTTCACCACTGTGTAAACATGCCCTGTGGCCGTTTTTAGTTGAGAGATTAAGTTCATTTGAATCCTGAGGGTCCCTAGGGTCCAACTAGTCCACTAGGAACCTCCAGTAAGCGCCACAGAGCTGCGTTGCAGAGAGATGTAAAAAGTGGCACGGCCTGGACCACCTCTCTGCAACGCAGCTCAGTGGCGCTTACTGGAAGCACATGTTGGGCTAGTTAGCCCCCAGGGGCCCTCAGGATTGAAGGGGAATTATTTCCCCAACTTAAAACGCGCTGCTCCAGCGTGGAGTGCAAAATCCCTCCCTCCGTCACAGACCAAACATCTCACATACACACATTATCCATACATTCGCTGGTGGGGCCCATAACACCAACATTCACTCACCATTAATCCGTGTTTCTTGGGAGGCGATTATCTTCCAAACACTGGCATGAAAGGAAATACCACTTTATCCTAATGAGTGACAAATCTACGCAACCTTCTGATACTCATTAGGCCCTGAACTTCACCTTTAGTATTCCTCTCATAAATCGGGATGGATCAGTTAGTTGCTGATTTAGCTCTCATTCTCTAATTAACCTTTTCATTAACACATTTCCAATGAATAAACAACCCAACTCATTTTTGTAGATATTCAATTTCAATCTTTATATTAATATTACAAATTAAATTGTTCATTTGATCAAGTTGCCATTCGTATTTACCTATTCTGGCTAATTGTCGTCCTCTATGTCAATCTGGCAGTCTCGCAAATCTATGCCTATCAAATTTAGTAAGTTCAGTTCATCAGGAGTTTGGGCATTAATTCAGTCCGTCAAAGATTCAGGCAAACAGCTGTCCTGCAGTGTCACCGTCCTTTCCGTCAGCATAACGTCAGGAAATCGAGAAAGGCCAGAAACGAACCCGCACCAACCTCTCTATTCTACCATAATTTATAGTAAAAATCATTGACAAATTGTATCAAAAACGGGTCTTCAAATGTTCTGATTGGTCAATTGAAATCGTCTGACAGGATTCCCACCAAAATAAAGTCTCTGAGGTCATTAAACTTGATTGTTCCGGTTTTTAGAAGCACATTATTGTTCTTTCAGAAAAGCTGGCTTGTGTCCCAGGGTAACCTTGAAGGGTACAGTCTGGTTAGGGTCATGACAAGGCCACTGTAGCTGGCGTGAGTCCAGGAGCACTTCACCCAAGCCTGGTTCGGCATCGGCAGTCGGGTTAGGCACCAAAGGCAGCCATCTTTCGATAGGCCCAAATGGTTAACTTAAGCAAAAGAAACACAAAACGTAATTAATACATAGAAATCACTAAATAAATGTTATTCCCTCACTAATACCCATATGTGTATGTATTTATCTAGCAATAAGCAACACTTAAGCGGGTTTATACTTACAAAGTGAAGCACAAATCACAAATACATCACCAAAGCGACATTTATCATGCAATATTCTAATTGTCTATCATTAGAATGCGCACATATTTTAGTTTACAAATTAATAAAGTTATGCAAAGCAATCCCACGTGTATTTCAGTCATTAATAAGGTTGATTCGTTAATTCCACTTCAATTCATTAATTCGATTATGAGTAATTAATTAATCTAATTAGTAAACATGCAAAGTGGGGTGGGTATACAACATTTTTGTATTACCCGCTCCAGCACACGTCACCTCAGGCCCCGTCCCCTCCCTTCTCCACTGTGTAAACATGCCCTGTGGCTGTTTTAAGTTGGGAGATTAAGTCCCCTTGAATCCTGAGGGTCCCTAGGGGCAAAATAGCCCACTAGGTACGTCCAGTAAGCGCCATTGCAGTGAGGTGTAAAAAGGGGCACGGCCTGCACCACCTCTCTGCAATGCAGAGCAGTTGCGCTTACTGGAAGCACCTGGTGGGCTAGTTGGCCCCCAGGGTCCCTCAGGATTGAAAGGGAATTATTTCCCCAACTTAAAACGCGCCACAGGGCATGTTTGCACACGTCACCTCAGGCCCGTCCCCTCCTTCACCACTGTGTTAACGCGCCCTGTGGCCGTTCTAAGTTGAGAGATTAAGTCCCCTTGAATCCTAAGGGTCCCTAGGGTCAAACTAGCCCACTAGGTACCTCCAGTAAGCGCCACAGAGCTACGTTGCATAGAGGTGTAAAAAGGGGCGTGGCCTCAGAACACCTGTCTGCAATGTAGTTCCCTGGCGCATACTGGAGATACCTGTTGGGCTAGTTGGCCCTCAGGGACCCTCAGTATTGAAGGGGAATTAATTCCCCAACTTACAACTGGCCAGGGAGCGCGTTTGCAGAGTGCTGCAAGGAGGGGGTGTGGCCTCCGGTGCGATGCCGGTCTTTTATTTATTTTCTTTTTTTAAGAAGGAGGGCTGTGTGGCACCCCTTCTTTTTCAAATTTAATGGCCCTGGGGACCCCATCCCCCAGGTCCTGCACCCTCATTTTTTTTGTTGAATAAAATACATTTGGAAGGGGTCCACATGGCCCCCCTCCCAAGGCCTTAATCAGCCCCAGGGACCTCAACCCCCGGGTCATGGCCTTTTTTTAAAAAAAAAATCTTTAGGAGGGGGCTGCGTTGCCCCCCTCCTCATGCCACTTATGGCCCCAGGGACCCCATCCCCGGGGCCGGCCTTTGTTTTTTATTATTTAAAAAATATATATATTTATAGAAACACCGAGGACATGCTGGACAAATCGTATGTACCTATCACCATGACGATTTGCGTGATATTCATTAAAAGGCGACTATGCATACAATGAATCCACGTGGAATGTATTTACACCGCTAGTGAAGCTCTGACGTGTCTGGCGCCCTACCGTGCCTAATCCCGGCACCCCCTCCGGTGGGTACTCTCCAAGTAGACACCCTTGTCGTTTATTTATACAAACATGGGTAGCTATTGACGGGCACATTTAATACAAACGCACACCAAGCCATTCAAAGGGGATTCGACAAAAATTCGACCAAACTATGCAAGAAACCCCCCTCACGGTTAATAAAACACACATCCACCGCCGGATGTGCAATACTTTTTATTTTACTCTCTGGAAAGGAGACAAACCTCACTTGAGAGTCACAGCATGCTCCTGGCTGAGCCCAATGCTGTGTTACACCCACCAGTGCACGCCGAGTGCCACACACCTCGGTGTTGTATTCCACCAGCTAGTGCGTATGCTATGACACTCTCTAGCCAATGTCCACTGTAACACCACCCCATGAATATGTCATACCACACTTGCCTTTGCATGGGTTATATTACCCCATCTAACGTGCCTTCCTCAATGCCTATGTTATACCGCACAGCCCTATGCCATACATATTACAATCTGGGATCCATATCTTTGTCACAGTGTATATGCAACGTTACACTCCCCAGCACATATTTTATATTACAACATATCGCATAGCATGCGCTAGTGCCTATACTATGTCGCGCTCTCCAATGAATCTGTCATTGCGCACAATGTATTGCATATTATATTTCATGCCCGGTTCATCTTATATCACACTTTTTGGTGCATAGTTTATACCATATACTATATCTAGTTTTCATTTTCAATCGTGCTGTCAGGACTATGTTCTATATAACACTGCGTGCACCTACCCTTTTCACGGGCATTACATTTTGCGATGTGGGGCGGAGGGTCAGGGGGTGTTTCTGCCAAGTGAGCCCGGAGTCACAGTCACAAACGTCCTCTTCTTCCTGAATAAAAGTGAGATTATGCTGCATACTTGTACATATTTTAAGTAGTTCGCTCAGACACACATTTTAAAAACAATAAAGTTCCTAATACCCACCTTCTCTGAACAGTTAGCTTGAAGCCCCATCTACCTCCTCCCTATCCTCTGTTGACTGAATCCATGGACTAGCCTCCTCCCTCCTGCCATGCATGGTCTGATGTGCTGCCACTGTCCTGCATTTAGCATGATGCACCAGTCCACTCCTCCTGCCCTCCATTGCCCAATTCTATGGCCCATCATTGACCTCCTGCTTAGCCTCTGTGCTTAGCTTGCTGCCCCTATTCTCCTTCCCCCTGCTGTCTGGTGTCTTTGTGCATGCCCCTGCTCCATCCTTTTTGCCCACCATGTTCCATGGACCTGCCACTCCTATCTACTCTGAGTGTTCTGTTGAGCTGCCACTCCCCTCCCACCTGCCTAGCATTGTCAGATGACTGTAACCTGTCCCTGCCACATCCACCCTGCCTGTCCAAATGCCATGCCCCTATCCCCTTCCTCCTGTCCTTAATGGTCCATTTTACTGCCACACCCTTCTTCACTCGCTGGTCTGGTGTGCTGCAACTGCTCCTCCTGCCTGCCCCACGCGGTCTGTTGTGAGGCCCCTTCCCCTGAACTCTCTTGTCTGTGCCCAGGTCCTGACCCTCCCTTCTATCCTCCATGGTCCTTTGTGCATGCCCCTGCACCCTCCTTCTTGCCCATCATAGCCATTGTGCTGCCACTAACCCTCCTGCTTGCCATGCATGGTCTTATGTGCTGCCATGGCCCCTCCCACCTTCCCTGTGTGGTCAGCTAGCTGCCCCTGACCCCCTCCCACCTTCCCTCCATGGTCTGTGTGTATGCCATCATAGTCTCACTGTTGCTCTCCATGGTGTGTCTTGTTTCTAGTGCCCATCCTGCCTGACCTCCATGGTCATCTTGCTGCTCCTGCCCTGCCCCCTTGCCCCCAGCCCTCTGTTTCCATGTGCAGACCCCTATTCCCTCCCTCCTGGCTTGTCTGTTCCATTGCAATGCCCCTGATCCATCCAGCCTGCCCTTTATGGTCTGTTATGCTGCAGCTTTCTCTCCTGTCTGTCCATTACGGTCAGCTAGCTACCATTGCCTCTTTCCCCTCTGTTCTCTGTTGTCCATGTGCATGGTCCTGTCCCCTACCTACTGCTTTCTATGGATTGTTGTGCTCCACTTCCGTCCTGCATGCCCTGTGTGGTGTATTGTGCTGCTGCAAACCCTGATGCCTGCCCTGTAGGGTCAGTTTGGCGCACCTCTCCATGTCCCTCCTGTCCTCTGTTATCCGAGTCCATGACCCTACCCCAATTCCTCCTGCCTACCATGATCCAATGTACGATACTTGCAAACATTTTGAACTTGGTAAGAGGGAGATTTTGAAAAACAACTGGGGTATTGATTTTCCCCTTTGAGTTACATTGAAAAAGAGGAGATTGTTGACGGGAGACAGATCAAATAAAGCCCATTTGAGCTTAAAAACATTCGACGTTTCCTGGCTGAAACGGGTCTGTTGGCATGAATGGTTGTACTACCACTGCCTCTTCCTTCTGCCCACAATGGTCTATTATATTGCCACAGCCTCTCTTGCCAGTCCTGTATTGTTGGTTTGTTGCCCCTGCCCCCCTTTCCACTGCCCTCCATAGTCTGTTGTGCTGCCACAGCCCTTCCTGCCTGCCCAGTGTGGTCAAATTGTTGCCTCTGTACTCTCCTACCTGCCTTCAATTTTCAGAGTCCTTGCCCCTGGCCTCTGCCTCTCAACAGTATCCCAATGAACAACTAGATTGCTAACATTCTATATTTATTACAAAAGTGTGGAACGCCTGACGTCAATACCTAGAGCATTTCCTTTAGAAATTACATATATGAGAGGGTCTTATTTGCGTCAAAATTATGGTTAGTGCTCTAAAAACTAAAATGAGGACATATTTTCTGAGTTTTCAAATAGCGACAAAGAACTTTTAAATTATTTGTAATCTTTATATTTTTTTATCCAGTTGACCACTTGATTAAATGTTGCACTTAGGGGAGAGGATGTGGTATTACTTCCAGAGCTGCAGACTTTGCAACTGGGGATCTAGGTTGGAGTTTCTGCTTCAGCTCAACATTCTGTGATTCTGGTCAAATCACTTAATCTCCCCATGTCTACAACCAAAATGAATTTGATCTTGTGTGATGTAACCAATGCTCATGTAAAGCACTCCAATACCTGACAAGTCTGCACTATATAAAACTGCAATTAAACAAAAAAAAGTGTTTTGCACACTTGTGTCATTGGGCTACATGTGGGCTACATCTGGGTGATATTTGTGCTGCATTTGGGCTCTTTTGTCTCTGGTGGCCATCTTGGGAGATTTATTTGTTGTGAAGTTTCCTTATTTCCTCATTTACTGCAGTCTCCTCAGTAGGAAATGCTTTCAGTTTTTTACTTTGATTCCATCAATAAGGTATTCAGATATGTCACACATTTGCCTTAAATTCTGAATGTTAGCACTCTAGTTGCTCATTAGTAAAGCTACTGTTCATCACGGAAGTCTGCTGCTGGTATTCAAAGTGCATGTTTCAGTCTGCATGTCAGAATTTTTTTATGAAATAGAAGAGGATTTGAGAAGTCACTCAAAATGTGCCCTAATTTTTCTTTCTGCAGCACTAATCATACTTTCTTTGGCAAAATGAATCCACTCATTTTGTTCCTTTGTAAATGAAATGTTTTAAGTGTTATCAATTTATTCCAATCAAGATGGCTTCAGGTGTGCCATACTTTTGTCATAAATAAGACTGTTAGTGCTCTAGTTGTTTGTTAGAACACTCTTTGACATTCTGTCATTGGGCGATACGTGGGCTACATCTGGGTGATATTTGTGCTACATTTGGGCTCTTTTGTCTCTGGTGGCCATTTTGGGAGACTTATTTGTTATAAAGTTTATTAATTTCCTCATTTACTACAGTCTCCTCAGTAGGAAATACTTTCAGTTTTTTACTTTGATTCCATCGAGAAGGCATTCAGATATGTCACACATTTGCCATAAATTCAGAATGTTAGCACGCTAGTTGCTTATTAGATCACTGTAGTAAAGCTACTGCTCACCAGGGAAGTCTGCTGCTGGTATTGAAAGTGCATGTTTCAGTCTGCATGTCCGAATTTTTTTATGAAATAGAAGAGGATTTGAGAAGTCACTCAAAATGTGCCCTAATTTTTCTTTCTGCAGCACTAATCATACTTTCTTTGGCAAAATGAATCCCCTCATTTTGTTCCTTTTTAAATTAAATGTTTTAAGAGTTACCACTTTATTCCATCAAGATGGCTTCAGGTGTGTAATACGTTTGTCTTAAGTAGGACTGTTAGCGCTCTAGTTGTTCTTTAGAACACTCTGGAAAGCTGCAGTAGAACACAAAGGAATCAACTGACAGTCTCTGCCCTTGTTGGATGTACATGTTTAACTGAGAATGTCAGACTTCATTCTCACATGACTGAGAAAGATAATGTGAATTTACAGAAAATATGCTCTCAGTTTAGCTTATAGATCACCTTCCAAACCTCTGTGGGAAAAGCATGAGAAAATAGTTTTCTCTCAAACATGATTCATGATATCACAGCAGAAGGCTTTTTCACATGGTAAAATCACCTTAGAACACACCACAATTCCTAAAATGAGTATGGTACCATCAACAAATGATTTATAATGTAACTAAAGTCTTAAAACCTTCTATTAACTGCAATGCTTTTTAATGAGGTGCTATCATGTATATTGGTCCCAAGATGGCTGCCAACACTTCTTGAATGAAGTACTGACAGCCAATCAGATCTCACGATGAGATGTGTTGTTAGGCTTCGCCCAGATATATCTATCTTTTTAACTCTAATTTTCTCAGGAACTACTGAACGGATTTTTACACCATTTAAGCAAAAGGCACGAGTCTGATCTGATGACTACCTCTTAGCCAAATTTGGTGTAATTCCGTTCAGCAGTTCGGGCTGTAGCTGCGTCAACAGGTTCTATTGGAAAATGCATGGGGAAAACGTGTTTTGGGACCCCCCTTTTTTCTCAGCCCCCGCTTGACGAATCACCGTGAAATTTTCAGGATAGGAGCGGACCGGAGCTGGCTAAAAGTTTGGGAAATTTCGCGAAGATTAATCAATCGGTGTCAACGTTATTCCAAATAGAATGTTGCAAATTTCCTATGGAAAATAGGTCCTAACTATACCTACACCAAGTCCGTGGCACTGACCACAGCACCACACTCCCTTCGATCAGTGACGCGTATTTGGATATGCAAGGCCGGTGACACGTAGTCTCACCAACCCTCTTTAACACAAGCCGATCCCACATGTGTAACCGTGTCCTGAGTCCTAAATGGCAGTGACCCCAACTTCATGGCATCGACCACAGCACCAGACTCCCTTCAGTCTTATTTGTTGTTCTTTTCTTTAAATATTTTTTTTATATGTAAATCTATACATGACTAAGATTCTTCTTTGTCCAATTGCACAGGGACACTTCCAGGCCCAAGAAGGTTGTTGGGGGTATGATGGTAATGTGGGAAGAGGGTGCGTTACCTGCTGATGTGGGGAGAGGCAGCGTCAAAGGGGTATCTATCACAGAAAGAACTCTGATATGTTTTCACAAATGCCTCGGACAAATGCCAGCTGACGGACTGAATCACAAAATGGTTTTTCAATGCTTATGTAGTGTGAGTTATAAACAGTTTGCACCCAGGCTCGCAGAGGGCCAGCTGCAGCCCGTCCGCTCGACTCACAGATGCAGTACTATGAGCCGTCCGCGTTATTGTAGCTATCCCTGCCCTGTTCCGTCGTACGCCTCGCCACTGCGATTACGTTCCGATGCAGGTTGGCACACACACCACACCCATCCGGCACATGCGTCACAAGCCATGTGACCACGCAAATATAATAGATCGACAATATCACATCCTTTATTGCTGGTGCTGACTAGATGGTGGACGCTCCACGTGTCTCAACCATGTCTTTGAAAGGTTGCGGAGAAGGTTAGTCGCACCCTGATCTGTATACACATTTGGGGCGCCTACCACCCCCTTGGCGCGGACTTCATATGCACAGGGTTAGTACCACCCAAAACTCATAAGGCCATCAGGGGCCTACCACCATGTGCACACACTTGAGTTCCACAGGCTTAGCGGCCCCAAAAGCTGATGTGGTCTCCGCCATCGATGACTCAGGACTCAGTGACATGTGTGAGATCTGCCAGGCCGCGGAGAAGCTGATGTGGTCTCCGCCATTCATGACTCAGGACTCAGTGACATGTGTGAGATCTGCCGGGACGTGGAGAAGATGATGTGGTCTCCGCCATTCATGACTAAGGACTCAGGACTCAGCAACATCTGTGAGATCCGTGGAGAAGCTGATGTTTTCTCTGCCATTCATCACTCAGGACTCAGCGACATATCTGGGATGCACGGAGGTTTGACGGGCACATGGAGTGCCCACTGCTCCACACTCCGGTGGCACCAGGAAATTATTTGCTCATGGATGCGCAGAGGCGGCAGTGTCTCTCTCTCCCTCTCTCTCTCCCTCTCTCTCTCTATCTCTCTCTCTTCCTTCTTTTCCTTCTATCTCTCTAACTCTCTCTCTCTCTTTCTTCTCGCTTTCTCACTCCCTTTCTTTCTTTCCCTCTCTTTTTCTCTCTGACTTTTTTACCTTCTCTGTTTCTCTGTGCCTCTCTCCTTTGATATGCCCATTACACAAATCCTTATGTTGTGCTTTATTTTACAGGCTCTGTCGTCGACATCCATGGTCCCCACAGGAGTGTTCCGCCTTCTTGTTTTCTATTATTTTTGTTAAATTTTTATATCGTTTTTGGTTGATCTCTACACTGCTATGTGACTCTTTCTTGCTCTTATTACAGTTATTTGATGGAGTCCACCATGCTGTTAAATTTTGGGGCACTTATCATGGGAATACTGGTGATGTCTACAGTTTACACCAACTTCTGAATAGTGTTGAAAAAACACGTTTTGGGACCCTCCTTTTTTCTCGGCCCCCATTGACAAATCACCACCAAACTTTCAACATCGGAGCTGATCTCAACAAAGAATTAGTTAAAAAAAATTCACGAAGATTCATCACTCGGCGCCAAAGTTAATGCGAATAGAATGTTGCCATTTTCCTATAGTAACTATGTCCAAACTATAACTACCTACTGGTTACCGCCAGTACGTAATATATATATCACCATGTGATCAAGACTCGGATGAGTTGAAACGCGTAATGGCGGAGGCATCTACGAAAATAAAAACATACATTTTGCACTAAAGATTGAGGTCCGTGTCCGTGTGTGGCTATCAAGGCAGAGACGCTGCGGATTCGTATATATATATATATATTCCGCTCCTTTGCACCGTTAACCAGCGCGTCACTCTTTAGGCGGGTGCTCCGTCGCGGCGATGCCCCGCGATAAATTTTTTCGCTACCAACTCCTTGTCTTACACCAGGAAATCAGCACTCACGGGGTCCGATTGCAGCAAATATCCTTTATTTAAAACGCACAGCTGTGCGTTTTAAATAAAGGATATTAAGACAAGGAGTTGGTAGCGAAAAAAAAAATATATATATATATATATGTGTGTATATATATATATATATATATATATATTTATATTCACTGAAAAAACCATAGGTTTCAGGGATGTTATAGTTACAAATTGGCATTTAAAAATCCTTTGAAATTCACTGAAAAAACCCTAGGTTTCAGGGACGTTATAGTTAGTTTCACATTTCAATCATACAAAACCATAGAAATTCGTCGGTTATAGTTAGTTGAGCTAACTATAACTCACGCCCCCGCAATGCACTGCTGATGACGTCACATATTATATCATTCATGACATGGTCAGTGACATCACAGATGACATCACTGATGACATCTCAAATGACATCACTGATGACATCATCCAGTGACTGTGTGTTTCCCTAAAGTTTAAATATGTTTTATAAATATATTGACTAAGGTATATTGAAGAATGAGTGAGTGTATAAGTGTGTGGATGGAGGATTTAGTAGGTGCGTGACTGACTGTATAAGTGAGTGATTAAATGCGTCTTACTGAATTCATGGGTTAGTGGCTAAACTGTGTGAATGTCGGTATCAGTTTGTCTATTGCTGTGTAAACTGCTGCATTGGTTGATGAGTAGCTACATGAGTGTCTATATGGTTTATTGATTGGTTGACTGAGTATATGTATGGGTGCCTGAGTGTGTGTGTGGGTGGGTGGGAGGTGTGTAACTTTGTGCATAGATGTGTGAGTTCTTTATTGACTGGGTGTATGGGTTCAAGACTGCATGTGGAAACAGCTGTATGGGTGGGTGAGTGTGTGTATGGGTGTGTTGGTGAGTGAATTGACACCTCAGTGCTACATGTCCAAGTAACTACATATGTAAAACAGAGTGCATGTGAGAGTTGGAGTATATAAATGACTATACGCGAGAGTCAGTGATTGTGAGAGTGCTGTATGGATGAGTGTGTACTTGTATCAGTGATTGTATAAGAGAATAAGTATATGTTAGTATCAGTATGAATAAGTGAGGTTGTGTGTGTATAACTGTATAGCTGAGTAATAGAAGTGTGATTGATTCTTTGCATGACGGACTAGATATGTGTGTAACTCTGGATGAGTGGCAGTGTGTAAGTGTTTGTATAGGTGTATAAGTGCCTATAATAGTGTTGTATTGATGAGTCACTGCATGTATGAGTGACTGTATGGGTGAATGAGTGGATGTGTGTGTAGACCTAGTGTTGTGTTTCGGTTTAGATACTCGTAAATAGGTTTCCCTGAATCATGTCCTTATATAGGCACAACTCACATTTCCCTTAGAATCCCATCCCTTATTTAGGCATTAGCCATGCTAACCAAATACAGGCATGGTCACCTACATCCGTTTATCCCACTTCACAACGAGTTCTTAGAAAGCAGACCCTTAAGCTGAACGGGACTTTCCCTAGCTAGGATTATTGATTTCTCCAAGAACTCATCTATTATGCATGAACTGCTATTCCTTAGGGGTTCATCCGTGACGTCTTCCTCTGCCCGACTTTACGTCAATGCTAGCATTCCTAAATACCTTCCAGGTATAAATATACCTTCCCTTACCATAGCAAACCATGGCATGGCACGGTGGTTACACAGCACGACTTGACTGCACGGTTCACCATGGCAAGTTCGGAAGAGATCAGATCCCGGCCTGACGCACTGACCAGATGCTGTCATCCCTGCTCGCAGAGAATCCAGCTTTCAGTGTTCTGACTCCCTTCGCGGGGTGTTAGAGTTTGAGACCAGGATAGAGATTCCTACCTCACTCATTCTAAAGGTATGGAACCGACAAGAACCTAGAGGGACTCTTGGCATACTAAACTCATACTAAACTTAGTATATACCATACTATAGAAAACAGCACCTACTTTTACCTCACACCACACTTAGGTTAGTTACACCGGGGTAGGACTATTTAGAAGCATCAATCGAGTATTCACATTTTATCCTGTGTTATTTATGTATGTATATATGAATATGTGTCATAGCTAAAAAACAATGCTATTGCAGTATTATTTCTTCTTACTACTTACGCAGTGCGTAATATATATTGCTTTCTGTCTAATGATCATGACAGCTCATATCTCTTACACGAGAAACAAGACTGTTCAATAAACCCTTTTATTGAAACGCCCGTCTTTCTATTGTCTGTGGAACTCTGGAGAAACTAAGCATGCACGATTAACTGAGTGAAACTGTTATCTATCGTTTCCACGATTCTGAGACGCATTCCGATTCTAAGGGAAACAAAGTTGTCATGTTTATGCAGTTGTCAGAAACTAATCCCTTCTTGTTCATTCGAGAAGTTTCTAGTGACCTCTGAGTTAGCTGGCACACACAAGTAATTACGTTTAATGTGCTTGATAGGAGCATACTGACCTTAGTCCTATGCAACAACTATAGTGTATATTATTCCAATGCGCAGAGCCTATAAGGGAAATAGGAACTACACTACATGGCGCCCAATGTTTGGTAAGGCACTAATTTAATGCTAGATACTGAAGTAACTCAGTCATGCTTTTCTCAGAGACCCCTACTCATCATACTGCATTAGACGTCTGGAGTGGGTAGTGATAATATCTGCCATAGCTGAGTAGGACGATGTATTAGCTGTTTGGTTTGATCAACGTTGAAGGATACAGTTTTCCAAAATATTGTGCACCTTATCTTTGTTTCCTTGAAACTTGTTATGCATTTTTCAAAAAACAATGTCCCAAAACGGGGATAGTACAGAGGTTGCGGCTGACCTAGTCGCAGCACGCTTTAATACTACAGGTTTAAATTAAACTGATGAGGGTGTTATACACATCCATCCAAATTTAAGGAGAGCCATCACTCTAAAACCTATAAAACATGGCCTGACACCTAGAGGTGGTAGAGCAGTTTTTGTGATAGAGGCACATGAATCTTTTCAGACAGAGGTATTCTATTTGTGGATTACATTCCCAGAATCAAATCCAATAACACGTGTTTCACTTCTTCAAAGAAGATGATCCATCAGAGGAATACATTTCCTTCGAGGATGTTGAAATTCCACTCACTTACCAAGAGCATCAGCTCTGGTTTAAAGGTGCCCTAAAACATTACAATTAGGCCTGGGCCAAAATTCCAGTCCGTTTGCGGAAATTGCGATAATTTGGCATTTTCGCGTTCCGCGGAAAGCGCGAAAATGTCAAAATTACCGCATTCCGCAGCTTAGCGATAATTTGTTTCTTGCTCGCGCTGTAAAAAAATACATTCTCGCGTGCGCGCGTTCGCCTTACCTGAATCCCCGCGTTCGCTGACAAGCATTCCCGACCCGGTCGCGTTCTCCACAAGATGTTGGATGTTGATAGCCATTTTGCGCTGTCTCGAGAGAGTTTGCGCCCGCATTAACGTCATTTGTCGCGCTATCACGTCTTTCTTCTCACGATCATGCACCGCAAGAGTATGAGAAGATTGAGATCTCGAACACGTCATTCTCCACCGCGAGCGAAAGAGTGAGGACGCGGGCACGTCTAATCGAACGCGAAAAGGAGAAAGAGACCCCGAACACGTCATATCCAACGCGACAGGGAGCGAAAGAACACGATCAAGTAATTTTCGACATGCCATCGACATCCGGCGGCAGTAATGTGAAGCTCGAGAACTCGGACACGTAAAATGTTCAATTTGGAGAAGAATATCAGCTCTAGCAGCATGAAACCTTCTGCAAATGATGATTTTGGATGAAAACAACTCCTCAGATTCACATTTGGCTGACCTTTTTTGTGCAAGGAGCCCTTTTTTAAAAAGGTGGGGAGAGGGAGGAAGTGACACAGAATCTCCAACTTCCTGTTACTGTCCAGCAGTCTCCTTCCAGTGGTTTGTCCATCTCCTACTCATTCTGCCTTTGGATTTTGAGCTGGAAAGATCACTCTTTTTGTCTGCTGCATCATTGCAATTGGATTTGAGGATTTTTTGATTTGGATATTTCACAAGTAAGTGGTTGTTGTGTCTGTTTGATTGGGGGCATTGCAGTTCTTGTAAATACAATTTATTTTTGGTAACTATCATTATTCCTTTTTTTTAAAATGTTGTGGGTAGTACTAGTCAGTAGTAGGCCCGAGGTAGTCATGGGCATGGCCTAATGGGTGTGTGTGTGTGCATGATGAAGCAACTGTTCCTTTAGTGTTTTTTTCATGTATTTCATTTTCAAGCATCATTTAAGGGCATGGATGGCATTGGATTGAGTTGGGGAAGTGTGTTTGTTTGGGGTGGCCTTTCTGATGTTGTTGGGCCTGGCCATGTGGCTGGTGGCCATTTTGAAGCCTAGGCCTGCAAGCTTGCCTGGCCTTGTCTGCCAACAGGCCTGCTTTTTCATCCACTAGGATCAGAGCAGGTAGCCCCAGCTTTATTAATCAAGTGTTTTCTGTGTGGTCTGTTGAATTTAGACATCATTTAGGGCATGGATGGCATTGGATTGAGTTGGGGAAGTGTGTTTTTTTGGGGTGGCCTTTTTTGATGTTGTTGGGCCTGGCCATGTGGCTGGTGGCCATTTTGAAGCCTAGGCCTGCAAGCTTGCCTGGCCTTGTCTGCCAACAGGCCTGCTTTTTTTTTTCATCCACTAGGATCAGAGCAGGTAGCCACAGCTTTATTAATCAAGTGTTTTCTGTGTGGTCTGTTGAATTGAGACATCATTTAGGGCATGGATGGCATTGGATTGAGTTGGGAAAGAGTGTTGTTTTGGGGTGGCCTTTCTGATGTTGTTGGGCCTGGCCATGTGGCTGATGGCCATTTTGAAGCGTAGGCCTGCAAGCTTGCCTGGCCTTGTCTGCCAACAGGCCTGCTTTTTCATCCACTAGGATCAGAGCAGGTAGCCCCAGCTTTATTAATCAAGTGTTTTCTGTGTGGTCTGTTGAATTTAGACATCATTTAGGGCATGGATGGCATTGGATTGAGTTGGGGAAGTGTGTTTTTTTGGGGTGGCCTTTCTGATGTTGTTGGGCCTGGCCATGTGGCTGGTGGCCATTTTGAAGCCTAGGCCTGCAAGCTTGCCTGGCCTTGTCTGGCAACAGGCCTGATTTTTCATCCACTAGGATCAGAGCATGTAGCCACAGCTTTATTAATCAAGTGTTTTCTGTGTGGTCTGTTGAATTTAGACATCATTTAGGGCATGGATGGCATTGGATTTAGTTGGGGAAGTGTGTTTTTTTGGGGTGGCCTTTCTGATGTTGTTGGGCCTGGCCATGTGGCTGGTGGCCATTTTGAAGCCTAGGCCTGCAAGCTTGCCTGGCCTTGTCTGCCAACAGGCCTGCTTTTTTTTTTCATCCACTAGGATCAGAGCAGGTAGCCACAGCTTTATTAATCAAGTGTTTTCTGTGTGGTCTGTTGAATTGAGACATCATTTAGGGCATGGATGGCATTGGATTGAGTTGGGAAAGAGTGTTGTTTTGGGGTGGCCTTTCTGATGTTGTTGGGCCTGGCCATGTGGCTGATGGCCATTTTGAAGCCTAGGCCTGCAAGCTTGCCTGGCCTTGTCTGCCAACAGGCCTGCTTTTTCATCCACTAGGATCAGAGCAGGTAGCCACAGCTTTATTAATCAAGTGTTTTCTGTGTGGTCTGTTGAATTTAGACATCATTTAGGGCATTGATGGCATTGGATTGAGTTGGGGAAGTGTTTTTTTTTGGGGTGGCCTTTCTGATGTTGGTTGTCTTAAAGACATGCTTTTGTTGTATGTGTCTGGTGTGTTGGTGTGCAATGCATGCACCCTGCAGACCTTTTTGGGGCCTGTGAATGTTCGTATTTCCATTTTGTTGCATTAAAAAGGAAAAGCAGTGTGCTTTAGCATGCAGCCTTTACCTGGCTTTTATAGGCCTTTGTCAGCTCCTGGTGTTTCCCAGGCCCCCTGCTTGTTTGTGTTTTGTGAGTGTCCATGTGGCTGGTGGCCTTATTTTGTGTTTGGACTGGGAGTTATTATTGTCCTGCTTTTGCCATAGGCCTGCATGGTTTTCCTATTGGCTATTTGGCTTACTGCTTCCATCCATCCACCCCCTTTGCCAGCAGCAGCTCCATGGATGGTGAGATGCTCAAAAATTTTAATGGCAAATAGGGTCCACCCCACTTCCATTACATTTTTATTTTGGTGGTTATTATTAACTTTCCTCTCCTTCCTGAGAGTGTAGTGTGTGACTGTACACAGTAGTATAACATAGCCCTTGTTTGCACTAGTACAGTACTAAGTAACTGAATCACAACAACAAATGCAACATTTCACTGAGGTTCTTCTCCTGGCTTATTTGGTTTTAGGTGCACAAAAGACAGAGGAGGAGGTGTCATCAGCATCAGCATCACCCGGCTACCCGTTGTACTACCAGCCAGACAGAAGTCCTGCTGCGCATCACGTCCACGTGTGACCAGAACTTGTTGTGCATCTGCATCCTGCCTGACATCTGAAGAAGATGGCCCCAAAGAAAGTTACCAGGTCCAGTACCAAGAAAGTTGCCGGTGAGAAGAAGGAACAGAAAAAGGAAGTGCCATTAACCACGACTGGTGGTGTGCCGGCCAATGTTTTTTTTGGCACCCAAAAAGTTAAGCCTCCAGCAGCGTTGTCCGGGAACCTAGCTGGGAGCAGCACAGCGGTCCAACCACACCAACCTAGGTCCAAGGGCTTTAGTGTCGCAGAGGTAGCCAGTCTACTAACGAGCAGCGATGTTGAAGAAATGTAATTACCTCAAAGTAGTACACAATCAAGTTCAACGCAGGCGCAAACTCAGCAGATAAGTGTGCAGCCGCAACAAGAACAGCAGCAGTCGCAACAAGAACAGCAGCAGCCGCAACAAGAACAGCAGCAGCCGCAACAGCCCACCATAGTAGTTGTTGCTCCTGACGTAGGGGCATTTCAGGAAATCAAGCTTCCTGCAGACAAAGTGGAGCAAAGTCAAACCACTGTTTCAGAAGATCTATTGTCTTCCAGACCACCAGCATGGAAAAGGAGGCTTAGTCCATCATCTTCTTCTTCAAGCCCCGCTTCTGATGATCGTGATGCCACTTGGGTCTCACCAGCTCAGTCTGAGAGTGATATACGCCACAAGACAATGCTTCTGAAAAGGAAGGTCCCTGAAAAACTTAGAGTTATGGAGGTAGATGTAGAAGAGGGGGGTGATGATGATGATGTTGATGAAGACGAGCCTGTCATCACACACATTACTCCCGCCCCAAAGGGATTGGAGACCAACATTCTCACCCTATCCAGAAAGGCTGCTACTGAGCGGGATGTAGCACGGATATCACCAACACAGCTTACACCACCACTACCTCCAGCTGCCATATTTTCCAAGGCCCGGCAGGGACCTACATCCAGCTCAACCATCTCAGTAGGTAGTGGTAGTAAATGTCACAGTCTAGGTGCACAGGGTCACATTTCAAGCACACCCTCCAGTTCATCTGGTATTGAAAGTGGCACATCCAGCAGCGCCAGAAAGTTCTCCTCCCCAGTTTGGGACTTTTTTTCTGTTAGCAACAAGGAGGAGAACGTTGCTATATGCTCAATTTGTCGTCAAGGTGTTCGGCGTGGTAAGCTTGGTACAAACTATGGTACCGGAGGACAAGCAAGTCATCTCAGAATACACCACACTATCGTGTGGGAGAATCACCTACTTCAGTTAAAAGAAAGTAGAAAAACTCAACCCATTGAAGTTGGTCAGGAAGAATCATGGAGCGATATTATTGCGGTGGAAGGTGAAGAAGAGGGAGGCATTTCTAGCCCTGTCCCCAGTAGTGCAGTGGTATCGCCCAAATCCTCCTCAGTAACATCAGAGTGGCACCGCAGTAAGAGCCATACTCTGAGTCAGGCTGAGACACCAAGGCGACCGAGTACCACAATGAGACAATCTGTGTCGTTGAGCCTAAGTGGGTTAATGAAAACAGCACCACAAAGGAAAGTAATCCAGCCTACCATTGCGAGCATGTTTAGATTGGAGGGGCAGTTCCAACGCAACCACCCAACGGCACGTTTGTACAATGCGAAGCTGGCTAAAATGTTAGTGCTGGACCTTCTTCCTTTTTCATTTGTGGAAGGGGTGGGTTTCCTTGAATTTGTGTCTGCCATCTGCCCTCAATGGAAGGTTCCCAGCCGGTCATATTTCGCAAGAATTGCTGTTCTGGCACTACATCATGATGTGCTGGAATTGGTTGGACAAGCTTTGCAGCAAAGTGTTGTTCATAATATCCACCTGACAACAGACATGTGGACCAGTTGCCAAGCCACAGATTACATGCACACTGGATCTCTTTTGTGGGAGTTAGAGATAAGCTATCTTCACGAGGTGCTGTTGACACAGCTGCGATTTTTGAAGGTACTCGGAAACATGCAACTGTAGCCATGTTCACCATGGAGAAATCTCATACGGCTGAAAACATTTTACATGAGTTTCGCAGCAAGGTTTTTGAATGGCTGCGGCCAAGAGGGCTTGGTATTGGTTTTGTTGCCACAGACAATGGCAGTAATGTACTCAAGGCCATGGCACTTGGTTCCTATTTCAGGGTTCCGTGTTTGGCGCACTGCATAAACATTATAGTTCAAGACTTTCTGAAAAAAGAACCCATAGTCAGCAATTTACTGGCCATCTGCCGAAGAATATGCACTCATTTCAGCCATTCTTTTAAAGCTCGGAAGCAGCTGAGGATCATCCAACGTGAACATAGAATGCCAGTCAAGGCACTCATCCAGGAGGTGGCAACACGCTGGAACTCAAAGTATTACATGTTTGATCGTCTGTATGAGGGGATGCTACTGTTAAAGGCATGAACCTTGAGCTGGAGCAATGGAGCCTAATTAAATGTCTGACTGAGATGCTTTGTCCTTTTGAGGTCTTCACACGTGAAGTCAGCAAGGAGGACTGTACAGTGGGCCAAGCTATCCCATTATTGCAAATGCTAGAGCATCAGCTGAATAATGTGTCTGAATCATACAAAGGTGTAGAGGACAAAAGGGAAGCTCATGACTTGGTGGAGAGCTTAAGCCGTCGCTTAGCTGAAAATGTAAGGATACAAAATAAAATTTTGTCACAAGAACATTACATTTGTGCTACAATTCTGGATCCACGTTCAAAATTTGGACTGAAGACATTCTTTGATTTTTCCGAGATTGATGTTGCCCGCCACAAAACTTGCATAGCTGAAGCGGCCAGTAAGTTGGAAAACGAACGGCTGCTAATTAAAAGCCCGCAAGATCAACCCACAAGAAGTACTGCAGCAGGCCATGCAGGATCAAGTGCAACTTCATCGGCTGAGGGCAGTGCGTTTGGAAAACAAGACTCACCATCACTATCGACCACAGCAACAATAACTGGATCAGTAGGCGGAGTACAATCATTACACGATTGGTGTGTAAAGTTAGGCATTAATAAGCACAGTGCTGATGCACAGAGAAAAGAGCCCGAAACCTCACCAGCAGCAACCCTGAACATTGAGCGGATGGCCCAGGCCTATCTGGACGACACAACAGAGGTGTACATTGATCAAAACCCATTGCAGTATTGGTATAGGAAAAGGTCTGAATGGCCACAGCTCAGCAGGCTGGCAATAAGCTTTCTGGCTTGCCCTGTCGCAAGTGTCTCTTCCGAACGTGTTTTCAGTGCTGCTGGTTCCATTGTAACATTGAGAAGGACCAGTCTATCGCCAAAATACGTGGAGAGGTTAACAATGATCCAAATGAATCAGCACTTCATACCACCGAATTACACAATACATGAAGCAATGGAGGAAGATGAGGACAGCGGCTCAGGTGACGGAAGTATTGTGTCACATGATTACCTACTACTGGCTGAACCCCCAGAGTTTGAGGACAACCTATACTTCCCTGACAATTAGGCTTGCACTTACTGTCTTTCTCCCTTTTTTCCTCCTTTGTTTGTGTGTCTGTCGTTCCGGTTACAAACTTGTGAATCACAACAAATCTATTACCACTGTCTTCTACTCTTCTAATTTAATATACAAGTTTCAGGTGTCTGCAATTTGACAGTACAGTCCTCCGAATCCAGCTCCTCCGCTCCAGCATACTGAATCTCCTGCTCAATTCCATTTCCCTCATGAATGATGATTGGATGATGGTAAAATAATACAACAACAAATTCAAACTTTCCTAGTCCTTCCAAAAGAAGTGGAGCATGAATCAGATGACTACTATAGCTATCCTCTTTTCAGAGCCGAGAGAGACTGGCCATTAACTGAAAATAAGATGGAACAGGTAATGATTGATGCCATGCATTGGACGCAAGAATGATTTAGATTTTGATGTGTTTGTTGTGCATGAATTTATGTAATTGTGCCCTGCCACTAATCAACTTTCTACAGAACACACTAAACTTAACTCAAGGTAAATTCAATTTTCCCCTTCTTGCAAATATTACATTTGTACTTCTTCTACAGCTAGGTGATACATTGCTTTTAATTCAATACAGGAAGGGGATTCACTCAATCTGCGCAGTGAGTATGATTGACACAACAGCACCGTCCATCATGATGATGGCGAAATAGACGGCCCGCTATCTTAAGATGAGAAGGAACAGGTAATGACAATTAATGGCATGCATTGGACACCTGACTCTGAGCGATTGGTCTTTGTGTTTTCGTTGTTTGTTTGTTGTGCACAAAGTGAAGTCAAAGTGTACTAGTAATCTATCTTACTGTACACACTAAAGAATGACTCAAGTCAGTAATATTTCTACTCTTGTTGTGTAATAAAATTTTTACTTATACTGCAGGCCGATCTTCACAGTCAGTCAGTAAAAGTATCGGAGATGATGATGAAGTCAGGAGGACTTTCCATGAGTGGCATAAAACGTAAAAGCCTAAAGGTAAACACGTCAACAACAACCACAGCAGACCCAAATGTCTGTGAAGAAGTGGAATAGAGTGTAGCAGTGGGATGACTGCGGTGCATTGATTTTACTAACTTAAACTGTAAAATGCTATGTTTGGAATGGATAATGTCCTTTGCGTTTGTCCAACTCTTTTAAAAAAAAAAAAAGTACTCAAAAGTCTTAACGTAGGATGTGCTACTGCTAAGCACTGTGGGCCTGCTCTCTCCTGTTATTGTTGAAGGTCAATGCTGGAAACAGACTAGAGTAGACTGAGATGATGCATACATGCCACCTCGGAAAGTGTTCTTGTTGCACTACACCATAAGGTGTGCATTTGTTTCAACTTTTTTTCTCAATATCCCCTTTGGTTTTCCATCTACAATTACAGGCCGGGCCTTGCCCTATACTTTGGAAAACATTACAATGCACACTTACCTTACCAATAAATCAACATTTTTTTTTCCAGCCGGGCGGTGGCGAGGCGCCACATCCAAGATTGATGGACGAGAGGAGCAAGAGGAATGCCGAGATGCAAATCCAGTCCACATTTTTTACCAGGATAACACAGTAACAGTATCCACTTTAATCTTCTTTTAAATAATTTGATTAATATTTTGTATACAATCTTTACAACAGTGCGTTCTTGGAGTTGTTATTATCATCATTAGGTTTGCTCTGTGTTTACGATTCTTCCCTACCAATATTTAAAATTTCTATTTGCTATCTGTAAAAGTATTAAGGCCGGAACAACAGAACAAGAACTAGAAGTGTATGTAATCCGGGTCTCTCATCATCATGCATGCATTTCCTTTTTCTCCCTTAACATATGGAAATGGTAGTCTTCAATGATTGTCGTTTGTTTGTCCATGCATACTGTTTTTCTATGTCAAACCTTTCCCCAAAACTTCCTTCCCATCCATTAAACAAACCCTAACCCTCTTCCCCCGGGCTGTGTGACTTATTGTCGAGGTGTGACTAAATTAAATGTACACCAATACTTAATCACACACTTGCTGGGGCGGATGTGGCGAAAGCAACACTACTTCAATTTCAAGGCAGAGCGATGATCTTCTTCTGCTTGCCCACCCATGAGTAGGATATTTCAAAGGTTATTTTATTTAACAAAGGAACATATTCCTCAGCATGAATTGCCGCCATTGATTGGATTTGTTTGTTGTCATTCCTCATATACAGCACTAACTGTTAGGCTGTAGGCCTAGTCAAGTGACTCGACACAACTATAGTTTGTAACTCTGTCTAGTAGGCTATCCCAACCACCATTATGTTTTGTTGTCAAATATTTGAGCATATTATTGTTGCTCGGTAAGTTCTGTACTGTACTTCATTCTACTACTCCTCTAACAGTCTCTGAAAGGCGATTGACTGTCTCCTTTTCTTTTTTTGCAAATGCTGCCGCCCTGCCAGTGTCTACTACTACTACTATACTACCACCACCACCACCCCAATCATGGCATGCATGAAAAAGGAAACCATCTTCACCATGCAGCTATTGCTGTGCCACAGTTGGACGTAAACATCAAGCACTGGTAAGAGAGAAGTTTGGGGGAGGCAGAATTAATAATGGACATGTTGTCAATGATTTAATTTTCACACACCAGTCCAGATAAAGAATGCATAGACTAGAGGACAGACTGAAAGTACTAGAAGGACAAGTCAATGAGTGAGGTGTGTCGCATCTATCTGTTTGTGTCTTATACAGTCAGCCAATTATTTAAATCAAACACAGGCTATGGGCGCCCATGCACCAGCAAGGAAACAGTGTGATGTAAAACAGTTACCCCACCTACAAAACATTAACAACATTGCATGTAACATAGAAAAATATATTTAATTTACCCTAACAAAAATAAACTAAACCCACAAAAGCTGACCCACCCCCCTCCCTAACCCCAACCAATGTCCATAGGAGAAAAAGTCCGTAACGCCCAAACAAGTTACCACCCACCCACCCAAACAAGAATTAAAAAGGGGGCAGAACAAGATGACAGGGACTAAGGTGTGGGGCGGGACTCAAGGAGGACACGCATCTGGTCCTCTAAAGGGGCGACGCGGCGTCTGAGTGTGTGGCAGTTGCAGCCACAGTGGGGGGGGCACCGGAGATGGCACTATGGTGGTGGCGGGCAGCTGCCAGACGGTGGCGCCGTACCGCTGGAGGGTGGTGGCTGGGGCCCGGGGCACTGGAGGAGGCTTGAAGAATTACTGCCGCAGTCTCCTCCTCCTCCTCGGCTAAGACCACCAGCCGCCGGTATTCCCGCTGGATTGCCTCCAGCTTCCGGCGCCGTGCCTTGGCGGCCAACTCCTTACGATTTAGTTTCGGAGTAGCTGTGTATCAAAAAGAAAAAAACAAGACAATTGTAAAATATACTCTTAGAAAAACAGTAAGACAAGTTAATTATTTATACACATAGTGGCATGGTAGAGTAGCATTGTCTATAAAGCACAGTAGTACGTAACATTTTAAATCTCGCCCGTCCTTCTTCCTTCCACCCGTCTTTCACTTTTTAGTTGAACAGTGAGTGCACCAGGTGCTCTTCTCCATAAAACTTTCAAAGCGGAGTTGAAATCAGATAGATGAGGCCATTGGTTACTCAATACTCCCGCTCCTATGCCAATTAAAGGGAATTCTAGTCTTCTAGTTCACTCTTCAAACGTCCCCAACAATTCATACTTTCTTACGACATCGGATGGCGGGCGGACGCACGCTAAAAAGGGTGGGGGTCCCATGGGGACAATTAATTAGGATGATGCACCCGGCACTGTGGTGGGCGCGTCCTGTTTTTTTTACATTCTGGTTGGCGTTGCCGAAAGCAATGCTAAAAATACATGTTGTGCTGCTTTTCCAAGCACAACATGACGGGCCCCGCACGGAGCCTGTCACGTTTTGCTTTGAAAGGCAGGGGGGGTACCATAGCATAGGTAGGTACCCTCCATGGGGGCCCCCAAGCATACTCTGCAATGTCTGCATGCCTTTCCGAGGCGGACGTCAATGCCGCCACGCAAAGGCATTCCAAAATGCAGATTATATGGCTGGCGGTGTGTTCAGAGAGACACCACCGCCATATTGAACCCTTTTCCGCCGGGTCGACATGTGGGGGGTCTGAATATTTTCTACAGTGATGGTGGGAGGTTTGCCCCTGCGGTGTCGGCAGTGAATACCGCCGGCCCGGCGGGGGCAATACACCCGCCATCCTAATGGGGCCCTAAGTCGCAACTGTACAGTATACATATACATACAGTAAACCCTTGCAGTGAGTGTACTGTCAAGTTCAACAATAGTTAAGGATTATGAATCTAACTTACCACCGCCCGCCACTGGTGCTGCCACTCCCCCTACCGCTCCGTTGCTATCTGCAGCAACTGCCGCATCCTCGCCCTCCGCGTCGCCTTCGCTGGCCCCGGCAATGGTGGCCGGCAGTGCGCCTGGAAAACATTACACATTTATTAGGCGTCATATACACCTCCCCCCTATTGATCAGTAGCAAGGTTGAAAAATTAGTTAATACTAACATACATCACTAGTACAAATCAGGTAGTAGTAGAGTAGACACTAATAGTTATATATGATCATTGTAGCCTTTGCTTAATTAGCCCTAGCCATGCTACCATTTTACCTTTGTGTCTTTTATTTTTGCACATGTGACATTACCTTGCAGCTTCTTGTATAAGACACCTTTGAGCCCACATGACCTGCCTCACACTGCTACTGTCTAGTCTACGCGCTGCGTACAAGCGGTCAACAAAAACATTAACAAGCCACTTTTTTAGGAAGTACTGGTGTACTGTTAGTCCATATTGCTCATCCATAAATGCTACACTTTTTGGCACGGCTGAGAAATGCTTGCAAGTTGCAATATACTAATGCACACCATTTCATTTTTCGCATTACAGACAGAAGATTCCCTTCTACAAACCAGAGCTTCTGCATGATGCAACAACTACCAGTACTAGGTTCTTCTAAGGTGAGGGGTCCCTTCACTCACATCTTCATTTATAAATTTATATAAACTAAATTCCTAGGGGATGGTGGTGCTGCCTTCCACCACTGTTCAGTTATCATGATTTAATTCCCAACTGTATAAGTGTAACAATGTATATTGTTTTAAAGTTATTGATTTTCCGGTTGGTGCTGCATTTTATAATAAAACAATGTACAGAGCTTTGTTCTCAATTCAAAATAAACATTTTGAACTTACATAGACTTGGTGGTATTTGGTGTGTACTAACTTACACGAGTGAGCAAATTAAAGTAAGGGTGTGCATGTGCATTGCTTCCACGACTGAGAGGTTGGGTGTGTTATGTTCTGGGTTGTCTACTTGTTGGGAATCTTGGGGGGAGGGTTCGGAGACCTAATAGTTATGACAAGACAGTACTATAGTCGAGCAGTGGAATTGTGGTGGGTGCTGAATTTCTGATTGAGGTGTGTGAGGAAGGTCCAACCTACCATCACCAACATCCTATTTTCTGGGGCAAATGTCTGTTTATGTGCAAGATCCCTACAACAGTAGTAGTATGTCCTATAGGCTATCATATCAAAATAGTAATACATCTGGTTGGGCTTTTATTGCTGTGAATTTTCAAAGCCTCAAGTTTAACAAAGACTCAAGATCAATAAGAGTAGAAGTAGTACAAGACGACGACCCAAAGGATTGGACTCAATGGCTCGAGCTACTGGTGAATATGAGTTTTATATTACAACCTTTTACATAAAGAGTGGCACTGGCCAACTGGCCAAGACTAGCTACTACAGTACAGACAGACTGATAGTATTAGTAGTAGTAGTAGTACTGAGAGTCATCATAGCAGAGGCAGGGATAAGATTTTTGAAACCGTACAGATCGAAGGATAATTGTTGGTAAAAAAATAGCATTTGGAAACAAACAATAGTTCGTGAAAAATATGGGGCAGTAAAAGTTATGGAATAAGAAATATTATTAAAAACAGGAAGACTTACTGGGGCCAGCAGAGGAGCCCTCATTGGTGTCCTCCTGGTGCTGTTCGGACGGTTGTCCCGCCGAACCCCCACTCCCTGTCTGTCTGCCCCTGGGTGCTGAATGATGAACAGGAAAGATATAAGAAAGAGACAAACATTGATGGATGGTGTCAAACAAATACAATATTTTTCAACAACGGTCAAAAAACACTTATGTAAACAACAATTGCAATAACTAAATTGACCGATCTCATCTGGTCAACAAGTAATATTGGGGAATTTGCAGATCGACTACTTAAGTTACTATTTATCAACAGTAATCCAGTCTTCTATTCTGATTCCAGAATACTAAGTTACAACTAAGCCTAAGTACGACGTACCACCCAACCTAGCCCACCTATTCCAGGCATGCCAATTGTACATTAAGTATGCATTTCCACTTTATTCCTCAACAATGCATATGGTCAAATCATGGAGGACACATGACTACATTTTTTGTATACACCAAATTTTGGGTTGATTGATTGATGCTGATGTTCTGCTAGAGCTAAGCCAATTACCACCACTCATTGAACAAACTAGAAAAGGTTCTAAACTTCTAATAAAGACTGCCGTACTAGCAGTACGTCACGTAACTGAGGGGGCATCACGCATACCACTAACAAATTAGAAGCTCATACGAAGTACCTAAACCTAAGTATCAATCCGCCCCTATCTATTAATCACAGGACAACGTAAGGAGTGGACTAGAGTCACTGTAGCATTATGTAACTTAATTTCTCTAAAATAAACTCGTAAAGAATCACGCTAAGCAAGCGCAAACGCAAAGTTGCAAACAAGTAAGATTATTAGTAGCGCAGAATAGCACCTGTGTCATAATCACAGAAGACTTTTAAACGTAATTATCCTGGAATGTAAGCAGTAACATTCTAGCTGGTTGGAAGAAAAAAAAGATATTCGCAATATAAAACACAGAGCAGAAGAACAGACACAAAGTTGTAATATTTAAATAGGTACTCACCAAGCCCCGGGACCTCCACTCCTAGCAGGTCCAGCAGGTCCTGCTCACGGTCCAGGATGTCGGACCTGCGCATAGGTGCGCCGGACCCCAGAGAAGCGTGACACTGCCCGGCGCACCTTCCCCCACCTCTGCCGACGCTCCCGGAGGCCGTACCCGGACCCAGGCCTGCCACCTGCTGCCGGGGTTGAGGGGAGGTGGCGCTGCACAAAGAAAATTAGTGCAGCCAACTCCACCTCCCCAAATAAGGCCCGTGCCTGCACCCCTTGTGGGCGCCGCCTTCCGCAAGGAAGGCGGTCGCGGCTCTGGCTGCATCGTCCACCAGCCCTACCCTTAGACATGGTTCTGGGGTAAGAAAAGGTAATAAAATTAAAGAAGTAAAGGAAAATAAATAATAGCAGGCAATAGAAAGAGACAAAGTAGCTAAAAAACAAAAAAAAGGAGATAAAAACCAAAAATATAGAAGCTGGAAAATAGTAAGATAAATAATAAATAAGAAAGATCAAAAAAAAGTGGGTTTAAACCAAGGATTGAAAAGATTTGGAGAGGATTGAAAAACAGGCCCCAGAAACACGCAATATTAATCACAGGACAAAGTAAGGAGTGGACTAGAGTCACTGTAGCATTACGTAACTTAATTTCTCTAAAATAAACTCGTAAAGAATCACGCTAAGCAAGCGCAAACGCAAAGTTGCAAACAAGTAAGATTAGTAGTAGCGCAGAATAGCACCTGTGTCATAATCACAGAAGACTTTTAAACGTAATTATCCTGGAATGAAAGCAGTAACATTCTAGCTGGTTGGAAGAAAAAAAAGATATTCGCAATATATAACACAGAGCAGAAGAACAGACACAAAGTTGTAATAATTAAATAGGTACTCACCAAGCCCCGGGACCTCCACTCCTAAATAATAAATAAGAAAGATAAAAAAAAAGTGGGTTTAAACCAAGGATTGAAAAGATTTGGAGAGGATTGAAAAACAGGCCCCAGAAACACGCAATAGAGTGAAAAACAAGATGGCCGTGCCCATTGCGACCACGTGCGCACGTTCGCGCGCTATTTTCTCCCCGAGCAAGCAAAAAGCAACGCGATCAAGTAAAAGCGGTTGCGAACAGGAAATATCGACCGCGAATGGGCGCGAACATGCATTGCGCGACCCGGAACAGGAAGTAAGCATCGCAAGAGGGCGGGACAAGTGAAAACAAGATGGCCGCGCCCATGAGCAACCGCATGGGTAAGTTGGCGACCCGCGATCACGCAAAAAATACCGCGAACAGGCGGGAAAAAAACGTCCGCGTCTTCGTGATATTTCCGTCGTGTTTGCAGAGATTTTTAGCATTTTCGCGATAAATTGCGAAAGTTAATTTCGCAAATTCCGCCCACCCCTAATTACAATCACATTACCAGGCTCGGTCCACTAGGTAAACCAGGAGCAACATGGCTGATTTTAGCCGGCTAAATACCTCATCGCGACATTGAGGCAATGTCGGATAAGGAATTACTTAACCAAATACAAGAATTAATAGAATTACCCAGTTAAACCACAACTGTCTGAAGTTCCTGAAAAGGACTCAAATTAAACACAATCCTACATCTTCTAAAAAGAAGTGGGAAAACAAAAAACAACATTCAAAAGAGAAACGTTCTCAATCCCGAGGTAGGTCTCCCCAAAAGGAACCCTCTGATAATTTGAAAAAATCCGACAGGTATCAAGATACTGATACACGTTCCTCTCGTACCTTTCAGACATCTTCACAGACATCCGAAAGAAGAGGACGGTCAGATCACAAAAAAGAACGTGTGAAGTCCAGAGACGATCAACACGTTCAGATAAACAAACCAAAACCTCAATTCACTAAGAAAAAGGTAGCAGGTCTGAAGATCAGACATGCCGAAAATCCTGAGGACACAACTCAAGAATGGAGAATGGGCTCAGACAATGCTGGACAGTGCAGCAGAAGTAACAATAACTCGCCAGAACCTGAAGGAACTTCTGGAGACAGTGGACTTGAATGAGTATATAACAGTTGAAACTGTAGACACCAGGATTAGTTCTCCACCAAGGTTATATGAAATAACACTCTGGATGGAGGGAGACATACCAAGAAAAGTGAAAGCACTCTTTTGGGAAAAACTTTCAAGGTGTTATGATATACTTCTAGCAGAAAAAGACTGCCCACCAGAATTTGTAAGGGAGTGCCCACACGGCAAAGACATCATTATGCCAGCCTTCTCCAACCATGTTCCTATAAATTTAAAATATACTTATGCCAGGAAATGGGCAGTAGCCCAGGCCCCAGCATTATACAAAACACATGTAGGATGGGATGAGGACTCACCTCACCATAAAATCCAATTAAAATGTCAGCCTACTGCACCAAGGCAGTACCCAATTAAGCAAGAAGCTAAAAAACAGGTCAGGGAGCTCTTAGATCAACTTGAACACCAATGGGTGTTTGAAACATGCACCTCATCATTGAACAATCCTTTGTTTCCTGTTTCCAAACCAGACAACACATATCATCTATTTTTGGATTACAGACAGCTGAACACTTGTTCTAAAACTTTTGCAGTGCAAAATGCACACAGTACAGCATTAATGAACAACATTGTGCGTAAAAACTATAAAACCACATTGGATATTTCAAATGGTTTCTTTTGCCAAAACATAGCACCTGAAAGTTGGTACTTGACAGCTTTCTCAATAATGGGGACCCAGCGTCACTTTTGCCGACTCACACAAGGGTTCAAGAACAGCCCAGGGGTATTCTCAGCAAGAGTAACAGAGTTACTACAAAATTATGATGACGAGGCATTGTCATATGTCGATGATGTCTATCTGACAGACGATGACCTGGATAGGCACTTGAACAAGGTGAACATCATTATACTGGGCTTCGCCGCTGAGGGCTACAAGTTTTATTTAAAAATCTAGAATTGCCCATCTCAGTGTCCTTTTCCTAGGATATGAACTATCAAGTGAAGGCAAAAGCCTGGCAGCGAACTTTTTAGAAAAGTGTGTGCTGCTCCAACCCCCGAAAACGCTGAAAAATTTACAGTCGATTTCAGGTTTCCTGAATTTTGGAGGAACTTACATTCTAAATTACGCAGAAAGGGTTAAACCTCTCTACGAAGTAATCAAACCTGATTTCAAAAACAAAAAATGGACTCAGGAACACACAAATATCCTGCGTTCATTACAAGCTGGCTTGTTAGCAACAAATCACTTACAAACACGTGTAAATGCACTCAATCTAGTGATCCGAATAATTTCGGGTCAATGCGGATTCACCTACTTAACTTTTAATGAAGGTGAAAAAGTACCAATTGAACACAAATCACATTTGTATACCCAAGCGGAAGCTTCACTTCAACAGAAAAAATTCTGACAGCAGTTCAAACCGCTGTTGCAAAAGAAAGAGCTCTAGCCCAGGGGAAATGCATTATTATCGTGACTCCAGTACCAGCCTTAGAGGCAGTAACAAAAGCGAGCATTCCGAATGCAAAAGCTTTACATCCAAGATGGATACAATGGGTTAATTCTCTTGCTGCAACAGATGTTGAATATGTTTTTGATCCTTATTTAAAAACATAAGCATTCCTGCAATACGAACACGAATGTCCTCTGCCTATTGAGATTCTCCCTCTTGACCAGTATGAATTCATAATTTATACTGACGGATCCGCACAACCCACTACGGAAAGTAAGCAAGCTTACAGTGTAGCCTGCACGATCGTTAAAGGTCGTATGCGCAATGGTAAATTCCGACCGATGGTTACTAAAACACAATCTCTAGGAGATTGCACAGCTCAGCGAGCTGAACTACAAGCATTCAAATTAGCAGTTGAACATACGGATCGCGAATTCCCCACACTTATAGTGTGCGATTCTTTTTACTGTGTACAATCATACAATCAATATTTACAGAATTGGCTTCAAAAATGCAAAAGGAGGCCCAATCAAGCATAAAATGCTTTGGGAACAAGTAGTTCAGTTGCAAAACGGATGACAAAACACTCATGTGATACACACGCTGAGTCATCAACGTGATGGCGTTCACGGTGCAGGGTACAAAAACGAAAATAGACAGTGAGATATTGTTGGCTGTCAATGCTTCAAGCAAAGGCAGTGGTGCAACATTACCTACAAAGTTTCCACTGAAATACTCGTATATAATTGATGCGAACAACGTTCCGTTTGCTCGAATCCCTGGAGTGGGGGCTAGAGTAATTCCAAACATGGAATGTAGATTAGGACTGATCCTAGCAGCACATGAAGGGATAGCCTCTGCTCATGCAGGTGTTTCCGCCACAGTATCGTTATTAAAACAGAGATATTGGTGACCTGGCATTAGGAAACAGACCAAAAACTATATTTTGGAATGTGAAATATGCCAAAAGATGAAAGTCTCTACAGTGAAACGTCCTGCGCAGACGCCCCTGTTAATTTCAGATAAACCATTAGCTAGCGTTTACCTAGATCACTACGGTCCCTTGCAAAGAGATGGTAACTATAAATATATCATTGTCACAGTAGATTCATGCAAAAGGTTCCTATGGATGTGGCCTCAGCGCTCGGCTGACGCTAGAACTGTTATAAAAGATTTGTGAGTCTTTATCGGCACATATGCAATTGGCACACTACACTCTGACCAGGATCCTGCGTTTAGCTCTCGGGCTTACAAAAAAGACCATGGCCAGTTTTGGCATTGCATTGTGGTACTCCTCTCCATTCCATCCTGAGGGAAATTCGGTTGTGGAAAGGAAAAACTGGGACATAAAGCGGTCTATAATAGCTAGGGTATTAGGTTGGGGTGATGGGTGGGTCAAACATCTTTATGGGGTCCAACGCTCATTAACCAATTTGCCAAGAAGTTCTCTAGGTGGGGTCACTCAATATGAGGTCCTATTTGGGACAAGAATGTGGGTTCCAGATCTCGAACGTGAAGGCACAGTGGTGGAATATAAACCATTTGATATCAAAGATCGTTTGGCTGTTTTACAGGACTTAAACGAACTAAGATCGAAACAACGCAAAGTGTTCCTGAAGCAAACCACCACTGGGGATAATCCAACCATCCCAGCAAGGCCTGTCTGGATCCCAAAGCTTGGGGATCTAGCCAGAGAAAAGATCGCAGACAAGAAGGAATTTAGGCCTTCTTACAGACAACCAGTACCTGTCCTAGAAATCCACAGATCAAGAACAGTACTTCTGCCATCCCTTGCTGGTAAAAAGGAGAAAAGATTTGTGTCCATCGACCTTATCAAACCACACTATATGGCCAATGCTGAACAGTAGGCCAAGTGGACTCCGACCAAGTAGCAGATTCACTCCTCTAGCTACTATCCAAGAGGATCAAACTGAAAGACTCATCACCATTGAGAATCCAACAGTAAGAAATGAAGGACTATGCAACAATGCTATGGAAGTCGTTCCTCTTGAAACCCAAATAACAGTTCATCCTGATACATCGGTCTACACCAACGTAGCAAGTGATCCACTGGTTCCAGCGATTTCAACAAATCCTGATGCAATTTCAACCATTGACAGATCTGCTTCTGGCTATTTCATTAACTTTGATACGTTTGTTTTCTGAGGATCCCAGTGAGCCTGAAACGAAGCCAGCCAAAAGAACTTTCAAAGAACAAGCACAAGACTTTTTTCAACAAGTGAAAAATACTTATCTGGTTTCACCATGGATTGAACTATGGATTATTTCTGGAATATTTTTCTTTCTGCTTTGGTTAGCTTTAGTAATAGCTCTGAGCATGTTGATAGATGGAAGATATATTCATTTGGACACAGGAAGTAAAAATGTGAACTTACTTTTGAGACCACACAAATCATCCCATCGTGAGGCAAGAGACTTGTCAGCAGTGAACATCACAACCGTTCCTATACAAGATGGTATAGTTTGGAACAAAACGGATTATGATATATTCGGTCTGTCTGAACTTTTGAAGACTCCACATTTATTCAAAATATCATTAAGTGACTTTATTACTTCCAGTACCTATTCTGATGATTGGGACTTTGAGACTGTTAATATCATGATGTCTGATCTAGAAAAATATGCTGCATTCTCTAACCATGAATACTTAGAGGGTTTAACAGACTATGAACAGTTTTTTTGTTACAACCACTATGGTCATCATTTCTTGCATAAATCTGCGACACCTAGAAATGTATTTATGTATAACCAATGGGAACATTGTCCTACACCACCAAGGGGTAGCTGAAAAACCTTCGAAATGAAGTTTCCATATTTTTCAGGGGACAATACATCCAATCCAGAAACGTTCTACTTTAAAAATGTGAACAAAACAGGAACGAAAAATATGTTAACTAATACGAACCTGTCCAGACAGGGTTGTGAAAAACACAATTGACACAAAATCTGTCTGGGGTAAAAAAGATTGGCAAGTCCAGTGGATAGAAGCTTTGTTTAGAGCCTGCATCATCCCACAGCAGATACCTGTATATAGGTTTCCCTGAGTCATGTCCGTATATAGGCACAACTTGCTTTGCCCTTATTTGGGCATAGAATCCCAGCCCTTATTTAGGCATTCTCCATGCTAACCAAATACAGGCAAGGTCACTAAGGGTGGGCGTAATGTGCGTAAGGGACCTACACGGAGAGGCACGGAGATGAAAACAATCTCCACACTCTCCGCATAGTTCCCTTACGCACATCCCGCCTCCTGCCCGCAATATTAAAAACATAAAAAAATAAATGTTTAAATAACCTTACCTTATCGGCGGCGGCCCCAGGCTTCAAACCTCTTCCAGCGCGTCTTCTTCTGAGAACACACGCATGCGCATTCCTTGGCTGGAATACGCATGCGCGGGCTCCCACGCATGTGTAGTTTTCAGAAGAAGATGCGCTGGAAGAGGTTTGAAGCCCGGGGACGCTGCCGATCAGGTAAGGTTATTTAAACATTTATTTCTTTATGCATTTAATACTGCGGGCGGACAACTTCCGTTATGCCCTGAGTGTGCCGAGATTTGCCCTGTTTCTCCACCTATTATCACGGAAGGGCAAATCTTCGCACATTCCGTGGGCGGAACGGAGTTATCCGCCCACCCTTAATGGTCACCTACATCCGTTTATGCCACTTCACAACGAGTTCTTAGAAACCAGACCCTTAACCTGAACGGGACTTCCCCTAGCTAGGATTATTGATTTCTCCAAGAACTCATATATTATGCATGAACTACTATTCCTTAGGGGTTCATCCATGACGTCTTCCTGTGTCCGTCTTTAAGCCAATGTTAACATTCCTAAATACCTTCCAGGTATAAATATACCTTCCCTTACCATGGCAAACCATGGCTTGGCATGGCGGTTACACAGCATGACTTGACTGCACAGTTCGCTACGGCAAGTTCGGAAGAGACCAGATCCCGGCCTGACGCACGGACCAGACGCTGTCATCTCTGCTCACAGAGAATCCAGCTTCCAGTGCTCTGACTCCCTTCGCGGGGTGTTAGAGTTTGAGACCCGGATAGAGATTCCTACCTCGCTCATTCTAAAGGTATGGAGCAGACTAGAACCTAGATGGAATCTTGGCATACTAAACTCATACTAAACTTAGTATATACCATACTATATAAAACAGCACCTACTTTTACCTCGCACGACACTTAGGTTAGGTACACCGGGGTAGGACTATTTAGAATCATCAGACGAGTATTCACATTTTAGCCTGTGTTATTTATGTATGTATATATGAATATGTGTCATAGCTAAAAGACAATGCTATTGCAGTATTATTTCTTCTTACTGCTGATGCTGTGCATATTATATATTGCTTTTTTTCTAATGATCGTAACAGCTGATATCTCTTTCACGAGAAACAAAAACTTTTAGTGAAACGCCCGTCTTTCTATTTTCTGTGTAACTCTGGAGAAACTAAGGATGCACGATTGACCGAGTGAAACTGTTATCTATCGTTTCCACGATTCTGAGACGCGTTTCGATTCTAAGGGAAACAAAGTTGTCATGTTTATGCGGTTGTCAGAAACGAATCCCTTCTTGTTCATTCGGAAGTTTCTAGTGACCTCTGAGTTAGCTGGCACACACAAGTAATTAACTTTAATGTACTCAATAGGAGCATACTGACCTTAGTTCTATGCAAAAACTATAGTGTATAATATTCCAATGCGCAGAGCCTATAAGGGAAATATAGTGCTTGCGTACGTAGTAACTGGTATTGGTGTCTCGATTGCTTCAAAAATAGTAGTCTGTATTTTAGAGTGTGTATCGAAGGTTTTATTAAGGTATGAGGAGGTGCATCAGATTTTCACGTGGATGATGTCATCATTGGTGTCATCAGTGATGTCATTTGAGATGTCATAAGTGATGTCATCAGTGATGTCACTGACCATGTCATGAATGATGTAATATGTGTCTTCATCAGCAGTGCATTGCGGGGGCGTGAGTTATAGTTAGCTCAACTAACTATAACGGCCGAATTTCTATGGTTTTATACGAGTGAAATGCCCAAAAGCTTTTTAAATGCTAATTTGTAACTATAACGTCCCTGAAACCTATGGGTTTTTCAGTGAATTTCAAAGGTTTTTAAAATGATAATTTGTAACTATAACATCGCTGAAACCTATGTTTTTTTAGTGAATTTCAAAGGTTTTTTAAATGCAAATTTCTAATTATAATGTTTATTAAACCTATGTTTTTTTTATTGATTTTAAATTATCATTCCATTCTCAACCTGGTGAAAACAGACAAAATCGCCAGTTTTCCAGCAATAGCTTCTGCAAAAAAAAAATTGCCACAAATGAGAGCAGCAACTAACGTTAATAATAATAATAAAACAGGTGATAAGCTGCGTTAGCAGTAGCAATGTAACATCTGCCTTTTATTGGTGTAAAGTAGAACAACTACCTACAGTGTGAAAGGAAGCCCAGCCCAGAATCACATCTGAAGACAAACTCATGTCATAGAGCTACTGATCATGCACCTCCCACACCCAAATAGGCCACAAAACCCACTGCCACCATCCTCAGGACCTCCCCCCTGGACACCCCCCACTACTACCACCGAGGCAGCGCACAGCAGGACAGCTGACCTTCCAAAAACAGCATGGCCCCTCAACCACACAATAGCTGAATGTGGTGAGATGTGGCAACCAAACATGTGTGAAGAACGCAAGTCACCCACCAATAATAATGCACACAATAACAGGTGTAGTGGTCATGTGCTGGACAGACCTCACTATGCAGAGCACAAACCTCTCCATGTGTACATATACTGCTGGTGCTTGTAGTGTTGTAGTGATATGGACAGTGGACGCAACCATGTTACCTCAGGAAGTGGGGAAGATCTCGGTCATGTACCTGTGTCGTCATCCCCTGTAAGCGGAAGCGCAGTGGGCTGGTCCAACGTACGCCACTCCAGCGTAGAAGTGTGAATAAATAGGCCGGGGCTCTGAGCATGATTCACTTGTGTGAAGGCAAACGCAGCCCTTACCCTGCCACGTGGCTGCCACCATGACCGTGGGCCTCCTCGACACAGGCCCCCTGTGAACACAGCGGCACAGCACCAAAGAGTTATGTCTGTACACACTACTGCCTTCGATCTACACTGTGGACAGCAGGGCTCGCAATTCAGATGGAGTCGCGATTGCAGAGGACGCAGTCCAGTAGGCAAGACACATTGCTCCCAGTGTGGCCCGTACACACTGAGCGCCAGAGGTACCACTGACTCAGTGCACCACAAGTCAATGCCACATGGCCTTATTAAGGCAGAAATCATTAGACACAAGACATTGCTACCGGTGTGGCCTGCCCAGACCATGCATCATTACAGGGTGCCCACACGCTGAGTGCTTCAGGTTCCACTAACTCAGTGCACCACAAGTCACCGCCATGTGGCCTTACTGAGGCAGAATTTGTTAGACAAAAGACATTGCTACAAGTGCGGCCCACCCGGACCACGAATCATCGCAGGCTGCGCACACGCTGAATGCTTCTGATGCCACTAACTGTGCAGCTCAACTCAATGCCATATAGCTGTGGGCCCTTGCTGACCGCTACCTCTGGCCTACACTGCGGTCAGCATGGCTCATAATTAAAATTGAGTCTTGAATCATTTATTACAGAGTCCAGTAGGCAACTTACTACAACGTCCCTGAAACCTACACAATATCATTTTAGTATCCTTGCTTCAAGAACTTTTTTGATATCAATTATAGCTTTAGTACAATGACCAAATTCATCTTGCAAGTCCAAAGGAACACTGAATGGCAGTGTACACTGTGGCCAGCAGAGCTCACAGTTCGAATTCAGTCTTGAATCATTAATTTCAGAGTCCAGTAGGCAACTAACTATAACGCCCCCATATTTTATCTTTTGTTACCTACACTGCGGTCAGCAAAGCTCACAATTTACATTAAGACATGATTTATTAATTGTAGACAGAATTGTACTCTATGTCTTCGGATTTTGTTAAGAGGAAGTGACAAAAAGCATTCCTCGATGTCTGTGCTGACTACTGCCTTCCATCTACATTGCGAACTGCAGGGCTCACAATTAAGATCGAGTCGCAATTGCAGATGACGCAGTCCAGTAGGCAAGAGACATTGCTCCCAGTGTGGCCCGCCCGGACCACGCATCATCGCTGGCTGCGCACGCGCTGAATGCTTCTAATGCCCCTATCTCAATGCAGCACAACTCATGGACCCTTTATGATACAATATTTTGTGTATAATTTCACATCTGGTGCCCCTACCTCAGTGTACCACAAGTCATTGACCCTTTATGATTGAATCTCTGTGTCTGATCCAATGATTACTGCTGTACTTGTTGCCAGCACCAACCATTCCCGGAGGTCTGGCTTACACTCACCCCACACGCATCCAGCACAGACATCACTGGACATGTGTTCCTGGTAATAAAAAGAAGTCAAGCGCACGTGCCCGTACCCAGTTCCACTATCTATCTGTGTCCGTGTGTTCATTATGTATGCAACATGCTGCCCTTGGGCCCTACCACATTACATTGTGCTCTGGACAGCGTATGCAACCAACATACCTTTGAAAGTTACATAACCAAAGTTGGGAGAAAACTTTGGTTATGTAACTTTGTCTCGGTCATTGTACAAGTACGTACGTAGAGACTGGATGATTAGAGTACTGCAAGGAGAATGTATAGTGAATGTATAAGTGTGTGGGGATTGGCAGAGTGATTGTATAAGTACATAGGTTGGCGCAGCCTAACTCCGACAACGAGCTTGTCTCTAATTGGCTGCCCCCCATGTCCCAAAAACTGACATTTGGGCTTTGCATGGCCCTGTATTGCACAACTGCAATACTACACTGAATGTGCAATACACATTCACATCCACACAGATGTATCATGTCCACCATCTTTCTTGAGTGGAACTATGGATGAATGTAGGGTCAGTGATTCCCCGTACCTTCCATGTTGGCCATGTTGTAGGACACATTGATGCTTGCGACCCGGGTGACGGCAGCACTACAACAAGAACACCTGCATGGTAGTGTTGCCAGATTTTTTAAGCATTCTCTAGCCCAAAGCCAACCACAAAGTGGCCCAAAGTAGCCCAATATTGCTACTTTAAGGAAGGAGGGGCAGGGACATCGTCAAGCAGGTGGTGAATGCATTGGAATTGATGTTGCAGCAGGCTGCCAAGTAAATATTTGTCTAATAAAGCGCTTTAACATACTACTTTGCTGGAGCGCTGTAAATATATTTATAATCTGGCAACTAGCACAAACCAAAATTTTACCACACAACCGGGAAAAATAGAGCCCAATTGTGCGTGATCTAGCCCAATATGGCAACAGTGCCGCATCAGTTGATTCCTCATACAGCTCACGATGGAGCCACGCAGATAGCTCCGGAGTCATTCTTCACAGCCTCACACAGGACTGGCATACGCCAGGCCAGCCCACTGTACTTACGCTTACAGGGAATGACAACAACGCTACATGGCCCAGATTTTCATCGCAGTGATCTGCTGGTCACACCCTAGTTGTCGGTACGCCACAGCCACTCCCTCATGGCTACTATACACCCACACCACACCCCTCCAGCACAGGCGTCACAGGACACGTGACCCTCCCAATAAAAAAGAGTGGGCGCACGTGCTCGAGGCCATTTCAGACTTGTTGGCACCGGATGCACTGCGGCTGACACCGGCACACCGGCACGGGATGGTGACTTTTGGTCCACTGAGGTACGGGTATCGTAACTGCTGAGCGGGTGTGCAGCCTGCGGCGATGGCCCGTCCCGGTGGTCTGGACAGCTCAGGTTTTGTGTGCCATGCTGGACCGCAGTGTAGGCCTGAGCCATCAGACAGCGCAGGCCTACCGCCACGTGGCGTCGCCTTGCTGGTCACAGAGTTAGTGGCACCGCAAGGGCTGAGCGGGTGTGCAGCCTGCGATGAAAACCCTGGTGCACTGGTATGTCCTCTGCCATGGAAAATTCAAGACCCAGCACCAAATGTGAGACCTGGTGGCCTGCGGAGCGGGGCTGCATGATATGCAGGGTGCCCTGTCCGCGAAAAGGTGAGCAGTGAGGCCTGGGTGCGCAGGGGCGGGCAGACACCTCTGGGATGTGCAGCAGCCTGGATGCACAAATCCGGAACAGTGATTTAGGCGTGTGCAGTCGTATATACTCTGCCACTACTAATTCTGTACTATGTTTCAGATGTGGGAGCTTGAGGGCTCCACTAGGTCCCAGCACGTGGTTGGAGACACAGCGGTGGCGTAAAGGTGAGCTGTGAGGGTTTTGTCCACAGTTTTGGCCCCCTCTGTCCCTCTTCATCTCTTCCTTTCTCTCCTTCACACTCTTTCTCTCTCTCTTCCTCTTTTTCACACTCTTTCTCTCTCTCTCTTCCTCTCGCTCACTGTTTCTCTCTCTCTTCATCTCTCTCACTCTTTGTCTCTTTCTCTCTGTCTTCCTCTCACTCTTTCTTTCTTTTTCTCTCTCTCTTCCTCTTCCTCTCACTCTCACTGTTTCTCTCTTTCTCTCTGTCTTCCTCTCACTGTTTCTTTTTCTCTCTGTCTTCCTCTCACTCTTTCTTTCTCTCTCTTTCTATCTCCTTTGATGGATGCATGACACACAATCTTATCTTGCTTTTTATCTAACAGGCTGTGATTCATGAATTGATGCCCCCCAACACGGAACTCCCGCCACTCATTGCCACCAGAGCTGAACTCTTGTGGAACCTGCAATGATGCGAGGCCATCCTAACAATCAACACCCACTTTGAATTCTGCGCTCTGCTTTACCGCGAGTAGGCAACGCCTGAGAAGGTTGCTTCGGCATGTGGTGGACCCTCTTACACTCTTGCCAGTGGCAGAAGTTGAGCAGAGAGGCTACTTTCCGCAGCAGTGGGCAGTCACCTCTGGGCGCTGGAAGTGGATAGTGTGCAGCTTCCTGGGTGCATAAGAGCGCACAGACACCTCCAACCAGTGGGAGTGGATGGGGTGCAGCAGCCTGAGTGTGCAGCGGCGAAGCAGAGAATTACCTGTGTGCAGTTGTATGTATTCTGCAATTACTAATTCTATACTATCTTTTAGATTACTAAACTTGAGGGTGCACTATGTCCAGGTACGTGGTTGGAGACACACCGGTGGCAGAAAGGTGAGCTGCGAAGATTTTTTCCAGTGTCAAAACTCCCTCTCCATCTCTTTCTTTATCTCTCAGACACTTTCTCTCTTTCTCTGTCTCTTCCTCTCTCTCGCATTCTTTCTTATTCTCTCTTCCTCTCTCTCACTCTTTCTCTCTCTCTCTTCCTGAATTTGAATTTGAATTTTGAATTTGAATACAGATTTGTAAAGCGCGTAGCTACCCTGGGGCGTCCCAGCGCTGTCAGTCGACCTATTGTTCCGGAGGGGGGGAAGAGGAGGTGAAGAATTATGGGAAGAGACATGTTTTTAGTTGCCTATGGAAGGCAAGTAGGTTGTGTTCTCTTCGGATGGAAAGTGGAAGGGAGTTCCACAGTTTTGGAGCATTGTAGGAGAACAATCGCCCCCCAGAGCGGGCCTTTTTTATTCTGGGGACGCTGGCCAGGGAGAGGGAGTCTGATCTGAGTTGTCTGTTAGACAGATGGGGTTTGACGAGGGATCTCAGGATCGGCGGGCCTCTGCCTTGCATTATTTTGTGTGAAATGCAAAGGGTCTTAAAGGTGATCCATTCCTTAATCGGGAGCCAGTGTAGGCTTTTGAGGGCCGGTTTGGCAGAGCATCTGGATGTGGTCCCGGTTAGGAGTCTGGCAGCCGCGTTTTGGGCGTATTGCAGTCTGTTAATGACCGATGCAGGGGTCCCTAGATAAAGAGCGTTTCCGTAATCTAGTCTGGAGTTCACCAGCCCCTGCATGAGCAATTTCCTGGACTGTAAGGGGATCAAGTGGAGGATCTTCCGCGCTGTTTGAATGAGACCGAAGCAGATGCCTGTGGTTTTTCTGGCCTGGGCATTAAAGTTGAGCTCTTGGTCCAATCAGATACCAAGGCTCTTGACTTCTGATTTGGGGGTGGGAGGTGATCCCATGCAGAGTGGCCAAGAGAGGGAAGGAGGGAGTTTGCGTGGGTTTCCCAGGAGGAGGATCTCGGATTTCTCTCCGTTTAATTTCAGGCGTGATTCGCACATCCAGTGGAAGATGTTCTCAAGACAAGCTGCCAGATTGTCCAGGCTTTTACTCGACTGGTTTAAGGACACCACCAGTTGGGTGTCATCGGCATACATGACTGTTTTTATGCCGAATGGGGCTATAATGTCCTCTAGGGGGGACATGTAGACGTTAAAAAGTGTGGGGCTCAGGGTGGAGCCCTGGGGGACCCCACACTGGAGAGGAAGAGCTCTGGACATAACTGTGCCATCAGACACCTGAAAGGTTCTGCCTTCAAGGAAGGATTTGATCCAGGACAGGGCGGTGCCTGAAACTCCTACCAAGCTGAGCCGGTGGATGAGGATGGCATGATCCACCGTGTCGAAGGCGGCACTCAGATCGAGGAGGATCACTGCCACTGATCCTCCTGCGTCTATGATGGTTCTTGCCTCCTCGACCACGGCTAGTAGTGCGGTGTCTGTTCCTTGTCCAGGTCTACTCCCTGTCTGGGATTGGCGCAGGAGATTGTTGGTTTCCAAGAAGAGGGATAGTTGGTGGTTGACAATTCGCTCGGCCACTTTGCTGATGGCCGGTAGGAGAGAAATGGGTCTAAAGTTGGATAGGTCCATTGGATCGAGGTGGGGCTTTTTAAGAAGTGCCCTGACTGTAGCTTTCTTCCAGTTGGCTGGAACAATGCCTAGTGCTAGGGAAGCGTTAATCAGGTGGGTGAGTGGAGGGGCGACAGTGGCGGCGACCAGTTTTAATTTGCTCATTGGAGCTGGATCTGATGGAGCTCCGCTCTTCACGGATTGTAAAGTGGTCAGGAAAAGTTCTGTGGTGACCTGGGAGAATGTTTGGAGGCGTGGAGCCTCTGCATAAGGGGGGGGGTAGCGGGGAGTTGGGAGGTAATGGGAGATGGGAGGGATTTGAGGATATTATTAATTTTTGTTGCAAAGAACTCAGCTAGCTGGTTGCATCTGGTGCCCGATTGGTCTGGTGTGGGCAAAGGGTCTGGGGTTTTAGTGAGAAGGCGAACGATGCGATAGGTTTCTTTGGCAGAGTTAACTGCAGCTAATATTTTTTTCTCGAAGAAGGTTGCCTGGGTGTTTTTTATACAGATTTTGTAGTGCTTCATGCCGGATCTGTATTAGTTTTTGCTTTCAGTCGCCCAGTCCTTTCTCCAAAGGCGCTCGAGCTTTTTGCACTTTTTCCTGAGTTGGAGTAGTTCTTGGGTGAACCTCGGAGATTTGGGGGTTTTCTTCTTACTGGGGAGGGGTTTGACGGGAAGGATAGAATCAAGGGATTGATCGATCCAGCCGCGTAGTTGAACGTCTGCTCTGGAGGGGTCTGGGTCCAGCACTGGTGAGGTAGAGGCAAGTGCTTGGGCCCAAGAGGCCGTATCCAGTTTTTGCCACGGGCGGGATGGTGCTTGGGGAGGAGGTCTCTCCGGTGCTTCAGCCGAACGTTGAAGCTTAAAGGGGATTAAGAAATGGTCTGACCAGGGAACAGGTATGGGGGTATTGACGACTAGTCTCGTGAGGTTAGTGAATATAGGGTCCAACAGGTGGCCCTTAGAATGGGTAGGCTGGTTGCTTTCCAAGTGGAGATTAAGGGAGGCTAGGTCTTCTTTAAGGTCGACGGCTGTTTTGTTTGTTAGGTCGTCGAAATGGAGATTTAGGTCTCCTAAGACCGTAAAGTTAGCGGTCAGGCAAGCAAGAGAGGAGATGGATTCCACAAGGGAGTTGCAGAAAAGTCGTTGCTGTCCTGGGGGACGGTAGACTAATATCCCCGAGAGGGTTGTGGATGGTGGCAAGTGGATAGAGAACTGGGCATTTTCACAGTCCTGAATTGGGCTGTCCTTATAATAGCAAGCCAGGTGATCACGGTAGATGATTGCTATCCCACCTCCAGTCCCGGAGGGTCTGTCCTGGTGTTTGATAAGGTAGCCCGGGGGGAGTGTTTGGATTATGTCTGGGTCAGAGTTGGGGTTGATCCAAGTTTCGGTGAGAAAGAGGATCTCGATCTCAGAATCCTGCAGGAGCATGTTGATTTCTGCTTGGTGTTTCGGGAGGGATCTGCAATTGAGTAGAGCCATATTGAGCCAGCGTGGTTTCAGGGGGAGTCGTGGAGTGAGCCTATATGGACAGTTTGCGCAGCAGGAATGTCCAACCTTTAGGGAGATAATGCTGCGACAGGGAGCAGAGGGAGAGCCCCTGAGTTTGAGGAGAGTTTCCTGGGTATATCTCAGGAGAGAAGGTGCGGCCGAAGCAGGGGTCCTGGGCTCAGGGCTCGGTCTGGCGCGGACGGGCGCAGACGGGCTTGCCTTAGGCGCGCCTTCGGCACGCAGACGGCGCTCCCGCTGCGCTCGTCCGCTGCGCTTCCGGCAGATGCACATGGTTTATGCGGAAGGAAGAGGGTGGAGGGGAGGGGGCGTGGCCTGAAAACGGGGCGTGGCCTCTGTCCTCGCCGGTAATGGCGTCAGGAGGAGTGTTCAGGTCAGGCTTCGTGGCAGCGCTAGAGTGCGCTGCGCGGGCCGATCAGGGGCGAGCAAGTGCACGGAAATGCTTTGCAAGCGTGGTGAGTTTAAAAACACAAAGTTAAGTGACAATAGATTTTGTTTTTAAAAATAGCGCAAATTCGCACTCCCGGCTTCCGCCTCAGGAGATAGGTTGCTTGTGGTTATGGCGCTTGTAATCAGCGTCTTTTCTACCAGTGGCAGTGGACGTGGCCTGAAAACAGGGCGTGGCCTCTGTCCTCGCCGGTAATGGTGTCAGGAGGAGTGTTCAGGTCAGGCTTCGCGGCAGCGCTAGAGTCCGCTGCCCGGGCCGATCAGGGGCAAGCAAGTGCACGGAAATGCTTTGCAAGCGTGGTGAGTTTAAAAACACCAAGTTAAGTGACAATAGATTTTGTTTTTAAAAATAGCGCAAATTCGCACTCCCGGCTTCCGCCTCAGGAGATGGGTTGCTTGTGGTTATGGCGCTTGTAATCAGCGTCTTTTGTACCAGCGGCAGTGGGCGTGGCCTGAAAACGGGGCGTGGCCTCTGTCCTCGCCGGTAATGGCGTCAGGAGGAGTGTTCAGGTCAGGCTTCGCGGCAGCGCTAGAGTCCGCTGCGCGGGCCGATCACGGGTGAGCAAGTGCACGGAAATGCTTTGCAAGCGTGGTGAGTTTAAAAACACAAAGGTAAGTGACAATAGATTTTGTTTTTAAAAATAGCGCAAATTCGCACTCCCGGCTTCCGCCTCAGGAGATAGGTTGCTTCCTCTCTCTCATACTGTTTCTATGTCTCTTCCTTTATTACACTGTTTCTCTCTTTCTTGTATCTCACTCTTTCTCTCTTTCTCTGTCTTCTTCTCTCTCACTCTACCTCACTCTCACTCTTTCTCCCTCTCTCTTCCTGTCTCTCACTCTTTCTCTCTCTCTCTTCCTCTTCCTCTCTCTCACTCTTTCTTTCTCTATCTTCCTCTCACTCTTTCTCTCTCTCTCTTCCCCTCTCTCACGCTTTCCCTTCTTCTCTCTCACTCTTTCTCTCTGTCTTCCTCTCACTCTTTCTTTCTTTTTCTCACTCTCTTCCTCTCACTCCCACTGTTTCTCTTTTTCGCTCTGTCTTCCTCTCACTCTTGCTTTCTTTTTCTCTCTGTCTTCCTCTCACTCTTTATTTCTCTCTCTCTCTCTCTCTCTCTTTCTCTCTCCTTTAATGGAAGCATGACGCACAATCATTTCTTGCTTTTTATCTAACAGGCTGTGATTCACAACTCAACGTCCCCCCCAAGACCACCACAGCTGAACGTGTGTAGAACCTGCGATGATGTGTGGCCATCCTGACAATGCCTGAGAAAGTTGCTTTGGCATGTGTTGGACCTTCTTACACACATGCCGGTGGCAGAAGGTGAGCAGAGAGGCTTCTTTCCGCAGCAGCTGGCAGTCACCTCTGGGCATTGGGAGTGGATAGTGTGCAGCAGCCTGAGCACACAAGAGGGCACAGACACCTCAGAGCAGTGGGAGTGGATGGTCTGTAGCAGCCTGAGTGCGCATTGGTGAAACAGAGAATTGGGCGTGTGCAGTTGTATGTACTCTGCAATTACTAATTCTATACTATCTTTCAGATGACTAAACTTGAGGGTGCACTATGTTCCAGCACGTGGTTGGATACACACCGGTGGCACAAAGGTGAAATGCAAAGATTTTCTCCAGTGTCAACACTCCCTCTCCCTCTCCATCTCTTCTTTTCTCTCTCTCACACTTTCTCTTTTTCCCTGTCTCTTCCTCTCTCTCATTCTTTCTTTCTCTCTCTTCCTCTCTCTCACTCTTTCTCTCTCTCTCTTCCTCTCTCTCACACTGATTCTCTCTCTCTCTTTTCCTTGTATCTTACACTTTCTCTCTTTCTCTCTCTCACTTTCTCTCTTTCTCTGTCATCCTCTCTCGCTCACTCTTTCTCTCCTCCTCTCTCTCACTCTTTCTCTATCTCTCTTCCTCTCTCTCAGACTATTTCTCTATTTCTCCCTTCCTTGCATCTCACTCTTTCTCTCTCCCACTCTTTCTCTCTTTCATTGTCTTCTTCTCTCTCTCTCTCACTCTTTCTTTGTTTCTCTCTCCCTCTCTCTCTCACTCTTTCTCTTTTTCTTTTTCTCCTTTGCTAGACGCATGACGCACCATCTTATATTTCTTTTTGTCCTGCAGGCTGTGATTCACAAATGGTCCAGCGATGATCCGACATGGGTGTACATAGTTTTATTTGTTGTTGTTTTGTTTTAATAAAATGTTTTATATGTAAATCCATACATGAGTAAGATTCTTATTTGTAACCCTGGGCGTAGTTCATGTAGTAGCGCTACACATAGCTACACGAAATGCACTTCGCATTACGCGAGATACGTGTAGCACTACGCGAACTGCGTAGTGAGCTGGTCGCGATGATTGTACAGTGCCGGATGCTTGTCTGCACTGTGCAATCATTGAAAACGGCATCTTGCACAGTGCGAGCTGTCATTTTTTGCAGCTCGAGTAGATTTTTACTCGAGCGGCAGCTTTCTCAACTGGTAGTTTCTCATTGCGAGCGGTCGCAAGCATACGCGACCACTCGTAATGAGAAACCTGATCTCCCTGCGTTGAGAATCTCACCGGAGGTTTATTTTCCACGCTCGCGATCAGCAACTTGATGTTACTGATCGCGAACAAAGAAAAAGGAATGTAATTTTGCTCGCTCGCTGTCGCCAACTTGACGTTGAGGACCGCGAGCGAGCAATAAATGCCAACTACGCTACGCAACGTGTTTTTGCACTGTGCTATGTGCAATTCGTGTAGCGTGAAGTAGCACAAACTACGCAAACTTTGCGAGCGTAGCGTAGTTGTCCGCCCAGGGTTACTTATTTGTCCAACCTCACAAGCATCTTCTTAATAATAATTGTACAACATTACCCAATTTTTTACATTCCAGATTCCCTAACGTGACTGTCACATTTGTTTGTGGGGGTTTGGGGGTGAGGGCGGATGGCGGACAAGGAGCTCCTGCTGGAGGATGTCAGAGCAGTGTTGGGTGTCCGACCTGCATGATCGTTGCCTCCATTGCATCTGTTCTCAGAGACTTACGAGCCGGCGGGCTGGCTCGTAGATGAAGAGCTCAGAGGCGACTGGCAGGCTTATAGAGGGAGAACTGCGGCCCGTCAGTTCGCAGATGGAGAGTTTCGGGCCAGCTTGCAGAGGAACACCTGCGGGCCGACTGGTATAGTGAAGGGTGCGGGCCATCAGCTTCCAAAGGGATAGCTGTGGAACAGTGATGTGGGGAGAGGGACCGTGAAGAGCGTATCTTGCAGAGAGAGACCTGCGATATATTTCCAGTCTTGGCTTCACAGATACAACTGCGGGCCCGAGAACTCACACCCAAAGAGCTGTGAGCCGACAAGTGGTTCGCAGATGGAGGCTTATGGGCCCAAGAATGGTGTTGGAGGTATGCTGTTGATGGGGAAAAAGGGTGTGTTACCTGCTGATGTAGGGAGGTGCAGCGTGAAAGGGGTATCTCACACAGACAGAGCTCCGGTATATTAAATTGCCACTGGGACCTTTCTTTTATATTTTCACTCGATGTTAATACTGCCTGGTTTGAAGTGTTAGCAGTCAATCAGAGAACACTTCCTGGTTTGAACAGCCAATCAGAAGCAAGCTCGTGCTCGGGAGTTAGGCACAGTCCAGATATATATATATTTTTTTCCTTTAATATCTCAAAAACTACTGAACAGATTTACACCATTTCAACAAAAGCGTGCTTTCTGGACCAAGACCTTTCTCACTGCCAAATTTGGCGTAATTCCGTTCAGCAGTTTGACCTGTAGCCTTGTCTAAAGTTTCCTATCAAAAATGCATTGAGAAAACACTTTTTCGGACCTCCCTTTTTTCTCAGCCCCCCCCTTGACCAATCACCCTGTAATATGTCTTTGCAGTTGGATGGCTCCGGTCGTGGGTACAAATATCTCGCAATAAACTTGCTTTTAATAAACAACCAACCTTGTACATCCTCAATGCACCCCTAAACTTTCAAGATAGGAGCTGCTCAAAAAAGAGAAACTTTTTATAAAATTTAGTAAAGATTCCTCAAAAGTTATAAGCACATGGAGGACTCCAGGATGGGGGCCACGCAACCCCCCTCCCAACATGAGTGTAGCCCCGGGTCTGCAGGGACCCCAGCAGGCCCCCGCTATTATTTTTTTAGAAATGTCCCCGGGACCTAGCCCACCCCGGGGTATAATTAAAATAAAACGCGGGAACCCGTGACCCCAGCACGAATTGCGCCGAAATATATATTTTTTTAAATGCTTTCTTTGGCCCTGAGGGTCCTTCTGGGATCACATGAGCAGGCCTAGGGGGTCAGGATGTTTCTACCCTGCCCCCTTCTCTTGTTGTATACTTTTGTTTCTCTGTTTTCTGGTGACTCGCTTCTACCGAGTCACAAGATGGCTGCCAACACTTCCTGGTTTGGAGTGTTGTCAGCTAATCACAGTGAAGCTTGTGCTCCGCCCAGATATCGAAACTTTTATTTTTCTAATTTCTCAGCAACTACTGAACGGATTTACACCATTTTAAAAAAAGGTCGCTTTCTGATCCAAGCACTAGCTTTTAGCCAAATTTGGGGCAAATCTGTTCAGTAGTTTCAGCTCTAGCCTTGCACAAAGTTTCCTATGGGAAATCGATTTTTTGACTCTTATTCATTGAATTTCTCAATAACTACTGAACGGATTTACACCATTTTAAAAAAAAGGTCACTTTCTGAACCAAGCTCTACCTTTCTGCCAAACGACACCAAAGTTATTAGCAAATAAAAAAATGCTTTTCCTATGGAAAATAGGTTGTAAATATATATATATTTCTATGGTTTTGTACGAGTGAAATGTCTAGCTAAGTATAACACCCCTGAAACCTATGGTTTTTTCAGTGAATTTCTAAGGTTTTTTAAATGCTAATTTCTAACTATAATGTCCCTGAAACCTATGGTTTTTTCAGTGAATTTCAAAGGTTTTTTAAACGCTAATTTCTAACTATAACGTCCCTGAAACCTATGGTTTCTTCAGTTAAAAAAAAATATGTATATACAAAAACGAATACCCTCCCACTCCTGTGGGAGAAATGAGCCACTCTGGTTTTGGGTGATGAAAATCCAATTTAATGGCAAGAAAACAACCAAATGCATTTCGACTTCCTCAGGAAGTCTTGGTACAAAGTTCATGGAATTTTACAGTGCACCATCATGCAGGACGCACTGTGCAGTTGACATAGACAACAGACTGTACAGTTTTACGCTATGAAAAGTGACAACATAATCTCAATCATTGGTAAAGATTATACAAAAATAAAATGAATAATAACCAAATAAAACATTTAATTTGCCAGGTTCCAGCAGACTATCTTAATATGCATTCTTTGCAATATGTCATCAAAATCAACGGTTTTACTGTAACAAAGCATAGGATATTATAAGACGTATCCTATATCGTCATGTATTGGTAATCTGATTTTAATCCATTTTACTAATCCAGAAGGTGCCTGAATTTGGAGGCTAACCCAGACAGTGTGACCCACAAGAAGGCTCCACCGAGGTATTTATTGATGGCCCATAATTATGAGGCATAATAAGTATAATGCCCAGTATAACTTATTGGTTATGGAGAGAAAAGGAGGTACAGGTTGTTTACCGCATTAGGTGGATGACTGTGTCATTACCCCGAGCTCTCATTTAAAGTCAGACTAAATGTGCACAATTAGTGCTACCTGGTATTATTTGGTATCTGTTCAAAGGAAGTAAAGGAGAACAAACATGGATGTTTCTCTACCCTTCGTGCTCTTAGCTGTAACAGAGAGTGTAACATATATATATATCTATATATACATATACATATAGACGTTGCAGTCAGTGTTCCCATGGTTTTTGATGCATTCCCAGATTTACCAAACCTGGTATATTGGTAATGCACCAAAAAGAAAAACCTCTCCAGGTAAGGGAGCATTGAGGAAGAATATCTTTCTTTCTCCTCATTTTTGCCTCTTTCTATGTGTGTTGCATTCTGTGGATTGTTTTTGTGCAGGAAGGTGCCCATTCCTGAACCAAAACATTCCTGTCTACTATACAGGCACCCTTGCACCATGGAGTGAGGGTGCCTGTGTTGGTGCAAAGCTGCCAAGAGGGAAATAACAGGAGTACATCATATTGGACAAAACTGCATTACTATCCCATTTTCCTGTGATGCAGGGCAGCTAAGAAAAGAAACTTGTTTTGCTGCCCGGATCCACAAATCCAATAAATATGCCCCTTACACTTAGGTCTTAAATTAGACTTCAGGTTTAAACTTACCTTTGTAAATCAGGCCCAATGACTTTTCTGGATTCTATTTCATAAAGTCATTGGTGAATAAAGATTGTTTTATGAACCATTTACTTACCCTCATACCAAATCCAACCAGTATGTCTGTGATTGACTAGTGGATGGGGGTTCAATAGTGTATTGGTGTTTTTTTGCTTTTTACTCTCAGTGTACTCTCTGTCTGTAGTGAACACCTTCTGCCCTCACATCCTTTTGGAAACAGGTCACTAAGAGCGTATTATTTTGAAAGTGTTATGATGATCCCACTAGGTTCACTTACCCAGAAATCCTTGTAAATTTAAATCATTGACAAAAAAATATATTTTCTTCACATTTCTGTGTGTGAAAATTGTGGGATGACCAGGCCAGCATTAATTTACTACCATCCAGCATTCCCCCAGGTATCCCGATAACAATACTACCTCACTTGTATGGATGAGCATACTTCCCGCAACAGGGCAGGTCCCAAAACATTTTGTGGGGACATCAAAATTATCTATAAAAAAATTAACTAGTTTTGGCCCAGGGTCAGCGGCCATCTAGAGAAACCTATCAAACATTTCTGAAAATTGGGAGTCCAAGGAAGTGTGGTGTCAGGGTTTGCTCTCCGGAGTACTTGTACTGGGGACAGGTAGAAAACTCAGAGGCAGGTTTGGATTGGAATAAAGCTGTATTTATTGCTATTCCCACGAATCTTAGGTTTGTGAGCAGTCCCGAAGGCACAGTCAGGTGTACACAAATGAAACACGAAGGTTCCCAACGAGTATTCTCTCTCTGTGTGTCCTTGGGCTTTTCGGAAAATGCTGTCTGTATACTCGGCGGTTCCTCTTGGGTCGTTTCCCGGGTGTGGCCGTTGTCAAGATATGCAAGGCAAGGGAGACAAGAAAAAGTACTTGTAATGGCTTGTTGTGATAGGTGCTGTAGGGAAAGGGCGTGAGTGACACCGGTGCTCTAGCGATGGAAGGTGCAGTGTGATCCCAGGCATTAACAGAGGAGGACAGAGGGGAGAGACGTCTAAACCTTCTCCCGCCTCCCAAACCACCCTGCCATACGCCCACGTACCTGGGTGAGCCACACGCCTCCAGGCATGTGGCTGGGCGAAGCGCCTTCCGGTTGGCCTCCTGGCTTTCGTTCTCCGTCTTCGTCCGCTCTTCCGTCCCGGGGTCTCCTCGAGTCCTCGTCTGATGCGGCGTCCGGTAAGCTCTCCAACTCCTCGGTTCCCGGTGCATCCACGTCTGCTTCTCGTCCTAGCGCGCTCTCTTTGATGCTGTCTTCCTGCTCCCTTTTCATTGGTAGAGGGTAGGTCACGAGGTAGTTGGGGGCGGGCCTCCCCGCACTCCCGGGAGTCTTAAAGGGGTCCGTCCCTGTTAGCTGTTCATCAGGTTCGACGACATCATAATCCCACTCATGTGGCTGTGGGGAAAAGACAGGGGACCGGCAATGTGAATACTGTTCTGACGTCATAGGGGTCTCCGCGTTCCCGTGCCTCCTCGATCTGTGTGAGTCCGGGGCAACCCCGTGACATTCCCTCCCCCTAGGAGTCTCCCGTTCGGGGAGAGGCAAAATGCGGGACAGGAAATCCGCATTACCGTTCTCACTGCCTTTTTTGTGCCTGATGGTAAAGGAGAAGGGCTGTAGGGTCAGAAACCATCTTAAGACTCTAGGGTTGTGTCCTCGGTTCCTGCTTAGCCACTGTAAGGTGGCGTGGTCTGTATACAAAGTGAAATGGGTCCCTTCCAGATAGTATCTTAGTTTGTCTATAGCCCATTTCACCGCTAGACACTCCTTTTCAATTGTAGGATACTTCAGTTCTCTGGGGAACAGCTTTCGACTTATAAAGAGAACAGGATGTTCTATCCCATCCCGTGATATTTGTGACAGCACTGCTCCAATCCCACACCCTGATGCATCAGTTTGCAACAGGAAGGGGCGTGAAAAGTCGGGTGAAACCAGGACTGGACTAGTAGTGATGGCGTGTTTTAGGTTTTCGAAGGCGTTTCTTAGGGTCTCCGAAGGCTGCTGGAGGGCTTTGTTCTTTACGTCCTTCTTTAGAACATCAGTGAGGGGTCCGGCTATCTCTGAATATAAGGGTATACACCGTCTATAATATCCAAGGAGGCCTAGGAAGGCTCGGACCTCCCTTTTGGTGCTAGGAAAGGGTGTCTCCCGGATGGCCCTAACCTTGTCTTCTTGCGTGTCCTAACACATACCCTAGATATTTGACTGATTGGTAGCCTACCCGTGATTTCTTCGAATTGATATGCAGACCCGCATCCCGCAAAGCTCTTAATACCAGGTCGAGGTGTTGTAGGTGTTCTCCCCACGTTGAGCTGAACACGACTATGTCGTCTAAGTATGCCGAGGCACAGTGTTGTACGCCTTTCAGCACCTCATTCATGAGGCGTTGAAAGGTCGCAGGCGCTCCATGAAGCCCAAAGGGAAGCACTAGAAACTCATACAGCCCGTCCGGTGTGGAGAAGGCGGTCTTTTCACGGTCGGATGGGTGCAAGGGGACCTGCCAATAACCCTTGGTGAGGTCAAATGTTGTAATAAATTGGGCCTCCCCCAGCTTCTCAATTAAGTCATCCACCCGTGGTATGGGGTATGAGTCAAATTTTTAGATCTCGTTGAGGTCCCTAAAGTCCATGCAGAAGCGAATGGAACCATCGGGCTTTGGGACCATCACTATAGGCGAGTTCCAATCACTTCGGGAGGGTTGTATGACCCCCATCTGTAGCATTTCATGTACCTCTTTTTGGACCGCTTTCTGTCTGGCCGCTGGTATCCTGTAAGGCTTTTTATTAACCACCTGTCCAGGACGAGTGTGTATCCTATGCTCTGCGAGGGTAGTTCGACCGGGTAGGTTGGAGAAAAGAGGGGCATATTGTTGTAGGGGGACGTGGAGCTCTTCCCGTTGGGCACCGTCTAGCTCTTCATTGACTACCAGTTGCCCCATGGTAGAGTCGGGCGTCCTATGGGTGGGTAAGGTAAAGCCCACCGTATGGGGTAGAGGGCCCAAACATTTTCGAAGGAGGTTGATGTGGTAGGTTTGCACTCTATTGGGCTGTATTTGTAGTTTGTAGCTGGTTTTCCCCACTGTTCCCACGATCTTATAGGGTCTCAGTCTCTCTGCTTTGAACTTCCAGGTGGAAGAAGGCATCATGACTAGTACCCAGTCTCCCTCCTTCAGTACTCTCCACTTTTTCCCCTTGTTATAGTGGTATGCTTGTTCTTTCTGTTTTTTTTCTAAATGTGAGTATGCCAGATCTCGCAACTTCCCTAATCGGGTCTTGAGATCTCGAGTATACTCAAGCATTTCTTTGGTGCCTATCTCCTCTTCCCGTTCCCATGCCTCCTTGGTCATGTCCAGCAGTGACCGGGGTTGACGTCCATAGAGTAGCTCGAAGGACGTACAACCGAGGCTACTCTGGTATTGGCTCCGGATGACATAGAGAGCGAGGGGTAGGAGGCGGTCCCAGTCCCTTCCCTCTACCTAAAGCATTTTCTTGAGGATGAGCTTCAAGGTCCCATTGTACCTCTCCACCAAGCCATCGGTTTGTGGATGGTAAACCGAGGTACGTATATGGGACATATCCAGGAGGGTACAGACCTCTTTCATAGTCCGGGACATAAAAGGGGTTCCCTGATCCGTGAGAATCTCTTTGGGAAACCCCACTCTCGTAAACAATTCCACCAGACAATTGGCTATGTTTTGGGTTGTCGTAGCCTTTAAGGGAAAGGCTTCGGGGTAACGTGTGGCATAATAAACCACAACGAGTACGTATTCATGTCCTTTCCGGGTCTTGGGGAGAGGACCTATTATATCCATCCCTACCCTGGCGAATGGCGTACCCACGATCGGGAGTGGTTGTAACGGTACGTGGGGTGGTTGATAGGGGTTGCGTTTTTGGCACGTGGTACACTCCTGGCAGTATTGTTTCAACTCTTGGTATATCCCTGGCCAGTAGAAATGTCTTAACACGTTTTTTAAGGTTTTTTCCACACCGGTATGCCCAGCGGTTAGGTGTGAGTGGGAAAAAAACATTATCTGAGGTCGAAATGCCCTAGGCACCAACAACTGAGCCTCGTCCTCTGGTGAAGGCTTTCTATACAACATGTCTTTTTCGATACAAAAATAGGGGTAGGCTGACATATCGTTAATCTTTCGTCTACGGGCGCTTTCCCAGGCATTACGCAGAGTGTCACAATTGAGTTGGGCAAATTTAAAGCTTCGGTCCAGCAGCCAGGGTTCTGGGGTAAGTAAGGCGTGTGTGACTGTTGGTTCTACTCTGTCCCTGTCCAGGTTGGGGGCCTGTGCTTGGAGGAGTTGCTGAAATTGGTCTAGGAATTCTGGATTATCTGTTCCTATGATCAAGGCTTCGGGGAGACCCGCCATTACACCCAGCCAGACTGTGAGTGGAGTCTTTCCTGGGTAAGTGATTTCCACAAGGGCTACAGGGTAGGGTTTAATGTCTCCGTGGATGCATCTAATGTGTACCTGTTCTTCTGGCAATATCTGGTTCTGCTCTACTAATTCTCTTTGTATCACCGACTGCCTACACCCAGAATCTAGTAAGGCTCTCACTGACAGTCTGTTCACCAGGACACTCACTTAAAATGCGTTTCCCAGTTCAGCTGTATATAACACCGTCTTCGGTAAATACCCGATCTCCATGGGTTCCTCTTGGGGTCTTCTCTTGGGGCAAGCTCTGGCGATGTGACCCCAGTCCCCACATTCGTATCACTGCGGCCCCTTTGGTGGCACTGCTTCCGTGCGGCGGGGGACTAAACGCAGAGCCTCAGGGGTAGGTCTGATCGCTCTTCTTTCAGGCCTTTGACTCTGGGGACGTGTCCCTTGCTCCGTTTCAAGTTGTGGTATCCGTGGTTGGGCTCGGGCAAACGTGGAGGCCATCTCGATAGCATCCGTAGTTGTAAGACCTGAGTGTTGGCGGAGCCACCTTTGTGTATTGTAGGGGAGGGCCTCTAAGAACTGCTCCAGATAAATTTTATCGAGTATTTCCTCTTTCGTGCTTTCTTGTGAGCGAAGCCATTTATCTGCTTCGTTCTTTAGGCGATAAAAGAGGGTCTTGGGGTTCTCTCCCGGGTGTCCCTTTTCCCTGCGGAAACGGATGCGGTATGCTTCACAGTCCATGCCAAGGTGGTCAAGGATGACAGTTTTAATGGTCTCATAGGGGGTGGTACCGTTTGGGTTTGCCACCTGGTATGCGGCCTGCGCGTTCCCCGTGAGTAGCGGAGCCAAGACAAAAGGCCATTGTTCAACTGGCCACTTACAGGCCCTCGCAGCCCTCTCAAAGTTCAATAGGTACGCGTCCGGGTCTTCGCCTGGTATAAATTTTTGTAGGGCGATGCCCGTTGGTCCAGTGGGAAAGGAACGGGGTACCTCTGTCCCCCCGCTCGCTTTTTCGCTAGAGAATTTCAGTAGGTGGTCTAGTTGTGCAGCGAAGGAGTCTTTGAAGACGTCTCTATCGGCCTGAGCTGATGCCATCTGCCGTTCAACCGCCCATTTAAGTTCATCCTGTCCCTTGATGAGGTGTTGGATGACGGCTTCCATTATTTCGATGCTAATGGCTACAGTGCCCGCATTCTCCACCAAATGTCAGGGTTTGCTCTCCGGAGTACTTATACTGGGGACAGGTAGAAAACTCAGAGGCAGGTTTGGATTGGAATAAAGCTGTATTTATTGCTATTCCCATGAATCTTAGGTTTGTGAGCAGTCCCGAAGGCACAGTCAGGTGTATACAAATGAAACACAAAGGTTCCCAACGAGTATTCTCTCTCTGTGTGTCCTTGGGCTTTTCGGAAAATGCTGTCTGTATACTAGGCGGTTCCTCTTGGGTCGTTCCCCGGGTGTGGCCGTTGTCAAGATATGCAAGGCAAGGGAGACAAGAAAAAGTGCTTGTAATGGCTTGTTGTGATAGGTGCTGTAGGGAAAGGGCGTGAGGGACACCGGTGCTCTAGCGATGGAAGGTGCAGTGTGATCCCAGGCATTAACAGAGGAGGACAGAGGGGAGAGACGTCTAAACCTTCTCCCGCCTCCCAAACCACCCTGCCATACGCCCGCATACCTGGGTGAGCCACACACCTCCAGGCATGTGGCTGGGCGAAGCGCCTTCCGGTTGGCCTCCTGGCTTTCGTTCTCCGTCTTCGTCTGCTCTTCCGTCCCGGGGTCTCCTCGAGTCCTCGTCTGATGCGGCGTCCGGTAAGCTCTCCGACTCCTTGGTTCCCGGTGCGTCCACGTCTGCTTCTCGTCCTAGCGCGCTCTCTTTGATGCTGTCTTCCTGCTCCCTTTTCATTGGTAGAGGGTAGGTCACGAAATAGTTGGGGGCGGGCCTCCCCGCAATCCCGGGAGTCTTAAAGGGGTCCGTCTCTGTTAGCTGTTCATCAGGTTCGACGACATCATAATCCCACTCATGTGGCTGTGGGGAAAAGAAAGGGGACTGGCAATGTGAATACTGTTCTGACGTCATAGGGGTCTCCGCGCTCCCGTGCCTCCTCGTTCTGTGTGAGTCCGGGGCGACCCCGTGACATTTGGCTTTCATGGATTTGCAATGTTTTCTTAGACAGAATACCCTGCAAAGATGAAATGTTGAATTAAAACATGAATTTTCCGTGCATTTCTCTGACATAAACTACAAGAGTGTACAGGGATCCTTAAAACTCCTACCATTCAGTGTTCCCCCACTTGTCCCTATAAAAAGACTACCCCACTTGTATGCCTGGGGCGGGTGACCGTGTCAGGAATGGATCACACCAGGGTCAACAGCAGCCCTCATGCAAGGACTACCAGTGATCCTTGTGTGATCCATTGCTATAAATTCAGAGATATACAAGCAACCACTGCTCCTAAACTCAGTATCTAGTGTACATTTCAGAGTTTTATTTAATACACTTGTTCCTTTCTTTATAACTTACAAGGTGAATTGCTGTATAGTTGGTTCACAATGAAAAAAAAAATGCAAGGTGCAGCCCGGTTGTTGGCTCTTGGTATGTTTGGTTCTTGGAGAACCTACAAACCCTTAATATACCTGCAAACATAAGGGTCCAGTGGATGTAACTGTATATAGCTTTCAAAGATCTGTCATACAAAGAAGAAGTTACAGATGAAAATATAGTTACATATGGCTGTGTTGTTCAACTCAATTCCAATATTTTTTTTTCAACAGTTACTTTTACATCCATTCCCATCACAAACTGCATGGGGACTGAAAGCACACAACAAAGAAAAAATGGGCAATCTCCCAGTAAAATGCAATACTGTGAGAACAGGTTTTGGGGCATATTTACAATAGAAGTGGTGGAGCACGGCATTAGCACCTTGGCTTGATGCCACACTCCCCCACTTCTGAAATGCAAGGCTGCACCATATTTACAACAATATGGTGCAGCCCTGCGTTAACCCCATCACAAGCGCTAAATTTAGCTGCTTAGCGCCAACTCAGGCACCCTTGCACGGGTCTGCGTTGCAGGGGAAGATTGTTTATGTCCCTTCCAGCTTAATGCAGCACACATAGAAGTTGCAAAACATAATCTTTAAATGATTTTATGTGCAGGAAGGAGCACCTTCCGGCATGTAAACAATCAATGGTGTTTTGCTGTTTCCATGTGTCCTGCACAACGCAGCACACATGGAAGCAGCAAAAACAAGGAAAAATAAAAATGTCTCCTCGTTGTGCCACAGTAAGACCAGGTTTTCCCCGGTCTCAATTTTTTAGTGCTATACAATTGCCCTCCCTTTCGTGATAAGTATAGCGTGAGAGGGTGCCTTATTTGCAAGGCAGCATTAAGCCATGTTAAATAGCCAAATCCCAAATCGCCCAAAAAACTAAGAAATCGGGGGAAAAGGGCTAGCAACAAAAGGGTTAATAATTTTGTTTTTTATGCATTATTCAGATTTTTTTTATTTTGCAAAAACAACAATGATAAACCTTACAATACAGTGATACATCCTTCACAGCTTTCCCAGTCCCAGGCCCATTTTCAACCATTCCCAGAAGCAAAATCCATCAAGAACACGTTAGAGAAGTGTCCAATGCAAGTCCACAGTCAAGGAGCCCAGGTTCCAGCCATGCCAGACCAAATCATTGTGTGGGCCACCTCCATCTCCTCTTTATGACTTAGCTATCTTAATCAGCCCTCCCTCGCCCTTCCACCGAGATCCTGGTGAGCTGTTCTTCCCTCTTGCACCGACTTCTATTCCCCAACCATCCCATATCTTATCAAACTTGTGCAGGCATCCCCTGCCCTTGTAGACTTTCGTTTTCAGCAGCAAGCAGTTATCCACTCTTGCCTTCCATTATTTTATCCTTGGGGCTGTTCGGCTCACCTATTTCTTTGTAATATCTCTCTTTGCCACCATGCAACCTAATTTGATGAGGAGTGCCACAGATCCCAAGCAAAGCAATTTTAGGTTACAGCTATATCAGGCCCCCAATTGCCTCCTCTAGTGATGTGAGAAATGGGGTGTCTGTTGCAGTACCCCCACGCCTTTTGCCTGGTTTTTGATGCAACTTTGACTGAGGTGTACTGGGTCCCTGCTAACCAGGTTCCCAGTACCGGTGTTCTTTCCCTAAATCTGTACCATGATTGGCAAAACTTCAGGCACCCTTGTAAAATCCCTCGTAATTGGTATCTCTGGTACCTAGGGAATTGGTACCAAAGAGGGCCCACTGGGGTTGCAGCACAAATTGTGCCACCCTATGGACCCCTCACCAAGACCATGCAAACTGCCACTGCAGGCTGCATGTCTTGGAGCACAGAAAACCAAAGAGTTGACATGGCACATAGCCCTGTGTGCCAAGCACTGACACACTATTTGAGATATAGGTAAGTAACCCCTACTGTAAGCTAAGGCAGGGATCACTATATCCCATGTGTGGTCATAACTGCGTGTGCAGATATGGTGCTGCAATATCTGAGCCATTCATGGATATTGAAAGTGCACAGGGAGACCATAAAGGGTGCACAGGCTGGATACTGGTCACTATGAGTTTCATAGCTACATGATGGCTTCACTGCACCCTAAATTGTTTGGTATCTAACATCTTGTCTTAATAAATTCTCACTGATTCCAGTGAGAGATTTATTAATACATGCACAGAGGGGACCCTTTTAGATGGTCTTCTGAAAACCCACAAAGCACTGATGTGGTCGCTTACTAGTCATAGTCAGTCTGCCCTCACTAGACATGTTTCTGACCTCATGGGGGAGACCAGAAACAAAGTCTGCTCTGGATGGAGGTGCTTCACCTCTTCCAGGTGGGAATTGCCTTCCAGAGTGGGACTCTTAAAAGGCATTTCTGCCTTTGAAGTTCAGCCCAGGCTTCCCCAGATAGTGGGGGATGTCAACACCCCTGTCCTACTCCACATTGGGTGGGAAGGCAGGTGGGAAAATTAGTTAAATGAGGAGAGAAGTGTCCAAATTCAGCCAGCACCACCCGTAAGGTGTGGCAGGCGATGTAAACCCCTCTCCAGAATATTCACTAAACAACTAGAAGTAGAAACAACTTATCAGGGCTAGGGTTGGTCCCCTTTTCACAGGAAGCAGTTACTTAGTGGGAGTAGGCACCCCAAAAGTAGGTAGCGGATTGGCTACTAACTGTCTCCCCTTGTAATTCCCTAAATTCAGTATTTGGGTGGCATCCCTACACCTGGAACTTAGATTCGACAGACAGGAAGACTTGGTGCCTGAGAACTGAAGCCCTGCAGAAGAAGAAAATTGGTGCCAAACCCTGCCTGCTGCCTCGAGGACTACAACAATCATAGTGTTTGGAGACACCAGGACTTACCAGATCAGCACCAGTACCGCACCCCAACAGCAAACAGTGAGCCAATGTGTCCATGCCAGACTCCAACGACACTAGAAGCAAGCACCCACTGAGAAATAATGAGACCCCTGGGACCCACATGCTGAGTGGTCCAGCTGTTTCAAAATTGCCTCTACAATTTTCTTAGTCCTGACTGTGAGTATTTCTCACTGTACGATGCACGGCTAACCTATATGCTCTGCACCCTGCCCCACTGTCATTGGTAACAAAGAACTTGCCATGCACCCATGGCCTGGCAACCGTTGTGACCTCCTCCCTTCAGGCGGACCATCCAGACCTACCTCAAGATTCTCCTGTGCACTGTCTTTCCAGGTGGTTCCCTTTGTTATAGCGCACCATCTAGCAACACCTTCAGCACCATGCTCCCCGCTGAATCTGGGATAGTCCTGATCTTCTCCTGCTGGAACTTTGGACCTGGTCCTGCTATCAACCTTAAACGCGAAAGTGAACTTCATGAAAGCATTGCCTGATTTTTTATGCATTTTTCTACTTTTCTTAATTGACTTCAGTGGTGCGTAGTGATATATCACAAAAGTGATATCTTTTCTGAACTAATATATACATAAAAATTGATACTTTTTAAAAAATTCCTCTTGGATTTATTCTTGAGTGTGTGTCTCATTTATTGCATCTGTGATTTCAACAAATGCTTAGCACTACTCTCTGATGAGCCTAACTGCTCACCCACACTATCATAAAAAGAACATCAGCATTATCTACATTAACTTCTATGCACCAGTAAGGCATCCACTGGACTCTCTGAACAGTGAACTTTGTTTTAGTACACTGCATAGAGAGTCAGCTTCCTACATTGGTAGTCCAGTGGTCAGACAGAAGTCTTTGCATTTGGGGGAACCACTTTGTCAATCAGTGACCACATGAATAAATCCCAAAATTGTCTTTAGTGCAGTTGTATTTTTTTCAATTGGACACATTTTTCTAAAATTCTAAAATGTATTGCTAGGGCCTTGGCAAAGTCTAAGTAGTTAGAAATGTAAAAGTCTATTGCTATAGTTAGGACAAGTATTTGGTGTTAGCGTCTTTTTAACTTCTTAAAAAGTTCCCAACTTTAGTAAAATAATGTCTGATACCGATAACTAGGCTCAGGAACTCAACCTGACTCCCTGTATGGACCTGTCTTATGCCAGGCTACGGGCCCTTTTGGCGGGTTATGGTAGCAATACTGGCAAACATGCTAAAAAAAGACAAGTTTAGAAGGCTTGTAGCAGAGTTTAACAGAGATCATCCAGAACTAGTGGCTCAATCTTATGACGATAAGACTGCTGGGGACGACTCTGAAGATCAAGTTGAGGAGATGGCTGAGTCCATCCACTCAGAACCAGATAAAAGTCCCTCAGAGCAGGACCTCATGTTAGAAAGATTGACAAGGAGGCTCAACTTAGACGCTCAAGTCCTGGGCATAGAAAGACAAAGAAAAGAGATGGGCCTACGACCTATGTTTGGTGGCAGCAATTTTGTGACTAGGGAGAGAGAAAATACCTTTGATACAAAACTCCCCAAAAGGATTTGTCCGGAATAATACTCAGAGGGTAATGACATCACCAAATGGTTCACTGCTTTTCAGAGGGTCTGCCTAGATATCAAAGTAGCCACAAGAAATTGGCTCCTCTCTTCTTGGAACTGTTCACAGGAAAATGCAGAGATAGACTCCTGAACTTGAATGAGAAAGATACTGGGTCTTATGACAACATGAAGTATACCCTGATTGCGGGCTTTGGACACACAACTTAAGAATTTAGAATGAAATTCAGGGAGACTAAAACAACTCAGAGTCAGTCCTGGGTGGTTTTGTTGACATTTCCGTTAATACACTACTTGTTGGTTAACAATTAACAATGAGCATGGTTATGATGGACTTCATAATTTAATAATGAAAGAACATATGTTAAGTAATTATGTGCAGGAAAAGATGCATCCATACCTAGTGGACTAGGGGCCAGTATCTCCCCAAGAGTTGGGGAAGAATGCTGATCATTGGGTAAGAACCAGATCACCAAAAACTGCACATGGTGGGGAAAAGAAAGAGGCAAAAAGACCCCCCAGAAAAGAACATGAAGCTCTCTGAAACAGATAAAAGTAAGAAGTCCCCTGTAGGCCCCTAAAACCTGTCCAGGACGGTGGGCCCAAAGACACTTCATAAAATAAAGGTGGGTACCAGTGTAAGAACTGGTACCCCAGGAAAACTTGGAGCCTTAACTGACATCTAGCCGGGACCCCTGTTGTGCTAAAAACAAACCCACTAGTACACTGCTAGGGTTGCTGGTATAGCTTTGAGGGTAACTCCTCAGATGAGGAGGTCATCCTATCCTTTAAATGAGAAGTAAGCCCAAAAGGTTGAAGATTCCAGAGGGGAGTAAACACTTCTACCACCTACTGGTGACCGGAATACCAGTCACTGCCCTGAGAGATACCAGTCACACTGTTGTGTATGACAGGCTGGTTCACTCCAGCCAGTATATCCCAGGTGATACAAAATGAATAAGGGTCATCCCAGGGCAAGGGTTCAGAAGACATTAGGCTTGGGATGGCTTAATTTTTATGCTCCGTTACACAAGAACCCTAATCTTCCAGACATTTTCTGGGACTTTCATGTGAGAAGAGGGTGGCCTGAACAAGCTAGGGAATTTCCTTCAGAAGGGCAAAATAATCATGTTTGAGACCCTATGGCTCAGTTTTAGTCTAGAGCATAATGAATTATTTCAATATCTTTAGATTCACGATTTCCTTTGAAAAAAGGTATAAGGTCCTAAAAGTTTTCTCAGGAATGAGCTTGTCAAAAGGGCCCTGATAATGAAAACCCCCATGGGATGTTTATCAGCTGTTGAACGGGTTAATGCCAGATGACATAGACAAGCAGGAAAAGTGGTGGCAAGAGAAGGTCCAGGCAGGAAAAGATGTCCTCTATGGGTCTAGGAACCTCCCCCTTTTCATTTTAATGTCTACTAATTTGCAAGTGCATTCTTCCAAAACCAGTTAAAAGTTATACTACATCACGGGGAAAATAGCGAAATGAGGTAGAGCCAAAAATGTGCACTGTCCCTGATGTCATTATATTGTGCTATTTCGGTACACATATTTGCAAGCTGTTCAGGGACATCACTGAGTTCCTGGAGGGAAGATTGGGTCTAAATATAGAACTAAACCCACAACTTATACTACCTGGCGTTATTAATGAAGCAGTCCCAAGTCAGGCATAGGCATTTGTGTTAATCGCAATGACAGTTTTAAGACTGTGCCTGGCGACAGATCTCTTACCACCGTCATTTCACCATGGGCCTGTCCGCTTATGACTATGTATCAAACACAGACAGCAGTTTATGCACGAAAGTGCAAGGGCGCTAGGAAAAAGGGCTACGGATGTGGGCTCCTTACTCGGGATGGATCTCGCAATGGGGGAGGGATAGGAGAGCCTCTTTTTTCTTCTCCAAGACAGGGTAATAGGTGATAAGGTAGTTATTTTATAGTTTTTGTTTCTTTTTTTCTCTTAACTCTTCATGGGACAAATTACATTTTGTTTAGACAGATGAATTTACCTTTGCTATGTTTATTGGATGCGAATTGATGTAAGATGATTTGGCTACTTGGGTAGGGGGTGGGAGGGATTTAAGTAATATAAAGAAAATGGCAATAAAGATGTATAAAAAAAGGAAATGATTACCCTGAGGTTGGTATGAGACAAACAGAGGTGCTAGTCTGCTGCCAGACCTCACCCAAAGACCCTGGGGGTCTGATTCTGCAGCAAGTGCAGGTAAGTCCCAAAAGAAGAGAAAGTATAGGAGTGGTGGGCAACTGTTAGCTACAGTTCCAGTGAGCTCAGGAGAGTCTACGCCAGTAGGGCAGAACTCCAAAATTGGCACTGATAAAACCCCAGCTACCTCACAAAATGTCCTGACTAGTCAGCCAGCTGTTCCGCTTAAGTTGGTGTCTCTTCAGCTGACAGAAATGAGGGTGGAAGAAGGGCGTTTGCTACAGGAGGTAGAAACTCCCCATTCTAAAGCAGCAGACAGGCAACCAGGACCCTAAGAAACATGTAAATTGGCTCCTTCACCTATCAGTGAAGAGCTGAAGGTGTGGTTGTGGGCACTGACAGCTGTCAGTGGCCCCGGCTGGGTGCTAGCCCTTATGGCTGGCCTGTCCTTGGCATGGTGAGCTGACCCAATGTCAAATAGTAAGGTAGGCCCCAGACCCTGTTGGTCATGGTGGGGTTACACAAGCTGTCTGTAAACTCTTTGGGTAAGCTGGGTGTTGCCCTGGCGAAGATAGAATTAGCAGAGTTGGACACCTCTGACCCAAACTAAAATGATTGGGTGATGGCACTAAAGAGATAGGAAAAGGACATTTTAATTTGGGTCCTGAAACTGTTGAGGTAGGCCAGCTCCTCCGAGGGACTGACCTTGACAGAAGGATGAAAGGCAGAGTTTGCCCTGCAACGCACCAACCAGTTTCCCTACTCTTCCTCGCCTGATAGGCTAGGAAGACTCTCCCTGTCCAACCAACTGAAGCACATTGTGATGCAGCGCTAGAATAGCAACTCTGGCAAAATAGGAACCACATGGTACCATCCATTTCTGGCAGATGGCTGCCACAAATTCTGAGAATCCCACTCCTTCCACAAAGAATAAGAGAGGAAGTCCAGTGCTAACATTATTGCCAGATTCCCATTCTACAAACGTGCAGTTGAGTGGTTCCACTTGTAGGGCCTCTCCTGCCTAAGCATGCCTGTAATAGTAGCCTAGATTTTCTTCTCCTCTGAGGCTACTGACACAGGGGTCATTCAAGAAGTAGATGGTGGTAATAGACTCAATGTGCTTCATGGTGGGGCAGTCACTGTATGCCATGGTGTCTCCATCTCACTCTTCAAGTCTTCTTGTGCCATTGTGAAGTCACTGAGGTGGGTAATTCTGCTGGGGCACTGCTGTGGGCAGGGTTGCTTTATGTACGATTTCACCCTGTTCTTCCTCATCGTCACCTCCCATCAAGATTGGACTTGTAGTTGTAGTCCCCAGTTCTTCTCTCCACCACAACCATGTTCAGCATTTTTTAAGGTACTCCTTCTACCAGATTGCATGGTGCTTTTTCTCCAGTACCATAATGTAAACCAGGTTTACCTCGATGAACATACATGTTGCAAATGCTGCATACTGCAATGTGCTCCCCTCTGTGCTAGCCCAAACTGTGGAGAAGTACATTTTTACTGTGCCACTGCCAACTCTTGAAGAAGAACTAAAGGTAGGTGGGCGTGTCAGCAATTGTCTCTCTGCAGCGAATATTTCTCCTGAGATACGGGTTGGTGCAGGTCTCGGCTAGAGCTTTGCAAATATGGGAGCTGGCGATGCTACCTGTGCCACATCCCTCAAATGAGGTTTAATTACAATGTTGGACTTCTCTGTGCCACATTCCACAATGACTGCCTTGGCATTCTCCTCATCATCCCCTTTTATAAGTCTAATGTTTTGATGAGCTTATTTTCTCCTTTGCCTCTCCTGTCGTCTTCTCAACTCTGCCGGGGTCCACTGCATGTCGCTTTCATCATCATCTGCTTTGGTGCTTGAAGAAGATGTTGGAGAAGTACCCTTCCATTTCCTTGCTGGAGATCAGAGAGCTATCAATTCTAAAAGAGGAGGTTATTACTCAGAAGTAATCTCAATCTTCTGTTCTGCTCCAACATCAGGAAAATGTACTATTGCTGGCTGAGGCTGCTGTCCACTTTGCTCTGTTTCCTGAAATTATTGGGCACTACTTTGCAAAAGAGACAATACTAATTCAGTGTCACTGCTCATTGACATTGCCTTTATTGCAGTGGCCGCCACAGTGACAGACATGGTCTTGGGCTTAAATTGGGGTACTGCTGTTGATGCAGGAGTGCTGCTCTCCACATGCTCCCTGGAGGCCAGTGAGATAGGCACACAATGTGGTAGTCCAAATAAAATTTGGAGCTACATGCCACTGGTGGGAGGCTGATTCTTCTCACTGACCGCTTTCTTGGAAGCATCCTAAAGCTCTCAGTTGGCATTTGCCCTAAGCTGCTCAAGTTGAAGAGATTGAAGAGATTGAATCACTGATGTGTGACTGCACAGGCTTTCTGTTTGGCAGAACAGCTGGTGATGTCTCTTCTCTTGAGCACCTAAAAGCAAACAAGCAAGAAAAACATTATGGGGTCCATTGGGATGGTGGGCGGACTTCAGTCTGCCTGCCACCCTAGCGGTGCTGGGACCGGCCGCGAGTGGTGTGGTGGTCCCGCACCGCCAATTAGGATGCGACCGCCAGCGTGTCGGTCTCATCCCACATATTCTACATTGTGGCGGGTGGTGCTGTGAGTAGCACCCGCCACAATATAGAAAATGCATGTTGTGCATTGGTATGCACAAGGTGACAGGCACCACACGGTGCCTGCCACCTTGTGTGTGCCAACATAGGGGGGTACCATGGGTATCCCCAAGTGCAGCCTCCCACCCCCCCAGCACCCCGGGGGCCCACAACGGGCCCCCAAAGCGATTCCTGCATGCCTTTCCATGGCGGAGACTCCGCCATGGAAAGGCATAACACCGCCCACGTCATAATATGGATGGCGGCCACCATACTGTAGGCCTTTTCTGCCCGTTAGGCGATCGTGATGATTGCCTACCGGCAGAAGAGCAGCGGACGGCCTTTCCATCCACCGCGGTAACCCCCGCCATGCTAATGTGGCGGGGGTTAAAGGCTGTCCAGCGGGCTGTTTTGGCGGGCGGATCCCCTCACCATGCTAATAGGACCCTTAGTATGAAACGTCACGTAGCACTGTGTGCAGTTTGAATTAGTACAGACAAATGCAATATTAGTGTAGTTGTTAACTTAGATAATAAATTATCACGCCTTTGAAGTCAAACCACACCACTATACCATAAAATGTAATTCCACATCAGATACCACACACAATATACAGAATGACAGAGTTCTTTCCTTTATGTTCACTGTATATTCTAAAGGAGACACCTGTGGCACTCAGGGAACTGCATGGTTAAATAGAATACTTATCTTTTTATAAAATGAAGGTTAGTGTGCATCTAAGACAGGCAGTGAGGTCCAGGGGAAAATGGAATAATCACCACTACACAAATGGATGATGCTATGTGTTTAAACGTGCTCCGCAGCCAGGGTTTCAAGGAGGAAATGGAATTATATATCTGAATGCTGTTGTGGATGGATGGATGGATGGATGGATGGATGGATGGATGGATGGATGGATGGATGGATGGATGGATGGATGGATGGATGGATGGATGGATGGATAATGGATCGACAGAGAAAATGGAAAAGAAATTAAGAAAAAAAATAACATTAAATAAATAAAAGTACAGAATATTAAAATAAATATAAAAAGTTAACATTTTATATTTCGAAAATAAATAGGCAAAATATGGAAACATTTAAATTATTTTCTTCAAAAAGACAAGATAAAAATTCCAATTAAAAAAATTGTCATCGCCAATGTGTGTTTATTTGGGAGTATGAGAAGAAACCTATTGGAGGTGAAAAAAAAAGAAAAAATGCATGTCATATATATAAAAGCACTGTTCATCAAAAGTAAATCATATTATTAATATACATACTACAATGATCCTCAAGCATATTATTAAACTGATATCTTTTCCATCCATGCAAGCCTATTGCAAAGGCGGACACACAAAGTGGCTGACAGACAGTGCCACATCGTCACAACAACCAGTAAGAAGGCATGGCCACAACAAAGAAGAACACATGCAGACCTATGGCAAAATCCTACTGTCTGCTTAGAAAAATGGCCTCCAGTGGCATGGTCACAACAACAACCAGCAAGGATGCATGGCCATAACAAAGAACGTATGCAGGCCTATTTCAAAAGCACACTGGCTGCCTAGACAAAATGGACACCAGGAACATTGTGAAACAACAAGCAGGAGGCATGGAAATCAAAGAACATATGCAGGTAAATGGCAAAAGCGCACTGGCAGCCTAGACAAAATGGCCACCAGCCACATGGTCAAACAACAAGCAGGAGGCATGGAAAACAAAGAACACATACAGGCCTTTGGACACTGACTATACAAGAAAATGGCCCCTGGCCACTTGGTATGGGCACAAAGACAAATGGTGACCTATGGCAAACAGTCTCACACACTGGCCAGATAAAGGAGGCATGGTAACACAGGGGAACAGAGCATTAATTCAGCAATGGCAAAAATGTAAATTAATTGGGCTAATGATTTTTATAACGCACACCCTCCAAAGGCATCACATATAATCAACCCACCTATACTGTGTTTACAGAAAAAGAATGTGAAATGCCACCCCAAAAACACATTTTATAATTGATTCCAATGCCATCCATGGCCTAAATGATGTTTCAATTGAACAGACACCACAGAAATAGTTGTTTTATACACCCATGACTAGTACTGGGCCAACTGACTGGAATGCCCATTGGCAGACTAGGCCACATACTGAATTAAATGAATATGACAAATTTATTTTACAAAAACATGGAGAAAATGTACTAAACTATGCAATGTTTTTCTGTTACAAAGCAAGAACATTTGCATTGAAAAAAAAAACTAGGCACCTTTTGAAACTGCGGGTCACCCACCACAATAAATTAAAAAAATCAAATACAAATACAAATAAATCCTGGCACATGCCACCAATCATTCAAAGTCATTAAATCCAGTTGTCTCTGAGGAATTTCCTTCCCATTGGAAAAAAAAGTAAAAATAAAAGGCTTCTCACATACTAAAAAACAACTCCAATAGCCGTTGTAGAAGAAAATCCATTCAGCTGCTTCTCAAGCACAAAAGCTGCTTGAGCAGTGCGTTCGCGATCAGCACTACATTCATGCGTGCAAGTGAACAAGTGAATACGAAGTATCACACGAAAATGCCAGCAGCCAGAGTTTATCGTGGCACTCCTGAGCGGGTGCCAAAACAAATCTCAAGTGTGTTAATGGAAAAAACATCTGCTTCGCCCCTTGGAAGGTGGAATTCAGCAACAAAATATTGCAAACTCTGCGAGCAGAGTGGAGTTTACCACATGGGCCTAATTATAGCCCAGATGCATGAGCTGGTTAAACATGGTAATGCCTGGAAATATCTGCTTAACGTAGTTCCAAATAAGATGAAAAATGTTTAAAGTCACAAAGCGAGTTCACTTAAGGTATACTGTGTGCACGATCCCAACTCCGGGGGGTATAAAGTAACCCAGAGGTAGAAACTCAAGAAACATATGCCCCTGAGGCCATGGGCCCCAACTCAATACCAGCCGCAGATGTGAAAGAAATTATGCAAAATAATAAAACCTTAGAATAAGGAGTGAAACCACCACCATCTTCCTTAGGTTGTTGTAAAAACGGAATGTTACAGCTAGGCTTCGGAGAACGCCAAATAAACTTCTGCCATAGGGCCTCCACTATAGTGAAGAAAACAACTGGCAGAACAAGTGGGATAAAACGAAAAAGATAAAGGTACCAAGAGAGGATGATCATCTTAATGAGGTTTCAACATGCAATGAGTCCCAAATGGATATGATTCCACTTCAATAAAACATCAACGGAATGTTGAAACAGCTTTCCATAATTATTCTGCAGCATCTCCAATGTATTAATAGTTAGAATATCCTCAAGATAAAACAGTTAAAGGACCCACCTCACATCCTGTCCAAAAGAAACAACATTAGATAAGACCAGGGTCCTATCTGAATTTAGCTTATAGCTGGATACCTCCCCAAATGATTGGGCTGCTGAAATGACTGTGCTTAAGCCACTGATCAGAGCAGATGTCAAAACAGCCACGTCATTTGCATATGTCAGGATTTTAACCTCATAAAGGTGAAGTTTCAGGGGCTGTCTCTCTTCTGAACGTTTAAAGGATTGGATACACCATTCTATGTATAACACAAATAACTGAGGAGAAAGAGGGCACCCCTGCCGGGTAAAGTGGATAATATTGATGAAATCTGATACTAGACCAGTGCTGTGGATCTTTGTTTTCAGATCAGCATACAGATGACTAACTCTGGAGACAAAGATTGAGCCTAAGCCTGCGGACTCCATGGCACCCCAAAGGAAGTTCCAGGAGAATCGGTCAAAGGCCTTCTCCACCTCCAGATATTTCATGCCCACTGTACCCCCACCAGAAGGGGCCACCTCCAGAGCCAAGATCGCTGTATTAACATGTCATGTTGTGTTCCGACCAGGGATGAAACCATGCAGGTTTGGATTGACCACCTCTGAAATTATCACAAACAACTGAATAGCAAGGACACAGGTATACATCTTAGCATAGACATTGATTAAGGAGATTGGATGGTATGATCCATAGAGTGTGGGGTCTCTCCCCTTTTAAGGGAAGATAAAGATATGTTTCTCCCTCCACAATTCAGAGGTCCGGTCGGAGGACACAAAAGAGTTAAACAGATCCCTTAACATGCATTAAAACTCTAATGGTATCTGGTCCGGGCCAGAAGCCTTCCCACTGGCAAAGGAACCAAAGGCATTTTCAGCATTCAAAATAGTAAAAGGTGCCTCTAATTTAGACCACTGGCTAACAGTAACCTTTTGGAAAAACTGTTGGCCAATATACATTGAGAATTTTCATCAGTGGAAGCCGAACAGTCCTCACTATAAAGGTCCTGATAGAATTGATGAAAGACCTTACAAATTGCGACTGCTTCAGTAGTGAGAACACCATTACCATCCATGATCTGCTGGATAGTATTAAAACTAGTTCCTTCTCTGACCTTAAAAGAAAAAATGTGCATAATTTTTTCACTATTTTCAAAATAAGCAATCTGCTGTGCCCTGCCATTTTTATTTAACCACCCTATCCCAGATTCATTTTTTAAGGGAGGCTCTGAGAACAGTGGACTGCTGCAAAAGCTGGTCGGACCATGGCTCGTCATTCAACATTATACTGTGTCCCAGTTTGAGTTCCAATGAGCTAAGAGTCCATCAAACCATGGACTCATCTGCAAGTAATGACCTCCATTGATGTGAGGTGAATGGAAGGGTCTGGTCAAGACGCAAAGCCTTAAGAGCAGCCCAAACCACAAAAAGGGGTGCTGATCCAATATAAAATTCTAGGATCTCCCTTAAGTGGGCATTCATGACACTAACAAAGTTAGGATCCAGAGGTAGTCTATGCTCAAATGTACAGCACCGAGAGCCTGGTATCAGAGTGGGCTCACCAAGTTGGATAAACAATAAAACTGAGTTATGATCAGTTAAAATCACTGGTTAAGTACCATCTTAGAAAAGGAAATGAGGGTATTACTAATCAGGACCATGTCTAACCTTGACAAGGTTTTAAGAGGAGCATAATAAAATGTAAATCCTGGTTTTTTAGGGCGCAGAAAGCGCCAAAGATCTACCAGTGCATATGACGACATTAGCTGATATACTGCACTCCGAAGCTGGTTCTTTTCCCGATGAGCTGAGTCATTGTGAAACAAATCTAGAGATGCAGACTGGGATGCCGAATCGCACATAGGACACAACACCACATTAAAGTCCCCAGATACAATATACGGAGGAGCCCAGAGATGCAACTCAGACAAGAGTAAGTCCAAAACCTTCAGTTCATCCGTGTTTGGTCCATATAATACACAAATAGTGAAACGGCCCCAGTCCTTCTGGATAGTCGATACCAACCAGTCCATCTTTTGTCTTAAATACCCCCCAGGTACTATCCCCTGCCAGGAGTGCAACCCCCCTCCGTGCAGACGAAAAACAAGAAGTGAAGAGAACCTAATAACTAAGCTCACTTAACAGTACGTTCTCCGTCTGAGACAGGTGTATCTACTGCAAGCGGAGGATTTGTGGTCTAATTATATTCAACTTTTTGTGTGCCAGTTTACGTTTATGTGAGAACTTAATCCCATTCGTATTCCAAGACAGAATGTGCTACTGCTGACCAGGACTGCTGCCATTACTGGTTAATACCATAATAGCACAAGATCTACGAGCTACTCCTCCACCATGCATGCTGTAATAAACAGTATTTATAGATGTACTGCCATTTAAGGATAATCATTTTAATGTTACCATGCTCAGAATTGCTTGCAATCACATTATCATAAACAATACCAAAAATATTCTGAATAAAAAGACCACTGATCCCCCTCCAATACCCCTCTACCCGGAACCCCCACAACCTCATCCCTGGTTCTCAAAGGAGGCAAACCAATCCACCCCTCAAAAACTATGCCCTATAAAACCAAGGGCAAAAACATATTCCACTAAGGTATTTGTATCAACGTGGCCCATTGCTGAATCAACAATTTGCCCTGACCCCGTAATGAGGAAGTGGAAGAGGAAGAAAGAAATACCTGCGAACTCCATGAAAAACCATCCCAAAAAACCAAAGCAAGAAGAGAAAGCCGACATAGGAAGTTGGGAATGTCAAACACTAAAGCCTCGCAGACCTCGTTGCTCCAGCACAACAGAGATCAGTAATTAAGACAACATCAACACCTGGGTTGCCACTTGTTTGGCAGCTCCTGAACTTTTTGCCCAGCATAACAATAGAGAGTCTGGTCATCCATTCTGGTCGGCAGGGTTGCAGATTCCACAGGGGAGACAAAAGCCCCCAGTTTCTGAAGTGCCAGGTGGGCTTACCAAGCTGCCAGTGTCTCACTGCAGTTTGATGGCAGAAGTTTGAATGAACAAAGAACTCGGTGCCATGTGTTTAAACTGTGAGCCTAGGAGATGCAGATCAGAAGATCTCTTGTCAAATGATGAAATTCCTAATATAGACTAAAAGAGCCCAGGTGTACAGAGAAGGCTTACTGGGAGGTCTAAATGGAGAGTGATGTGCATGTTGGAGCATACAATCCATGTCCCAGTCACTCAATGCATGGAGCACTTCTCGGAGCAAACGTACCATTAAGCCATGAGGACCATCCCCTTCTGCACCTTCAGGGATCCCAAGCACCCACACGTTATTCTGATGTGACCTATTCCCCAGGTCCTCCACCCTAGATGATGGTGGAGTAATCTGTGACTCATGCTGGGTGATACCAGTGCTGTTAGAATCCACAACCTTGTGAATAGCTGACTGGGTGGCTTCCACCACTGCTAGTCTCGACCGGACTATGTCCATGTTACTTTACAGCTTTCGTAGAACAACTTGGGCCTTAAGATGAGTGGCCTTCAAGGCCAAGGAATCATTCCAATAGTCCTCTGTGTGCTGCAGAAGAAGATCATTGATAGGACAGGGTGGGTGCATCCTGTGCCAGAACCACAGGCTGACATGCTGTGAGAGAAGGTGATCGCCAGGTAAACACTTGATGTGACCTCACAAGCCAAATTACTTGGTTTTTTAACTTCTTGTTAGTTTGATTTCCTAAATAACAAGACTCCTAGGACTCCTGTCCTTTGCACTTTACCAAAAATGCATGAGAGCTTAATGAGCCCATCTGGCGGACCGATCGTGTCTGGCTGTGGTTCGGTTCTCAAGACTTTATTTAAATATATTGATAACTTTATATAAGACTTTGCTAAGAAAACCTGCAGTTATGTATGAGACTGTGGAGACACGATTGCCCAAATTGAAGACAATGATTTTGATTCCGATACTGAATTATTGGTGTGTTTGGATATTGAATCCTTATATACCAATATTCCTCAAGCCGAAGGAATCGCTGTAATAAAGGATATTTTGGACAGTTGATCCGGTCCTGTAACTGTTCCTTCTGAATTTCTGATTGCACTCTTAACAATTTCTTTAACCAAAAATGATTTTGAGTTTGATGGGCAATATTATCTACAGATAAGGTGACTTCAATAGGGGATTCTTATTCCCCCAATTTTGCGATATTGTTTGTAGTTTTGAAAGAAAGTACATCTATGATAATTCGGTCAATATATTCTTCAATATCATACTCCATTGGCAACGTTATATTGGTGATTTTTGTTTTCATTTGGAAAGGGAACGGGACATCCTTATTGGATTCTATTGATTGACTCAACTTATGTTCTATCGATTTAAAGTTTACCTCTAACTATGACAATGAATCCATTGCTTTTTTGGGACCTTACCATTGTGACGCCTGAAGGTACACTGGCAACTAAATTGTATACCAAACCGACTGCTAGGAATTCTTTGCTTCAATATCAAAGCAATCACCTTAAATCCTTGAAGGATGGGTTGCCTTTTAAACAATTCTTTCGGATAAGAAGAAATTGTAAATTAAAAATTATTACTTCAACAAGGTTAAGATCCTAGCAAAGAAATTGGAGGCCCAGGGTTATCCCTTACACTTAAAGCTATGACAAAAGCGAGCATGGTATAACCATTCGGAATTTTTGCTCACCACACGCCCTAAAAAAACAGTTGAAAGGGTGGTCTGTTTTACTCCGTTTTGCACTCAGAGTAATGCTATAAGTATTTATTTATTTTTTATGAAGTTGTATTTAGCGCTGGAAAGACCCGAGGGTATAGGAGCACTTTACAACAGTCGTACTGCAAAAGTCACAGAATACATTAATAGAATAGAACATGGAAAGAAAGTCCCAGCAGGTTGTGTAAGCTTAAGGCACTGAAGTCCTGTAGTGTCTTAGATGAGATGCCGTTGCTTGGGCAGAGCTCCTCTTTTGGGGAGGAGGGAACGAAGTAGGGGTCGGTGTAGGAGGTAGAGGTCCTGAGGACACAGAGTCAAAGTGCTGCGATGCGCCGGCTTAGGCACTTCGGCGGCTCCTATCGGTTCGCCAGGGAACAATCGAGGAAAAGGTCTTTGAGCAGTCTTTTGAATTTTGCGAAGGAGGGGATAGTTCTAATGTGGGAGAGAATAGAGTTCCAGATTTTGGGCGCATTGCCAGCTAAGTACCGGGCCGCGGTTTTTTGTTTTTGTGTTTTCAGCGGGATGAGTAGTAGCGTGTTGGAGCTCCTGAGGTTCCTGGTCTGACCGGCTTTTTTGAGTTTGGAAGCCAGGTATTCCGGTTAGCCTGTGGAAAGTGATTTGTGCGTGAGGCAGGCTGTTCTAAAGCTGGCACGCATTTCAAGTGGGAGCCATTTAATTTTCTGAGTGCGGGTGAGATGTGATCGAATTTCTTAACTTCGGTAATCATTCTGGCTGCTGCATTGAGGTTTGTTTTGAGGGGAGCAAGGTGTGATTTTGCTGTACCAGAGAGGAAGGCATTCCCGTAGTCTAGTCTAGACAACACCAATGCTTGAGTGGCTTGTTTGAGGTCCTGGGCGGGATGAGGGGTTTTATTTTGTTGAGTAGCTTCAAGTTGAGGAAGGCTCTCTTTGCAGAGTTCTTAATGTGTTTGTAAGTAAAATCGTCAAGAAGCATTGGCCTCTGGTTAAATCAAGTGGCATTTCTGATGATCTGCCACTATTTTCTTTCAAAAGAGGTCGCAACATAGAAGACCATCTGGTACGTGCAGCTATACCAAGAACAAATACACCTGATCTAGCAACTGTATGGGGGCTTGATAAAATAGTTGTCTGTGTAACCTCATCTATGTGGGCCAGGCATCTCAAAAGATCAAAATGAAAATATCACAACATAAGAGCCGCATTAAATGCCGCACTTTGAATGTCCCTCTAGTTTTCCACTTCCTTGATTGTAACCCTCATGAGAATGAGATTAGATGGCAGGTCATTGAACATATGAAAAAAACCTGTAAGAGAGGGAAACATGCAGATGTTATTGAATCCAGCAGAGTGTTGTTGGGTCCTAAAATGTGATAGGATTAACAGAGGGTTGAATACATTGGAGGAGTGCAACTCTATTGCTCATAACTAATTCTGTATTGCACAGTGTTGGCCGACATTAACTCCATTAATGTTCACATCTGATGTTCTGTTGAAACTTTTATTGCGACACTCCTGAGGCACAGCCGGGAGCTTTGTTTGTGTGTATGTTACAGAACGCTGTTATTTTAACTTTGAGCAAATCACTTTTTAAAACATATACCTAATCCTACCTCGTCTCGTGCTCCCTTGGGCATCTCTCTTCATCTTCTGACCCCGCGCAGCCGAGGTAAACGCTGCCGCGGGTGACCGATAATTCACATTTGCCGCCATTACCCAGCCTGACCTCAGGCCACGCCCACTCGCACTAGGCCACGCCCCCTTCGCCTACTTAAACGGACTGATTACGAGCCCGCCAGTAGATTGCGACACTCCTGAGGCACAGCCGGGAGCTTTGTTTGTGTGTATGTTACAGAACGCTGTTATTTTAACTTTGAGCAAATCGCTTTTTAAAACATATACCTAATCCTACCTCGTCTCGTGCTCCCCTGGGCATCTCTCTTCATCTTCTGACCCCGCGCAGCCGAGGTAAACGCTGCCGCGGGTGACCGATTATTCACATTTGCCGCCATTACCCAGCCTGACCTCAGGCCACGCCCACTCGCACTAGGCCACGCCCCTAACACCGCCTATAAGTAATGTGCTTTCCACGTACGCGCAGCGGACGGGCGCAGCGGGCGCGCCGTCTGCGCGCCGTCGGCGCGCCTAAGGCAAGCCCGTCTGGGCCCGTCCGGGCCCAGCCGGCCCCAGGCCCAGTCACTATGCCCATTCTCACTGCTGGCCTACTTACCTACCCCAGAGACAGGCTCCTTGCATTTAACCCCTCGAAAAACTCTAAGTGTAACTACATCTATTCAGGAGAAAAACCCTTTATTAACTGTGACCTCTGCAATCCGGCACCTACCATTGCAGAACATCACGGCCTACAGCTTGGCCTTCTTAACTGCAGGTCCCTTCCTAAACATTCCCACGAAATTAACCTTCTGGTACACAATCATGCCATCGACATTTTGTTCCTCACGGCTCTGACTCTGACATTGTCAACGCTCTACCACCTGGCTACCAAATACACTCTCAGAATAGACCCCTCGGTAGAGGAGGTGGCCTGGCAATAATCTACAGAGAGCGATTCTCCTGCAGAACCGATGACGGTAATATAGACGACTGCGAAAGTTGCCATTTTGCCCTACAGATATCCCCTGCAACCTCCCTTTCTGGTCTATTGTTATACCGCCCGCCGGGAGCCCCAGCCAAATTTCCTAGCGCTCTTGCGGACACAGTCACCCATATGGCAACCACCACTTCCAACTTTCTAATCCTGGGGGACTTGAATCTCCACCTACTAGACCCCAAGGACATAACTGCTTCCGAACTTCTCCTGGACCTCATGTCCTATGGCATCCGACTAGTGAACTCAGAGCCCACCCATAACAAAGGACACCTCCTGGACCCCATTCTCACCAACATCTCTGACCTCAAAACCCACACTCCTCTTCCCCTACCCTGGACTGATCATTTCTTTATACCCATTCACTGGCATCTCTTTGTCCCACCCACCCTGCCCTCTAAAACCCGGATCATCGATCGTCGTTGGCACAAACTTTCGCCAGAAGTATGGGCCGCTACACTCAGGGCTACTCCTCCCCATCCGGCCTACGACCCAGTCACTGCGGACAATCAGTTCAACACCTGGATCACCCACTCACTGGACGATCTCCTCCCCAAAACCACCAGTTTAAAACGAGTCAAAAGAGTGAACCCGGCTCCCTGATACACTCCTGATCTTAACCTCCTACGTAAGGAGTGCAAAAGAACAGAGCGCTCATGGAGAAAGAACAAATCCATAGGAAAAAAAGCCGCGTTTCGCACCTCCTTAAAAAACTACAAATTCGCCCTTCGCAATACCAAAAGCACATTCTTTGATGAAAGGATAAAAAACTCCTCTTGCTCCGCCAGGGAAACCTTTATCATTTTGAAAGAATTACTCAAAGTCCCAGAGCCACAACCAGAGAAACTTCCAGACGCCAACACCTCTGAAGATAAATGCCTCAATGTGGCCAAATTCTTTGACGAGAAAATTCAGAAAATTCTCGCCTCCCTCCCTGCTGTAGACCTCAGTCTCATCGATGAGGGCTGCACTAATTCGGACCCAGCCACTACCCACCTAAACTCTCTCGGCCCGGTAACTATTCAAGAGGTTCTAACGACGCTAGCTACAATCAAAAGCGGTTCCCCTAGCGACCCGGTGCCCTTACGCATTCTAAAAAAAGTGGCCCCTACGATCGCCCCTCCTTTAACGGACCTCATTAATTCATCATTGCTCCAGGGAATAGTCCCCCCCAGCTGGAAAGCGGCCGTCGTAAAGGCGCTCCTTAAAAAACCTTCACTTGACCCCCTGGACATGGCCAACTATAGGCCAATTTCCCTCCTCCCTGGAATCAGTAAAATCATTGAAAAGCTAGTCAACAAAAAGCTTTCGCAGTTCCTAGAGTCCAACAACTTGCTCAGAAACTCGCAAACCGGATTCCGCCCAGGTCAGGGCATGGACATCGCCCTGCTTGCGGCAGTGGAGTAGGCCAGAGTCATTTTGGACACAGGAGGATCAGTGGCAGTGATCCTCCTGGACTTCAGTGCGGCCTTCGACACTGTTAACCACCAGGTCTTAATCCAGCGACTCAAAAACATCGGTGTGGATGGCACTGCCCTGGTTCGCATCAGTCCTAGACCATCGCTCTTTTCAGGTCTGGGAGAACGACTCCCGCTCCCCTGCAACCCCCCTCCAGTGTGGAGTGCCCCAGGGCTCGTCATTAAGCCCGACATTATTTAATGTCTACATGTCCCCACTGGAGGTGGTGGTCATCCCGTTCGGAATAAAAATCATCAGCTACGCGGATGACACGCAATTAGTGGTGTCTCTATCACATCCCAACCAGGAACCATCTAACCTTCACAGCTGCCTATCAGAAATTCAGGGATGGATGAACTGTTCATCGTTGAAACTTAACGGATCAAAAACAGATATCCTACTCCTTGGCCAAAAGGGCCTCTCCCTTACCCCTAACATCTGGCCTCCCTGTTTGGGTGAACCTCCAGTCCCCAAAACCGAGATCAAGAGCCTGGGATTCTGAATAGAAAAAGATCTGTCCTTCAAGACCCAAGCCAAAAAAATCGCCGGGACTTGCTTCGGGCTCCTTAAATCTATCAGAAAAATTCTGCCCCTGCTCCCTCCTGACTCCCAGAAATTGCTCATCCAAGGCCTCATCCTTTCTAGGCTGGACTATAGCAATGCCATCTATCTGGGGGCCCCCGAAGCAACCCTCAACAAACTGCAAAGGATCCAAAACGCCGCGGCTTGGATTCTTACCAACACTCCGGCCAGATCATCGGCCAAGCTAGCTCTGAAGCATCTTCACTGGCTCCCAGTGAGAGAGCGAGTCAAATTTAAGGCTCTTTGCCTGTCCCACAAACTCTTGCAAGACAAAGGCCCCCCCATCCTCAAGAAATTCATCAGGCCCTACAAAGCCACAAGATCCCTTCGCTCTGACCACAAATACCTTATCACCACTTTCAGAGTGAAGAGGGCACGCACTGGCGGAAGACGTTTCTCTGTGAACGCAGCCCGCCTGTGGAACGCCCTCCCCCGTAATCTCAGGGTGGAACCAGACTACCTCTGGTTCAGAAAACGTCTGAAAACTCACCTGTTCCCCTAATCTCCTCCCTTACATCAACCTCTTGATTGTCCTGATCTTAGCGCTGGGATGCTTACGGGTTACTACGCGCTTTACAAAACCCTAAATAATAATAAATAATAATACCAAGGTTGCATAATTATTTTCATATATAATGTACAAATTGTGGATTTTAACCATGTATTGTTTGGTTCCCTGACTACCACTTTTTTTAAACTATTTCTTTCTGGCCCATTCTTATATGTTTGGTTACACTCGGAATTACTAATAATACATATATTTAGCTCACTAATTATTTCCTCTTTTTCACTAACTAACTCATAGTCTATTTTGCAACTCCGTTAGGATATCTTGATGAAATGGCGGCTCTTTCATTCCCATTATTCCGGATGTTTTTGAATTTGTGAAGTGTGTTTTATATTGGGCCTCTTCTTCCATTTGTTGGTTAGGGCTGATATGCTGTTAAGCATGCCGGCACGATGTAAGTTTATTGATTTTCTACCACCTTGGAGTGCACATGGGGCGCTGTTCTCAGCATAGCGCATGCGCACTTCAGAGGTGTCCATGACTGAGACAACATTGCGTTCGTCATGACTCTGAAACCTGTCATTCTTTTTAGTATTAATATTTTGTGAAATTTCAATTTAGTATTATTTTTTGCAATTTTTTATTTTTAAATCCGGAAAGTAAACGTAACAGGTTTCGAAAGAAATGTATTTTGATTTTGTATGGAGTCTAGCCATTTCTTTCAATTTGACTAGAGAGTAGTGCTGATTAAGACATGCACTACTGAACGGTGACACTCACGTGCACTGACAAGGAGAGCGGACTGTATCACAGGTACGGGGGTATCTCCTGAATTGTTCGGTTTTTTTTGCTTAATAAGACTAATTTGGCTACGTCTTTACCCGTGGTCCAGTTAAGAATTGGAATTTCTTTTGTTGACAGTTATTGCATCAACAATCTTACGGATTGAATCGGGAGGAACTAGGTACTTGGTGACTTTGTTAGCCCTCAAGCCACATGAAATTTTTTGTGGTTTTGAGTATACTGTACGTAACTAAGGATTTTTACGTAATTATATCAATTCTGTGCATGAAATGATGGACGGTATTAATGAATTTTGGTGTCATGTTGCAGAAATTTTGGAGCAGAGCGTGCACGTGAGTCGCGTCTATTGATGTCTAGGATGGAATTGTTTCTGGTAATTTTCAGTTTTTAAATTGAGCAAGCATGGAAATGTATTCCTTTGGATGATTTTGGCACACCCTTTGATAATAAAAGTTTTGTTCATAAATTCTTATATTTTCGCAATTATCGATTCATTTGATTTTTTTTTTTTATTTAATTAGGGCACAGGACCCCTTCTTGGCTCTGGGGTTCTGTCACTGTAAAAGATTGAATAGGATTATATTTTCTTGTAGAGACTATGACCAAAACCTTCTCAATGCTCTCATTTTGATTTCTATTCCCTTTTCAGCCTGAACAATTGATGGTTGCTCTTTATTTGTTTTTGTCCTGATGATGACCTGTCAAATTAATAAGGTTGAAATGTTGTCAATGCCTTCCTGGCAAAAAGATGAGAGGAAGTATTAAGTGTATTGTGTCTTTGTGATCCCACAAAAGCTGTTGTTGTATACAATATTTCTTCTTTCGCCATTTTTGTTTACACTATAGTTTGTTGGTTGTTATTCCTATTTGTTTGTGTAACCCTGTATGCACTGTAACTTAATAAAAAAACATATTTTTTGATAACTGAGGGTATTTTGTTATTTTGTTCTTTGATTTTTCAAAATGTTTCTATTGAAATTATAAATGGTTCTTTTCTTACACTAGAAACCTGAACCGTTGTAGCGTTCATATTGCCAGGTAAAGATGCCATAGTTAGGGACCGATTCATGGGTGTCAGCTCGGTCCTTTCTGGGGGCTATAGCAGGTCCTCTTCCTTCTCCGGCAAAAAGACTCGGTCAATTACACACTGGTCGAGAGCTGCTGACACCAAATCCTCTTCTTGAGCTCCTGGCAGGCCACCCTGCCTTACTGTCTAGTCTTTCGCTGAGAAGAGATAACAGAACAGTCAGACCCCGGGGATGGCTTACTCAAAAAAGTTAAAGCAGTCGCCATGGGCATTTGAGGCCAGTACTGATTGAGCCGCTATGTCCAGATCGTCATCCCAGTCACTGCCAGATACAATTGAGAAGGAGAAGAACGCCTCTTGGCCATCGGCTCCTGTCATGGTGGGCTCAATGCTATCAGGACACGGAGGCTGTGAGACCCGGGAAGATTGTAACAGTAGTTGAGCTAGCAAAATCTGATGGGTCATTAGAGGGCCTGCTTCAGCATGCACGCTCAAAAAATCCAGAGGTATCTCAGAGCGATCCGGTAGATGCAATCGACCCCTTACTACCATAAATACCTTCTATTGGTCTGGAAGAGAGGGTCTGGGAGAGTTCTGTTGTCCTGTTCTGCAGTCAAAAATAAATCCATTGTTCGTTGTAACTGGAGTATTGTGGTAAAGTTACAGAGGGCCTTCTCAGAGTAGGATATATCCTGAGTATTTAGAGCTGGGGGATCCTCCACACTTCCCTAAGTGCTTAAGGTAATAGCCGTGGCGAGCAGACAATCTCTTCCCCCCACTTGAGATAAGAGAAACATTTGCAGGACAACTAGAAGCCGATTTCCCCATTGACATTCCTGCTACACTGGAATTCTGTGTTCCCTTGGTGGCAGCCATAGAGCTCTGCAACTTTTCTTCCAGCACATAGACAATAGGTAGGCTCCAAGCTTCCTCAGGCAGGGCCATTCATGGAGCCCGTCACAGCTCGTCATTACTAGGAGTGAGACCGCGGGATGAAGCAAGGAGTTCAGGGGGGCAGAGGAAGGCTCCTGCCTTGACTGACACTCCAGACCATCAAGGGGCCACCTTCCAACCAGGCCATCCAATCTGCCAGAGTTGTCCAATCCAGGAGCCCGAACACTTGGCTAAAGGTCTGGGTCTCATAGCCCACTCACTCCACAAAGTCGACAGCACTCCCTGGACACCCCAGAATTGCTCGATTTAATAGGCCCCCACCACGTTGGTAAAGAGCGGGCAGAGAGGGTGGATCTTAACCATCCTGTCAGGAGGCTTAGGGCAGCATTGCTTTAGGCAGAATAAATTCAGGAAGCAGGACCTCCATGCCGGCTCAACTGTGGGCCTCCATCTTCCCACCAGTACTAATAACCTTGACTTTCTGAAAGGCAGGTTAAAAAAATTTATAGCCTCTGTTATGTCTCGAAATGTCTTCTAGGATGACTGGTATTCCATGTGCAGTTGATCAATTAACCCTTTTAAGTGCAGGATGTGCAATTATGTTATCATAGATGTGTAGTGCTCAGACTCATTTAGAAAAGGATTACATATAATTAGACAGCAAATAAACCCAAGTTATATACATGTTAATGCCTTGTCAATTTGTTAAACCAACATTGAATATAAGACCTTAAAACAACTCTGCGTGAATCATCCATCTGAAATAGTATAAATACTAAAGATGGCCAGTAACACTTTATTGTTTGCAGTCAGTTTACTTCTTCTTCCTCGTACGTGGTTGAACCCCTGGACTATGTAATGATTGTAACCTTTGGCTGGAATCATATTGGACTTGATGCAAGTAGTTAACCTGGTGAAATAGAACTCTTGTGAGCTAAACTTTGAAGATACCATAACCATAGGAGTTTGCCAGAGCTCAAAAAAGGCTTTTTATGCTGTCCATTCACCCCTTTGCATTATCTCAAGATCCACAGGGGAACTCAACATGATACATTGTGCAGCATTATTCAGGGGTCTCCTCTGGCTACCATTATATTTTACATTTGTATTGAGCCCTTTCTCCATCCAATCAATAAGGGCTCTCCATGTTAAAGTGGAGCTACTAAATTATGCTTTCATGTAGATAATCTAGCTTTTCACCAATAAGTAGATTCAAAAATTGGACCTGAATAATGTGATCTCTCATCTTATTATCAAAGGTGTTGGTCGAATAAATTAAAGCAAAGTAGATGCTGATTAATGTAGACTCCTAGAGGTATTGTCTGAAAATAACCCATGGGCCTCAGAAAGATAGTTGAGGGTGAGAAATAAATGCAAGATCTATATATTATTATATTAAAGAAAGGGGTTCTGCAGCTCTTTGGCCGTGGACTTTGGGTATTATCCATAGAAAGAATAAACATGATCTAAATCTTCAAGCTTTCTTTAAATATGTGTTTGTTCTCAATGGATCTTTTTTGCACATTTTATTCTTTATTAGAGACAACTGCAAGCCAACCAAGGCATTCTGGTATATGTAATCTTTAGTATTCTGAACCCACTGCTGTTGAGTGGAGGGTATGCGTGTGTTACACTGGCATAATCAATTTGACTGTTACTTTTCAGTCTCAGCATTGTTCAGCTATTACTAATAACTGTTTATGTACATTTCTTGTTATTTAGCAATTAGAAGAGGGATATATTTGAAACTTTTTTTTGGGCTGGAGGTGATGCTATCCTGTTTCTTCAGTCAACTTTGGTAAAAATGAGCAGAGCATTAGAAGAACATGATATTGCCATGGTGGAATGTGAAAGGTACATTTAGGTAGCAACTTTGTAATGGTTGTGAGGTTTCCTAGAGTTTTCTATCTGCAATTTCTATGAAAACATAGTTTTGAAAATGTTATTAAATGATTGGTGGTGCTGAACTTCCTTTGTAAATTGAAGAAACCCAATTATATAAAAAAAAAAAGGTTTACATAACAGGTTTTATCAGATTGAAAGTGAAGAAAATTTGATTTTGCTTTTGCATTTGCTAATTAAAATGAAACAAAGTGAACAGAAACAGGTCATGAAATAAAGTCAATTTCAAACTTCTTTGGAAATAGAGTAGTAGATGTCAACACCAAGGTAGTGTTTACACATATCTGCAAATCATGAAATACATTAACTTTTGTTGAATATAATTCTGAATATGTTTAAAGCCATTGAGATTTATTTCTTGTTCTTATTCCTTGTTAAATGCAACAGATCAAGAGCCCAATTTTGGTGGACAAGGTACATCCTGTTGGCTCAGTTGACAGAAAACATCCTCCAACAGCCTGATATAGAAGGTCCTTCAGAAGGTGAACAGTACACTGCCCACCCTATCAATGGTGAATGGTGGACAGTGTAATGCGTCTTTTTTTCTTCCTGTTTGCCACCGCCAGAAAAGACCTGGTGGTGAGGGGCAGAAAACAATAATGACTCCCACAGGCCGGGAGAAAATCCCTTGAGTGTGATGCAATTTGGGTGTTTGTTTCAGAAGAACTAAAACTTTTGTAAAGTTTGGTGAATGGCTGGCACAACAGATGGCAGCTGATCAGTAAACATTCTGTGCATTGAAAGGAGCTACCATGATGGTGACGTCTTTCAAGAATCATCATAACAGTTGTCCATTTTGATGTAAAGCAATAATCACTTCGCCAGCAGTCATCTAAAAATGTAATGGACAGTAGTCCAGCAGGATGGCGGAGGTGATGTCCATCACCAACTTGACAGACAGCATACTATCTGTCAAACCATGACATAAATCAGGCCTTTTTCTATAGTGAAAAGATGTTTACTCAGAATTGGCGGCTATGTTAATGGAGAGAGATTAAAAATATATTTTCTACTGTTCATTAACCACCAATTGAGGCTAGTTCGCACAAAATTCAGTTCTCGGGGACATTCCACTTATAACATAAAGGGCACAGTGTGTGCCTGTGGATGCCCTAGATTTGGAGATGATGAAGAGTTTTCTGAGCATATGTCTTTTAGAATGCCCACATCAGCAACGGTTTGGAAGGTGTTTAAAAGTTTATTCAATGCAATATACCATTCCAGTTGTTGGAATTCTGAAATAAAGGCATGATCTTTCTGCAGCTTGATATTTTGCAGCAGTTTGGTGGGTAATTCACTACACTTAGGAGCAGAGTTACTAAATGTTTTCGCACACAGAAAGGCAAGTTGCTGTGCTGTGTTGCATGAACCGGAGTGGGTAGAACTGTGTTAAATTTACAAAGATATTTGTGAGACCTGCTCAACTCTCTTCCTGCACTGGTGCACTTGTGGCTGCCTAGCATCAACATAGGCATCCTTGCATCATGGAACCTGACTGCCCCATGGAAACAAGAGTGCCTGCATTACGGGTAGGATTGTTTTTGTGTTGGAAGGTATTTGAGACACATTCCTCTTTATATGTGTTTTGCACAACACAGCACAGTTGTAAAGACGAAGTAATGAGAAGATTTGTAGATATTCCTCATCATTATGCCTCACTCAGGTAAGCGCACCATTTTGGTGGCAGCTCTAGTTTAATTGCTTTAATAGATCTGGTTTTGATTCAGAATACATGGATGGATGTGTTGGGATGCCCATGCACCCCGGCGTAGCATAATTCAATGGAAAGCCTAGATTAATACAACTGTAGCAGAATCAGAACAAAACAAACATGAATGCCCCTTACTTCTATCTTTAATGTCAAACGGCATTTTATTAGAAAATAATTACATTTCTGGGGAAGCAAACACAGAGGTATGTTTTGACTAGGGAATGTAAAGACGCAAATAAAGTGACATTGTTTTGAGATCTCAATTGAGTACTTTAATTTAAATTTATTTTGTGGTTCAAGTAATGTAATTTATTTTGTGGTTCAAGTAACATATGTGCAATTTTTAAAAAGCAAGAATACATCGAATGCTATGTTAAAATGGTTTCAATGTAAAGATGCTATTATGTTTTTTCGTACAAGGATAATTATGAAAGACCATTATCAAATAATAATAATACCGATATTTATATAGCGCGAACAGCTACCTCGCAATAAGCACAATAATGAGCTAAAATAAGGGGAGAAGATGAGATCCAACAAGAAATTCAATTTAGCATTAAACGGTTCAAGGTAGCAGAGGCTTCCCAAAAAAAAAAAAATTGTAGGTTATCTGTAGGTAATCTGGGCGTAGGCTACATGGATGAGAGACTGAAGTTCCAATGTAGATTGTGAATTAGATCACACATTGAAAACACAGAGGGACACCTGTAAACCAATTTGCCTGGGGACATCTTTATGCACCTTTGATTATTTTGCAAGACCAAATATGCAATCAGTCTAAACAGCACTGTCTTATGTCCTGGGCAGGTCCATTGCCGTTTTCCCTAAGTTAGCCTGAGCAAGGTTCAGGCTGTGCTCAGCTTTGCACACATTACTATACAAACATATTTTGGTTCTGCCATGCTTTATTTTCACAAACAACCTGGTGTTGGTTTTGCGTTCTGTCCTTTCCTGTGATTTAGTCTGAACACCGAGGACAAGGTCAAACTACAATGCACCTTGTTATTCTGTTCTGGTCAGGCTATAGCATCTAGACAAAACACCTGAATGCAGCTGTTGTTTGGAAAAACTTACTTTTGTCATATAGTTAGGCACAGACATGCAAAACACTCAATGGAAATAGATCTTTCAGAGACCAGATAGGGACTACAACCGAGATGTAGAGCTTTCACTGTGCATGCTAAGGTATGGGGCCTGCTGCAAAAACCCAAAGATCTTTCGATATTTCATCACATTGCTTCTGTAGAAGGGGAGGGGGGATAGTCTACCTTGTCTAATATCATTACAACTCTGTTTATGGTTTATGGATTACTTACTATGCTCACCGTATTTTTGTTTGGTTCCTTCTTACTTATTGTGTCACGTATACTTCATACTAGGGCATGATATTTAAAATAAATCTTTTAAACTCTTCTTGTGTCTCTGTCAGACCTTATTGTGGACAAGTACAAATGTGAGAGTGAAAGGTGTATCCTGTAACCACGATTCCTGAGAGGGTCGGGAATGTTGTGTTCTGGGGTATCTAATCACTGGTTCCTCTGTGAGTGAGTAGGAGGGCAAGTGAGACACTATAGCTAGTAGTTCTGAGGGTCATGGGTACTACAGTGGTAGGATAATTCAGTCCTTGCCTACTAAGTTTCTATAGCACAAATTTAAATTAAAACAATAAAATAAATAAAACATTTAAACATCAATAACACCATGTATTTAAAAGAACTTAATTGTATAAAACAAATTCCACGAAACATGGAAAATTGATAAAGTGGATCACAAGATATTAAGGTTCAAAGAAATTATTGAAACAGCAGTCGCAAAACCCTCAAATAATCGTAAATCCTCTTACTGGACTTCACTGGGCACAGGGATGATCAAAGACTGATCAATGAGTGTGGATGTGGTCAGACTGAAGTTGGGGCATGGGTTGTGAAGGATTTTGGCATATGACTTATAAGGCACTACTTAAAAAAAATTGGTCAAACCAAAAGGCTATATCTGCTGAAGAAACTTTAAAGTACATAATATGAAAAGCAGTAATAATCTGGGTACTGAAAAAAGATCAAAAATTAGGGGACAATATCTTTCAGCAGTTGAAATTCAATATAACCTCTACAAATGTTATATGAGCTCCCTCTTAGTTTAGTCTACTTTTTTCAGGTTCACAGAGATTTCAAAGGTACTTCTGATGTTATGGATCCTCAGTTTTTAAACAGGGATTCACTAAGATGATCTGACATTCTCCTTGCTTGCACTGAATGGATTTTATAGAGAGGCATGTTTATTATTCATGATGAGTCTATTCCTAAACTTAGAGGTTTTCTCTTTATTCAATAGCTGTCACAGGGTCCCCACTGTCTGCATAAGAAACTCCAGCAGTTGTAAACATAATTCCAATAACATGGTTTCAGCACTCCTTTTTCACTTGTAAGCAGTGGTTTGGTCCGTAGAAGCTCCTAAATTATTATTCAACTTCTTTCATTCCTCCGGTCAGGAAGGGAAGCTAATTATTTTCAGTAGCATGTTGTTTCTCTGTCTAACACCACTCCTCCTACTGGGCACATATGGAGATACCTCAGAATGATACAAACTAGACTCCCTATCAGACTAGGAGCTCATTAGTGCTGGAAAGAAACTTACCATTATGCATGTTTCATCAAAGGAGAATGAAGAAATATCTGTTGGTAAATTGGGTTGTGTTTGTGCATGACAGTTATGGTAATTTGATTACTATTCAGTAGTTCCAAAATAATGGTAAACAGCCCATAGCTAAAGTAAAGCTGAAATAATGCGCCTAATTAATTTAAAATACATTTTTCTCATGGATATGCAGAAACCGAGTGATGTCTGGAAGAAGGCCTTGTGGAGAAAGCCCATTTGTCAAAGTGTACTTTGTTTGCACTATCGTTTTTATGTCTCCTTCCTTTGAAAGTGGGCAAATATTGAAATCCTCTAATCAACCCTAAAAATCCCCAAACTCTTGAAATGATTTAACCTTTCTCTGTAGGTTATTTTCTCTTGCAATTCAAATAAAAACCTTGGAGTCATCTTCTTTTTCCTCTTAAGTTAACTCTGACCAAGCACACATTCTTTTACCCCCTTTGCCTCCAATGGATACGCCCATATGGCAAAATCAAGGTCATTTCACCTTTGTCATTTCCGTGGTCTTCTCAAGGTTCAACTACTGTTTAGAGTTTATAGGTGTCATCCATCTAAAGCGTTGTGTGAACTACAAAGAACAAAAAATGCTATGCACCTCATTTTCAGCTTGTTTCATGGAGAAGGCAGAGTGATAGATTTTGAAATCGGAAAACCTAAAACCTCCATTAGATTTTTCCTTTTTTTAAAGGGGACAAAGCTATATCTGTAGGCCTTTCCTTCCAAAGGATTTTTTTAAAGAAGGATCTATTTTCCTAAATAGTACCCAGGAATGTGAACAGGAATCATGGACATAATATAGAATATCAGGGGAGTGAGCATCATTTAAATAGAATCAACTCTGCCCCAACAAGAGAGGAGAAGTGGGTGCCAACAAGCAATAGTATAATTCAATATTTTGGTAATGTAATCAAAATCTAACCTAGTTACTTTAGATTGGAGGGCTGCCATGCAAAACATGTGTGTACAAAAAGGTGCTCATGACATAAAACATATAAAGGTAAAACCTCACATTTACCAGTATTAAGCCGATAACCTGATAAATGAGAAAATGTGGGGACTTTTTTTCAAGGAAAGGAGGAAGAAAGCCTACAGGATTAGAACAATACAGGAGAATGTCATAAGCATATGCTGATATTTTAACCTGATGAAGCCCAAATTGGAAATCTGAAATATGAACATCATGTCGGATTTTGGTTAAATAGAGTTCAATTGCAATGATAAACAAAAGAGGTGATAAAGGACACCCTTGCCGTACCCCTCTAACAAAGAAAAAGAATCTGAAAGCTCACTATTAACAAAGATTGCAGCTTTAGTACCCGAATATAGTAGTAGGAAAATGAAAGCAATCAATTAGGGTATGAAACAAATGCATTTTAATGCATGAAACATAAAATCCCATCCCATCCTATCAAAAGCTTTTTCTGCATCCAAAGCAATAGCAACAATAGGAAGATCCAAAGTGGAGGCCTTGCTTAGGATGTTAAAAAAGACCAGAGAATTGTCAGAGGGTAGTCGTCCCTTAACAAAGTCAGATTGTATCAGGCAGGACAGGGTCAATAGGCAATGTGAAAATCTTGGCAAAGATTTTGTAGCCAGTATTGACTAAGAAGAAGGGATGATAATTCTTGCACAGGAATATACCTTTATTGTCCTTTGGAATTAGACATACCATGGATCCTTGGAAAGTGCCCTGTGAAGTACCTTCAGCAATGAATGAATTAAATAAAAGTAAAAGGATGGGAAGTAGTAGGTTTGCAAAGTGGTCATAATATTAAATAGTAAATTGGTCCAAAAAAGCTTGTCAACAGAGACTGGTCCATGCACATTAAAAATAGTTAAAGGTCTGTTAGCAATAAGGAGTTTAACAATAATCCAATGACCTTCAGAGTCAGGTTCCTGCTGAACACATGTATCATACAATTTTTTATGGCAAAAAATCAGTACCCTGTGTTTCTTCTCTAAAGCTGAAGAAGTGAACGATTTACCCACCCAACATCATCTTAACTTGAAAACCTCAAGTTCGGAAACATATGATTTCTGAAGCAATGAATATCAGTTTTTAATTTAGCTAAATGAGGTAACACCCATTGCATTTTAATAGGGTTGCCTGACCCTTTAATGTCCCAAGTACTAACCCAGAATGTAATACTAAAACAGTAACATGAACAATCAATATGTCTACAGCAGCAACATTTTGGTACTTATCATTCTTTTTTTTAAATTGCTGGGGGTAGCCAGTAGGCCCAGAGCTATTCATGGGTGGGTGCATGATGAAGCAACTGTTCCTTTGGTGCGTGTTGAATGTTTTTCAAACATCATTTAGGGCATGGATGGCATTGGATTGAGTTGGAAAATGTGTTTTTTGGGGGTATTTCTGTTTTTGGGAGTGTGTTAAAGAAATGCCTTTGTTGTGTGTACCTGGTGTGTTGGTGTGCACCCTGCAGACCTTGTTTTGCCCTGTGGATTTACGTTTTTGCATTTTATTGCATTAAAAAGGCACAGCAGTGTGGTTTAGCATGCATCTTTTGCCTGGCTTCTTTATAGGCCTTTTGGCAGTTCATTGTTTGCCAGGCCTCCAGCTTGTTGCTTGTGATTTGCGAGTGTCCATGTGGCTGTGGGCCTTTTCTGGTGGGTGTTATTAGTGTGCTGCTTTTGCCATATATAGGCCTGCATGGTATTGCTTTGTGGCCTAGGCTTCTAGTTGTGGGCCTGGCCATGAGGCTGGTGGCAATTTTGAAGGCAGGCAGTGTGTTTTTTTGCAACAGGCCTGCATTGTCTGTCTTCTGTTTCTTGTAGTTGGGTGGGCCTGGCCATGTGGCTGGCGGCCATTTTGAAGCCTATGTCTGCAAGCTTGTGTGGCCTTGTCTGCCCACGGGCCTGCCTTCATCCAGTAGGCTCAAAGCAGGTAGCCACAAGTGCATTAAACAAGTGTTTATCTGTGTGTTCTGTTGAATTTAAACATAATTTAGGGCATGGATGGCATTGGATTGAGTTGGAAAATGTGTTTTTTGGGAGGTATTTCTGTTTTTGGGGGTGTGTTAAAGAAATGCCTTTGTTGTGTGTGCCTGGTGGATTGGTGTGCACCCTGCAGACCTTCTTTTGCACTGTGGATTTTCGTTTTTGCATTTTATTGCATTAAAAAGGCACAGCAGTGTGGTTTAGCATGCATCTTTTGCCTGGCTTCTTTTATAGGCCTTTTAGAAGTTCATTGTTTCCCAGGCCTCCTGCTTGTTGCTTGTGAGTGTCCATGTGGCTTGCGGCCTTTTCTGGTGGGAGTTAATATGGGCCTGCATGGTTTTCCTATTGGCTTACTGCTTCCATCCATCCCCTTTGCCAGCAGCAGCTCCCTTCCATTACATTTGTATTTTTGTGGTTGTTCTTATTCTTTCCTATCCTTCCTGAGAGTGTAGTGTGTGTATACTGTACACAGTAAGTAGTATACCATAGCCCTTGTTGCCAAAGTCTCACAAATGGCTACGCTATATTCTTCTATTTTTTTGTTTGTACTAGTAGTAATTGAACCACAACAACAAATGCATTTCACTGATGTTCTTCTTCTGGCTTATTTGCTTTTAGGTGCACAAAAAGACAGAGGAGGAGGCAACTATCAACATCATCCATTGTACTGCCAGACAGAAGTCCTGCTGCGCACCACATCACGTCCAACTGTGATCACAGACATCTCTGCAACTTGTTCACCTGCGTCCTGTCTAAGCTCTGAAGAAAATGGGCCCAAAGAAAGGTCCTCCAGTACCAAGAAAGTTGCCGGTGAGAAGAAGGAACAGAAAAAGCAAGAGGCACTAACCACGACTGGTGTGCCGGCAAATGGGTTTTTGGGACCAAAAAACACATGCCTGCAGCATCGTTGTCCGGCGGGAACCAAGCTGGGAGCAGCACATCTGCACCAGTGGGCCAACCCCACCAACCTAGGCCCAAGCCCATGAGTGGTAGCCAGTCTACTAACGAGCAGCGATGTTGAAATGTCATTATCGCAAAGTAGTACACAATCAACGCATGCGGAAACTCAGCAGATAAGTCTGCAGCAGCAGGCGCAGCCGCAAGAACAGCAGCAGCAGGCGCAGCCACAAGAACAGCAGCAGCAGGCACAGCCGCAAGAACAGCAGCAGCCGCAAGAACAGCAGCAGCAGCAAGAACAGCAGCAGCCACAACAACAGCCACAACAACAGCCCACAATAGTAGTTGTTCCTCCTGAAGTAGGGGCATTTCAGGAAATCGAGCTTCCTGTAGACAAAGAGGGGCAAGCCACTGTTTCAGAGGATCCATTGTCTTCCAGACCCCCAGCAAGGAAAAGGAGGGTTATTCCATCATCTTCTTCTTCAATCCCTGCTTCTGATGATCTTGAGGCCACTTGGAAGCCACCATCTTAGTCTGAGAGTGATGCACGCCACAAGACAAGGCTAGTGAAAAGGAAGGTTCCAGAAAACCTTAGAGTTATGGAGGTAGATGTACAAGAGGGGAATGATGATGATGACGAGCCAATCATCACGGACATCACTTCCGGCCCAAAGGATATGGAGACCAACATTATTACCCTATCCAAAATGGCTGCAAGGGATGTAGCACGGATACCACCAACACAGGTAACACCACCACGACCTCCAGCTTCCATATTTTCATTTGCAAAGGAAAGGCAGGGACCTACATCCAGCTCAACCACCACCTCAGTAGGTAGTGGTAGAAGTCGCAATGTAGCTGCTCAGAGTCACATTCCAAGCACACCCTCCAGTTCATCTGGTATTGAAAGTGGCACATCCAGCAGCACCAGAAAGTTCTCCTCCCCAGTTTGGGACTTCTTGTCGGTTAGCAGTAAGGAGGAGAACATTGCTATATGCTCGATTTGTCGACATGCTGTTAGGCGGGGTAAGCTTGGTACAAACTATGGTACCGGAGGCCAAACAAGTCATCTCAAAATACACCACACTATCGTGTGGGAGGCTCACCTACTTCGCTTAGAACAAAGTAAAACTCAACCCATTGTTGTTGGGCATGAAGACTCAGGGGACGATATTATCGCGGTGGAAGGTGAACAAGAGGGAGACAATTCTAGCCCTGTCCCCAGTAGTACCGCCCACATCCTCCTCAGCAACATCTCAGTGGCACCGCAGTAAGAGTCTGAGTCAGGCTGAGACACCAAGGCGACCAAGTAGTACTGCAATGATTATGAAACAAAGTGCGTCATTGAGCCTAACTGGGTTAAAGAAAACTGCACCACAAAGGAAAATAATCCAGACTACCATTGACAGCATGCTTAGGTTGGAGGGGCAGTACCAACGCAACCACCCAACGGCACGGTTGTACAATGCGAAGCTGGCTAAGATGTTAGCGCTGGACCTTCTCCCTTTTTCATTTGTGGAAGGGGTAGGTTTCCTTGAATTTGTGTCAACCATCTGCCCTAAATGGAAGGTTCCCAGACGGTCCTATTTCGCAAGAGTTGCTGTTCCAGCACTACATCATGATGTGCTGGAATTGGTTGGACAAGCTTTGCAGCAGAGTGCTGTTTACAATATCCATCTAACAACAGACATGTGGGCCAATTGCCAAGCCACTGATTGCATGTGCATCACTGCACACTGGGTCTCATTTGTGGGGGTTAGAGATAAGCTATCTGAAGGTGCTGTTGACGCAGCTGAGATTTTTAAAGCTACTCGGAAACATGTAACTGTATCCATGTTCGCCATGGAGAAATCTCATACTGCTGTAAACATATTGGAAGAGTTTCAGAGCAAGGTTTTTGAATGGCTGCGCCCAAGAGGGCTTAAGATTGGTTTTGTTTCCACAGATAATGGCAGTAATTTACTTAAGGCCATGGAGTTTGGTTCCTATTTCAGGGTTCCGTGTTTGGCGCACTGCATTAACATTATTATTCAAGACTTTCTGAAAAAAGAAGCCATAGTCAACAACTTATTGACCATCTACAGAAGAATATGCACTCATTTCAGCCATTCTTTTAAATCTCGGAAGCAGCTGAGGATCATTCAACGTGACTATAGAATGCCAGTCAAAGCACTCATCCAGGAGGTGGCAACACGTTGGAACTCAACTTATTACATGCTTGACCGTCTGTTTGAGCAGTACAGGCCAATCAGTGAATATGTCATGCGAAGAGGGGATGCTACTGTGAAAGGCATGAGCCTTCAGATGGACTAATGGTGCCTAGTTAAATGCCTGACTGAGATGCTTCTTCTTTTCGAGGTCTTCACACGTGAAGTCAGCATGGAGGACTGTACTATGGGCAAATGCTAGAGCATCAGCTGAAGGAGGTGTCTGAAGCGTACAAAGATGTAGAGGAAAAAAAAGAAGCATATGAGTTGGTGGAGAGCTTAGCCCATCGCTTAGCTGACAATACAAGGGTGCAAAATAAGATTTTGTCACAAAAACATTACATTTGTGCCACAGTTCTGGACCCATGGACAAAATGGGCACTGAAGACATTAATTCCTTTTTCAGAAATGGATGTTGCCTGGTACAAAAGGTGGATAGCTGAGTCAGCGAGTAAGTTGGAAAATGAACAGCTGCTAATTAAAAGCCCGCTAGATAAACCCACAACAAGTACTGCAGCAGGGCATCCGGTGTCAAGTTCAACTTGGGAGCCTGAGGGCAGTGCGTTTGGCTCAGAACACTCACCGACACTATCTACAACAGCAAGAACTGGATCTTCAGGCCCAGACAAAATCGTTACAGGATTGGTATTTACAGCAAGGCATTGGTAAGTCCAGTGCTGATGCAACAAGAAAAGAACCCGAAAAAAGTTTTGCACCCTTGAACATTGAGCGGATGGTCCAGGCCTATCTGGACGGCCCAACAGAGGTGTACATTGATCAAAACCCATTGAGGTAGTGGTATGGAAAAAGGGCCCAATGGCCAGTGCTCAGCAGGCTGGCGATAAACTATCTGGCTTGCCCTGTCGCAAGTGTCTCTTCGGAACATGTTTTCAGTGCTGCTGGTTCCATTGTAACAGTGAGAAGGACCAGTCTCTCACCCAAAAACGTGGAAAGGTTAACAATGATCAAAATGAATCAGCACTTTATATCACCGTATTACACAATACATGAGTTAAGGGAGGAAGATGAGGACAGCAGCTCAGGTGACGGAACTGGTGTGTTAGATGATGATTACCTACTTCTGGTTGAACCCCCAGAGTTTGAGGATGAGCTATACTTCCCTGACAATTAGGCTTGCACTTCCAGTTCTTACTGTCTTCCTCACGTATTTTCTTTTATTTGTGAATCTGTCTTTCTGGTTGGAAACTTTGAATCACAACAAATCCATCACCACCGTCTTCTAATTGTTTTATTGCCATATACAAGTTTCGGCTGGCTGCATATCACAGTACACTCCTCAAAATCCTGTTCCTCCATCCTCCTGAATCTCCCTAAATCCATTGCCCTCAAGAAGTCAGATGATGATTGGATGATGCAAAATAGAAGAAAAAAGAAAAAATATTTCCAAGTCCCTCCAAAATAAGTGGAACATGATTGATGATGACTACTATAGCTATCCTCCTTTGTGATCCGAGAGAGACTGCCCATTAACTGAAGATGAGAAGGAACAGGTATTGAATGATGCCATGCATTGGATGCTGACAGTGATGTTGTTGTTGTTGTGCATGAAGTTACTTCATTGTGTGCTTTATGCAATAATCTACACACTAAAAGTAACTCAAGTCCCTTTTTCATTCTTGTATTTTTAATACCAAATTTGTACTTCTACTGCAGGGCGATACATTGCATTTTGAATATAGGAAGGGGACTCACTCGGTACACCCAGACTGAGTTGAACAACACCATCATGATGACCACAGTGACATAGTATCTTCACAGTCACTCAGTACACAGATCAGAGATGATTGATGGAATAAGTCAGGCCGTTTCATGAGTGGCATATAAGGTAAACAAGTAACAACAACCACAGCAGACCTAAATGTCTGTGTAGCGGTGGAGTCAAGTGTAGCGTTGGTATGACTGCGGTAAATTGTAAAATGCTATGTTGCTGAATATGTGCTTTGTCCAACTCTTTCAAAAAATGTATGCTAAATGGAGGATGTGCAAAGGGTGCCGTCACCGTGGGCCTGCTCTGTCCTGTTGGTGTTGTAGGTTAATGCTGGAAACAGACAAGAGTAGAGATGATGCATCCATGCCGCCTCGGAAAGTGTTCCATTAACTTGTCCATTTTTTTCAACTTAGTTTCAATCTCAATATCCCTTTTGTTTTTGCATCTACAATTACAGGCCGGGCCTTACCCTGTGCTATACTTGGGAAAACAATGCACACTTACCTTACCAATGAATCTACATCTGCCAGGCAGGCAGTGGCGTTACCCAAGATTGATGGACGGAGTATCCATGGAAGGAAGGCCCAAGAGGAATGCCAAGATTCAACTCACCATTTGACCAGGATAACACAGTAACAGTATCAACTTTCTACATCTTTTAAATAATTTGATTCATTTTTTTGTCTACAATCATTATAACAGTGTGTTCTTCTTGTTATTGCTATTATTATCATTAGGTTTGCTCTCTGTCTATAATTCATCCCTAGAGATATTTAAAAAATGTCTTTGCTGTCTGTAAAAGTAAGCCCGGTAACACTGAACACAAACTGTATGTAATCTGGGTCTCTCCTTATCATCAATCATCATGCATGAATTTCCTTTTTCTCCCTTAACATATTTATATGGATATGGTAGTCTACAAAGATTCTGTTGTTTGATGTTTGTCCATGCATAATGTTTTTCTTTCTCAAACCTTTCCCCAAAACCCCTTTTCCAACTATTCAACGAACCCTAACTCTCTTCCCCCGGGCTGTGTGACTTGTTGAGGTATGGCTACATTAAATGTACACCAATAATTTATCACACTCTTGCTGGGGCAGATGTGGCAAAAACAACAGTACTTCAATTTCAAAGCAGGGCGGGGATCTTCTTCTGCTTGCCCACCCATGAGCAGTATTTTTGTAAGGTAATTTTTTTACCAAAGGAACGGGCTAATACATCAGCATTAATTCCCGGCATTGATTGGATTCATGGATTTCATTCATTGTCATCCTCCTACACAGCACTAACAGTTACGCTTGTGTCCAGTGTACTGTAAGCCTAGACAAGTCAACACAACTAGAGTTTATAACTCTGTGTACTACTAGGTTATCCCCACCACCATTATGTTTTGTTGTATTTGGGCATATTATTGTTTGGCAGTAAGTTCTGTACTGTACTTCATTCTACTACTCCTCGAAGAGTCTCTCTCAGGCTACTGACTGTCTCATTTTCTTTTTTGGCAAATGCTGCTGCCAGTGTCTACTACTACTACTACTACTACCACCACCACAACCATGGCATGTTAGGTAAGAAAACTATCATCACCATGCAGCCATCGCTGTGCCTAAGTTAAATATCAAGCAAAGGTAAGAGAAGTTTGGGGGAGGCATAATTAATAATGGACATGTTTTCATTAATTCAATTTCACACACCCCTTTGAGTCCAGTTGCAGAGTGTCTAGAGTAGAAGAGACTGACAGTGCTAGTAGGACAAGTAACTCAGTGAGGGGTGCCGCATCTATCTGTTTCTGTCTTACAAAGTCATCCAATTATTAAAATCAAACACTGGCTGTGGGTGACCCTGAACCAGCAAGGAAAGAAGGATACAGTGTGATGTAAAACAGTAACCCCACCCAGAAAACATTAACAACATCGTATGTAAACTTAAGTAGAAATATATTATTTAGTACCCTAACAAAAATAAACTATGTAAAAAAAATCCCACACCTGACCCACCCCTCTCCCTAACCCCAACCAATGTCCGTAAATTGCCCAAAAAAGAAAACCCTTTACCCGGATCCCACCCACCCCAAGAACAATTAAAAAAGGGGCAATAATAGCAGGGTCTAAGTTCGGTGGGCTTTTTTCAGGAGGACACGAACTTCCTCCTCCAGGCGGGCAACACGGCACTTCAATGCGCGGCAGTTGCATCCACAGGGGGGGCAGCACTGATGGAGGGGTGGCGGTGGGCAGCTGCCAGACAGTGGCGCCGTACCACTGGAGGGCGGTGGTGGGGCATTGGAGGAGGCTGCAGCTGCTGCCTCCTCCTCCTCCTCTTCCAGGACCACCAGCTGACAATATTCGGTCTGTATGGCCTCCAGTTTCCGGCGCCGGGCTTTGGCTGCCAACTCCTTCCGGTCAGGTTTTCCCTTGAAAGGAGTAGCTATATATGAAGAAAAAAACAAGACTATTGTAAAATATACTCTTAGCAAAGCAGTAAGACAAATATTTCTACACATAGTGTCACGGTAGCACTAGCAAGCACATAACATTTGTGGTATGTACTATCTATCCTCCCGCTTTCTTAGACTTTAACATTTGTGGGAGTTTCAGGCATTCAACCAACCATGCATCTGATTCCTATCAGCCACCAGTATGCATGCTGCATGCATCCCACGAATCCTTCTCTGCCAGTCACAAATCTTAAATCTCACCGTGCTTCTTCCTTCCACTCTTCTTTCCGTTTTCGTTCAACCCATCCATCAAGGTCATTTGATCTGACTTTAAGTCTTCTCCATAAAACTTTCACAGCTAAGTGAAATCATCAGATAGAAGAGGCCATTGGTTACTCAACACTCCCGCCCTAATGCTTTTACTAATGCTAAGTAAAGGGTATCTTCAACCGTTCACAACAACCTCTTACTTAGTAAGTCAACTGTACAGTATTATACAGTACACCCTTGCAGTGAGTGTAATGTCAATAAGTAAGGATTAGGACTCTAACTTACCACTGCCCGCCACTGCTGCTAGCTCACCCCCTGCAGTTCCTCCTGCAACTGCCGCCTCCTCCTCTCCTCCGTCAGCAGCCACGTCGCCGCTGACCCCGGCACTGGTGGTTGGTAGTGCGCCTTGAAAAAACATTACACATTTTTTAGGTTTCATATACACCTCCCCCTATTTTTCACTAGCAAGATTGAAAAATTAGTTTATAGTAATACATACATATACAACATACATCACTTGTACAAATCAGGTAGTAGTAGAGTAGACACTAGTAGTTATATGGTCCCTAGAGTCATTCTAGTCTTTGCTTAGTTAGCCTGTACCATGCTACCATTTTACCTTTGTGTCTTTTATTTTAGCACACGCGTCGTTACCTCGCAGCTTGTTGTATAAAGAGTGACGCCTTTGAGACCACATGAGCTCATACTGCTACTGTCTAAGCACTGCGTACAAGGTCAATCAAAACAAGCCACTTTGTTATGGAATTCTGGTGTTAGTCCATATTGCTTATCCAAAATGCTACACTTTTTGCCACAACTGAGAAATGTTTGCAATATACTAACACGCACCATTTTTCTCCTAACAGACGGAAGATTCCATTCTATGAACCAGAGCTTTGCAGAGCTTATGATGTAACCAGTACTAGCTTCTTTTAAGGTGAGGGGTCCACAGAATTCGCTCAGATCTTCATTTATAATTTTATATAAACTATATTCCTATTCCTACAAAGGGGATGGTGGTGCTTCCACCACTGTTCACTTATTATTAATCATGATTTCGCTTTTTTTTTCTTCGTTCTATGGACTTGTAGTTGTTGTAAGTGTAACTAAGTGCAACAATGTTTATAGGTTTAATCTTATGCATTTTGCTGTTGGTGCTGCATTTTAGAACAACGTACAGAGCTTGTCAGTTGCAAATAAAATTTTTGAACTTACATAGACTTGGTGGTATCTGGTGTGGATGAACTTACACGAGTGAGCGAGCGAAAGGAAGGGTGTGCAAACTGTGCATGTGCATTGCTTCCACGACTGAGAGGTCGGGAGTGTTATGTTCTGGGTTGTCTACTCATTGGGTATCTTGGGGGGGTTTGGAGAGCTAATAGTAATAAAACACTATTATAACCAGTCGGGCAGGGGATTGTGGTGGGTTCTGTTCTGATTGAGGTGTGAGTGTGAGGAAGGTCCCACCTCCCCTCACCAACATCCTATTTTCTTGTGCAATGTTCTGTACGTGGAAAATCCCTACAACAGTAGTAGTATGTCCTATCCTATCAAAATAGTAAAATCTGGTTGGGCTTTTTGTTAGTGGGAATTGTCGAAAAACATCAAGATTAATAATGCCTCAAAGATTAGAATAGAAGGAGTACAAGAGGAAAACCTAAAGGACTGGACTCATCAATGGCTAGAGCTACTGGTGAATCTGAGTTTTATTTAAAACCTTTTAAATAAAGAGTGGCCAACTGGGCATGCTTAGCTACGGACAGACTAATAGTAGTAGTACAGAGAGTCATAGCAGAGGCAGTTAGAGGCAGGGATAACAAGAATCTAGAAACAGATAGTCTAGATCGAAGGGTAATTGTTGGTAAAAAATAGCATTAGGAAACGGAAGCAATAGTTCGGGAAAAAAAATACGGTGCAGTAAAAGTCTGCCCCCGTCTTCTTGCCCCTGGGTGCTGATCATGAAAGATATAAGAAAGAAAGAGACAAACATTGATGATTGGTGTGAAACAAATAAAATATTTTTATAAGACTGTCAAAAAAATATTTGTGTAAACAACAATTGCAATAAAATTGACCTATCTAATCTGGTCGACAAGTAGTATCTGGGGATTCGCGGACCGACTAGTTATTATTTATCTACACTAATCCAGTGTTCCATTCAGATTCCAGAATACTAACTAAGCCTAAGTAGTACGTACCACCTGACCAAGCCCACCTATTCCAGGCGTGCCAATTGTACATTAAGTAAGCATTTCCATTTCTTTTAGTCCTCAAAAATGCATAAATGGAGGACATATGCCTGTATTTTTGCACACACAAAATTGTTGGTTGGTTGATGCAGATGTTCTGCTAGTGCTAAACCTATTAGCACTCACTGAACAAACTACAGAAGGTTCTACTAAGGACTGGGGTAAGCACTAGCAGCGCTCAGCAGCACTTGACGTAATAGAGGGGGCATCGCAGACCACTAAAAAATTACAAACTTATAATAAGTAACTAAACCTAAGTAACAATCCACCCCTATCTCTTAGTGACAGGACAAAAGAAGGACTAGAGTCACTCTAGCATTACCTAACTTAAGTTTTCTAAAATAAACTCTTACATAATCACGCAAAACGAGCGCAAACGCAAAGTTGCAAATCACAAGATTAGTAGTGCAGAGCACCATTGTCATAACAATCACAGAAGACTTTTAAACGTAAATTACCTGTAATGTATGTAAGCAGCAGCATTCTAGCTGGTCGGAAAAAAAATATATTCGCAATATATAACCCAGAGCGGAAGAACAGACACAAAGTAGTAATAATTAAATAGCTACACACCAAGACCCGGGACCTCCACTCCTAGCAGGTCCAGCAGGTCCTGCTCCCGGTCCAGGATATCGGACCACCAGTGCGTCAGCTGGTTCTGGCTGCGCCGGACACCCGAGCAGCGAAACACTGCCCGGCGCACCTTTCCCCACCGCTGCCGACGCTCCCGGAGCTTGTACCCGGACCCAGGCCTGCCGCCTGCTGCCAGGGTTAAGGGGAGGTGGCTCTGCACATAAAAAAACAGTGCAGCCAACTCCACCTCCCCAAATAAGGCCCATGCCTTCACCCCTTGTGGGTGCCGCCTTCTGCAAGGAAGGCGGTCGCGGCTCAGGCTGCGATGCCCCCTCTCGCCCTTTGCCATGGTTCTGGGGTAGGCGGGGGCAGAAAAGAAAAGGTAAAAATTAAAAAGGTAAGTAAAAGAAGTGAAAAAAGCAGGTAATAGAAAAATTTGTTAAAAAACACACAAAAAGTAGACAAAAACAAAAAATATAGAGTCAGGAAAATAGAGAGAGAGAGATAATAAATAAAAACGATCAAAAAAAGTTTTCAGAAACAAAGGATTAAAAAGATAAAGGGAGGATTGAAAAGCAGGCCCCAGAACCATAACATAGAGTGAAAAACAAGATGGCCACGCCTATTGTGACCACATGGGCAAGTTTGCGAGATATTTTCCCCCGAGCATGCAAAAAGCATCACGAATACGCAATACGCGTTCCCGAACAGGAAATACCTAACGCGAACAAGCGCGAGCATGCAATGCGCGACTCAGAACAGGAAATAGCATTGCGAGCGGGCAGGACAAGTGAAAACAAGATGGCTGCGCCCATTAGCGACCGCATGGGCAAGTTGGCGACACATTTCCAACGCAATCATGCAAAAAACATCGCGAACGGGCGGGACAAAAACTTCCGCGTCTTCGCGATATTTCCGTGTGTTCGCAATAATTTTTAGCGTTTTTGCGAAGATTTGCGTAACGCGATTACGCAATTTCTGCCCACCCTTAGCGGAGACCATATGGGAAACAGGTTGCAAGAACATATACCAGCATTATAAAAGAGAGACAATATGAATATAATTCAAATAGACAAAAGAAAAAGCAACGTGGTGATTAGACAAAAATGAAACAAGTACTCAATGAGTTTTTCAAGCAAGGAAAATAGGCAGAAAAGAACAAAATGAAAATCAAGTAATCTTTGAAGTATCAATGTCTTCTGCTCCGTTGTTCTGAAAAATGTCTGTAACTCAGCTGGCTCCTCATATGTGTTTGTCTTTTCCTTGTATGTTACTTTGAATAGGCAAGGATGTATTAGACCATATCTGGCATTTATAGCTCTTAGTTGAAGACGCAGGTCAAGAAATGTTTACGATGATCTGCAGTGGCTTTAGCTAATTCCTGGGAGAAGATAATGACTAGCCCAATAACGTGATTTTCTGGATTTGGCAGCTGACATGACCTGTAACATGTCAGTATATTGCAAGAAGAACAAAATGACACCACGTGGTTTGGTTGACACTCTGGGACCAAGTCTGTGAGCCCGTTTATGTTAAGTGGGGCTTTTATGTTAAGTGGGGAAGTAGTAGACACATCAAGTTGTTTTGGCACAAATTTTTGAAAGAAGATTGTCAGGCGGAACCCTCAATGTTTCAAGGAAGTCCATATATGCGGAGAGTATTCCTGCAATTCCAGTTCTCAAGAGTTTCAGCTTACCTTTTGAGAAGAGCTATTTCTGATTTCAGAAAAAATATACTTGAGCATGCACACTGAAATGTTTCTGTTCTTTGTTCCACAATGAGAACTCTTGATTCAAAAGAAAACCATTTATCATCCAGGTGCTGTAATGTCTTATTAGTTTCTTCCATGAAGAGTTTTAGTGCATGTATTTCTTCAAGAAACACATCCATAGAAGCTGATGAGGACTGCATTGGAGATGAGGGACCTTTTTTTGGCTGTTTAGTGGATCCCACAGGCATTTTTCTTGATAACAGTGCTGTTTGAATGGGACCTGAAGAGTTTAAGATTTGTGGGACGAGGCGTCTTCCATTTTGTTGCAATTAGAATCTGAATCTGAGTGTGTAGTATGATTGGAGGTACCAGAGAGCTTAAGATTTTTTAATTTCCCCATATAACAGAAAAAATATATATATAAAGCACCGCAGAGGTTGCAACACAATTTTAGAACCTCCTGTGAAACAAGGCAGTTCAATCGCACAATAAAGAGCAGCAAACCAGAGGCTCTATAAACTAAAGCACAGAGGAACATATAAAAAGACTCCAAAATATGAGAATCTCTTAAGACACAAAACCGCAGGATCAACTTTCCCCTCAAATTATTGAAAAATGAAAGTTCAAAAAAGTGTTAGAGTGATCAATATGATGGGAGCCATTAATATTATCAGTCAGGTGCAGCAAAAAGATAATCCACAGAGATATATTGCTGAGGTAAAAAAAGCTCCTGGGTTATGAAAAGCAGAGTATCCTTTATGGGTCAAGCCAAAAAGAAAAACCATTTGCAGAGAGAGAATAAAAAGGAAAAATATGAGGCACCAAATAGAAAAACCATAGTATTTGAGGCAAAAAATTTAGAGAAGTGCCTGTGAAGCATGAGCGCGGTATATGCTTGCTGCATCATGAAAGAAAGGAACGTGCTTACTGCTCAAAATGGTGAGCACAACCATGTAAATGAGGAGTAATCCACTGGGCAGCCATGGTCAGAAAAACAACAGGGAGTTATATAGAGCTCCAGAGACTCACCAAGCCATGAGGGAGAGACGCCGTATTGTGTCTTCCAGCGGCAAGCGCTGTAGCGGTCTCCAGCTGAAGGAAGGCTCCCCGGACCTACGGAGTTCAGCAAGTGTCGCCATCCTGGTTCAGCACAGAAACCACGACCCCCAAGGCTCTTCTCTCTTGAGCACTTTACTCCTTCATCAATGCTATGAAACTAACATCAGATCTTTCAACATGGTTTAAAACGCTACTCTTCTGAAAAGGTTTTATACTTGCAAAACTTTAATCAGCCTGCTGTCCTTCCTATTTTCTTGTTCAAATGGTACTTTGTAGCAGTTTTAGACATATGAAAGCAATTTAAAAACAGAAAATAGATTATTAAGTAAAATGAATATTAACTCCACTAAAAGTGTTGATCATTATGATGTAAAGAACAGCTCCTTGAAGATGTACGTCTGGCTGATTCACAGCAAACAAAAATCAGACTTGACCCATGTGTGCTGATTATGATCATTCACGTGATATATATTAGGAATGTGGAGCGCATAACATCAACGAAAAAAGGGGGATATTTGCGAGGAAGTGCCTGAGAGAGGCGTTAGCCTTCCTGGCTTAAAACCTCTCTCCCCCACTTCTGAAACGCAAGGCTGCACCATATTTACAGCGATACGGTGCAGCCTTGTGTTTCCCCTTGCGATGGCGCTACACTTAGCCATAGTGCAAGGGTGTATGTGTGCAGAGGAGGATTGTTTATGTCCCCCTTCCTGCACATAAACAATCCTGAAATGCCATTTTGTCACTTTCATGTGTGCTGCTTAATGCAGCGCACATGAAAGTGACAAAATGGCATTTTTTTAGATTGTTTATGTACAGGAAGGGGGACATTCCTGTACCTAAACAATCCAAGGCACTTTGCTTTTTCCATGTGTGCTGCACAAGGCAGCACACATGGCAAAAGCAAAAACGAGGAGAAATGATGCATTTCTCCTCGTTTCACCAACTTAAAAGCAGGCTTTCCCTGGTTTTAATGTTGCCGCTGCTTCCTATGTACACCACCCTGGCACATAGGGGGCAGCTTCAAAATCAATGGGTATTGCATTGCAACTTCCACCGCAACACCCACTGCCCACCCCTTTCACACTAACCATAGCGTGAAAGGAAGCCTTATTTACATGGCAGCATTGAGCCATTTTAAGTGGCTTAATGCTGCCTTGGAAATAAGGCTGGGCCCCTATCGCCACCACAACATCGGTAAAAGAGACATTGTGGTGGTGATAGGGGCTTGTACATATGCCCCTACATGTGGTATTAGGAATGTCTTGTACATCACCCATCTTCGAGTCCAGTTTTTTCATCTGGACAAATCAGACTTTTTGTGTTTGCATATGACCCTCTGCAGATTACAAAAGTAATATCCAGTCGTGGATAAGAATACCAATATTTGCAAGTGTGTTTTATGCTCAAATATATTTTTCATCAATGCCACTAATAATACGAATGAATCTGACTGTGGGAGTACTGTAGAAAGGCTTGCCCTGTACAGTACTAATGTATTGGTTAATGAAAAGACTGTTGCCACCTTGAAAACCCTCTTTATCAGCAGCCCAGTCTTGTTCCGATTTTTTTTCTGACTCGGGGAGCATACAGATCTCCCCTTGCCATAACATACTTTCTCCTTCCCTACTCCCACCACCCCTCCATTAGCCCCAAACCCACCCTCAAGCCTGGACGTGCACTTATCACCTCAGAGCAAGCAGCAAGTGTATGTTTTTAAACTTCATAGAACAGTGAAGTTTGTGTGATTGTATGACCTAAATCATTGGTCCCACACAAAAATTCCCCATTCAATGGGGTTTTACTCCTGATTGTACGGTACTCCTGCAAAATTATCAAGGATAGAATCGCATGCAGTTTTTCCTTTAACCCAGTACCATGCAACCTACAATCAGGGTCTGATTTGCATCCTCTATAGTTGTTTTGCAGTTATCACAAATATCACATCACAAACATATCAAAAGTGAAGCGTTTCGATTTAAACACAAGTGTATCATTTGATGCGTGTTTCTTTCCACATATTATACACGCGAACTACCTTCCACATCACGTACCTGCATCTTTTTTTATCGACAGATTTGAAGGTTGAAAATGCGTGCTGCCTCGGCTTGAGGCCCCCGCCGCCCCAGGTGGCGCTAAATGGGCATGACACAATTAAGACAATTTAAAGAACAACCATAGCAGGAATCGTAAAACTCGTGTACCATTTGAATTGGAATGCACCCAGCTATTTAAATGCCATTCTGTTATTTTGGGTAATTAGCTTTATAATGCTTTCCAGAGAAACAAGTGCAATCACACTGACAGCCAGTAGCACTGCTTAAGAATTAGAAAATCAATCTTCTTGTCTGAGGGCTGCTCTTCACGGCTCCTCTGAGCACTGCAGACGCTTGCATCCTCGGTAGGTACACTCAGATCTGTCTGCGAATACTTCAGCTCTAACAGCATCATTGCTTCCGATTATGTCTATTCAGTCCTCTCAGACAGAGCTGAGCTATTTATTCTTGAAAGACTACTTTCGCTCATGCCCTACAAAATGCTATATGTAGCTGCTCGTGTCCTCTGCAGTAGGCGCCTGTACTATAGATTTGTCACCTGACTGGCTATATCGTGCTGAAAAAGAGAACATTGCATTTTTGGTAAATCTGTTTGTCTTACAGGGTATTTGTGCCGGTTTTTAAATGTAATATGCTTTGTTTTAATTTAAAAATCATTTTACTTTTTTGAACTATATCTTTCGGTTGCTTGATAGGAAAGTCTGCTGTTATTTCTTGAAGAGGCAAGACCGAGCTCACAGGCAGGTGCAGACTGAAATATAGCTTTCAAGCCAGCGTGCGAATGGTGCTTTGCCCCAGTGCGCGCAAAATGAGTAAGTTGCAGCCCCCCCCCACACCCTTAACATCCCACCTCTCTAGGCGTTCAGGAAAGAAAATACAATTATGTTGGTTTACCCACGGTGGAGCCTTTTATTCAAAGAGTAACATTTAAGCTTTGTTCAGTAGTCAAGACATCATATCATTACAGGATGCAACAAGAAACAACAACACTACCGAAATAAATATCCAATTCTTCATTTAAAACACTCCACACTACTTTGTCATACATTTTGCTGGATACATTGGGGCATATGTACAAGCCCCTAACGCCATCACATTGTCAGTTTCAGTGACATTGTGGTGGTAATAGGGCATCGCCTTATTTACAAGGCAGCGTTAAGCCACTTAACGTGGCTTAACGCCGCCTTGTGAATAAGGCACCCTATCACGCTATGCTTAGCATGAAAGGGGTGGGCAGTGGATGTTGCAGTGGGTGTACCACCACAATACCCATTGATTTTGATGCTGCCCCCTATGTACCAGGGTGGCATACATAGGAGGCAGCGCCAAAATTAAGACCAGGGAATACCTGGTCTTAAGTTGGCAAAACGAGGAGAAATGCTTTATTTAGGAAAGTCTGCCATCACCTCATCCGCCTGCGACCACAATGCTCTGAACTCCGCCAACTTAGATCGGGATAAGTCATCAGCTACTGTATTGTTTACCCCAGGGACATGCTTGGCAGAGAAATACATTTTAAACGCGAGGCAGCTGCGGATGAGGGCCTTGAGCAGCCTCAACAAGACAGGGCATCTAGGGCTCTGATTGTTAATCACCATCACGGCTGACATGCTGTCTGACCAGAAGATGATCCTGCTATTGAGTTGCAGCCACCCCATATCTGGAAGGGCACTACAATAGTGAACAGTTCTAGAAAAGTAATGTTGGAGGTGAGCCAGAAGATACCCACTCTACCAGCCAATGCCTACTGCACCACTTGTTGCTAAACACTTCCCTAAAAGCTACGCTGCCCACAAAATCTGTGTAGAGGGCCAAATGTGTGTTGCACTGTCCTGGCTGGTGCCATAAGAATGTCTGACTAAAGTTTGCAAGTAAGTTCCTTCATATGTGTGGACCTTCTCGGACATCCCGTGCAAGCCTGCCCATTGAGATGACCATGAGAGCAAAGTTTAATTGGCCCACCAGAACCTGCAATTGATGTAGCATGATTTTCTTGACTGCCAAGCAAGAATAAATGGAGGCCCTGAAGGCAGACGCCTTGCTTTGAGGTAGCCTACACACCCCTGCTACCTAATCTATTTCTATGCCCAGGAATGAGATACAGGTCTTAGGGCACTCTGCCTTATCCTCGTCTAATGCTACTCCCACCAGTTCGTGGAAACCCAACAGGGCATTCCTGCATGACGGGGAGCCTAGAGGTCCTATGAACAAAAAGTAATCTAGGAAATTAACCACATCATTGGAGGCCACTAGGTCCCTGACCACCAACTCCAATTAAATGAAATACCAGAATTTGAAAAGCACACAGTTACCTCCGTAGAGGTGTCACATCTCTGGGGGCTGTCGGGAAGATTGATTAATTGAGTTATTGCCTGTATAGTCGCATGGTGCTGGGCTAACCTGCAGTAGGGGATCGAACCGTGAACCCAGTGGTGCGGAGTCAAGCACCCTGCCCACTGCACCACACCTCTTCCTACTGAAGGTTTCAAATAAGGATCATGCAATGGAACACCCCATGGTTATGCACAAGCCCACAAAGAATTGCCCCTCAAAAGTGAAACACAGCAAGCAGGTGTCCTTGGGGTGAAATGGCAAAAGGCACAAAGCTGTTTCTATATCGGATTTCGCCATCAGCGCCCCCACTTCTGCATCTTAGAAATCAATTTGTCAAAAGTAGTGTTAAGCACTGTGCATAAACCCTGGTCCAGATCTTCATTAACATAGGACCCTGGAGGAAAGGACAAGTTGTGCATCAGGCAGGACTTGCCTGGCACTTTCTTTGGGACTAGTCCTAGAGGTGAGAAGACCAGAGCAGAAAATAGAGGGGAGACATATGTGCCTGCCACCCCACCAAACCTGCACGTCTACCTAGCAATTTCTGGTTGGCACTCCACCAACATTTGATTTTTGGGTGGGGCTCGGGTTGGAGCTGCGCTGGAGGGAAAGCCGAAACCGTCCATAAAACCATGATACAGCTGGTGAGCATTGTGCTTACTTTTGTATTTGCCAAGGAGATGAGCTAACACAAGCAGATAAATAGGTGAGGGGAGCTTGGTGGATGATGGGAGAGGGTCTATGACTTTTTCAGTCAGGGTGCTACTTTGGTTTTTCATGCTTTTTAAAACACTTACTTTCAGGATGTCCTTGAGCTCTGCAGAAGGAGACGTGCCTTCATGACATTTTTTTTGTTGCACTGCCAGCATGCCAACTTTTTGTCTCCAAGACCTTTTTCAGACCAAAGGGACTTTGAAACTTTAGCTGAGGAAGGAGGCATGTTGAATCAGAGTGCCACATGTTAATCTTCCTTTGATCCCATGCTACGTCTGTCATAACTGCCCTCATTTGCCTAAATTTGCCATCATATTGCAATCAGGCTGAGCCTTGAAATCTGAATGCTGTACTGTGTATTGGGGACATATAACCTAACAATTGGGGGCCAAAGCAGGGAACCTTTCAGTCAGGATAGCTGAGCAAATGGAAACACCTGTCACCCAATTCTTAAGAGACCATTTCACCCAAACCCTATTTGGTTTCTGTTTGCCCTACTTTTTGACCTTGGTTTTCCCGGGAACTACTCCTGCATTAATCAAGTCAGATACATTACAGTATTCCCCTTTATGTGTCTTTTCTTTAGTTTTAGCTGGAACATGTCAGGCAATAGCTGAAGGAGGGGCCAAGGTAGTTGATGTTGAGCCAAACAGCATGGGACTGACAGAGAGCAGCGACTGCCCTGTGTTGCCTGCCGAAAAAGAAGTAGAGACCCCGGGATGTGCCCATACCTGCATGTCTGCACCACCATATTTATTTGCTGGGACTGACTGGCTAGGTGTGGGAGCTGCCCCCACTGCCCCTGTCGGCGCAGTTGATATGAGGGGCATGCTAGTGTTGGTGAGCACAGTGGAAGGTGAGATGTGTGGGGGAAGTGTCACTCCTGTCATATGCACCAGCATAGGGGCTGACCCTGCCAGGGGGAGACCATCGCTCTGGGGTGCTGGAATAATGACCATGTTACTCTGACACACCACTCTCACATTAGCCCTTAAAACAGGCCCAATGAGATCCTACCACCTTGGGTGGAATGCGCGTGATTGCCCCACTGAGTCATCCTCTTCTGTGGGCATGACCGGTGGCTGAGAACAAGCTTCCCTTCTTTGCATAGTGAGGGCATCTTTGAAGCGTTCCGGTACTTTTCTCTGTAGCTTGGTGAGAGATTTGGTCAGCTCTTTCTCCTTCTCAGGTTCTTCATCAACTTCATGATGGCCCAATCAATGCCATGGAGCTTTGCCCCATTTTAGAGCTCACTGAGGGAGCAGAATCTGTCTTTTGTAGTAGGGGTATCTGCGACTGAGCGCATGCCTTTAAGGAAGTTAAGGCGAGTGAGGCATGAGCAAACAATGTCTAAATGCACAAGACCCGCACCCCCCCAGAACCCTGCAGTACAGCTGCAGCAAAGCTGTGTCACCCCACGTGTTTGGGGTCCGCCCCCACAGAAGAGTCCTGGGGTATGTGCCCTTGCCACTGTTCCTGATCTTGAGCCCCCTCAGTCTTACCTGAAAATCCAGTGAGCCAAGGTGTACTGTGAGGAGCACAAAAACCAGTATATGATCAAAGAATACTATGCTGGGGATAGAAACAAAAACGTTAACATCAGTGCAAAACTCCAAAACAAAAAATAGCTAAAGTAAGGATGCACAAGTGGCTTGAATACCCGGCGCTAAATATGCACTTCCTTGGGGGCCTCAAACCGTAATCACTTGAAGTGCTGTCACATGACAACAGACACCAGTACAGAAAAGAAAGATGCCTTGTGGAAAATAGCTGCAATACTCATCATAGATGTTAATACAATAGAACTTCATTCAAATATACAACACCAACAATATCACTAAAAAGAAAATACATGCAGGTGCTCAGTAAAGTGTAGAGCTTCTACCACTAACAAGCTAAAACTATCCATGATGCCTAGGGTGGAACAACCCTGAGCATCAATTCACCAAGAAAAAGAGTGCATTATAATGTTCTCAATAAGGTAATGAACCCAGATTTCTTATACAATAATACATGCCAGGGAACAGCAAATAAAAATATTCTCTGTTTATCAATATAGGCTGGCAAGCAGGCAAGAAAATTGTAGTAAGAGGCAGCTACATGCCATCCTGCTAAGCGCCGCCGGCCGCGGATAACAAAAGGTGACAGTCGCCGATAGGAAAGACTTACCTGCTCCTGGTTGGTGCTGCCATCCATGATGAATACTAGGAAACCCCGGCACAGGCTGCGACAGCTCACTTTCCCTGCAACAACATGCCACACCCAGAGAGGCTTCCGTGCTCCGGGCGGTGCAACCGACATAGAGTGAATGAATCCCAAATTCCTAATAAATTGCAAACTCTGTTCCACACACTAACGCCCTAATTTCACAATTTTTCTGTAACACCAGTACTGTTCAACTTATGATCAGGCCCCTAGTGAAACATGTGGTCAATTTGGGTATTTTTAGAGATTCACTCGGTCTCCCTCTGCTGAACAAGGGTAGGTCTAGAAGCCCGAGGTCTGTCACTGCTTTAACTTTTTCTCCCATACAAGACTTTGATCTTCCCTTGCTGGGACAATCCAATTACTGGTCAAGCCTTCAGGAATTCTGGCCTCATTAAGCTAATTTTTGTTAACTCCTATTTTCTCTCTGGGTTGGAGAGACAAGGTGAGGTTTTTCGGGACCATCTGATGTCTATCCAGTGCAGTGCATTATCTAGTAATGACAATTTTTTCATCTTTTCATTCTTTGGTGCACTGGTCAGACAAACAAAGGATATTAGATGTGGCTCGTCCTTTTCCACTACTTGTTTAATCTTCCCACATACCTTGCTCCTAAGCGCATCTACTTTTGGCACGGCAGCATCAGTTGAAATATGGTTCCTATTTGTTGCACATGCAGCTTTCAGGTGTATCACTTTTCCATTCTCTACAGATATCTGTGCAAGGTGTAACGTATCACCAATTCAATATATACAATGCTGCTAATGCAGCTCAAGCGAGTGGGTTTTAAATTTAGTTTGAAAGGTCAGATGTTGGTTGAATAGCCACAGTTTGATGCATCGCTTGTTAGATATTGTAACCAGCATTCTAGGATGGTTCTTTAATGAAGATTAACACTTTTTGATGTTAAATGCTTTCGGACTTATAGTTTCTATGGCCATATGTGATAAGCAGCCAGCTCTGAAAGTGTGTGTTGTTTCAAAAGACAAACGAAAAGGCATCTTCTGCATGGTCAAGATTGGTTTCAGTCAAGCGTGAAGCACAGGCTTAATGGGAACGATGCTTTTTAAATGGCATCCAGCAGGGCACCTCCTAAATAAAAGAGGATCTATGCACAGTTAGGGTCAGTTGTAAAAACTCATTTGTAATAAAATATAAAATACCCCATTACACAAACTGGTGGAAACTACTTCCTGGTAAATGCCCACCTGCCACATAGCACTATCCACTGCCCATAATGCAAATATCAACAGAGGCTCACAGGAGACTATGCTAGAAGGAAATCAAGCCACACGATCCTTAACCCGTCAGCAACAGAATGCCAGGGGAGTTAAATTATTATCGGGATGCGTCATGTTAAAATCCGATCATTCTCCCTTTCTCCACGAACTTCGAATACTGTAGCCGCAGAAGGAAGCTAGAGGGGGCAGAAAAACCACCCTGCCAGTACAAGATTAGCTTTTTACTTTAACTGTGATGATTGATATTCCTCCCTGTCTTACTGAGACATACCAGGATGTGAAACACATAGGACCCCTTATGATGGGTAATCATAAAGCACTCTCCATCATCTGGAAGAGCTCAGCCAGTCAGCTGGCTGCCAGATGACTGATATTCCTCCCTGTCTTACTGAGACCTGCCAGGATGTGCAACACATAGGACCCCTTATGATGGGTAATCATAAAGCACACTCCATCATCTGGAAGAGCTCAGCCAGTCAGCTGGCTGCCAGATGATTGATATTCCTTCCTGTCTTAGTGAGACCTGCCAGGATGTGCAACACATAGGACCCCTTATGATGGGTAATCATAAAGCACTCTCCATCATCTGGAAGAGCTCAGCCAGTCAGCTGGCTGCCAGATGATTGATATTCCTCCCTGTCTTACTGAGACCTGCCAGGATGTGCAACACATAGGATCCCTTATGATGGGTAATCATAAAGCACTCTCCACCCATCTGGAAGAGCTCAGCCAGTCAGCTGGCTGCCAGATGACTGATATTCCTCCCTGTCTTACTGAGACCTGCCAGGATGTGCAACACATAGGACCCCTTATGATGGGTAATCATACAGCACACTCCACCCATCTGGAAGAGCTCAGCCAGTCACTGGCTGCCAGATGATTGATATTCCTTCCTGTCTTACTGAGACCTGCCAGGATGTGCAACACATAGGACCCCTTATGATGGGTAATCATAAAGCACTCTCCATCTATCTAGAAGAGCTCAGCCAGTCAGCTGGCTGCCAGATGATTGATATTCCTCCCTGTCTTACTGAGACCTGCCAGGATGTGCAACACATAGGACCCCTTATGATGGGTAATCATAAAGCACTCTCCACCCATCTGGAAGAGCTCAGCCAGTCACTGGCTGCCAGATGACTGATATTCCTTCCTGTCTTACTGAGACCTGCCAGGATGTGCAACACATAGGACCCCTTATGATGGGTAATCATACAGCACACTCCACCCATCTGGAAGAGCTCAGCCAGTCAGCTGGCTGCCAGATTATTGATATTAATTCCTGTCTTACTGAGACCTGCCAGGGTGTGCAAAACATAGGACCCCTTATGATGGGTAATCATAAAGCACTCTCCACCCATCTGGAAGAGCTCAGCCAGTCAGCTGGCTGCCAGATTATTGATATTAATTCCTGTCTTACTGAGACCTGCCAGGATGTGCAACACATAGGACCCCTTATGATGGGTAATCATAAAGCACTCTCCATCATCTGGAAGAGCTCAGCCAGTCAGCTGGCTGCCAGATGATTGATATTCCTCCCTGTCTTACTGAGACCTGCCAGGATGTGCAACACATAGGACCCCTTATGATGGGTAATCATACAGCACACTCCACCCATCTGGAAGAGCTCAGCCAGTCAGCTGGCTGCCAGATTATTGATATTAATTCCTGTCTTACTGAGACCTGCCAGGGTGTGCAAAACATAGGACCCCTTATGATGGGTAATCATAAAGCACTCTCCATCCATCTGGAAGAGCTCAGCCAGTCAGCTGGCTGCCAGTGGACACTCATGCATAAACTCCTAGTGGTGCAGAGGACATCTCAACCATTTTTCCATGCAACCGCTTGTACAGCGATAACGATAATAATGATATCTTCTTTACCCGGTTATTGCACCTTGGCAGGCACATTCAAGTCCCACGAGGCTGGTAGAAAAGGTTTTCTTAGCAGACCCTTAATAAAATATAGCTGGGGGTTTAAGCTTCAGTCATCACTTCTACATAACTACCCAGCTTCAAACATGTGTCTACACTGAATCCCAGTGACTTCAACTGTACTCAGGAGTGGTCACACCTCCCACCACAATCGTGAGTCATGTGCTTTCATTAAACCAGAAGGAACATTCACTTATTTAGATTTAATCTCAGTTTGAGAAAGCAATAGGCAAAATTAATTTGTATTAGTTTAATAAGCTTTGGCTCCATAGCAACCTCAGTGTAAGTATTGACATTCATCCTTGGGCAAAAGGTACCTTCATGTATACTTATGTCTCTGCGTTGGCTAACCATAAGGTGTAGCCCTTAGAAAGCAGTATACAGAAACATATTTCATGCTAGTCGGAAGGAGTAGTAGAAGACAGAGGTTTGGAATAGTGTCTGACATGGCAAAAAGTGTTCTTCCCTTTTGCTTATGCCTTGGTTTCGGATGTGATGTTTTCAAACTTTTCCAAATTACATTATGGGGTATGTTATGATTTGGAAGATTTTTAATTCGTCAGTATACCTTTTGTTCTATCTAGCTTATCCTTATTGTATGTATATGATTTATCCAAGAGAGTTTGTAGGTCAACAAGATTGGATGTTACAGTACGTCATTACTAATGAAGAATGTAAATATGAATAGTTATAAATACATATTCCTAGAAACGTAATTACTAGATGATTCCTTGAACATAAATAACCAAGCAAAAACAATTACATACACAATACTATATTTATAATTCTGATACATTCTCAGTTTCTAATTACTGTACAATAGTTAGGAACACTGTACTATCCAGCAAATTACATATAGAGAATAATGGCGTAAGATCGCGTTTTTAAGTTAATTATAAAATCAGTAAAAGGTTGCAGTCCATAATTTTTCAAATCTACACTTGGGGATGCTAATGAAAGAGGAACATTTGCTTGAACAGAAAGCTCAGAAGGGCAAGAAGAAACCTTGGGTCAGATCTATAGGAAGTGCCGCAGCTTGGCATCGCAAGCCCTTTGGCAAGAATATGTCGCTTCTCTGTGCTTTCCCCTGCGCTGGCACACAAACTGCAGCCATGCATTGGCAACATGGTGCAAGGATGCCTGCGTCGTGGGGAGATTGTTTTTGTGCAAGAAGGGGCACCTTCCTGCACAAAAACAATCACTACAAGCATTTCCCTCTTTCAATGCGTGCTGTAGAATGCAGACCGCATTGAAAGAGGAAAAAACGAGGAGAAATGAAAACATTTCTCCTCGTTGATCCTTGCTACGCCACCTCTAGGGTGGCGTAGCATTCAGACGCATCTCCAGATTTATGATGGATCACTGACAAAATATCGAAGGTCAAAAAATCGACCTACAAAAATATCGGAGCAAAAATATCGATGTCAAGAATATAGACATCCAATCTACAACATGGTAAGTACAAAAATATCGAAAATAAAATATAGATGTCAAAAATATCGTTATTAAAAATATCGTTTTTTTTAGTTAAAAAAAATATGTAAAATAAACCAAATAATACTTATAAATAAAATAAACATAATTAAATATATTTTTTAATGTTTAAAATTAATAATTAATAGATAGAATTTAATAATCCAGCAGTGGCCTGCAATATGAGGGGTGGGTGCACCTCACTCCCAGCAGTGGACAGACATATATGGGTGGGTGCAGAGGACTCCCAGCAGTGGACAGACATATATGGGTGGGTGTGTATGACTCCCAGCAGTGGCCTGCAATATGAGGGGTGGGTGCAGAGGACTTCCAGCAGTGGACCGACATATGTGGGTGGGTGTATATGACTCCCAGCAGTGGCCTGCAATATGAGGGGTGGGAGCAGAGGAATCCCAGCAGTGGACAGACATATGTGGGTGGGTGCACATCACTACCAGCAGTGCACAGAGACATGGGGGTGGGTGCATATCACTACCAGCAGTGGACAGACATATATGGGTGGGTGTATATGACTCCCAGCAGTGGACAGACATATATGGGTGGGTGCAGAGGACTCCCAGCAGTGGACAGACATATATGGGTGGGTGTATATGACTCCCAGCAGTGGCCTGCAATATGAGGGGTGGGTGCAGAGGACTTCCAGCAGTGGACAGACATATGTGGGTGGGTGTATATGACTCCCAGCAGTGGGCTGCAATATGAGGGTTGGGTGCAGAGGACTCCCAGCAGTGGACAGACATATGTGGGTGGGTGCACATCACTACCAGCAGTGGACAGAGACATGGGGGTGGGTGCAGAGGACTCCAAGCAGTGGACATAGACATGGGGGTGTGTACATCATTAGCATATGCCCACGACTCCATGGGTGTATGTACGCATCCCTGAGTTTTGACTATGATAATAGTACCATAACAACACATTACTGACAGCAGTGTCCCATTCCCAGGAGGATGGCTGTCTTTCCCCCACTGCATGACACACCACATGTGGGTGTGAGGACAAATGACACATGCATACCCACCCCTGGCACATGCAGCACAATACACACACTGAGATCATACCACAAGACTGAATAGTCATGTCACTGCCTACTAAAGTAAGAGAGCCAAAGGGAACACACATTGTCACGCACATCCCAGGAATGATAGGAATGTACAGGTGCTGGGCCAGCCACCAAGATGTTGTCTCTCATGGAAGGAATAGGGTGGAGTTTCCACAGATACAATGCCCACAATTGTGAGTCACGTGCCCAAATACCCAGCAGAACAAGTACCAGATATGTGCTAGGCCTGGATTACACACATGCATAGTGCTGAAAAGGGAGGATTTCCACATGAAGGCATTTCAACATACTCAATACACAAGTACTGTGACTAGCAAGGATGGCACAGACGATGCAGCCGGAGACATTGCTGAGCAGGCATGGCCATAGTTGAAGGGATCCGTCACCACAAAGGAAATATAGACACAGGTCAGCACAACAATTGGGCAACTCTTTGCAGGGAAGATGTCAGGTGCCACAGAGGAAGGAACACTCCTTGGGACAATGCCTCAAAACCATCATAACACACACTACAAATGATACTTGGCAGAGACCTTGTGATGGCACGCAGATACCATGGTCAACCTCATCACCATCAGACTCGAACATTTCTCAGAACAATAACACATTACCACAACCCCAACTCCTGGAGCCTCAGCACCAACATCAATACCTGAAATGCAATAGTGTTCAAATGAAAAATAAAATACTTTATTCAGCATTAAACAAAAGGAAGTAATAAGACTATATACAAAGGCCAATGGCCAGTCCATCACATAAGTCCTTTGGGGGACACTGGGGCACATGTCTCCCCTAGCTTGCCTGCACACTGGAACCCTCAGGTTCGTCGACTGGGGGGGGGCATCATGTGGGGAAGAACCAGGCACCGCAGGGACAGGAGGAGGAAGGGTAGGTGGGGTGGGTGCAGGGGTGGACGTGTCCACCACAGGGGGTGGGGCAGCGCCAAAGGTGGTGGTTAGCTCGGCGCTGCACACTTCTGCAAGGGCGGACAGAGTAAGCCCTGCCCCGGAAGAAACCCCAGGGACAACGGAGGGAGGGGGCACAGGGATGGGTTTCAGTGCTCCTGGGGGAGGGGGTGGACATGGGGGTCTCCCTGTCCAGTGAACACATGTAGCACACTTCGGATAAATAATGATAAGGCCAGGGAACAATGCCACAGAGGCAAACCAATGCTGAACACACAGAGAATGGGCACAGTGTTGGATGACACACCTGATTACGAGGCAAGGGTGTCTCAGGGGACTGTAGTGTGCACACTGCTACTTGTTCCTGGAATGATCTGACTGTAATATGAGCAACCGTCCTGGCACCATGCATATCTCCCACTCATGCACATCATGTCTGAGGCCACAACATCGGTCATGCATGCTGCAAGTGTGTTCACTGGAAACCTCACACTCCTATGGTGAGACTCATCATCAGTGCAAACCAATATGGACCCCCAACTGAGTGAAGAGGACAGGGCACAGGCAAGATACCAACACATGTCACAGACCACCCTCACACATGATGCATAAATCAATGTGCACTTGGATTAACTGGCAGCCCAGATGACCATGTACAATAGTGATTACACACAGACCAGGGTACACATGTCAAGGAGGGGAAGGGATGAATAAGAGGACCGTTTGACTTTGGGGAACAGAATATGCACTGCACATATGAACCCTGGCAGTGTATCCAGGCGACAGAGCACTTCGAAAGGCTGGTGACACACAACACAACAAACACACATGTACCTACCCCCTCCTTGCTGCTGTAACTCCTGGAACCGCCTATTTAGGTCAGGGACGACCACCGCCAGGACACACTGCATGTGGGGGGGTCATGCGTCGGTGCCTGCCGAGTTTGCGTGGAGGTGATAGTTTCAGCTGGACCCGGGCGATCCGCCGGGTCCAGCACCGGATGTCCTGCCAGCGTTTCTGGACTTGGGCCAGGCGCTGCCTGCGTTCCCCCGCCGTCCTCAAGGCCCTGACGATCCTCTTGCAGATGACCCCCTTCTCGTAGGCAGTTACCTGTGAGGATAACAAAGTGAGACAACATCACTACACATGCTCCATGTCACAGAGACACACATTTGAACATCTTTGACATGTTGGACAGGGCATCGGATGCTGCCAATGAATTTATTATTTCTCATATGTCCAATGGCCTCTGTGGAATCCCCAATGCACTACATGCCATTGAAAGTACACAGGTGGCAGGAGGGGTGCCACACACTTTCTGATCATGGCACACACTGTGCATCACATGCAACACCAGGCTGATGGACAGCACCTTTAAGCAGTTACGTGCCCTAGGCCACTGACGCAACCTCAGCAGAGTACACAGATACACACAGGCACAGAACAATAACCTGCCATTGGCAACAGCGGATACATACATCACTCTGCACATGTGCCACTTGCCTGTGGGGTGTCACAGGTGTCGGGCTACCTCATCAAGTCAGACACACAGCACAGCTTACTTCTCACATCAGATGGTTAGAGCTGTTGCCTCCTCCATGCAGCTGTGGTGCAACACTTCACATACACACTCACCCACATGACAAGGAACATTCACACACATCAATGTCCATGGGGCGTACACATCACTTGGACACTCTCACCACAGCTCCACTCAACTCACACACATCTGTGGGTACAGTCACCTGTCACACCGGGGGGACCACTGAATCATCTCAGGACAATAGACAAAATAGGGAACAAAGGATTTGCCAGGCTGAATGTGTCATGCACTATGCAGTGAATGTCACAGTAAGCACAATGCAAGTGAGGAGTGCACACCTGAACTACATCATGTTCAGCGTGAGAGGCATAAGCCTTTCCCCCCCCCGGGACCCACTGTAAACAACATTGCATGTCTGTCACACCTGCACACAATGGCAGAAGTGACAGTCACAAAAAAGGTGCACAGTCAAAGGTAGTGGAGTTAGCACTCACCTGTTGCCCTGGTCTCCCATACAGGCTGGGGTACTGTGGGAGGAGCACATCCAGCAGGGCCTCATTCTCCTCCAGGGTGAATGGCTGTGCCCTCTCCACAGTCCTTGACATGGTGCCAGAGCAAACCCACACATCAGCAGTGGTTGACAGGAAAGTTGTGCAGGCAAGTGCCCTCTCATGGGTTCAGCCTGACTTATATCTGTCTTGCTGGGTGCTTTCATTTACAGGAGTACAGAGTGATTGGTCAGACTCATTTGCATCCTACGTTTCCTCCAATCCCTTTAAACATACACCAATGACAGGATTTTGCATGGTTCGAAATTTGAGCATCATAGCAAGGCAAACACCACTTTGCAACATTGTAATTTTTGGCCCAACTGACTTTTCCAGCCCACATGATGTGCACATTGCAACAGACATCTCAGTATCCATGACAACCTGCATGCATTTTGGGCCTAATACTTCTCCACTATGTTTTTTTTGAGTCAAAAACACAAGTACGGTTCGTTTCACACATACCCGAACACGTACGGCACCACTACAATAGTGATACGGACCGTACACACGCTCTCAGAGCGTGTGTACGGTCTGTATCACTATAGGAGTGGTGCCGTAGGAGTACGCATGTGTGTACAGAGTGTACACACACGCTTACTCCTACGGCACTACTCCTATAGTGATACGGACCGTACACACGCTCTCAGAGCGTGTGTACGGTGCGTTTCACATGCTTACACTGGTGATAGGATGCGCACACGAAAGGAATGGAGGTATCAGACTCGCACAAGGCTGTACATCAAGTCATTGTCATTGCAGATGTTCGTGTGCATGGCCTAGGTGTGTCAGGCAGTGAAATTGCACATGTCTCCTCATGTAGTTGCACAATTGATGTGTGATGACCTGTGTACACATGTCATGTGTGATGGGGCACTATGTGGCACACTTCCCCTTCACACTTTGCACATGTGTGCCTGTTCTCCACACCTGTCACGCACAGCATCACTGGCATGGCACAGTCACCACCACCCGCAACTGTCCCTTGATGCCATGGACAGGGACACCACCAACTGACATTTCACGATCAGCGCGCCCCGATGTGACTATGTCATGTGTGTGTCATGTGTTCCCATGATCTTGCTGTTAGTGTTCCGTCAACTACATCTGCTGTTGCTGCATCCAACATGTGTCTGTGTGGAGATGGGCATGGCACACATCTGCGCACACCATGTCACATGTGGATTCCCACGTAAGCATGGTCTGTATGCATTGGACATGACATTTTCACATGAGGACATATCTGCGTCATATCAATGTCTGTGGTTTCTGTTTTCACGTGTACCCCTTCAATGCAATGTGTTGGATCTGTACATTTGACATTCCATGTGACCTGTGCATCGAGCTTGCTGTCAGCTGTCTGTATGAGATGGCATCCTTTAAATGCAGCTATGTGGATGTATGTCACTCCTGTGATGTCTCTGGCTGTTCACTCAGACTGGCCCCCAGCTCGTTTCAGGGCATGTCATGTCAACTTGCCAATCAAGGGATGTATCTTGGTTTTTGTAGGAGTCTCACCAAGCTGGCATACGTGTCCTGGATGTATTGCACAGACCAGGCTCTGTTTTCATCTGATGTGTAGTAGCATTTTAGCATGTGCTCTGTTCATTGACATTGATGATGTCATGCTCAAAATCTTCGGTATTCAATTCAATTTTCTGCAGGGCACCACCTGTCCCCCGACCGATGCCAGACTTGGGTGCCATGAGGGAACGTGACTGCATCCGACGGTACAGATTCACACCACATTTGATTGAGGACTTGACCGCCAAGCTGGAACCACACCACCAACCACGACACAGGTATCCCACTTCGCTGACCCCCAAGATGAAGGTGATGGCAGCCCTACATTTTTTTGCCACCGGTACGTTTCAATTCACCATAGCTGATGTTGGTGGCATGTCCCAGACAATGTTCAGCCGTGTCCTGTGTGATGTTTTGGCAGCCATGTTGGTGCACCTTGATGAATTCATCCATTTCCCTAATCCTGAGGAGTTGACAGGTGTCAAGGGTGATTTCTATGCCCTGGGAGGGATGCCCCATGTCATTGGGTCCATTGATGGGACACATGTAGCTTTGGTACCACCACAGGCACAGGAGGTAGCCTATCGCAACCGTAAACATTACCACTCTATTAATGCCCTTGTGGTGTGTCTTGCTAACATGCTGATTTCCCATGTCTGTGCACGGTTTCCAGGGTCAGCACACGATGCCTACATCATGAGGCGTAGCAGGGTGCCACAAATGATGCTGCGGCTGCACAACGAACGAGCATGTCTTGTTGGTGGGTAAACTCTGTTTGGCCTGTGTGTTGCGGTATCTTTTGCACTTACGGCATCTCCTGGCCAACTTTTTTACATGATGTGTCCATGTAGGTGACTCAGGATATCCCAACATGCCATGGTTGATGACACCTCTCCGCACCCCAAGATCAGCTGCAGATCACCGCTACAAGAATGCACACGGGCAGACAAGGCGAGTGATTGAGAGAACTTTTGGCATCCTGAAGAGCCGTTTCCGGTGCCTTCACAAGACAGGCGGGTCCCTCCCATATGCACCGGTGAAGGTCTGCAATATCTTCCTCGTGTGCTGCATGCTGCACAACATGGCAGTGAAGAAGGCAGTGCCACTCTTCCTGGATCCTGATGAGCAGGAGCATCCACCTGTGGAGGATGAAGGGCTTGGTCATGAGGCAAGTGACGAGGAGGAGGAGGAGGATATCCGGAGTCAGCTCATACGCAACTTCTTCTCATAATGGTGAGTCACTGGGTCTGAGGGTGCACGCTTGTATCCTTGGGTGGCATGTGTTGCAATGTGTGTGTCCAGCTGACTGTATGCTAAGTGACTTAGATGTGTGTTCTGATGTGCCACTCGAGTGAGGATGTCATTCCACACATTTTCCCAGAAACACTGTCTTTTTAATTAGCATGGGGACAACATTGTTCAGGTTTAGTAAATGACCATGTATGCGTCGAAAACTCTTTGCGCTGACTTCTTGTGTGTCTGTCATTCCCAGGTACTTGCGCATGTTGTCTGCTCGTGTCATCGTTGTCCTCCTGCTATTCCTCATGAGTATTGCAACGTGTGGTGAATCAGCGTTCCATGCACGGACACGGGGAAAGGTCATTTTGGGTAAGGGTTGAAGCAAGGCAATGTTTGGGGTGGTACGTGTTTGGAATGTGTGGGTACTGCTCCTATGCATGTTGTGTTCCCATGCATACATGTCGACTCACCATGGGGCACATAACATGTAGCATGACTCCCATGAATTGATAGTCACCCTTCCTGACAGTCATCTGTAATGGGTTTAGGATTCAGGTGAAGGCATCAATGTGTGTAAAAATTCCCTCTGAAACCTATGGGATGCTACGGGTGGACATAGTGTGGGACATCCCCATGACAGGCTCAATAGGGAATTGCAACCTCTCCGTGTGCAGCAGGAGGTGTTTGGCTCATCCCCTTAACTTGTGTGCCAGTTCATTTGGATTTACAACATCCGTGTTGTGAAGGGGGTGTCAAGCGTAGAACCCACATGTTCAGTCAATTGACCTGTGAGTCTGTGCACATAGATGCATTTCCCTTAGTGTGAGTGTGAGTAATAAAGGTATTCCTCACACTCATAAGTGCCTCATCTCTGTCAATGCAGGTCTCTTGCCACTTTGCATGCGTCATCTCTAGCATAGTTGTCAAAGATTGTGCCTAGGAGTGTATGTGTATTTCGTCAACATGCATGTATTTCTTCATGGATAATGATCTCTATTGTGCATGAGGTTCATGGGTGTGTATGTTTTTGTCCAGGTTGCTCACCCCAACGGGCCGGACATGCCTGCTGAGGGTGTGTCTCCTGTGCGCAGATCGGCATTCTGTTCCCTGATCCTGTGTCAGTCATCTTTGGTGATTGTTCAGCCATTTTCTCTGGGTGACCAATGACTAACCTGACATTCCTTCCTTTACGTACACCTGTTGCAATTGTTGTCCTTTCTGACCTCCTTGTCTTTGTGTGCTACTTTCGGCATAGTTTCCAGTTAGTTTCCAGTACATGCCACCTGCTGCTGCGGGCCCTGCGGCAAGGGCCCACCAAGTTCCCAGATTCTGCAACCCACACGCCTCCAAGATGCTCCTCCCTTCCTCCCTCCACCCATTCATTCGACTGTCATCAGCTTGTCTGTGCCACTGTTGCCGCCACGCGGTGCCAAAGACAGGACCGTCAGCGCATGCAACGTGCACATTGCACGACACTCATGTCCTTGCATGATCCACATCACACAACAGTCTCATGTTGCAGCCACCCCCAAGCATAGTGCAACCAAAATTCAACCACATGCTCTCAGCCATGCCCTAAGCGCGCACACGACCTCTTCGCATGCTGAGTGTGCAACTCCAACTGCCTACACAGCACTGCCCCGCCTTCCAGGCCAGGGCACACCAACCAGGTCATGTCCCTCCTACTCCACACCGGCTCTGTCCAACAGCACGCCATTGGACTCTGTTACCTCCTCAACACAACAGGACCACACATCACCTTCTTGACAGTGATGTGGATAAAAGCATCCGCAGCACACAACTTCTTAATTGCCATCTCAGACGGCTACAAGAGCAGCCGCAGGGACAACACTAACAATCCCGGGGGATGAATTGATATCTATTCCCAAGTACGCACTCAGGGTCACTAATCGGGTTTGGCACAAACCCCCTGCAAACCCTCAGAGTAACACTCATCTACAGATCTCCAAGCCTACATCCACAATTCAACAAAGCCATCAACACGTCCATCTTCACGCACGCACTCACATCCACAGGATACATGTGGCTGTGGGCCCAGAACTTCTGGCTGGATGAGAACCACACCAGCAACCATCATTGGTCCATCCACATTGTCATCCACGTTTCTGACAAGCAACACACTGCCACACACCCCGCTACCACCCCCCACAGATGCTTGATGTAAGTCAACACAGACATGCTGTGTCGGACACTGGAACCAACACCACTGCCACACCCTGCAACCTCACACACTGGATCAGCAACTGATCCAACAATCTAGCCACGTTGACGGACTTTCCTGTGACGCATATAAAGAATTACGCCACCTGTGACCAGGCACAGCTAGTGGACTCATACACGTCTAACAGGACTATTATGCACAGCTTGCAACAAAAATACCCATCAGTGGCCTTACAAGTAGGGCAAATGGCACAAACAGCCATCACCATGTCATCATCAAGGACAATTGGAGATCCTTCAGAAGGTGCAGAGGCAAACACAGCGCACAACATCAAGGAGCTCTTCTGCATTGTTTGTGCACTGACATCAGCTCTTCATCCACAAGACAGCCCACCCTTGCAAGGCTGAGCCAATCCCTTTCTACTTTCTACCACTGCAAGCAAATCGACATACACGCAAGCCTTGGCACACAGAGGCAGAACGCACTATTATACGCGGGACCAACCCCCCTCAGGTTTAGCACTTCCATCATCAGGAGATACAACACCCGGCTCATGTGCAACATCCACTGGGGATCTCCATCAGGCCCCTTCCCACACAACATCTCAACCACATCATTCCCCATCCTTGTAGCCCCCGTCCAGCACGTCATGTATGTATCATTGGAGTTAGGCACATTCCATGGTAGATAGATGCATGCAGTGACCCAGGCTCTTCTTAGAGAACGGACGGCAGGAACGCAGGCTCTCAAGGAACATCACCGTGCTTCCCTAGCCTGCAAATGTCATCAGGAAGACAGGCAACGAGCAACTGACAAACTTCCTCCACGCAAAGAGCTCCAGGCAACCTGCACAAGGCCATCTTCCACTGTAATCACCCCACTGCAAACGTCATCAAAACCAGCAACAACTACAACTTTGCCCTGCTCCACAATGGTGAGGCCACCCCCCTTGACCACTTCACAGCATTAGACATGATGTGCTCACACACTGTCAGCTCCCACATCTCCAACACTGGTATCCCGGGTATGGACCCTGATGAAATCACCTAGTAGCTCACCAGCAAGGCCATGGGAGTGGGACTCAAGCCTTAAGCATGTAGTATAGTGGCTTCATCTGGAACATGGCCAAGGGCTCGTCTCTCAGCATCTCAATCTTCAATGTGTCCATGACCCGCCCTCTCCACCATCACATGCGCACACAACCTCATCATCATCTCGTATGCCATTGACAGCAGCTGCTCCTCACCCTCACCAAAGACACAGCCATTGCAGGTTCCAACCTTCAAGTAGGCATGAGCTCCGTTGATGTGCGCATCAGCCACATGAGGCTGGACTTGGCCAGGACTGAGGTTATAATCTGAGGATTGTCCCCTTACAGCTGGGTCAACTCCTTGTGTCCCACCCGCCAGGGCACTGCACCATCACCCAGTGACCACGCACACAAGATGGTGTGCATCCTGTACTCGACGCTCACAATTGCCATGCTACTCACCAGCATCTGTACCTCATGCTGCAACACCCTCCGCATGATGCACATGATCCACAGATAGATCCACTCCAAGGCAAGACAGACCATCCCCAAGGTCCATGATACCAGCTGTGTCAACTACAGCCCCGCACCCTACAGAGCAAGTACAGCCAAACTCCCGGCAAACTTGTCCACATCCAGGGTGCATCTGCACACCTCAGCTTCAACATCCCGTGCACCAGCCACATCAACGTCCACCTGAGATTGCTGCAAGGGATCACTGTGTGCTGCAGGATGACCTTCACACTCCTCACACACACTCAGGAGGCAGTTAACAACCCCAGACCCCAAAATCAACCTTGTACGTCTGTCATCCAAGACCCTTTTGGACCAACTCTATGCATCCAAACTTGCCCTGGCCACCATTCTTCACATCCACCAAACTCCAGCATGAAGGAGATGGTTCTCCCACCTGGCCAAACATACCTGGGACTCCCTCCCAGGGAACCTCCACATAATCCATGACCTCTAGGCCTTCATCATCCTCTTCCTGATTGGTCTGTCCGCACAATATTGCAAGCCCCCCTCAGCAGCTTGAGGCCATCACGGGTGAGTATTGGGCTCCCAGTCTGTATCGGATGATACATTGTGACCCATGTGTGTCCTGTACCGGACTCAGATCCCAGGGTATGGCTGGAGTTAGTTCAACACTCAGGCATAGTTTGACATTTACCCACACGTATGTTGTGGACTAATGAAAAATGACTGCAACATCTAATTATAACAAATTAGTTTTATTCTCGGTGGGGTGTGTGTTGTGTTAGAAATAAATAAGGTGCTCTACCGGGTGCATAGAATCCAAAGTTCACAGGGGGAGATGGGATCCTTGGCATTTGAAGTCATCAGAGTCCAGACCACAGTGTTGGTCATCATTGGTCAGACTGTGACCAGCAAGTCCATGTGGCAGAGAATGTCAGTGAATGAGGTGATGCTGTTGCGCATGAAGGCCAGGTGCCAGGCCAGGTGACCTGGGAGATGTGGATGGTCCACTGCCGCTCACGGTCTTTTCCGTGGATGACCCACCTTCCTCCGGGGACTCAGCCGCAGGCCTTGACGATGCTTGGGACGCTCCGTTGGATGAATACTCCTCCTCCTCCTCCCTCCCTGTAGCTGGTGTAGGTCTTCGCCTGGTGGCACAGGGAGGGTTGCCCATGTTGTCGACGAACCGATGGAGTGAATGGCTTATGTCCGTTTGCACCGCCAGGAGCTCAGCCAGTCTTGCCTCCATCCGTCCTTGGTGTTGTTGTTGACTGGCGTGTTGCTCGGCCTGCTGATTTTTAATGTCTGTGAGGGTCGCCACTACCTGACTGATGGCCCTGGTGTCACGCCGATATGCCTCCATGATGTTGCGTACTTGTGACATACCGGTCCCTTCAGCTGGCTGGTCAGGTTCTCGCCTCCGCCTGCCTCCACTCCCACCACCCCTGCCCACACGAGCCTGGCCTGCCGTTGTGGGCACATCGGGTCTACGGGACCCCTGAGGGATGGCAGTTGCGGGGTTGTCTGCCTCCTCCTGGGTGCCCAGCGAACCTTGTCCCTCCAGGTCAGATTGGCTCAGTTGTTCAGTGTGGGCAGGGATCCTGGGTGTCCCCTGGGATGTGGCAGGAATGGGGGTGGTGGTTGGCACAGATGTACCTGAAGCAGGTGCTGCAGGGGCTTGGACACCAGAAAGGGCCAGGTGGGTTGGGGTCATCCGCAGAGTGTTGTGAGGTGTCGCTGCCGGTGGGATCAGGTTCCTCCTGACTGAGCCTGGGACTGTGGTACTTCCCCCCCATTGTTGGGGGGAGATCCATGACGTTGCCCTGTGTGTGAGAGTGAGACAATGTTAATGCTGTTTAATGCAACATCCATGTTTCATACATATTCTAGTTGCCACAGTTCCTCCAGGTAGTTGTATGTTTCTAGCATTCACATCAATGTTCACTTGTGGATGGGTATGTTGCAGGGGACGGATTGAAATGTTCTCCAGAGTGTTTGACATATCGAATTTGGGCTTGGATGCTTCTTTGGCTGTGGTTTGATCTTGTTGTGTCACATGTCCATTGTGAGAGTGGGTAACTCCACTGGCTGCCCCGGGGGTGTGTGCTTGTGTAAGGGGTGTGTGATCATCCCTCAGCCCGACGCTGTTCAACATCCACATGGCTCCCCTCACACAAGTGGCCCGCCACCACAACCTCAACATCATCTCCTACGCCGAAGACACCCAGCTCATCCTCTCCCTCACCGTGGACCCGCACATCGCCAAAACAAACATCCATGAGGGTATGAAGGCCATCGCCGACTGGATGAGGAGCAGCCGTCTGAAACTGAACTCGGACAAGACGGAGGTCCTCATCCTCAGACCCACACCCTCAGCCTGGGACGACTCCTGGTGGCCGACCGCTCTGGGGACAGCAACGACACGCACCGACCACGCACGCAACCTAGGATTGATCCTCACATCCTCCCTCTCCATGTCCAAGCAGGTCAACGCCGTCTCCTCCTCCTGCTAAAACACCCTACGCACGCTCCGCCGGATCTACAGGTGGATCCCGACCGAAAAAAGTAGAACAGTGACACAGGCCCTCGTCAGCAGCAGACTGGACTACGGCAACGCACTCTACGCAGGACTCCCATCCAAACACCAATGGCGGCTACGACGCTTCCAAAACGCCTCCGCATGACTGATCGTCAACGCCCCCCACCACAGCCACATCACCCCCCTCCTGAGAGACCTGCACTGGCTCCCCATCGACAAGAGGATCACCTTCAAGCGCCTCACCCATGCACACAAGGCACTCCACAACACCGGACCAGCCTACCTGAACATCAGACTCAGCTTCTACACCCCCACCCGCCAGCTCCGCTCCGGCAGCCCCGCCCTCGCAGCTGTCCCCCGCATCCAACGTACGACCGCCTGCGTCAGATCCTTCTCCTACCTCGCCGCGAAGACCTGAAACACCCTCCCAACTCACCTACGACTGACCCAAGACCTACTTGCCTTCAGAAGACTCCTCAAGACCTGGCTCTTCAAGCAGTAGTGGAACCCCCCCAGCACCTTGAGACCCTCACGGGTAAGTAGCGCGCCTTACAAGTACCCTGATCGATTGATTGATTGATTGACGTGCCTGCTGGTAGGTGTAGTGTGATTTGGCAGTGGGCCTCCCAGATGATGTATCGGTCCTCCCATGGAGCATGCTGCCATGTCAGTGAGTATGAGTTCCTGTCCTAGATATCTGAGCTTGTTGTGTTTGTGTTTGAGTTTGCAGTGGTCACAGGAGGGCCTTGTGCTGCCTACAGCAGGGCCAAGTGTCAGCTACCTTGTCAGTACTTTGCCAGTCCCTGTGCATTGAGAATAGTGCATGGGTATGTACCTGGGCCATATGGGCTGAGGGCAATGGTGTCTGTTTCTGAGTTGTAGAATGTGTTTTGTGACCCCCACCCTCCCAGCATCCCAGACATCCAGTCTTGGGTTTGTGGTTTGTGTAGCCTGGGACATGGCATGGCCTTGCTTTGTGAATAGGGCATACACATGTTAGTGGCATGAGCATTGTTTTTAGTGTGGTTGTGTCCGGTGAGGGCTTGGGGGTAGGTGAGTGCATTTGTTGTAGTTGGGGTGTGGATGCCATTACCCCCATGTTACGTAAGTTGTTTGTGTACTCACCAGGCTCAGCAACTCCTTCGACTCCGTGTACTCCCACCGGCGGAAGCAGGGCCATCACCTTCTCCTCCCAGGGATGGTAATGTACCGGTCTGCGGGGCAGCCCACCTCCAGTGATGTTGCTCTGGGCGTAGTCCTCGTTCATTTTGCGCTTGACTGCCCTCTGCAGATCGTACCACCTGGCTTGGCATTTATTCCTGGTCCTTCTGATGGGCGCAACAGCCTTCACCCGATCGGCGATCCTCTGCCACATGCGTGTTTTTTCGGCTATGCTGGTCTGTCTGACCAATGTTCCAAAGAGCTGTGGCTCGACTCTGATGATTTGGTTGACAAGGATGTCCAGCTCCTCCCTTGTGAACTTTGGATTCTTGTCTGTGGGCATGGTGTGGGGTGAGGGTGTGGATGGTTGTGGGTGTGTGGCTGTGAATGTGAAGGTGTGTGTGGGAATGTGGAGAGGGGGTATGTGTGAAGGAGTGTGTTTGAAGGTGAATATGTAAAGGTGTATGGGTGCAGTTGTTGTGGTGTGGTCTGTATCTGCAGTGAGTCTGTTGGTAAGGCTCATGGTTTGTGTGTGAAGGCCCTTTTTATTGGTCCATTTAAGGGTGTGCCTGAGTTTTAAATTTGGGTGGGTGTGTTATAAGAGGTGGTTGTGAATTTGGGCCTCTGTTTGCCTGTTTGGATGTGCCAGGTCAGTCATTTTGATGTATTTTCTCCTGTAGACGTGTTTTGTGGTGTTGTGCGAGTCAAATTGACTCTCCTTGTGCTGGTTCAGTACGAGTCGTTTTAGCGTATGTATGGTGCGTACAGACGCAATGCTGGTGTATGGGCTGGGGTACGGTGCGTCCAAGTACGGGGCTGGGGTACAGCGAGTCCAAGTACGGGGCTGGGGTACGGCGCATCCAAGTACAGGGCTGGGGTACGGGGCTGGGTTACGGCGCGTCCAAGTACGGGGCTGGGGTACGGGGCTGGGGTATGGCGTGTCCAAGTACGGGCCTGGGGTACGGGGCTGGGGTACGGCACGTCCAAGTACGGGGCTAGGGTACGGGGCTGGGGTACGGTGCGTCCAAGTACGGGGCTGGGGTACGGGGCTGGGGTACAGTGCGTCCAAGTACGGGGCTGGGGTACGGCGCGTCCAAGTATGGGGCTGGGGTATGGGGCTGGGGTACGGCATGTCCAAGTATGGGGCTGGGGTACGGCGCTTACAAGTATGGGGCTGGGGTACAGGGCTGGGGTACGGCGCATCCAAGTACGGGGCTGGGGTACATGGCTGGGGTACGGCGCGTACAAGTAGGGGGCTGGGGTATGGGGCTGGGGAACGGCACATCCAAGTACGGGGCTGGGGTACGGCGCATCCAAGTATGGGACTGGGGTACGGGGCTGGGGTACAGCACGTACAAGTAGGGGGCTGGGGTACGGGGCTGGGGTATGGCGCGTCCAAGTACCGGGCTGGGGTATGGTGCGTACAAGTAGGGGGCTGGTGTACGGGGCTGGGGTACGGGGATCGGGTACGGCGTGTCCAAGTACAGGGCTGGGGTACGGGGCTGGGGTATGGCACGTCCAAGTACGGGGCTGGGGTATGGCACGTACAAGTAGGGGGCTGTTGTATGGGGCCGGGGTACGGCACGTCCATGTACGGGGCTGGGGTCCGGTGTGGTAATGGGGGGGTACGGTGCTGACATACGGGGGTACGGTGCAGACATACGGGGTACATGCGGCCATACGCGGGGGGGAGGGGGGGCTGTACAACTCGTATCCCGGTCAAAGATTTACCCGGGATACGAGTGGTACGGAGTTCGCTCCGCAAGGGACTTTTTACATACGCTTGTGTATTGGGAAGGGCAGTACGGATCGTACTTGTGCGCTCGGGCTTCATTTTTACGAGTTGTACGTAAAACATTACGACGACGTCTCGTAGACATTTCCCCAATACGAGTTGTATGTATTTTACACGTACGAATCGTACTTCACCGGTGGGACAGCACTTGTACGATTCGTACGTAAAAAAATACGGATACGAGTCGTAAGGTAATTTTTTTTAACGGATCGGAATCGGCACCTTAATAATCAGTTTTAAGAATTATTTTAATAACTTTTAAATTATTAAAAACAATTATGTAAAACAAATTTTAAAAAATTACATTTAATTTGAATTCTGTTAAAATTAATTATATATTACATTAGCTAAAATAATACAAAAAATATTAAGGGCCCGATTCGGATCCTGGAAAAAAGTTCCCCATACGATTCGTATCCGGTCTTTTTACCATACGAATCGTCCAAGTAGCGTACAAACTGCCAAGTACGATTCGTATGGGAAAAAGACCATACGGAGCGTACCAACACCCCACCAGTGTATGTACGGCGCGTACCAACACCACACCAGTGCATGTACGCGCCGAACCCCCACCCGTGTATGTACGGAGCGTACCAACACCCCACCAGTGTATGTACGGCGCGTACCAACACCCCACCAGTGCATGTACGCGCCGAACCCCCACCCGTGTATGTACGGAGCGTACCAACACCCCACCAGTGCATGTACGCGACGAACCCCCACCCGTGTATGTACGGAGCGTACCAACACCCCACCAGTGTATGTACGGCGCGTACCAACACCCCACCAGTGCATGTACGCGCCGAACCCCCACCCGTGTATGTACGGAGCGTACCAACACCCCACCAGTGTATGTACGGCGCGTACCAACACCCCACCAGTGCATGTACGCGCTGAACCCCCACCCGTGTATGTACGGAGCATACCAACACCCCACCAGTGTATGTACGGCGCGTACCAACACCCCACCAGTGCATGTACGCGCCCAACACCCACCCGTGTATGTACGGAGCGTACCAACACCCCACCAGTGTATTTACGGCGCGTACCAACACCCCACCAGTGCATGTACGTGCCCAACCCCCACCCGTGTATGTACGGAGCGTACCAACACCCCACCAGTGTATGTACGGCGCGTACCAACACCCCACCAGTGCATGTATGTACCGTACAGACGCCAAAAACACACATACTGAACCAGGACAATCCCAAACAACACAAGGAGAGTCAATTCGATTCACACAACACCACAAAACATGTCCAACAAGCCCAGATACACCCTATATACTGACCTGCAACTGCCAAACAGCTAAACAGAGGCCCAAAACATAACAACTCCTTATAACACACCCACCCAAAGTTCAAACACAGCCACACCCACAAATGAACCAATAAAAAGGCCCAACACACACAAACCATGATCCTTTGCAACAGATCCACCACTGCCAGACCACAGAGACAACGCACTGCACCATACTACAGCCATCAATACACCTTACACTTGCACTCCTTCACACAACCACCATCACAAACACCCCCTCATCACATTCACACACACACACCTTCACAACCACACTCACACACCCACAACCATCCACACCCACATCCCCACAACCATCCACACCCACACCCCACACCATGCCCACTAACAAGAATCCAAAGTTCACAAAGGAGGAGCTGGAGGTCCTTGTCGACGAAATCATCAGAGTCGAGCCACAGCTCTTTGGAACACTGGTCAGACGGACCAGCATATCAGAAAAATCAGACATGTGGCAGAGGATAGTCGATGCTGTGAATGCTGTTGGGGCCACCAGAAGGACCAGGCATGAGTGCCAAGCCAGGTGGTACGATCTGCGGAGGACGGTCCGCCGCAAAATGACAGACGATCACAACCAGGGGAACATCACTGGAGGAGGGCCGCCCCGCAGACCGGCACAGTACCATCCCTGGGAGGAGAAGGTGATGGCCACGCTGCCGCCGGTGGGAGTAGACGGAGTACAAGGAGTCCCAGACCCTGGTGAGTACACAAACAACTCACCTCACATGGGGGGAACGCCATACACAACCAAAATCCCAATCATGCACGCAACCCCCCCAAAGCTAGCACCGGACACAACCACACTCCAAAAACACACACATGTCACTAGCGCCTCCATGCCCCATGCACCAAGCAAGGCCATGCCAAGTCACAGGCCACACAAAACACCAACACAAGACAGGATGTCCCTGATGCCGGGAGGGTGGGCCCCAAAACTAATACAGAGCAACTCTGAAGCACACAACAATGCCCTCAGCCCATATGGCCTAGGGCACAGCCATACAAACAGTGTGTCCCCACACAGTACTGTGTTGCCTGCAAATGGTGGCCGCGTTGCCGGATGACATGGGTATGAGGCACAATTAGCACATAACAGCAGCTAATCAAGACGCATCACTCTGGAAGAGTGTCAGCACACACCGCCACAGCAGCAGCGCAGACTCAGACACTCCACCCAATGGGTGCCCAGAGACTACAAACAAACCCACATGAACAAGCCAATGGCCTTTGAAAGACCTGCAGACTGTGTGTCCCCAGGAAGCTGGGCTGAGGTGACAGAGGGTGACACACAGAGGGAGGGAGGAGGCTGACAGAGGGAGGGAGAAAGGGAGACAGAGGGAGACGGACAGAGGGAGGAGGCTGACAGAGGGAGGGAGAAAGGGAGACAGAGGGAGACGGACAGAGGGAGGAGGCTGACAGAGGGAGGGAGAAAGGGAGACAGAGGGAGACGGACAGAGGGAGGAGGCTGACAGAGGGAGGGAGAAAGGGAGACAGAGGGAGACCAAAATCACCCTTGGGTGGTGTGGCCATGTCCGCTCGTCAGCAGGTGGACTGTGTGCATGTAGACAAGGTTTGGCAGTGCCTGAACCTCCCCTTTTTCCTCTGATAAACACTGGGACATGTGTCAATCTGTGCACAAGTACATCCGTGCTGCAGGCACAAACCTAACCTTACACTCAGTAAACCTACCCACTGTGTTTGGTAGAACCCTGTCACAAATGCTCAAGTCACCTACCTGCATTCTCAAATAGCATGGTGAAAACACCATTTGGCAAAGTACAGTGCAACACGTAAGGTGGCTCTGCATGGCTTGCTAAGCCCACTCACTACACTGCTGACTGCGTTCAAAAAAGATGCATCAACTAAGATTGTGTCACACATGGGTAAAGTGTCGAAAGCTGTGGCCAAGGGACATACCCATGCACAAGTGCACTGCAAGAGGAATGCAAGCCATATCCAACCACCCAGAGGAACTGTGCCAACTCAAAAATGAATGAAACATGGATGTCGCATGTAACACAATTAACATTGTCTCTCTCACACACAGGTCAACGTTGTCGATCTCCCCCAACATTGGGGGGAAAGACTCACAGGACCAGGCTCTGCGTGATGAGGACCCCACCGGCAGCGACGACTCTCACCACTCTGTGGATGACCCAGACCAACCTGGCCCCTCTGGTGTCCAACCACCTGCAGCACCTGCGTCAGGTACAACTGTGCCAACCACCACCCCCACTCCTGCCACATCCCAGGACACACCCAGGAGCCCTGCCCGCAAACAACAACACAGCCAGTCTGTCCAGGAGGGACAAGGTTCTCCAGGCACCCAGGAGGAGGCAGGCGACACCGCAAATGCCATCCCTCAGGGGTCCCGGAGACCCGATGTGCCCACAACGGCAGGCCAGGTGCAAGTGGGCAGGGGTGGTGGGAGTGGAGGACGGCGGAGGCGCGAACCTGACCAGTTGGCTCCGGAACCGGTAATGTCACACGTCAGCAACATCCTCGACACATACCGGCGTGACGCCAGGGGCCTCAGCCAGGTAGTGGAGACCCTCAATGAGATCAAGAACATGCAAGCCGAGCAATATGCCAGTCAACAGCAACACCAAGGACGGATGGAGGCAAGACAGGCTGAGCTTGTGGCGGTGCAAACGGAAATGACCCGCGTACTCCGTCGGATTGCCGACAACATGGGCAACCCTTCCTGTGCCCCCAGGTGAAGAACATCAGGGAGGGATCAGGAGGAGGAGGATTCATCCGACGGAGCATCACAAGCATCGTCACGGCCTGCATCTGAGGGTACCCGCAGGAGGGTGGGTCGTCCATGCAAAAGACCGTGAGAGTCAGCGGAACATCACCATCTCCCAGGTCACCTGGCCTGGCACCTGGCCCTTTGGGCCCAACAGCAGCACTACAGCAAATGACATTCTCTGCCACATGGACTTGCTGGTCACTGTCTGACCAATGTTGACAAAGACTGTGGCAAAGACTCTGATGACTGCCATTGGCAAGGATACCAACTCCCCCAGTGAACTTTGGATTCTACACTCCCGCCAAGCACCTCTTGTCATCCCCCCAAACATGTACCCCACCACAAATAAATATCCTCACAATCACGAGATGATGCCTTCATTTTGCATTATTCCACTACATGTGTGTGTTGTAAAGTCAAACCATGCCTGAGTTTTGAAGTAACTCCAACCATGCATACCCTGGGGTCTGAGTCTGGCACAGGACACACATGGCTCACAATGTATCATCCAATACAGACATGGAGCACCCTACTCACCCATGATAGACCTAACCAGCTGAGGGGGTGCCCGCACAACTGTGCCCACAGACCTATTTAGAAGAGCAACAGTCATGCGCAGAGGTCAGGGATCATGTGGAGTGTCCTGGGGTGCAACTCCCAGGTATGTGTAGACAGGTGGCAGAACCATGGCCTGCATGCTTGAGTCAGGTGGATGTGGAGAATGGTGGGCCGGCCAAGGTTGGATGCCTGGAGATGGCACAATGGGGTCTTGGATCACAGTGCCACAAGGTTGTGTTGTGGTTGTGGGCTGCATCCTGAGTGTGTGCATGGATTGAGAAGGTCAACCTGCAGCTGGCAGTGATCCATTCCCCCTATCGCTGTTTGACGTTGATGTGGCCTGGTCGTCGGATATAGAAGCAGAGCTGTGCAGATGCACCCTGGATGTGGACAAGTATCATGGGAGTTGTAACGCACATGTCTGTAGAGTTCAGGGTAGGATTAGACACGGATGTCATAGTTGACCTGGTGGATGGTCTCTCTTGCCTTGAGGTGGATGGAACTGGGGAACTTGTACATAATGCAGAGTGTGCTGCAGCATGAGGCACAGATGCCGCTGATCAGCATAGCACATGTTAGCTAGCAATCCATGATGAACACCAGCTCGTTTCCGTTGACACTGGGTGCCCTTGCTGCAGGCCCTGCAGCAGCATGCGCCATGTCAAGAAAACAATGCCCCAAGTTGCACACAAATACAAGGATCTCAGGAAGGAACTATGCAAAAGGTGTATGTCAAGGAAGGAATGTCTAGTTCAACATGCCACACACACACACAATGGATGCACATGCAGCACAGTGGCCGTCGTGGAAACTGACATGCCACAATATCTAGACAGCCATGGACATCATGCACAATACACATTCTAATCCCTGACAATCAGCTTGCATCTTGCTACTCTACACATAGACCCATATGCACCATCTCTGATAACTATGCCAGACATGCCGCATGCACAGTGGCAACAGACCACCATTGACAGAGATGAGGCACCTTGGAGGCAGAGTGACACCTTTATTAGTCATGTGTGTCGGAATGCTAATGCAACTCTGTCAACACATACACAGGTCATGTGGATGAACATGTGGGACCGACACTGGCACCCCCCTTTGCACCACATATGCTGGAAATCCATAGAACTGGCACACAAGTGACGGGTTACAGCTAAACACCCCCTGCTGCTCACGGAGAGGCTGCCATACACCATTGTGCCTCCAATGGGGAATTCACACACCATGTCAACCCGGTGCAACCCGTATGTTTCCGAGGGCAGTGTTACCCACATTGATGGCTCCATCACAATCCACAATCCCATTACAGATGACTGTCAGCAAGCCTGACCATCAATTCAGATGAATTCAGCTCCATGTCATGTGCCCCATGGTGAATCTACATGTATGCTAAGTATCCAAACATGAACAGGAGCAGTGCACACACAATCAAAACAAATACCACACCCAAAAAGCCGTGCTGCATCCCTTACCCTAAGGCGATTTCCAAACGTGTCCGTGCATGTAACGCTGATTCAGCACATGTTGCCGTGTTCATGAGGAATAGCAGGAGCACAACAATGCCACCAGCAGACAGTATGCGCAAGTACCTGTGGATGAGAGACATACCAAAAGTCAGCCATTAGAAGCACATCCGCATGCATGTGCATGTACTCGACACGTATAAGGTTGTCAACATGCTAGGTGACAAGGATGACTCTGGAAAAACATTCATCTATTGCACCATCACTCGAGTGACACATCCAAACACACCTCTGACTCACCTGGCAGACATGCAGATGGACACACACATTGCAACACATACCACACACGGCCCAATGCGTGCACACTCAGACACTGGAACTCACCACTAAGCAAAGAAGTTGCGTATGAGCCGACTCCAGATGTCCTCTACCGCCTCCTCCTCCTCCACATCACTTGCCTCGTGACCAAGCCCTTCATCCTCCACGGGTGGATGGTCCTGCTCATCCGGATCCAGGATGAGTGGCACAGCTTTCTCCACTGCCATGTTGGGCAGCATGCAGCACACGAGGAAGATCTTGCATACCTTCACCGGTGCATATGGGAGTGCGCCACCGGTCTTGTGGAGGCAACGGAATCGGCTCTTCAGGAGGCCAAACGTCCTCTCTATCACTCGCCTGGTCCGCCCATGGGCGTTGTTGTAGCGGTGCTGGGCAGCCGTGCTGGGGTTGCGGAGAGGCGTGTTCAGCCATGGCATGTTGGGATAGCCAGCGTCCCCTACATGGAAACATCATGGACAAAAGTGGGTCAGGAGAAGCAGTAAGACAGGAAGATGACGCTAAATACAGGACTGACATAGTATACCCACCAACAAGACATGCCCGTTCGTTGCGCAGCGGCAGCATCATTTCAGGCACCCTGCTACGCCTCATGATGTAGGCATCGTGTGCTGATCCTGGAAAACGAGCACAGACATGTGAAATCACCATGTTGGCAAGACACACGACAAGGGCATTAATGGAGTGGTAATGCTTGCGGTTCCTATACGCTACCTCCTGTGCCTGTGGTGGTACCAAAGCCACATGTGTTCCATCTATGGACCCAATGACATGGGGAATCCCTCCCAGGGCATAGAACTCACGCTTGACACCTGTCAACTGCTCAGGAGTTGGGAATTTAATGAACTCATCTAGGTGAACCAACATGGCCTCCAAAAAATCATGCAGCACATGGCTGAACATGGTTTGGGACATGCCACCAACGTGAGCAATGGTATGTTGAAAGGTACCCGTGGCAAAGAAATGTAGGGCTGCCATCACCTTCATCTTGGGTGTCAGTGCACCAGGATACCTGTGTAGCGGTTGGAGGTGTGGTGCCAGCCGTGTTGTCAAGTCCTCAATCAAACGTTGGGGGAAGCAGTAGCGGCGTATACAGCCATGTTCCCTCAGGTCAGCCAAGTCCGGAATTGGTCGAGGGAGAGGCAGAGCCCTGCAGTGAATTTGAAGGGACAACAAAGAGTGAGTACAGTACACCACCAATGTCAATGTACTGAGCACATGTTAAACAGGCAATACACATATGCAACATACAGAGTCAGGTCTGTGCAATGAGCCCTGGACACGTATGCCAGGCAGGGGACACTCCTACCAAGATCCAGCTACAAACGTCGATTCTCAACCTCAATATGCCATGCCATGAAACTAGCTGTGGGCCAGTGTAAGTGAACAGGCAGACGCATTACAGGAGTTACAGACATCCACATATGTGCAGAAGAAGGATGTTGATTGTACAGACAGGTTGCGGAACACTAGACGCACAGGTCACATGTCATAGAAAAAGGACAGACCACACACCTTGCCATGAGGGAGTACATGTCAAGACTGATCACACATACATTGAGAGTATGCAGATATGTCCTTGTTATGAAACTCCGCGTCCATGCATACATACACACCTTACGTTGGATTACACATGTGGGCTGGTGTGCGTAACAGTGTGCCATGCCCATCTACACACAGACACATGTTGCTTGCAGCAACTGCAGATGCATTTGACCAAACATCTACAGCAAACCTATGGGAACACATGACACACACATGACATAGTCACAGCGTGCAACACGGGCATTCACATCTCAGGGGTGATATTCCGTGTACCTGGCATCAGGGGACAGTTGCGGGTGTCGGTGACTGTGCCATGCCAGTGACGCATGGCTCAACAAGTCTGTACTACATGCACACATGTCAATGGAGTGAAGGGGATGTGTGGCACATTGTGCACCATCACACATGACATGTGTACACAGCTTATCATACTTAAATTGGCTTCACACCTCAGGAGTAATGTACCACATCACAGTCTGACACACCTGTGCCCGACACATGTAGTACTGCACAGACAATGTCTTGATGTCCATCCTTGGCCAAGTATGACAGCTGTATTCCTGTCAGTGTGCCGCCTGTCACCACTGTCAGGTGTGAAACGCACCGTACAAACGCTCTGAGGGCATGTGTACAGTCCGTATTACTATAGGTGTGCTGGCGTATGCGTACGCCATAGTAATACGGACCGCACACATGTGTGTACGGTCCGTATTACTAGGGGTGTGCTGGCGTATGCGTACGCCATAGTAATACAGACCATACACGCGTGTGTACGGTCCGTATTACTAGGGGTGTGCTGGCGTATGCGTACGCCATAGTAATACGGACCGTACACGCGTGTGTGCGGTCCGTATCCCCATGGGTGTGCTGGCGTATGCGTACGCCATAGTGATACGGACCACGCGTGTACGGTCCGTATTACTATGGCGTACACATACGCCAGCACACCCATAGGGATAGGGACCCTACACACGCGTGTACTGTCCGTATTACTGCATTTGGGGTGCCCTAGGGCCGTGGAACGCACCGTACCTGTGTGAAAATGTTGAAATAACATAAGGGACACATGAGGGACAAGTATAATGGCCTAAATGCATGCTGGTTGTCATGGAGACCGAGTCTACAGTTTGAATTTTTGCATCAGGTGGCCAGCAGAAGTCGGTTTGAAAAAAATACTTTGTTGCAAAGTGGTTGTTGACTTGACATCATGCTCAATTTTAAAACCATGCAAAGCCCCTCACTGGGGTAGGTTTAAAGGGATTGGAGGAAACGTAGGATGCTAATGTGACTGACCAATCTCTCTGTACTCCGGTAAATGTAACAGGCCAGCAAGGCAGATATAAGGCAGCCAGGTCCCATGAGAGAGCACTTGCCTGCACATCCTTTCATTCCACAACACTGCTGCTGCTCGTGATTCCTCTGGCACGATGTCCAGGTCTGTGGAGAGGGCCAGCCATTCACACAGGAGGAGAACCTTGCCCTGCTGGATGTGATCCTCCCACAGTACACCATGCTGTATGGTCGACCAGGGGAGCAGGTGAGGGCTGACTCCACTAGCTTAGACTGAGCCCCTTTTTTGTGACTGTGACTTCTGGCATTGTGTCCCTGTGTGACAGACATGCAATGTTGTTTGGAGTGGGTCCCAGGGTGGGGAAGGCCTCATGTCTCCCATGCAGCGCATGCTGTAGTTCCTGTGTGCACTCCTCACTTGCATAGTGCTTACTGTGAAAAACAATGCATGGTGCATGCCACATTCTGCCTGGCTACTCCTCCTGGGAATGTGGTTGCTACAGTCCTGATGTGATTCTGTGGTCCCCCCAGTGTGACAGGTGACAGTACCCATAGATGTGTGTTTGTTTAGTGTACCTGTGCTGTGAGTGTCCAAATGATGTGTTCATCCCCTGGACATTGGTGTGTGTGTGTAAGTCCCCTGTCATGTGGGTGAGTGCATATGGGAAGTGTTGCACACAAGCTGCATGAGGGATGGATATACCCTGGCCATGTGATGTGTGCAGGGAGCAGTGCTGTGTGACTGCCATGCTGAGCCAGCCCCACACCTGTGACACCCCCCAGTCTAGTGGCACATGGGCAGAGTGAGGTTTGTACCCGCAGTTGGCAATGGCAGGTTATTGTCCTGTACCTGTGTGTGTCTGTGTACTTTGCTGAGGTTGTGTCAGTGGGCTGGGACATGTGACTGCTTTGAGGTGCTGTACATAATCCTGGTGTAGCTTGTGATGCAGTGTGATCCAGGATCCTTAATTGTGTGGCACCCCTCATGCCACCACTGTACTTTCACTGCCACGTAGTGCATTTTGCCTTGCCCAGAGGATAATTTCCCTATGACAAAGGTGCAATGAGTTTTCTGCATACCATGGCCTGTTCAAACCAGACAAATTATTAATATGTGTGTCTCTGTGTCATTGCTCAGGTGTATTAAAGTATTCTCACTTTTGCATCCTCACAGGTAGGCGTCCATGCCAAGGGGGAGATATGGAGGCGAGCCGTCAGTGCCGTGCGGAAGACGGAGTGTCGGAAGCGGCGCCTAGCCCAGGTGAGGAAACGCTGGCAGGATATCCGGTGCTGGACAAGGAGGATTGCACGGGTCCTGCTGGGGGACTCACCTGAGAGCTCCAAGAACCGTGGGCGCCGGCGTCTGACCCAGGTCAGTCATTGTGGGGTCCATGTCAGTTGGCTCTGATGCTGAGTCCTGACATAGGAGTGTATCTTAGAAGTGTACTGCCTTACAGCATGCATGTCCAATGTTGTGCCCTCTGACATGATGTGCATGAGTGGGAGTAATGCATAGTGCTGGTACGGTTGCTTCAGTTGCAGTCAAATCCATCCAGGACAATGGAGGTGTGTGGCCACTACCGTGCCCTGGGGCACCTTTTTCTAGGTATCATGTGTGTCATCCAACAATGTGGACATTCTCTGTGTCTTCGGCATAGGTTGGGCTCTGTGGCATTGTACCCTGGCCTCATCTGTATTTGCGTAAACTGTGCTACATGTGTCCACGTTACAGTGTGACCCAATTTTGCTTGTGCATACTCACGGTGGGCAGTGCCTGTGTGTCTTGGTACGACAATCTGATGATGGTTGATTGTCAATGATGTATGTGGACAGGCGCAACAGTGGTGGTTTGTGTACAATCAGGATTTAGTGCAGCCCATGTGTTTTCATCCCAGAGTAAGAGGTGTCAGTACTTCCTCTGTCTCAATCATATTGTCTCAGATAGGGGGTGGTTTGTGCGGGCAAGGCTTACATGTCAAAATCTGTATTCTCCTTGCTAGGTCTGGCCTGTGTGTGATGTTTGTCTGGACATACACTCAAGGTGCAGTGACCCAGCCATGTTGGGCATGTTTCAATGCGTTAGCTTTGCAGCATGTGCAAAAAGTCAATAGACATGGTTCCTGCTCATCCCTTTTTTGGCAACGCTGTGTGGTACAGATGCAGTGCACGATTGTCCCCAGAGCCTGGCTCCTCTGTCCAATTTGATATCAAGTAATTTGCTGTTGTGTCATGCACTCCAATGTTTCTCAGTGGCATGGTGGGTCAACCAGCTGTGTGTTGCAGGGCCTACATATGTACCTTGTATTGTAGATGTTACTCATGTTGCTTTTCAGGCTATGCACTGTGACCTATGTAGATCTGACTCATGTGACATATGTATACAGGTGTCTGATTATTTCCTGTCTCTTCACCTTGCCCACAGCAGCGTCGGGGGACTCCGAGGGACACACTGGCATGGAGCGTGAGGAGGGACCAAGCACCAGTGGCAGCAGGGCTATCTTGTCTGGAACATTGAGTGGCACGGAGGCCGAGGGGAGTGAGGCGGAGGACCTGTCCAGTTACACCTCCGACTATGATGCAGACGGGTCCGAGGCTGAGCTCCCAGAGGGGGCGGAGGCTGCTCCCACAGCTGACAGCAGCACACAATCTCTACCCGCCCCCTCCGTTCCCATCACCGGCCTCCCACTTGCTCTGGTCCCTTCCCGCCGTGCTAGGTCACCACGTGTCTCCTTCTTGCCAGGCACCGCACCCCCTGCCCCTGTCTCCACTGCTGCCTCAAATGCCGAGTCTGTGGACATCCTGCGCCAGTTGCAGGTTGGTCAGACAGCAATGCTGAATGTCCTCCATGGCCACACCAGAGTGATCACCCAGATGGAGGCATACCTGGAGGGCATCTCAGCTGCGCAGTCTGACCAACGCCAGTTGCTGAGGTCCATAGACTCGACACTGACTGCAGTAGTGGGTCTCCTGCAGCGCCACGTCCCCCCCACTACCACTGCACCATCCACACTTCCCACTCCCATGCCTGTCCCAAGCACACCCAGACGTACCCATGCACGCACCCCACCAGATACAGGCACCACACCACCAGGGAAGCCCAAGCGCACACCTCCTGTCACGCACACACAGGGTGAAGTAGGCACACCCAGTGGGTCAGGGGAAAACGTAAGACACGCAGCCACAGTGGGAGTCCACATTCCTCACAACCCCCTGCCTCCAAATCCACTCCCCTCAGATCTCCTGGCCACGATTCCAACAAGGAATCCTTCATGGCCGCTCTGTCCCTGAGCCCCAAGGTGACACCACCCCGCAAGCGGTCAAAGAAGTCCCCGGTCAGGGTAGTTGAGTCCCCCCCCCTGTCTACACCCTCCCCCATTAGCGCTGCGACCCATCCCTCCGACCCCCCCCCTCCTTGGGGCCTGTGGTTCCTTCGGGTGCAGGGGAGACGCTGGAGGACCTTGCAACCGCGTGCAGCGCCCTTCTCACCTCCACCTTTGGCGCTGCCCCACCCCCTGTGGTGGAGTCCTCCGTCCCTGCACCCACAACACCTACCCTTGCCCCTTCTGTCCCTGCGGTGTCTGGTACTTCCCCCCCACATGATGCCCCCCCTTCTGTGGATGAAATGGACATGTGAACTGTGCAGGCAAGCTAGGGGACACACGTCCCGATGTGTACCCCCCAGGACTTTGCTGATGGCCTGGCCCATGGGCCTTGTAAATAATGGACATTTACAAAAATGACAATTCAAATGCTGATTAAAGCTTTTTGTTTTTCTTTTGCACACTTATGCTTTCCTGGACTTGCTGTTGGCAGTGCTGCTCCATGATTTGGGGTGGGGATAATGTGTTGGGTGTCTGGGAAATGTAGTAGTGTGCTGCTCATGGGGTGGACCCTGGTATCTGTGTGCCATCACAAGGTATTTGCAAAATAACTTTGTTCCTTTTCAGCTCTTACTGCATGGTGACATTGTCACAAGGTGTGTTCCTTCCTCTGTGGACCCTGACATCTTCCCTGCAGGGTGTTGCCTAAATGTTGTACTGAGCTGTGTCTACATATCCTTGGTGTGTGATGGATCCATTCAACTTTGCCCATGCATGCTGGCCAATGTCTCCACATGCATCCTTCGTGGCATCCTGGGTGGTCACTGTACTTGACTTTCGAGTATGTTGACGTGACTTCATGTGGACATGTTCCCTTTTACACACTATGCATGTGTGTACTCCCAGCCTAGCACACATGTGTACCGTGTTCTGCAGGGTCTTTGTGCACCTGACTGACAATTGTGGGCATTGTATCTGTGGGAACTGCACACTTTTATTTCCATGGGCACTGCTGGGAGGACTCTGCACCCACCCCTCCTGTGTCTGGGCACTGCTGGGAGTGATAGGCACCCACCCCTCCTATGTCTGGGCACTGCTGGGAGGACTCTGCACCCACCCCTCCTATGTCTGGGCACTGCTGGGAGGACTCTGCACCCACCCCTCCTGTGTCTGGGCACTGCTGGGAGGACTCTGCACCCACCCCTCCTGTGTCTGGGCACTGCTGGGAGGACTCTGTACCCACCCCTCCTATGTCTGGGCACTGCTGTGAGGACTCTGCACCCATCCCTCCTGTGTCTGGGCACTGCTGGGAGTGATAGGCACCCACCCCTCCTGTGTCTGGCCATGTACGCTGGGGACATACACCGGTGGTGGTATGCTCCGTACATGCACTGGTGGGGGTGTGTGCCGTACATACACTGGTGGGGTGTGGGTACGCTCCATTCATACGTGGGTGGGGGTACGTGCCGTCCATACACGGGTGGGGTGTTGGTACGTACCATACATACACTGGTGGGGTGTGGGTACGCTCCATTCATACACGGGTGGGGGTACGCGCCGTCCATACACGGGTGGGGTGTTGGTACGCACCGTACATACACTGGTGGGGTGTGGGTACGCTCCATTCATACACGGGTGGGGGTACGCGCCATACATACACTGGTGGGGTGTGGGTACGCTCCATTCATACGCGGGTGGGGATATGCGCCGTACATACACTGGTGGGGTGTGGGTACGCTCCATTCATATGCGGGTGGGTGTACGCGCCGTACATACACTGGTGGGGTGTGGGTACGCGCCGTACATATGCGGGTGGGGGTACGCTCTGTACATACGCGGGTGGGGTGTGGGTACGTGCCGTACATACACTGGTGGGGTGGGGGTACACACCGTACCCAGGCCTTTAGAACGTGGGTACTGGCTGTACCGCCATTGTTGGGGTGACATAGAGGTGGGCGTGGTACGACTCGTACCCACGCTCTTAAGGCGTGGGTACGGTACGTACCGGACTTGTTGTGTTGCTGGTTCTCGTCATCACCCACTTCCGTTGTGGAGGACTCATGCGTTGCTGGACACGCCCCCACCCCCTCGAAGTGACCAGGCCCTGAAGGTCAGGTATGTCCAGGGCATGTATGATTTGTGACTTGGGTGGGGGTTATGTGTCCTGCCCCTGCCCCCCCTTTGCCCCTGGGTGTTGTTCTGACCTTCTGCGGCGTCTGCGTCGGTTCCTGTAGAGCAGGTGGACTGCTATGAGGGCTGGGATGACACGTAGGTTCGGGTCCATGGCTGTCCGTCGCGTACAGGTGCTCCTTGTGCGCGTCGTCCTGAGTTCCCAGCAGTTTTTGGCAGTCGGAAAATATAATCCATGCGGGGTGACGTCGGTACGAATCGTACTTCCTGGTTCGTGAAACGCAGCCTGGATGCGTCCCGACGTCACGTCGGCGCTTTCCCGGATCACATTTGTATGTATATTTTCGTCGGTCGGTGTTTTGTACGATTCGTACGGAAATAGTGTTTCCATACGAATCGTACTTGCATTGTTGTAATGTTTTTAGACCGGGTACGAGTCGGACGGAGAAAACGATCCGACCGACGGTTCGTACCCGGTTTTTCCAGGATCGGAATCGACACCTAAATAGCAGAGAGAATGAAACTCATACTCCAGCTCCAAAAAAAACAACAGTAAGGAAAATGTTGGGTAGCGTAGGGCTAAAAATTACTATTTCCACTCCAGGGAGTGTAACAGTAGGGAAAGTGTTGGATAACGTAGAGGTATAAATTACTATTCCCACTCCAGAGAGGGCAACAGTAAGGAAAGTGTTGGATAGCTTAGGGGTAAAAATGACTATTCCAACTCCAAAGAGTGCAACAGTAGGGAAAGTGTTGGATAGCGTAGGGGTAAAAATTACTATTCCAACTCCAGAGAGTGCAACAGTAGGGAAAGTGTTGGATAGCTTAGGGGTAAAAAGTACTATTCCTACTCCAGAGAGTGCAACAGTAGGGAAAGTTTTGAATAGCATAGGGGTAGAAATTACGATTCCCACTCCAGACAGTGCAACAGTAGGGAAAGTGTTGGATAGCATAGGGGTAAAAATTACTATTCCAACTCCAGGGAGTGCAACAGTAGAGAAAGTGTTGGATAGCGTAGGGGTAAAAATTACTATTCCCACTCCAGAGAGTGCAACAGTAGGGAAAGTGTTGGATAGCGTAGGGGTAAAAATTACTATTCCAACTCCAGAGAGTGCAACAGTAAAGAAAGTGTTGGATAGTGTAGGGGTAAAAATTACTATTCCCACTCCAGAGAGTGCAACAGTAGGGAAAGTGCTGGATAGCGTAGGGGTAAAAATTACTATTCCAACTCCAGAGAGTGCAACAGTAGGGAAAGTGTTGGATAGGGTAAGGGTCAAAATTACTATTGCAACTCCAGAGAGTGCAACAGTAGGGAAAGTGTTGGATAACGTAGGCGTAAAAATTACTATTCCAACTCCAGATAGTGCATCAGTAGGGAAAGTGTTGGATAGCGTAGGGGTAAAAGTTCCTATTCCAACTCCAGAGAGTGCAACAGTAGGGAAAGTGTTGGATAGTGAAGGGGTAAAAAATACTTTTCCCACTCCAGAGAGTGCAACAGTAGAGAAAGTGTTGGATAGGGTAAAGGTCAAAATTACTATTCCAACTCCAGGGAGTGCAACAGTAGGGAAAGTGTTTGATAACGTAGGCGTAAAAATTACTATTCCAACTCCAGACAGTGCATCTGTAGGGAAAGTGTTGGATAGCGTAGGGATAGCATAGGGGTAAAAATTACTATTCTAACTCCAGGGAGTGCGACAGTAGAGAAAGTGTTGGATAGCGTAGGGGTAAAAATTACTATTCCCACTCCAGAGAGTGCAACAGTAGGGAAAGTGTTGGATAGTGTAGGGGTAAAAATTACTTTTCCCACTCCAGAGAGTGCAACAGTAGGGAAAGTGTTGGATAGCATAGGGGTAAAAATTACTATTCCAACTCCAGAGACTGCAACAATAGGGAAAGTGTTGGATAGCGTAAGGGTCATAATTACTATTCCAACTCCAGAGAGTGCAACAGTAGGGAAAGTGTTGGATAGCGTAGGGGTAAAAATCACTATTCCAACTCCAGAGAGTGTAACAGTAGGAAAAGTGTTGGATAGCGTAGAAGTTAAAAATAACATACTTATAAATAAAATTATTATTTAAAATAATTAGTGATTTAATTATTAAATAACTCAAAATTATTTACAAATACTAATAAATAATTATTAAAACTACCAATGAATAATTATTTAAAAATAACTTAATAATAAATACCAATAAATAATAATTAATAAATATTAATTACCAAATAATAAATATTGAACAATAAAATATGTTTCATAACCAAAAACATATGAATTATTAAAAAGTAATTACCAATTCAAAAATATTGAACAATTAAATATTTTTTATACCCAAAAATAATAATTATTAAACATTAATTACCAATTAAAAAACATGGAACAATTAAATATTTTTTATACCCCAAAATAATAATTATTAAACATTAATTACCAATTAATAATTACTTATCAATATATTAATTATAAATATCAATAAATATTATGTAATCATATTTATTTACTAAATAATGATTAATCAACAATAAATCATTTTTCATAACCAAAATATTATAATTTAAAATATTTTCCAATTAATAGGTAATGTCCAAATAATTAATTATCAATACCCAACAACAAATTTAATAATTACTTAGTTAGATTTCAATTGCTTCCAACACTATTCCCCTATAAACGCACGACACACTCCAATAATAAATTAATACACTTAACATAATTATCAATTAATCAATTAATAAAAACTAATGACCTATTAATAAAAAATAATTACCAATTAATACTTAATTAACAATAATATAATTATCAATACCAATAAATTAAAATAAATTATTACTTAATTACAATTAAATTACTTCCCACCCTATTCCCCTATAAACCCACAACCCGCTACAGAACTTAAACGCAAAAATTAATAAAAATTAATTTATAATTCCTAAAAATGTATAATTAATTTCATATAATTAAATTACTTCCCACCCTTTTCCCCTATAAAACCCACAACCCGCTACGGTACAAAAACACAAAATTGACTTAAAAACCAATATTAGCATATACAAATTGTATACATATATTTTAAAACCAGTAGAACACTTAAAAAAAAACATATAACACATACATATTAAATACATAATAAAATAAATAACAATAATATAAATATTGATATTAGCAACATCAATATTAGTAACATCGATATATTTGATATCGATATTACTAACTTCGATATTACTAACATCGATATAAAAAAAATCGATATTACTTACCTTAGGGTCGATATTCTGTCCATAGATATTATTAACATCGATATTCTGTCCCTTCGATATTGTCAACTCGGTATTAGTGTAGGTAGATATTTAATTTTCGATATTTTGACTGCTCACCATTTAGGATTTCTCATAAATCTGGAGATGTGTCTTGTTCCATGGGTGTTGTGTGGGAACACCTACAGCAACACCCATGGAAGGCCCCTTCAATGCAAAGTGCTGCGTGTCAAGGGGCCGTATTTACAAGGAAGAGAAAAGTCACGCAGGGTGGCTTTTCCTGTCCTTGTAAATGTGGAGGAGCTCCCTGCGCCACCAGTACGTCACGAAAAGTGACCTACAGGTGTCGCAGGGGGCTTGTAAATCTGACCCCTTGAGTCCATCTCATAGTACACCACACCGATATTTCACAACGGTTTTGACTTTGACAAACCAGAATGTATTTCGGACACAATTTGAACTGTAAACTATAATTTGTGTCATCTTTGTTTTGTTGCTCAAGATTAGAGTTGAATCTTTCCACTAATATATTTCTCGATGCCTCCAAGTTATTTTATTCCTCTTTCATTCAATATATTTGGAGATGGTTCGGATAGTACAACACGTCTGGAAGATCCCGAGGTGGATCGACGCAGCCATATAGAATGTGTAGATCTTTTAAGATATGCGAACTGAGATCCTTGCAAGAAGTTTTTTTTTGGTTCTTTCTGGAGGTAAGCGAAATTGGGAAGTTTTGTATTATGTGTAATTTTCTAATTAGTATATGCATTTCACCAAAGACATTTTGAGAGTCATCCTTTTGCCTGGTGGGAAATATTTCATATTTGGAGAAATTTAATTTTTATGCAATTCTCATTGCAATCTGTGCCAGTTCTAGGGCTCAGAGGAGCAATAAGGAACTTGGTTCTCCCTCCTCCCTGATGCCCTGCATCACTGAGTTTCATCACATTCGTGAACAGACAAATCTCAAATGTATGCAACAGATGGGCAAAAAACGCAAAATATAGGTTGAACAACAGGTTTAAATGGGCTGAACAATATGGTACCCCTCACAAGACATATCAAGACTGAGAAGTGAAAGCATTTAAGTGGACCACCCTAGATATTCTGGATAGAAGCCAGTCCAAAGTTCTACCTGCGATATGAAAGGCAGAGAGGTAGTAAATGTGAATGTGTTGGCTGACAGAGTTGAAATCATCTCTCTGGAAGATTTTACATGATCACTACCAATACCACTGCCATCAATAGAAGTCTCTAGTTTGTCCAAAACACAGTCCATCCGTTTCTCTAGGCTCATACCAGGATGAAAGTCTGTCCTCAGATTTGATGGCCATCATCGGTTTCCACAAAACCACCTTGCTCTATAAACGACTTCAGGTAGGTTTCCTCTCAAGCTCGGGTCTCTGATACTTTTAAATGATTCCTACAATAAGGAATGTAAATATTTGCTAGGTCAGAGATCCTTGGTGTGGTCTTCCACTAAACATTTTTGCATTTACCTCTCCTGTTTTCTGATTGTAGTTTGTTGGCATTATAACCCAGTCCACTTTACCACTGCAAATTAGTACTAAAGCGCTGATTGGCAGAAGACATAGACAGATTTTCTGGTATTTAAATGCTTTACGAACATTAATGATTGCATTTACACATGGTTATTTATTTCAGTGAAATGATGGTAATTTTATTCTGTGGATTAGTTGTCTTTTAATATGGTGAACCTTTGATAAAGCCAATAGGCTTACTTTATATGTTGTTGTGATGACCCTTGACTAAACCAATAGCCCTGTGTTATTTAATCTGATGCCATCCTTTATGGGGATATTCTATTTGGTATAGGTAGGGGAAACTGAGGGTGTGGGAGTCATGAACCTTTAGTGGTTAAATGTGACTGCAGAATGCCATCTAAGGTAATTTTACCTGTCTTAAGTATATTTTTGTAAATTCATTTGTGGTATTTTTTTGCTTGTGTGTAATACATGCATTTTTCCATTTCTAACAAAACAGCGCTGACTGGACAATCATTTATTGATCGTTAATATTGCGTGGTAGCCAGTGGTGCTTACTAGACCACATCACCTCCCTAGATTAGTCCTTAGACTGATCTGCTTCACAATCCTGAGAGAGTTAAGTGCTACAATTGGGTGCTTCGTTCTGAGTAGGGGGAAATTATGGACCTATAAATGGAGCACACCTTACATCCTCCATACTTAATAACTCAATTTCCTGCAGTCTACAACAGGAGAAAGAGAGGGAAGACACAAATAAAAACAATAAGATGTGTAGAGGTCTCTGAAGCAGTTCTCAGTGGACGGATTCCAAATCCCACCCTGACCCAAGGAAGAATGGGTTCCCTGAATAGAAGGTCTTGGGAAAATCCATCCCCAAATGCTATGAGTGCTATGGTTAGTGCATATCAAGGAGATACCAAATGCCCAAGGAGAGTGCAGCCACCCCACTGGTGGGCAAACACTGGGGATGGCCAGTGTAGCACTTGAGGATTTTGTTGTTTTTGTTAGCATAGGGGTAGTGGAGAGGTGACCCTAATGTACCTTGGTGACAAGGAAATGTTGCCAAAAGCCCAATTGCCTGCAAATGCTTTCGAGTGTAGGTTGTGGGTCACCATCAATAGGCAAAGGGTGGTGTCTACTGTCAGGTAATCCCTAATGTGTTCCACCACATTGTTGTAGCAGACAGATATGATAATTACTATCTTGTGGCACTGGTTCCCTTTGGGTGGGGGAGGGGGGTCTTAGGACCCTGGAGGGTAGCTTTGAGTCCTGCTATGACTGTGGATTGTCTCCTTCGAAATGACCTAGAGCACACCATCTAGAAGGAGGTGGATCTCAGGATGTTAGGGTTGTCTGAGCATGTGTGCTGGAACACAAGTTCCATGGCTGCTCAAGAGGGTAGTCAAGAGGGCCTGGAGCCTCAACGAAAGGGACAGCTATGTACCAAAAAGAGAATTGCCAAGGGGCATGGAAATCTGCCCCGGGAACTCTCACAGTCTGGGAGGACGCTGTGTCTGTGGGAGACAAACCCGGAGCCCACAACGGAGGACATTGCTGCCCTGGGGAAACTGCCTGAGCTGGCTCCTGGACAAGTTGATGAAGGACCAACGAGGGAACCATTCTGCAAAACTCAGAAGGAGTTCCTCATTCTTGAGGGCCTCAGGTTAAGGGCTGAGGCCCAGGTAATTGGTGACACCTCCGGAGATCACCTGGTCTACTGAGAGAATGAACTTCTGTTTAGTGAGCCTAGGCTTCCTGAGCCTGTGGCAACCCATGTGCTGGTGGTCCTCCAGTGCTACAGAGCCTTCCAACTGGGTCTAGATCATGATGTACCACTGACAGGACACATGGGGCCTTGAGACCCTCACGGGTGAGTAGCGCACTCTACAAATGTCCTGATTGATTGATTAATTGATTGATGGGGCAAGACAAGACCACTGCCAGGCATGACATCCACTCTTACTAGCCCCGGATAAGCGTGACTTCAGATGAATTCTGCCAGTCCGGTCCTACATGTCAGACAAGAGAAAAGTTAGGGGGAAGTAAGACGCTTCCCTAGTTCCCTTACGTGTGATTGGCACCTCCTTTGAAAGGGTGGACATTGATATTGTTGGGCGCTTTGACTCCAACACTGCCCTGAACAACAGGTTTATCCTGGCCTTGGTGGACCCTGAAACTAGGTGCCTAGAGACCATACCTCTGAGGACTGTGAATGATCGTGCAGTGTCTTGGGCCCTGATAGGAATTTTTAGCCAGGTGGGATTCCTCAACAAAGTGATGTCTGACAGTGTACTAATTTTGTGTCAGCCAGCATGAATTCCATGTGGAATGAGTATGGAGTATCTTACAAGTTATCCACACCATATATATCCCCCAGACCAACAGGCTGGTTGAGTGGCTCAACAAGACCCTTAAATGCAATATTATGGGCTTGTCAGAGTCCATGAGGTTGGAGTAGGATGTTGTCTTGCCATGCCATAATTTTGCTTACAGGGAGGAGCCACAGAAATAAGTTAGGTTCAGTACCTTAGAGCTCCTATATGGCATCCTTTGAGAAGGCCTCTTAGGCTTGGGAAGGAGGGGTGGCAGAACACTCCCAAGAACTCCCCAGTATGTGGTCAGCTACACGTTGGCTTCCATAGATCAGATGAAGTACTTCTGGAAGAAGGCTACTGAGTGCCTAGAAGGCAGGAGGTTTTGATGCCCTGGCATAAACAGAAAGAAACACCCTGGTCAAGTTTGAGATTGGCCAAAATGAGTAGGTGGTAAAGCCAGTGGAGGCAGGGTCGTTCAAGACTGGTGGTCTGAGCTATGTGAGGTGAAGGAGAAAAAGGGGGAGGTAACCTAACTGGTGGACTTCCACACCTCAGGAACACCTTAAGGCAGTGATATTCAAACTTTTTAAAGCTGCACGCCATATAAAGAAAAAAAAAATTGCCTCCCAAAATATTTTCCCAATTATTCTAATACATTTACAATGTTTAAATATGTCTGTGCTTAGTTAAACATTACAGTTATGTTAAACCTTTTTAAAAATGCAAGCAAATACATGATTGCCAAACATATTATTCTGGTTATCTAGGCCTTATTAACATGTAAAAGTATCCACAGTGTGATTACCCAAAATGGAGGCGGGGAGGTTTGAAGAATATTTGGAGTTGCTTTCCTTTTGACACATACCCCCAGCCAGGTATAAATGACAAAGGATGTTAGTAATGGTCCATTATAGAGTAGCTTACTGCTGATCAATTGTTTTCAGCTTAAAACAAAGCACTGTTATCAAGATGGTGCTTCTTTTAACCAGAACCTGGTGCCCCCTCCCCGGATCAGTTAAGGAACACCCTTCAGTTTGAAAACCCTGCTTTAAGGGTACTGCACGTCAATTGCCTGGAACCCCACTATGAGAGGTATGACATTACCATGCTCATGGTGAGAGACAATGGGATGGAAAGTGAGATTGAACCTCTCCCCAATCTCCTATCTGCCAAGGAGCCGGATTGGTTAATAGAAGAAGTCAACCTCTCCCTTAGCCTGACTAAAGTCAATCATGAAGAATGATGCACATTCTATTCCCTGAGCTGATAATCTCACAGATAGGTTGGGAGCTGCTAAGTTCCTAAGTACCTTTGATTTGACATCTGTGTACTGCCCGATTGATCTATGTTGCAGGGTAACCCTGGGCGTAGTTTGCCTAGTCGCACTATGCAAAGCTATGCACAGATGTTAAAGCATTACGTGAGCTACGCTTAGCTATGTGAGCGGGCGTAGTTGCTTGTCGCGCCCGTTCGTGATGCGTTTTTCTTGTTCGGGAACGCGTTGTGCGTGTTTGGGACTCTCTTTGCGTGCTCTTAGGATAGTATCTCGTGAACGTGCCCATGCGGTCGCCTATGGGCGCGGCCATCTTGTTTTTCAATTGTCCCGCCCATTTGTGATGCCTTATTTACTGTTCCGGGTCGTGTATAGCGTGTTCGCGATGCACATTTCATGTTCGGGAACACGTTTTACTTGTTCGTGATGCTTTTTGCATGCTCGGGAGAAAATATTTTGCGATCTTACCCACGCGGTCACGATGGGCGCGGCCATCTTGTTTTTCACTCTATGCTATGGTTCTGGGCCTGCTTTGCTATCCTCTCTCAATCTTTGCAATCCTTAGTTTTTTAAACTGTTTTTCTTATTTTTTTTATTTATTATCTATCTCTCTTTGTCCCTAAGTCTATATTTTAAATGTTCTACTGTTTTATATTACTTCCTTCTTTAAGCTCCTACTTCTTCCCCTAACTTTATTTTTTCCTTCTAACTTTTCTTTTCCGCATCCCACACACCACAGAACCACAGTGAAGGGTAGCACTACCGGCTCCAAGGGCAAGGTGCCTGTGTCCAAGAGCCGCCTGCCTTGCGGGAGACTGCGCCCTGCAGGGGTGCAGGCCCGGCAGCTTTTTTGCGAGGTGGAGTTGGCCGCCCTTGGTTTTTATGTGCAGCGCCACCTCCCCTTGACCTTGGCAGCAGGCGGCAGGCCAGGCTCCGGGTACCCTACCCTGGAGCATCACTGCCGGTGGGCGAAGGTGCGCTGGGCAGTGTTTCGCTGCTCAGGGGTCCGGCGCACCCATAACCAGCTTGCCCACCGGTGGTCAGACTTCCTGGACCGGGAGCAGGACCTGTTGGACCTGCTAGGTTTCGAGGTCGTTGGGCTTGGTGAGTAGCTAATATTTAGTAGTATAAGTATTGTGTATAATTTTTTTACGAATAACAAGAAGACTGCTGCTTACATTGCAAGTAAATTACGTTTCAAAATCTTCTGTGATGGTAGGACAGGTGTTCGGCGCTACTCTTACTTGTTTGCAACTTTGCGCTCGCTTGGGCTGATTATTATGTAAGAGTTTACTTAAGTTAGGTAATGCTATTGCTAGAGAGACTCTAGTCCTTCCTTTGTCCTCCTGTCAAATAGTGGTTGATGGATTGATACTAGGTTTAGTTAGTATTAGTTGATAATTATTTAGCGGTCTGCGTGACGCATCATCTGTCGCTGAGTGCTGCTTACCCCAGTCCTTAGTAGAACCTTTTGTAGTTTGTTTAGTGAGTGGTAGGCTTAGCAGTGTCAGTCAGTAGCAGAACATCAGACGCAACCAACCAACAATTTGGTGTATGCACAAATTTATGCATGTGTCCTCCATCTCATCTATGTATTTTTGTGGGCTAAATAAATGGAAATGCAGACTTAGTGAAGAATTGGCCCGCCTGGAACAGGTGGGCTAGGTCAGGTGGTACTCAGGCTTAGTTAGTATTCTGGAATCAGAATGAACACCGGATTAGTGTTCATAAATAAGTAAACGGTCCGTGAATCCCGCAAGCCAGTAGTCGATCTGATTAGATATGTCAATTTTATTACAATTGTTGTTTCCTAAAATGATTTTTGAGCGTTTTTTAAAAATAATGTATTTGTTTCACAGCAATCATTAATGTTTGTCTCTTTCTTTATTATATCTTACATGATCAGCAGCATCCAGGGGCAAGAAGACAGTGTCCAAGTCGGCGGCACAACCAGAGGACCGCTCCTCTACAGAGGGCTCTGCTGCTTGCCCCAGTAAGTCCTGAGGCGGTTAATATTAACAATTATATTTGCCTAACTTTTACTGCACCTTATTTTTTTCGAACTACTAATTCTGGTTCCACTTCCTAATTCTATGTTTTACAAGAGCTTCTTTGATCTTGACTATGTGTTTCTAAATTTTGGTTAGCCCTGCCTCTAAGTTCTAACTGCTTCTGCTATGACTCTCTGTACTACTACTATTAGTCTGTCTGTAGCTAAACTTGCCCATTTGGCCACTCTTTATTTAAGGTTTTGAATAAAACTCATATTGACCAATAGGTCTAGCCACTGAGTCCAGTCATTTAGGGGCATATTATCAAGCACGGCGTTAAAATTATCGCCGCTTTAGCGGCAGGAAACTGCCGCTTAAGCGGCGATAATGGGCTTGATAATATGCTCTATGGAATTCCAATTGAAGCCCATGTTAGACGTCCTTCACATCTAACATGGGCTTCAATTGGAATTCCATAGAGCATATTATCAAGCCCATTATCGCCGTTTTAGCGGCAGTTTTCTGCCGCTAAAGCGGCGATAATTTTATCGCCTGTCTTGATAATATGCCCCTTGGTTGTCCTCTTCTAGTCTTCTTAATCTTGAAGCTTTGACAATTCCCAACAAAATAATGCCCAACCACATATAGCACATACTAATACTGTTGTGGGGATTCTGCACAGCCACATACAGAACTATGCACAAGAAAATAGGATGTTGGTGATGGGAGGTTGGACCTTCCTCACACCTCAGTCAGAACCCACAATCCCCTGACCGACTAGCTATAGTGTCTCATTAGGTCCCTGAACCCCCACCCAAAGATACCCAATGATTATACAACCTAGAACATAAAATCCTTTCGTTCTCTTACTCGTGTAAGTCCACCACCACACCAAATACCACAGAGTCTATGTGTAAGTTCAAAAGGTTTATTTTCAACTAACAAGCTCTGTACATCGCTCTATAAAAATCAGTATACTACAGTCAGGTCCAACAGCAAAATGCATAAGATTAAAACAATAAACATTATTACAAGTGCATAGAAGATAAAAGATCCGTGCGAATTCTGGGAGACCCCTCACCGTAGAATGTAGAAGTTCTGGTTACATGCATCATGAGCTCTGCAAATCTCTGGTTCGTAGAAGGGAATCTTCCGCCTGTTATGAGAAAAATGGTGCCTTCAAATAGTATAACGCAAGGATTTCTCAGTCATGCCAAAAAGTGTAACATGTGACGGCTAAGCAATAAGGACTAACCGAACTCCATACCAAAGTGGCTTGTTTTTCGACCTCTTGTATGCAACGCTCAGACAGTAGCTGTATGAGCTCATGTGGACTCGAAGGCGTCTTACTGCACAACAAGCTACGAGGTAACATGCGCAAAAGACATGAAGCTAAAATGGTTGCATGGCTCAGGCTAACTTTGCAAAGAGTAGAATAGACTATAATGACCCTAGGGACCATAACACTACTAGTGTCTTCTGACTCTACTTTAGTACCCGATTTGGACTAGTGATGTATATTGTATAAGTATGTATTAACTTTTTTTCAATCTTGCTAGTGAAAACGAATAAATAGGGGGAGGTGTACAGACATCTAAAAATGTGTGATGTTTTTTCTAGGCGTACTACCGACCACCAGTGCCGGCAGGGCCAGCGGCGATGGCGAAGCGGCCATTCCAGAGGGGGCAGGAGATGCGGCACCTGCAGGAGCTACAGGGGGTGAGCCAGCAGCAGGGGCGGGCGGTGGTAAGTTATATTCATTACTTATTGACATTACACTAGCTGGAAGGGTGTTCACTGTACTGTTGAGACTTATTAAGTATGAAGTTGTAGTGAACATTATACAATGGTTGAAGAAGACACCCTTTACTTAGCATTAGCAATGCATTAGCAATAGCATTAGCAGCGTGAGTTGATAACCAATGGCCTCTTCTGTCTGACTCCAAATCAGCTGTGAAAGTTTTATGGAGAAGACTAAAAGTCAGATCAGATGACCTTGATGGATGTGTTGAACAAAAAGGGAAAGAGGGGTGGAAGGAGGAAGGACGGGCGAGATGTAATATGACTGGCAGAGAAGGATACGTTGGAAGCATGCATAGGTGGCTGATAGGTGTTGGACTTGGCCCTTCTGGCAGGTTCACCCCTGAACTTTTTGCTTTTATTGGTGACCTGGTGGTAGTGATTTTTGGTTTCTGCGCACTTTCCCTGTGTCCCAGAGTAAAGTGCGTGTGCACTCTGAGTGCATGTGGTGAGATAGGCCTGCCCTCCCATAGGAATGCATGGGGAATGTATGTGTCCCTGGTAGTTCCTGATGCATGGGGTGTGCAGGCTCGAGTTTGGTATGTGCGGACTCGTGTGATTGAAGGCTCCGCAATGATGTATAATGCGTGATTATGTCATGTGCGGAAGTGCCACTTCTAGGAGTTGGCATATTAGTGTAAAATGTGCAGTGACTGCCTGTCGCGTGATTGGCTGGCTGACGGGCTAGGGAATCCCCAGAGTCAGGAGGAGTCACCCAGTGGTGAATAGGGAGATCAACAGCTAGATGGGTGAGAGGAGTAAACCTGGGTCCTGAATAGGGCTGGGTTTTCCCCACACAATGCTGGCTCCACCCCCTGTGGTGCGACTGATGACCCTGGCCTGCACTCTGAATAGGGAGAGGGGCTGAGCAAAACAAAGTGCTCAGGAACCAGTTGTAACTGGTTCGCCCCTTCCCTGCACCTTGAGACAAAGGAAAGCTATGTATAAAAATGGGGCTGTGCCCCCACAGAATCTGTTCTCTACCAGGATCCTATCTGAGGGGGGCTGCTGCTGCTGGGCGCCAGGAGAGACCGCCACTGGGGACTGCCTCCCTGCTGGAGGGCCTTGTGAGCTGGCCCCTGGGCCCAGTCCTAGCCCCCTGCATCTGAAGACTTTGTTTCTGGACCTAGCTTTTATCCCTAAGCGCCTGGGAGCGCTTTTATCTGCTTTATAGCGCCAGGAGCGCTTTACTTTGGACCCCAGCGCTGAGAGAGCGCTTCGGTGTCGACTCTGCCACACCAAACTGTTTGCCTAAAACGAGGGAATCCCCAGCGTAGGGATCCCCCCCTCGTGGTGCCGAGAATTGTGGCGGGTGCCCACCCCGCTTATATGATTATTTAGTTGGCGGGTGCCCACCCCGCTTGTCTGTGGTGATTTCGAGGGAGCCTACCCCTCTCACGAGCAGAGAAATGACCGCCGTGGCCGGGGAAGCCCAGGAAGTCAGGCAGCGCTGACTGGGGCGGGGGCGTGGCCCAACCAGGAAGCGGACGGGCGCCTACCCTGCGCTCCTGGGATCCTGACCACGAGAGGAAAGGAAGCCGCGTTGTGATCCAGGGAAGCGGACGGGAGCCTACCCCGTGCTTCCCCGAAGAGGAGAGAAGGATGAGAAGCAGCGCTGTGACTGCCCCAGCCCGCCGCGAGAGAAGTGCTGCTGGAGTGTTGCCGGTCCCATAGGGCAGATGGCGGAGAGCAGAGGCGGCGCGGGAGTCCCCGGAGAGCAGCCCGGTAAGTGCGAAGGGCTGGGGGACTCCGCGCATGTGTTGGGGGTGCCTGTCGGTGTCCTTGAGCCCGCGAGGCTCCAACGTGCTAGGGGGCATTGTCTGTGTCCTTGAGCCCGTGAGGCTCCAACGTTCTAGGGGGGCATTGTCTGTGTCCTTGAGTCCAGTGTGACTCCGACGACGGGGGCAGTGTTTCCGAGCCCCGAGAGGCTCCAACGAGGCCCGCATTGGTTGCTCAGAGCACCCTGAGCGCTCCAACGTACGGGGGCAGTTTCCTCATGGTAAGAGTGGCCCCGGAAGGCACCGGGCCGCTCCAACGTTGCCCCCCATCTGTTCCAAGTCCAGAGGGGCTCCAACAACGGGCATTGTTTTCCCAGAGCCCAGAGAGGCTCCAAGTGTGGCAGATTGATGTGCAGGCACAGCGGTGCCCAGGTTCCCTCCACAGCTGCCCAGCACTTAGTGGGCAACTGCAATGTGTAGGTTGTGCTTTGTGCGCCCTGGCTTGCGCAGCCTGCGCAGCCTTCCCCTGACATTGACAGGGGTCCTAGCCCCAACAAGGCCAGTTGGCCTAGGGACTGCCACAGGTGGTGGCTAATGTGAGTTTTGCGCTATTGTTCCTAACCTGCACCTCTGAATGTTTTTATGCATCATGTGCCTTGTGTTTACACCTCTGAGTGTGATGCATCATGTGTAATGTGCGTTTACCCCTTCAGGTATTGTGATACTTAGGTGGTTGTTTTTCTCCTAGTACAGGTGGTGCTAGTGAGGTCCTGATTCCCTGTGTAATATTTTCCTAAGGTGGTTAGGGTTGCCTAGGTGGTACTTACCTGTTACCAGTAGTTACTGGTCGTGTGCTACATATGTTGTTTAGTGCTACAGTGATTGTATGTGCTATGTTCTAAAGTATTATTCCTATGTTCTAAGTGCTAATTTCTACAAAGTGCTAATTCCTGACAGTGGTCCATGTGGCCCTGTCCTCTGTACATATAATCCCTTGTAAACTCTGCCCGTGCCTGTTGGCACATTGTAAAGTGTGTGTTTTTATCTAATGTGTTTTGGTAATACAAATGCTATTTTTATATAATACCTTGTGTGGAGTTTCTTTTGTGGTGAGCCTTGGGTGTTGTTGCTGGGTGCGCGTGCAAACGCTTTACACATCGCCTCCGGGATAAGCCTGACTGCTCGTGGCAAGCTACCAAGGGGGTGAGCAGGGGTTATCTTTGGCGTGTAACTCCCCAGCCCTGACTAGAGTGGTGGTTTTTGCCTGGCTTTGGCGCAAGCCCTAGCCAACCAGAAATCGCCATTTCTAACATTGGTGATCAGCGGTGGGATTTGGACTTGCGTTTGCGCTGTACCGCAGCAGCAACTGGCTGCACCACAAAACTCTGCATTTAGATAATCACATGGTATAGGGATTATTGTGCTAAGTTTGTTTTTGTCATTTCTGTGGAAATCTGTTTCTTGTGCACTGTGAGTTAGGTGTCCCTAGCTCGGGAGGGTAAATCATCCCCCTAAGTGCATTGTGTTTTCTGGATTCACCAGAGGGTGGGATCCAGTGGTGGCAGCATAATAGTGTCCAGTACATTTGTTCCCCGCCCTGCGCCCAGAGTTGATACCCGTGTCACTTGTGGTCAGGTTGAGGAATCAGGGGTGGTAGAAACTGCCTAACCAGTCCGAGGGGAGGTTTGTGTGTGGATGAATGGTGTGTGGCACTAGGCAAGTGAGTGTGAGCTCTCTGGGATAGAGAGCTTGCTGAACCCTTTTTGTGAATTGTGTGCTCCTGTTAAGCTCAGACCCCTAGGTTCCCTGTGTAATCCTTTCACCAGAACATCCGCCAGAATGGAGCCTGCTTTTGATTCCTGTGATCTAGCTTGGCACCGTAGGCAGGAGTTGGAAAGGTCCTGTAGAGAGAGAGGTATAAGAGTGAAAGAGTCAGACACTCTGTACGAACTTCAGGACCACCTGGTCCTATGGCAAAAGGGTCCATGCGATCTTGGGTGCAGTACGAAAGGGCCTGGGCCTCACACCTGGAGGGTGGTGGGTCTGTGGGGAGCCCTGAGGATTCAGAAGAGGAGGAAGAAGATGACAGTACCTGGACGCCAGTAGAGAGTGAGGACCCCATAGGTAGGGCGTCCCTTGCTGGGTCCAGCGCAGGAGGCAGCGCCTCATCCCTTTCCCTGTCCCCAGAGGAGTGGGAAGATAGGAGGAAAGAAAGGGAGCACCAGCTGGCGTTAGAAAAGCTCAGGTTAGAGCATGCCCAGGCTATGGCGCAGCTGGAGGTCAAGAAGCAACAGCTAGAGACTGAGAGGGTCTTGGCGCAGGAGAGGATAGAGGAGGCTGAGAGGGCCTCCACCAGAGGCAAAGTAGCTCTGGAGGGTAGGCTATCCCCTGCGCGCAGTTTTAATTTTCTGGACTCCCCAGGGATGGTTGAGTCCAGTGGTGGTAGCTATATAGATTTCAGTGTAGGAAATCCCAGTCCCAGTTCCCCCAGTCTGGTACCTGTTTCCCAGGAGGAGGAGTTAAGGTTGAAATTCAGGGGCAGTAGGAAGCTGTCTCACCAGTCTTGGGAGGAGTTTGTGGATGCATGTGAGGATGCACTGTCTGATTGGGTAAAAGGTCCCGCAGAATCTGATTTTGATAAACTATTTGATCTGGTTCTCAAAGAACACCTGCTCAGTTGTTTTGCGCCGGGGTTGCGCCAACACCTGTTGGGGTGTGGATTGTCTGAGCCATTTGAGCTTGCGGATGAAGCAGAGCACTGGGAAAGTGCTAGAGGTTCTCTAGAGTCATTAAGGAGTGAATCCAAAAGTAGTGGTTCAGGTATCTTCCAGCCCAGCGTGGTGGAAGAGGCTCAGTGTAGCCCAGCTAGGTCCCAGGATAGCGAGGAGGGTGTAGGGGCTTACTGCCTGGCTCAGTGGAGCGGGAGTAAGTGGGTGACCGAGGGTCCCCAGATGTACGAAACCCTGCCTCAGGACTTGGATGGTTTCATAAGGGAACACCAAGGTGCCAATTCCGATCCGGTAAAAACCGGGTACGAACCGTCGGACGGAGCCTTTTCTCCGTCCGACTCGTACCCGGTGCGAAATCCATCCGAAAATGCAAGTACGATTCGTACGGAAACACCATTTCCGTACGAATCGAACAAAACACCGACCGAACAGAAACTAAACACAATTCCGATCCTGAAAGGCGCCGACGTGACGTCGGTACGCATCCAGCCTACGTTTCACGAACCAGGAAGTACGATTCGAACCGACGTCATCCCGCACGGTAAATATTTACCGGCTGCCAAAAACTGCCGGGAAATCAGGACGAGACACGCAAGGAGCAGCTGGACGCGACGAACAGACATGGACCCGAACCTACGTGCCATCCCTGCCCTCCTAGCAGTCCACCTGGCGTACAGGAACCGACGCAGACGCCGCAGAAGGTCAGCACAACAACCAGGGGCAAAGGGGGGGGCAGGGGCAGGACACACAACACCAACACATGGTACCAAATCACACATGGCCTGGACATACCTGACCATCAGGGCCTGGACACTGCCAGGGTGTGGGGGCGACGCCAGCAACGCAAGCGTCCGCCACAACGGAAGTGGATGGTCACGCGAACCGGTACGTACCCTACCCAGGCCGCAAGAGCGTGGGTACGGAACGTACCACGCGTCCCCCTACGTCACTCCAACAATGGCGGTACGGCCCGTACCCACGTCAGAAAGGCCTTGGTACAGCTCGTACCAGCATTGCTGGGGTCATGTAGGGGTACGCGTGGTATGACCCGTAGCCACGCCCCCAAGGCCTGTGTACGGTGCGGACCCCACGGCACCGCAACAATGGGGGGACGCACCGTACCCACCCACCAAAGGCATGGGTACGGCCCGTACCCAGGCACGCAGAGCGTGGGCAGGGGTATGTACGGACCGTACCCCCACCAGTAGAAGTACGGCCCGTACCCCCACCCATGCATGTACGCCCCGAACCCCCACCCGTGTATGTACGCACCCAAGCACCACCCGTGTATATACGCCCCGAACCCCCACCCGTGTATGTACGCAACGAAACCTCACCCGTGTATGTACGCACCGAAACCTCACCCGTGTATGTACGCACCGAACCCCCACCCGTGTATGTACGCACCCAAGCGCCACCCGTGTATGTACGCACCGAAACCTCACCCGTGTATGTACGCACCGAACCCCCACCCGTGTATGTACGCACCAAACCCCCAGCCGTGTATGTACGCACCGAACCCCCAGCCGTGTATGTACGCCCCGAACCCCCACCCGTGTATGTACGCACCGAAACCTCACCCGTGTATGTACGCACCGAACCCCCACCCGTGTATGTACGCACCCAAGCGCCACCCGTGTATGTACGCACCGAAACCTCACCCGTGTATGTACGCCCCGAACCCCCACCCGTGTATGTACGCACCGAAACCTCACCCGTGTATGTACGCCCCGAACCCCTACCCGTGTATGTACGCACCGAAACCTCACCCATGTATGTACGCACCGAACCCCCACCCGTGTATGTACGCACCCAAGCGCCACCCGTGTATGTACGCACCGAAACCTCACCCGTGTATGTACGCACCGAACCCCCACCCGTGTATGTACGCACCCAAGCGCCACCCGTGTATGTACGCACCGAAACTTCACCCGTGTATGTACACACCCAAGCGCCACCCGGCCACCCGTGTATGTACGCAACGAAACCTCACCCGTGTATGTACGCACCGAAACCTCACCCGTGTATGTACGCACCGAACCCCCACCCGTGTATGTACGCACCCAAGCGCCACCCGTGTATGTACGCACCGAAACCTCACCCGTGTATGTACGCACCGAACCCCCACCCGTGTATGTACGCACCCAAGCGCCACCCGTGTATGTACGCACCGAAACTTCACCCGTGTATGTACGCACCCAAGCGCCACCCGGCCACCCGTGTATGTACGCAACGAAACCTCACCCGTGTATGTACGCACCGAAACCTCACCCGTGTATGTACGCACCGAACCCCCACCCGTGTATGTACGCACCCAAGCGCCACCTGTGTATGTACGCACCGAAACCTCACCCGTGTATGTACGCCCCGAACCCCCACCCGTGTATGTACGCCCCGAACCCCCACCCGTGTATGTACGCACCAAAACCTCACCCGTGTATGTACGCACCGAACCCCCACCCGTGTATGTACGCCCCGAACCCCCACCCGTGTATGTACGCACCGAACCTGCAATAAGAATGGGGTGTGCCAAACACCCCCAGCAGTGCCCAGACACAGGAGGGGTGGGTGCAGGGTCCTCCCAGCAGTGCCCAGACACAGGAGGGGTGGGTGCAGAGTCCTCCCAGCAGTGCCCAGACACAGGAGGGGTGGGTGCAGAGTCCCCCAGCAGTGCCCAGACACAGGAGGGGTGGGTGCAGGGTCCTCCCAGCAGTGCCCAGACACAGGAGGGGTGTGTGCAGAGTCCTCCCAGCAGTGCCCAGACATAGGACAATATACCCCATCAACAAGTTCAGTGACCTACAAGGGTGATACCCCAGATGCAGGCGGAGCCATCGCTGAGCCAGCATGGCTATATTGAACGGCAACCCTCACACATCCAGGAAATGTAGACACAGCACAGCACAGCATTTGGGAGACACCCTGCAGGGAAAATGGCCTGCTCCACAGAGGATGGAACACACCTTGGGACAATGTCACCATACAGTGAGAGCAAACATGACCAAATACCATTGGCAGAGACCTTTGTGATGGCACGCAGATGGCAGGGTACACCCCATGAGCAGCACACTCCAACATTTCACAGACCCCTAACACATTATCACCACCCCAACGCAGGGAGCACCAGCACCAACAGCAAGTCCAGGAAAGCATCAGTGTGCAAAACCAAAATAAAAGGCTTTATTCAGCAGGAAAATATATCTGAGAAAATGTCCACTATGTACAAGGGCCATGGGCCAGCCCAGCAGCAAAGTCCGGGGGGGGGGTACACATCGGGACGTGTGTCCCCTAGCTTGCCTGCACAGTTCACAAGTCCATTTCATCCACAGAAGAGGGGGCATCAGGGGGGAGGGTGGAAACAGGCACCGCAGGGACAGGAGGGGAAAGGGTAGGTGTTGTGGGTGCAGGGAGGGATGATTCTGCCACAGGGGGGGTGCCAGCGCCAAAGGTGGAGGACAGAATGGCGCTGCACACGTCGGCAAGTTCCCCCAGCGACTCCCCCGCACCCAATCCAACCACAGGCCCCAAGGAGGGGGGGGGGCAAAGGGATGGGTCGCAGCGCCACTGGGGGAGGGTGTGGACAGGGTGGGGGACTCAACTCCCCTGGCCGGGTCCCGCCTCCACCGCTTGCGGGGTGGTGTGATCCTGGGGCTGGGGGGCACACTCGCAGTGGATGATGCTGTCACTGACTGTTGGCCAGGAGAGCTAAGGGGAGTGGATTTGGAGGGAGTGGGTTGTGTGGAATGCGGACTCCCACTGTGGCTGCGTGTTCTACGTTTCCCCCCCGACCCAGTGGGTGTGCCTTCCTCACCCTGTGTGTGCGTGACAGGAGGTGTGCGCTTCGACTTCCCTGGTGGTGTGGTGCCTGTGTCTGTTGGGGTGCGTGCACGCTGACGTCTGGATGTGCGTGGGACAGGCACGGGAGTGGGAATTGTGGATGGGGCAGGGGTAGGGGGTGTTACGCAGCGCTGCAGGAGATCCAGTGCTGCAGTCAGTGTGGAGTCTATGGACCTCAGCAACTGCCGTTGGTCAGACTGTGCAGCCGACATGCCCTCCATGTATGCCTCCATCTGGGTCAGCACCTGGGTGTGGGCATGGAGGACATTTAGCATCGCAGTCTGACCAACCTGCAACTGCCTCAGGATGTCCACAGACTCCGCACTCACCGCAGCAGTGGTGACAGGGGCAGGGGGTGCGGTGCCTGGCAGGAAGGAGACATGTGGGGACCGAGCACGGAGGGAAGGGCCACGAGCATGTGGGAGGCCGGTGATGGAACCTGAGGTGGCGGGGGGATGTGGAGGGCTGCCATCAGCTGGGGGGGCAGACTCCGCCACCTCTGGGAGCTCAGCCTCGGACCCGTCTGCGTCATAGTCTGTGTTGGCAGTCAACAGGTCCTCTGCCTCACTCCCTTCGGCCTCCGTGCCACTCCATGTGCCAGACAGGACAGCACTGCTGGCACTGGTGCTCAATCCCTCCTCCCGGTCCGTGCTAGTGTCTCCTTCCGTGTCCCCCGGCGATGCTGTGGGCAAGGTGAAGAGACAGGAGAAAATCAGACACCTGTACACATATGTCACATGAGTCAAATATACATAGGTCACATTGCATAGCCTGAAAAGCAACAGGAGTAACACCTACAAAACAATGTACACATGTAGGCCATGGAACACACAGTTTTTCGACCCACCATGCCACTGAGACACAATGGAGATCATGACACAACAGCAAATCACTGCACCTGAAATTTTAGAGAGGAGCCAGCCTCTGGGGACAAATGTGCACAGCACCTGCACCACACTGCGTCGTCAAAAAGGGATGAGCATGAATCATATCCATTTACTCTTGCCGCATGCTGCAAAGGCAATACATGAAACCAGGCCACACATGACAGGGTCACTGCACCTTGAGCGTATGTCCAGTCAAACATCACACACAGGCCACACCCAGCAAGGAGGATGAAGCTTCTGACATGTAGGCCTTGTACGCACAAACCACCCACACCTGAGACAATCTCATTGAGACGGAGAAAGTATGTACACCTCTTACTCTGGGATGGAAACACATGGCCTCCACTAATTCATGACTGTACACACACAGCCCCTGGTGGGCATGTCCACACATCATTGACAGGCAAACATCATCAGATTGTCTCAACAACACACACAGGTAATGCCCACTGTGAGTATGCACAAGCAAAATGGGTCCCCCTGTACAGTGGACACATGTAGCAACCTGTAGGTCCTAACAGTTGAGCCCAGGGTACAATGCCACCCTACCCAACCCATGGCGAAGACACAGTGAATGTCCATATTGTTGGATGACGCACATGATACCTAGGAAGAGGTGCCCCAGGGCACAGTAGTGCCCACACTCCTCCATGGTCCAGGATGGACATGACTGCAAATTAAGCAACCGTCCCTGCACTTAGCAGGCCTCCCACTCAGGCACATCATGTCAGAGGGCACACAATTGGACATGCATGCTGGAAGGCTGTACAGTTTGGAGACACACCCCTATGTCGTGATTCACAATCAGTGCCAAGTGACATGGACACCACAATGACTGAAATTGGCCATGGCACACGCAAGGTCCCCATACCTGTGGCACATCACCCCCACACATGATGCTGATGGCATAGGTCACCTGCATGAACTGCCTGCCTAAATAACCTTGTGCAAGAGTGGCTACAGACAGACCAGGGAACACATGGCAAGGAGGGGAAGGGAGGGAGTGAGAACAGCACTGTGCTAAATTGTTGAGAAGTTGACGCACTGCACAATCAAACCCTGGCAGTGTATCCATGCAACTGCACACTTACATTGGCTGGGGACACACAACTGACACACATGTACCTACCCCCTTCCTGCTGCTGCTTCTCCTGTAGGCGCCTGTCCATATCGGGGAAGACCACCGCCAGCACACGCTTCTGGATGTGGGTCAGACGACGGCGCCCACGGTTCTTACAGCTCACAGGTGAGTCCCCCAGCAGGACCCGTGCAATCCTCCTCGTCCAGCACTGGATGTCCTGCCAGCGTTTCCTCACCTGAGACAGGCTCCGCCTCCGACCCTCTGTACCCCTCACGGCACTGACGGCTTCACTCCAGATCTCCCCCTTGGCAATGGCGCCTACCTGTGAGGATGCAAAAGTGAGAATACATTAATCCACATGAGCAGAGACACAGAGACACACATATAGAACAATCCTCTTTATGAACAGGCCATGGTATGCATGCAACTAATTGCACCTTTGTCATAGGGACATTATCCACTGTGGAAGGCCAAATGCACTACGTGCCCTTGAAAGTACACGGGTGGCATGTGGGGTACCACACACTCACTGACCAGGGATCACACTGTGCCTCACAGGCTACAACAGGATTATGTACAGCACCTCACAGCAGTCACCTGCCCCAGCACACTGATGCTACCTCATCAGAGTACACAGACACACACAGGTACAGGACAATCACATGGCATTGCCAACTGGGGGTACACACCTCACTCTGCCCATGTGCCAGTAGACGGGGGTGTCACAGGTGTGGGGCTGGCTCAGCACGGCATGCACACAGCACTGCTCCCTGCTCACATTGGATGGCCAGGCTACATCCATCCCTCATGCTGCTTGTGTGCAACACTCCCCATATGCACTCACCCACATGACAGGGGACTTACACACACACCAATGTGCAGGGGACGAACACCGCCTTTGGACACTCACAGCACAGGTACACTGAACAAACACACATCCATGGGTACTGACACCTGTCACACTGGGGGGAACACAGGATCACATCAGGACTGTGGAAACAACATCCCCGGGAGGAGTATGCATGCAGAATGTGGCATGCACCGTGCATTCATTGTCACAGTAGGCACTATGCAAGTGAGGAGTGCACACAGGAAACACAGCATGCTCTGCATGGGTGACATCAGGCCTTCCACACCCTGGGACCCACTCCAAACAACAGTGCATGTCTGTCACACATGGATACAATGGCAGAAGTCACTGGCACACAAAAGGGGCACAGTCTAAGCTAGTGGAGTCAGCACTCACCTGAACCCCTGGTCGACCATACAGGCTCTGGAACTGTGGGAGGATCACATCTATCAGGGCAAGGTTCTCCTCCTGGGTGAATGGCTGTGACCTCTCCACAGTCCTGGACATGGTGCCAGAGGAATCACTATCAGCAGCAGTGGTCATGGATGAATGGATGTGCAGGCAAGTGCTCTCTCATGGGACCTGGCTGCCTTATATATGCCTGGCTGGCCTGTTCATGTACAGGAGTACTGATTGATTGGTCAGTCACATTTGCATCCTACGTTTCATCCAATCCCTTCAAACCTACCCCAGTGTGTGCCTTTGCATGGTTTCAGTTTTGATGATGATGTCAAGTCATCATCCACATTGCAACAATGTAGATTCTTTCAAACTGACTTCTGCTGGGCACCTGGTGCTCAAATTCAAAAATCTAACTCAGTCTCCATGGCAACCATCATGCATTTAGGCCCTTATACTTGTCCCTCATGTGTCCCCTATGTGTTTTCATACATTTACACACAGGTACGGTGCGTTCCACGCCCTAGGGCACCCCACAAGCAGTGATACCGACCGTACAAGCGCTTGTACGGTCCGGATCACAATATGGGCGCTGGCGTATGCGTACGCCACAGTAGTACGGACTGTACAAGCGCTTGTACGGTCCGGATCACAATATGGGCGCTGGCGTATGCGTACGCCACAGTAGTACGGACTGTACAAGCGCTTGTACGGTCCGGATCACAATATGGGCGCTGGCGTATGCGTACGCCACAGTAGTACGGACCGTACAAGCGCGTGTACAGTCCGTACTACTGTGGCGTACGCATACGCCAGCGCCCATATTGTGATCCGGACCGTACAAGCGCTTGTACGGTCCGTACTACTGTGGCGTACGCATACGCCAGCGCCCATATTGTGATCCGGACCGTACAAGCGCTTGTACAGTCCGTACTACTGTGGCGTACGCATACGCCAGCGCCCATATTGTGATCCGGACCGTACAAGCGCTTGTACGGTCCGTACTACTGTGGCGTACGCATACGCCAGCGCCCATATTGTGATCCGGACCGCACAAGCGCTTGTACGGGCCGTACTACTGTGGCGTACGCATACGCCAGCGGCAATATTGGCCCAGGGACCCTATACACGCACTCCGAGCGTATGTACGGTGCGTTTCACAACTGTCAGTGGTGACAGGCGGCACACAGACAGGAATGGAGCGGACAGGTATTGCCAAGGGTGGACACCAATGCATTGTCTGTGCAATACCACATGTGTGTGACACAGGTGTGTCAGGATGTGATGTGGCACTTTACCCCTGAGGTGTGGGCAAAGCACATGTACGATGAGCTGTGTACACATGTCGGGTGTGATGGTGCGCATTGTACAACACATCCCCTGCACTCCTTTGACATGTGTGCATGTCGTACACACTAGTGGAGCCATGAGTCACTTGCATGTCCCAGTCACGGACACCCGCACCTGTCCCCTGATGCCAGGTACACGGAATATTACACATGACATGTGTATGGCTGCGTTGCACGCTGCAACCATGTCATGTGTGTGGCATGTCTTTCCATGATTTTGCTGTAGGTGTGTGGTTCAATGCATCAGCAGTTGCTGCTGCCAACATGTGTCTGTGTGTCGATGGGCATGGCACACTGTTCCGCACACCAGCCCACATATGTGATTTGCCATGAGGTGTGTATGTATGCAACTACACGGAGTATCAACACAAGTACATATCCACATGCTCCCTATGTATGTTCTGTCTCGACATGTACTCCTCAAAGGCAATGTGTGTGGCCTGTCCTATTCCTATGACATGTGACCAGTGCATATCGCATCCAACTACCTGTCTGTACCATACGCATACTACTTCTGCACATGTGTGGATGTCTGTGAATCCTGTGATGCGTGTGCATGTTCACTCACACTGGCCCACAGCTAGTCTCATGCCATGTCATCGTGATCTTGCCCCCCTCCGTTAGTGGCTGTCCCTTGGTAGGAGTGTCACCTGACTGGCGTACGTGTCCAGGAAATGTGGCACAGACCTGACTCACAACGTGGCATATGTGTATTGGCTGTGTAACATGTGCTCAGTGCATTGACGATGTCGTTGTACAGTGCTCACTCTTCGGTGTTCCTTCCATTTCACTGCAGGGCTCCGCCTCTCCCTCGACGTATGCCAGACATGGCTGCCCTGCATGAACGGGACTGTATACGCCGCTACAGATTCAGCCAACGGTTGATTGATGAGTTGACTGGCCGGCTGGAAGCACAACTCCTCCCGCGCCACAGGTATCCCAGTGCACTGACACCCAAGTTGAAGGTGATGGCAGCCCTACATTTCCTTGCCACGGGTACGTTCCAACATACCATTGCTGATGTCGGGGGCATGTCCCAGACGATGTTCAGCCGTGTTCTGCATGATTTCTTAGAGGCCATGTTGGTTCACCTGGATGAGTACATAAAATTCCCAATTCGTGAGCAGTTGACAGATGTCAAGCGTGAGTTCTATGCCCTGGGAGGGATGCCCCATGTCATTGGGTCCATAGATGGGACACATGTTGCGTTGGTACCACCACAGGCACAGGAGGTGGTGTATAGGAATCGCAAACATTATCACTCCATTAATGCCCTTGTGGTGTGTCTGTCCAACATGGTGATTTCACATGTCTGTGTTCGCTTTCCAGGATCAGCACACGATGCCTTCATCATGAGGCGTAGCAGGCTGCCTGAAATGATGCTGCAGCTGCGGAACGAGCGAGCATGTATTGTTGGTGGGTAGACTCTGGCAGTTCAGTGTTTGGCGTCATCTTCCAATCTCACTGCCTGTGCTGACACACTTCTGTCCATGATGTTTCCTTGTAGGGGACGCTGGCTATCCCAACATGCCATGGCTGATGACGCCTGTCCGCAACCCCAGCACGGCTGCCGAGCACCGCTACAACAACGCACATGGGCGGACCAGGAGAGTCATTGAGAGGACGTTTGGCCTTCTGAAGAGCCGATTCCGGTGCCTCCACAAGACCGGCGGAGCACTCCCATATGCCCCGGTGAAGGTGTGCAAGATCATCATCGTCTGCTGCATGCTGCACAACATGGCAGTGGAGGAAGCTGTTCCACTCATACTGGATCAAGATGACCAGGACCATCCACCCGTGGAGGATGAAGGCCTTGGTGACGGGGCAAGTGATGTGGAGGAGGAGGAGGCTGTGGAGGACATGCGGAGTCGGCTCATACGCAACTTCTTTGCTTAGTGGTGAGTTCCAGTGTCTGAGTGTGCACGCATTGGGCCGTGTGTGGCATGTGTTGCAATGTGTGTGTCCATCTGCATGTCTGCCAAGTGAGTCAGTGGTGTGTATTGAAGTGTCACTCAAGTGATGGCGCAATGGAAGGATGTTGTCTGAGGGTCATCATTGTCACCTGTCATGTTGACAACATGATACGTGTTGAGTACATGCTTGCGGATGTGCTCCTTTGTGCTGACTCCTTGTGTGTCTCTCTTCCACAGGTCCATGTGCATGCTGTCTGCTGGTGGCATTGTTGTGCTCCTGCTACTCCTCATGAACACAGCAACATGTGCTGATTCAGCGTCACATGCACGGGCAAGTGTTGAAATCTCCTTAGGGTAAGGGATGCCTCACGTCGTTTTTGGTGTGTGAATTGTTTGTAGTCTGTGTGCACTTCTCCGGTTCATGTGTGTTCCATTTGCATACATGGTGATCCTACATGGGGAACATGACATGGGGCAGGCTTCACCTGGAGCCATGGTCAGACTTGGTGACTGTCATGTGGCAGGGGATTGGGGATTGTGATGAGGCCATCATTGTGTGTAACACTGGCCTCGGAAACATACAGGTTGCACCGGGTTGACATGGTGTGTGATTGCCCCATCAGGGCCTCAATGGTGTATAGCGGCCTCTCCGTGGCAGCAGGGGGTGTTTAGCTGTTATCCGTCACTTGTGTGCCAGGTCAATGGGATACCAGCATCTGTGTTGCAATGGGGGGTGCCAGTGTTGCTCCCACATGTTCATCCACATGACCTGTGTATGTGTTGACAGAGTATCATTGTCATTCCAACACACATGACTAATAAATTTGTCCCTCTGTCTCCAAGGTGCCTCTTCCCTGTCAATGGTGGCCTGTTGCCACTGTGCGTGCGGCATGTCTGGCATAGTTTTCATAGGTGGTGCATATGTGTCTATGTGTAGAGTGACAAGATGCTAGGGGTTTGTCAGGGAGTGGGAACTGTATTATGCACAAGATGCACAGTTCCATCCACCTCAAGGCAAGAGAGACCATCCCCCAGGGCAACTACAACATCCGTGTCGAATCCTACCCTGCAGTCTACGGACATGTGCCTTACGACTCCCATGGTACTTGTCCATATCCGGAGTGCATCTGCACAGCTCTGCTACTGCGTCGGGCAACCAGGCCACATCAACGTCCAAACGGGATGGGGGAATGTTTCACAGCCAGCTGCAGGATGACCTTCTCGATCCACGCCCACACTCATGATGCAGCCCACAACCCCAACACAACCATGTGGCACTGTGATCCTAAACTGCATTCTGGCATCTCCATGCATCCAACCTTGGCCTAGCCACCATTCTCAACATCCGCCTGACGCAAGCATGCTGCACATTGTAGGGACACATGTCTAGACATACCTGGGAGCGGCAAGCCAGGTCACTCCACATGATCCCTGACCTCTGCGCATGACTTTTGCTCCCCTGAATGTGTCTGTAGCCACAGTTGTGCGGGAACCACTCAGCTGGTTGGGCCCAGCACAGGTGAGTATGGTACTCCATGTCTGTATCAGATGATACATTGGGACCCATGTGTGTCCTGGGCAAGACTGCGACCCCACGGTTTGGATGGTTGGAGTTAATTCTGAGATCAGGCATGCTTTGACTTCACGACACACACATGTATTGTAATAATGCAGAATCACGGCATCATCTTGTAAGTGTGATTAATTTATTTGTGGTGGGGTACGGGTTTGTGGGGATGACAAGAGGTGCACAGCGGGAGTGTAGAATCCAAAGTTCACTGGGGGAGTTGGTATCCTTGCCGTAGCAAAATGTCAGAGTCCATGCCACAGTCTTCGTCAACATAGGTCAGACAGTGACCAGCAAGTCCATGTGGCAGAGAATGTCATGTGCTGCTATTGGGCCAGAGGGCCAGGTGCCAGGCCAGGTGACCTGGGAGATGGTGATGTTCTGCTGACTCTCACAGTCTTTTTCGTGGACGACCCACCTTCCTGCGGGGACCCTCGGAAGCAGTCCGTGACGATGTCTGTGACGCTCCGTCGGATGAATCCTCCTCCTCCTGATCCCTCCCTGTGTCTGGTAATGGCCTTCGCCTGGTGCCACAGGGAGGGTTGCCCATGTTGTCGGCAATCCGACGGAGTACACCGGTCATTTGGGTTTGCACCGCCACGAGCTCAGCCTGTCTATCCTCCATCCTTCCTTGGTGTTGCAGTTGACAGGCATGTTGCTGGGACTGCATGGTCTTCATCTCCTGGAGGGTCCCCTTGATGTCATTGAGGGTGGACGCAATCTGGTCCATGCCCCTGGTGTCACGCCGGTATGTATCCAGGATGTTGCTGACCTGGGACACTACCGGGTCCTGAGCTGCCTGGTCAGGTTCGCGCCTCCGCCGTCCTCCACTCCCGCCACCCCTGCCCACGTGCACCTGGCCTGCCGTTGTGGGTGCATCGGGTCTCCGGGACCCCTGAGGGATGGCATCTGCGTTGCCGCCTGCCTCCTCCTGGGTGCCCGGAGGACCGTGTCCCTCCTGGGCAGACTGGCTGGGTGGTCGTGTGCGGGCAGGGCTCCTGGACGTCTCCTGGGATGTGGCAGGAATGGGGGTGGTGGTTGGCACAGTTGTACCTGACGCAGGTGCTGCAGGTGGTTGGACACCAGAGGGGCCAGGTTGGTCTGGGTCATCCACGGAGTGGTGAGAGTCATCACTGGCGGTGGGGTCCTCATCCCGCGGAGCCTGGTCCTGTGAGACTTCCCCCCCAGTGTTGGGGGGTGTTCGTCGACGTTGACCTGTGTGTGAGAGAGACAATGTTAACAGTGTCAGATGTGGCATCCATGTTGCATGCATTTCTGATTTGGCACTCTTCCTCTGGGTAGTTGGATCTGTCCTGCATTCCTCTCACAGTGCACTTGTGCATGGCTATGTCCCTTGGCCACAGCTGTCAGGGCTTTACGCATGTGTGAGACACAATCTTAGTTGATGCATCTATTTGGGTACACAGTCAGCAGTGTGGTGTGCGGGCGTAGCGAGCCATGCAGAGGTGCCTTACGTGTTGCACTGTACGTGGCCAAATGGTGTTTTGCCAAGGCAATTTGATGTTGCAGGTAGGGGACTGAAGCATTTGTGACAGGGTTCTTACCGACACAGTGGGTGTGTATACTGGGTGTGTGGTTAGGTCTGTGTCTGCAGCACGGATGGACTCGTGCACAGATTGACACATGGACCGGTCTTCATCTACGGAAGGGGGGGTTGAGGCACTGCCAGACCTGGTCTGCATGCACACAGTCCACCGGCTGACGAGTGGACATGGCCACACCACCCAAGGGTGATTTAGTCTCCCTGTGTCTCCCTTCCTCCCTCCCTCTGTCACCCTCCTCCCTCCCTCTGTCGGTCTCCCTCTGTCACCCTACTCCCTCCCTCTGTCTGTCTCCCTGTCTCCCCCTCTGTCTCCTTCCCTCTCATTCCCCCTCTCCCTCCCTCTCTTTGTCACTCTCTGTCACCTCAGGCCAGCTTCCTGGGCACACACAGTTAGCCGGTCTTTGAATGGCCATTGGCTTGTTCATGTGAGTTAGTCCCTGTTCTCCGGGCACCCATTGGGCAGTGTGTCTGAGTGTAGGCTGCTGCTGTGGCGGTGTGTGCTGAGACTCTATCAGAGCGATGCATCTTCATTGTCTGCTGTTATGTGCAAATTGTGCCTTCAGACCCATGTCATCCTGCATGGCAGCCACCATTTGCAGGCAAGACAGTACTGTGTGGGTACACACAGTTTGTATGGCTGTGCCCTGGGCCATATGGGCTGAGGGCATTGTTGTGTGCTTGTGAGTTGCTCAATGTTAGTTTTGATGCCCCCACTCCCAGCATCGACCACATCCTGTGTTGTGTTGGTGTTTTGTGTGGCCTGTGACTTGGCATGGCCCTGATTGATGCATGGGGCATGGAGGCGCTAGTGGCATGTGTGTGTTTGTGGAGTGTTGTTGTGTCCGGTGGTGGCTTGGGGGGGGTGGCATGCATGATTGATTGTGTATGGCATCCCCCCCATGTGCGGTGAGTTGTTTGTGTACTCACCAGGGTCTGGGAGTCCTGGCAGTCCGTGTTGTCCCTCCACCGCCAGCGTGGACATCACCTTCTCCTCCCAGGGATGGTATTGTACCGGTCTGGGGGGCGGCCCTCCTCCAGTGATGTTCCCCTGGTTGTGATTGTCAGTCATCTTCCTCTTGACCGTCCTCCGCAGATCGTACCACCTGGATTGGCACTCGTGCCTGGTCCTTCTGGTGGTCCCAACAGCATTCACAGAATCGACGATCCTCTGCCACATGGCCGTTTTTTCGGATATGCTGGTCTGTCTGACCAATGTCCCAAAGAGCTGTGGCTCGACTCTGAGGATTTCGTCGACAAGGATCTCCAGCTCCTCCTTTGTGAACTTTGGATTCTTGGTGGTGGACATGGCGTGGGGTGTGGGTGTGGATGGTTGTGGGGGTGTGGGTGTGGATGGTTGTGGGGGTGTGGGTGTGGATGGTTGTGGGTGTGTGGGTGTGGTAGTGGAGGTGTGTGTGTGAATGTGATGAGGGGGTGTTTGTGTAGGTGGTTGTGTGAAGGTATGCAAGTGTGAGGTTCAAGTATGGTGGTGTGGGTCGTCTGTGGGCTCTGGCAGCAGTGGGTCTGTTGCAAATGCTCATGGTTTGTGTGTGTGGTCCATTTTTATTGGTCCATTTGTGGGTGTGGCTGTGTTTGAAATTTGTGTGGGTGTGTTATGAGGAGTGATTGAGTTTTGGGCCTCTGTTTGGCAGTTTGGCAGTTGCAGGTGAGTGTATGTGATGTTTGTGGGGTTGTTGGGCATGTTTGGTGGTGTGGGGAAACTCTACTTGACTCTCCTTGTGTAAGTATGGTTTGTCCTGGTTCAGTACGTGTTTTTTTGGCGTCAGTACGGTCCGTACATGCACTGGTGGGGGTGCGGTGCGTACATACACGGCTGGGGTGGGGGTTTGGTGCGTACATACACGGGTGGTGGTTCGGTGCGTACATACACGGCTGGGGGGGGGTTTGGTGCGTACATACATGGGTGGGGGTTCGGGGGCGTACATACACGGGTGGTGGTTCGGTGCGTACATACACGGCTGGGGTGGGGGTTTGGTGCGTACATACACGGGTGGTGGTTCGGTGCGTACATACACAGCTGGGGGAGGGTTTGGTGCGTACATACACGGGTGGGGGTTCGGGGGCGTACATACACGGGTGGTGGTTCGGTGCGTACATACACGGCTGGGGTGGGGGTTTGGTGCGTACATACACGGGTGGTGGTTCGGTGCGTACATACACGGCTGGGGGGGTTTGGTGCGTACATACACGGCTGGGGGGGTTTGGTGCGTACATACACGGGTGGGGGTTCGGGGGCGTACATACACGGGTGGTGGTTCGGTGCGTACATACACGGGTGGGGGTTCGGGGGCGTACATGCACGGGTGGGGGTTTGGTGCGTACACACACGGCTGGGGGGGGGTTTGGTGCGTACATACACGGCTGGGGGGGGGTTTGGTGCGTACATACACGGGTGGGGGTTCGGGGGCGTACATACACGGGTGGTGGTTCGGTGCGTACATACACGGCTGGGGGGGGTTCGGGGGCGTACATACATGGGTGGGGGTTCGGTGCGTACATACACGGCTGGGGGGGGTTTGGTGCGTACATACACGGGTGGGGGTTCGGGGGCGTACATACACGGGTGGTGGTTCGGTGCGTACATACACAGCTGGGGGGGTTCGGGGGCGTACATACACGGGTGGTGGTTCGGTGCGTACATACACGGCTGGGGGGGGGTTCGGGGGCGTTCGGGGGCGTACATACACGGGTGGTGGTTCGGTGCGTACATACACGGCTGGGGGGGGTTCGGGGGCGTACATACACGGGTGGGGGTTCGGTGCGTACATACACGGCTGGGGGGGGTTCGGTGCGTACATACACGGCTGGGGGGGGTTCGGTGCGTACATACACGGCTGGGGGGGGTTCGGTCCGTTCATACACGGGTGGGGGTTTGGTGCGTACATACACGGGTGGGGGTTCGGGGGCGTACATGCACGGGTGGGGGTTTGGTGCATACATACATGGCTGGGGGGGGGTTTGGTGCGTACATACACGGCTGGGGGGGGGTTTGGTGCGTACATACATGGGTGGGGGTTCGGGGGCGTACATACACGGGTGGGGGTTCGGTGCGTACATACACGGCTGGGGGGGGTTTGGTGCGTACATACACGGGTGGGGGTTCGGGGGCGTACATACACGGGTGGTGGTTCGGTGCGTACATACACGGCTGGGGGGGGTTCGGGGGCGTTCGGGGGCGTACATACACGGGTGGTGGTTCGGTGCGTACATACACGGCTGGGGGGGGTTCGGGGGCGTACATACACGGGTGGGGGTTCGGTGCGTACATACACGGCTGGGGGGGGTTCGGTGCGTACATACACGGCTGGGGGGGTTCGGTGCGTACATACACGGCTGGGGGGGGTTCGGTCCGTTCATACACGGGTGGGGGTTTGGTGCGTACATACACGGGTGGGGGTTCGGGGGCGTACATGCACGGGTGGGGGTTTGGTGCGTACATACACGGCTGGGGGGGGGTTTGGTGCGTACATACACGGCTGGGGGGGGGTTTGGTGCGTACATACACGGGTGGGGGTTCGGGGGCGTACATACACGGGTGGGGGTTCGGTGCGTACATACACGGCTGGGGGGGGTTTGGTGCGTACATACACGGGTGGGGGTTCGGGGGCATACATACACGGGTGGTGGTTCGGTGCGTACATACACGGCTGGGGGGGTTCGGGGGCGTACATACACAGGTGGGGGTTCGGTGCGTACATACACGGGTGGGGGTTCGGGGGCGTACATACACGGGTGGGGGTTCGGTGCGTACATACACGGGCGGGGGGGGGTGGTGGGGTGTTCGGCGCGTATGCGGGCACATGTCTCCATGGTTGCTATGGGAGTTCGGTTCGGACGGTGTTTTTTGCGTACGGTTGTGAAATGGGGAGGACGGGAGGGATCGTACTTGCGCAGTCGGACTTTATTTTTCCGCACGGTGGGTTTTTCGACCGGGGACGTGTCGGTGACTTTTCCCGACCCGAGGACGTGTGGGGAAATCTTCCCATTGCGATTCGTATGGACTTTTTTCCGTTCGAATCGTACTTGGCAGTTTGTACGCTACTTTGACGATTCGGACGGAAAAAAATCCGGATACGAGTCGGACGGGGAATTTTTTTACCGGATCGGAATTGGCACCCAAGTTGGGGACCTAGGCTGTCCTGTTAGCCCATTTGAGGAAGATCTCCTAGTGAGTAGAGGACCTGGAGCGCCTATAAACAGGGCTCCTGTGGTTCTAGAGTCTGGCAGTACCACTCCGGTAGGGAGGGTACAAGAGTCCAGCGTGAGGAGTGATTGGGGGATGAGTTGCCCAGTGGAAGAGCCAGTGGGTCAGGGACTACCCAGTTGGGCTAGGATCCCGTGTAGTGACTAGGCCTGGGCGGTAAATTCCGTTCCGTTCGCGGAATTTGCGGAATTTGGGTAATTTCGCGTTCTGCGGAGAACGCGAAATTGGCCAAAATTCCGCTTTACGCAACTTCGCGATATTTTTGCTTGTTCGCGTTCTCAAAATGCGTGTTCGCGAGATATTTCTCCCCGAGCATGCAAACAGCGATTGTGAACAGGAAAAAAGCATCGCGAACAAGCAATTCCGCGTGTTCGCGGAATTTCTGCGTGTTCGCAGAGATTTTTTACCGTTTCGCGGAGATTTGCGTAACGCGATTACGCAAATTCCGCCCACCCCTAGTAGTGACCATGGTGACACCACTTCTGTTCTGGGGGATCTCTGCGCACTGTCAGGTGGACAGGGGACGGGAGATCTGCGCCAGACAGACAGTCACCCGACTTATGTGTCATTTGTTAGCCTCAGGGGGATGGAGTGTAAATCCCCAGAAGTCCTGGAGTGCCAGGCGATTATTCCACCAAAGGTTCTAGACTGGAGGTTGGGAGGCCAGGTTCAGGGTCAGCCTGACCTGAAGGGTAGGACAACTGTAACCAGTGTCCTGACCGGTTCTTCTTCCAGAGGTACCGCCCCAGTTGGTAGGGAGCAGGGCTCTGGAAGGGGGTGCAGAGGGTGGGAGAGCCCACGTCTGACCCCGGTGCAACCTGAGGGGTTAAACCCTGGGTTGGAATGGCGTTCTAGGTGTACCCCTCGCCAGAGGAGGAGGAACCCTAGGAGAAGAGGTAGGGGGAGGAGAGCCTTCCCTGAGACTCCTGGTCCACCTGAGGTTGTAGACCCTAGGCTGGAGAACCAGTGGCAGTCTAGTCCTGTCTTGCAGACAGGAAGAGTGGAGAATGGCCGCTATGTGCCAGGGGTTACTACCCCCCACTCTGTGATTAGGCAAGGACCAGTGGCACCTGGGTGGCCTAGGGCCTGGTCTTGGCCGCAGACAGCTTGGGAGTACCAGTGGGGTAGCCCAGTTGGTCCGGACAGTGGTTTTAGAAGGAATTCCATGAGTTCACCGTGGCGTAGAACCGGAGGGTGTCCCTGCAGTTGCGGGCCCACGTCCATGTTCTATCACCCCAAGCAGGGAAGTCCATCACGGTGGTGATTGGTCTGCCCTGCGTTTTGGCTGGAAGGGGGTTGTGTTGGACTTGGCCCTTCTGGCAGGTTCACCCCTGAACTTTTTGCTTTTATTGGTGACCTGGTGGTAGTGATTTTTGGTTTCTGCGCACTTTCCCTGTGTCCCAGAGTAAAGTGCGTGTGCACTCTGAGTGCATGTGGTGAGATAGGCCTGCCCTCCCATAGGAATGCATGGGGAATGTATGTGTCCCTGGTAGTTCCTGATGCATGGGGTGTGCAGGCTCGAGTTTGGTATGTGCGGACTCGTGTGATTGAATGCTCCGCAATGATGCATAATGCGTGATTATGTCATGTGCGGAAGTGCCATTTCTAGGAGTTGGCATATTAGTGTAAAATGTGCAGTGACTGCCTGTCGCGTGATTGGCTGGTTGAGGTCATGTGATGGGCTAGGGAATCCCCAGAGTCAGGAGTCACCCAGTGGTGAATAGGGAGATCAGCAGCTAGATGGGTGGGAGGAGTACACCTGGGTCCTGAATAGGGCTGGGTTTTCCCCACACAATGCTGGCTCCGCCCCCTGTGGTGCGACTGATGACCCTGGCCTGCACTCTGAATAGGGAGTGGGGCTGAGCAAAACAAAGTGCTCAGGAACCAGTTGTAACTGGTTCGCCCCTTCCCTGCACCTAGAGACAAAGGAAAGCTATGTATAAAAATGGGGCTGTGTCCCCACAGAATCTGTTCTCTTCCAGGATCCTATCTGAGGGGGGCTGCTGCTGCTGGGCGCCAGGAGAGACCGCCACTGGGGACTGCCTCCCTGCTGGAGGGCCCTGTGAGCTGGCCCCTGGGCCCAGTCCTAGCCCCCTGCATCTGAAGACTTTGTTTCTGGACCTAGCTTTTATCCCTAAGCGCCTGGGAGCGCTTTTATCTGCTTTATAGCGCCAGGAGCGCTTTACTTTGGACCCTAGCACTGAGAGAGCGCTTCGGTGTCGACTCTGCCGCACCGAACTGTTTGCCTAAAACGAGGGAATCCCCAGCGTAGGGATCCCCCCCTCGTGGTGCCGAGAATTGTGGCGGGTGCCCACCCTGCTTATTTGATTATTTAGTTGGCGGGTGCCCACCCCGCTTGTCTGTGGTGATTGCGAGGCAGCCTACCCCTCTCACGAGCAGAGAAATCACCGCCGCGGCCGGGGAAGCCCAGCAAGTCAGGCAGCGCTGATTGGGACGGGGGCGTGGCCCAACCAGGAAGCGGGCGGGAGCCTACCCCGCGCTCCTGGGATCCTGACCACGAGAGGAAAGGAAGCCGCGTTGTGATCCAGGGAAGTGGACGGGAGCCTACCCCGTGCTTCCCCGAAGAGGAGAGAAGGACGAGAAGCAGCGCCGTGACTGCCCCAGCCCGCCACGAGAGAAGTGCTGCTGGAGTGTTGCCGGTCCCGTAGGGCAGACGGCGGAGAGCGGAGGCGGCGCAGGAGTCCCCGGAGAGCAGCCCGGTAAGTGCGAATGGCTGGGGGACTCCGCGCATGTGTTGGGGGTGCCTGTCGGTGTCCTTGAGCCCGCGAGGCTCCAACGTGCTAGGGGGCATTGTCTGTGTCCTTGAGCCCGCAAGGCTCCAACGTTCTAGGGGGCATTGTCTGTGTCCTTGAGTCCAGTGTGACTCCAACGATGGGGGCAGTGTTTCCGAGCCCCGAGAGGCTCCAACGAGGCCCGCATTGGTTGACAGAGCGCCCTGAGCGCTCCAACGTACGGGGGCAGTTTCCTCATGGTAAGAGCAGCCCCGGAAGGCAGCGGGCCGCTCCAACGTTGCCCCCCATCTGTTCCGAGTCCAGAGGGGCTCCAACAACGGGCATTGTTTTCCCAGAGCCCAGAGAGGCTCCAAGTGTGGCAGATTGATGTGCAGGCACAGGGGTGCCCAGGCTCCCTCCACAGCTGCCCAGCACTTAGTGGGCAACTGCAACGTGTAGTTTGTGCTTTGTGCGCCCTGGCTTGCACAGCCTGCACAGCCTTCCCCTGACATTGACATAGGGCGTCCTAACCCCAACAAGGCCAGTTGGCCTAGGGACTGCCACAGGTGGTGGCTAATGTGAGTTTTGCGCTATTGTTCCTAACCTGCACCTCTGAATGTTTTTATGCGTCATGTGCCTTGTGTTTACATCTCTGAATGTGATGCATCATGTGTAATGTGCGTTTACCCCTACAGGTATTGTGATACTTAGGTGGTTGGTTTTCTCCTAGTACAGGTGGTGCTAGTGAGGTCCTGATTCCCTGCGTAACATTTTCCTAAGGTGGTTAGGGTTGCGTAGGTGGTACTTACCTGTTACCAGTAGTTACTGGTCGTGTGCTACATATGTTATTTAGTGCTACAGTGATTGTATGTGCTATGTTCTAAAGTATTATTCCTATGTTCTAAGTGCTAATTTCTACAAAGTTCTAATTCCTGACAGTGGTCCATGTGGCCCTGTCCCCTGTACATATAATCCCTTGTAAACTCTGCCCGTGCCTGTTGGCACATTGTAAAGTGTGTGTTTTTATCTAATGTGTTTTGGTAATACAAAGGCTATTTTTATATAATACCTTGTGTGGAGTTTCTTCTGTGGTGGGCCTTGGGTGTTGTTGCTGGGTGCGCGCCCAAACGCTTTACATATAGCCTCTGGGATAAGCCTGACTGCTCGTGCCAAGCTACCAAGGGGGTGAGCAGGGGTTATCTTTGGCGTGTAACTCCCCAGCCCTGACTAGAGTGGTGGTTTCTGCCTGGCTTTGGCGCAAGCCCTAGCCAACCAGAAATCGCCATTTCTAACAATAGGAATCAGATGCATGGGTTGTTGAAGGATGGGTGGAAGGTGAAGGAAGATGCCTGCCTGGGTGGGCGACACAGTATGGGTGGATACTGGATAGCAAGAATCATCAGCGGTGTTTGGGTCAAACTCAAAGCCAAGGCAAGCAAGGAAGGAGTGGACGCATGGGTGGTCGTTGGTGAAACAAACAAAGGTTTGTTGAGAGGTTAAGAAGAATGATAGACATTTACTTTGAATGGATGGATGCCTGGATGTATTCATCATAGACAGCATAAGTGGAGACTGTCACTGGATGCAGAGTCTTAGTTTGAAGAGAATGTAAAAGAAACCGCGCCAGAGTAGCAAAGCCGAGGGGAATATAGGTTGTATTTTCAGAATGCATTTGACTCTCAGTAGTTTGCAAGCACATCAGATATATATATATATATTGTGTATAGTTATCAAGCGCCTTCCTCCGACTCCGAGGACCACTCCCTATCTATGTTAATTTATTTTCGACTGTGTCAGCCAGCCTGCAAAGGGTGGCCTATCTGTTGGTTACACAATCAATCAAAACAAAGTACCTTATGCAGTGGCGGTTGGTGGTGGGAGTGCTGCCAGGCGGTGATGTGGGGAGGGGGAGGGACAGGGTGGGAGGTAATCATCTCTAATACTACTGACTGACTGCGAAGAGTATAGTATGTGGTCATCATGATCATGGTGTCCAACTCAGTCTGTAGTGTACTGAGTGAGTCCAGAGTCCATATTCAAATATCCAATGGATCGCCCTGCAGTAGAAGTTCAACTTTGTTACTAAACAACAAGTCTGTTTCCAGCATTAACCTGAAACAGGACACATATACAGCAACATAGCATTTTCCAAATTAAGTAACTAAATCAACACACGGCTGTCAGTCATACCTCCACTACTACACTTGTGAATAGTACTACTCGACTCCACCACTACACAGACATGTAGGTCTGCTGTGGTTGTTGACTTATTTACCTTTTATGCCACTTGATTTGAAAGTAAACGCTTTGAGTTATTCCATCAATCATCTCCGATCCAACTGACTGACTGCGTGCAAAGATAGTATGGTCATCATCATGGTGTGGTAAGTGTTGTCCAACTCCAACTCAGTCTGTAGTGACTCCGATTAAGTCCATATTCCATATTAAAAAATTGCAACGGATATTGGCCTGCACCTGCAGTAGTAGGAGTACAATTTGGTTATTAAACAACAAGAAGGGAAACATTGACTATCATTTGAGTCACTTTTACTTGGTAGATTAACTAGTAGAGTTCGACTTCATGCACAACATCAACACAACAAACAACAGCAATCGCTCAGAGTCGGCAAGCATCCAATGAATGCTATCATTTCCTGTCTTGCTCTTCTCTTTGACTGTCAGATCAGATGCCTAGTTCTGACAGGTGTGTGTTTTTATTTTTTTAACGAGGCAGTGGCCTCATTATTACTCCACATTCATTTTGAGTGTTGTTAGTCGCTGTTTCGGTTTTCTTCTTATTCATCTGTGGCACTTTTTCACAGTTGAAGTTGGTTCACATGGTCAGCACTGTGATGGGCCGCGGCCTGGGTAGCGGTCATTGGTCAATTGAGTTTCTTCGAAGAGTCTTGTCTTTCTCTGCCATGTACCTTCTGTTCTGACAGTGATGAGCTTTGGATGCCTGCCGAGGCTGTAGCCTTCTGACAGTGATGAGTTTACTTTTGGATGCCTGCTCAAGTTCTGACAGTGAAGAGTTGTGGATGCCTGCAGAGGCGGTAGCCTTCGGACAGTCATGAGTTTCGGCTCGGAAACAAAAAGGAGGATAGCTATAGTCACGTTTCACTTCTTCTGGAGGGACTGTTAGAGGCAACATTTCTTGTACTATTCTCCATCCAATGTCTGGCTTGATGGAAATGTATTTACGGCGAGTCAGGAAGATGGAGCAGGACTCTGAGGAGTGGACAGTCAAATGCACAGAGGTGCAACTCCAATAGGGAAATAAAAAGAGAAGACGGCGGTGATGGATTTGTTGTGATTTGATTTGAACCAGAAAGACAGATTCACACACAAATAAAGGAAGGAAGAAAGTAACAATTTGAAAGCCTAGTTGTCAGGGAGGAGGAGCTCGTCTTCAAACTCTGGTGGTTCAAAAAGAAGTAGGTCAAGTAACCCTCTACTTCCGTCATCGAAGTCGCTCTCCTCTTCCTGCTGTGATTCACGTATTTTGTACTCTGTTGGTATAAATTGCTGATTCATTTTGATCATGGTTAACCTCTCCACGCTTTTGGGCGAGAGACTGGTCCTTTTCAAAGTTACAATGGCACCAGCAGCACTGAAAACACGCTCAAAAGACACACTTGCGACAGGGGAAGCCAGATACTTTAACGCCAGCCTGCTGAGCACTGTCCATTGGCTTCTTTTCCCATACCAATACAACAATGGGTTTTGATGCATGAAGACCTCTGTTGGGTCATCCAGATATGCCTGAACCATCCGCTCAATGCTCAGGGGTGCTCCGATGTACTCAGCATCTTTTGCCTTTGCATCAGCACTGGACTTACCATACCGCTGCTGTAGAAACCAATCAGTTCCCGATTGTACTGTGGATGATCCTGTTCTTGCTGTTGTTGATGTTATTGTTAGTGTTGGTGTCGGTGACTGCTGGGAGGCAAACACACTGCCCTCAGGCTCTGAAGTAGAACTTGACTCTGTATGCCCTGTAGTACTTGTTCTGCCCTGGGGCGAGGGGCCTCTAATTACCAGCCGTTCATTTTCAAAGTCAATGGCTTGCTCAGCTATCAAAGTTTTGTACTTGGCAACATCCACTTCTGAAAAAGGAATTACTGCCTTACTGTTCAGAAATACTTTGTACCGTGGATCCAAAATTGTGGCAGTAATGTAATGTGGATGTGACACAATGTTATTTTGAATCCTTGTATTTTCAGATAAGGGAACGGCTAAGGAGTCCGCCAAATAATATGCGTCTTGTTTGTCATCCACACCTGCATACGTTTCATACACCTCCTTCAGCTGTTGCTCTAGGATGTGCAACAATGGGATAGCTTGGCCCATAGTACAGTCCACCCTGCTGACTTCACGTGTAAAGACCTGAAAAGGAAGTAGCATCTCTGTCAGGTATTTAACGAGGTCCCATTGGCCCATCTCAACGGTCATGCCTCTCACAGTAGGATCCCCTAACCTTTGCATGACATAAGCATTGAGTGGTATGTAGGGGTGGGCGGAATTTGCCAAAATTTACTTTCGCAAATTGTCGTGAAAATGTTAAAAATCTCCGCAAACACGCGGAAATATCGCGAAGATGCGGAAGTTTTTTTCCCGCCCGTTCTTTTCTGCGTGGTCGCGGCTCGCCAACTTACCAATGAGGTTGCTCGCGGGCGCGGACATCTTGTTTTCACTTGTCTCGCGGTGCATGATCGCGAGAAGAAAGACGTGATCGAGCGACGAATGACGTTACTGCGGGCGCGAACTGTCGCGAGACAGCGCAAATGGCTACCAACAATCTAACATCTCGTGGAGAACGCGACCGGATCGGGAAAACTTGTCGGTGAACGCGGGGATTCAGGTAAGGCGATCTCGCGCACGCGAGAATGTATTATTTTACAGCGCGAGGAAGCAAAACATTTCCGCTAAAATGCGGGTTGCGGACATTTTGACATTTTCGCGCTCTCCGCGGAATGCGAAAATGTCAAATTATCGCAATTTCCGCAAGCGGAACGGAATTTTAGCCCAGGCCTAGTGGTATGTACTGCTCAAACAGACGATCAAGCATGTAATAAGTTGAGTTCCAACGTGTTGGCACCTCCTGGATGAGTGCTTTGACTGGCATTTTATGCTCACATTGAATGACCCCAGCTGCTTCGGGGCTTTAAAAGAATGGCTGAAATGTGTACATATTCTTCTACAGGTGGCCAGTAAGTTGCTAACTTTGTATTCATTTTTCAGAAAGTCTTGAACAACAATGTTAATGCAGTGTGCCAAACACTGGACCCTGAAATAGCCACCATCTTTCATGGCCCTAACTACATTACTGCCATCGTCCGTGGCAACAAAACCAAAGTTAAGCCCTCTTGGGTGCAGCCACTCAAAGACCTTGCTGTTAAACTCATCCAAAATGTTTGCAGCAGTATGAGATTTCTCCATGGCAAACATGGCTACAGTTGCATGTTTGCGAGTGGCATGAAAAATCTCAGCAGCGTCAACACCAGCAGATATCTGTTCTCTAACCCCCACAAAAGAGATCCAATGTGCAGTGATGCACATGTAATCAGTGGCTTGGCAACTGGTCCACATGTCTGTTGTCAGGTTGATACTCTGAACAGCACTCTGCTTCAAGGCTTTTCCAAGCAATTCCAGCACGTCTTAATGTAGTGCCGGATCAGCAACTCTGGCAAAATAGTAGCGGCTGGGATCCTGCCATTTTGGGCAGATGACTGTCACAAATTCCAGAAAACCCACCCCTTCAACAAAAGAAAAAGGGAGAAGGTCCAGTGCTAACATTTTAGCCAGCTTCGCATTGTACAAACGTGCTATTGGGTGGTTGTGTTCGTACTGCCCCTACCCCCTAAACATGCTGATAATGGTAGGCTGCATGGTTTTCCTTTTTCTTAGGCTCAACAATGCACTTTTTTTCATTGCGGTACTCCTTGCTGTCTCAGGCTGACTCTTACTCTTGTGCCACTGAGATGTTGCTGAAGATGTAGGCGACGATAACACTGCACTGCACTGCACTGCTGGGGACAGGACTACTTTGTGTACCACTACCAGAGAGAATATCTTCCTGTCCTTCCTCTTCCAACGTGATCGGATCTTCTACTCGTTTATACCCACCAACACCAATAGTTGCAGTTTTTATGCTGCGAAGGTGGTCCTCCCAGTCGATCAAGTGGTGTTTTTTCAGATGGGTTATTTGGCCTCCGGTACCATAGTTTGTACCAAGCTTACCCCGACTAACAGAGGTATTACAAATGGAGCATATAGCAATGTTCTCCTCCTTTTTGCTAACCGTAAAGAAGTCCCAAACTGGGGAGTTTAACTTTTTCCTCCTGCTGGAGGTGCCACTTCCAATCCATGATGAACTGGAGGGTGTGCGTTGAATTTGACTCTGTGCTGTACCACTACCTACTTCTACTGGGTGGTGGTTGTGCTGGATGTAGATCGCTGCCGGGCCATTGCTAATGCAAATATGGAAGCTGTAGGTCGTGTTGGTGTTGCCTGTGTTGGAGGTATGCATGCTACATCCCTCGCAGCAATTTTGGATAGGGTAATAATGTTGGTCTCCATCTCTTCGGGGCCGGGATTGATGTTCGTGATGACTGGCTCATCATCATCCTGCTGTTCTACATCGACCGCCATAAGTGTAAGGCTTTCTGGAACCTTCCTTTTCCCTAGCTTGGTCTTGGGACGTGTCTCCCTCTCAGACTCAGTTTGCGGCTTCCAAGTGGCATCTAGATCATCAGAAAGGGTGCTTGGTGAAGAACTTGATGGACTAACCCTCCTTTTCCTTGCTGGGGATTTGGAAGACAATGGATCTTCTGAATGAGTGGCTTCCTCTTCTTCATCCTCTGCATGAGGCTCAATTTCCTGAACTGCCCCTACTTCGGGAGGAACAACAACTACTATTGCGGGCGGTGGCTGCGGCTGTTGTTGTTGTTGATGACCACTTATCTGCTGTGCAATGATTGGGTACTACTTTGAGATAGCCATAAGTTTATCTCAGGCTCAGCATCACTGGTTTCCACCATTAGGCTGGCTACCTCTTCCACACTCATGTGCTTGGGCCTGGGTTGGTGGGTTGGGCCCACTGATGCGGAGGTGCTGCCCCCAGCTTGCCCCCCCGGACACTGCTGCTGCAGGTGTCATTTTTGGTTTCCCAAAAAAGGTTTTGGCGGCACACCAGACTTAAGTGTCACTTCCTTCTTCTGTTCCTTCTTCTCAATAGCAACGTTCTTGGTACTGGAGGACCTGGTACCTGCTTTCTTTGGAGGCATCTTCTTCAGATGTCAGCAGCAATCAGTTGCACAAGTTGCAGAGATGTCTGGTCAGGTCACTCACACGTCACGTTGTGTACAGCAGCAGGATGTCTGTCTGGCAGCACAACGGGTGATGATAACACACCTCCTCCTCCGTCTTTTGTGCACCTAAAAGCAAAAAAGCCAGAAGAACATCTGTCAAACGCTGGTACAATCAAACTAATATAATATATAACTTAGTGTGTGGTGGTCACAATTATTACATTTTAGTAACTTAGTGAACAACAACAGTGTAGCCATTTATGAAACTTTGACAACAAGGCCAGGGCTTTCCTGGTATACTGTGTACACTCAGGAAGAATAAGAATAGCAAAGAACAAAAACAAAAATGTAGTGGAGTCTGTTTGGCCTAAATTTGTGCATCACGTGGGATGGATGCATCATCAGGGAGCAGCAGCTGGCAATGGGGATGGATTTGGCAGCAGTAAGACAAGAGGAGCAATGGAAAGACACGCAGGCCGATGTGGCAAAAACAGCACGCTACTAACTACCACCACAAAATGGCCCCCAGCCACATGGTCACTCACAGGCATAAGGCATGGCAAACAATGAACTCAAGCAGGCCTATATGGCCAGACAAAGGATGCCTGATTAACAACACAGCTTTAATGCAAAAACGAAAATCCACATGGCTAAACATAGATTAGAAAGTTACACAACAACCACAACAACAATACATACACATGCAAAAAAGGCATTTATTTAACACATCCAAAAAGTGAAATACACCCCCAAAAATACCCCCATTTTGCAATTCAATCCAATGCCATCCATGCCCTAAATGAAATTCAACAGACACCACAGAAACAGTTGTTTCATGCACCCATGAGTACCTCTGGGCCTACTGGCTCAAAAGGCCTAACACACACCCAAAAAGTGAACCCCCCCAAAAACCACATTTTACAATTCAATCCAATGCCATCCATGCCCTAAATGATGTTTAAATTCAACAGACCGCACAAGAACTGTTGCTTCATGCACCCATGATGATTTATGAGTACCTCTGGGCCTACTGCCAGACTAGGCTACAAGCTTGGAGACCTATGGCAAAAGCACAGTGGCTGGTCCAACAAAATGGCCGCCACCACATGGCCAGGGCACCCACAACAACAAGAAAAGGAAGACAAGACAGACAATGCAGGCCTATGGCAAAAGCACAATGCCTGGCTTCACAAAATGGCCGCCACCCACATGGTCAGGCCACCCACAATAACAAGAAAGTAAAGACAAAGGATAGGACTAGGAAGTTGGAGACTCTGGGGAACTTCCTTCCTCTTTAAAAAAAATTGTAAGAAAAGAAAAATGACTCCTTGCTCAAAAAACTGCAGCCAAATGACAACCTGAGGAGTTTTTTGAGCAAAATGAACAAAATCATCATTTTCGAGAAGGTTTTATGCTGCTCGAGAGATATTCTTTGCCATATTGCAAATTCTGTGTGTTCGGCATCGCGATCTTCACAAAAAGTCGGTATCGCGTGCGCAAACACGCATATTGAGCGCGCAAAGAAGAAAAAAAGTGCAAGTCCGCGTTGTCGCGCAGTGCAGAGTTGCCAAAACCACGCGAGCTGAACGCCCGGGGTTACCTACTGGCTGAAAAGGCCTATTTTTTAACACACACCAAAAAAGTTAAATTCCACCCCAAAAACCACATTTTGCAATTCAATCCTATGCCATCCATGCCATAAATGATGTTAAAATTCAACAGACAACACAGAAACAGTTTGTATGCACCCATGATGACTACCTCTGGGCCTACTGGCAGGCTAGGCCACAACCTTGGAAGCCTATGGCAAAAGCAAGCACACTGCCTTACTCCACAAAATGGCAACCACCTACATGGCCAGGCCACCCACAATAACAAGAAAGTGAAGACAGACAATAAATGCAGGCCTATGGCAAAAGCAGTGCACACAGCCTGGATTGCTCCACAAAATGGCCGCTAGCCACCCACAACAAAAAGAAATGGAAGACAGACAATGCAAGCCTATGGCAAAAGCACACTGCCTTACTCCACAAAATGGCCGCCACCCACATGGCCAGGCCACCTACAATAACAAGAATGTGAAGACAGACAAGAAATGCAGGCCTATGGCAAAAGCACACTGCCTGGATGGCTCCACAAAATGGCCGCTAGCCACCCACAACAAAAAGAAATGGAAGACAGACAATGCAAGCCTATGGCAAAAGCACACTGCCTGCTTTCACAAAATGGCCACCACCCACATGGCCAGGCCACAACAACAACAACAAGCATAAGCCAAGGGGAACAAAGAAAAGACATGCAGGCCTATATGGAAAAAACAGCACACTACTAAACTACCACTACAAAATGGCCCCAAGCCACATGGTCACTCACAGTCACAACAGGCCATGGAAAACAATGAACTCAAGCAGGCCTATATATGACCAGACAAAGGAGGCCTGCTAAACAACACTGCTTTAATACAAAAATGCAAAAACGAAAATCAAGGGCTACGAAAGGTTGGAAAGTTACACAGCAAGCACACACACACATCCAACAAAGGTATTTATTTAATAACACACACACTAAAAAAGTGAAATACACCCCAAAAACCACATTTAGCAATTCAATCAAATGCCATCCATGCCCTACATGATGTTTAAATTCAATAGACCACAGAAACATGCACCCATGGGTACCTCTGGGCCTACTGGCTGAAATTTCAAAGAAAAACAACTAGGCCGCTACTGAATTACAGGCCACCCACAACAATACATTTTAAAAACAATGAAAATCCCCAAAAAAGTAGGTACAAACAATCCCCAATCAAACAAACAAGTACACCAATTCTCCAACTTACTTGTAAAATCTCAAATCCAAAAGTCCTCAAATCCAATCCAATGATATGATGCAGCACACAGACACAAAAAGTGATCCTTCCAGGTCCAAATCTAAATGAAAGTGAACAGCACATGGACAAAGCACTGGGAGGAACCTGCTGGACAGGAACAGGAAGTTGGAGACTCAGGGCCACTTCCTTCCTCTTGAAAAAAAAGTAAAAAACGAAAAAGGACTCCTTGCACAAAAAACTACAGCCAAATCACAATCTAAGGAGTTTTTTTTTAGCAAAATGATCATTTTCGAGAAGATTTTATGATACTCGAGAGATATTCTTTGCCAGATTGTAGTTTCTGCGTGTTCAGGATCGCGATCTTACCAACACTGCCGACGGAAGTCAGATTGCGCGTCCGAATGACGTGTTCGCGTTCACACACTCTCGTGGGATCGTGCGGCCGGATTCCAAATCTCGTGGCGCACACGAACGGATAGGAAATCTCGTCGGCAAACACAGAATCATGGTAAGTCGTTACCGAGCGCGCACGAACGCATATTGAGCACGCGAAGAAGAAAAACAGCTACGCTACGTTGCAGATTGCGCAGTATTCGGTAACTACGCGAACCGCGAAGTTACCGAAACTCCGCAAACTCCGCGAGCGTGGCGTAGTTCACAGCCCAGGGTTATTGCAGGGCCAAAGAGAGGTTTGCGCCACTTCTAGTCCAGGGTGATGCCATTTGGGTTAAATAATGCACTGCTGCCTTACAGAGGTTAGTTGACAGAATCCTGGCTGGGATGGAGGCTTCAGTGCCACCAACCTGGATGACACTGCAGTTTTTAGCTGGAGCTGGGAGGACCAACTGTTCCAACTCCAGAAGGTACCTCACGTCCTGCAGCAGGCAGGCTTGACAATGAATGCCAGCAGGTGCCAGATAGGGCAGTGATCTATGGTGTATTTAGGCCACCATGTGGGTGGGGGCAAGGTGCAGCTTCTCCTAGTCAAGATTCAGACTATCCTGACTTGGGAAACCCTGAAGACTCAGACTGAGTAGATGGCCTTACTAGGCCACAATGGATATTACAGGAGATTTGTCAAGAGCTGCCAAGATGGTGGTCTGGGGAGGGTCAAGCCAGAAAGCAATTCACACCTTGAAGGAGGCTATGTGTACAGAAGATGTGCTCAAAGCCCCTGACCAAGGAATTGTTTGTCCAGATAGATGCCTCATGGCTTGGCATAGGGGGTGTGATCTCAAAGATAAATGAAGAGGACCTGTAGCTTTCATTAGCAGGAGGGTACTTCCTAGGAAACAGAGGTTGAGTGCAATCGAGAGGGAAGCCTTTTGTAGACCATACTTGTTTTGGACTTGCTTATGGGTTAAGAATGACAAAAGACCCCTTAGATGGCTAATGCAGATGAGGGGTAAGAATCTCAAACAGTTGAGATGGTCCATCTCCGTAAAGGGAATGGACTTTATGCTCAAATACCATCCTGGGAATGAATACCTTTCTAGGTTCTTCCACCTTATTGATGAGAAATCCCACAAGGATGGATTGTTCTCCCTATTGTCAGCTGGGAGGGGGGGCACAGATTAGACCTGACATCCTTGGTGTGGTCTTCCCCTAAACTTGTTTGACTTCATTACTCTTGTTTTCTGAATTTGTTTTTGTTGGCAATAGGGGCCACATATATCAAAAATCCATTTTGCATTCCCTAGATAAATTTTAGGTAATATCACACATGTAATTAGGTTATTACTATTAGGTAATAAGACCCATAGATGCAAATGGTTTTGCATTACCTAATTTGCGATGAGCTGTAATTGCATATTAGGAAATGTAAAATAAGGTTGCCCATGGGCCTAAGGCCCCCCTAAAGCACGGCAAAAAAACAAATGTGCACATGTAATGGCACAGATGCCCCATGGGCATGTGTATGCTAAATAGCTCTTTGTGCATTTCTTGTCCATTTTCAAAAATTGCACATGGTTACCATTAACTTGGAGTCAATGGAAATAGCATTTCCAAAATGCCCAGTTTGCATTTTGTGGTAAATAATTTAATTACCGGTACTTAATTTGATGCGGAAAATATAATAATAGCTCAGTAAAATAAGAGGCAGAATCCGTGGTATTTGAGGTTCGGAACGGGCTTTATTCCAAAATCAATTCGAATTGAGGACTCCATATTCCGTCACCACGAAGGTTCAGGAAGTGAAAGACAATACTTTATTGACAGATAATCATATTTATAGAAGAGGCATTATAGTGAAACAGATGCAGGAGGCGTAACGGTTGATAACAGAGATAAAATCATACATGCGTAACTAAAATGGGTGTAACTAGGCGTAACTAAAGAACGTCATTGGGTATGATGTCATAAATGGGTGGTTCCATGAAAGAATTTCGCAATGTCAGCAAAAATTCTTGGCAGAGATGCGCGCGCAGCAGCATGACGTGTGATTGACGTGTAACTAGGGGGTGAAGGGGACTTGACATTTAGCTCTACATGTGGAGACAGAAGTCTGGGGTTATGTCAACCTAATCCCAAATCATATCTAATATCCTATGTTTAAAGAACTGTGTTATCCAAAAAGAGAGGTCTCTTAGGATAGAATCTTATTCTATACTGACTATACTGACTGTTAGTGCGTGTACAAGCGTCTAAGTGTCTACACTAGATGCGAGGGGGTAGGAATATTCCATGGTAACAGGGCTATGAATTACTTGCATAAAGACAGAGAAGCCGGGCCCTTTTACACGGTAGCTAGAGGAATGTTTACTTAAACTGCTAGACAGGAATGCATTGGATGAGGAGCGGAGCAGAGCAGATAATCTTGAAGGTGAAATACAGTTTTTGGCAGGCAGATAGGCCAACAGGCCGAGTCAGGCACCGTTAGCCGCGCAGGGAGTAGGACAAAGTTCATGGATACAGATGCGAGCTCAGACTGGAGCTTTCAGAGGCAGAAGGCAGGAAAAGGCTTAATGGCAGAATCAGGGCCTACTCGCCTGGACTGTAAAATAGGATAAATGAACCATATAAAGCCGGTGGCCTTTCATACTTAGGAATAGAATATCCGGCCCATTCATGGCGGATCTGAAAGAGGACATGTTGACGGTGGACGCACATGTGTTTGCGTCTTCATAACTGGAACTGGAGGGAACATACATGTACTTGTGACTTATACATGAAACCGTTGGGGTCCAAGATAGGGGACATAACCGACCATAAAAATCCATATTTCCACATTCCCTCCTTGTCCCCTACTTGCCCTTAGGAGATATCAATCTTCATCAATCCATCGATCTGTTCATATAACATCATTTGTTCTTCTTTCTTCTTCCGGGATCTTGAACGAAAACTTGGATGTGGGATACACGAGGTGGCACATAGACCACAAATCGCTGGCCCACATTGTAGACATAAGCAGCAACTGAATAGTATGAGAAAGCCAATACCTAGGAAGGAGAGCATTCTCCATCCCCAGGCTGACAACACGCCCCAGAACCAACCGGACCAAGTCCAGGTGCCTGGACTCTGGTGTATCTGGCTTACAATCTTATGAAGGCGGGTTATGGCTTTATATACTGACGGTGAATTTTCTGGTATGAAAATGCAACAACTTGATCCGATGACCCTACAAGCTCCGCCCCTATCGGCCAGGATGACGTCAAGGACAAGACGATTCTGAAGCACAACAATCCGCATAGCAGACTGCTCTTCTGTTAAATTGCCTAAGGCGGAAATAGTTTCGTTCACTACTGCTTCAAGGGTTCTGGTTAATCTACGTATCAGCTTACTATTAGTGACTGTACCTATATAAGGAAAGAAACCTTTATTGAAATCTGTGTATTTTTCCCATGCTGTTTCAGTGTAATCGACGATTGGGAGATCTCTCTGCTGTCTATTGTGTACTAAATGAGTATTTCTATGATAATCAGGAGGAGCTAGGAAAACAGGTGGTAGAAGGAATGCTATGTAACAGGTACCATCCCAATCTAAAGGTAGGCGTATATATGCGGTCTGGCCACATATAAAGTAGGAATGACGAGAATCTCTAAATGTAGACTTGCCTTGATCACTGAATTTTATCACAGTGGTGCATTTACTATGGCCCATGTGTATGGAGCCATTCTTTCTTATGCATAGTTCCCCTTTAACCGGGAATACGGACATGGCGGACAAGATTGGTGTAGCTTCAGATTCAACGTTCAGGATCATGAGGTTAAGTGTAAAATTACCTAATCCATATACTTCATTTTCTAGATCAGTTCCTGTTCTTTTGGGAAGTCCCTCCTTGTTAGGGTAGCAGACTTTAAGCTAAACTAAGTTCAGGTTTCCCCATACCCAGTTGTCTTGATAAACTGCTGAGTTTGAATCTAAGGAATTAATTAAACTAAACCATGCTCCACAGGAGCCATTGTGTGTGAACGGATATGGAAAGAGGGGCAAAACTCCCTTATAGTTCTGATAGGGAGGGAGTCGGCCACATATCCAACAATTTGTAGCATTGCTAGTCTGATGGGAATGATGTAACATACTAATAAAAGTGTTGCTGCGCAGCGCAAATCTATATGACAACTCATGCGGGGGTAATTCACTAAAAGAATGTTCAGCAGTAACATTGTAAACATGTTTAGAAATAGGATAATATATGTGCAACAATATACTTGCAGCGATTATTAAAAGACATAAGAAAAACAAAATTAATAACGTCACTGTGCAATGACTATGCAGTGATTTACAGTACGCATGTTTTTTCAACTGCATTTGATTATTTCTTTCTCTATTCCGGTCCAGAGGATACATGTCAGAGACAAATTCAACCGATTCACCTTGGAGAGGACTTAAACAATCAAATTGTCTGACTGACTGGACCTCAATTTTAGTCTATATAGTTCTGAGTTCGATTGTTCAACCAAGGGGAGCTTTGAGTCTGTCTTTGAGGACATACAGGGTTTAGTCTCTATATCGGATGGTAGTCCATAAAATTTCTTGATATGACTTGAGTGTATCCAACCTTTGCGACCTTCGATCTTCACGGCTGTCCTCGTGGTGAGCAGTACAAGTTGAGGCGATTTCCACCTAGGATCCAGCTGAGTCTTCCGGTCAAAATTCCGCACTAACACCAAGTCCCCGGGAACTACGTCATGGGGTTTCACCTCGGTGTTGTCGGGAAAGGCTGCAGCTACCTGTGAACGACAAGATTGTAGTGCAGACATCAAGGAAGCCAGGTAATCTGTCAGCATATTACAGTCAACGTCAGTGATTTTACGAGGTATAGGCGTCCCCCACATATTTGGTGGTCTACCGAAGATCACCTCATACGGGGATAGCCCTGTTCGAGAATGTGCTACCATTCTCATGTAAAAGAGTGCAACTGGTAAGGCTACTACCCAATCGACACCTTTCTGTCTACATATTTTGGACAATCTAATTTTCAGAGTTTGATTATGTCGTTCCACGAGACCTGCTGCCTCGGGGTGTCGGACACAGTGAAACCTCCATTGATAGCCTAACAAAAGTGAAACGTGTTTCATTAGTTCGGATGAGAACGGCTGGCCGTTATCTGAGTAGACAACACGTGGTAAACCGTACCGTGGGAAGAATTCTCGAACTAACTGTTTGGCAGTAGTCGGGGCAGTGTAATCTGAGACCGGGTATGCTTCTGTCCAACGGGAAAGAGCACAAACAACTACAAGAACATATTTGAATCCTCGACATCGTTCCATCTGGATATAATCCATCTGGAGGACTTCAAAAGGGTGATCAGGAGGCTGAAATCCACCCTGTTCTACGGGAATGCTTTTACCTGGGTTAAACTGACAACAGATCATACAGGTACGAACTTTTTGCTTAGCTGCTGCTCGTAAATGTTTGTTGAACCAAATGTGTTGAATGCTGTCTAGCATAGCTTTTTCTCCTAGGTGCGCTGGACTATGTATTGTATTAATGATAACTTGGACCATTGAGTCGGGAAGAAACCATACAGATTTCTCCTTCGTCATCCATCCCTGATCGGTTTGGATCCCTCCTAATTCAGTCCATTTCTTTATTTCTTCTGGTGTAGCATGTGTCTGTATGTCAATTACGTCAAGAGCGGGATCCTTAACCATCATGCAATGTGTTGGTGTCGGAACTATTGTCTTTGTCATGTCAGATGTGTGAGTTTGAGCAGTCTGTTTAGCTGTTCTGTCAGCTAGATCATTGCCTTGGGAAATGATATCAATAACTTTCGTATGAGCTTTACATTTCATAATTGATATTGCAGCGGGTAGATGTATTGCATCTAATAAGGCATGAATGAGGGGTCCGTGCTGAATGTGGGCACCGTGAGAAGTTAAATAACCTCTCTCTCGCCACAGCACGCCGAAGTCATGTACAACTCCGAATGCATAACGTGAATCAGTGTATATGTTGACTTTCTTATTTGTGGCTTGAATACAGGCTTGTGTCAGAGCGATGAGCTCTGCTGCTTGAGCTGACAAGGTATTAATACGATTTGTTTCAATGACTTCAGTGTCTGTTGTGACTGCATACGTGGCCACTAGCTCTCCTGTACTTGTTCTCATACATGAACCATCTACATACAACGTCAGGTCTGGATCTGACAATGGGACGTCTGTCAAGTCTTGTCTGGGTTTCGTCGTGATAGTAATAACTTCAATACAATCATGTGTTAGTGGGTCTGTTCCATTTACTGGCAAAAGTGTGGCAGGATTCAATGTACTACAACGTCTGATTTCTATATGTGGCTGAAACAATGTCAGTTCGTAACCGGTGAGTCTCGCTATAGTCAAGTGTTGTGTTTGTGTGCGGTTCAAAAGAACCTCTACTGCGTGTGGTACTTGTACTGTCAATTGATGTCCTAACACTATGGCATCGCTTTGTCTGATTGCTAAAGCTGTCGCTGCCACTGATTTCAGGCACGTAGGCAGAGCCTGAGCTACGGGATCTAATGTACTAGAAAAATAAGCACATGGTTTGTGTGCTCCTGCTTGTTCCTGTGTGAGTACTGACAAGGCAGTACCTTCGCGTTCTGTAACAAAGAGTGTAAACTGTTTACTGTAACATGGTGTTGCTAGGACAGGTGCTTGACATAAAGCTTTCTTTAAGCTTTCAAAGGCGTGTGTATGTTCCTGAGTCCAAGGGAGGACAGTCGATGTGGCCGCCTCCTGTGTTGTCAACTGAATAAGTGGTTTTGCTAGAAATGCATACTGAGGGATCCACTGCCTACAATATGAAGTGAGGCCTATAAAAGCCCGCACCTCCTTTTGTGTCTTGGGTACTGACATGTTAGCAATTAACTGGATGCGATCGGGTGTAAGCTGCCTTCCCTCCTTGGACAGCGAGTGACCAAGGTAAACAACTCGCTGGACACAGAATTGCAGCTTAGAAGGGGACACCTTGTGCCCCTTTTCGGCCAAAAATTGTAAAACCGTCAGTAAAGCTTTTTCACATTCAGGTTCGCTTCTAGCGGTGATCAGCAGATCATCGACATATTGAAGCAGGGCAGTGTTGACTGGCATGTAGATACTGTCAAGTTCTCGTTTCAGTGCTTGGCTATAGATGCTGGGGCTTTCTGTGAATCCTTGAGGTGCGCGTGTGAATTTAAAGCTTCGTCCATTTAAACTAAATCCGAACAAGTATTGGCTTTCCGGATCTATTGGGACGCTGAAAAAGGCATTCTTGAGATCAATTACAGTAAAGAATGTTGCTTCGGAATCAATGGCAGTCAGTAATGAAGAAATGTCTGGAACTACGGGGTATTGTGGTACAATACATTTATTTAATTCGCGCAGATCAATAACCAATCGATATACTGGCGGGGCTTTAGGATCAGTTCGTTTAAGAATCGGAATTATCGGGGAATTACATACATTGGAGTCGGTTTCCACAACCACTCCTTGGGTAATAAGCTCGTCAATGATTTGCAGTAAAGCCAATACAGCATCTGGGGGTAACTTGTATTGTCGCATTCGTGGTAGTACCACTCCTGTCTTTAGTGTGACTCGATATGGTGTAATGTTCATGCAACCAACATCTGTAGGGCCTTGTGCCCATAAATGTGCGGGTAAAGTCTGCAGTCGGTGATCCATGTCTCGGGACACATAGTGACCTTTAAAGTCACGTAAAAACAATCTTACTCCTTCCGGAGAACAACATATTATAGCTCCTAGAGCTTTCAATGTTTTTATACCTAACAGGTTTTCTGGACATGATTTAGTAAGCAATAAATCTGTAGTTCGTGTCAAAGGACCAATCGTAAGTGGAAGAGGCTGTGATACCTCGTTAATGATAGGTTTTCCTGAAAAACCAAGGGAAATATTCTGTGAGCCTGAGAGGGGTGCCCCTGGAACTTCACTACGTTTTATTGTTGTTCGGCTTGCCCCTGTATCAAGTAAAAATTTTCTGTCTTGGCCTAATAATTCACTGTGCACATAAGGTCCTTCTTGATCTACAGGGACCTCAATAAGGGGTAAGCCAACTTCCCTCTCTAGGCTGTTTCATGAGTATCGTTGATAATCAGGATAGTCATACTGTGCGGTCTGGTACATCTGTTGTGTCGTTGTCTGTGTGGCAGCAATAGGCTGCGGTGGTGGAGCTGGCATAGACTGTTGCGGAGCTGGCATGGCCTGTGCATGCTGCGGGGCTCCTTGTTGGTTCTGATCCTGTCTAAGTGGCCGTGGTCTTTCTTTTGTATTACCTATGGCGATATTATGTTTTAAAACTGGACAATCGTGTACATAATGACCTGGCTGTTTACAATAGTTGCATGTCCCTTTTACAGAAACTGCTGAAACACTGGACTGTGTCATACCCTTTTTATGACCGTCAGCTGGAACTGTCTGGGAAACTAGCATTTTCATTTTCGTGTCTTTCATGCGTCTTTGTTCATGTTCTTGTTCCTCTCTAATTCTATTGTGATGGTACTGTAGCATTTGTAACATTTGTGACGGAGTGTTACCTTGCCAGGTACTCTCGAATTTCAATACTCTATTCTTAACTTGGGACAGGGCATTTTCAACTAATTTTGTCACAAACAGATGTGGATAAGATTCGCTACTTGCTTTTATTCCACTATTTATACCAAAACATTTTTCGAATCGGGCATAAAAGTCACTAGTGTCTTCATCTTGCTTTTGTTTACAGGCTGAGATTGCACCCCAGTCTTCCTTTTTCGTAGTTAATAAACGTGGCAGTACCTGTACTAGTAAACCTGGTAGTATTTTGGTCTTTTCCCCAAGCCCTAAACCTGGACCTCGAGCTGTTTCTTCGTTTTCTAATGCTGTCCAATCTATCTTTTGGTCTCCCACCTCCCAATCCTTTTCTTTGAGTTTTTCGTAAATGCCCGCAGGCATTAATACCTTTAATATTTTCATAATGTCGGGATAGGTATACTCTCCCATGAGCAACATGTCTTTAATTTCACGGTGGAAACCCGCTGGGTCTTTGTCATGACTGGGTACCACTTTCTTCATTTCTAATAGTTCCATTTTGGATATGGGTGTGTATACAAACACACGTTTAAACCGATTGTCATCACCTTTTATCGGGTGCACTTCGCGTAAGGGATTCTGTCTATCCATATAATACGTCGTTCTTTCCTTGATGGGCAGTGAGACATGTTCGGGGCATACAAAAAGAATGTACTGCTTTCTGGATTCTAGTATTTCTCTAATTAACTCAGTACCTGAACCTCTCCATTTATTCGTGAGTAATTCAGTTAACATATCAGGTAAGGGACCAGGATCGGAGTGTTGGCTTTTATATAATACGAGGAGTTGTTGAATCATATAGATACCAGCTAAACGCTGTTCATCTGGGTTGAGGTTCAAAAACGTGTGTGCTAGTGTATCATCACTATATTTTCCGGGACTGTCAACCCAGTGAACGGCTGACCTGGCTAATTCTTGTTCGTCCATAGAATCGAGTATATGATAACCCCTTCGTTCTCGGAGTAATTTGTCAGCGGCTTGGAACGAATGTTCGGGGGACCTTATATTTATTATAGGGGTTTGGAAATTTCTGTTATTTTCTGGACGTATCGGACGTATCGGATCAGTAAAGCATCTAGTATTATTGCAAGATCTTCCTCTACCTACATAGGCCATTGTTTCTAACTGTCCTGTGGGCAGTTCTAATTCTTCCTCCTCTTCGGTTTGTTCAGGCTGGTCTACTGCTAATCTTTCTTCGTGTATTCGTTCTACTTCTTTGCGGATTTTTCGGCACATAGCTATTATACTTAATCGTTTATCATGTCTCCCTTCTGATATATTCCGACTCCATGTGGTAAGAATTTGCATTTCTTCCGGATTTACTCCTGGTCGGTCTTGATTTCTGACCACACAATTTATGAGGAAACGTAACAGTTCTCCCTGTATCTCCACTTTCTGGTACTCCATGGCTCTATTAATACTTTCAGAATCTCGCCCTGACTGGACAAAATGATATATATTTTCTAAATGTGTAGTCATTCCTGGTAGCCTCCCTAAATATATTGCAGCTCGTCGGATACGTAATGATGCCAGCAGCATTTCGTCCTCTTTGCCGGGCACAGGATCATATCTACAATCTATTAGAAGTTCCTTAAGCATGTCGGGAGTTACTAGTTTGGGCGTACGTTGGTGAGCTAATTCTTGAAAGGAAAGTTTATTTACTCTGGGTGGCGTGGAAAAAATGTTTGTTGTACCTCCTGTAGCACCGCCTGGGGTGCTGGGTGTGAAAGGATTCGTTGAACGTGATATAGCAACCATAGGTGTGGGTACAGCTGTAGAAACAGATGTGCTTGCCGGAACTTGTGTCGGCGTTTGTTGTAGCGGAGGTACAGACGGAGGAGGGTCTTGGCGTTGAACCCCCTCGGCAGGCGGTCTATGTGGCGCGGTATTAGCATACTCGGGAGCTGCGTCGTCTAAATAAGAAGAAAGGAAAACATCTTCTGCGGTTCTGGGATGCCCTTTGGGATGTGCTTTTATCGGAAACAATGGGGGTGGCAAGTCTTTTGGTATCTCCGGAGTAGCCTTAGGTAACCCTTCGGCCAGAAGAGGATACATACCATTCATAAGGGCATTTCTTTGTCTGTCTACTTGTTCTGATTTTACTCGGGTACCTTCTTCAATTAATAGATTTTCTCGGACTTTATTTGAATTCTCCTTACTCTTCTCTTCTTGTCTGCGTGCTTTTTCTGTACGTCTATACGATTCTTTACGCCATAATTCAATGGCATCTTTCTGTGATTGTCTAGCTTTCTTTTTCCATAATCCTTCCTCCACTTTCATGATGCAATCTGCATCCCAGGTCCCAGTTGCGGGCCACCTCTGACTCTCTGGTAATTCCTTGGTGTAGTCTACCCATAAATCAAGAAATAATATGGCGTCTAGGCCATGTTTATGATACATGAAGTACCCTGGAGTGTCCCTAGGAGGAATGGGAACAGCTTCTTCGAGTACCCCTTTTCTAGTTTTGATCTGTCTTAATTTCGAAAAGAGCGGCATATTGAGAACTGATCTGATACCTAATTCTGAACACGTTTTAATACAACAAAACACAATAATGAACAGTCATTCACACCACAATATGCCGAACGTATTTAAAACATTTTAACATTTAACATTTAATGAACAACAATGATGGCCATTTAGGGAACTAGTCACTAAGCATAATACTCGGCACTAACTAGGTAATTCTGAATTATATTCTAGACATACTTGATATACTGCTAAACAGTACAGATACACTGCTGAAACAGTGCAGACCGGATTTGTGTACCCAAACCCGTCTTGACCGGCACAACCTATGTGCACGTCAGAACGCCTCCCCGACAATGGTACTCACCGGGTAGCTCGGAACGGAAGGCCTCGGAACTGAACTGAACTGGACTCGGACCGGACTGGACTCGACTCGAAACTTCGGAACTTCGGAACCTGGTGGGCCTCTGTATACCTCGGATCTTGCTCTCTCAGCTAGGCTCTGGTCGGGATACTTCGCACTTCTCACCGCCTCGTCTGGGTGTTGATCGCAGCCTCAGTTACCCCCGCTCGGCAGGAGGGAGATACAGGAAATCCTGTGGGTACGCGTTGTTGTCCGTCCAGCTGTGGCAGGAGACCGGGCCTGCAACGCACCTCCGGCGCGTGAGATGAGAAAGTGTCCCTATTCGGGCGCCATTTATGTGGTAAATAATTTAATTACCGGTACTTAATTTGATGCGGAAAATATAATAATAGCTCAGTAAAATAAGAGGCAGAATCCGTGGTATTTGAGGTTCGGAACGGGCTTTATTCCAAAATCAATTCGAATTGAGGACTCCATATTCCGTCACCACGAAGGTTCAGGAAGTGAAAGACAATACTTTATTGACAGATAATCATATTTATAGAAGAGGCATTATAGTGAAACAGATGCAGGAGGCGTAACAGTTGATAACAGAGATAAAATCATACATGCGTAACTAAAATGGGTGTAACTAGGCGTAACTAAAGAACGTCATTGGGTATGATGTCATAAATGGGTGGTTCCATGAAAGAATTTCGCAATGTCAGCAAAAATACTTGGCAGAGATGCGCGCGCAGCAGCATGACGTGTGATTGACGTGTAACTAGGGGGTGAAGGGGACTTGACATTTAGCTCTACATGTGGAGACAGAAGTCTGGGGTTATGTCAACCTAATCCCAAATCATATCTAATATCCTATGTTTAAAGAACTGTGTTATGCAAAAAGAGAGGTCTCTTAGGATAGAATCTTATTCTATACTGACTATACTGACTGTTAGTGCGTGTACAAGCGTCTAAGTGTCTACACTAGATGCGAGGGGGTAGGAATATTCCATGGTAACAGGGCTATGAATTACTTGCATAAAGACAGAGAAGCCGGGCCCTTTTACACGGTAGCTAGAGGAATGTTTACTTAAACTGCTAGACAGGAATGCATTGGATGAGGAGCGGAGCAGAGCAGAGCAGATAATCTTGAAGGTGAAATACAGTTTTTGGCAGGCAGATAGGCCAACAGGCCGAGTCAGGCACCGTTAGCCGCGCAGGGAGTAGGACAAAGTTCATGGATACAGATGCGAGCTCAGACTGGAGCTTTCAGAGGCAGAAGGCAGGAAAAGGCTTAATGGCAGAATCAGGGCCTACTCGCCTGGACTGTAAAATAGGATAAATGAACCATATAAAGCCGGTGGCCTTTCATACTTAGGAATAGAATATCCGGCCCATTCATGGCGGATCTGAAAGAGGACATGTTGACGGTGGACGCACATGTGTTTGCGTCTTCATAACTGGAACTGGAGGGAACATACATGTACTTGTGACTTATACATGAAACCGTTGGGGTCCAAGATAGGGGACATAACCGACCATAAAAATCCATATTTCCACAATTTAGGAAATGGTTGGTTTATGCGCTTAGTGAATCACAAGGTGATTACCTAAAATGCACTGCCAAAGTCTTTCACACATCTTGAAAGACTATTTTGCATTTGCAAACAGTCAAATTTAGTGACACACACTGTTTTCAAATGCAAAATTGGGTGATACATGTGGCCCTAGGACTCTGTCCACATTTCCACTGCTAATCAGTGCTAAAGTGCTTGTGCTCACTCCCTTACACCAGATTGGCACAGTTAATTTAATTGTAAGCACTTAGGAATGTGGTACTGTGTGTACCCAGGGACTGTAAATTAAATGCTACTAGTGGGCCTGCAACACTCATTATGGCACCTATTAAAGTAGCACTCTAAAATATGTCTCATGCATGCCCCTGCAATCTGTAGTACACATTTGAACTGCCATTTTGACTTGGCTAAATAAACATTTTAGTTAAACAACAGAAGAGTGACAAGGGAAAAGGAACAAAAAGAGAGCAACAGCGTGGGCAAAAACCAAAAAGATTTGTTAAAAGAACCCTCACTCACCAACCTAGTTGGTGACATGCTTCATCATTGGGTTCCCACCAGAGAGGCCGAGTGCCTCCCTGGTGTGCTGCAACGCCTGAACTACAGCGGAGCTGGTTTTTTGAACGGGAAGATGGGTGTGAATTTAAAAGGTAAATGGTTTTAACCAACAACTAATTTAATCAAGGCAAACCAAAGACCAATAAAAACAGGTGAGATGGACTGGAGCCGGTTGGTTAGGGTAACCCAAGCTCGTCCAATTTATGATAAGGTCGACATGTTTCTGCTTGTCATGCCCAGTTGGCTAAGCATTCATCAGGACTACATGGACCCCCACGGCGGTATGGGCATGCTAAGGCGCACCCTAACCTGTGGAGATCAACTGGTAAAACTTACAGTTCTACCGAAAACGCCATCCTACTATTCCGGGGCTAGTAAGGTCTGTAAGGGAAAGAGAACAGACAAAATTCACATAAAGAACAAAGAGACATGACTTTGTTGATTACATTACTGTCCTTTACATGATTGAGTGAACAAATAATTTGGTAATCCCGTGCTGTGGAGCGGAAGTGGGTGTTAGATAGCAATTCCAGCCAAAAAACGCCCAAATACGAGTATTACTCGTCTTGGCAGGGAGCATATAGAAACAACAAAGGAGTTTCTATGAAGCTCAGTACACTGGTTGTGCCTGCGTTCTCTAAATGGTATTCTGTGAAATCAGCAGACATTGTGCAATAGTAGTGGCTATTTAGCCGCTGTGTATGCCGAAAAGATAGCGGACTCGTGAAAGTGATAGGCATGCTGAAAACGAGCGCCTATGGTGTTTGCCAGGCGCCGTTGCTCCAGTGCATGTCTAGCAGTGAAAGTTATTAAAAACAGCAGCATGGAAAAAATGATCCTCTTACTCTTGTACTTGGTACATCTAACATCATGGGTCCGAGAGAGGGGTAGTGAGCTATAGTATCTGTAAGGGTGGAAAGCAAACAGATAATTACTCATGATCTGCAGAGATACTGTCTAAAAGGTGAGGGGAACCTGGAGCTGTGAAAGGGGGTCCCCCAACTTACTTTCATGCTCGCACACTCCCGCGATCAACCTGGATCTGTCCTCCTCGGCCCGGATGTTGGTGAGTAATGGGGAACACGGAAGTAAATACTCCGTGGCTCCCGTCACATTATTTCCCCTATGTGCGTAAGCGTGTGATGTCAGCGGTTGGGGGCGTGTGTTTAAATGTGAAAACCAATGCTTGCATTCGTATCGGGTCACAGGGAAGAAGGCGTTTAGCATTGTGTAAACAATTGAATAGACGAACTTTATCAATCGGGACCACATTCCTATGTACACCGGAAGATAGATAGTGCGTCTGGTTAATGAAGGATCTCATTACCATATTGAGACTACTTACTGAGAATATGGTTCAAATAATGAAAAGAATATTTTATAAAAACTTCATTAGGGGTATGTGAGTGTAAAAGCATCCTCAATTGCCCTAGTGTTGGGGGCTGGTGAGGGAAAAGATGTTAAAAACTAAGCTAAACAGAGGCTATTCAGGCAGTATTCCAAATGGATCAGCTGGGTCAACACTCAGTACTTTAATATTGAACTCCATGGGATATTGTCATTCAATCCAATAAGGTGAGTAGATAAACGATAAACCCAGCGTTGTTCTTTCTCAAAGAGTAACTGTTGGATGTTCGGTCCAGGCTTCAATTTTTCAATGACTGACCACCTCAAGTCATTTGTTGTGTGGTTCAACAGTAAAAAATGTTCGGTGAGTCTTGTGCTTACTTTGCGACAATGAATGGTACTGCGATGTTCGCAAGTACGCTGTTTGATTTTCCTACTTGTCATGCCGACATATTTCAGTCCGCATGGGCAAGTTATTAGGTAGACCACATCAGTGGAATTGCAATTGGTATGCATTTTCTGTATCCATTGTTTCCCTTGTTCAAGTATTAAGTATTTAGAGGGGGATGTCAGATGACAGACACTGCATGAACCACAAGGGTAGTGACCAACAACTTGGGAAAGGCCCCACGCACTGGCAATGGACTGGTCCTGATTCTTGTCCTGTGCTTTAGGGCGAGTGTGTACCAAAGAATCCTTAATGCTTCTTGCTCTTTTGTAAGAGAACAAGGGTTTCTCCCAATCATGTTTGTTGCTTGTCAGTATATTCCAATGTTTTCTGATAGACTTGCTTACTGCATTAGATGCTGCGTTGTAGGTGGTAACGCATGTGAGAGGTATGGAGTCCTGGTCTTCTCTCACATAAACTTCCAATAGAGCCTCCCTGTGCTGGTTGCGGGCTCGCTTGTTACTTTTCGAGAGGATTTTATCAGGCTAGCCTCGATCTTTCAGCTTCCAAGTGAGTTCCTGTGCTTGTTTCTTATATGTAGAAACTTCACTGCAATTATGTCAGAGACGTAGATATTGGCCAAAAGGGAGATTTTCCCTCAATGGGCGAGGGTGGTAGCTCGAAAAATGTAGCAGGTTATTTTTTGCTGTAGGTTTATGATGGGTTCTGGTTTGTAGAGTGTTGCCTACCCTGGTAATGACCACATCCAGAAAAATCATCTCATCTTTATCATGAGTATGCGTGAACTTGAGGTGAGGATCACAAGCGTTCACCCAGTTGTAAAATTCCACGAGGAATTCTTCTGATCCCTGCCAAATGATCAGTACATCGTCGATATATCTTTTCCCAAAAAATATATTTGATGAGAAAGGGTTCTGTGGAGCTAGGATGTACTTGCATTCAAAATCAAACACATACAACCCTGCTACCGAAGGCGCGAAGGTACTGCCCATCGATGTACCAGTTGACTGTAGGAACAAATCTCCCTTATATTCAAAAAAATTCCTTTTCAATGCGAGGGCAGCACAAGTGACCACGAAATCACGTGGAGTTGTGTAACTCCAAGCGCTAGACTCTAGAGTGCTCCTGATGACATTAATAGTGTCGTCCTGTGGAATGCAAGTATAGAGGCTTTCTATATCCATAGTGACCAGTAGGGAAACTCCATCAGGGATGATGATCTCCTGTAGAAGTGCCAGTAGACTCTTAGTATCCTTCAAATAGGTGCTGGTTGACTGGATAAGAGGTTTTAAGAAAAAGTCGCAGTAGCGTGACAGGGGTTCCAGTAGTGAACCAATCCCGGACACTATGGGGCGCCCAGGGGGGGTATTCTGTTCTTGTGCATTTTAGGTAACGTATAGAAATAAGGGATGATGCCTTTACTGGTTGTAAGGAAAGTAGCTTCCTGTTTCGTGATAAAACCCTGAAGTTCAGCGTCCTCAACCAGATCATGAATAATATTCTGGAGTTCTTGGGTAGGATCCATGTCTAGGGGAGTGTAACTAATAGGATCATCCAGGAGGGGTCTACATTCCGTGTCATATGCAACAGTGTCTTGAATTACTACACCGCCACCCTTGTCTGCTGATTTTATCACGATGTGAGTGTTGGATTGCAAGGAATGTAAAGCTTGGAACTCGCTAGCCTTCATGTTCTTAAGAGGTTAGGTTCAATGAATGCTTCAATATCATTGGAAACTGCCTGTTCAAAGGCTGTAATCTCAGGCGGAACTGCATAGGGGCGTGGGGTAAAAGTAGATTTAACCTTAAGCCCTGTATCGCTCACATGGGGCTGGGTGTTATCTGGAGGCTGTTTTTCAAAGAAACTCTTAAGTTTAAGTTTCCTAAAAAATTCAGAAAGTTCATATTTGAGTTTAAAGCGGTCAAAACAGGCTGTGGGTATAAAACCTAACCCCTTCCCAAGGACTGAGGTCTCATCAGCCGTGAGGATCACTGAAGAAAGATTCGTGATCAAACTCGTTGATTGCTGGGGCCTGCTCGTTGAGCCTTGCTCCGCGTATTGTCCCCCACTGTTTTGTCCTGTTGCCAGTGGACTTGGGTAGTCATTCCTCACAGGCGGAGTGTAGTCTGGACTAGCATAGGGGTATGCTCTTGTGTAGGACCATTTTGCCAGATCTTTTTGAAATTTTTGGGCTTTAGATTGAGTGAGGGAGTCCTTATATTCATTCATGTCTTTGTTCAGTTCGTCGAGCCGTTTCTTGTAGCCGGTTAGATTGGTTCTGAAATGAGTTTCCGTGAGTTGGATCTCTACCATAATAGCCTCCGAAAGCCTTAGAGCTGTCTTTATGATGAGCACTAACCAGTCCCTGGTACAGTGCCAAGCACTCTGTGCCCATTCTTTTCTGAATTGTGCATCATCTAGAAAAATGCGAGGGGCATTAGTAACCAGCAAACCCTTGGGTGCTATGTTGTTTCTGAGGTATTCAGTAAGGATAGTGCAGTGAAGGATGGTACGTATCCGCCCTCTTTTTTGCTCACTGAGTTTATCCCACTCTGTGGTTTGTGAGATGGTTTGAGCAATCGAGGGGTCAGAGAAGAGTGAGGGGTCTGCCAACAAGGCATCCACTTCCTCATTGGAGTACGAGAGACCAAGATTATCCATGCTGCTGGGTTGGAAGAGCCGCTAACAAAGGGCAAGGAAAGGGAAAATACCCTCGCAGCTGTGCGCTGAAAAATATCACAATAACAAAGAGAGGGTGAGGGAAAATCACTCTTGTTCCCCCTAGGAAATTAGTTAAACAACAGAAGAGTGACAAGGGAAAAGGAACAAAAAGAGAGCAACAGCATGGGCAAAAACCAAAAAGATTTGTTAAAAGAACCCTCACTCACCAACCTAGTTGGTGACATGCTTCATCATTGGGTTCCCACCAGAGAGGCCGAGTGCCTCCCTGGTGTGCTGCGACGCCTGAACTACAGCGGAGCTGGTTTTTTGAACGGGAAGGTGGGTGTGAATTTAAAAGGTAAATGGTTTTAACCAACAACTAATTTAATCAAGGCAAACCAAAGACCAAGAAAAACAGGTGAGATGGACTGGAGCCGGTTGGTTAGGTTAACCCAAGCTCGTCCAATTTATGATAAGGTCGACATGTTTCTGCTTGTCATGCCCAGTTGGCTAAGCATTCATCAGGACCACATGGACCCCCACGGCGGTATGCGCACGCTAAGGCGCACCCTAACCTGTGGAGATCAACTGGTAAAACTTACAGTTCTACCGAAAAAGCCATCCTACTATTCCGGGGCTAGTAAGGTCTGTAAGGGAAAGAGAACAGACAAAACACACATAAAGAACAAAGAGACATGACTTTGTAGATTACATTACTGTCCTTTACACGATTGAGTGAACAAATAATTTGGTAATCCCGTGCTGTGGAGCGGGAGTGGGTGTCAGATAGCAATTCCAGTCAAAAAACGCCCAAATACTATAACTCGTCTTGGCAGGGAGCATATAGAAACAACAAAGGAGTTTCTATGAAGCTCAGTACACTGGTTGTGCCTGCGTCCTCTAAATGGTATTCTGTGAAATCAGCAGACATTGTGCAATAGTAGTGGCTATTTAGCCGCTGTGTATGCCGAAAAGATAGCGGACTCGTGAAAGTGATAGGCATGCTGAAAACGAGCGCCTATGGTGTTTGCCAGGCGCCGTTGCTCCAGTGCATGTCTAGCAGTGAAAGTTATTAAAAACAGCAGCATGGAAAAAATGATCCTCTTACTCTTGTACTTGGTACATCTAACATCATGGGTCCGAGAGGGGGGTAGTGAGCTATAGTATCTGTAAGGGTGGAAAGCAAACAGATAATTACTCATGATCTGGGCATGACAAGCAGAAACATGTCGATCTTATCATAAATTGGACGAGCTTGGGTTAACCTAACCAACCGGCTCCAGTCCATCACACCTGTTTTTATTGGTCTTTGGTTTGCCTTGATTAAATTAGTTGTTGGTTAAAATCATTTACCTTTTAAATTCACACCCACCTTCCCGTTCAAAAAACGAGCTCCGCTGTAGTTCAGGCGTCGCAGCACACCAGGGAGGCACTGGGCCTCTCTGGTGGGAACCCAATGATGAAGCATGTCACCAACTAGGTTGGTGAGCGAGGGTTCTTTTAACAAATCTTTTTGGTTTTTGTCCACGCTGTTGCTCTCTTTTTGTTCCTTTTCCCTTGTCACTCTTCTGTTGTTTAACTAATTTCCTAGGGGGAACAAGAGTGATTTTCCCTCACCCTCTCTTTGTTATTGTGGTAAATAAACATTTTTCCAAGCCTAAACCTTTTTTTAAAATACACAAGAGTCACTCCTTAAGGTGGCCCTAAAGGACTATAGGGCAGTGTGCATTGTGTTTAACAATTGGGACATGGAGGTTTAAGTTTTACATGTCCTGGTAGTAAAAAATCCCCCAAATTTGTCTTAACTAATATAAGGCTTGTCTTTCTCATTGGATAATATTTGGTTACCTTATTACATTTAGTAAGTGCTAACTTTTGATTGGGAGCAGATGGAATTTCATGTTTAATTGTAATTTAAAGTCCTCTTTAGTACTAAAGGTGGATTTTAGGACACATGTCTGAAAATGCCACTTTAGAAAGCTGGCATTTTATTAGTACTCCGAATCATTTGTACTTTCTGTCAGTGTCCTGGGTCACATGACAGTGAAAAGCTCTGCTGTTGGGGTTTATGTACCCCTTCGAGGCAATGACAAAAAAGGAATTAAATGTGAACAGGATAGGCCATCCTGCTAGGATGATTGGGGGTTGAGCTGTAACCAGTTCCACCTATATTTCAAAGGGCTTTGCCACCAGCCCACACAAAGGAACCTGACACTAGTCTTTTGTCATGCCAGACTTCTTGGAGCCTTGAAAGGGTAAGGGAAGAACTTTCCATTACCAGATGGGGGTAGTTTAGGGAATCCCCCCACTTCAAAGGCTGGCACAGTGTAAAAATATTGAACCTTCAAACTCACTCTTCAGTACACTCCTAGACCTACGGAGACTACAGAAGAAGGACTGCCTTAGGCCCCTGAGGATTGTCCTTCAGCTTGAGGCCTACCTTGTTCCCCAGAGGACTGTCCTGCTACTACCATAAGATTGCCCTTCTGCTAGAGGCCTGCCTTGTTATCCCCACATGACTGCCCTGCTGCCTGAGCCCTGCTCTGGTCTCTGAGAAGGAATACAGGAGTGAATCCCTTTTTCCCAGGTTAGCTTGAGTAACAACAAGTGTCAGTAGGCTGACCTCCTGTTCTGAGATACAGGGACACAACAATCTCCAGAGGCCTCCCTGCAACTGCCCAGCTGACCTCCTGCAACTGAACGCACCTGATGTATGCTGGCCTCTGCTAGAGTGAGTCCCCAATTCTCAAAAGGTACCTCCCCATTTACTGAACCTTGGCTGGTATCAACGTGCACTCCTCTGCAAGAAATGGAGAAATCCTTATGTTTTTAGCTCTTTTTGCCTTTAAACAGTCCTGTTCGTGCTGAGACTCTCCCTCCTGTGACAACTGCCAATGCAAAGCTCTTTAAGCTATGGCGCCCACAATTGAGGGCTGCCAACGCAAAATCTGCACTTCACACTATAGCAATGACAGCCAGCTGTGACCGTCAATGGAAAGTCCCAGGAACAACCACTGTTAACTGAACTCTTAGCATAGGACTTTGAGAAGGTAACTTTTCCAGCAGGACTAACCCACTCCCTGTATCCAGCCCATGCTCCTTCAAAGGCAGCCTAAACTTGTGATTTCCCCCCGGTCTAGCATTATTAAATGACTGTGAGTGGCACTTTGTGCTTTTATTATTATTATTATTAGGAGCTTATAAAGCGCACTTATACCCAAGGGTGCCCTGGCGCTGCACACTGACTTTCCCTGGAGAACGAGGGCTCAGTCTCTAAATAACCAAGTCTTCAACCCTCTCCTAAAAGCTCCTCATCAGCTGGCCTTTTTTATCCGGGGCACATCCACCAGTTTGCTTTCGGCAGAGCGCAGTGCTCTCCCTGGCACATACCACTTGAAGCATTCATACAAAAACTCTGGGCCACTGCCCTTCAGTGTTTTGAATACCGTGCACAGCACCTTAAATTGAACTCGTCTGTATACCGGCAGCCAGTGCAGTTTCCGTATTCCTTCTCGGACAGAGGCAAACCTGGGAGTGCCTGTTAGCAGTCTCGCGGCCGCGTTTTGTACCGTCTGTAGTCTGTGCAGATGTTTTTTTTTCAGGTACAGACTATTACAGTAGTCCAAACGCAACAGAAAAAGTGCTGAGACTGCTAACCTAAAACCATCTGTAGGAAGAGGCAATTTTATTTTCCTCGATATCCTAAGGATATGGAAGCATGTTGAAACCACTCCGCTAACCTGCTCCCCAAAATCCAGTTTCTGGTCCAAAATCACACCCAAATTCCTAGCTTTGCGCGTGGGAACTGGTGGCTTCCTCAGAGCATCGGGCCACTTATCCGGAGTCCAGATGGTAGGATTATTCCCGAATATCATGACCTCGGTCTTCCCTGCATTTAGTTTAAGGTAGGCCTGGGCGAAGCACTATGCTACGCTCGCGTAATTTGCGAAGTTTACGCTACTTCGCACTACGCGAACTGCACGTAGCACAGTGCGAACACGCGTAGCGTAGTGTTGCGTAGTGCTGCGGTCATTTTTTGCTTGCTCGCGGTCCTCAACGTCAAGTTGGCGACCGCGAGCAAGCAAAATGACATCCTGGCGAGACTTTTTCCTTGTTCGCGATCGCGAGCATGGAAAATAAACCTCCCGGCGAGATTCCCAACGCGAGAAGGTCAGGTTTCTCATTGCGAGGGGTCGCGTATGCTCGCGACCGCTCGCGATGAGAAACTACCAGTTCGCGTTGAGAAAGCTGCAGCTCGAGTAAAAATCTACTCGAGCAGCAGAAAACTACAGCTCGCACTGTGCAAGATGCCATTTTCAATGATTGCACAGTGCCGGTTGCTTGTCCGCACTGTGCAATCATTGAAAACAACATCTTGCACAGTGCGAACATGTTACTTCGCAGTTCGCGAAGTGCTACGCGTAGCTCGCGTAGTGCGAACTTCACTTTGCGTAGCTTCGCGAAGTGCTACTTCGCGAACTACGCCCACCCTTAGTTTAAGGCAGTTCGAGGCCATCCAGCTTGCAATGTCTTTTAGACAATCATGGCACCTCGCAGCCATATCCACATGGGACCCTCTTTGTATAGATAACACGATTTGTGTGTCATCTGCATAGGAGGTGAGTTGCAGGCCAAATGATCTTATCAAGGCTGCCAGCGGGCTAACATAAATGTTAAAAAGAGTGGGGCTCAGGGAAGAGCCCTGTGGTACCCCACAGGGGAGGGTAAAGAGTTTAGACCTATCAGATCCCAGATCGACTGTCTGGATTCTGTCAGTCAAAAAAGATTTCAGGAGGCTCTATGCCGTGCCTTCCACCCCTGCCCTTGACAACCGGTCCATCAACAACCCATGATATACCCATTCGAAGGCTGACGACAGATCCAATAAAATCGGGACAGCCTCTCCTCCCTGGTCCACCGCAACTCTAACCTCCTCCGTGGCCTTAATCAAGGCCAGTTCCATGCTGTGTCCTGCACGAAACCCAAACTGCGTGGGGTCGAGTGCCTTAGTTCTCTCAAGAAAAGAACTTAATTGCCTATTTATGGCCTTCTCCAGTAGTTTCGCTGGAAGCGGGAGACGAGAAATAGGTCTATAGCTATTGGGGTCATTTTTATCTAGACTGGGTTTTTTTATTAATGGGAGGAGAGGCAACTTTCCACCTCCTAGGATAGTTACCCGATTTAATAATGGAATTAAACACTGGGGTAAGAGTAGTGGCAATGACCTCGGGACTCCCGAACGAGCAGCCCGCAGAAGGCCAGTGACCTCCTCCGTCTCCTTTTAGACGCTATAGCTACTTAAACATTAAAAAGTGAATATCTCTAGTTCCACTGATTGGATTTGTGTTGGTATAGTATCATTTTAGTGATTAAAATTCACTTTATTTTTCTAAATTGATTTGTGATTTTTCTTGTTAGGTGTTTTCACTTTATTAGTGTTTGTGTGCTGCATAGACACTATCTTTGCCTCTAATTCATGCCAAACTGCTTTGTGCAAATGGTTAAGCACTAGGCCTGGGCAGTGAACTTGCGGAGTGCAGAAAACTCCACTTCATGGTGTGCAGGGGAGTACAAGAACAGTAGAATTCCTACCCGAGCGGCAGAAATACCAGAACAAACTGCAGTTCGCACTGCACTCTGCCACTCACGGAACTCCGTGGAGTTTTTTTGTAACTTCGCGGGGTTCCGCATAGCAAAACGAACTACGCCCAGGCCTATTAAACACAGGTACATTTAGTGACTTTTGTGGTTCACCCAGACAAGGTTTGAGGTTGTTAGTTGAGTAGGACTTCCATCTGCTTCAACCAATAAACTGAATTCTTATAAGATTATACGAGCTCAAGCAAAAGATGACTGACTGACTGAGGGTATTTGTAGAGCGCACTTATGCCGGGGCGTCTTGGCGCAAGGTAGAATGATCTAAGAGTTGCACTGAGGTTAGCATTGTGTAAAGAGCCTGGTTTTTATAGCTTTCCTGAAAATGGACCGTGATGGCTGAACTCGGAGCGAGACTGGGAGGGAGTTCCATAATTTGGCTGCCAAGAATGAAAAGTGTATGCCTCCCCAACTAACCCTCTTCATCTTGGGAGGAAGGACCAGCCCGGTGTCCATGGACCTTAAACAGCGCGACGGGATGTAGCGGGGGAATAGTGATTGTACATCTTCCGCCCCACCTCCATAGAGGGCTTTGTGCACAAGGCATAGAGCTTTGAACTCCACCCATCGTCTCACCGGAAGCCAGTGTAGTAGTTTAATGCTGGCTGAGGTGGAGTGATGCTTAGGTAGACCATACAAAACTTGGGCTGCAGCATTTTGAAGTGACTGAAGCTTGTTAAGCTGTTTCACCCCAGCGCCCAAATAAAGGGCGTTACAATAGTCTATCCTTGACAGAATAAGGGCGCCAACCACCGTTTTCCTGAGGGAGAGCGGGATCAATGGAAGAATTTTACGCAATATCTTAAGTGTAAAAAAGCAGGCAGAGACCACTTGGTTAATTTGGGGGGTACAGTTAAGATCCTTATCGATGAGAAAACCGAGATTTCTGGCCTTGGCCACCGGCGATGGACAAGTACGGGCTTCAGGAGGCCACCAGCATTGGGTCCAGATTGAAGGTTTCTTGCCAAATTCTAGTATCTCAATTTTTTCGGTGTTAAGCTTTAAAAAGTTGACCCTCATCCAAGACATCACAGAGGAAAGACAATCACGGAACCGCTCGGCTGACATACTGTCATTTTGAGTAACCGACACCATCAGTTGTGTGTCATCGGCATAAGATACAAGCACTAGGCCATGACTTTTGATCAATCTGGCCAGTGGTGTTACGTAGATGTTGAACAGGGTGGGCGAAAATGCCGAACGCTGGGGGACTCCACCCAGGAGGGAGAACCGTTCCGATCTCAAACCTTCCCAATGTATTATTTGTTCCCTAGAGTCGAGGAAAGATGTGAGAAGGGACAGGGCCTTTCCGCTGACTCCCACGGACTGCAGCCTATTTAGTAACACTGTGTGGTTTACAGTGTCAAACACTGCCATGAGGTCTAGCAATATCAGGGCTACCCTGTCACCGTCATCCAGCACCCTTTGAATCTCCTCTGTTGCCATGATCAGAGCAGATTCAGTGGAATGTCGAGCTCTGAACCCATGCTGGGTGGGATCCAGAAGGTTATTTTCCTCAAGGTAGGTAGTCAATTTCAGATTAATGGCTTTCTCCAAGACCTTGGAGGTCAGAGGCAAACAGGAGATGGGGCGATAACTTTTTGCCTCCAAAGGTTCAAGTGATGTTTTTTTTAAAATAGGCCTAATAGGTCCCTGTTTCGATAACTAGATTTAACAGAGGGGTCAGCGCTGCGCCTACCTCATCCGCAGTTAGATGTAAAATGTATGGGGGACAGGGGTCTAGTGGAGATCCTGACTTAGTTAGTGAAAGTAGTTCTACCACTTGCCTTTCATCCAGACTGGTGAAATGGGTTAGACTACCTTGGCAGGAATGTCTTTTCCATGTCTCTAGGAGGTTCGTACTGTTGACCTGAGGTAAATTCAAAAGATCCTCATAGACCATTTTGACCTTGTTCTGGAAGAAAACCGCAAGGTTATCCACAAAGGTTTGGTTAGGGACAAAGACAGAGCCCCTCGGCCGTCGGGACAGGGAATTTTAGAGGTAAAATTAGCTGTTTTAGCTGATATTATTGCTCCCTTGTATTCTTTTAATGCAGCGCCGTAATCTGTCTTATGCGCTGAGCTGTAAGAGGAACGCCAAATGCGTTCCTTGAGCCTGCATTTTATTTTTATTGTTTTTAGCTCTGCTGAATACCACGGAGAGGATACAAGTCTTTTCTTGGCCGGCTTGGTAACTTCCGGGTTTCAGCGGATTTATAGCCTGGGTTATCCAGTTGTTAAAATCCGAGGCTGCCTGATTGGGATCTGCCCTAAAGGTTGGATTCTCTTTCATGGCCATGGTCAACTCTTGTTGGGATATTTTCTTCCATGAGCGAACCTTGCTCAGAGGGGGTCTAATTCTGCGGGACTGATTATTATTGGAGATATTAATAATGAAATTGACAGCATAATGATCGGACCAAAGTAAGGGCAGCGAGCTGATCACTTCTATGTGGGTACTGTTTGTAAAAATGCCGTCCAAGGTATGTCCTGCCTGATGTGTGGGTTCCTGCACAATTTCCGTCAATCCAAAACTAGCTAGGGTATCTATTAAATTAGAAGTATCCAAATTATTCGTTACCTCTAGATAAAAATTAAAGTCCCCCAGCAGCGTAAAGGAATCCGCATTGAGACAGGACTCCATGCAAGTTTGCAAAGTAGTAATGAAGGGTAGCCTAGGTCCCGGGGGTCTATATACTAAAATTCCTTGGAAGCATTCCATATTGTTTAGTTTTATGCTAAAAAACATAGCCTCTGCATCCAGAAGTGGCTCTGGTGTAATTCTCACCTTATAGCATGCTCGGTAAATTAAGGTGATCCCACCCCCCTTTGTCCCTGTCCTGTCCATATTAGTGACCAAATAGTCAGATAGGACTACATAATTCCAGTCAGGGTTGCTCGTATCGTTTGCCCACGTTTCCGTTAGAAAAGATCTACTTTTGTCTTGAAGACTGATAAAATGACTAGGATAAATACTGCTATAAAGCGTTGTTACAAAGAATTTCCAGCACTGTTAACTTCTAGAGAAAAAAATGTAATTTATTGCATATCCTTGGTAAAATTAAAAGAGAAGATTTCTTGCTTGAAAAATAAATGATACAATTGAGATAGGTCATCTTACTGGATTTTTCATACAGCCGTAAATGTGCACAGAAGTATTCTTTTAATATTCAGACTACCGAGAACTATTTACAATATTCAAAATGGGTTTTGAACTTAACTGATAGGGGAGTAGAAATCATGCCCAGGACGGATATAACAGTTTCTTGCTAAATAGAGAACTTCTTTTGTGGTCCATTGTTATAGCAAACATGTCTATAATACTTACAGTTCTCACCAGCTAATAGTGAATTCATCGGCACTTTGGCTCTTTGGACAAGAATGATTTGTCTCGCTCAAGGGAAATGACTTTGTTGTATCCTTGAATATTCTGAATCATAGGTTGCATTCAATTCTCCCAAATTCTTGAATACAAACTCTACTATTGTAATCTCATGTTATGCTACTTTGTATTATAGGTGGCATTTAATTTCCCCTACTTCTTCAGTATCAATTTGTCATGTGTTTAGACAGATGGTACATTTGTCCAGATGAAATTCACTGAGTGTATCTCAGAGGATTGAAACTCGAAGATTACATCATTGGTTGTTTTTAGGCCTGTGAGTTAGTTAAATTATGCTGGAGTAATTGGAGTAATGAGGTAGGTCTATTTGCTACCCACTGGTAGTCGCAAAATGTGTTAAACACACATTGGTACATGGGTGTTTGTGATGACCAAATAGTGAATCCCAAAAATTTGCTATTTGGTAACCACTAACCACACACTATGTACATTTGGCCTCATGAATGGATTCTAAAGTGAACTACTGAACAACATTTAGTTCTTATGTTGCATTTGTTATAGTTATAAAAATCTGGACGTTCATAACATGAAGACTGTGCAATCTGCACTATTTTTGATTTGCTCTACGTATTCATTTCAGTTGATGTATACTGCAATTGAGGTCACCATTCATGTTTTTTTATTTACTGTATTATGTATGTTTTAAATTATCTTTTGTCATATAAGTGGAAGCAATTAGTACACTTGACTGAATGAGACCACCGAAACACATATCACTCAATGTCACACATTGACAGCAGACATTAAGTAAAATACTGTAATTAAAAGTTATTATAGGTAAGTCCTGATTTGGAAATGTTCTGCATGTAGATGACAATGTCTAATGTAGATGACAAATTCTTGATATTGACTTTGCCATGATTTCAAGTTCTCCTTTTTAAACAGAATTTTTATGTTTGTGATCTGAATTACCTCAGAATCTAAGATGCACATGCTTAACAGAGAGAAAGAATACCCTGTCTTTGTTGGACATCTCTATCTCTATTACTTTCGGGTTTCAATGGGTGTATTAAGAGTTGCAATATAGACAGAGACAGATGTACTAAAATGAGGATTACTGATTTCCTAATTATGATTAAATCCGAATCGCAATTAGGAAATTGGTATTCCTAATACATGAAACTCTATTGAGTTCCATAAACAATTCCTAGTGGCTCTCAAATAGACCTTCTTCTTGTGAAATAATGAGGTAGGCCACAATTTGCGATTCATTAGGTATCGCAGCCATCACACGGATGGTAGGCTGCTGAGGTCAGCAGACCATCATATCTGTGATTGCTTTTAAATAAAGCAATGTATATATATATATATATATATATATATATATATATATATATATATATATATATATATATATATATCTATATCTATATATATATTTATATATACTGGTGTCCATGACTCTCTCTTCTCTCTTCGCCGGATGGGAAGTGGGAAGAGTCGGGAAAGTGCTTCGGATATATATATATATATATATATGTATCGCACCACACTCTTGGACCAAGAGTGTGATCAAGCGTGACCAAGGCGAAAGCTGAAACACGTTGCGTTATTGCAGTCAATAAATCTACTTAACTGCAATCTTCCAAGGTGTCCTTGCGTTACTTTTCTATCGAAGAGTGTGGTGCGATATATTTGGGGCTGCCGGTTATCCCTGCACGGACCGCCCTGCCAGACAGCCTTTTATCTTTACCGGGACTGCGCTGTTATATATATATGTGTATATATATGTATATATTTCTTCCAATCCTAGTCTTCCGCATGCAGAAACAGGCACTGACTCCGTGGGATGCTGTTCAAAGAAAATTATTTATTCCAACAATGTGGCCCAGACGCGTTTCGGCGGACAAGTCCGCCTTGCTCACTGTGTCTGACCTCACTCTAGTAGGTTAATTTATGCATTTACCATACATGTGACACAAACCAAAGGGTTGCTTAGCAACCAGTGAAACGATGATCAACATGAAAAAAATACTACCAGAAAAATATATTTCTTCTGACTCGTGTTACCCTAATAAGTAAAGCATTGGCCACCTGTATCACAATTGACCTAGTATGGATTGTATAATAATTTCGACATTCTATTTGCTCATGCAAAAATAAAATAATTGTCGTTTTACCGTAATCTCTGTAAGTTACAATGCAATATATGAGCAATATAAAAACAATGTTTAAACAATGTAAAACATATCAGCATGAAGCCCAAGTGGGCTTTTTAATAAATCGCTGGCATCGAATCCTACCCATACTTGATTTAGTTAAATTAGTGATGGTGGCAAACCTAAGCAATTATTACTACATAAGGAACTCTCAATAATTAAAAATAAAACACAATGAAAATAATGGGAATGTGATGAGTGAATCATAATGTAAAAAACAAAAAGGAAAAGGAAAAAGTGAGTCAGATCTCATGGGGTTGGTTTAAAAGTCTAGATTGGGCAGACTTTTACATCAGATTTCTACTAGTGTTAAATGATTAGAGGTGTACACTCAAAGCTTTGTCGGCATTCATACCATTTGGAATCTTACAATCCAACTGGATTATATATCTCGACTCTAGTTTTCTAAGTGCTAGTTGCCTGTTGCCACCCCTGATGTTTTTCTTTACGCTGTCAACAACAAAGTACGAAAGATCTTCCGCTTTACCGCCGTGTACTTTGTTAATGTGGCGGGCCACAGGATATGTTGGGTCATTATTACTAATGGCCCTTAGGTGTTGTAGTATTCTTATGTGTACGGGATGGATGGTACTTCCCACGTACATCTTGTCACAGGTACAATGTAACACATAAACCCCAAAAACTGTTTTGCACGTATAATTCTCCCTGATCTCAAGTGGAGTTTTTCTTAGAGGAGTGGAAACTGATCTGGTATTAATTCCATATTTGCAGGCTTTGCACTTTGTGCATTTGAAGAAACCTTTTTGGGATTTGAGCCAACTAGTACCTTTGTCCTGTGCAGGAGGGTTGGACACAAGTTCTTGTTTCATTGACTTCGCTCTCCTAAAGGTTAACTGGGGGAGCTTAGTGCAAGATGGGCCTATGGTAGGATCACATCGCACTATTGGCCAGTGTCTGTACAGGATTTTCCGTAAATTATGATGGTATGTGTTATATCCTGTAATTAGTCTTGGTGTCTGTTTTACTGACTCCCCCGTCTAGGCATACCCGTCCCGAGTAGGACGGGTATGCCTAGATGTAGGTGAAACCCCGAAACCGGTCCTAGGATGCTTGTTTCCAGTCCAGGGAGGACCTGGCTTGGCAGTTCGGGCTGGACTGTTCCCATGAGGCACAGGGTCAAGACTGATTTGCATATGGCTGGGTTCAAACTGGAATGGCATGGTGAGCAAAAAAACGATGGATTTAGGCCCAGATCTCTGTACTGGGGTGAACGTCTGTTTGTCCCCCAGCTTGACGAGTTTCAAGGATGCTTTTCCTCTTCATCAGAATCCTTTGATTTGAAACCGATCGTTTCCGTGCATTCTCCCATCTTCCCTTGTGCATCTTACACTTTGAATTTATTGGCCTCAGGTGTGCATTTAATATCATTTTTTCTTGTTGCACTCTGGTTAATGTAGTTTTTCTGCAGCTTTTACGCCCTCCAGTGGGCCCGGTTCAAAACAATTTTATAGGGACTATTTTCAGCCAACATTGGGCTCCCAAATGGGACTCTGCCTGCTAATTTAGAAGTACCTGCAGAGTCATCATACCTACAAGTCAGGATAATGTGCAGCATGACTAACCACTTATACGGTCCCAAATGCGAGACCTATTGGCTATGCCAGTGCTTGTTTAAGAGTAGTCAGTGGTCCGTGGGACCAGTGCCTGCTTTAAAAAAGTAGTTTTTCAACATTTTCAAAGGGAAAGGAGTTCAAGCGTTATTTAATGTTATGTTATGTTATGTTAATATGACTTCTATAGCGCTCTGTTACCCTGAGGTGTCCTGGCGCTGTGAACTATCCTCTTAAAATGAACCTGTGGTTGTTTGCTGGGAAAAGTAATTATGTAAATAGCCAAGTTTTTAATTCTTTCCTAAAGGGGAGGAGCCCAGTAATGTTTATAAGATGGAAAGGCAAGCTGTTCCATTGCTTATCAGCACTATGGCAAAAACTCCTGCCACCCCAACTGGCTTTGTTGTAGCGGGGAAGGGTCACTTGTTCGGCTTGCACCGAGCGTAAGACTCTTCCCGGAACATACCACTGTAAGGCATGTTTCAGAAAATCAGGACCAACTCCGCTGAGTGCCTTAAAAACTATGCACAAGGCCTTAAACTGTATTAGTTGTTTAACAGGTAGCCAATGGAGTGTCCTAAGACCCATCCTTACCGAGACAAACCTAGGTGTCCCTGTGATCAGCCGAGCTGCCGCATTCTGCACGATCTGGAGTCTGGACAGGTGTCTCTTTTGGATGTTAATATAGAGACTATTGCAGTAGTCCAGTCGGGACAGAATGAGCGCAATGACTACTGTCTTTTGGCTGTCTTCCGGGAGGAGGAGTTTGATTTTCCTGAGGGTTCTGAGAATAAAAAAGCAAGAGGGGACAACCGTGCTGATTTGGTCACTGAAAGAGAGCTTCAAACCCAGAATCACTCCCAGGTTCTTAGCCCGTGACACAATCTGGTGTCCAGAGGTTAATGATGTTCCCAAAAACAATCACCTCTGTTTTGCCTGCATTTAGCTTAAGGCAGTTGGATGCCATCCAAGCTGCAATCGCCTGCATACAATTGTGGCATCTGGATCCGGTCTCAGCCTTGGACCCCTTCTGGATAGACAACACAATTTGTGTATCATCCGCATATGAAGTTACCTGGAATCCTAATGATCTAATCAGGACTGCCAGAGGTGCCACATACACATTAAACAATGTAGGGCTGAGCGAGGACCCCTGCGGAACACCGCAGGGAAGAGAAAATGGCCAAGATCTATCTCTACCAAGATCTACTGTCTGAGTTCTATTGGTCAGAAAAGATTTGAGAAGATCCCAGGCCTTGCCTTCAACCCCGACCGTCAATAAACGGTCCATCAAGAATGCATGATGGACCGTATCAAATGCGGCAGAGAGGTCCAGCATAATAAGTATAGCGGCACCACCTTGGTCCAGGGCCTCTCTGATCTCCTCAGTAGATTTAATCAATGCCAGCTCAGTGCTATGTTCAGCACGAAAGCCGAACTGTGTAATGTCTTGCAAAGAGTTGGTTTGGAGGAATGAGCTGAGTTGACCATTCATAGCCCTCTCGATCATCTTTCCTGGCAAGGGGAGACGTGATATAGGCCTGTAATTTCTGGGATCGAGTGGATCCAGGTTGGGTTTCTTTAGGAGGGGAAGAATGGATGATGTGTTCCAAGAACTCGGAAAATGACCAGTATTAAAAATAGATGCAAACAATGGAGTAAGATCTTTCCCAATAACATCAGGGACCTGTTTCAGTATGATGACTGGACAGGGGTCTAAAGGGGAGCCTGACCGAATGTCAAATAGAAGTTTAGTAACTCCAGATAGATCCAACGGTGTAAAATTATCTAGCATAGGAGTATACCTGTTGTAATCAGGAGGCCATGTTATAACGGCCTCGGTGGCATCTGTGGGTGTGAAAATGAAGGAGGAAAAAATGTTTTCAACCTTTTGTAAGAAGAAAGCCGCCAGAGTCTCACATAGTTCTGGGCTACTTTCGATTTTATGGCTTGCGGGAGTAGTAAGCATGGAGATTGTATTAAACAGGACCTTAGATGATGGTCCAACCTTCCTAATTTGTTCTCCGAAATATATCTTTTTGGTTTCAAAGAGCAGTTTTTTATATTTGGAAAGACATACTTTATAGATTTCTTTGTCGGAGATTTTGTACCCTCTCCTCAACTTACGTTCTAACTTTCTACATTCAAGTTTATGTTTTTTTAGATTTTCTGTGTACCATGGGGCAGAAGGCGATGCCCGCTTGAGAATGCGTTGTTTGCCTGGCACTAATTTCCAACAAACAGAGTCTACCCATTCCGTATAAGAGTTTGTAGCTTTCTTAACATTAGAGGATGCGACGGGTAGTGAGGCTTTCAACAGATTCCCAATTCAGAGCTGTCAATATTTTTCCAGGGCCTAATGGTTGTGACTGCCTTAGCAGAGGATTTGTAAGAGTGATGATTGGCTTGCTTAAAATCAAAAAGGATCGCCGCATGATCAGTCCATGTGAGTGGTACTGTTTTGGTATAAACAAGGTTGGGATTGTTTGAGAAGATCCCATCCAGTATGCGTCCTGCAGAGTGAGTGAGATCTATCACTAATTGCTTAAGGTCACCTCCACTGAAAATTTGCTGTAATTTAATGTTGTCAGTGTCAGTAAGATCTTCAAGGTGAAAGTTAAAATCTCCCATCACCATAAAAAACTTATTACACAACCCTTCCTCTAAAAGTGTTCCAATGGAGTCTAGAAACCCACCCCTGGAACCCGGGGTTCGATAGAGGAGAATGGTATTGAATGTATCATGGTCTGATATTTGAATGTTAATGGATACTGCCTCAAATGCCAGATTAGAGGCCTTGACAAAAGAAGGCTTCAAAGATTCATTATATATAACTGCCAGCCCACCACCTCTCTTGATGGGTCTGTCAAGTGTAAAACATAAAAAGCCGGAGGGAATGGCTTTGACAAGATCGGGTCCAGATGTTTCATTGGTCCAGGATTCCGTTATGAAGACTAATTTGATATTATAATCGTCAATAAACATTCCACACTATGTTTAATTAAGGACCTAGCAATAAGGAGGAGACATTTCAAAGGCTCTTGAGCGGTTAGACTTGTCCTGCCTCCGGAGGTATTGCACCCTATACTAACAGAGTTCTCCGCAATCCACGGCAGAACATAATGACATTTGTGACAGCGCTCAGCCTGCGCTTCCCTGATAGATTCAGGGTTTACCCTTGGACAGCCGGCCTTGCCTCCTTCCGGGTCCCAACCCAGTAGCTCCTCTCTGGAATAGCATCTGATGGCTGGTATAGAAGGGCCAGGAGGACTGGCCCTAAGCCCGGACCTAGCGCAGACGGGCGCAGATGGGCTTGCCTTTGGCGCGCCCGCTGCGCGGTCCCGGCATGGTGATAATTTATGCTGTGAGGCTGAAAAGACTGTAACGCTAACCACCAAAATGGTGGTGTCCTGCCCGTGATTCCACCCCTTCATGCACCGTAAAAGTGCAACGTGCAGATTAAGAAAGCAGCGTTATCGGCAATAATAGAACATAGCAGCAATGTCAATCATGTGCAAATAACAATACACAATAAAAGCAAAGGTGACAAGGTTGAGGATAAAAATAATTAAAAGAGAGTGTCAGCAACTTTCAAGCACCAACCTGACGAGCATTCAACACAGCTTTGCTTCAGGTGGTTTCAAGTGGATGCCTTTCCATTTGCAAATGGGTTCCCATCACTTTTGAAATGGTGGTAAAGTATTCCTGATTTGCGACCGGAATTTGGTCTCAAAGCAATAATACATATCATACCAATTCGGTATTTGGAAGGGACACCAAAAACATACCACTTCCAAATACTGAATCTCAAATGCAAATTGCAGAATCACAATTTATCGTTTAGTACACCTGAAACAGCATTTTTCCGGTTTAAAAAGGCCTGATTTTGTGGGCCATTTGCGACCAGAAAAATGCTTTGTACGTCTGACCCCTAATAATTTGATTCGGAGATGACCTTAGAATTTCCATGGGTTAAAATCCCTTGGTACTGTATACCTTTGACATCAGGTTTGGTAACTTCATTCCACAGTAATTTAGGGCCATGCATGGATGTAGAGGACTAAGGCATGGACGTGTGCAATAGCCGCTCATTTAAAATCAGAGAATCCATGTTAGTTGTGCATTTTCCCTTAGGAAAAAGCTGCATGGGCTTCAGAAGTGGCAGAGAAGATGTCAGTGAAGCATTGCCAAGTATATAACTCAGAACTGATGTCAGTGCTAAGGGGCATATCAGCAACAACCGGCGATAATTATTGCTAAGCGCACTTAGCGCTAGGATAATTATCGCCGGCTAGCGTGGATTTTTATCGCTGAGATAGCGTGCTATTAGCAACGCTTATCTCAAAAGCGATAAAAATCCTAGCGCTAACTGCCAAACGTGAGATTATCGCTGGAAACCCAGCGATAATCCCACGAAGTTTGGCGATAGCTTGCTGCTAGGGCCTCACATACTTAGCCATGATATCCACCTTACATACGATATCACGGCAAAGTCAGTTTCAAAGCAGGCGTAAGGAAAGTAGCGATAACAGAGGTTATCGCTACTTTTCTTGTCGCTATGGTGCTTTGCGTGAGGCTTGATAATAGAAGAAATGTCGCTTAGCGACATTTCTCCCGTTATCCTGGGGAGGAACGCCCACTTTGCATCTCATTAGAGATGCAAAGATGGGCGTTAGGAATTCAGGCGCTAAGGCAAGGTTTCACGCGATAGTGTGACCTTGCTAATATAGCGATAAAATTATCGCCACTTTTCGGCCGAAAACGGCTGCAAAAGCGGCGATAATTTTATATCGCCGCCTTGTAGATATGCCCCTAAGTTACTCTGAAGCAGCAAGGAAATTGCGTTTATGCTAGTGTACTGGTTCTGCCCTTCAGGTGTCCTTGTGGAAAATACATGGGCACTAGTTATCTTTGCGTCTTAGCAGGGAAACCTTAATTAAACTGGTTTGAAAGGGAAAGTTTATGAAAAAAGAGAAAACATCTGGTTTGTAATGTATATTAAATATCTCTTAAGAACGATATTAATATTTCTTGCAATATCTCTTGTGGGTACAGGCATTTCCTCGAGAGGTGTCTAATTTGTTTTATATCTCAATTAATTTCAAAAGAAAGTGTGTTTATTGTAAGAGAAAAACGACATTAAAAATCTTTAAACCCCTGACCTCTCCTTTCTATTCAGGAATGATGAAAGCTATGATGTTTGCTTTCTTAACATAGGATTTAAAGCACTCATTTCTCTTTTTCATGTTGACTTTGAAAAGGCGGCATCTGACTAGGTGTATCTGCTCAAAGCAGTTTTCAGAATAACGCACTGCTCAATGAGAATGTCATTTGTTGAAGTGTCTACTCATGTGCAATCGAAAAGCCTTTTCAAATATCTGAAGCATTTAGGGGCATATTATAAAGCCAGGCGATGCAATTATTGCCGCTTTAGCGGCAGAAAACTGCCGCTAAAACGGCGATAATGGGCTTGATAATATACTCTATGTCCTTCACATCTAACATGGGCTTCAATTGGAATTCCATAGTGTAGCGCGGCGGGGCCTGTGTTGCAGTTAACAGTAGCGGTGCTTAATAACGGACACAGGACCACCATTCACTCCTCGTGGCCGGAAGACCCCGAGCGGTCTTCGACCCCATTTATTTATACCCTCGGGACGAGCCCGCCCCGAGGGGTGTATGTATGCGTGGGTAATGCAACATTGTAAGAGAGAGCCCGGATGGCCCTCTACATCCCTCCTTTCTTTCACTTCAGGACTATCAAGTTCTCCCCATTCATGGAGATCTATATACAAAATTCTTCAGCCTCTGACTCGGGACTGGATTCGGCCGGAGACCATACTTCTGGCTCCGGACACAGGGCTCTGGGGAGGTGCCCAACGGGACAATCCCGGACACCTCGGTGGCAGTGTCCTGGCTGGTTGGCCGGACATTGTCAGCATGGCCCTGATTGACTTGCTGAGGGGTGATCGGTGAGGTGATCCTCTCGCTGGGCGACGCAGGGGTAGAGAGGTTCAGAGGTGATTCTTGATAGCCGGACACATCTAGATTCGTATCCACCTCCGAGATCTTCTTGAAGCTAGATACATTCCTTGTGATGGATTGCTGTCCCCTTTTAGCCGTGACCATGGTCCCTTGAACACCGACCACGATCCACACCTCAGGCTCATAGGGGGTCCGGAACTTCCACCCGGGGTGTCGGTCTTTGATCACCACGCGGTCTCCCACTTTCAGCTGCGGTTCTTGGTCCCTTCGGGCCTCGCTGGCCTTCCTATTGGTTGTTTTCCTCCTCTCTTGGATGGCTGCGTCATCCCGCTCAACAGGTACCCACATCGGATCTGACGGAATGCTGTCCCGTGGGGCTCTCTTGAATAGAAGGTGAGCCGGAGCACACTTGGTGGTTCTGTGAGGAGTCTGGCGGTACGCACCTAGGAACTGGTCAAGAGCTGCTTCAGGGTCTTCTCCGTTCTCCACAGCGATGCACAGCGCTTGGTTAATCGTTCTCATTAGTCGTTCCACTTCCCCGTTTGTTGGGGCCATAGTGGGGTGATCTTCCTGTGGCGTACTGCTAGATTTTCGAGGTATTCCTGGAACTCTCGCCCCTGGAAGGGAGGTCCATTGTCCGACTTGACCTCTTCCGGCAACCCCATCATTGTGAAAACCCGGTCCAGGACACTCTTCACATGCGTGAACGCTGTTGACGCAACCTCTTCAATGACAGGGAATTTCGAGAACGAGTCGACCATGACCAGCATGTGACGGCCGTCTGGAAAACTCCCAAAGTCCATGCTGAGATGCGCCCACGGAGTCCTACTTGGTTCTTCGGTGATCACTGGGGCCTGCGCTGGGTCCCCTCCGGTGATTGTACAGGCATGGCATTACCTTACCATCTCCTCTACCTTGGAGTCCATCGCCGGGAACCAGACTTTGTCGTGCAGCCTGGCTTTGGTCTTTGCCATTCCTAGATGGCCCATGTGTGCCAGCACAAGGATTCTTTTCTGTAAACTTTCCGGAACCACTATCAGGTGTCCCCTCAAGATGACTCCTTCCTTCCCCCACACTGAGTTCGCTTCGGACGTGCCACAATTGTTGGCGAGCCTGGCTGACCTCCTGCCGTAGGGCGCGGGCACCAGCCATGAAATGGGCCCATCCATTATTCTCCAGTGCTCTTTGAACTCGAGAGAGAGTGGGGTCCTCTCGAGTTGCACGACCAATCTCTTCCAGCATCATGGCCTTGGGACACGCCCCTTGCGACACCAAGTTGACGAATGCTTCGGTGCTGCAGGTATCCCCCGATGGGTCGGATAGCACAGTGGACTCCGGGTGACGGGACAGATAACCCGCTGGATTGAGGGCCCCGGGACGGTAGATTACTTTGAAATTCTAGGCTTGTAACTGCACTGCCCATCGTTCAATCCTTGGGGGTGCTAGCCTAGATGAGGCAGCAAACAGTGGGAGCAGTGGTTTGTGGTCAGTCACGACATGGAATTCTTGTCCGCACAGATACAGGTGGAAATGTTGGCATGCCCATTTGATGGCCAACGCCTCCCTCTCGATTTGGGCGTACCTGGTCTTGGTGTCCGTGAGAGCTTTGCTGGCATTTGCGACGGGCTTCCATACTTCCGAGCCGCAGTATCCACATGACCCACTTGGTGGCGGTTTGGGCGCCTGGCGAGATACTGTGGGGCGTCTCTGGATGGCCTCCACCTTTTCTTCTTAGATGTGCGGGGTCCTAGGCACCGACGCCGTGGCAACCAGTGTGTGTAAGGCTGCTTCCATCTCTTCTGCCCGGGCGTCAGATAGTTCATGAGAGCGAGCTAGGACCAGGATCTCGTCCAGCAAGATTCCGGGTTGTCAAAGGATTAGCTTTGAGCGACAGCCTAAGATGATCTGATCCCGTATTTCCTTCCGCTGGTCTGTGAAGGGGCACGTGCTAACCAGCCGGTGTAGCCGTTCGTAGAACATGTCAACCGATTCGGTTTCGGTCTGCCACGCCCTCCGGAACTTGAATTTCTCGAAGTCAGGGTTGAGCTGTGGGTCGAAGTGTCTATTGAGCGCGGCAACCACCGCCTCATAGTCGTCATCATTCCCTGTGTTGGGGAGCGTCTCGAACAGGTCATAACTCTCTGCTCCTCCATTGTAGATAAGGAGTGATCGTTTTACGGTTCCATCCGTTTCCCGGGTCCCCTTAAAATAAAGATTTAGCCGTCCGACCCAGGCCTTTCATCTTGGTGCAGCAGTGGCGGGATCCGAAACCTTGCTGAACGGGGGTAGCGGTGAGACTGCGGTGTGGGTGAACAATGGTGGTGGTGGGTTGGCACCAACGACTGGATTTCGCCCTCCATCTTGCTGGGCGGCTGCGGTGTTCATCGCGGCCAGGCAGGGGCACGTAGGCACAAGGGCACGGCTTGCGTGTCAACATGCAGCTCTGGGGCGTGTGCTCTAGCCCGTGTCCTTGTTGTGCTGACGGTGCCAGGGTCCGTGTGACTGCAGGTGGGGGTGTGACTGACGTTGCAGCGCAGTTCTGCACGTGGGGGAGAGTGTGCGCCAGCAGGGCCTAAATGCCACAGCCCTCTTCGGTTGGTGCACTGTCCTTCCACCTGGTCAGAGACGCCCACGTGGAGTAATCCTGCAGGTGATGCCTGCTGCCCACAAATAGACCACACTGCCCTTTGGATTGAGGCTACCAATGCTTGTTTAAGTGGGCCAATGCTTGTTTGCGTGGAGTGTCCATCCAAATGCTTGTTTGCATGAAGTGTCTCTTTGATGCTACCAATGCTTGTTGACAATGGGCCAATGTTTGTTTGCCTGGAGTGACCTTCCTCCCCTTTTTTTTTTCTTCTGAGTTTATTTCACTCAGGCATTAGAGGGGGCAACCTTTCTGAGGCCCCACAGCACACCGGTCAATGCAGGTGGGGAGCCAGCACCAGGCAGAGCAGGAGCGGGGACTTCACGTGCAGAGCCTCTGCAGTGCAGGTGAAGTCACTCCACTTACCCCACACAGCGCACGCAGATGCGCCGCCAGCTGAACGCACTCCCGTAGGCGAGGGAGACGCGTGGGTGGGCGCAGCGCGATCGGGCCAGAAGCACCGGAGACAGCAAACGGGTCCGATGCACAGTCCAGGCAGCCAGGTTGGAGCGGTGCGGGTGGGCTCCGCAAGCTCCTGAGATGAAAGCGCAGGTAAGCAGAGGGAGAGCAGGCAATGCGGGTGGGCTCCGCACGCTCTCCAGAGGGAGCCACAGGGCCAAGATGGCATGCGTGGGGTGCAACCGGCCTCGTCGCCAATGTAGCGCGGCGGGGCCTGTGTCGCAGTTAACAGTAGCGGCGCTTAATAACGGACACAGGACCACCATTCACTCCTCATGGCCGGAAGACCCCGAGCGGTCTTCGACCTCATTTATTTATACCCTCGGGACGAGCCCGCCCCGAGGGGTATATGTATGCGTGGGTAATGCAACATTGTAAGAGAGAGCCCGGATGGCTCTCTACACATAGAGCATATTATCAAACCTATTATCGCCGTTTTAGCAGTAGTTTTCTGCCGCTAAAGCGGCGATAATTTTATCGCCTGGCTTGATAATATGCCCCTTAGTTCTATTGTGTGCACAGGAGAGTATTTTATGTACTTGATTTGCCATTAAGAAACTATTGTTATAGGTGCCTGGCTCTGTAGGAAATATGTTTAGGGGAATTTTTCCAGCCTCTTACGAGCAGGGAAGAGAGGTTGATCTCATCAGTTAATTACCTGCACTGACATACTGGTATATAACTTCCAACATGCTGAAATCCATTCAAGAACCAGTATGTGTTACTCCATGGAGTAACCTTATGTATACATAAAGGACATTCTCACCAGAAAGTGAATGCAGGGGCAAGACTCAAGCACACCTTAGGTACATAGTAAATACATTCTTGTGCCATAAAAACACTGTGTCAAACTGGGATTTCACTTTTAAAATAGGCTTGAGTGTTAATCAAGAACATTGTACCCTTCCACATTATTGGAAGAGAATTAAATTCCCACAGTGTGTTGCAGAGAGTGAATCTGAAAATGGAGTATGAACTGAGAACCTGATTGTCTGCAAAGGGGAAGTAAAGTTTCTCTGTCCTGTCAAAGAACCAGATAGGTTTGCAAAATAATTTTTATTGCTTGTACAGACTCTTAATTTACAAAAAAACTATATGTCTATAGAGTTGATGCAACACCTTTCTTTAGCACTGAGATCACCAGAAAGAGATTAAACTCTTCTTGATGGAGTGGCTCAAAAGAAAGGAGAATAATCAGTCTACAACCTGGATCCTAATACCCCAACATTCTTATAAGTTGTTCATAAGACTCCTATACTCAATCACTTTGAAGGCCGCAGGGAGTCTTTACAGGACATGCACAATAACACCTCTAGCAAGCTTTTGCATTATACCTAACTTTGCAGAGAACCTAGTGCTGCTGTATTCCTAAATGACATTACATAAACATACCTATGATTGGCAAACTTATCACCACATTAAATAAAACCAACCCAAAGCCAATGTATCTAAGCAAACATTTTTGAGATGGGAGAAACATGGACTATCATCTTAAAATCGGGAAATACACCTTTAGACGTGGTATGATAAATTTCACAGGTGTGTACCTCTGCCTTCAACCTAGAAAGTTAATCAAGTCAAAGGTAAGGTTAACCTATTCACTAAGTGAGGCTATGCTAGTTGTATTCAGGACCCATTCAGCTTTGTACCTTAATGAAACCCCTGAACATACACATCTTCTGAAGAAAAGAAATTACATATTTGCTATATACCTCCAGAGATTGACAAGTAATCATCACAGAATAATCATTGTGTCCAATAATTTGAAAAAAAAACTGCCTCTGATTGTTATAACTTATATAAATAAGGCCAAAAGTGAGTTTGTACAATTCTCATATATTTTTATGTACACAATTAAATGAAGTATTAAAAAGTAGGCCTGGGCCAATTTGACATTTTATGGTTACATAATATCAAGTACTGAAAGGGATGCATGATTACTTGAGCAAGCTACTATTTGATATGTTTTTGTCAGTGGGTGAGCCTACAGTGTAATAAAACTAGAGGGGCGGTCCTGTACCAAACCCTCCAATCATGTCCCCTATGGTTGAGGCTGTGACGTAGGGACATGAGTAAATAAAGGTGGCGTGAGGTGGATACCTTAGTGGCTTTTGTATCCATCCACCAGTGGGTACCGTGTGTTTATTTCCATGAAGCTGCTCCTTTCATTTCCGCAGCCCACACTGCATTCAGCACACAACAACTGGAGCGGGGGCAAACTAACCCGCTGCCTAACCTCGTCTCTCATTTGGTCTCCTGCCTCCTGTGGCCACACTGCTCCTCACCTGTCTGCCTTGCTGGTGAGTGGCCCGCCAGCCTGTACCATGCCCTGCGGTGTCCAGCTGATGACTTCAGCTCCCTGGTGGCATGTCACCTACGCATGTGGTGCCCTCCGCTGCCACCTATTGGTGCTCAAGTAACCTTGTGCCTTCAGCTTCTGCTGTGTGTGGACTCACTGCTGAGTTGGTCCCCTGTGCTGGCCCACCTGCTGATGATATTGCACTGGTCGTGCTGGGGAAGGCATCTAGCAGCACAAGGCCACATCTGAGGCACTGCATAGGTGAGTCGCATTAGACCTCAAGCCAGTTCCCCACAATTTCTTCCTAAAGGAGGCAAGTATTTATTCATCTATGTGCTCTGTGTGAAGCCCTGCATCCCCAGGTTTGAGCCATCTGTGCCTGCTCAGAAAAGGGACACTGTCTTTGATTGCACATGTGAGGCCTTTCTTGCATAAACATTGCCTGCTGCACTGCGCACAGCCATTTGCAGTAGTGTTATAGGGGCATATGTATGAAAGGAAAAATTAGTCGCAAACGCTGCAAATCGCAAAAAACAGCGTTTGCGACTGATTTTTCGCTATTTCATATGTATGACACACTTGCAAACAGAAAAATAAGAAATCGCTAAATTTGCGATTTCTTAGGCTGGGAAACAAGAAAACAGCGAATTTCCTAGCGAATACTTAATTTGCGATTCCTTAGCGTTGCGAATATCGCTAACAAGAAATCGCTAGCTAAGAAATCGCAAACACATGTATGAAATTGTCGCAAATTGCGAATTCGCAAAATTCGCAATTTAAGAAATCGCTATTAACACCAATTGCTTGCAGGTGGTAAACTGGTGCAAGGTACAAAAACCAGCCCACAATGCAACAAACACACCCACAATGGCTGAAATGTACGTGATAGCCAGGAGGCTGCGAATTCGGGCCCTTGCTCACAGGAGAATGAGACAGGAACGTATCTTCAGGCTGCGCATCACCCTGTTCCAGAACACTGAAGAGGACATCTATGACAAGTACAGACTGCACCCACAGACCATAATGGACCTGATTGAGGAGCTGAAACCCCACTTGGAGCACCCTACTCGCAGGACACAAACAATTCCCACACATGTGCAGGTCCTGTGCTCCCTGCACCTCCTGGCGTCAGGGAGTTTTCAACGGGTCATAGCGGAGGTTGGTGGGGTGTCACAGAGTGCACTTTCGCGCTTCTTCCATGCCTTCCTAGATGCAATGCTGCTGAGGCTCTCACATCACATTTACTTCCCCAACACCCAACAGGCATTACAGCAAACGATACTGGACTTCTACCAGATTGCACGTTTCCCCCACGTCATTGGCTGCATTGACGGGACCCATGTGGCCATCACACCCACAGCAGAAACTGAATATGTCTACAGGAATCGGAAGTGCTACCATTCCCTCAACATACAGATTGTGTGCAACGCTAAGTATCTCATAACAGACATCGTAGCCAAATACCCCGGCAGTACACATGACTCTTTCATCTTCCGACACAGTGGAATACACAGACGTCTGAGTGCTGGAGAGTTTGGGGAGGGGTACCTGCTCGGTAAATACATTGCACACATCAATACATCCACTACATCACTTGAGGGGGGGGGGGGACATTGACTCACCTATTGTGTTTTTTTCCATGCAGGTGACAGTGCCTATGCAGTGCGCGACTTCATCCTGACCCCATACCTGGATCCTGCAAATGCAAGTGAGAGGAGCTACAACAGGGCACACAGATCTACACGCTGTGTCATTGAGCGGACCTTCGGAATCCTGAAGAGCCGCTTCAGGTGCCTGCATAAAAGTGGAGGCGCACTGCAATACAGCCCTGAGACCTGCTGTAAAATCGTGGCAAGCTGTGCAATGCTACATAACATGGCAATGAGGAAAGGCACTACAATTGATGTGACCGATACAGACACATCGGATGACGAGCGCCCTGCTCCCCCTGCCAGACCAGCACCAGGAGTTGGGGCAGCTGCTGGACGCCAGAGACGGACTGAGATCACACGAAACTACTTTTAGGTGAGTATTGAGGAAATGAGACTACAAAGCCTGATGATGTGTCAAGTGTTTAATCACACTTCACATGAAAGAAATTGTAATTGTCCCCAGCACATGTTGTACACACAGTGCAGAGAAGGCACAAGTAATAGGGCAAACAGCCTTTTCGGGTAAATGCACCCGTGTTGCAGTCAGTGTCCCCGCAGATGATCACCTCCGTCGGTGCCGTCCAGGGTGAGTGCCCCCCATGGTGCGCCCTTGGCCTGCTACCTGTCTGCCACTGCGGCGTCTTTCACCTGGCAAGGTTGGAGTGATGCTGCTGCGACTCGATGTGTCCTCACTCTCAGCAGAGGCCATTAGTGCGCTGCCACCAGCATTGGCTGTCTGCAGCTGTTCCACAGCAGTGGTTACCTGCTCTAGCCCTCGTGCAATGTCCTGGCAGCAATGTGCCATGTCCACCTGCATGGTTACGCTTCTGCGTGTGAGGGCGCTGGTGGTGGTGCAGAGGCGGTTGACTGCCTTTGTATAATTGTGTAGCCGTGCATTGGCACGTCGTCCAGCCCTGTCATTGGCAGCTTGGGTGTCCCTCAAAGTGGCACAGAGCTCATGTATTGCCGCTACCATGTTGCGATTGTCCTGATGTATGCGGCCTAGCTGGCGATTTATTGACCGCATTGCCTTGCTTTGCAGGCGCTGTTCCTGCAGCATGCACTGTTCCAAGCCGGAGAACACGGTGCCTTCTCCTTCTGTTGCAGTGCTGCTCCTGGGCCTTGACCTGGATATGGCTTGTTCCCTTTGCCTTGGTGTTGGTGCGTCATGACGGGGCATGTCTGTCACACCCTGACTCCCCTCTCTCCTGTCGGTGTCATCGCCTGTTGCTGGGACTTCGTCCTCAAATGGAGGCAGTGGGGGCACATGTGCGCGCTTCCTGCGCTGAATTGGCTGCTGCTCTGTGTCATCGCTGGAGTCCGCAGGGTCTGCAGGCTCCTCTCCCTCTGCGCTGTCTTCTTGTGGCATGCCGTGTGCTGTGGATGTAAAGGGGACTACATGAGTTTCTGTTACTGTCTGCATGTGGCACTCAATAAAGTTACTATTCTTTGACAGCTAACCTCTGACACATTTCCATTCAATGATCCCCAAAACACATATGTTGCATTTAATTGTGATGGTGTCATGGACACACAGTCAGACACAGTACTACGAGTCCCATGATGCATTGCTGGGTGTGCTGTAAGACCTGGGCTGGATTGGCATGTTGGGAGTTTACTATGCGCATTTGGGGGAGTGTGCAAGGGATGGGGAGGAGTGCAGGGTGATTTGGCATGCATCTTACCTTGTCTACTGGATGAGGGGTCGGAGCTGTCTATTGCAGCCAATCCACCAACGCTCTCAGGCAGGAGGGTAGACTCCACGAGCTCCTCATGGGGGGTTGGCTGCTCTGCAGTGGATGGTCCTCCTCCAGTCTGATTGGCATCCTTGAGTCTGGCTGCCACCCTCTCCTTGGACCTCTGGCGCATATCATACCACCGCTTGCGCAGCTCCTCGATGGTGCGTGTGGTGACTCCAACAGCATTCACCTTGCTCTGTATTTCCAGCCAGATTTTCCTCTTCCTGGCCTCTGGGACTTTGAGTGCCTTCTTCCCAAAGAGGAGCTCATGGCTGCAGACCATCTCCTCAATGAGGACCTCCTGCTCCTTTTCTGAAAACTTGTGTTTTCTCTTTCTTTTTTCTGCATCCTTGCCCTGCTGGTTTTGTTTGGGATCCATTGCTGGTTGCTGTCTCCAGGAAAGCCTCCTCACACTCCACAAGCAGCCTCTGGGTGTGGCTCAGGTGAGCAGGTGCAGGCAATCACTACAGTTTCCTGTTTGTGATGTCATCAGCCTGCACCAGGCTTGCAGATTCCCGTTTTTGCGATTTCTTAATTAGCGAATTTCGCTATTAAGAAATCGCAATACGGGATTCTGCGAATTATTTGCGATTTTTAAGTAATCGCAAATGATTAGCGATTTATTTTATACATCCCGTTTAGCGAATCTGCATTTGCGAATCGCAAAATCTCGCAAATTAGGATTCGCTAAAGGGGAGTTTGATACATATGCCCCATGGTTCCATCCAGAGGACTGCTAGTGGGCGATGAGAGCAGGTGGAATGTATGATGTTACAACCCAAACTTTTACAACGTATGCATTTACAAAACAGATTTACCTTGTAACATCCATTACAAAGCATGTTTTTACAATGCATGCCATCACAACGCATTTTTAGAAACGACATTTACAATGCATTCCATTACAACGCATACCATTACAACGCATACCATCACAACACATATTACTTTTAGAGAAACAGTAGGGTAAGTGTTGGATAGTGTAGGTGTAAAAATTACTATTTCCACTTCAGTGAGTGCAACAGTAGGGTAAGTGTTGGATAGTGTAGGGGTAAAAATTACTATTCCCCATTACTTACCTTCTAATGTGTTGTAATGACGTGCGTTGTAGTGACATGCGTTGTAATGACATGCGTTGTAGTGACATGCATTGTAATGGCTGCGTTGTAATGGCATGCGATCTAAATGATGTTGCGTTGTAATGACCGTGTTGTAAAGGTAGTGCGTTGTAATGACTGTGTTGTAAAGGTTGCTTTCCGAGCAGATGCAGTAGCTTATTGATCAAACCACTCTAGCAACTCAGAGAAACCACACTGTCAGCCATACAACCCATTGAGCCATTCCTAGTCGATGTTCGCCATCTGATCAAGCTTCAAAGTGGAAAGAATGGGTGGAGCATCTAGTGACCTACATTGCAGTTGTAGCAGAAGAAGATGATAGAAGACACCCCATACTCCTGCACTTGGTAGGTGCAGCCATCTACAAGCTGGGATATTCCGTGGTAGGAGCCAGATCACAGTTCACTTATGGAATGCTGAAACAAGCCCTAACAGCACACTTCAAGCTACTCACATACCGTGACTATGAATGCTTCCTGCTGCGCAAAGGTAAACAACTTCCTAATGAATCAGTATACACTTGCTAAGCATGCCTGAGAGATCCAGCTAGCACCTGCATGCTACCAGATTAAAACGATGAAATTCGAGCCCAATTCATCCAGGGGAATTCATCTGTAATACAAAGGGCAAACATATTTCAGATCCCAGTAATGGCCATAGCAGACATGCTGACAATGGGTAGTTCCAAAGAGCTGTCCAAGGTGTGAGCAGCACACATGGAAGCAGCATTGCAACGCCAAGTTAAGACGGCACCTGTCAATGCAGTAACTAACAGAACCCCTAAAAAAAGCCAGACACGCACCAGGCCCAATCCTGTGCTCAAAACATGCTATTGGTATGGAGGTTACTATCCACACCAAGGGCCATATCCAGGCACAAGGAATGAAGTGCTCCGCATGCAACAAAACAAACAAAGGTATACTGCTCCTCAACACCCCAGAAGGGTTAGAAGAAAAAACCTGTCAACACTATGCATGTGTCGAACGTCCCAGAGGACGAGGTAGACATGGATTACGATGACATCATAGGGGCAGTCCACATCATTCATGCCATGCATCCAGAGGGATACTCCTGGAAACACATTCCCAAGTGTAACTTAGTCCTGATGGTCATCAAGTGCAGGCAATGATGGATAATGGAGCATCCATCAACATCATGGTGAAGTCAATATTGCAGACACTTCCTGAGCAGCCCACCTTGCACCCCACCCCCACACGGTGCTCGGATATGCGTCTACAACTCCACTCCCACTGGCCAGAATATTCAGGGAGGAAATTGCCCAAGAATCTCACTCCACTCCTACCAAAGTGTCTGTCACCAAAGGAGGCTCACGGATGTTGTTAAGTTTCCGAACTGTGGAGCATCTTCTGCTTGTCGCTTTCACCTTCAGTTTGCATCAGGAAAGTGTGGATGACTGATAACCAAATGTGCACCTCTGTTTGAAGGCATAGGGTACCTCAAAGACCATCTGATACGCCTCCATGTTAATGACTCGATCCAGCTTGTTGCCGTGAAACACTACAGAGGGACTTTCAATAGAACTGAAAATTTGGAACAGGCCACCATCATTGAGAGGTTTGATGGTCCAACTCTGTGGGTGTGCCCGATTGTCGTAGCGTGCAAACCCAAACAACCAGGGGAAGTTCAGTTTTGTGTTTATATGCACCTACCCAATCTGGCCATCGGCAAGAACGTCACCTGATGCCCCTAGTGAACGACATCTTAGTGGAAGACACAAAACACACAAAGACACCACTTCACGATATTCTGAACGACCAGCCAGATCTGCGCTGCGACCTAAAAACAGGCGATAAGGTGCGTTAGCAGCAGGGATTTTACTGCCTTTTACTGGTGTTACCAAAGGGGATGATGGACGGAGCGTTTGAGCTAATCAAACACTGACCCGCAGTCACCTGATCTGGGTTTAATCCATCATCATTCTTTAGCTCACTCCACCACCCCAGTTCAGACATGGCCATATGCAAATCAGTATGACCCTGTGCCTCATGGGTACAGTCCAGCCCAAACTGCCAAGCCATGTCTTCCCTGGACTGGAAATCCAGTGGCAAAGTGAGCAAGGGACCAAGTTGGCAGGGTATGCCCAGACGTGGGTCCCTTGCTCACTTTGCCACTTGTTTCAAGATAGCCTGGCTGATGAGAGTTATGAACCCGAAACTGGTCCCAGGATGCTTGTTTCCGGTCCAGGGAAGACATGGCTTGGAAGTTCGGGCTGGACTGTTCCCATAAGGCACAGGATCAGACTGATTTGCATATGGCCATGTCTGAACTGGGGTGGTGAAGTGAGCCAAAGAATGATGATGGATTAAACCCAGATCAGTTGACTGGGGGTGAGTGTTTGATTTGCTAAAACGCTCCGTCCATCATCCCTTTTGGTATCGCTTTGTTCGCCCTAAGTTGGCAGGGTATGCCCAGACGTGGGTCCCTTGCTCACTTTGCCACTGGATTCAAGATAGCCTGGCTGATGAGGGTTATGAACCCGAAACCAGTCCCAGGATGCTTGTTTCCTGTCCAGGGAAGACATGGCGTGGCAGTTCGGGCTGGACTGTTCCCATGAGGCACAGGATCAGACTGATTTGCATATGGCCATATCTGAACTGGGGTGGTGGAGTGAGCTAAAGAATGATGATGGATTAAACCCAGATCAGTTGACTGGGGTGAGTGTTTGATTTTCTCAAACGCTCCATCCATCATCCCTTTAGGTATCGCCTTTTACTGGTGTTAAGCAGGACGACTACCTGCAGCATGAAAGGGAGCCAAGCACAGAGCCACATCTGAAGACCAACACATGGCATGGAGACACTGATCATGCAGCTCGGAGACCCAAGAGGTCCACAACATGCACCGCCACCCCTCCCATGCCCCCCGGTCTCCTCCCCGGACTACCACGGAGGCAGCGCAGAACAGGACAGCGGATGTTTCCAAAAGGTTTGGCCCCTCCACCACACAATATCAGAATGTGGGTAGAGGTGGGAACCAAGTATGATTGAAGGAGGCAAGTCACCCATGAATAAGAATGCACACAATGCCAAGTGTGGCAGTGATGTGCTGGACAGACCTCAGTATGCAGAGCACAGACCTGTCCATGCGGACACATACTGCTGGTGTTTGTACTGTTGTGGACAGTGGATGCAACCATGTCACCTTAGGCAGTGGGTAAGATCATGGACATATAGTTAAGACGTCCCCCCCTGTAAGCAAAAATGCTGCAATGTAGCATGCACCCAGGGGGCGAGTTCGCATGAACGGAGTAATGAAGGAGCGCAAGACCGCTGGGGGTCCAGGATCACACATGCCAATTGTGTTGTGTGTATCTGTATTGCCCCAGAATGAGCCAAACACCTAGACACATTAGCTGCACCAGTTCAGCCAGGCATGTACTCTACATCTGTGTCTGCCCTATCCTTACCATAGGCCTACACTCACGTGGCTCACCACCCTCAACCGCCAACATCACAGTGTCATTGTCAGGCTTGTGGACATGCGCAGAAAGGCATGAGAATACTGTGCCGTAGGTGTGCAAGTGATGCAATCGTGCAGCGCACCTAAGTAAATGGGTTCAGGGGAGGGAGGAGCAGCTGTGAGGCAACGTAACACACAGTGATGCCGCTCATATGCCACATGCAAGACATGTCAAAAATAAATGACAAAGTCGCACTCATTCCACCCCGCCACCAACTAGCCACTTCACATTTCATGAATGCAAGCAGATTCCAAACTTACACTAGGGATGAAAGCTCCTTTGTCTGAACTATCAGGCGGAAGCACATCTGCACCTCCGACCTCGGAATTGCATGTGCCGAGCAACCCCTGAGAGATACTATTACAGCTGATGTCAACTCCCACACTATGCACAGCCCGATGAGAGACCAACATATACACACCCACGCAAAGGAGTCCTTGCTCGAAGTCATTTTGCATGGAATGGCCTTCACACACTCCCAGGCGTACAACCGGTGCACACTAAAATGACTCATTGATCCGAGATGTGGCATTTCATCCACAGGACTGGCGCTGGTCAGAAAAGGGCTGCTTCAACAAGAGCCACTAACGCAATGGGCAAACATCCCGGACACATGCACAACCCCAGTCACGTGGACCTGTACCGTGCACGAATGCTGCATTTACTGGGGGCACTGCCAATGACAGTGCTGTGGATCAGTTACCAGCTAAGCTTCCACCTTGCCAACGTCACCTGCTTTCAGCCAGTGTTGTATTGTCGATCATGCATATTCGACTAGATCATGGATGTCTGCCTATCCGACAGGATGGTAGCTGAACTGGATTTTGACATGTGTGTGTGTGTCCTATTGGCCCACGACCAGGAGTGTCACTGTGATACCCGTTTATGGGACGCCTGGATACTTGGCTTCCATGCTGGCAGCTGGATCTAGCAGATTGCACAAATCTTCGTGTGCAGTGACCACATTGAAGCGCTCCCCTATTGGGCTGTAGTGCTAATTAGTGAAAAGGGGTGGATGCAGCACATATGTCCGGACCTGCTGATGGATCGCCTTGCCGTCCTGTTTGATAAAGTCGACAGCCACCTCATGTTGGAAATGATACACTATGAAGCTGCAATCGCTTTCATGGACAAGTAACTACAGACATGCAGCCACAACAGATTGGAACACATTGCACATGTCCCGACACCTTGTTGCATCCTGGAGATCTGGTCACATATCCCATGACAACAGTGGACATGGCTGCATTCGCCTGGACTTCGACTGCATGAGCAGACAACAACGCGGCTTAACACCCGCCTGTGAAAGGTGAGGCACTCCCCCGGAGTGGACAGCGGCGCTTGGCAACGTTCCTCATTCTGACATACTGCTGCATTGGTCTGCATGTTGTGGCACTTATCTTGCCCGTACTGACACACATATGCCAATAAAATCAATGCACCTTCACTTGTATTCAACTGTGATAAGTGTTGATTTGAATGACAATGTGTGTCTCAATGCCTATTTGGGTCATGGCCATACATGCGCACTGATAGCATTACCCAGGGAGTACCTTTTTTTGGAATCACTGTCCCTACATTCATCCATACTTTTATTCTTGAGTGATCATGGCCATGACACATCTGTGTGAATTGGAATGTATTATTCACATTCAGTGGAGTGTTGAAGCTGGACCAGTACAGGGCCATACAAAACCCACTTTACATTGTTGGCCAGTGAAGGGCCAACCATAGTCCTTTCGGGATTGACAAGTTCATAGGGAGTGGAAGACTACAGTCCGCAGTTTGATTGCGGTGTCTTTGGTTACCAAACCAAATATGGCAGTCCATGTCCAGGTCCAAGGTGAGTGTCGCTCAGAGTATAGGGGGACAGTGGGAGGTGCTATTTCAGGGCATGATGCAGAGGGCAGGACCAAGCTGAACCCGGCCATATGGCCGAGATGAATGCTACCCCTTCATTCTAGCTACAAAGCCAGATTCATCGTAATCTTCATCCTCTGATGTGTCAGGTGCCTCACATGAGGGTGGTGGTGTTTTGTCTGCATCAATGTGTCACAGTGACACATCAGGGGACAGAGGTGGAAAATCTGCCACACTGTGTTCAGGGGGAGGAGATGTGAATGTAGTAGTAGCACCAGCATCCATCCGCGCCAGTCCTTGTGGTGGCAATGCCATGATGAGGATCTGCAAGGCATGGAACATCACAGCTACATCGCGCTGGTGTGCAGCCATGGCAAACATTCTTTCTGCCTGCATCCGCTCCAAGCTCTCCATCATTCTCCTTATGTGTCCCAACTCATGGATGACATCGCTGGGGCCCCTCTGACTAGACAGTTGTTCTTGGCTCAGAGTCAGGACTCCAGCGATGTCAGCCATGGCTTGTTGTAGAGCAAGGAGCGGACAGTGGATGTCTGTTAGGGAGTGTGAGTGGTCCCTTATGGGACTTAGACACCCACGTATGGCCTCTAGTTTGGATGCCATGAGGTCGAACCCCACCAGTAGGTGGTCTGACATCTCCTCCTGGCACCCTAACAAACAGCGTTGGAATGCCATGTGTTGGTCGTGGGGGTCCTAGGAGACAGTCGTGGTGGTGGGTGCTTCCTGCTGTCTGGTCTGTGCAGGGGGTGGGGTCTGATGGATGCAGCTGGGCTGCCCTGCTCCGGGAGTTGGGGTGCTGGAGCTGTCCCTGAGCTGGTGCAGTGCACCAGTGTAGTTGTTGGGGAGGTCCTTTTCATCATCAGTGCTGAGTTGTTGGGTCTGCTCTGCAGGAGGTGTTGATTCTCCCTCTGCAATGTGAAGGGGAAATGCAGATTGACATTGTGTTCACATGTATGTTCACGCATTGTACAAGTTTACTGTCAGACAGCATGGCAATGTATATTGTGACTGTTTATGAAGAGACGCCTAATGGAAGCGGGACACTTGGCATTTCTACACCATCAGGGATGTGCGGTTGTACTTGTGTAGTGTGGGTTAGCAACTCCCTATTTACAACACTAAGTTAGCATAACCGAGCTAACTGTTAGAAAGCCAGCGTGCCGTTTCTGCTGCTTTGCACGCGACACTGTTGTTATATGGTCTTCATTTTAGAAATGCTTACTCGACTTTGCCTTACAGGATAACAGTCTCTTGTTTAACATTCTTAACAGTGTGCTGTAACCTTCGTCTGTACATCATGTAAAGAACAAGTCTAGGACACTAGACGGTGCAGAGTGTTGTGTTCAGATTGATCGTACCACTTTTTAGACATATTATACATGCAGCTGCCAATATCTGAAGGACAAGTGTCTTTAATATTACAGTACAGAATGTTTTAGAATTCATTCGAACAGAAGAGCTGATGCATGAGAGAGCCTAGGTGATCCTGCGATGTGATTCTACTAAGCTGAACTATACGGTATGGGGTTCCCCCTGTTAGCCTAAGAGACCTTCTATTAGTATAATAAACCTATTAGTTACTAGAGAAAGGAGTGTGGCTGTTTACCACTGTCATTATTATTATGATTGCTCCTTTCATTGTGTATGGTATTGTAACAATGCTGATGGTTCTGATCTTAACCATTTGTCTGCTAGTGTTAGCCAAAGTACTGCATCTTAGGACGCGAGGTTTATAAAATAAACTCTTTATCCTTTACTGTGTCTGTATTATTCTGTTGTGGACTGCTAAATAAGTACAAACAGGTATTTCGGATTCCCACCACTCCTGAGAAATATCTAAGTCACTTGTTCTGGGTTGTCTATACATTGGGGCCGCCTAGCTAGATCTAGGCTAACAAATGGGACACTAAGCTAGTCGGATATGGGGTTCTTGGTTCTGAGGGGTGTTTCTGGTACACCACAATTCTCTGAGGTCCTGGTTTCCTGCGCATAGTTCTGTGCATAAGCAGAATCCCTGCAACATGGTGCCCAACGTGGTTATAGTCTGATACGCCTTACTAGTACTTTTATTAGTCCACAACGCCCAAACTCTGGTTTCCGGATAACGGGAGTGACGGCTTAATCTACCTGAGTTTCGACTAAAGGTTCGTTCAAGCTTGATAATTAAAAAGATTAGTTTTTACTGAACCCAAGTGCTACTGTAGAACTTGTCGTTATTCTTTAGTGTGTCCTAATGGTGGTCGATATAGCCGCACATAGTCGGGTTCCTCTACGTGAGCATTTGAGGACGTATGGAGTGCCTGATGACGGGCTGGCTGTGGTCTTTGTGGTAGCTGCTGACGCAGCACACCCTTATGAGTTGTTTTACTCTTGGGTGACTTTTCCAGAGGTGAATGCGGACGATGATACGTTCCACACCTACACTGCCACACAAGTACCTGCAGCTTATGCTCCGTATAGGACACTAGAAATACCTATTTCTGCCTGGCAGCATACCATTTGGTTTAATGGCGCCCTTCCCCATACGGTGGAACCACCAAGACTTGGCCCTTTGTCAATTGCAGGGGCTGATTGGCCGGTGCTGGCCGGTTTTACACCCCACCCCAACTACTTGACGGTTGGGGTGGCAGACTTACGAGTACTACACACTGCCCTGATTACGGTCCATAGGGCTTTAGTGCAGTACGTGTCTCGCAACGTGCAGGTGGGGGTACCTGCTGTTGCGGGTCACACGAATGAACACCGAGCCGTGGTCATTAGTCCCGTGATGGTTAATGCGGTTGTAGGCAAGCGCCCCCAAAGTAAGGATGAATTTCCTTACTGGCTTGCTGAAAAGTTTGATCAACTGGAAGCCGTGTTTCCAAACACTTCTCCTGTGGATAAACACAGGATACTCACCATTACTTTTCCGAAAGATCTAGTACCTGATATTGTCGATTGTAAAAATTGGGGCAAGGTCTTTGCTGCGACCTATTCGAAGTGCTATGGCACTCCGTCTAGCGCCTCAGGCTGGGTCTCGGGGTATGGCAACAATGTGGCCGGGTTTAATGTCACGCACCTCTTTAACGTAATATGAGGAGCCAAAAGCGTCAGCTCATATCCCGTTAAACGGGCACTGGTCAAATGCTGCGTCTTCGTCTGATTAAGCAGGGCATCCACAGCATGGGGAACTAACACCAACAATTTATGGGACAACACAATTCCTTCACTTTGGCGTATTGACACAGCTGTCGCCGCTACCGAGCGAAAACACCCTGGTAATGCTCGGGCGACAGGATCAAGCACAGCCGAAAAGTATGCACAAGGGCGCTGCTTGTCGCCGTGCATCTGCACTAAGACTGACAATGCACATCCATCTTTCTCATGCACATACAACGAAAAGGGTTTTGCATAATCAGGGGTCCCTAACACTGGTGCTGAACAAAGGGCCTGTCTCAATTGCTGAAACGCAGCATCACACTCATCTGACCAGGGGATCGGAATGGGCGTGTCTTTTGTCAAAAGAGCTAGTAATGGCTTAGCTATGTGTGAAAACCCCAATATCCACTGTCTACAAAAAGAAACAAGACCCAAAAATGCACGCACATCCTTCTGCGTGGATGGTCTCGGTGTGTCCAAAATTACTTGGATACGATCTGGTGTGAGTGCACGCCCCTCCTTAGACAAAAGGTGACCTAAATAAGTCACCTTTGGTCTACAGAATTGCAATTTCTTCCTAGATACTTTATGATTGTGGGAGGCTAAAAAGGAAAGGAGGGATAACGTGCTCTTTTCACACAACTCCAGGGTGTCAGCCGCCAACAAGATGTCGTCGACATATTGAATGAGGGCGACCCCCTCGAGTAGAACAAAAGAATCCAACTGTCGTTTCAAAGCCTGACTGTAAATACTAGGGCTTTCTGTATAGCCTTGGGGAATTTTACAAAAACGATAAGATCTATTGTTTAATGTGAACCCAAAAAGAAATCGGCTATCAGGGTGAATAGGAATAGAAAAGAAGGCATTTTTCAAATCAATCACTGAGAACATGGTCGCCGTAGGCGGGACCAAGGTAAGCAACGTCGTGATATCGGAAACCACCGGGTACTGAGGTATCACGATCTTGTTTACCTCCCTCAAATCAATTATGAACCGGTAGACCTTTGCATCCGTGTCCTTTTTCAAAATTGGGAGAATCGGACTGTTACAGATATTATAGGGAACTTCTTCCACCACCCCTACTGCTATCAAGTCTTGCACAATCTGTATGAGAGCCTCCTCGCCCTCCTGGGAAATACGATACTGCGGGAGGCGTGGTAGCACCGCCCCCTCCTGGACACTAATGTGGACCGGAGGAATCACCATTTGTCCCACATCTGTGTCCGAAGTCGCCCATAAAGCTCGGGGGAGGGTAGCCAACAATGCATCCTCTGATATCGTACACATCCGCCCAGACCGGGGGTAGTTGTCATTCAAGATCACCCTCACACCCTCAGGGGAGCAGCGGATTGTAGCCCTAAAGTACTTTAACATATCAAGGCCCATAATGTTATCCGGTGTATACGGAGCAAGCAGAAACGGACAGGGCGCAGAAAAACAATCAACTTTAAATGCAAGGGGCTGTGAAAGAGGGCTTCGGGAGAGTGTACCGTCAAACCCTACCGATGTAACTATTGAGCCGGATGGGGGAGCCCCCGGAACCAAGTACCTAGACAATGCACTACGTGTCGCTCCTGTATCCACTAGGAACTGATCAGTAGAACCTAAAACCTCAGCCGATACATAAGGACCCGTCTGATCGACCGGCACCTCAACTGATTCGGACCCCCATCCAACGCATTCCTATGCATGCTGAGAATCATGATATCCCGATTGATCGATGTCCGATACATGATACTGGTGCTGGCGATCAAAAACATTTGAGCCATCTCGGTGCCGCCCGGCAGTATCGAAACGGACATTATCGTTAGAATTCCCTCTAAAGTTCGAGAAGCCCCCTCTACCTCTCGGGCCACCCGGAGTATGCCCCTGACGCGAAGCACGCAACGCTGGGCAATCCCTAGCCCAATGGCCCAACTGCTTGCAGTACGCACACTGGTTCCTATTCAAATCAGATCGGCCCGAAGGGGGACCATAAGATCCGCCCCTTCCTCTATTATTATTACCCCGTCGGGGCGGGCCATATACTTGTGCTAACATCACCTTGGTTTTGAGATCTTTCGATTTCTTCTCCTCCTGGCCCTGCGCCTCGTGCTCCTGACGCTCATAATACTGAGCGATAGTCAGAAGGGCCGTCGGCGTCGCGGAGGACCAGAAACTTTCGCTCGCTTTTAACCGGGCCGCGACTGCTGGTAGCAGATTAGCCACATATTTGTCCGCGAAAAGGTGGCGGCCCGTGTCGTCAGTAAGCGACTGGCCACTAAAATCATGAAACGTCTCCTCAAAGCACGTAAAGAAGTCCGCAACTGACTCGTCAACTTTCTGCTTACATGCAGTTAACATATTCCAGTCAATCTTTTTAGGGGGGATAATCGTCTTCAACTTAGCCACAATAGCCGCAGGGAGATCTAAAATATTCTGGGGTGGTTTCTGTGCAGGCTTCCGTTCCCTATCCTCATCCTCAAGGTCGGACCACCGGGCCTTGAAGGCAACCGCATCATCTACCTTTCGGACAGAACGCCACGTATCCGGCGGTAGGATAAGGCCAAAGAACAGGTCTATATCCGCTAAGGTCATAATGCAAGAATTCAAGGCCCCCTCGACTTCTTCATAGAAGGCCGCTGGATTCTTGCGGGGGTCAGGCAACGCATTCTTTAGTGCCATAACATCGGCCCTATGCCACGGAGTGTAAACCCAGTTATATACAAAATATCCCCTTGCATCGGCGGAGTTAATATCCGAGCTAGTCCCTGCTCCCTTAGGAGGAACATACAAAGGCGCCGCCTCTCGCATTGGTTTAGCATGCACTATGTCATCCTTATCTGACTGGGAGGCGGATGGGTGGCCCCCTGCTGCAGACGAATCCAACTGCTTCCCCTCCTCCGTTTGTTGGCGTGCTTTCTCTCTAAGGGCCAGCACCTCGTCCCGTAAAGCGAACAGCCGCCGAGCCGCCTCAGGAGCCTTAGGGGGAGAAAAGACACCATTACGTAATGCTCCGGCATCCGAAGACACTTCGTCAGGCTCAGGGACACTAGAATATTTTCGGAAAGCAGCAATTACTTCATCCGCGAAATGAGACAGAAAATACACCCTCTCTCTATCTTGCCACGACCCCCAAGTATGGAACAACTCCTCCTTAGACATCTTGCCCTTAAGTGCACGGAGGGAAAGTTTCCGAAGCTCAGCCATATGCTCGGCCGATAACATGGACCGTGTGTCGACCTTACCCGGAGCCGGGCCAGAATCTTGCGGCCGCGGAGCAGATGCGCCAACATAAGGGGGCGGAGAGCGATCTAGTAAATAAAAATCATCATCAGGATTATTAAGGACAGGATAAAGCGGCTGGCGAACAACATATTGACCCGAGACCTGTAGCCTACGCTCTTTCTCTTGTCTGTCCGTATGCTCTTTGTCCTCCCGACGCTTCACTTCCTGTGCTCGCACACGGTCATTCTTCCGTTGCTCTTTATCAAACAGCGCTTTCTCACGTTTCTCTCGCTCACGCACTTCCTTCACCCATAATCGCACACACTCAAACATATCCTGACGAGCACGTCGCTTACACATACACTGTTCCACATACTCAATCTTATGTATATCAAACGATCCATACAAAGGCCATCGCAACTCAGGATCCTTCCTCGTGTATTTCCTCCATAGCGTGCTGTACATTATGGAAGAAAGACCATGCTTCACATACATATCCCTATTAGGAGTCCCCTCTGGGGGAGCTGGAGCAGATTCCTCGAGGTTCAACCGGTTACCAAAACAGCAGCACCACTTACGGAGTGCGCTGAAAGCAGGCATGCTCAGAAATAGTGCAAAATATGCAATATTATAAGGAAAAATGGCACTTAATCGTTGCGCCGTTCAAAGTTTACACAGCTCCTGGAGAAATTTCTCCACATTACCTGCCTATATGTGTTGCAACGCATATATTTTCACAAAGACAAATTCAAAATATGACTAGTCATCATCAATCAAAACTCAAATAGCCAACCCAGGCTTCAAAACTCGGAGCAAGTACCGTACAACGGTTCTTACCAATCAAGAGTCCAGGTTCCAACTGCCAAGCTCCACAATCGCCCAAACGGCTCTCACGGCAGGACCGACAGAAGAGGTCTCAGTCGATGACCGGCGCCACCCAGACGGTCAGCTCGGAAGGGAAGGAAGAAAAACCTCGGGATGCCAGGGCTAAGACGCCGCTGGCAGTGATCACGTCCCCGGCCAAACTCCTCACCTTCGTCGCGACCAGTCCTTCGAGCATCCGAGTCGCCGATGAGCCCCACGTGACGGGCGCCAATTGACGAATACAGGCCCCAGCTAGGCCCGCAAGACACAAGGGTTCGCTCTCCTGTAACGGAATCTATAAGGAAGTTGGCACGGAAACTGCAAAGTACAAAAACAACGTTTATTAACCCTTAAGGGTGGTCCTACAATCCACACAACACTCTTCAGTATTGCATGGAGTAGCACACAGAACATTCGTACACAGTCCCCTTTTATACACAACAGAGGGGCTCATAAGTGGGTGGATACAACATGAGGCCGAAGAACATTACCATTTATGGTCATTCTCGATACTGAATCAATACATGGGCGGAGCCAACACACTCCTTGAGCCCGCGAAAGGACATGGTCAAGCAAAGCTAATTATAACAGATGTGGTCAAGTCTGGGCATGCGCCAGACGGACAAGAGAGAGCTATTTATAAACTGTTACTAGGCAGATTACAAGAGCAACTAACACAGAGGTCGGACTCTCCTCGTGGTGAACACATGGCAGCATGCCAATACAAAATGGAGTCCGGACTTCGGTCAACATAACGAAGAAAACATGATCAAAAGGGGAAAACATTAATGTTTTCAGTAAATGCTTAATCACATTCTGCCTTAATTTACAACACTCTGTCATCAAGAAAGTTTAGGAAATCATGGTGCAGAGGCGACCATTGAATTGGGAATGAGGCTTGTCGACAGCTTCGATGTGGTTTGTTCCATGGTGATGGGGAACCTAAAAGGAGATGCCATGCAGTTCCAAGTAGGCAATATGCTGGAACTTGTGGATCCTGCCGACAGGCCCAGGGAATTTGCAAAGATTATTGCAAAAGCCTACAGAATGGTGGGACGTAGCGCCTTAGGCGTGAAACCCACCGTTAAGATTCCTGATGTAGTACAGCAGACTAAGGTGAGTTCGTCTACAAAAGACGAGAAGCCCAAGTATCCGAAGGAAAGTTGGCGAACCAAAAAACAGGGAAAACAGCAACAGAAACGTAGGTCGCGTTCTGCTTCGCCAGTTCAGTCGTCTACTGAACGTAAATATGATTTGCGCGATTGTTCTAATATTAAGTCACCTGATAGATTTCAGGTTTCTGAACGCTCTCCTCGTTCTTCACAGGAAACATCGGCTTCACAATCCGGTGGCGGAGACCGTGGAAGAGGAAGGGGTGCCCAAGGTCGTGAGCAACCCCGCCAGACTGACGTAAAAGGCAAGCAGGACGACGCTGCACGTCAAAGACCTCAGTTTTCAGAAAAAGAAAGTTGCTGCTCTAACAGCGAGATATGCCTCAGATGGTACGGACACTGCTTCAGAACTGGACATGGGCTCTAACGGTGTTAGACAGTGCGGCAGAAGTTACAGTAGTGCGGCAAGCACTGCGTCCATATCTGGAGGTGACAGCAACTGATACATATGTGAGTGTTGAAACTGCTGATACTCGCGTAGCCCCCCCTGAACGGATGTTTGAAATAATCCTTAAAATAGAGGGTGACATACATCGTAGAATTAGAGTAGTTTTTTGGGATAATTTGTCCTCCACTTATGACATTCTGTTAGCGGAGGATGATTGGCCTCCGGCTTTCATTTTAGATGTTCCTAGAGGGGCGGTGGTTATCCTCCCCGCCTTTGGGCACATGGTGCCTATGGAACATGCTAACAGGTTGGCCGGGGAGTGGGCGCAGGTGCAAGCGCCTGCGTTGTATCGCAATCAAGTGGGCTGGGATAAAATTTCTCCTGACCATACGATTCCATTGCGGTCCGATCCCCAGCCTCAACCCCAATATCCCATGCGTCGCGAGGACAGATCTCACGTCGCGACTATCCTTGAACAATTGGAATATCAGGGAGTAATTGAAACTTGTGTGTCACCTATGAATAACCCTTTATTCACTGTGACGAAGCCTGACGGGTCGTACCGCCTAGTTTTGGATTACCGGCACTTAAACTCTCACTGCCGGACGTGCACGGTAAAGAATACTCACGGGTCGGCTCTCGTCGATAGTCTTGTGAGAAAACGGTTTAAAACCACACTTGACATTTCCAATGGCTTTTACAGCCATAACCTGTCCCCTCAAAGTAGTGAGTGGACGGCTTTTACCTCGGGCGGTAAACAAAGAAAATTTAATAGGCTGCCTATGGGCTATAAGAACAGCCCTGGGGTCTTCGCTGCTCGAGTGGTCTCGCTCTTTGAGTATATGGACCCAGATGCATACTCGTATGTTGATGACATTTATCTAACAGACGACGAGTTGCTTCCACACCTTGCTCGCGTGGATAGCATAATTACTATGTTTGCAGACTTCGGATACAAATTCAATTTTGCGAAGTGCCACATTGCCGAGCTCACAGTGTTGTTCTTGGGGTACGAACTCAACGATGAGTGTCGCGGCTTGGCTCCGCACTTCCTTGAGAAGTGCGCACGCCGTTGTACTCCTACAACGCTGAAGAAATTACAATCATTGCTGGGTTTTCTGAATTTCGGTCGTACCTACATTCCTGATTATGCCCAGCGTATCAAGACACTCTATGCCTTGAAACAACCTACTTTTACCAAATCATGCTGGCTGCCAGAGCATACAGCTGCATTACAAACTTTGCAGTCTGATCTTCTTGCTTCAAAATACTTACAAACTCGTGATAACCACACTAACCTGGTCATTAGAATTGTGCCAGGCCCAGTGAGTTTCACGTACTTAACTTTCAATGAGGGCGACACCGTTCCCATTGCTTACAAATCTCATCTGTACACTTCAGCTGAGCTGCGCTTTTCTGCTGTCGAAAAAGTACTGACAGCAGTTCAGATGGCGATCCTAAGAGAACGAGCGCTATCACAGGGAAAGCACATGCTGGTGGTAACAACGTACCCTGCCCTAAAGGCAGTCACTAAAGCTAGTGTACCAAATTCTAAGGCTTTGCATCCAAGGTGGATACAATGGGCAACTTCCTTAGCTTCGCAAGACGTCACATATATCTTTGACGCGGCGTTGCAGTCTCAGGAGTTTTTGGATTATGAATTAGTTCATCCGACTCCTTCGACATTGCGCCCACTTGAGGAGTACCGTTGTGTAATTTACACTGATGGGTCTGCGCAACCCGCAACTGGATCGAAGCACGCCTATTCAGCTGCCTGCGCAATTGTTGTAGGTACTTTCGTGAATGGAGAATTCCAATCTGAAGCTGTGCATACACAGACATTGGGCGATTGGACCGCGCAGTTGGCTGAGGTTCGTGCTCTAGTGCTTGCACTAGAGTACGCTGATCTTCGAATCCCCACTCTAGTGGTGTGTGATTCGTTCTATTGTGTTCAATCTTACAATGAAAATCTACATTTTTGGATTCAGAATGATTTCCATGATTCCAAAGGCAGCACAATAAAGCTTAAAACGCTTTGGGTTCGAGTGGCAGCACTTAAAGAACTGCTTCCACTCGTGAATGTAATTCACACTCTTGGTCACCAACGAGTTGGCGTCCATGCTGTCGGTAACAGTCTGGCTGACGAGGCAGCAAAAACAGCAGTGGCACCATATCTAGTAGCAGCAGTTACAAGATCAAAAAGTAAGATCGATGATGACATCTTGGCGGCTATTGCCGCTTCCGAGACAGGGAAAAACTTTCCGAAGGGTTTCCCTTCTCGCTACCATTATCGCTTAAGTCCTGATAACGTCCTGTTAGTGAGGATTAACGACGTTGGTGACAGATTGATTCCCAACGCGGACTGCAGACCATCTTTGATATCAGCTGCCCACGAGGGTGTTGCGTCTGCGCATGCCGGAGTGTCGGCTACTGTATCTCTTTTGCAACAACGTTACTGGTGGTACGGTTTGTACAAACAAGCGCGGGCATACGTTCTTAATTGTGACATTTGCCAACAGATTAAACCTTCCTCTGCAGCGCGTCCACCGCAAACACAGTTACATATATCTAATCAACCACTTGCGTGCGTTTATTTAGATCACTGCGGTCCTATTACCTCTGATACTGCGTACAAATATATCTTGGTTGCAGTTGATTCGTGCACACGTTTCCTATGGGTATGGCCACAGAGGAGTGCTGATGCCAGAACTGTCATCAAGGATTTGCGTGTCTTTATAGGGAGTTTTGCATGTGGTACCCTTCATTCTGATCAGGGTCCTGCGTTCGCCTCTAAGGCGTACAAGGAGGCCATGAGAGAACTGGGGGTCCAAGTCAAATTTTCATCTCCATACCGGCCTGAGGGCGACAGTGTTGTGGAGCGGATGAACCGTGACCTAAAGCAATCGTTGACAGCGAGGGTATTAGGTACAGGTCGGAACTGGCTCTCCCACTTGTATGACGTACAACGTGCACTTAATAATCTCCCTAGAAGGTCTCTGGGTGGGAGGACCCCGTACATGATGCTCTTTGGAGTAAGAATGTTTGTCCCGGACCTTGATGGTCTAGACATGGCGGCAGCAGCCGCCCCTTTTGACCTAGATGACCACTGTGCTGTATTGCAGAATCTACATGAAGCCAGAGACACTCTAGCGAAAGGACACGTACCCTCTACATCCGAAGCTGCGCTCCAGATTCCGGTAGTCGGCTGGCTACCTCGAGTTGGTGACCTGGTCCGTGAGAAGGTGGAGAACAAGAAGGAGTTTGGCCCCTCTTATCGTGCACCGGTCCCGGTGCTTGGAGTCCTGGGTACGCGTACAGTTGTTTTACCTCCACTTCCTGGTCGCAAGGATAACAGGTACATCTCGATTGACAATGTCAAGCTACAGCGGGTGGCCGATTCTCCATAGTATGACACCTTCAGTTTCTTGCCCTTCGATGCTGAGAAACTCTGTTGTGGTGCCACCCTCTACCATCTTGCCTGAAGTTTCCATTGAGATGCTTGCAGTTACTGGTCCTTCTATGCCATCTAATGCTGGTGGTTTATCTGATGATCCTGAGTATGCTTATCCAACAGAAGTACCTTTGCCTCTATTACATTCAACAACAATTGCCCAGTCACATTCTTCCTTTGAAACTGAATCATTGACTTCCACTGCCCCTTCCAAAATTTCAAAATTTTTTGCCTGGTTCAAGAGACATTTTTTGGTTGCACCTTGGACTTACATCTGGCTGGTGCTAATAAGTATTTTTTTGTTCATGTCAATAGGCTTTGTGATAGTGTTTTTTAAATTGATCAATGGACACTACCTGAATGAACGATCTACAATTCGCTTGATTGATGGAACTTTAGCCCCCCATTCCTCATCACACATCATGAAAAGGGACCAGACTTTTGTGAACATCACCGCCTGGCCTGTACGTGATGGAATTGCTTGGGATGCTGTGAACTTTCAAATTCATGGTCTTACCGAAGTGATTAATGTACCAACTGTTTTTCGTGTTTCTATGGGTGATGTAGTTAAACAGAACATCCGATCGCATGATTGGGATGTGCATGCGATAGAAACACTGTTTTCTGATTTGAAATATTATGCTGCATTTGATGCTGAGGATTTGTATTTAAATACTGCAAATTACGATGAACAATTTTGCTATCAACATTATGGAACACATTTCCTACACAGGGCAAATACCTTTCGGAATTTTGTTAATTTCACTCAGTGGGAACATTGTCCTGTCCCTATGAGTGGCAGTTCTGCCACTTTAGTGAAAAAATTCACATACTTTTCGGATTTTAGTTTGTCTGACCCTAACTCTTTTTATTTTAAGGTGGCGGTAGAACCAGCTTCTAAGGTTAGACTGACACACACCAAATTATTATATTCCAAATCCTTTATGGATGAATTGGCTATTGGAGGTTATGACCTCTGGAAAGCTACTATCGATCTTAAATCGGTTTGGGGAACTAAACCGTGGCAGGTACAAGGAACAGAAGCTTTGCATCGTGCCTGTCTTATCCCAATCATATGTTATTTTTGAATTCAAGTATTTTTCAGACCACCTGTTTTGGATTGGCTATGTGTAAAAAATTGAATTCCCCCACAATCCCGGATCTGGGTGCTTATCCTAATTGGGCGAATCACACAGATCTGTCCCTTACTATGTTGCAGTCCCTCGTCTCCAACACCACCTTCAATATTTCAGCAATAGATCCTGAGGGATGGTTGGTATGGCAGACGGGTTCAGATTCCTGTCAACGTCGGTTTCTGAATTTGACACCAGGGTAAACACAATTTAGGGTAGACACTCATTTCCCATCGTCACACACGGTAACTACCTACTCGGTAGGTAAGTTATGCCAGTCATGGTTGCAATATTCCACATTAGCTTCAGTTAAGCTTCATTTATCACGATTAAATGACAAAATAGATTTGAATGATTTTGTTAAGGGTCCTGCGAGTAGCAGGTCCAAAAGATGGGTTTATGCTATTTACAATGAAGTTTGGAAGTTATCGCAAATTGAAGCTGCTTCCAGGCTACGTGCTATTGACCAAGCCAATATGGAGAAAGTATTGGCTGTTATAGATAATAGTATTAACACCTTGTCTTCTAGAATTTATACATTAGATAATATTGTTTCATCTGTCGTAGACATTGTGCAGGATGAAGTGTCTGTGTTGTACCATGGTCAAAATCAGTTGCGTTCAATTATGCAGTTTGCATGGACCTTGCAAACGTTAAAAGCTGGGAAAGTCCCTTTGGATTACATGAATACGTGTTCGTTATTCCTTCCTTTTAATTTGACCGATAAACAGCAGTTTATGTCCATGAAAGACGCCACTTACGCATTACTGCATATTGAAAAACTAGAACCATTACCTTTTTCTATTGCTGAGTTGAATTCGGCTGTGTGGCTCTTACACGGATTGATCACGTTGCCATTTTCAAGGTTTAAGTTCAGTTTGTGCATGAAGCATTATGCCATAGGCAGATATGAACAGCTTGGTAATGCCTTCCTGCACGAAGTTTGGTCACTTCCTTTCACATATAGATGCGTGAGGGATGGCAAGGAAGTTTACTTGAAAGGTGAAGAATGCACTTCCGCTCCTGATCATTCTGTGGTTTGTAGACATATACAATTACATGGCGCTTGCAATATACACGCTCCTAATTTAGCTTGTGTCCTAAAAGGTATTCCAATGCCAGTTATAACGTCTTCATTTAAGCTGCTTGCCAACGGTAGTTATTTGCTTTTAAATAATGAAGCTTGCTGTGGGATGCTAGTGGGTATTCCTTACATAGTCACCGTTTCACAAAGGGTGGTTTGCTGTAATAACGTCCTTTTCCCACCCCCGCACGGCAGGCTCGATATATCTATCTGGCCGGCGATTCCAACCTTGAACGCAGAGTTCAACAGGATGAGTAGAATAAGGGCTCTTTTGTCTCGGGAAGAAGTTTCTTTGACTTCATCCCGTGAAACATTTCTTCTTCACATTGCAAACACACGCACTGAAGTACAAGCTCTTTTAAATACTGACCTCCCCCTACATTTTGGAACGTTGATACAGACTATCTTTAATGCTTCGTCTACGACTGGCCTTGTTCATTTTTTTTAAATTGTCGGCTCAGGCCTCATGACATCTTTCCAAACTATTTTTGGTGTGATCTCCGTGTTTTTACATTCTATTTTTTCAGGTGTCTTCGGGGGATTTCCCTTGCTACTAGCTCTTGGGGCCGGGATCCTCTTGTTGATCTGCGCATTTCATTATGGCTGCACGCCTGGGGTTACAAGACGGAATGCTCCGCCTGCTAAATCTTCGTAGCCAAATGCTTGATTACTACGGAACTTTACCTCTGGCGACCTTAAGCGTCAAGTATGGATTGTCATTCCGGTTTGCTTATTTTACCTGTGTGCAGCCTGTCTTTCATTGCCTAGATTGTCCCTTCCAATGGGCTCTGGACTTGTGTCTGTCAAACTTGGTGTCACCTGACCCGGATTTTGATGAACTAATGTGTCCGTTACTGTATCATGAGTTTGCTTGTTCTGGAATTGGGTTCATGGCTTTGGGTGCTACACAAGGAGTCCTTGATAACTGGGATATCGGAGAGGCCGCTATTGAATTCCTTGAACAAAGTTATCTCAAGGATGCTGACAGTTGTCCTGTTATGGTGCTGGATGCTCCGATAATTGAGGAACACGTGTGTTCCTTTCCCTTACTAAATTGGATGGCAGATACTTTTGCGGAACGCTCCAATGATTTCCTCTTGGAAGCTGTTGCAACTTATGGTGCATATACCTTGATGGATTGACTGTTTTACATAGTCCAGACAGGATGCATCCATAGATGTCATTTTTTTTATTTATCAAAAACAAATGTCATGTTTTTTTCTCTGGGACATCGTTTCTATTTTGTACACGATTTTTATTCTTTTTTTCTCGAACTTTACCTTCACCTTATATGGACTTTTAGTTCATGCTCTTGGTTCTGTTCTATATCACTTGAACTCTGCGTTCTTGATAAGTGCGCCCCTAGTGGTTAATGATTCGATCAAAGGGGGGTGTAGTGTGGGTTAGCCACTCCCTATTTACAACACTAAGTTAGCATAACCGAGCCAACTGTTAGAAAGCCAGCTTGCCGTTTCTGCTGCTTTGCACGCGACACTGTTGTTATATGTTATTCATTTTAGAAATGCTTACTCGACTTTGCCTTACAGGATAACAGTTTATTGTTTAACATTCTTAACAGTGTGCTGCGACCTTCGTCTGTACATCATGTAAAGAACAAGTCTAGGACACTAGACGGTGCAGAGTGTTGTGTTCAGATTGATCGTACCACTTTTTAGACATATCATACATGCAGCTGCCAATATCTGAAGGACAAGTGTCTTTAATATTACAGTACAGAATGTTTTAGAATTCATTCGAACAGAAGAGCTGATGCATGAGAGAGCCTAGGTGATCCTGCGATGTGATTCTACTAAGCTGAACTATACGGTATGGGGTTCCCCCTGTTAGCCTAAGAGACCTTCTATTAGTATAATAAACCTATTAGTTACTAGAGAAAGGAGTGTGGCTGTTTACCACTGTCATTATTATTATGATTGCTCCTTTCATTGTGTATGGTATTGTAACAATGCTGATGGTTCTGATCTTAACCATTTGTCTGCTAGTGTTAGCCAAAGTACTGCATCTTAGGACGCGAGGTTTATAAAATAAACTCTTTAACCTTTACCGTGTCTGTATTATTCTGTTGTGGACTGCTAAATAAGTACAAACAGGTATTTCGGATTCCCACCACTCCTGAGAAATATCTAAGTCGCTTGTTCTGGGTTGTCTATTCATTGGGACCGCCTAGCTAGATCTAGGCTGACGAATGGGACACTAAGCTAGTCGGATATGGGGTTCTTGGTTCTGAGGGGAGTTTCTGGTACACCACAATTCTCTGAGGTCCTGGTTTCCTGCGCATAGTTCTGTGCATAAGCAGAATCCCTGAAACACTTGTACATTGTCATCTCACAGTTTGCTGCTATGCCAAATGTGATTGGCCATTTTCTACACACAGGCGGCAGCAGTTGTGTCCTCTGTTATGTTGTGAAAGTTTTGCAGTTTGAACCACATTGTTGTGAATGTTGGGGTGCTCTGCATCTTATGTGTGTGTGCTGCATTGTGGGTGAGTTGCCCCTTTGGCTCTGATTTGGCTGGCCCTTTTATCCCTTTCAGGTGGTGTGCCTTTCACTTCTGTGCTTATGCAGTGCTGAGATGTTGCAGACTTTGGTAAATTGGGCTCTTGGTCAGACTTGTGACTCTTGGGCATGGTTTGTCCGCAGATGTGCTATACATACTTGTGCATGTGTGCCATTGTGCCCATCTCCCCACGTCCCCCCAGTCCCTGTTCGTTACTCACCCTGTTGCTGTTGGCTCAGGTCATGTTGTGCAGTGTCCGGTTCCCCAACTCCTGCCACCTTCTTCGCAATGATGGTCCCAGGCTGGTCCTCCGTGGGGCTTATGGGGTTCTGGTTGTTCTCTGTACTTGCTCCAGCTACCTCCATGGTGCTTTGCAGTTGTTTGGGTCTTGTTTGTGTTTTTGGTTGCCGCTTTTATTGTGATTTTGGCAGCATGACTTGTGGGACTTGCAGACTGGCGCTGCTTCTTGCTGGATTTTTTTTCGCAGTTTTGCCGATCACAAGTTTTTTCACATTGGGGTTTGGATTTTTATTGCCGTCCAGGGACTTTTATCGTGGACATTTGTAGCGTTGTCGGGAGACTATTGCATGTTACCGCCGTGTTGTGACTATGACGACACAGAGTTGTTTTCCTGCGATAGATGGCTATATGTAAGATTGCGTTAACTGATTTTGCTGATGTTTATCACACGTTCTTGAGAATATCCGCTTTTGACTTTCATAACCATCCACCAGTGTGACAGTATTTTTGTCTATGTGAAGCTGCTACTTTTTTACTGAAACCCGTGCTGCATTTAGCACTCAACACTATTGATGATTAGTCATTAAAATTGTGGAACTTAGGATTTACTTGCCGAATAAAGTCATAGATTTGCAAAGGTCCTCTGCACTGGTGGTGGAGACCCCGCAGTCGTGGAGATGTTTCCTCACTAGGAGCAGAATCATCACAATGAAAATTCTCATTATAGAGACTCCGCCCTGAGTGCAGAGACTCCCTTTGTGAATTAGGTCCATTAGCAGTAAGTTAGGACCACTACTGCAGTCTTCCTGGATGCACTGTAGAGAATCATATTTGTTTAGAATTGGAGCCTACATTGCTAATCTCTCAGGTGGGCCAAAGTGTTCACCAATAAATCAGGAGCCCAGTTTGGCACAAGTACATAAACTGAGATGAGTGAGCCCCAGTCATCTAGGTGGGTGCGGGCTCCGGACCCTCTTAAATGTGAATAGCTGTCTCCTCACAGCCATGGCCCTGTGATAAACGCACCACAAACTAATGAGTGATCATGAATAGAAGCAATAATTGCACTTGACCCTATATTTATGGTTACTGTGTCCTATGTAGTAGAAGGGTAAATGGTAAGCCTAACTTCCACCCACTGTTTTTTAGTTATTAAACAAAAATACTTAAACAAGGTACAGTGATTGAGTTTGTCCATGTAATGAGAGAGAAATTCCCATGTTACCATATTTTCATATCCTAAACAACATTCCCATGTGCCACAGGCCTCTTTACAGCAAATTGATGCTGTCACGAGAGTGTTACTATCATTTAGTAATGCTTTTCTTCACTGGTTACCAATGTGGACGCCACAGCATTGATGAAATATGGTACCTTATGTTACCTTACTATATATATATATTACCTACTGGTGTTCGCCAGTAGGTAGTTATACTTAGGACCGCGTTTCTTTCCAACAATCATTTTTTATTTTGCTAATATCTTTGGCGCCAGCTGATGGATCTTCACAAAATTTTGTAAACTAATGGGGCGCTCCGGTCAGCTCCTGTCTTGAAAGTTTCGGAGTGATTCGTCAAGCGGGGGCTGAGAAAAAAAAGGGGTCCCAAAACAAATGTTCCCCATGTTGATTTCCATAGGAACTTTAGACAAAGCTACAGCCCGAACTATTGAACGGAATTGCACCAAATTTGGCAAAAAGGTAGGTCTTGGTTCAGAAAGAGCCCTTTTTTAAATTATTTAAATCCGTTTAGTAGTTCCAGAGAAGTTAGTAAAAGAAAAGTTTCGATATCTGAGCACCGAGGAGGAGTTGCGACTCCTCCCAAGCACGAGCTGACTTCTGATTGGCTGCCAACACTCCAAACCAGGAAGTGTTGGCAGCCATCTTGTGACTCGGGAACCAAGTCACCAAAAAACTAGGGGTGGGCAGAATTTGCGAAGTTGCCTTTCGCAAAATTCCGCGAATTGGCAAAAAATCTCTGCGAACACGAGGAATTTCGTGTGCTCGCAGAGATTTCGGGGGCGGGTCTTCTTTGCTTTATTTCTGTAAGTGATTTCTGCTGAGGTTTAATTTTTGTGACATGTGTGTGCTACCTCGTTGGGTAAATGTATAGTGCTTTTCCTACACTACAGCTGCGTAAAGGGCCAGAAGAGTTGTCTCCCGCGACCATGTGCCACCACGATGAAAGCCGCCGGGGTCCCTTGAGTGAGCTGTCCATCATAGTGGGGAAAGGGCGGGAAGCCGTTGCATACCGCTAGTGTATGTGGGGTGAGGCCAAATGGGCGGGGCTTCTATGCGAGTTCACAGGCCTCTTGTTTATAAAGGGTCAGAGACCAATCAGAGCAGCAGATGAGGAGAAAGAAGCTCCTGGTCACAGGAACTAAACGGGGATTGCGCTCAAGAAAGTCATGGATGTACAGAGCTCCATCAAGGATCACAGCTAATTTTTGACGGTAGATATGGGGAGAAAAGCACACCTGCCAAGCCTCGACCTAGCTCACAAATTTTTTGGGCTGATTAATGCGCTACTGAATTTGAGCTTCAACTCGGGCACCTGCTTTATTTATATCTGTAAGTGCTTCCTGTTGAGGTTGAATTTTTGTGACAGGAGCTTCGTGCCAGATTGAATCCTGCCCTGCATATTTCCGTTCCGCCGTGGATCGTGGAAGTCTCGACATTTTCACGTTCAGCACGGAACACGAAAATGCCGAAATTTCGCAAGTTCCGCGGGCGGAACGGAATTTGCCGCCCACTCTTAAAAAAACATAAAAAGCAAGAAACGGCAGAATTTGTGCCGGGTGCGAGAATCCTGCAGAGAAAATTTTAAAAAACAAAGTGTGGTCTCCCGCGCTTTGTTATTGTTAAGTGCCCGAGTGGGCCAGGTCCCGGGGGCAATCACAAATTATATAGCGGGGTCCACGGGGGCCCCCGCAGCCTCAGGGACCACCAACTCCCTGGGGCTTCATTGATGATTTGCAGGGGGCACGCTGCCCCCCGCAGCCCTGGGGACCACCACCTCCCCAGGGGTCTGATTATTTAAACAAAAAATGTGTGTGGGGGGCTCGAGCCCCCCACATGCCCTGGGGAACACCACCTCCCCGGGGTTTTGCCAAATAAACGCAGGGGAACACGTGGCCCCCCACAGCCCTGGGGACAGCCACCTCCCTGGGGTTCCCCAGGAACCACCACCTTCCCGGGGCACTAAATATTCAAATTCAGGGCTCCGTTACCGATCCCCAGCCCCGGGGACCACCACCTCCCTTGGGCATTAGAAATGAAGGGAGGGGGCCATGCGGCCCCCTCCTGAAGTCCTTGATGGCTCTGGGACCGGCAGCCCCCAGAGGATCTCCTGCAATGTCCCGGGGGGGCTCACCCCCGGGACATTGCCATTTAGTTTGGTATGGCAGGGCAGGAGCACGGCTCCCACCCTGCTATAGCAAACTTTGCTGTTCTTGCTTGAAGCCAGAGGAGGCAAACCTGCTCTCGCTTCAATCAAGCAAAGCAGGTTTGCTCTTGAGCACGGGGAGCTGCATGTCAGCAGCTCCCCTTGCTCAAAAGCAAGGCCAGCTCCTGCAGGAGGCGGGGAGCCGGCGGGACTGTGGGGACAGTCCTGCCGGAGAGGCCCAACATAGAGGCCAGGCCCCCGGGGATGGGGTCCCTGGGGCCAGAAGTGGCCAGGGAGGGGGGCCACTCGGCCCCCTCCCCTCTGATTAATAGATAAATATTTTATTTTTTTAAACGGAAAGGCCTGACCTGGGGGATGATGTCCCCGGGGCCATAATTGGCCTGAGGAGGGGGGCCACACAGCCCCCCTCCAAATACTTAAACAATAAATAATAAAAAAGTTTTGCCATGCCCCGGGGGATGGGGGCCCCGGGCCAAAATTGGCCTCGGAAGGGGGGCCATGCAGCCCCTAACCGATTTATAAAAAAAACATTTTTTATAAAAAGGGGTGAGGCCCTAGGAGATGAGTTCCCCATGGCCGCAAAAATGTAAAAGAAGGGTGGCCACACACCCCCTTTTAAAAAATATATTTTTAAAAAAGCCGGCATCTATCCGGAGGCCATGCCCCCTTTCTCCACCATTCTGCAAATGCACCCCCTGGCATGTTGTTAGTTGGGGAATTCATTCCCCTTGAATACTGAGGGTCCCTGGGGTCCAACTAGCCCACCAGGTACCTCCACTATGCGCCACAGAGCTGTGTTGTAGAGAGGTGGCCCGAGGCCATGCCCCTTTTCACACCACTGTGCAAACGCACCTCTTGGTGCATTGCTGGTGGGGTGATGAGGTCCTCTTGTGTCCTGAGGACCTCAGGATACCAGTGGACTTCATCCCCGAATGAATGATGTAATATGTGACGTCATCAGCAGTTCATTGCGGGTGCGCAAGTTATGGCAGAATTTCTCTGGTTTTGTACGAGCGAAATGTCCAACTAACTATAACATCCCTGAACCTGTAGTTTTTTCAGTGAATTTCAGAGGTTTTTTAAATGCTAATTTCTGACTATAACGTCCCTGAAAACTATGTTTTTTTCAGTGAATATATACATATATAAATATATAAGATTGTCAAAAAGAATTGGCATATAATCAAAAATGACCCTATATTAGGCAAATATCTTTCAGACGTGTGAAGTCTTTCAAACAAATTCTAGTAAAGAACACCTTAGAACCCGAGAAAGCAAAATCTCCCTGGTTAACTAGAAAGAATGGTTTGTGAAATGCCCAAAATGTAAAGCATGCCCATATGGAGTAAATCCACCCAATACAAATCAGGTTTGGCCACAGTAATGAAAAACATCCGATTTTGCTGTCTATGTGCTTCAGTGCCCTTGGGGCCTGAGGTATGTAGGTAGCACTATCTTAGAAGTACATAAAAGAGTTCTTCAGCATGTATCAAAAATGGCGATCGCACTTATCCGGTTGCACGCCATTTTGAAAGATTTCACAATAAGAACAGCAAAGGTCTGACATACTATGTAAGAGATGCGGTGGCACCTGATAAACGCGGGGGCAATAGGGATAAAAAATTAAGAAGACTTGAGACCCGCTTTATCATTGAATTGAATTCTAAATACCCGGAGGGTCTGAACGTAGAAGAAGATTTACACACTCACTTGTAGAGACCAGTACATTGTAAATATTCCGTAATATAGCTGTAGGCATTTAAGAAATTCACATAATACACAGGGGAATGGTGGGTTATTTGGTAACAGACCTAATAGTGTATATAGTCCCCTAATGTTTTAAAGGTGGCCCATAGGGAATGGCCACTTGCTCACTTTGCCACTGGATTCAAGCTAGCCTGGCTGATGACAGCTGATTAGCCAGAAACCGGTCCCAGGGTGCTTGTTTCCGGTCCAGGGAAGACATGGCTTGGCAGTTCAGGCTGGACTGTTCCCATGAGGCACAGGGTCAGACTCATTTGCATATGGCCATGTCTGAACTGGGGTGGCGGAGTGAGCTAAAGAATGATAATGGATTAAACCCAGATCAGTTGACTGGGGGTGAGTGCTTGCAATGTTCAACACTCCGTCCATCATCCCCTTTGGTTTTGCTTTGTTCGCCCTAAGTTGGCATGGTATGCCCAGACGTGGGTCCCTTGCTCACTTTGCCACTGGATTCTAGCTAGCCTAGCTGATGATGGCTGATTAGCCAGAAACCGGTCCCAGGATGGCCATGTCTGAACAGGGGTAGCGGAGTGAGCTAAAGAATGATGATGGAATAAACCCAGATCAGTTGACTGGGGGTGAGTGTTTGCAATGTTCAACACTCCGTCCATCATACCCTTTGTTTTTATTTTAATATGTACGCATGTAGATACATTGGTTGCAAATTCCTTTTCTTAAATGAATATGCCAAAACGGAAATAAATTTGATTCAAATCAAGGGGAGACATGAAAAACTACAGGTCTGTTGTCATTGTCTATGATGGTGTAGTTTTCATTTGACACGGAACTAGGATTGTTTAAAAATGGCCATTTTTCTAAACCCCATTGTTGGTGATCAAGGAGCTAAGAGCTCCGAAACGTGTTCGACAGAGGCCGAATAAAAGAATTGATGCAACACCCCACGCGGCGCCGTCATTCCTGGTTTGCTGGAATAATTTGTATATTGGACAGACCTGCTCCTTGAGGGTCTGAAAGGACGATGCGACTCACGGTCTGGTGGCAGCAATTATTTTTCAAGGAGACAAGGAAAATGAATATATATATATATATATTACCTACTGGCGGTCGCCAGTAGGTAGTTATAGTTAGGACCTATTTTCCATAGGAAATCCGCAACATTCTATTCCCAATAAGTCTGGCGCCAGTTGACGAATCTTAGCGACATTTTCCAAACTTTTGGCCAGCTCCGGTTTGCTCCTATCCTGAAAGTTTTGTGGTGATTCGTCAAGCAGTGGCTGAGAAAAAAGGGGGTCCCAAAATGCGTTTTCCCCATGCAATTTCCCATAGGACCTGTTGACGCAGCTACAGCCTAAACTGCTGAACGGAATTACACCAAATTTGGCAAAGAGGTAGTCCTCAGTTCAGACTCGTGCCTTTTGCATAAATGTTGTAAATCTGTTTAGTAGTTCCTGAGAAAATGAGAGTAAAAAAGATAGATATATCTATGGCCTCGGAGGATCGGCGCACCCTATGCGCACCCTAAGCGCACCCTCTGCGAACCGAGCGCGCACCCTCCCGATCACGTGCTGAATGCTAATTGGCTGTCAAGTGTCTGTCTACATTCGAAATCAGGCAAGATGGCGGCCACGCTGTTGGCCGGTTGAGCGGACTGCTCCTCACTCCCACTCACTCCTCACTATGACCGTTTTCGGATTATTATACTAAATGAGGAGAATATTTCTTTGGGGCTCCTGATGTGCTGGAGGATTCTGCTGCTCCCAAACCCCTTTTACCGGTGTTTTTATTTGGCGTCCTGCAGTCCTAGGGTGTCTGTGTCCGGATCTCGTGGTATGGCGGGAAGACTGCCTCCCCGTACGGCGAGACCGCAAGCTGCCGCTTCTCAGGTCGGCACGCCAGTCAGGGCGCGGCTCGCTGTCGCTGCCGTATCAGGAGGTAAGGCTTTGGCGTTGACCGAGCCAGAGGAGATGCGGAGTCGTAGGCAAGTGGCAGCGGCAGTTGCGGTGTTTGGGGCTGACGTACAGGTATCTGGCGACCCGGTGGATGGTTTGCAGGATGCCGTCAGGGGACAGAATCCGGCTGTACCGGCTATACCGGCGATGTTTTCACAGAAGGCAAACAGGAAAAAAGGAAGGGACGAGCTTGCTGTCCGGGGGAAATATGGTGAGGATGTGTCTGACATGGAGAGTGGGGGCACTAATGAAAGTAAGGAAATTAATTCTGTACTGGAGAGCAGAAAAGCGAGAAACCCTGAGGCTGCGGATGATAATACTGAGCCCCTGTGTAAATCGCTTCCGCATGGCATTCTGGGACTTGAGGTCCACTCAGTATCTGCTAGTGAACAGGATAACGATAATGACTCTCTTGCCTGCACGGATATTAACGAGGGAGCTAGAGAGGCTTGGAATACAAATGTTAAGAGTGGAGGAAGAGCTGAAGCTGCTGGGGATTTATTCATAGATTCGACGGCAGTGATTAGTCAATATGGATTGGACCTCACTGAACCACCAGATAAATTATCTAATGCAGATGATTTTTTCTCTATGTCAGATCATTCTTCGGATGTGAGCCTTGTAGAAGAAGAGTTGGAAGAAGCGGGCTCTGGGAAAGCCAAGGCTTCAGAGAACGTAATCGCTGAGTCGATTGCAAAGGATGGTGTGGGAAGATCTAGCCCACCTGGTTCAAATGTCTCTCTTTCCTGGGATTACGAGGACTCGCCTAATACAAACACAATTGCTCACCCACAGTTACCCTTATTAGCTGACAATACCGATGAAAGGGGCGAGAAGGGGGAAATAACGTTGGCTACCATCTACGACTTGATCATGGCACACAGGGCAGAGACCCAGGCAGAGAGCATACGGACGCAAAATTTCTCCAAGAAGTTACAGAACTCAATCCGGAGGGTGGTTAAATCATGTACAGATATGGCTGCGAGGATTAGCGAGGCGGAAACACAGATATCTGCCTTAGAGGATGACCTCACCAAACAGAGAGAACTTACAGGCTCTATGAAAGATTACTGAAATGATTTACAGTGGAAGCTATCAGATTTGGAGAATCGCGTAAGGCGCAACAATCTTAGATTACTGGGGGTTCCAGAGGGGAAAGAAGGGTCGGACACTCGTAAATTTGTAGCTAAGCTGTTGGGAGAGGCTTTTCCAGAGCTCTCACAGTGGGATTGGCGGGTAGAGATACAGAGAGCTCACCGCTTCCCCATAAATCAGAGAAAAAAGCCTGCTCAGAGTGTTGCATACCCTCATGCAATATTGATTTCGCTAAACAATTTTTTGGCTCGTGAGGCCCTCTATGATATTGCACGGCCTACTAAGAAAGGCCGTGCAAAGGACTGTGACTTTTTTGTGAGGCCTGACTTTTGCCAGTCCACAGTTGATTTGCGCTGGAGGATGCGGCAGTTAATCCCACAGTTTCAGGGTAAAGGGGCTCAAGTTTTCCTCCAGAACCCTGCAAAGTTAAAGATTGTTGCTAAAGGTCAGACGGCGACGTTTTTTGATGAACAATCTGCCAAGGAGTTCCTGCAGACTCAGTAACATTTAAATGTTGATTATAGTATTTGTACTGCTAAGAGCTGATAAAGAGTGTTGAGGCTAGTTATTTTTATCTGGTTATAATAATTCATCAGATTCTGAGTGAAATGAATATTATTGTTCTTTTTTTTTTTGGGGGGGTGAGAAGGGGAGTGAGAGAACTGTTGTCCGACTATACATCGCACTGGACCATTGTCCCAATGCCTCATGGGGGTGGTAGGGGGGTTTGGGGTGGGGTTCGGGGTAGTAGGGGCTATAGGGGAGGTAGTGGGGGTTTGCACCGGAGGGGAGGGGTAAGGGGGTGTTTGTGGGTGAAAATGACAGCAGTAGATGATTTGTTTTTGTTTTGCTATGAAGGGATTCTGTTAAATTATACTTATATCATTTATAAGGATTTGGTGGCCGGTTCTAAGGTGGAAAAGTATTGGGGCAGAATAAATGATGCTTATGGAAACAAATAGAATATTCTAAATGGGTAAATTTTCAATTTGTTCACTTAATATATGTGGTCTGAATGATCCAAATAAAAGGCGAGTTTTGGCGGGGATATTCCGGGCAATGTCTTGGGACATTTTATGCTTATAAGAGACACATGTAGCCTGGGCGAATCGTGGATGGCTTAAGGCTTTGGGGATGGATTTGGTTGTCTGTTCTCGACAGTCAATAAACACAAGGGGGGTTGCCATATTATCCAAGATGGGTGTATTGACAGTCACTAAGTTTAAGGAGGATATGTGGGGGCGCTGGGTTCTTGCGGAGGTTATGATTAGTGGAAAAGGGTTCACAATCGGTACCGTGTATGGCCCGAATTTAGATGAGTCGGAATTTTTTGACAAGATTAATCTAGAATTGTCTACCTGGATGCAACCGTTTATAATCTGTGGGGACTTAAACATACATTTGGATGGTGGGTTTGATCTTAGAAGTGATCAGGTTTATTCTGGCAGGAAACCTAAAGTATATAAAAGTGTGCGTAGATTATCTTTGGATCATGGGGTATGTGATGCCTGGAAGGAACTTAATGTGGACCAGCTAGGTTACACGTTTTTCTCAGCCCCTCATAAAAAACTTGTACGATTGGATTACTTTTTTGTATCCAACTGTCTGCTTAATGGGGCGAATATATTTACTTTGCCAAGGCTTATTTCAGACCACAATCCTCTAGTTTTAAAAATTGAGCTTGATATAGTCTCCCCACGGAGTTCTGAGTGGACATTTGATAGAAAACTGCTGTCTGACTCTGAGTATTGCAATCATATTAAGGAATGGATACCGCGCTTCTTTGAGATTAACAGGAACTCGGCTACGGAAGGGATGGTATGGGATGCTTTCAAGGCGGGACTTAGAGGTGAGACTCTTAGCTTTGTGGCATATAAGCGCAAAAAATTGAAGGCTTTACAGGCAAACCGTATTAGGGATTTAGGCAATATAGAAAGCGAGGTGGATAGTCAAATCAAAGAGGGAGCGGATTTGACTGCGATTTTAAGAAAGCTCGCTATTAATAGATCTATTGTATACCAACAGTTTGCTGAGGAGGTGGCTGTCAAGTTCCAGATATGTAAAAGGGAATGTTATGAGTATGGGGTGAAGACCGGTAAAATATTGGCTAATCGACTCCGCCAAAGAGAGGTGCAAAATAAAATTCTTAAAGTCAAAGATATGCAGGGAGTATTGCAGGAAACGCCCTTAGGGGTAAGGAAAGCCTTTCAAATTTTTTATGAATCTCTGTATCGCAACGAGGCTGTAGACAAAGTGGATAATTACTTAGCAGGGATTTTTTCGTCCGTCTTAACAGAAGAGCAGCGAGATAATCTATCTGAGCCAATTACATAGGAAGAAGTGGAGGCTGCTATTGCTTCACTCCCTATTGGTAAGGCCATGGGCCGGGACAAAATACCCTTGGAGTTCTATAGTAAGTTTTGGGCGGAGTTGGGTGCGGAGCTATTGGCTATAATGAGAAATGCTTTTAAAGGTTCTCCACCGGACTCATGGTCCAAGACGGTAATCATGGTTTTTAAGAAGAAGGGGAAGGATGGGGAGCAGTTAGGCTCCTATCGCCCCATTTCTTTAATAAATTCAGATAGCAAAATGTATTCAAAACTGCTTGCTAAGAGAATGGCTAAAGTTATTATATCAATTGTCTCGTTGCGTCAACATGGTTTTATAGCTGGTCGGGGCACAACATATCATATTGCCCGGGTTATATCCATGTTGGATTGGGCACAAGCGACAGACTCTCAGGCTGGGGTGGCCCTGTTGGATGCCGAAAAGGCATTCGACAGGGTCTCCTGGGCATATCTATGGTCAGTTCTTGTCTGGAAGGGATTCCCCTTAGATTTTGTGAAGGCAATTCAGACCTTATATAGAAATCCGGCTGCTACTGTTAGGGTTTCAGGGGTCGAATTGGATGAGTTTAAAGTGTTAAGGGGCACCCAACAGGGCTGCCCTTGCTCGCCCCTTCTCTTTGCCCTGTATATAGAACCATTGATTTTTAAACTCGAATGTGATTCACTAATTGTCCCTGTTAAACCTCATTCATATGATTTAAAAGTTTTAGCTTATGCTGATGACTTAGCAATTGTGTCAAGTGATGTGGTTAGTGCGTTAAGTAGAATAGAGACAGTAACTAATGAATTTGCTCTGTATTCAGGTTATAAGTTGAATTTAGCCAAGACCCAGATTTTGCACTCGGAAAAGGGACGACCACGTGACACTAAAATAGTCGATGAGGCGGTATATTTGGGTATTAAAATTTCGGCAAAAGTGCAGGATATACCAGCCCTAAATATCGACCCTATTTTTATAGCATCTAAAAAGACCCTCGAAAGATTAGATCATTCGCATTTTTTACTCTATGGGAGGAGCAATATTATAAAAATGTTAATTTTTCAGAAGTTTTATATGTATTTCGGGCTGTTCCGTTATTGTTTCCTAACGATATATTTCTGAGGATAGAAAGGATGTGCTCCCAGTTTCTGTGGAGTTATAAAAGGGCTAGGAGAGCCATGAAATGGCTTTATCTTCCAATTGCTCGTGGAGGTTGGGCTATTCCTAATTTCCGTTTGTATTATTATGCATCGATGCTCCAATATTTTGGAATTTTGATTAATGCGGAAATGGCCAGCCAAGATTTGGCTATCTTTCCCTCTATTTACGAATTAGTTTTAGGTTTTGAAGCACGGCATTTATTAGTTAGAATTATTGAGCCAAGTTACTACAAAAAAAACAGATTTAAAATTTTGTCTGCAGCATTTTATGTTTGGAAACGGATATGTACGCTATGCGGGATTAAGAAAGTTAACTGTTATACTCCCATTGGTTTGACGGGGGATGTGGATGTGGTGCTTACGGATTCAGTTGCTCGGAAGTGGCGCACTGTTGGCATATGGACTGTTGGGGATCTATGTGAATATGGACAAATAATGTCATATGTATCACGGAGAGAAAAATTTGAATTAGATAAGGGGGACTTCTTCAAATATTTACAACTGCGTAGCCTTCTAGATAAATATATTAAGAAGGGTATTTGCTCTTTAGAGGGGATCCCTATACTGAATGTTGTAATAAGCGGAGGGAAGCTGGCGCAAATATACCAAGAAGCTACTAGACGACAGATAGATGATCTCTCTATGCATGAATTAAAGTGGGAAAGAAGGTTGGGAATCCAGAACATAGACCTTCAGGAGATATTAGAATTGGCAAACTTAACCTTGTTGTCTGGAAGCCTAAAAAGTCAGTGTTTCATGTCAATCTTTGATTTTTACTATACTCCAGCAAAGATTGCAAAAATGGAAGTCGGGAAGGGGAGATAAATGCTCTCGGTGTGGAGAGTTAGCAGCGGATGCTGCACATATGTTTTTATCATGTCCATTATTGGCTCACTTTTTTAACGAACTGCAATTTTTTCTGAATTCTTCCCTAGGAATACCGGTGGTTTTTAATCCGGGCGTTGTCCTTTTTGGTATCGAGTTCGATATGATAATTAGTAAAAGGCTAGCACCATATAGGGGTTTCTTATTTTTATGTATGGCAGTGCTTCGCCTTTGTATAACCTCGCAGTGGCTGAGTCCGGATCCTCCCCTTTTCCTGGAATGGAGAGCTAGGATTCTTGCTTTATATCAGATGGAAATGGCTCTGTATAAACTGAAGGGTTATAAAAGGAAGCAGCTGGGAGAGCAATTATGGGCACCAATAACTGGTACTAACTTGGATATTTATGTAACCTTTTTGTGAAATTCAGGTTTGCTGTGTTTTGTTTCTATTTACTGTATTAATTGGCTATTTCATTAGATCGCTGGTAAAACATCACCTGTCCATTTATGATTTGCTTGAGAAAGAGGACCCCGATGTCTTTCTAATGACAGAAACCTGGCTTCAGGATTCGGATTCTGCCATATTGAATCTTGCATTCCCTCAGAACTATACCGTCTTCACTTCCAATAGGACCACAAGAGGAGGTGGTATTGCTATGGCAGTCAAATCCTGTTTTCCAGCTGAATGGAAACCGTCGGGACTACCTGCATGTGAAAGTGCTATTTTCAAAGTCGCTTTTTCCCATCAATTCACTTTCAGTGGTATGCTCATTTACCGTCCTCCCGGCAATGATTCTGTCTTCAGGTCCGCACTGGCCGATATGGTCAGTCCTATAGCACTTGGTTGTGCCAACTTCAACATCGTGGGGGACCTTAACATCCATTTTGATAATGGGTCATCCACTACTGTGAGCACTCTGCTGGCGAACCTTGAAGCTTTTCAACTCACTCAGCTCGTCACCCTTCCAACCCACTCAGAGGGCCATATTTTGGACCCCTTCTTTTCCACACTTGATGGGGTGAGGTTGTCAGATCCGAGGCTGATGGGGTGGACTGATCATCTGCTGGTAGAAGCCTTTTGTCCGGTCCACGATAAGCCTTTTATAGCTGTGGACAGACCTATTCTAAAAAGGCTTTGGCACAAGCTTAGGCTTGAAGAGTTTTATAGCATACTGGAACAGAAACCTCTGAGCACCTTTATTAATGTGGAACAAGGTTACCAACAGTTCTGCGCTTGGATCACCGATGCCCTGGACTCTCTTATACCTCTACGGTGGTCGAAAGGCCGGACAAAAACACCTAGTCCTTGGTATAATGAGTCACTCGCAGAACTGAAAAAAGCTTGCCGAAAAACAGAGAGGGAATGGAGAAGATCCTATGACCCTGCTCTGAAAACTCGGTACTTTACTGAGCTGAAGTTCTACCATAGAGCTATTTGCAGAACACGAGCCGCATTTTACGCTCAAGAATTTGCTACCAGCCCTAACCCATCAAAACTGATCTTCAAGGTACTGAAGGATCTTATGAAAAACAGATCCACCTCAGAGGTGATTTGCACAGATTCCCACTGTGATAAGCTGGCCTCCTTTTTTGTGGAGAAAGTGAAAAAAATCTACCAAGGTTTTGACACACTCCACCAGAACCAAGAGGTTACTGTCCCCGATACGATGGGATATGAGACCCTTGCTATGCTACCTGAACTGACTATTGAGACCTTTGACAGGCTTAGCCTCAGGGTCAAGTCAGGTTCTCCCTCGGACCCGTTAAAGCCAGCCTTTATCAACACACTTTCCCCACTGTGCCGTGACCCCTTATTGAATCTTATCAATATGTCATTGTCCAACGGAACGGTACCCACGGCATGGAAACAGGCAGTGGTCACTCCTATACTAAAAAAAGCCAACTCTGACCCCCGGTTGCCAGAAAATTATCGACCCATATCCCTGTTGCCTTGGATTGCCAAAGTAACAGAAGCCCATGTCAACTCTGTTCTGTCTGAGCATCTGGCTCGCGACCAGATATTGGATCCCAGTCAGAACGGCTTCCGGTCGGGACACAGTACCGAGACGGCATTACTCTACATCACGGTACATCTTCGCCAGGTACTGGACTCGGGCCGTACTGCAGCGCTTTTACTATTAGATCTAAGCGCTGCCTTCGATACTGTGTCCCACCATATACTGATCCAACGCTTACAGGAGGCGGGAGTGACTGATCGCGCCCTCCAGTGGTTTCGGTCTTTTTTATCGGATCGATCCTTTAAAGTGGCTATACCACCTGGCCAATCCGCCACTTATCCCCTGGAGCTGGGGGTACCACAGGGATCCTCGTTGAGCCCTACAATGTTCAACCTCTATGTGAAACCGTTGGCTGGTGTCGTCAAACAGTGGGGTCTTACGATGGCCTCATATGCGGACGACACACAGCTAGCGGTGACACTTAGTGGAGACCCTGAGGTGGAGGCCCCCAGATTCCGAGCGGGTCTGATGGCAGTAGCAAGCTGGCTTCGCACCAACTGCCTTCAGTTAAATGCCACCAAAACAGAGGTGTTGGTACTAGGGAAGCACGCTGAGCTATGGGGTAACCAGTGGTGGCCTTCAGAGTTGGGTGTCACTCCCATTCCAGCTTCTGGAGTGAGAAATTTAGGCATCTGGTTGGACTCTGCGCTCACCTTCAGGGACCACACTAAGAAGGTGGCTGCCACGTGCTATGGCATTCTGCGGGGAATAAGGCCGGTTTTAAAGTATTTTGATCCCCCTACCAGACAGCTTGTGGTCCAGGCCTCTATACTATCTCGGCTGGACTACGGCAGTTCACTGCTGTTAGGGGTGAATCAAGCAGAGGCCTCTAGGCTCCAAATGGTACAAAATGCCGCGGCACGGGCCATTGTGGGCCTCCCTAGACATTGCTCAGTGTCTGGTACCATCATGGCCTTACATTGGCTCCCGGTCAGACAGCGAATCCAGTTCAAAGCGCTGTGCCTGACCTTTAAAATTTTGAAATCTTCTTCGCCGCCGGCACTTGCCAACCTACTCACGCCCTATACTCCTTTGAGATCCTTGAGATCGGAGGGGCTTCACCTGGCTGTCTGTCCACGCTTTAAATTGAGCAGAATGGGTGGCCGCTCCTTTAGGGTGCTCGCGGCAGGTTTATGGAACTCGCTCCCGATACACATCCGAGCTCTTGAAGACCTGCTCGCCTTCAGGCAGGCGATTAAAACTTTCCTGTTTCCCGTGTCTGTTTAATTTCTTTTTCTTTTATTGTGTGTTATGTTATAGTGTCTGTCATAGCGCCAGGACGCCCCTTTGCTGGGGCAGCTGTGCGCTATAGAAATATAAATAACATAACATAACATAACAAATCATTTACTGCTGTATAAAATTCATTATAAATAAATTATAAAAAAAAAAAAACGAAACCAGGAACTGTTGCCAGCCATTTTGTGCCTCGGTAGAAGCGAGGCTGATTAAGTAAGGGAAATAAGTGTGTGAAAGATGTAAAGGGGGCAGGGTAGAAATACTCTGACCCTCTAGTGTTGCTTAGAAGGACCCCCTCGGGCCCCCTTTTTTAAAAGAAAAAAACTGCGAAATGCGCGCAGGGTGCACGGATCTGGGCTAAAAAATAAAAAACCCTAAGCGCAGGCTTCCGCACTTCATTAATAATAAGCCCCCGGGCTAAAATCCTTAAAAATGAATGGGGAGGGGGGCTGCGTGGCCCCCCTCCTGGAGTCCTTGAGGGCCCTGGGGACCGCCACCCCCCAGGGCCGGCTCCTACAGTGTCCTGGGGTGCCCACCCCAGGACACTGCTGTTTGCTATGAGAGGGCAGGAGTCTCCCGCCCTCCCATAGCAAACTTTGTTTGGATTTTGAAAGAGAGAGCAGGGAAACCTGCTCTCTCTTTCAAAATCCAAACGATATTGCTTTTCCACATGGGGAGCTGCATGTCAGCAGTTCCCCATGTGGAAAAGCAATGCCGGCTCCCGAAGGACGCGGGGAGCTGGCTATGACCGTGGGGGCGTTGGGGCTCCCCCCGCGGTCCCCAACATTTTTTTAATAAACCCCGGGAGATGGGGTCCCCAGGGATAATAAAAATTAGTGATTGGGTCTATTTTCTTCTTTTTTACGGAAAAATTAGGAGTCGCGCATCCTAACGCATTGGGTGCGCGGTTCCTAACGCGTTGGGTGCTCGGATCCAAGGAAAAAAAACTGACGTTTTTGGGAGATAAACATCAAGCTTAAGTGTTCTTGAGTGGCTCTAAAAAGAGCCGTTGTGTTCATTAAGAGTTTTTGTTACTTATAAGTAAGTACTTATACAGAATCTAAAGTTGTTGAGGAAGACTCTGTTTCCTTCATCAGTAAAGTGTACTCCATCTCTCCTATACATCTCTTGCATATGAAAGCACAGATTGTTATTGTAAATGGACCCCATTCTATAGTCTTGGAGAAAAGCAGAAACAGATTTATTCACATGTTTCCTAGCTTTCTCAATCTGTGGACAAAAATGATTGGACCAGTTCCATTTCTGCCTTTGGCATATGTTAGAATACACAAAGACAGTTTTGGGAAAAAGTGAAATCAATTCTGCAAAGCTGTACTTCATTAGCATTTCCAGACCTACCCAAGTCAACGTGCCTAGGTCATTGCCACCAAAGTGCACTATTATGAGGTCAGGGTGTTGGATATGCATAAAGGATTTTACCAATGGCATCAATTGGTGCCACGTTATCCCTCTCTGTCCAATCCATTTAATGTCTACATTTGGCAAACCTAGGTCTTTGTGAATGCCTTTGTTTTCTGCATACCTTTGGCTCCAGAAAATATAGCTGTGTCCCACAATCCACACTCTAATCAACTTGAAGGGAGGTCTGGATGCACTCAGATGGTCTCTGTAAATTAAATGGCAGTTTGAAAAGTAAGACTTTTCTAAAATGGTGGCTAAGATGCAGTTTTGAAAAAAGACAAGAAATCATTGGTTGTTTGACAACCTTCTACACTGAAAACTGGGGTGCATGTTTCTGTTTTTTAAATGCATGATTCTTATTGGTTAACAAAAACTGATTGAAAGGAACATTACATATGATAAGCTGATATGTTGAAAAGTCAAGCACATTTGAAGTTTTGATTAGCAACATTGTGTGCTGAACTTGTGACCTGTGTGCTCAGTTCAGTGTTCCATGACCTGTTTCTATGGTAACAGGCAGAAGGCAGATTGGGGGTAGGGTTCAAATGTATGCAGCCATGGTGCAAGGGTGCCTGTGTCACCACATGGCTGCAGTTTAAGCAGCCGTGCAGAGAGAAGCATAGATTTGCAACATATTTATGTACATATGTTGCATCCCTGTGCTTCGGAAGTACTACAGCACACTGCAGTTAAAGAGGTTACTTTGTGATGCTGCAGCACTTCCTCACAGTTCTACACTTATACATTCACCTTACGCTACTAATGCATTCATTCAGTCAATTACACACTACACATACATTCATCTAAACTTTCACACACTAACAAACAAATATAGCTCTTTTTTTAAACCAGGAAAGTTAGTTCTTAGAAGAACTTTTTTTCTCTTCTTTTTTCTTTTATATATATGTTTTGTTTTTTTAACAATTTTGATATTTTTTTGGTTTTTCTTGAAAAAAAAAAGGAAAAAACAGAAATGGAGGAACAAAACAATGAACTTCAGGGGAAAAAAACCCAAAAAACTAGCAATGATGACCCTCTTGCTTTCAGCAGATAAGATCGATTGACTGCTCTCCATAGCATAAAACAGCATTGCATGTTATGCAGAGCACTTTCAGGTTTTGAAACTGTGGACAGATGTCCAAATTTTGCACAGAAGGATCCATCCTTGAAGTGCTTGGCTGGGATGGATCTGATGGAGCAGGAACAACTATCATTCTGCGGCATTCCTCCCCAGCAAGGTTCACCGGATGGAGGGTCCTCAGATGCTTCATCATACGCAGGAATATTTTTTGACATTTGAGATGTCATCAGTGATGTCATCAGTGATGTCACTGACCATGTCATGAGTGATGTAATATGTGACGTCATCAGCAGTGCATTGCAGGCGCGCCAGTTATAGTTAGCTGAACTAACTATAACAGGGGAATTCCAATGGTTTTGTACAAGTGAAAAGTCCAGCTAACTATAACGCCTCTGAAACCTATGGTTTTTCCAGTGAATTTCTAAGGTTTTTTAAATGCTAATTCCTAACTATAACGTGCCTGAAACCTATGGTTTTTTCATTGAATATATATATATATATATATATGCAAAAGGGCATCCCTGCATTCCTGGCAGGAAGAAGCGAGCCACTCCAGTGTGAAGGTGCAATTCAAGGGTTTATTCGGCAAACAAGATGCGTTTCGACCTCTCTCGAGGTCTTGGTCACATGACCATTTGCCAGTTCCATAAACATTTAAGGACACAGTGATCAGCACGACGCAGCGTGCCATGATAGACATGAAGAAAAGACTTTTGTAAGTTACATGAAAACATGGCAATATTCATGGTTATTTACATATTCAGCCTCTTAATTTATGAGTAACAGTTGGCACTTTGAGTAGTATAAACTTTAAAATCCGCTGTTGGTGACCATAAGTCACATTTTGGGCATGGCCCTATACCAAATGGGTATAGTACCCTTACATGAGGTGAATTTCGCACCAGTTATCTTGGGTATTATACCCTATGCATAGTTGGATTTGAATGTTGTGATCTAGAACTGATTCGATAATTATCTGGTGTCTGCTGAAAAATTATGTATGCAATAAACCAATGAGTAGTAAAAAAGGAGGAAAAGGGGGAAGAGATATATATAAGAACACATACTATATATTGCAGATGATTTTCCTTTAGTCAGCTGGATGGATGCTATTACCATAGCTGAGCCACGTTTGAATAAGAACATACATCACACTGACATGATAACCAGGCTCACGGTACTGCCAAATCCTTCTAAACACTTTGAAGTAAACACAGAAACTCGTAGGCCTTCATTGTAAAGTACCCCTGATTTAGGTTTGGTGATACTGTAGGGCATACAAATCCCCAAATCTAAATCAGGGAAAATAATTTGCTTTCCAATAAATGTTGAAAAACATGGAGATACAGAAATACCCCACATGTGCCTGTTTTGCCCTTCCAGGGATGAACATGTGTGTGGGGGATTTTAGAAGGCCAATTCTGCAGGCGTTGTGGGATAAAGGGCAGGTTAGTTAAGGGGGAGTGGTTGCTGTTACTCCCTTGAACAGTTAGCCAGTGGGCTGGGGTCAGGTGCAGCAGCTGCCACAGGCCCAGCAGCTCTGCAAGAACGTTAGGGTCAGATGGCTCTTTGCCCAGCATTATTGGGAATTTGCAGGAAAGTTAGACTGTCCCGGAGTGGTTTATCGGGGATACCACTCAAGGCAACTCATATTGTGAGCCTTAGTGTTGCTGGGAATATTGACATGATGTGCATATGTGCACCCATGCCCAGGAGAGGGTTTTCGGGCTTCTGTAAGTCTTCAGGCCCCTTGGTAAGGCTAAGGGAGGTTAACAGGGATGATGCTTCATAAATGTATGCCACGTGCTTCCATGTACATGCCTAGTTCACACAACCATTTGTACATGTATGCTCAACTTGTATGTGAAAATAACGCCTTATAAGTGTGAGGAATTTATAACTCTGACCATGCACTGACAAATTGATTTAACCGTGCATGATATTACCAGATGATGCTATAATATTACCCATGGGTAAATCCAACTACAGGGACCGAAATTTGTATTACAGAGAAAAACTGCTGCGGAAAGTTAGGAACATCCACAAACTTGTGAGTTTTGTCCAGCCCATTACCACAATAGAAATTCAGAGATTTACACAAGTCAAGGGCCGAAGTAAATATCTTTCCAGAGTGGAAATGGGAAAGGAAAACTACAAACAGGTTGGGAGATAGAGAAGGGTCTTCTGGGAAAAAAGTGAAATTGCATAAATGTGACGGTGCTGTCCCATGCGTACCTGTGTACAATGTGTAATTATGCATCATAGAAGCCCTTTCTATAGCTGAAAACAGACATTTTTTAAACATTTGAAGAACTACACCTGATATTCGTAAATCGGCACCAAAGCAAGTGTGTAAAGCTGTGGGGGCAGATTTCTAATAACTGACGCATCCCTGCATATCAGCAGGGATGCGCCAGTTATTTTGCGCCCCAGCTCCGCCACCATGGATGCGCCGCATTTATAATGCGGTGCACCATGGGGCAAAAACGGCACAGATGCGTGACGCATTGCTGGAGTTGTGTCGCAAGCACGACGCAGCTCCAGCAATGCTCTGGGGGGGCCCTATCTTCACAATGCTGCGTCAATCCTTACGCCTGCTTCAAGCAGGCGCAGGGTTTTTGACGCAACATGGGCTCAAAAGTGACTGAGTGAAATCTTGTAGGAGGCGTTCCTGCGCCGGAACGCCCCCACCTGCCCTGGAACGCCTACATGTGGCGCAGGGCTTTACAACGTGACGCATCTCCCAGATGCGTCACGTTGTAAATACCCCACACCATGGCGCAGGATTTGCACCGCTGCTGCGTCACAAAAGTGACGCAACGGCGGCGTAAATGAGGCGCAAGTCAAACATAAATCTGCCCCGTGGTCTTTCTGACCACGTGTGTAAAGCATTGCTCATTTTTCTCATTGGATGCACTGCATTATTTAGTTCGTTGTATTTTCTGTATGAGTAAACACTTAAGACTACGATGTTCAAGAGAACCATTTTCTAATATGGCCTTTTATGCAATAGATTTGGCATGGATGTAGTATCTGTTGGACTCGGTTGTTTCCTGATTTCGGCACATGCACTTTCTTTCTAAATTGCTGCCTCGCAGCTACTTATACACTGCAAGCAAATGGCAAAGGCAACTTGGTCCTCTCTGGATACTTGGAGGTCACACACTACTTTGGACATTTTCAGGGTGTGCTCGTGTACCAGGTGGCCATTCTTCATCTTGGCATTTAATATCATTAGCTGCAATTTACCTTGCCATTTCGTTTCCATTCCAGGACGAGCCTTTATTTTGGACAAGGCGTCGCACTTTCAGTCACTCACTGACGGAACTGCACTGAAAATGACTTCTTCATTCTGAATTAGAGTGCAATCGAATGGCCAAGAAGTGACAACGTTGGTTATAAACTAATTTCACGAGGTGACAAGTCGACAAATGGCCACGAGTCTACTGCAGTCCATTTTGCACAGGGGATATCAGTTTGAAAAATTGGCTTTTTAACCTTGCCTTTATGCCATAAACATGGGAGACAACCCTTTTAATTGTTAAAAATTACAATTTCTTCTCTGAAGTTCATAGAACAAAATACACTTGGGTATTTTCATCAAATAATATTTCTTGATACTTGAAGCTTTCATTCTTGAAAAAATGCCTTTATAAGAATAGTTAAATCAAAGATATGTCAGATTCCTGCTGCTCTTGGACAGCCATTTATATGAATAAATAACCAATTATCAGTCATTTGTTTCATCAAAAATATTCCTGCTATTCCTTATAACATGATATGATGGGGATTCTGCAGGTAACACGATTTTACTCTATTGGGAAACATATCACATAAATTACTAAATTACCTGTTCTGTAGACCACGTCCTGAAAGCTTCAGTTAAACAGCAATGTATATGTTAGATAAAACCATTGTATACACTTTTAGAATTGCCCTTGAAACACAGGGCATCATTTACTACAATATGATGCAGCAGTGTACCGCAAGCCATTTTACTGCTCTGAGCTGCATCATTTTAAAAGCAAAGGGATGCGTTGTATTAACAACCATATGAAGCATAGTGTGTTTTTCACTGCACTGTTGCAGGCACCTTTGTGTCATGTTGCAAGGGTGTCTGTGTTGCGGGGAAGATTGCTTTGCTTTTGTACAGGAAGGGACACCTTTTTGCACAAATACAAAAACTGATGGCATTTTCCTCTTTCTATGTGTCCTGCAGAGTTTAAGATTCTTGGGACCAGGCAAATGATCTGAAAAATGATAATGGAACATTTCTCGACCATTTTAAGAGAAATTGTCTATTTAGCATCTGATTCAATGGCAAGCTTAAAATATGTTTTTATCAGGGCTGAATAGGTGTTAAAAAAATGCTACAAGACTTTGATTTCATATTTAGTCCTAGATATCTTTTGTTAAAAAACACTTCACCGGCCCTTAGGCAGTCTCTCCACCTCCTACAGTTGCCTCTCACACAGTGCGATGTAATCCCAAAGTGCAGCTTCGCACTCCGACCCCTGTACCACCACTCCTTTGGCGATACGGGCAGCGACACGAGCCGAAGCAGAGGCTCGAGCTGCCAACACGAGAGGCAGGCCGAGAGCGTCTCCCTCTGAGCCCGCGCCCCAGGAGTCGACACACGTTACCTGGGGGCGCAAACTCACTATCCTCTCCTCGGTCAGTGGTTGGGCCTCCAATGCAGCTTTGTGAAATGGCAACGGCAGCTCGGGCCGGCAACTCAGCTCCTCTTGGGCTGCCGGTCCAGGCTGCTTCACTTACGAAGATCTCAGGCTGCCACAAAGCACACACACACAGCGTTGCTGAATCTTTCTTCACTCCAGGTGCACAATCAATGGTCACTCCACACACGAGTCTCCGGCTGCACGAAGATCACACGCACAGCGTTGCTGAGACTATCTTTACTCCTGTGCACACGATAACATAACAAATCCTCACAAGATCTCACTGTGCCCCACGCAACCGCACACAACAGCATTGAGACTCACTTGGATTCCGGTGCACACGATCACAAGGCCAATCCTCACAAAAGTCTTGCGGTGCACAATGCACCCACACAGAATGGCGTTGAGCCTCACTTGGCTTTAGGTGCACACAATGACAAGGCAAATCCTCATGAAGGTCTCACGGTTCACAACACACCCGCACACAACGGCATTGAGACTCACTTGGATTCCGGTGCACACTATCACTGGACAATCCGCACAAATGGATTCAGGCTGCACAAAGCACATGCACACAGTGTTGCTGATCCTTGCTTGGACTCCAGGTACCCCTGATCACAGACCGATCCTCCTGAAGATCTCAGGCTGCACAAAGCATGCAGACACAGTGCCACTGAGACCCATTTGGACGCCAGGCACCTACGATCACAGATAGTCCTTACAAGGGTCTCAGACTGCAACAGGCGCACTCACACAGCGCCGCTGAGACTCTCATGGAAACTTTTATGTTCTTGTGTTTCCGAACAGGGAGCCGGCTCACCTCAGGCCCTTGGGGATAGTTACTTCAGGACAAAGCACACCGCAAAGTCCTTCAAGCAGGAGGACACAGCACACAGCAAAGTCCCTTTAGCCTTTCCTTGGTTGAAACAGCAAACTGCAGGCCAGCCCCAGATCACGCAGCAAGAGCAGTCCTATCCATCAGTCTCTTCAGTTGTTTCTTCCTTGACAAAGGTCCTCTTGACCATGAAGTAGCTCCAGTGTTGTTCACACTTAATCAAGCCATTCTCCAAAGTTCAGGGACTTCAGTTCTCTTAGTTACAGCCCTCAATGGCTTTGAAGTCTTTGTGCTTCAGGGGGCACTGACCTCTGCTCATACCAGTTCTGGGTGCCTCCCTGCCAGTGACACCTTCTTCCTTTGATTAGTGGGGGTCTGGATTCTCAATCTCTCAGCAGGAGATGGGATAATTGTTTTATAGCAGCAGCCAAAGCCTATTCATCTCTAGGGACTTCTCCTCCCGCTACACTCCAGGTGCGGGTCAGCCTGTGGCTGTCTCACCTCCTCCCCTGGGTCAAGACATTCCCCAGATCCCATCACTTTCAAATCCAGACAGTCAATCCACAGCCAGGCAGAGACACACAGAAATGTCAGAGCACAAACACCCAGACACTTTTAAGAGTGGCTTCTGAACACACAATGCATAAACTACCTACATAAAAAGATGTCTTATTACATTGTGAGTTCAGGCATACTAAACTTCACCTTTCCAACTTAGGCCTTTGGGAGGCCAGGCTGAAAAACATATTACACAGCCCTCCCATTCTGTCCTATGGGCAAGATGGCCTTTCAACAGTGAAAAACGAAATGGAGATTATTTCACAGGACATGACACACACCTTAGTACATGTCCTCCCTTTCACATGCACTACACCCTGTCCGGGGGGGGACCCAGACCTATCATAGGGGTGTCTTAGGTGCACAGAAAGGGAAGGGTAAGGTCTGGCAAGTGAGTGCACTTGACAGAACAACATGACAGTTCCACAAACTATGCGCAGGCCCTGCAATTGCAGGCCTGAGTTCCCTTTTTAAGGCTACTTGTGTGGGTGGCACAAATAGTGCTGCAGGTCCACTAGTAGCATTTGCATTACCAGCCCTGGCACACATAGTACACTTTACTAGGGACTTTACTAGTAAGGCAAACATACCAATCATGGACAACCAATTATCATTACTTTAAACAGTGAACACTTACACGTTGACACTGGTTAGCAGTGGCAAAGTGTCTAAAGAATCTAAGTCAGCCAAAAAAATAGCGGAGGTAGAGGCAAAAAGTCAGGGGTAGTCACGCCAAGAAGTGCCAGGTCTAACAGATACTGTTTGCGTTCACCTAGAAAAACATATTTCTTAATGTGTTCTTTATCACATCAGTTTGATTGTCTTGCTGTAGAATCATGGGTGAATGGCGTGATCCTGAAAAAAAGTAAATGTAAGAGATACAATACTCTGTGAAATGACCATAACACTTCCCTATAACTTCTTAAACCGTTTGTTTGTGTTATGCCTGTGTCCCTGGTAACCATGTGAAAGGAAAAAGACGAAAAACAATGCGGAACACTATTTTCATTTCAGTCGTCATGGCATGTAATGTCCCATTCTATATCCCTGCATAATGCAAACATATTGGAGTCGTTGAATGTCTTGTTTTGTGATTTGAAAATGAATTGCGTACTGTGTCATTTTAGTGGGTGAAACAGGACTAGAATCTGATTGGATTGTTGTGAAGATCTTGGGCATCAGAAAACTTTACCACCATGGTGTCAGCTAGTTGGTCGTATCGAGGCCGGTGTGGATCAATTATTTTAGTGTGTGCACTGAAGCATCGGGTCTGCCATGTGCTGTGCGATAGTGTGCAAACAAATGTTCATGTTTAAAGTGGGCAAGAATTTTCTTTCTTTATAATTCTGTAAACAAATGTATGGTGTCTATTACTTTCTACCAATGTGAGTAGGAGTTTCTTTAGCTAGACATTGCAAATGTGCAGTATTGTTCATGTGCATCATTGCTGAAAGTTGCGCCTTTGAACTAGGTCACACGACTGTTGCTTGTCATTCTATCTTTTAGAGAACGTTCAAGGTGGTAAGTGAATTCTGACAATGGCCTTTTATACTGCTCTTCCTCCTTTCATATTCTAACGTAGCTATACTTCTCTGTTTCTAATCATCACTCTCTCTTGAGGTATTTTTGTATCTGTTTGCTCCTGTAAGGTATTGTCTTATTTCCATGTAATTTTCATCTTGTACGTTTAATATGTAACTATACATTATTAAGAGGTTAGATTTGATAGTTTTAATTTGCATTAATGTTTTATTATAGAAAGTGTGCTCCTGACACTTACATTTTGATGCTGATCAATAAAGTGTTGAATATTCTTGTATTAAGTTTTATAATGTGCAAATCTCTGCAGTTTGCGTGTGTATGGAAATATTTCCTGATGTTTTTTCTATAAGTCACTCTTATTGTCATAAGTATTTGTTTATCTGATCTTAATTTCCGAGATGTAAATACTTAAACCTGCCCTTGGTTGCATTCCACTTAGTCATACATAAAATCACAAAATGAATCATTGTCCACCCACAGATACTTTCAGAAAAGTGATGCTTTGAAATGTGGTTCCCATTTACAAAGGTTTATCCAATCGTGTTTACAAAGCATGATCTATACAATTTATTAGACAAAGTACAACAGAACATAAAACACTCTTTGCTGCTCAAACTACTCATATGTATTCATACACGTAGAATATTACTTCCTAGTTCCATAGGATAATACACAGAGAATGATCACTCCGCTCACATACTGTTAGTGAAACCCATAACTGAGACATTGATGATTGTTTTGGTATTGAAGAAAAGGGCTTGTTCTGCCTTCTTCAGGGCAATATGCCATAGCTCCAATCAATAGTTGCGAACACAGTCGTAGAATTCAGAAGTTAATTTAATATCAGCTGCTATTCTCCCTTAGTGGAAGTTCACAAAAAATACGTCTTCAATGGAATTGGTCAAAAAGTGGATTATTAGTTAGGGTGAATTGTAGTCCGCCACAAGCAATAATAATCTTGTTGTTAGGTTCATTAAAGGTTGCAGTCATTTAAACCTGAGTTCACCCCGGGTAGCTATGACACAGAGCAAACAGGCTAATCTGAAGAATATTAGGAAGCACTAAAACAGATAAAAAGTTAAAAACACACCAAAATAAAAATCCCACTTCAGTATATAAAAAGGAGAAAATAATTAAATGTTCGAAATGACACCAAAGCAGCAGCAATTCAATGAGGGGCCCCTGAGATATGCATTTTTAAACGTCTGAATTAAAATAGCACCAAAAAGCATTAAGCGCCAGCCATGGTCATCTGGTTGCACTTGACTGACACCTGGGCATGAATAAAGGCCGACCTCAATGGAGCACGTGTCAGATATAGAAACCAGGATCAACACCTCAGAAGTTTTACTTTTGGACTTTGTCTCTGAAATAGAAGTAAAAACTCCTCAGTGTGGCAAGACAGCAGGCTTCATCTGAGAAGGGCTCCATGATGTCAGATAGCCTTTACAGGAAATCCCAGTGATGCCGTTTACCTTTGGTGGGAAAACTCTGAGCAGGAGATATTCACAAATTGCACCCAAAAAAAGTCCCTTCCTGGCCGGATGCCTTTGAAGTCTTCACTCGGCGATGATTTCTACAATCTGATTTAGTCCCTTTTTTTAGCTTAAATTCTTACAACATGGCAAGACTGCAAGATGTGAATGACGAAGAGCTCCACAAGGTCGCATACCTCTTCTGCAACATCCCGCTGAAATTGATTGGCTCCTGCAGAAAACCTCTCAGTGAGAGAAAGCTGAATCTTTGACCCAGTGGCAACGCACATCCCTAAGATGGATTTACCAGGTTTGTCATGGTACTCTGGAGATCTTTGGAGTCAAAAAGTTTCTAAGTAACAGGTTTTTGAGGAGGTCATGAGGAGTAAACTTTGATACAGCCAAGGGCCCCAGAACCTTATTGAACAGCTCTTGGGGGTCAAGAATCACTCCAGCAGAAGCCAACAGCATGGTCCAGACCAGGTCCTGTTATAGATGGTCAGCTGGGCTCTTCGGGAGAAAAGGCTTCCTGCAGCTTGTTGTGTCCCTGTAGTTTAACCGAAGTCAGCAGACTGGCCCTTTGAGTCCTCTTCTTTTTCTTGGGTTCAAGTAGGAGCAGGTTCAGCCTTGCATGTCTCCTCAAATACCTAAACAGCATGTGCAGTCCTTCTTCTGTCTTCCACAGGTCTACTAGTGTTCATAAGAGGGTGCCCAGGGCTCCCACAATCATGCCTCTAGCCTCTGCATGGGGGTGATTCCTGGACCTTCCCTGACCAATAGGGGGCAAGTCCCATGGGTAACACTACCCACATTTACAGCAATTCCTGTGTGCCGTACTGCAAACAATCCCACAGATGTTTAAAGTCTTCTCACATTGTGAAGAGCCTGTATGCCTTTTCCAGAGATGTGTCAAGGGAAATGAGCAGGCTCTCCTCTGTGGTCACTTCAAGTCAGTTCTGGGGTAGCTCCTCTCACACTGGGATTAGGCCCTTCCTCGCCTTGGGAACAAAGAAGGGCCCTACCGAGGAGTCATCCTGCCAGACAATCAGAGCATCTCCACACACTCAAAGCCTTTGTATCAGCTCTGTGTGCAGGTTTACACTTTTTCAATAGGGCTGTTCAATTCCTGGCTATCAGTAGCAGCTCATGTATGTCGGCCTCCAAAGGGTTTACACAGGGAAAAGGTAACTTTCTAAAAGTATATTTCTTAAAATCTGACTTCACCAGTTAATTAGATTCATAATAAATAGTTCGTTCAGTTGAATATAGCTTTTGGGGCCTTTTCATTTTAAGGAAATGTTTATTATTAAACGATCACATGTCCTACTTCTAAATACGGTGCTCTTTGATGTATGTGAGGTAAGGCCTACCTAGAGGTGACCTAATAATATTTAAATGGAAGCTTTGAAACTTTTAAAAGGAGATGTTTTGGCAGGCAGAATTAGCAGTTTTAAAACCGTACAGCCAGGCTAAAATAGTAATCCTTCAGTCATGTTCACACTCACGTAGAGAAACCCGGCGTATTGCACTCAGAACCTATGCATCTTGTAACTCGTGCTTTGTCTTCGGAACCAGTGCATTGCCATTGTTATATGGAGAAAATCAACACATTGCCTTGACTGCGGGATAGACACCTACGCATCACTTGGCTGCACCCCACTTTTCACTGTTGTAACCAAGATCAAGGTACTTGGTTCAGTGGACCTTGTGTGGCTCATGTCCCTTGCCCACACTCCATCTTGGTCAGCCTGAACTTTTGACTCTGCTAGATCTAGCACGACCAGATAAGCCTTATAGGCGCTTATTTCTTCTTAATGCTATTTTTAGTTTTATTCCTTAAAAAAACATAGCTTAACTTCTACTTATTAGGTTATTGCTACTTTGATCCTTATTTATTTATATAGCCATACCCTACTGTTTTTAAACTGGTGTGGAGTCTTTTTGTGGTGTTTTCACTGTGTTACTGTTTGAAGTGTTGAACAATTACTTTACACATTGCCTCTTAAGGTAACCTGCCTGCTCTGTGCCAAGGTACCAGAGGGTGAGCACAAGTTAATTTTTGGTATGACTTGCTGACTCACTGACTCAATTCAGGAAGGAACCCTAAACCTGGCTCTTCGACTGAACCGCTGATCCCCCTTCCCCAGTGCCTTGAGACCCTAATGGGTGAGCATCCTCTCACAATGAGAACAAAAATCGCAATGCAGTATGTTCAATCAATCATGGAAAAAGATCCCTACTTAAGAAATGATGTATGAATATTTCTGTTATATTTTCCCAAGTTAAACCACTGCCTGTCAGAGTAAAAAGAGAGGCAGCAAAGTACCTCTCCAGGTAAATGTATAACAAAACAGCTTGCAAATCAAAATATAACCAGACTCAACTAGTTCACTGACACAACATTGATGTAAAAAATATCGACGTTAAAAATATAGAGTAAAAAATATAGACAACAAAAATATCTAATCCTATATTTAAACAGGTAAGTACAAAAATATTGACTACACAATATTGATGTAAAAAATATAGATGAATGAAATACCAACTTTGATATAATATAAAAAATATGTTAAATGTATTACATATTAAATATAATTTTATCAAAATAAAATAAATTTAATATACATTTTATTAAAACATAAACATAATAAAAATAAACACACAAACAAAATAATTTATACTTATATATTTACTCTAGAAACAATTAAACTAATATTTTTAATTCATGTTAAAATTTTAACATGATATAAAAAATAAAACTATATATTAATGATTTAAAATATAAAAAAACTAAAATCTATAACAAATTAAAACATTAAACTATTAAAAAATATTTAAACTTAAATTTCACAATACAAACAGTGCAACAGTAGGGGAAGTGTTGGATAGTAAAGGGGTAAAATAACTATTACCACTCCAGTGAGTGCAACAGTAGAGAAAGTGTTAGATAGCAGAGGGGTAAAAATTACTATTCCCACTCCAAAGTGTGCAACAGTAGGGAAAGTGTTAAATAGTGAAGGGGTAAAAATGACTATTCTCACGCCAAAAAGTGCAACAGTATGGGAACTGTTGGATAGCGGAGGGCTAAAAATTACAAGTCCCACTCCACTCAATGCAAGAGTAGGATAAGTGTTGGATAGCTTAGGGGTACAATTTACTATTCCCACTCCACTGAGTGCAACAGTAGGGAGAGTGTTGGATAGCAGAGGGGAAAAAATCACTATTCCAACTCCAGTGAGAGCAACAGTAGAGAAAATGTTGGATAGCGGAGGAGTAAAAATGACTATTCCTACTCCACTGAATGCAACAGTAGGATAATTGTTGGATAGCGGAGGGGTAAAAATGTTTATTCCCACTAAATCTGTGGGCTCCCAGACATTCAAGAGACATAGTTTAGCCTCAATCCCTACCACGAGTCCGAGGACCTTACCTAGACAGGCATGTTTCCCCTTCCAATACTTCTGCATACACACACACTCCCACAGGATATGCATAAATGTGCCCTCCTAATCACATTGCCTCCTGCACATGCCCTCGTCATCTCTTCCCATACTAACAAGTCAAGTCCCAGCAACATAGATTCTAGGGAGGATCTTCAATTGGCCAGACGCAACCTAGAGGAGATTGCAACTTCTCGCTGGGAGGCCACAGCCTCATGCCACTCTTCATCATCAAGTTACAGCCCATCATTACCCTAGCGCTCCCGGAACACTTTGAGAGGGTCTGGTGCATTATTTACCAGCTTCTTATATGTCAGGGACACTGCTTTTGTTTGTAGATACCCATCGAGCAATCAATCTTCCAATGGCGAGTCATCTGGGGGGATACTCTCATCTCTCACCTGTAAATACTGAACGTATTCTGTGCTGACCAGTTCATATTCTTGTACCAAGGTTGCGAAGGAGATAATTTATCCCTTTTGCCATTGGTCCCCTATTTTTGTGTCCCTATCAGGTCCCACTTATCAAACCCCTTCGAACTTCTCAGGGTGCCCAGTTGCTCCGACTCCCCCAAAGGAGTAGCCATCGTGAGCTTCTTGTCCCATCCCAGGATGCTATTACCTGTGTTCCATACGTGTACTGAATGTCCGGTTGGTCTCGTTAGAGAAAATTTCTGGGTCTTAGAATAGAGGGCCATGTTGTAGAGTTACCCACCGGCAATAACCATTTATCCATTCTGTAACCTGGGTCATCCCCCAGCCGGTAAATACATTGATATATGCCTGCCAAGTGGGCCGCCCAGTAATACTTCCTAATGTCTGGTAGCCCTATATTCCCGTCATATCAACTCAAGACCAGTTTGGGAAGGGCTATGCGAGGGCAACTATCCCATAGCAGTTTCTTCTAGAGAATTTCTACCTTTTTAAAATATTTCGGCGGGACCGCACCTGGGAAATTCTGGAGTGCATTTAGAAAACGTGGTAGAGACATCATTTTGAGTAATGCCGCCCTCCCCAATAATGAGAGAGGTGGAGTCTTCCAATTAGCCATATCTTGCTTCAGCCTATGCAGCGGGGGGGACAGATTCTGATCGTAGCTAGCTTTGGGGTCTACTGTGATAAAGATTCCCAAATATTGGAAGCCCTCTTTCACTTACTTCATGGGATACCCTCTAGGTAGGTGCGGTGGCTCACCACTAAGGAAATACATCTGGGATATGCTCCAGTTGATCGTGTACCCAGAGTATTTTCCAAAGGTGGTGAATATTTTAAGTACTCTGTGGAGCAATGACTTGGGGGATGCAAGATAAAGCAGTATGTCGTCCGCATAAAGAGAGATGCGATCCTCCCACGTGTCAGCCCATTTTAGTCCCCGGATTATTGGGTCTCAACGAATCCATGCCACCAGTGGCTGAGGCTAGAGCAAAGAGGAGGGGAGACAGCGGACATCCCTGTCACGTACCAGGGCCTAGTTCAAAGACGTCCAATTTCTTAATGTTAACGACCAGGGCTCTGCATACAAAAGACGCACCCACCTGATAAAATTGGGCCCAAATCACATCTTGGCCAAAACTGCAAACAAATACGGCCACTCTCTTGTATCGAAGGCCATAGCGGCATCGAGCGAGACCCCGATTGCAGCTTCCCGAATCGTGCCCCGGCGCTCCAACACGCCATGAAGCTCGATTGGTCTGGGTGCACTAGTTTTTTATTTTGGGCTCAGAATTTAATAATGAGATGGGCCTGTAGGACGAGCATGCACCTATGGACTTGCCAATTTTATGTATAGTGACTAATGAGGCAACCCTTTGATCTAGCGGGAGCAGCCCCGATTCAAGGCTTTCTTTAAACATGGTTCACATGTATGAGGCAAGTAAATCTGGCTTCAGCTTGTAGAGCTCAATTGGCAGGCTGCTGGGACCCGGAGCCTTACCGGCCTGGAGGCTTCTAATCGATTGGGCAACCTCGTCGTTCGTAAAGTCACTTTCTAGCAGGTCTCTGTCATCGATGGCCAGCGAGGGAAGTTTTCCTGATCAGGGCTTGCGAGTCCTCTTCTGTAAAGGAAGAGCTCGCACGATAGATGGCGCAATAGTGATCTGCAAACTCATTAGCAATCTCTTGCGGGTCCGTTATAACTTCCCCCGATCCCTTCAGTAGTTCCGGAACAAGTCTGGTCACCAGTTATTTTTTATCCAGCCATGCAAGTAGCTTTCTGGCCTTGTCCCCCAGGTCATAGAGCCTACCCTCTCTGTCTCTACACAATGACTTGGCCATGTCAGTTGCTATGGCTTTATATTCAGTTTGTTTAGGCTTCAGGGCATAAAGCCTTTCTTGTGTCATTGGTCCCCCGCCATCTTCTTCCATGAGGAGGATATCATCTTCCAAGCGAGTTAGTTATTTCAACTTTTCTTTCTGCACCGATGCTATTAGCAAGAGTGCCTGACCCTGCACTACAGTTTTAAAGGCTTCCCATAGGATTTGGGATGAACTCACTGATTCCCTGTTCTCTAGAAAGTATTTTTCTATAGCTGTTACTACCTTGTCTTTTAGGGTTCCGGAAGTACCATGGGTTGATAGGTGGCACCCATCCCACTCTCCTCTCACTCATGACCACTTCTGCCCAAAATGGGGAATGATCAGATATACCACTGGCGAGGTGTCTGATTTCCCTAATGTTCCCTGCTTGGGACGCCGGAATGAGAAGGTAATCTATATGAGATAAGATATTGTGAGGCCCGAAATGGAAAGTGTGTTGGGTGCGTCCTGGGTGAAACACCCTCCACGTGTCTACAAGGCCCATAGCTTCAAGGAAGTCTGGGAGCCAACTCTGCAAGGGGCTGATGGTACGGGGGACAGCGGTCAAGAGAACCTGACGCCACAGAATTAAAATCTCCTCCCACGACCAGACAGCTTTTGGGGAATGATAACATGAGTTTACCCAGGTCTCTGAAGGATTAGGCCTGCAACCCAGACAGGATACACCAATGTGAGTGTCTTGCCCTCCTACTGTCTGGAAATTGCTGCATATCTACCCATCTCATCATTCCACTTGTGTTGTATTGACATCGGAAAAGAATTTATGATTAAGATGCCCACTCCACTGGAACCCGTGGTAAAACCAGAATGAGCCACCAGCCGGTCGACCCATCTGCTCATGGGCTTGCAGGGGTTACATACCAGGTGTGTCTCCTGGAGAAGCACCACCTCTGGGGCATGGCGCTTGACATACTGCAATACAATGCTACGCTTTACTTTGTCCCCGAGACCATTTACATTCCAACTTAGAAGCTTAAAGGTCTTATCCCAGGGCGTCGCCATGTATAGGTTCAGAGATTACGTATCCCATCTCTCTTTTAGCAATATGCAATGTCGCTCTCCCTAACAGAACATAAACAACCCCACTCCACCCCAATTACCCCCTCCCTGCTCCACTGCACTCTGGGCCTAGAACTGCCCATGAATCAACTATGCAGAGTGCCTGTCGCCCAAACTTGAACTAAAAGTTGAATATAGTAGGGGGTGTAAGCCCCACCACCCCGACCACCTCCTTAAGTCCAAAGAACACTGTGCCCTGCCAGGGGGGCCCACTCCATACCAAAAAGAATATATAGGACAATAAACTAATTCAGTCAAACCATTGTCCGTCACATAAGGTCAGTCACTGCTGCAGATCAAAGGCAACGCCGGATGAGGCACCAAGATCAGTCCCCAGCACCACATTCTCCTCAGGCTGAGCCATTAGATGAGCTTGCCTGGTCTGCCACTTAGCGGGTATTATGGTCCTTTGTGGCTCTCCAACCTTCGAGCCAGTCCGTAGCTGCCTCAGGGGCATTATAAAACCAGACCCTGCCATCTGCCTCGACGCGGAGCGGGCCGGGAATAGCATGGCATACGTAAGCCCTTTGTCTCAAAGTCTCTTCTTCACCTCCAAAAAGGATCAATGTTGACGCTGCACATTAAAGATGAAATCCAGAAAAAAGGAGATCTCTGAGTTGTCAAACCTCAAGGGGGACCCATACTCGAAGTCTGCAACATGACATCTCTGTCTCTGAAATGTAAAAGTCTTGCCAACTTAGGGCGGGGAGGCGCACCAGGCTTTGGGCGTCCCCCAGGAACTCTATGTGCCCTTTCCACCACAACATTTTTTGACAACCCCTTAGGCTAAAGATGCTTAAGTATAAGTTCTTTCACAAATAAGTCTGTGGCAGGTCCTTCCGCCCTCTCTGGCAGTCCTATAATCCGCACTTTATTTCTTCTGGTGCGCCCTTCATTGTCATCCAACTTGTCCTCTGCAAATTTGTGAAAGGCCTGCAGGTCCTTGATATTTTGCTGCATTTGTATCATGTATCACATGAGGCTAGCAGTGACGATTTCCATCTGTTTCACTTTCTCTCCTGTTTTAGTCCGGTCAGCTCGGATCAGCATCACTTCAGATGTGATGGCTTCCATCCCCTGTTCAAGGGAGGACCGCACACCTGAGATGGCGCCCAAGACATCTTTTAACCTCAGGTCCAGGAGCTCCCCTTCAGATCCAGTTGTCCTTTTCCCCTTGTTGCTGTGCTCAGGGTTATCCTGCTTTGGCAATGCATACTTTTGTAGTTTAGTCTGCTACGTCACTTTCGCGCCCTTGGCATTCAACATTTTCACACTGGAGCAGCCAGTACCAGCCCATGTGTAGACTCCAGGCCTCCTTCCCCTCTGCGGTAATCCTCGCTGCTCAGTAGTGCCCAGTCTTGTCTTGATGTTCACATATAATGTCCCACTTTCACCAGCACCAGTGGGGGGAGAGGGTATTACACACCAGGGCACTGTGGGTATGTGCTTCCCGCTGTTGGTGACCAATAAGCATTTTGTGCCTTCTCTGCCACAACAATAGCGTTTATAGTTCTAGGCCTCGTTGTTCGTGCTTTCAACTGGGCTTTCCAGTAGTCCTCGGCCCTCCACAAACGCCCGGAAGGGCCTGATCAGTTAGGTCCCTCTGGCTCTGTCTCAACTCTCGGCTCTCCAAAGGCCGATGAGCCGAGTCCGGACCAGATGCCCGGCAACGCTGGCAGCTGCACTGTGACCCTTCCGAAGCTCAGTGCCCCAACAACTGGCCGTCTCCTACCTCCACATCGGTGGGCTGGCTGAAGCACCAGTGCCCAGGATGCCGCAGAGCCAGAAACCCCGGTCGGGACCTCTATCGGCACGCCTCACTGCGGCACCCCCTGTCGGCCTCGATCACGCAACTCCAGCAGGAACACCTTCCGGTCAACCGCGGGCAATCGGGCCGCAGCCACTTGCTTCAGGAACAGGATCTTGGGACCCGGACTGCCTGTTCATCCACCACAGGTCCAACAACTGCTACGTCCGCGGCCTCGCACTCACAAGGGGCCGGATCGATCGGAGCGCCACGCCCAACTCCCCAATGCGGCAGCTCCCGGCCTCCGGTCTCGAGAAGGCCACAGCTTGGGACGTCGATTTCTCTTCTATCTGGCGGTTGTACGAGGCCGCTGTTTGGCGCCTCATCCTCAGCGATGATTTTGGTGCCCCCTCCACTGCATGGGCGACAGATTATTTAGGCAGATATACGGAAGGCGGCCGGGTAGGCTACGGAGCTAGTTTAGATGGAGTCCATTGAGTTCCGCAGCCAAGTCACTCACGTCACAATTACCAAATTTGATTACCAATTAAATAATTAATATTAATCAACAACTAATTAATAATTGATAATACATTAATTTACACATTTAAAACTGTACATTTTCCATTAAACAAATATCTATAAATAAAAGTGAATCAATTAATTTAATACAATTACATTCCTCCCACCCTATTCCCCTATAAACCCACAACTCGCTACGGAACAAAAAATGCAAAATTCAATAACAAAATAAAAATAACTACTAAAATTGAACACATATGTTAAAAATACAAACAATTCTTCTACAAAAAAAACATTGCATACATACAAAATATTTACTAAAATATATAACATAAATTTAAAAAACGATAGTTTTAACAACTATATTTTGCAAACGATATTAAACAGTTTGATATTTTTAAAATAGATATTACTTACCTTAAGTCGATATTCTTGATCACGATATTCTTGCTGTCAATATTTCTGAACCACGAAATCTATCACTCGATATTTGTGCAACTCAATATTTTGTACTCTATATTCTGTCTGCACACCGACTAAACAATAACAGGTGATTGGAATCACACTATATTTTATGACATCTTGCTTCATTTGAAAGGGTCAAGGGTTTTATTTGTCATAATTTCAGAAATGTATATGGACCTGCGTTCCTGTTGATGCATTACAGTACAGAGGATTTGCAAAGCTTCAAAGTCAGATGATATACATTTTTCATAAACAATGCCAGTAAACCGTGGTGCTGGTAAAGTACATTTAATGATATTTCACACAATTTTGCATAATATTCAAAAATGTTCAATAAATGGAATCTTGCCTTTTACAATATTGCCCACCCCTAGTATAACTCAGAGGAAGCTTACAATGTGGGCCTCAAAGGGAGGTTGGATGAAGTTAGGTTCTAAACTACATACAGTGTAGAACAAAGCAGAAGTCACCCATCATGATGCAGACACACACTTAATCTACTCGAATACCTTTTCAGGAACCTCCACATATGAGTGTATCAAATTGGAGTGGTAAATCAGTGATTTGTAGTCATACAACACTACTTTCCAGCAATAAGATGCTACCAATTACCAGATTTACTCCAAAAAAGGTCAACAGTAAAGCATCTCTGGCAAAGCCAATAGGTTGTGGCCCTAAGATTTTGAACTATTGATTTTACCAATGCTCAGTGCCAATGGCATATACATACACATGAACACTCATGGCTGGCACTCTTGAAAAATTGTTTCTAATATTGATTGCGACACATACACATGCATTCATCATGACGTGACCTGAGCCATGTATTCTAATGTCTATGTGATCATTGGTTATTATTCGAGGTGACCCTTTTATAGTTTATATTTTTTGCATGCTTTCATTTCATTCCCCCTGATTAGAAATTGTTTAATTTTTCTTGTTGTGTGAGAACCAAATACAATATTTCTGCTTGGAAAAAAATGCATAAAACTAGTTATATGCATATGACTATCATACTGATAACAACACTCACTGCACAACATTACACAGCCACTTTTTGTGGTAATGAAAGAGGACATTAAATGCAAATAGCATGATCCCTATTAATTGTCCTTCCATTGACACCATTAAAATATAACAATGACTCAGGGCCTGATTTAGATTTTAGCAGACAGGTTACTCCGTCACAACGGTGATGAATATCCCCTCAAATAGGAAACCCATAATATCCTATGAAATATATATTTTGACGGACAGTATATCTGACACCTGTGTGACAGAGTAACCCGTCTGCTGTATGACCCGGTTAGAGGTGTGGACCTTCTTATCCGTGTATTTTATAGTCACACCTGAATTGCAGGCCATGAGATTAAGGGGCAGATTTACAAGCCCCTTGCGTGACTTTTGCGCTGCAGTTGCGTCACTTTTTTGACGCAACAACGGCGCAAATAATGCGGCCTATTTACAACTTGACGCATCTAGGGAGATGCGTCACGTTGTGAAACCCTGCGTTACATTGTACCTGCGTCAGGTATAATGTATGCAAGGGGGGCGTTCCCACGCAGGAAGGCCTCGTAAAAGTGACTCAGTGAAATCTACAAGATTTCACTGCGCCACTTTTAGGACGCCACTGCGTCAAAACCTTACGCCTGCTTCAAGCAGGCGTAAGTAGTGACGTAGTGTAGTGGGAATAGGCCTCAACACGCATTGCTGGAGTTGCGTCCTGCTTGCGACGCGACTCCAGCAATGCGTGACTTTTCCACCAACAGATGCGTCAGAATTTCGGACGCATCTGTCAATCCTTGCGCCATAGTGCGCCGTATTGTAAATACGGCGCATCTATGGTGGCGCAAGGGTTACTAAGGGTGGTGCAGGGAAAGTGACGCATCTGTATAGATGCGTCACTTTCTAGTAAATCTGGCCCAATGTTTTCAAACTGTTTTTTAAAATGGCATGTGCCACAAAACTAAGGCATTCTGTCTGGCATGTTACATGTCAAGCTCAGTTTCCACCCTTTCTCTCCGAATGAAGTTGCGAGAATGAAGCAGTTGTTTTGAAAAAACAAAAGAGACGCCTATCTTTCAACTCGCTGTAAGAAGTCTGACAAGAGAGGGTCAGCTCTATGAGTATTACAGAGCTCAGTTTAACCTGACCTCTTCTTAAAACCGAGACGCGTATTTATTTTGGGGAAAGCATACGTCAAAACCGGGACTGTCTGGGGCATCTGCTCAATCTATTATACACGGGGTTCTGCAATCCCTCTATAAAAAAGGTCTCTAACTTCTTTATAATAAGCAACTTTTGATGCATCCTATCGCCAATTACAAAGAAATTATACCAGAATTCAACTGTAATAACTTATTACAGTTCAGTTGTGTCTTGACAATGCCTGCTGCCAGTGCCAGCAGTCAAGGGGAAAGGCAGGTCACATAGTGTAATTAAAACAGCTGTTTAAAGAATGAAAACAAAACATGGCGTTTTTTTTCTTCTGCTTTGTTTTTCTAGCTGTACAATGAGAAGCAGAAAGGAGGTAATTATGGCATCTGGCTTATTTTTCGCACTCTTTAGGTAATTATATACAAGTTAGAATCCTTCTGCATAGTTCTGCACATTCGGGGCTACTATGACTTTTATTAAAGTGATTCTAATAACTGTTTGCAACGAATTTTAACAGAGTTTTGTATAATTTTGCACTAGAGATTATATTTATTTTCTTCATGTTTGCAAACATGCTCTCTCTTTCGTATGAAAGAGCCATGCACCGAGGATGTAAGTGGTTTGTGGGAAAGGTGATTGGGAGACCATGTATTGTAAGGAATAAAGAACCACCTGCCATACATGATAAGGACATTTATTGCACGTCACCTCATGGCCTCATTCCTATGTACGGTCATGGAACTCCTTGGTGACTTGCTGTATCCTTATAATGTATGGCATGGGGTATATTATCACATGTATTATCATTTTTCAATTAGATTTTTTAACAAAACTGTGTGTTAATATTATTATCGCAGTATGATTATTCACAGCTGCATATTCAGTTATCCTTCTGACCCCTTTCCCAACAGCTCCCTAACTTTAAAATTACTTACTTCAATGAGCAATTTCAAAATACCACGATTGAAGCTGCCTGTCTGCCAGAATACTTCCCATCGATGAGCTAGTCAGAAAAAGCGTTGGCGTGCTTGGTATGTTGCTCTGTACGATGACCACATTGTTATGCTGCACATCTCAGAAACTGAAAGACGCAAACCTTGTACTCAGTTTTCGTGTTGTGCTCCCTGAAAATGAAGCAAACACTGAGAGAAATATCTGGTGAAATGGATTCACTATGTGTCATGCAGGCTCTTGAAACAGGTGCTCGCCTCTGTGCCTTGCGCCCTTAAATCGCATCGTGACGCTCCCTGGGCCACTGGTTAAGTTGAGTGAATTACACCAGCGCAGGACAATTTCTGGAATGTGCCAGGTAATTTTGTCCTGACTAATAGTAATTCTGCACCGCTCTGGAAGTGACATATGTACTCACCTTCTGGTACTAATTAACTTTGTGCAGATGTCATTACAAGGCATCGAGGCATTGGAACAACCTAGAAACAGCGCGAAATTGCCCAGAATCAGTGCTGTTTACAATCTCTGGATACAGATCTCTCTTAAACTGCACTCATTTGAAGGGAGCATTGCCGAGGTGCAGCGCAGTACACCCAGGGGCTTGCTTTAGCTAGAGTTGCACCTCTGCTAAATTCTAACCTTCTCCGTTATTTGTATTAGGCACCGCAAGGACCTATCCGCAGGATGATATCATTTGGATGTGGGATCAGGGAAAGTAAGGTACACATGACTGGTTTTGTAAATCACTAAATATCTGCCCAGCTAAACACAACAGAAGTATTTCCAGGAGCTTCGTTAGAAACACGTTTGCTGGGCCTTTATAATAAACAGTAATGTCACTCAATTTAAATTGCCAACGATGCCATTTTTTCCAAGGACATTCATGTTTCTGCACGCTGGCTTCCATTCCGCACATCCGCCTGCCCGTCCCCTCCCCTCCATGCCTGCTCTTCCTCCGTGACGTCACCCTGATACCTCACCCGAACAGCCATTAATAAATGCTCTTGCAATGCATCTGCCGTCTGCTTCAAGGGCTGCATGCCATCGCGCCGCTACTTACAGAGAGACACGACTGATGGCGGCTGTTTTGCTGCTCTATTTCCAGGACACTTGACATCTTTTATATGCTTTGTTGGCAGTGACAGCACACCTAGAGAATACTCCGCAGCAAGCGGTCTTACGCTCCTGCAGCGCATTCCCTCCGGCGGCAGCCCAAAGTGACCTTCCTGGGAGAGAACAAGTGACACTGAAAGGTACAGTACCTACCTAAAGATTCCCCTTGGGTCTAATGTTTCACCACATTATAACTTAAAGGGTTTTTCAACATTATAATTATTTACAATCATTTTATGATTGGAGTGGCATAGCCTTCAAATCAGTGTTCTGTCATAAATCTAACACAAATCTTTCAAACAAGCCTCTCTGGTGAAGATGATGGTGACAAAATGCTGTGGAAATCAAGGTCATCTGTGTCGCAGGTAAGTAAATATGGCAAAGTTCAATCATTTGCAAAAGATTGTATTTCTGTTAAATGAAGTATATAAAATTAATGCGATTGGGCACATGATAGTGCGAGCGCGTGCAGGCTTGTGTATAGTGTGTGCATGTTCTTGTTTTTATGTCCACTTCACATCCCTAGCAATGTTCCAGTTCTGCACCGCCTCTGTCAGGCTGACAACATGCACCACTACTATATGAACCACAGCACTCTCCAAAAGTGGATAGAGACACCCTAATGTATTACATGCCAGTTCCTTTGAAGCAAGGACAGTGGACGCAGGCACTCTCTGATGCAAAAAGTGAAATCTTTTATGTGGCTGGAAAACACCAAAGTTAAATGTTACAAATCATATAAATAAATGTGTCCAGAATCTGTGCTGCAACGGAGTGATCAAATAAATAAATAAATAAATGTATATATATATGCATTCACTAAAAAAAACAAAAGTTTCAGGGACGTTATAGTTAGATGAACATTTGACTCATATAAAACCAGAGAAATTTGCCTGTTATAGTTAGTTGAGCTAACTATAACTCACTGATGACATCTCAAATGACATCACTGATGACACCACTCATGACATCATCCAGTGAATGTGTGTTTCTATAAAATGTAAATATGTTTTATATATATATGCCAAGGTGCATTGCAGAATTAATGCATTTACAAGTGCCTAAAGGAATTATTTTGTATGTATGTGACTGACTGTATAAGTGATTGAACGTGTCTTACTGAATGCATGGGTTACTGACTAAACTGTGTAAAAGTCTGTATTAGTCTCTCCATTGGTGTGTAAGCAACTGCATGGGTTGCTGAATACCTACATGAGTGTCTATATAGGTTATTGATTAGTTGTCTGAATATCTGTATGGGTCCCTGAGTGTCTGTGTGGGTGGGTGGGTGTATGAGTCTGTGCATACATGTCTGAGTGGGTGGTTCAGTGGTTGTATGGATTCAAATGTGCATCTGGAAAGGGCTGTATGGGTGAGTTAGTGTGTCTATGGGTGTGTTGTTGAGTGAATAAATGTCTCAGTGGTATATCTGTGACTAACTACATATGTTTTAAGCCACTATATGTGAGTGTTGGAGACTATAAATGAGTAAACATGAGACTAAGTTATTTCAAGAGTGGGTGTATAAATAAGTGTCTGCTTCTATCAGTGATTGTATAAGACAGTAAATATGTGTTAGTATCTGTATAAATAGGTGATGTGGTATGTCTAAAAATAACGAAGTTGGTGTGTATAACTGTATACATGATTAAATGGGTATGTGATTAATTCTTTGCATTACTGACTAGGCCTGTGAGTAACTCTATGGATGAGTGGCAGTGTGTGACTGCATGTATAGATGTATGAGTGCATATTATAGTCCTCTATTGATGAGTAACTACATGTATAAGTGACTGGATGTGTGTGTAGACCTAGGAAATAGTGAGTGCTATGTAGTATATGGCATCCTTCTGTGTATGGTTTCAAAAATAGTAGTCAGCATTTTAGAATGGGTGTATCAAAGTTTATATTAGAGCATCCGTATGTGCATCAGATTGTCACGTGGATGATGTCATGAGTGATGTCATGAGTGGTGTCATTTGAGATGTCATCAGTGCTGTCATCAGTGATGTCACTGACCATGTCATGAATATGTGACATCATCAGCAGTGCATTGAAGGCACGCAAGTTATAGTTAGCTCAACTAACTATAACAGGCAAATTTCTCCGGTTTTATATGAGTCAGTCAGTCAGTCAGTCAAACCACTTTTATTCGATTATTTAAAATCACAAAAAGTACAATACACATTAAAAAAATTAGGACAATCATATCAAATATATAAAACAAAAAAGTAAATATTTCATTAAAGTTAAAAACAGTCAAATACATATCAAATTTAATCTATGGAAAGATAGATGATTTCAGACACGATTTAACAGAGAAAGTCTCTTTTTTTAAGTTGTGCAGCTGCAACAAGAAAGCTAGCGATGTTAAAAATGTCCCAGGTATTGCTAAGCATTTGTAAATAAAGAAGAGCTGGCTTGACCTGTAGGAAACTCTTGCCCCTCAAGAGAGGGACTAGAAACCTCCTTCGTATTTCTGCATAAAAGTCGCAATACATCAAAAAATGCAGTGTATCCTGTGAAGAAAAATTATCACACTGACAAAGATCTATATTCTCAGATTTAGACCAGCCCGAGATAGGACCCAGGGAGAAATGAAATGAGTTCAAACGGAATCTGGTCAGGAGCCACCGATGGAAAGGCTTAGTCACTATTCTCAAGTTGGGCTCTATTGATGGAGAGGATATTATCAGATAATGGGCCCTAACAAGAGGTTTCTGTAGCTCCTGCTCCTCACGTTACAACATAAAAATATTCAATAGTTGTGCTTTAATCCATTTCACATCATCCTTTCTGATACCTTCCGGGCGGTCAAAAAGATCAGAGCGTCCTATTTTAAAAAACATATGCTTAACATAAGCCAACCACAGGATACTACTGGCTTTATCCAGGGAAACACAATCCCGCAGGATACAATGATTCAAGGTTAAGTCTGGATTAAGCCAGATTTTGAGCCAACAAACCAACGGGGCAATTCTCATTAGATCAGAAAGATAGCCCAAGTAGAAGTAGATTGAGGGACAGACAAAATAGTTCTTAAAAATCTATTGTCCACCTTCTGTATCTCTTCCTGATGTTTATAGCCCCAAATCATTGAGCCATACGAGGCAATAGCCAAACATTTGGATCTATAAATTCCATGCATGGCTTCAAAAGGTCTAGCACCCAGTCATTGAGCGAACCCTAAGAGGGCTGTCGTTGACCGGAGTACGGCATTCTTTTTTGCCTTATGTTGGGGGACCCAGGAACCTCTTTCATCAAATAACACCCCCCAAATAAGTAAAAGAGGGCACCCTAGAGACCTCAGCTCCATTACAATAAAACAATTTATTTTCCTATTTCTCTTACCAGCTATCATAATATGGGATTTCTTAATATTACCTATCAGATCCAAAGATTTCATAAAATCATCAAAGGCATTCAGAAGCCGCTGAAGGCCTACAGCAGTACGAGATAATAGTACTGCATCATCCACGTATAGGAGGACCGGGATAATCAGTTCTCCTACACGCGGAATATCCAAACAAGCCTCCGCCAACGATTTTTCTAGGGCATTGATATAAAGGGTAAAAAGAATTGGGGCCAAAATACATCCCTGTCGGACGCCCCTCCCTAACTTAAAATGCCTTGTACATTTGCCATCCTGCGTAACTCTTACTGAAGCAGAAATATCCCGATGCAAATCAGCTAAAAAATTAGCTAAAGAAGGATCAATGCCCATATTTAGCATAATAGTCTACAGCTTCGACCTGTTAACCAGATCGAACGCTGAAGAAAACCCATGTATAAAGAACCATCTTTAGCTATTGTATATTTGCTTATTATGAGATGTAGATTCAGACACTGATCCAGAGTACTTCTACCCTGTCTACATCCATATTGGAGGTTAGAAAGGACCTCATTTTCAATCACCCAGTCCGTGATTTTGGCCAGAACGACTTTGCCCAATATTTTTACGGCAGAGTCACTTAAGGATATGGGTCTATAACACCAAGGATCTTTTTAAAACGGGGATAATTGTTGCTAGGGCCCATGATGCAGGAAATCCCTGGGTACCCGAGGCATTATAGACATTGGTTAATATCCTTGCCCAAAATATGGGATCACATTTATAAAGATCCGCCGGCACACAATCCGGGCCAGGTGCTTTATTATTAGATATCTCTATGATTGCCTTTTCTACATCCGCCTCCTCAAATAACAGCGGGAGCGAGTCTCGGCAGGTTACCAAACTCAAAGGTGAATCACCATCCTCATTGAGTCCATAAATTGCCTCAAAGTGCGTGAGCCACTGCCCCTCGGTGATATTGCTCTCCATGGGGTCATTCTCTACACCGAAAAAAAAAGTTGTGTTCACAATGGCCCAGAATCTCGCACTATCCTTTAAAATTTCTACTGAGGAAAGTGCATTCAAGGCTTCTTCTTTAATCTCCTGTTTACGTAAGAGAATCGCCAGCTTATACGATTTCCTTAAACTTACTATGCGATCCCTATCTCTTGGAGTACTTTTCAGAGCTTGGAGTAGCTCTCAGTGGGCCCGTGAGCAGTTACTGTCAAACCACCTTTCACCCAGCTGACGTCTTGGTTTAGATTTACCAGTCAGATCAGAAGCTATCTGCCCACAGATACCTTCAAATGCCCTAACAATCTCCGCCTTTGAGGAAGTATGGTTGACACATTTTGCAATATTATCTTTTGCCTTTTCATAGAGGTCAGGGTGGAAAGATTCAGGAATAACTTTAGACCATTTTAACCTCCTCCCCTGGTCACTTGGTACTATAGAGCTAGCTAACTCCCACCTTTCCTTCTGTTCCTAGCAGGCCACATTCTTTGTCAACCACTAAGATAACAGGATTATGATCGCTAAAGGGGGACAAACTAGCATTGTAAGACACTACCTTAGCTAGTGACGATGTTGATAGAAAAATATAGTCAATAATGGTGTCCCTATCCTTAGCTTTAATCGTAGGGACCCTATCACTTTGGAAATTAAATCCAGGTTGAAAGAGGTTAGCCCTGGCCAGGAGGTCCTCTAAAGCCTCCCCCTGTTGCGAATGCTCAAAATGAGGCATCACTGAGTGAGCAGGTCCCAGATGGTCATCTACACAGCAATCTCTTTCACACAAATTAATATTAAAATCGCCCATGACAATGATATAAAACAGAGTGGTTTGGTTTGACCTATAATTATCTGAAAAAACTTCCCAGATGTAATAAATGTTGGTTCACCACATCACATTCACCAGAATTATAGAAGTTAACAAATAACATTTCTGGGTAATTAAGGGTGGATAATTCTACTATCAGACAATTATGAGATCCCGACTCCAACATCCTTGATGTCCCTTTTGACTTTAGTGAAAAAAGGAGCGCTAGGCCCCCCTTGGCTCTCCCAGCCGTGGCTTGACACGCCGGTAAACAGTAACATTCAAAACTGTCCAGCCAGAAATTGTTCGCCCTATCCCACGTTTCCTGCAAAGCAATTATATCATATTGTTTTCTGAATGACAACCACCGTGTGTCCTCCCTTTTAGATCTAATACCAGCAATGTTCCAGCTGACAATTTTACAATTTTGATCAGGTTTGGCTTCTAGAGCCTGTTCAATTAAGCATGGATGAGGAGAACAAACCAATGGGGCCTCTAGTCAGTCATTCATATCAAGGTGAGACAGAGGGAGAAATCTATTTGTTAAAACTAAATCTCAACTTATATTACCTGGGCTTGGGGTTTGAGATTGAGGGTCTGTGTCTGCATGCAATAGAGGCAAATTTATACGGGGATCGGGCAACCTATTTTGGGTAAAAGAAGGAGTCTGATAGGCCCTCTTCCATTCTGGCCCAGGACCAGAATTAACATTCCTATCCAATCGTCTTACAGAGGAATAGAAAAAACCCAAAGGCAGAGCCCTAATACCTCCCTTCATCAGCTCAGAGGCATCCCAAAAAAGCCTATCAGCTATATTACATTTATTAAAGTTAATAATGATGCAGTCACCATCAATTTATTTAGGGCAGTAACCAATCCAACCCACACGTCTAGCCATTATTATATTAGATGAGATCCCAGCATTACCACAACAGTGTTGATCGCACCATCTTTTAGTGTTCCGTAGTAGTGCCTGGGAGCATTCACTATTCTGGGCATCAAGAGTGGGAACCCCTACTAGAACAGCCACCACAGGAGTAGCTTCAGGGGGGAGATCAAGTCTGCACAAGTTAGGACTTGGGCGATTCTCCTGTCTAACAGGGCCCATCAAAATCATCAGTCATACCATGGGGTAAGAAATGTAAAGGGTTCTGGACAAACACAGGAGTTAACCCTCCCTCTACATGTGATCTCTTTGCACGTGCTAAAATAGGCAAAGAACTGGAATTTACCTTAGCCTGCACCTGTAATAAGGATTGGCTAACAGGGTGAGGGTCTTCCACTTGTGGCACAATCTCCTCACTAGGCTCAGATAACACAATAGGAACAGCTGAGCTTTGCAAGGTTCTAAAGTCCCTAATAAAAGAGTCAAAACGCTCACATTTTGTTAACACAGGTGTTCAAAGTGTCAATTATATCTTTGGCTATCCCAGTGAGAATAGGCTTCAAGCGGGTACTGAAAATGTCCTCCATCGCTTCACACAATGTTCGTTGAGTGCTTTCATTCACAGCAGACCCTTGTCTAGGGATGCTCTTCTTTGAACATTTGTCCCGTTTATTGGGTTTCTTGGTTACTCTCCTTTTCCCTGCACATCCCGAGGGCAATGCTTTTGGGACTTTATCTGAGGGCATTGAGTGTACATTAGTTACAACAGCTACCTCCCCTGAGTGAGCACCAGCATTAACCAGAGCTTCGTTTTCTTGTTGGGGATCTTTAATCAGTATTATACGTTCCAACGGAGCCGGGTTCTTCACTATTTCAGACACCACAGACCCATCTACAATGACTGGAGAAGTACCCATGCCTAGTTTCTTTCCAGCATTGGCGATTTCCTTGCTCAATACTCCCACCGCCGAGGTCAAATAAGAAATTATGGATTCGGATTTTCTTGGCATTTCAGATTTTAACCCCTCTTGATCCAAACTACAAAGATGTTTGCGCTTACCCATTTTGGATGTTAGGGGGGTGGCCCAGCCCATCCTAATCCAGCCGATGACGGCCCTGCTTAAATCGCGCCTCCAGGCATGCTCCACCGCGTCAGGGCAGGCGACGAGGCAAGGGACTCTGGGGAATGTAGTCCGAGTCCAGGAGAGCCCAGCAAGCCCTTCCCCTCACGGCCTGTAAGTGTGGGCGTCTACAGCGTTGGCCTCACGGCGGTGGTGTGGCAGTTGTTTCCCCCTTTGCTGTTGCTGGGCCCGTGAAGGACTTCCAGTTAGCGCGTCCCCAAGTTTATTGCTTTATTGCTTTCTTACACAATGTTCTTCACTCTATAGTGGGCTTTTGCTAGGTTGCCGTTTTCTTCTTGTTTGTCTTTGTTTTGTGTTTCTTTTGTATATCTCTTTTGCCCCAACTCGCTTCTCCCCTGCACTTCGCTCCCCTTCTTTATTTCCTCTCAGTGCTGTCTTGTTTTGGTCTCTTCTTTATTGTTTTTTTTGAGGGGGTGGGTATTACCGGCCCTTTAGGTTTAGGTTTAGGTGCATGATCACACTTATTGCTGGCGAAATCTGCAGCTCTTACAGCTCTCCTGCCGCCAACCTGCCCGCATCGTTTGTGCCGTGTCTGCAGCTGGCTTTCTGGCACGCCCGTCCAGCACCAGCGGCCAAAGCATAGGCCCCCCGCCGGCCGCACAGCAGCAGAGACCCGTCACCCAGCCTAGATGGCTGCGTCGCACTCCTCACCTCTAGCCCAGTAATCGGGCAGTGCAGGGTTAAGGCACTCGACTCACCGTAGGCAGCAGGAGGCCTCCGTCAGGCAGCGGCCCAGCAGCGCCCTCGACTCTCCACAACAATATGAGTCAAATGTTCAACTAACTATAACGTCCCTGAAACCTATGGTTTTTTTTGTGAATTTCAAAGGTTTTGTAAATGCTAATTCCTAACTATAACGGCTGTAAAACCTATGTTTTTTCCAGTGAATTTCAAAGGTTTTTTAAATATTAATTTCATATTTTAATATTTATAAAACCTATATTTTTTCTATTATATTTTTAAATATTTTGGTACTCTATTATACTTCTTGTTTTTAACTTTAAAAATCATGTAATGTTTCTATCTGTCCAAAAAAATATGTATATCTTTTTTTGGGGGGGAGAAAACTGCACTCCCATACCGGTAGCAAACCAAGCTCCAACACCACACAAATCCTATCCGCCATATTGCTAAACTCGTAAATGATGCGCATTTCGTATCCGACGAGTTCATGGCACCATGTACCACGTAACATCAAGTACGCATGAAGTTACCCCAGGTAATACTTTGGTATCCGACGGGTATGGAGTACCAAGCCACGGGTTACGTCATGTACGTATGGGGTCGCGCCTGCTACGTGTTGCCTATTCGACCAGTACACGCTGCCAGGCCCTGTGTTATACCACAGATGTATAGTATCGCGCCAGGTACGCCATTCCCTTTTTTTTGTCTCAAAAGTATATCTAAATAACTTTAAACAGTATATGAGAGCACGCGAAAATCTAAATTATTTTAAACATTTATATATTTCTAGCTGTAATAAACTTATATTATGATAAATATATTTTGTCAAAATCGCGTCGGGTGCGGCCTCCGTGCACGCTCAGTGCGCAAATGCCATGTGACCTTAAAAAAAGCATTTGATTGGTTCATAACATTTCCCATTGTAACAGTTGTACGACCCAACCCATTTTACTCATTCTCTCTACAGAGTTTGATGAGAGACACCTCTTCTGCTTAGAAAGCTTTTTTGAAAAGTGTTTTCCTGTATACACATATCTTATACTACACACAAAATGCAATGATCATCTTGATCAATATTCATGCTCTGTACATTAGCCTTCCACGTGTCATTGCCATGCATCTCAAACGTTCCATCAAAAAACAAATATGTGTTACATGATGCCCCTGGTGTGTGTGTCTGCACATTATTGTGCTGCCTTTCGGCCTGGGTATTGCTAGCTCTAAGGAGCATTATCAGCCACGGGCAGACTGCACATCCTAGATCACATGCCATCTCATTAACAATAGTTTCCGCCCTCCCGACACCTGCTACACAAATCTAAATTGCACACTCTGCGAGGTTAAAACTACAAAGAAACACACATAAGTACACTTCCTGGACAGGCAGGAACTGAACAACGCCCAAGTCCCCGGAATAATTATTCACACCTCTACGCTGGCCTGGCGTATGCATGCCCAGCCCACTTTGCGTACCTATAAATAGGAAAACCACAACGCCACACATCCCTCTTCTTCCACACTACCTCAAATGATTTACCGTATCCACCTCGCATATCACAATGCGCAATAAAAAAAAGAAATGGATCCATGAGGTGTACTCCATCCTGGCAATCAACACGGGCTCTAAATTGTGAGTCCTACTGCCCGTCGTCTACGAAAGGGATCCATGAGGTGTACACTCTCCTGCAATCAACACTCCATCTGAATTGTGAGCACTGCTGCCGATAGTGTTTGCTCACACAACAATGACAGCAGGTAAGCAGAGCGGCCTGGGTGCACAGGGCCTCCAATTATGCGCGCTGCAGCGAGAGAGGTGGAGTGCTTCACCCTAGCTGTGCAGGTCCTAACAAACGATATTGCCATGTGTTATGATGTGATCTTTGACCTCATTCAGTCACATCTAAGTCTCATTTTAAAGACCTGCTGGACTGTACTGTAGGCCTGAGCCAGCGGGCAGCACTGCCCTACAGACACCTCTTCAGCGCAGTGCTGCAGGAGGGATGGGATGCATCAGCCAGACTGCGCATGTGCGAATAAGCGATATTGCCATGTGTTATGATGTGATCTTTGATCTCATTCAGTCACATCTCTGTCTCATTTTAAAGACCTGCTATACCATAAGGTAGGCCTGAACTTACGGGCAGCGCTGCCCTACAGACACCTGTTCAAGGCGGTTCTGCGGGAGGGGTGGGGTGCATCACCCTGAGTGCGCACGTGCGAAAAAGCGATGTTGCCCTGCGTAATGATATGATCTCTGACCTCATTCATTCACATCTGTCTAATTTTAATGACCTGCTGAACCATACTGTAGGCCTGAGCCAGCGGGCAGCGCTGTCCTACAGACACGTGACGTTGGCTTTTAGGACACTGTAGTGAGCTCCTTACTAAGTGTACATGCACATAGGCTCTCGCCACTGCAGTACACGCACACATGCTTCTAGCATGCGCTCTGTTCCTTTGTATGTGAACGTTGGCATAACATATTATTATTTAACCTTGTGCATTCTCGTGCACTCCAACTCCTCTTTGAACCACGATTACCACTAACAGTTGGTAGAACATACTTCAAAAATGAAGGAGGCACTCAACTCCTATTTTTTATCAAGCTTGAAATAGACCTTCATTTACCCCCAGACGTTTCCACCATTGAATTATTTCTCCCTTTTCAGACATTCCATTGATTGCCACAAGAAGGGCAGAGCGGGAGCTGAACCCGCAATGATGCCCTGGCATTCTGACACCTTCCATTGCGGTATCAAGACACCGTCCCCGACCGGAGACCTGGTCTATCGGACAAATATACCGCGGTCTAGGAGCTTGCATCAACACGTCGTGGGACACATCAGTGGTGGCAGGTGAGCAGTGAAGCCTCATTGTGCAAGACCTACAATTGAGCACAGTACGGGGGAAGGGGTTGGGGTGCAGCACCCTGGGTGCACAGGTGCATGCAAGGATTTTCCCGTAGCTAATAATGTAGGACTATATTATCAAAAAATGGCGATAACATTATCACCACTTTAGCGACAGGAAACTGCCGCCAAAGCAATGATAAGGGGTTGATAATATGCCCTTGTAAATTCCCACCATAACCTTGTAAGTTCACACCAGAACCTTGGCTTCTAAGGGAATTCACAAGGGCATATTATCAACCCCTTATCTAAGGCGGCGATAATGTTATCACCCTTCCTTCATAATATGGCCCATAATCTCTGGCCTCATGTATTTAATTTTAAGGACTTGCTGAACCGCACTCTTTCTTGCAGACCTCAGCGTCCTAGACAAACGGGTGATGAAGGGTAAACACTAAGGGGTGGGTGCAATAGGCCAACGATCTGTCTCCTCCTCCTTCTCTTCTTCTGACTCTCCCTCCCCTTCTCCTTTCCACCCACTCCCCCTCCCTTCCATTCTCACTATGGTCCTTTTATTCGGACTAGCTTTCTTTACCTCTTCCACATAGCACACATACTTATGTTTCATTTTTATCTTGCAGGTGTCCTACGCTGCTTCCACTGGAGTCCAACCCACTTTTTTTTGTTATACTGTTCTATTAAAGTTACATTTCTATTTATTTCTGTTTTAATAAAGGTTACTTATTTGTTCAAATAAATAACTGAGTGTATAGGCCTTCTTTTTCTGACGACACTTGTCTATTGTTTACTGTGAAAATCAACTGTTTATAGGAGATTTTAACCCCTTCGATGCTCATGACGGAACGGTTCCGTCATGAGCATCGGTTGGGCTGTGCTCATGACGGAACCGTTCCGTCATGAGGACAGCCCCCGGGGGAAGCGCTGGCGCTCCCCCCCTTGTCCCTCGATCTTGGCCCCCTTTACGGGGGTGGCAGCGGAAGAGCTTCCGCTGCCACCCCCGACCCCCCCCGAGCCCCCCCACGCTTTCTGATGACGTCAGCGCGCACAGCGCGCGCCGGCGTCATCAGGAAGCGTTGGACGCGCTGGAATCCATTTCTTCCAGCGCGTCCAAGGCAGCAATAGGTAGGTTCCGTTGTCCGGTGGGGGCCGCGGGGGTGATTTCTTTTGTATTGAGGCATCGGGGGAGAGGAAAGAGTATTTCCTCTCCCCCGATGTCTCAATACAGGGCATTCCTGCTCCACGATCGCGCACAGCGTCGCGATCGTGGAGTAGGGATGCCCCACTAGACACCAGGGATTTGTTTATTTGGATTTGGGAAGCGACCCCTTAGGCAAGGGTCGCTTCCTTGGGGACGAAAATTTTGCAAAGTCTTTTCTGCCCCCCCTGGGGGCAGATCGGCCCACTTTCTGCGCGTTTCTGCCCCCGGGGGGGGCAGAAAAGCCCACTAGTCACCAGGGATGCTGTTCCTACTATGTAGGAAGCGACCCCTTGGGCAAGGGTCGCTTCCTTGGGGGCAAATTTTGTTGAAGTCTTTTCTGCCCCCCCTGGGGGCAGATCGGTCCGCTTTCTGCGCGTTTCTGCCCCCGGGGGGGGCAGAAAAGCCCACTAGACACCAGGGATATTGGTTATGCTATGTAGGAAGCGACCCCTTAGGCAAGGGTCGCTTCCTTTGGGGGCCAAATAATTTGAAGTCTTTTCTGCCCCCCCTGGGGGCAGATCGGTCTTCTTTCTGCCCGTTTCTCCCCCTAGGGGGGGCAGAAAAGCCCACTAGACACCAGGGATGTCTATTTCGTTATGTAGGAAGCGACCCCTTGGGCAAGGGTCGCTTCCTAGGGTGGTAAAGTGATTAGGAGACTTTTCTGCCCCCCCTGGGGGCAGATCGGTCGTCTTTCTGCCCGTTTCTGCCCCCAGGGGGGGCAGAAAAGCCCACTAGACACCAGGGATGTCTTTTTCTTTATGTAGGAAGCGACCCCTTGGGCAAGGGTCGCTTCCTTTGCGGCCTAATTTTTTAGAATACTTTTCTGCCCCCCCCTGGGGGCAGATTGGTCGTCTTTCTGTCCGTTTCTGCTCTTTGGGGGGGGGCAGAAAAGCCCACTAGACACCAGGGATATAAATATTATTGTAGGAAGCGACCCCTTGGGCAAGGGTCGCTTCCTTGGGCCCCTAAATGTTTTGAAGACTTTTCTGCCCCCTCTGTGGGCAGATCGGTTTTATTTTTTTGCCGTTTCTGCTCCCATTGGAGGCAGAAAAGCCCACTAGACACCAGGGAATTAGTTCAATTAGAAATAGAAGTGACCCCTCGCTTCCAGGGTGCAATTTGTTATATGTATTTGGGTCACCTGCCCCGGGACTGAATAGCCTTTTTTTTCCTGCTGTTTTCTGCCTGACCTGGCACACAAACCGATTGACCATTTGGGTAGTGACATGGCATGTTATAATGTTTATTGTTATATGTTTTGTGATTTCCAATTGTAATGTTTTTTTTGTTTACTTTTTTGTTCTAGGTGAAGGCTTTTCTTCTGTTCACGGTGACATTTTGGTTCTGGTGGTTTTGCTGTTTGTGTAGTTTGGTAAGAGACTGTTTTTTTGTACAATGCAAATGTGTTTGATTTCTCTGCCTGTTTTTTTTTGCAAATGGTGTAATAATAGCAGTATGTTTGGTTTTTGAGTTTCAAAAACTTTTTGCATTGGTGCATGATGTGTATTTTGTTGTCTTGTGAGTAATTTGTTTTTTTTTCTTCTTTCTAGTTTGATATCGTTGGTCTTTGCTGTGTCACTGCAGAGTTTGTTTCTGGTGAGTGTAGCTGTCTCTTTTGATTTTGGATTGTATAGTTTTTGAGTACATTGATCTTATTGATATAAGGTACACATTTCTTTACTTACTTGGTTTGCACATTGTTGGTTGTTGTTGACTTGTTTGTGCAGTCTTCCATCTTAGTAGGTATAATGGCTAGCCGCAGGATGACTGCTCAGCAGGTTGTTGGTTTGCTGTTTGAGTCTTCCTCTGATATTGGGTCAGAGACTGACTCTGCTTCTGAGGGAGAGGGGGCAGGGGACGATTCTGGCAGTGAGTTTTCTCTCCGTATGGGGTCATCGGATGATGAAGATACTCTTAGCGCGGATGAAGTGCCTGTGTTAGAGGAGGAGACTGATGTGCCGATAGTGCGGCAAGAGGCATCTGGGCTGCAGCCTGCGCCTGCAAGGCTTCCCGTTGGTGTAGTGCGGCAAGAGACATCTGGGCTGCAGGCTGGGACTGCAAGGCTTCCCGTTGGTGTAGTGCGGCAAGAGGCATCTGGGCTGCAGGCTGGGGCTGCAAGCCTTTCCGTTGGTGTAGTGCGGCAAGAGACATCTGGGCTGCAGGCTGGGGCTGCAAGTCTTCCCGTTGAAAGTGATGACCTCTGGGTTGCCCCTGGCATGGTGCAGCCGGAATTTCCTGAGTTTACTGGTGTTCCAGGGTCTAGAGTGAATACCGAGAACTTTTTGCCTGTAAATTTTTTTCAGTTGTTTATGGACGATGTGTTTTTGGCAGAGATTGTTGAGCAGACTAATTTGTATGCCGAACAGTTTTTGAGGGACAACAGTGCCAGTCTTAAGCCACACTCTAGAGCTACCCGGTGGACTCCCACAAATGTTGAAGAGATGAAGAAGTTCTTGGGTTTAACTTTTTTGATGGGCTTGCTAAGGAAGCCATCATTGGCTTCATATTGGTCTAGCAGTCCCTTGATGGCAACGTCTATTTTTCCGGCAGTCATGAGTCGTGACAGGTATTTGCTTCTGCTTCGGATGATGCACTTTGTAGATAATGGTTTAGCGTTGCCACGAGATCACCCTGATTGTGACCGTCTTTTTAAGATTAGGCCTGTCCTTGATCACTTTGTTGATCGATTTTCTGAGATTTATGCCCCTGGTAGAGAAATTGCAGTGGATGAGTCTTTGGTGTTGTTCAAGGGCCGCTTGGTTTTTAGGCAATACATTCCTAGTAAGAGGGCACGCTATGGAATAAAGCTGTATATGCTGTGTGACAGTAGGACTGGATATGTCTCTAATTTCAGGGTGTACACCGGTAAGGAATCTAGGTTTAACCTCCCTGGTTGTCCGTCCACTTTTGGAGTGACTGAGAAAATTGTTTGGGAACTTGGAAGAGGATTTTTTAACAAAGGCCACCATTTATATGTAGATAACTTCTACACTGGTGTACGGTTGTTCAGGGAATTGGCCAAAGTGGACACTTTTGCTTGTGGCACAGTCCGCTGTAACCGTAAAGGTTTTCCGAAAGAACTTGTTTGTCAAAAGCTTGTGCGGGGACAGTGCAGTGCGTTGCGTTGCCAGGAGCTTCTTGCTGTGAAGTTTACAGACAGGAGAGATGTCTACATGCTGACTTCCATCCATGATGAAAGCACTGCACCTGTGACTGTTTGGGGTCAGGTCGCTGAAGCGCGCAAACCTGTATGTGTTTTAGACTATAATAGGTACATGGGTGGTGTTGACAGAGTAGATCAGAGGTTGGAACCTTACACTGCTCTTCGTAAGGCTTACATTTGGTACAAGAAGTTGGCTATCCATCTTTTCCACTTGGCAATGTTTAATGCTTTTGTTGTGTTCCAGGATTCTTGCCCTGAGTCAACGATGACTTTTGTTAAGTTTCAGGAGTCTGTAATAGGCAGCCTTGTTGTAGTGGAACAGGCAAGTGTTCCTAGAGTTGGACTGGTGGAGGATGTTGCTAGATTGAAAGAACGCCACTTTCCAGATCACATTCCTCCCACACCCGCAAAAGATTTTCCCAGTAGGAGATGTAGAGTCTGTTGGCGAAGAGGTACGCGGAAGGAGTGTCGTATGTACTGCCCCGATTGTCCCTCTCATCCTGCACTGTGTCTCTCTGCTTGTTTTAGAGCGTACCACACGCGAAAAAATTTTTGGGAGGATTCTTGAGTGGTAAAGTGAACTGGCTGGTCTGTATTCTTTGGATAATTTGATTCTGTTTCAAGGTTGGTGTTAGTGCAATGTATTTAGTTGCTGATTTTCTGTTAGAAAATTTGTATCTATTTGCGATTTGTTTGTGTTTTTATTTTTTTCTAAAAAAATCCAAAATGTGATGGCGGTGTGTGTAGGCTTGCGCTTGGCTGTTGGTGTGTGTGGACTGGCACTTGGTTGGTGGTGTGCGTGGAATGGTGCTTGGCTGACGGTGTGCGTGGACTGGCGGTGTGCATGGACTGGCGGTGTGCGTGGACTGGTGCGTGGCTGGTGGTGTGCGTGGCTGGTGGTGTGCGTGGAATGGTGCTTGGCTGGCGGTGTGCGTGGAATGGTGCTTGGCTGGTGGTGTGCGTGGAATGGTGCTTGGCTGGCGCTGTGCGTGGACTGGTTCTTGGCTGGCAGTGTGTGTGGACTGGTGGTGTGTGCGGACTGGTGTTTGGCTGGTGGTGTCCGTGGACTGGAGCTTGGCTGGTGGTGTCCGTGGACTGGAGCTTGTCTGGTGGTGTGTGTGGACTGGAGCTTGGCTGGCGGTGTGTGTGGAATGGTGCTTGTCTGGTGGTGTCCGTGGACTGGAGCTTGGCTGGCGGTGTAGGTGGATTGGCGATTGGCTGCCGGTGTGCCTGGACTGGCGATTGGATGGTGGTGTGCCTGGACTGGCGCTTGGCTAGCGGTGTGCGTGGACTGGCGTTTGGCTAGCGGTGTGTGTCGACCGGTGCTTGGCTGGCTGTGTGTGAGTAGTGACTTTCTGCTGGTCACTACACACACTGCTAGCTGAGTGCCACTCCACGCAATCCTTCTGCCTGTGTAGTTGCTGTGTCTGGATTGTGGGCGTGTGAAAGTGATGGGCCCTTGAATGGCGCTGTGTGCCGGTGTGAGTTTTGTTATGTGATGGGCCCGCGGCTGGCGGTGTGAATGGTTTTGTATGTCTCACACGTATGAAAGGTGTATGAATGGCCTGTAAAGAGGTTGGTGCCTTGTCGTGGCTTTACAGCTCACGAGCTGTGAGTCAATGGTTCAGTTTCTTGCCCTTTCAATTATTACCAGTGCATTTCATTTTTTGTGAAATCACTTGGTAATACAATTTTATCTACTGAACCATCACTCACCCTCGTGCCAAATCCAACCAGTATGTGCGTGTGCTTGCGGGTTAGATGACTGTGCAGTAATATTTGTTTTTTTGAAGCAGGGTGTACCTTGTCCCTTTTTGGTGATTTTTGTACTGTGTTGCTTTTGTACCTGGTGGTGCGAATGGTCTTGTTTGTATCACGTATGAAAGGTGTGTGAATGGCCTGTAAAGCGGTTGGTGCCTTGACGTGGCTTTACAGCTCACGAGCTGCAAGTCATTGGTTTGGTTTTTTGTGAATTTAATTATTGACAGTGCATTTCATATTTGTGAAATCTCTTGTTAATAAAATTTAATACACTGAACCATGACTTGCCCTCGTGCCAAATCCAACCAGTATGTGTGTGTGTTTGAGGAATAGATGGTTGTGCAGGAATCTTTTTTTTTTGTTTCTCTGCCAAGGTACACTTTCCATGTAAGAATAACCCACCAACTGTAGATATTGTCGAAAACCTTTGGGAGTTCATGGTGATGTCTCTCTAGTGATTTGAAAAATATTTTTTATCCCCATTGTCCTGTAAACCTCAAATTGTCTGCCACATTTTCTTTGCAGTATTATTCCTAAATTCTCACGCTGTAGTAACAATAGGTAATCTGGTTATGCAAGGGGGGTTACTTTTGTTTTTTGCCCAGGGCTCGGCGGCCATCTAGGGAAACCTACCAAACCCAGGCATTTTTGAAAACTAGACACCCGGCGGCTTCCAGGGAGGTATGGCTTGCGTGGATCCCCCAACGTTTCCTTACCCAGAATCCCCTGCAAACCTCAATTTTTGCCCAAAAAATCACTTTTTTCACACATTTTGGGGTGGGAAAGTAGTGGCATCACCGGGCTCACACAAATTTACCACCACCCAGCGTTCCCCCAGGTCTCCCGGTAAAAATGGTGCCTCACTTGTGTGGGAGGCCCAAGTACCCGCGGCAGGCAAGGGCCCCAAAGGTAGTGAGGCCACCTCAAGATGGCCTATCGCCAAACCACCTGGTTTTGCAAGGGGGGTCACTTTGGTTTTTGGCCCGGTGCGCGGCGGCCATCTAGGGAAACCTACCAAACCCAGGCATTTTTGAAAACTAGACACCCGGCGGCTTCCAGGGAGGTATGGCTTGCGTGGATCCCCCAACGTTTCCTTACCCAGAATCCCCTGCAAACCTCAATTTTTGCTCAAAAAATCACTTTTTTCACACATTTTGGGGTGGGAAAGTAGTGGCATCACCGGGCTCCCACAAATTTACCACCACCCAGCGTTCCCCCAGGTCTCCCGGTAAAAATGGTGCCTCACTTGTGTGGGAGGCCCAAGTACCCGCGGCAGGCAAGGGCCCCAAACGTAGTGAGGCCACCTCAAGATGGCCTATCGCCAAACCACCTGGTTTTGCAAGGGGGGTCACTTTGGTTTTTGGCCCGGTGCGCGGCGGCCATCTAGGGAAACCTACCAAACCCAGGCATTTTTGAAAACTAGACACCCGGCGGCTTCCAGGGAGGTATGGCTTGCGTGGATCCCCCAACGTTTCCTTACCCAGAATCCCCTGCAAACCTCAATTTTTGCTCAAAAAATGACTTTTTTCACACATTTTGGGGTGGGAAAGTAGTGGCATCACCGGGCTCACACAAATTTACCACCACCCAGCGTTCCCCCAGGTCTCCCGGTAAAAATGGTGCCTCACTTGTGTGGGAGGCCCAAGTACCCGCGGCAGGCAAGGGCCCCAAACGTAGTGAGGCCACCTCAAGATGGCCTATCGCCAAACCACCTGGTTTTGCAAGGGGGGTCACTTTGGTTTTTGGCCCGGTGCGCGGCGGCCATCTAGGGAAACCTACCAAACCCAGGCATTTTTGAAAACTAGACACCCGGCGGCTTCCAGGGAGGTATGGCTTGCGTGGATCCCCCAACGTTTCCTTACCCAGAATCCCCTGCAAACCTCAATTTTTGCTCAAAAAATCACTTTTTTCACACATTTTGGGGTGGGAAAGTAGTGGCATCACCGGGCTCACACAAATTTACCACCACCCAGCGTTCCCCCAGGTCTCCCGGTAAAAATGGTGCCTCACTTGTGTGGGAGGCCCAAGTACCCGCGGCAGGCAAGGGCCCCAAACGTAGTGAGGCGACCTCAAGATGGCCTATCGCCAAACCACCTGGTTTTGCAAGGGGGGTCACTTTGGTTTTTGGCCCGGTGCGCGGCGGCCATCTAGGGAAACCTACCAAACCCAGGCATTTTTGAAAACTAGACACCCGGCGGCTTCCAGGGAGGTATGGCTTGCGTGGATCCCCCAACGTTTCCTTACCCAGAATCCCCTGCAAACCTCAATTTTTGCTCAAAAAATCACTTTTTTCACACATTTTGGGGTGGGAAAGTAGTGGCATCACCGGGCTCACACAAATTTACCACCACCCAGCGTTCCCCCAGGTCTCCCGGTAAAAATGGTGCCTCACTTGTGTGGGAGGCCCAAGTACCCGCGGCAGGCAAGGGCCCCAAACGTAGTGAGGCCACCTCAAGATGGCCTATCGCCAAACCACCTGGTTTTGCAAGGGGGGTCACTTTGGTTTTTGGCCCGGTGCGCGGCGGCCATCTAGGGAAACCTACCAAACCCAGGCATTTTTGAAAACTAGACACCCGGCGGCTTCCAGGGAGGTATGGCTTGCGTGGATCCCCCAACGTTTCCTTACCCAGAATACCCTGCAAACCTCAATTTTTGCTCAAAAAATCACTTTTTTCACACATTTTGGGGTGGGAAAGTAGTGGCATCACCGGGCTCACACAAATTTACCACCACCCAGCGTTCCCCCAGGTCTCCCGGTAAAAATGGTGCCTCACTTGTGTGGGAGGCCCAAGTACCCGCGGCAGGCAAGGGCCCCAAACGTAGTGAGGCAACATCAACATTGCCTATCCCAAAGGTCGCCTCACTACGTTTGTTGTCCTGGCCTGCCGCGGGTACTTGGGCCTCCCACACAAGTGAGGCACCATTTTTACCGGGAGACCTGGGGGAACGCTGGGTGGTGGTAAATTTGTGTGAGCCCGGTGATGCCACTACTTTCCCACCCCAAAATGTGTGAAAAAAGTGATTTTTTGAGCAAAAATTGAGGTTTGCAGGGGATTCTGGGTAAGGAAACGTTGGGGGATCCACGCAAGCCATACCTCCCTGGAAGCCGCCGGGTGTCTAGTTTTCAAAAATGCCTGGGTTTGGTAGGTTTCCCTAGATGGCCGCCGCGCACCGGGCCAAAAACCAAAGTGACCCCCCTTGCAAAACCAGGTGGTTTGGCGATAGGCCATCTTGAGGTGGCCTCACTACCTTTGGGGCCCTTGCCTGCCGCGGGTACTTGGGCCTCCCACACAAGTGAGGCACCATTTTTACCGGGAGACCTGGGGGAACGCTGGGTGGTGGTAAATTTGTGTGAGCCCGGTGATGCCACTACTTTCCCACCCCAAAATGTGTGAAAAAAGTGATTTTTTGAGCAAAAATTGAGGTTTGCAGGGGATTCTGGGTAAGGAAACGTTGGGGGATCCACGCAAGCCATACCTCCCTGGAAGCCGCCGGGTGTCTAGTTTTCAAAAATGCCTGGGTTTGGTAGGTTTCCCTAGATGGCCGCCGCACACCGGGCCAAAAACCAAAGTGACCCCCCTTGCAAAACCAGGTGGTTTGGCGATAGGCCATCTTGAGGTGGCCTCACTACCTTTGGGGCCCTTGCCTGCCGCGGGTACTTGGGCCTCCCACACAAGTGAGGCACCATTTTTACCGGGAGACCTGGGGGAACGCTGGGTGGTGGTAAATTTGTGTGAGCCCGGTGATGCCACTACTTTCCCACCCCAAAATGTGTGAAAAAAGTGATTTTTTGAGCAAAAATTGAGGTTTGCAGGGGATTCTGGGTAAGGAAACGTTGGGGGATCCACGCAAGCCATACCTCCCTGGAAGCCGCCGGGTGTCTAGTTTTCAAAAATGCCTGGGTTTGGTAGGTTTCCCTAGATGGCCGCCGCGCACCGGGCCAAAAACCAAAGTGACCCCCCTTGCAAAACCAGGTGGTTTGGCGATAGGCCATCTTGAGGTGGCCTCACTACGTTTGGGGCCCTTGCCTGCCGCGGGTACTTGGGCCTCCCACACAAGTGAGGCACCATTTTTACCGGGAGACCTGGGGGAACGCTGGGTGGTGGTAAATTTGTGTGAGCCCGGTGATGCCACTACTTTCCCACCCCAAAATGTGTGAAAAAAGTGATTTTTTGAGCAAAAATTGAGGTTTGCAGGGGATTCTGGGTAAGGAAACGTTGGGGGATCCACGCAAGCCATACCTCCCTGGAAGCCGCCGGGTGTCTAGTTTTCAAAAATGCCTGGGTTTGGTAGGTTTCCCTAGATGGCCGCCGCGCACCGGGCCAAAAACCAAAGTGACCCCCCTTGCAAAACCAGGTGGTTTGGCGATAGGCCATCTTGAGGTGGCCTCACTACGTTTGGGGCCCTTGCCTGCCGCGGGTACTTGGGCCTCCCACACAAGTGAGGCACCATTTTTACCGGGAGACCTGGGGGAACGCTGGGTGGTGGTAAATTTGTGTGAGCCCGGTGATGCCACTACTTTCCCACCCCAAAATGTGTGAAAAAAGTGATTTTTTGAGCAAAAATTGAGGTTTGCAGGGGATTCTGGGTAAGGAAACGTTGGGGGATCCACGCAAGCCATACCTCCCTGGAAGCCGCCGGGTGTCTAGTTTTCAAAAATGCCTGGGTTTGGTAGGTTTCCCTAGATGGCCGCCGCGCACCGGGCCAAAAACCAAAGTGACCCCCCTTGGAAAACCAGGTGGTTTGGCGATAGGCCATCTTGAGGTGGCCTCACTACGTTTGGGGCCCTTGCCTGCCGCGGGTACTTGGGCCTCCCACACAAGTGAGGCACCATTTTTACCGGGAGACCTGGGGGAACGCTGGGTGGTGGTAAATTTGTGTGAGCCCGGTGATGCCACTACTTTCCCACCCCAAAATGTGTGAAAAAAGTGATTTTTTGAGCAAAAATTGAGGTTTGCAGGGGATTCTGGGTAAGGAAACGTTGGGGGATCCACGCAAGCCATACCTCCCTGGAAGCCGCCGGGTGTCTAGTTTTCAAAAATGCCTGGGTTTGGTAGGTTTCCCTAGATGGCCGCCGCGCACCGGGCCAAAAACCAAAGTGACCCCCCTTGCAAAACCAGGTGGTTTGGCGATAGGCCATCTTGAGGTGGCCTCACTACCTTTGGGGCCCTTGCCTGCCGCGGGTACTTGGGCCTCCCACACAAGTGAGGCACCATTTTTACCGGGAGACCTGGGGGAACGCTGGGTGGTGGTAAATTTGTGTGAGCCCGGTGATGCCACTACTTTCCCACCCCAAAATGTGTGAAAAAAGTGATTTTTTGAGCAAAAATTGAGGTTTGCAGGGGATTCTGGGTAAGGAAACGTTGGGGGATCCACGCAAGCCATACCTCCCTGGAAACCGCCGGGTGTTTAGTTTTCAGAAATGTATAGGTTTGCTAGGTTTCCCTAGGTGCCGGCAGGGCTAGGGTACAAAATCTACAGCTAGTCACTTTGCCAAAAAAAGGGTCATTTTTCACTCCAAAACCACGTTGCGTTTTGCGCCGTTTCCTGTCGCGGGCACTAGGCCGACCCGCACAAGTGAGGTACCATTTTTCTCGTAGGACTTTGGGGAACGCGGGGTGGGTGGAAATTTGTGGATCCACGCAGATTCCAGAACTTTCCATCACAGAAATGTGGGGAAAATGTGTTTTTTTTGTCAATTTTGTACGTTTGCAAGGGATTCTGGGTAACAGACCATGGTGGGAGGCAGTCAAGTCACCCCATCCTGGATTCCCCTGGGTGTCTAGTTTTCAGAAATGTATAGGTTTGCTAGGTTTCCCTAGGTGCCGGCAGGGCTAGGGTACAAAATCTACAGCTAGTCACTTTGCCAAAAAAAGGGTCATTTTTCACTCCAAAACCACGTTGCGTTTTGCGCCGTTTCCTGTCGCGGGCACTAGGCCGACCCGCACAAGTGAGGTACCATTTTTCTCGTAGGACTTTGGGGAACGCGGGGTGGGTGGAAATTTGTGGATCCACGCAGATTCCAGAACTTTCCATCACAGAAATGTGGGGAAAATGTGTTTTTTTTGTCAATTTTTTACGTTTGCAAGGGATTCTGGGTAACAGACCATGGTGGGAGGCAGTCAAGTCACCCCATCCTGGATTCCCCTGGGTGTCTAGTTTTCAGAAATGTATAGGTTTGCTAGGTTTCCCTAGGTGCCGGCAGGGCTAGGGTACAAAATCTACAGCTAGTCACTTTGCCAAAAAAAGGGTCATTTTTCACTCCAAAACCACGTTGCGTTTTGCGCCGTTTCCTGTCGCGGGCACTAGGCCGACCCGCACAAGTGAGGTACCATTTTTCTCGTAGGACTTTGGGGAACGCGGGGTGGGTGGAAATTTGTGGATCCACGCAGATTCCAGAACTTTCCATCACAGAAATGTGGGGAAAATGTGTTTTTTTTGTCAATTTTTTACGTTTGCAAGGGATTCTGGGTAACAGACCATGGTGGGAGGCAGTCAAGTCACCCCATCCTGGATTCCCCTGGGTGTCTAGTTTTCAGAAATGTATAGGTTTGCTAGGTTTCCCTAGGTGCCGGCAGGGCTAGGGTACAAAATCTACAGCTAGTCACTTTGCCAAAAAAAGGGTCATTTTTCACTCCAAAACCACGTTGCGTTTTGCGCCGTTTCCTGTCGCGGGCACTAGGCCGACCCGCACAAGTGAGGTACCATTTTTCTCGTAGGACTTTGGGGAACGCGGGGTGGGTGGAAATTTGTGGATCCACGCAGATTCCAGAACTTTCCATCACAGAAATGTGGGGAAAATGTGTTTTTTTTGTCAATTTTTTACGTTTGCAAGGGATTCTGGGTAACAGACCATGGTGGGAGGCAGTCAAGTCACCCCATCCTGGATTCCCCTGGGTGTCTAGTTTTCAGAAATGTATAGGTTTGCTAGGTTTCCCTAGGTGCCGGCAGGGCTAGGGTACAAAATCTACAGCTAGTCACTTTGCCAAAAAAAGGGTCATTTTTCACTCCAAAACCATGTTGCGTTTTGCGCCGTTTCCTGTCGCGGGCACTAGGCCGACCCGCACAAGTGAGGTACCATTTTTCTCGTAGGACTTTGGGGAACGCGGGGTGGGTGGAAATTTGTGGATCCACGCAGATTCCAGAACTTTCCATCACAGAAATGTGGGGAAAATGTGTTTTTTTTGTCAATTTTTTACGTTTGCAAGGGATTCTGGGTAACAGACCATGGTGGGAGGCAGTCAAGTCACCCCATCCTGGATTCCCCTGGGTGTCTAGTTTTCAGAAATGTATAGGTTTGCTAGGTTTCCCTAGGTGCCGGCAGGGCTAGGGTACAAAATCTACAGCTAGTCACTTTGCCAAAAAAAGGGTCATTTTTCACTCCAAAACCATGTTGCGTTTTGCGCCGTTTCCTGTCGCGGGCACTAGGCCGACCCGCACAAGTGAGGTACCATTTTTCTCGTAGGACTTTGGGGAACGCGGGGTGGGTGGAAATTTGTGGATCCACGCAGATTCCAGAACTTTCCATCACAGAAATGTGGGGAAAATGTGTTTTTTTTGTCAATTTTTTACGTTTGCAAGGGATTCTGGGTAACAGACCATGGTGGGAGGCAGTCAAGTCACCCCATCCTGGATTCCCCTGGGTGTCTAGTTTTCAGAAATGTATAGGTTTGCTAGGTTTCCCTAGGTGCCGGCAGGGCTAGGGTACAAAATCTACAGCTAGTCACTTTGCCAAAAAAAGGGTCATTTTTCACTCCAAAACCACGTTGCGTTTTGCGCCGTTTCCTGTCGCGGGCACTAGGCCGACCCGCACAAGTGAGGTACCATTTTTCTCGTAGGACTTTGGGGAACGCGGGGTGGGTGGAAATTTGTGGATCCACGCAGATTCCAGAACTTTCCATCACAGAAATGTGGGGAAAATGTGTTTTTTTTGTCAATTTTTTACGTTTGCAAGGGATTCTGGGTAACAGACCATGGTGGGAGGCAGTCAAGTCACCCCATCCTGGATTCCCCTGGGTGTCTAGTTTTCAGAAATGTATAGGTTTGCTAGGTTTCCCTAGGTGCCGGCAGGGCTAGGGTACAAAATCTACAGCTAGTCACTTTGCCAAAAAAAGGGTCATTTTTCACTCCAAAACCACGTTGCGTTTTGCGCCGTTTCCTGTCGCGGGCACTAGGCCGACCCGCACAAGTGAGGTACCATTTTTCTCGTAGGACTTTGGGGAACGCGGGGTGGGTGGAAATTTGTGGATCCACGCAGATTCCAGAACTTTCCATCACAGAAATGTGGGGAAAATGTGTTTTTTTTGTCAATTTTTTACGTTTGCAAGGGATTCTGGGTAACAGACCATGGTGGGAGGCAGTCAAGTCACCCCATCCTGGATTCCCCTGGGTGTCTAGTTTTCAGAAATGTATAGGTTTGCTAGGTTTCCCTAGGTGCCGGCAGGGCTAGGGTACAAAATCTACAGCTAGTCACTTTGCCAAAAAAAGGGTCATTTTTCACTCCAAAACCACGTTGCGTTTTGCGCCGTTTCCTGTCGCGGGCACTAGGCCGACCCGCACAAGTGAGGTACCATTTTTCTCGTAGGACTTTGGGGAACGCGGGGTGGGTGGAAATTTGTGGATCCACGCAGATTCCAGAACTTTCCATCACAGAAATGTGGGGAAAATGTGTTTTTTTTGTCAATTTTTTACGTTTGCAAGGGATTCTGGGTAACAGACCATGGTGGGAGGCAGTCAAGTCACCTTATCCTGGATTCCCCTGGGTGTCTAGTTTTCAGAAATGTATAGGTTTGCTAGGTTTCCCTAGGTGCCGGCAGGGCTAGGGTACAAAATCTACAGCTAGTCACTTTGCCAAAAAAAGGGTCATTTTTCACTCCAAAACCACGTTGCGTTTTGCGCCGTTTCCTGTCGCGGGCACTAGGCCGACCCGCACAAGTGAGGTACCATTTTTCTCGTAGGACTTTGGGGAACGCGGGGTGGGTGGAAATTTGTGGATCCACGCAGATTCCAGAACTTTGCATCACAGAAATGTGGGGAAAATGTGTTTTTTTTTTCAATTTTTTACGTTTGCAAGGGATTCTGGGTAACAGACCATGGTGGGAGGCAGTCAAGTCACCCCATCCTGGATTCCCCTGGGTGTCTAGTTTTCAGAAATGTATAGGTTTGCTAGGTTTCCCTAGGTGCCGGCAGGGCTAGGGTACAAAATCTACAGCTAGTCACTTTGCCAAAAAAAGGGTCATTTTTCACTCCAAAACCACGTTGCGTTTTGCGCCGTTTCCTGTCGCGGGCACTAGGCCGACCCGCACAAGTGAGGTACCATTTTTCTCGTAGGACTTTGGGGAACGCGGGGTGGGTGGAAATTTGTGGATCCACGCAGATTCCAGAACTTTGCATCACAGAAATGTGGGGAAAATGTGGGTTTTTTTTCAATTTTTTACGTTTGCAAGGGATTCTGGGTAACAGACCATGGTGGGAGGCAGTCAAGTCACCCCATCCTGGATTCCCCTGGGTGTCTAGTTTTCAGAAATGTATAGGTTTGCTAGGTTTCCCTAGGTGCCGGCAGGGCTAGGGTACAAAATCTACAGCTAGTCACTTTGCCAAAAAAAGGGTCATTTTTCACTCCAAAACCACGTTGCGTTTTGCGCCGTTTCCTGTCGCGGGCACTAGGCCGACCCGCACAAGTGAGGTACCATTTTTCTCGTAGGACTTTGGGGAACGCGGGGTGGGTGGAAATTTGTGGATCCACGCAGATTCCAGAACTTTGCATCACAGAAATGTGGGGAAAATGTGGGTTTTTTTTCAATTTTTTACGTTTGCAAGGGATTCTGGGTAACAGACCATGGTGGGAGGCAGTCAAGTCACCCCATCCTGGATTCCCCTGGGTGTCTAGTTTTCAAAAATGTATAGGTTTGCTAGGTTTCCCTAGGTGCCGGCAGGGCTAGGGTTCAAAAACTACAGCTAGACTCTTTGCAAAAAAAGTGTAAATTTTCAGTGTGAAAATGTGGTGTGTTCACCTTAGGTTTTGAGCCACTTCCTGTCGTGGGCACTATGCCTACCCACACAAGTGAGGTACCATTTTTCTCGGGAGACTTAGGGTAGTTCAAATTTGTAAAGCTACTGTTATTACCTGTTGATTTTTGATGCATTTCTCCCTTCCAAATGAAAGACATTGTGTAAAAAAAAAGTCATTTTGAAAAATGACCAATAATTGTCATGCAAATATGAGTATTCCCAATTTCGAAAATGTGCAAATATGCACTGTTTCTGAACTCTGTAATTTGTTCCCATTTCAGAAATACATAGGTGACTTTCATACCGATTTTTCCAAGTATACATTTTCCCACAATAATTGCTATATACCCGGACCAAAAAAAAAAAACATTACAAAATGCTGCTCATTTTTCTACTCTGGGTTCGTTGGGCTCTTGATGAACCTACAAGTCCTATATGTCCACACAACCAGGAAGGTCTACCGGATGTAACGGTACATTGCTTTCAAAGAGATGTCATAATTCGAAGAAGTTACAGGTAAAAACGTTGACTCAAGAGGCTGCTTTTTTCAACAAATTTTTAATTTCTCCTATATTTGCCTGTAAATTTCTATAAAGAAACCTTGATGGATCTACGCAAATGACCCCTTGCTGAATTCAGAATTTTGTCTACTTTTCAAAAATGTATAGCTTTCCAGGATCCATTATTGTTTTGTTACCCTTTTCTACCGTTAACTGGAAGGAGGTTGAAAGCACAAAAAATAGCAAAAATAGGGTATGTCCCAGAAAAATGCCAAAACTGTGTAAAAAATGTTGGTTTTCTAACAAAAGTCTGTCATTCCCTAAAAGCTGGAGAAATTGTGATTTCAGCCCCACAAACCCTTTTTTGATACCATTTGCAGAGAAAAACCCAGAAGCTTTCATTTGCAGCCCGTTTTTCACATTTTTCACAAAAAAAAAAAAAAATTGCTGTATTTTGACTAATTTCTGTGACCCCTCTAGGAGAATCCACAAACCCTGGGTACCTTTAGAATCCCCAAGATGTTGGAAGAAAAGGACGCAAATTTGGCGTGGATACCTAATGTGGTCAAAAAGTTACAGGGGCCTAAGCGCGCACTACCTCAAATAGCCCAAAAAGGGCTTAGCACAGGAGGGGAAAAGGCCTAGCAGCGAAGGGGTTAAGGACAACATTTTTTAATATTAGAGTACACCTACCAAACATAATCTAACTGACTATTAGACAAATGAAGCCTGGGTAATTGTACAACTGCAAGAGTTCTATGAGTGTATCACTTTATAACACCATAAGTACTGCCTGTGTGATTACAGAGCAAATAAGGCACAATCTAGGACCACCGAGGTTTCAGGGACTGCCGAGGCCCACCCTGCATATTTAAATAAAGACCCGGAGTGTGGCGATCCCCGAACTTCAGTTGGCCTCAAACCCCCTGTGAGAAGGCGGGCGTAAGGACCGGACTCTTACATGAGAACCTGAAGCCCCGATCCAAAAGCGCTGGTTCGCTACGAGTCCGCTGTACGCAGTTTGACAGTACAAAGGCAGGAATAAGGCAACGAAACACACCCACCTCTTCTATGTCCTTACAGAGGGATTCAAACGCAAGACCAGAAGTAGGAGGAGATAACCCCGGAAATGATCGTCAACTCCCAATGAAAGAGGAGCGGATCGAAGGAGGCTGCTCTTTTCCCGACATCGGAGTGGCGAACAGGACGACACGGAACGAAGAGTAACGGAAGAGTGAAGACGGTAACCCCGAGGAAGAGAAATGGCGGTACAAGGACGTTGGCCGAGACAAATAGGAGCCGGAGGAGCAGTGGAGCGAGGAGTGGTGTTATCCGCCGGAGGAGGCTGGAGAGCAGCTGCAACTCAGGAGAGTTGCGGTGGAGCCGGTGAGTGACTACGGCATTGGGGATAGTAAGGGAGGATACGAGGGTGGTGGGAGGCGGGTGGACTACCAAGGAAGCGGCACCCCTAGCAAACTCCGTGTGAAGCACCTCTTGATTCAATTCCCTGATGCACCCCCAAGTAATACGAGCACCTTAGACATGCACCTGGTAGACTCTGTTTTGCTTCTTAAACTTCCATCCTGCTTTCCTTTCCAACCCCCCCCGAGATGGTCTGAAGTACTGTACGAATTTAGGAAAGCATACTTTCTCTCCTCACAGCAGCGATGGACGGCTGTTTTCTCTACTCTCTTTTGAGCGTCCGGGGTGATACTGACTGAGCAGACGAGCCGGAACCAGCCACCAACAACCTTAAAGCTAGCTCATCAAGAACGGACCAACCAGAGGAAGCAGAAAAACCCAGTGTCGCAACCCCTACCATTTCTGACAATAAAAAGAGCACTTTTGGAAAATATATTCAACCTCCTCGTCTGTTTACCCGACCCGCCCTCCCACACCCCTGAACAATTAGTAAACAATACCCGGGAAGATGGCGCTCCCCTAGGCTGCAAAATGTCTCTGTGCCCTTCCGCGCCTAACTTACATGTGATATTAAGATCCCCAGTCCTATAGAGACCCTGCAATGTAATATTTGGATTGGCCACGGAGCATTACCCACCCACCAGGGGCCTCATTTAAAAGAATGGGTGAGACCCCGCTTTTTTTTTGTGTTTTTTTCTCTCCGTTTTTACCATCCGCATCCCCTCTATTACAGCGATACAAGGTTTTCCTCCTCTCGCTTCAAGTAGTCGAACAAGTATTTGCTATGACAGGGTGGAAGCCATGCACCACCCTCTAATAGCAAACACAAATGTCCAGCAAATGCACATCCCGGGACATTGTATGATCTGCGCCTGAGAGGTCACCCTCCCTACTACCATGATGCATTTGTTAGTATAAACGCATACTAACACTACTTACACACATGTAGTACAGCGACCAGAATGTAGTGAAGAAGCAGAGGAAGCACAAAATCTAAAAATATATATCCTACCAGAAGTCGTATGATATAGCTCAATGAGCCGACGACCTTGGCTGGAGTAGAAACAGCTACACGAACAGAACGTGTCTTCAGCACAACGCAAGCAATTGTGAAATATTGCTGAGTGGTGCCTTCTTTTTACCTTCTCCCCCTCGTCGCCAAATTTATGTAGTGAAGAGGCAGACAGCAGTGAATCCAATAAGTAGATTTATTACAAGAAAACAAGACACCTGAAACAACCACCAACAGGAGCAGACAGCAAAGCAACCGTCCAATCCAGCACGGTGTACAAACTCCGCAAGGTTCCCCTCATGACAGCCCTACATTCTAACATTACATACTGAGGGCCATATTATCAAGGAACAGTGTTAAAATTATCTCCGCTTTAGCGGCAGGAAACTGTAGTCACCCTATAACTTACAACTTAGGCCCGCTATTTTAGGGCCAGACAACGCCAACTCCCGCACCCTCGCCAAAATGTATTCTCCACACAGCTGTGGCGCAGCGACCAGACCATCTCACTTTGCAGCACAGACCTCTCGCTTTGATCCCCAGCTCTATTCACCCATAGGGGTGAGTAGTTTGAGCTCTACACATACCATATTGATTTACCTTGGCACTCCCTATACAACACCACCGAAGCACAATACACAAGCTACAATGTTCTAAACAAAAGTTCATCCAAGTACCTATAACTACATGCTGACACTACTTGCACAGATGTGGCACAGCGGCCAGAGCACATTACTTCACAGCATATGACACACAGTTTGGGCTCACGCTTTAATCCCCGACTCCAGCAGCAGCTCAGCTTAGCAACTGAGACTCTAGACAATACCTCACATATATTCCTTACCCCAGGACTTTCATACCAGTACGGGTCAGTAGTTCGTCCTAGTAGTTATAAACACATCCGGACACTACATCCACAACTGTAGTGCGGCGGCCACGGCAAATGACTTCACAGCATAAGACACACAATTTGGGCTCACGCTTTAATCCCCGAGTCCCGCACCAGCTCAACTTACCCGCATCAGACTCTACCCAATACCTCACTTAATTTCCATAGCCCACCACTTACACACCGGTAGGGGTAAATACTTCACTTCGCACCCCCTCTATAGCACACCCTAAACACCCCACGGAGGTTACAGTGCTCCTACCCTCATATTTCCCACTTTTTCCCCCTTTTTTCACCACACTCGCTTCAACGGAATCACAAAATGGCGGCCAACACTTCCTAGTTGCAACAGGTTGCACCGCTCGCAGCCAATCAGCAACAAGCTCGTGCTCGTAACGCCTCAACCAATCAGATGGCAGAATTCCCAAATATTGCTATCTGTAAATTTCGATATTTCTCAAAAAGTAATGAACAAATTTACAGCAAATAAATAAAAGCGTACTTTCTCGACCAAGACCCTTCTTCCTGCCAAATTTGGGGTAATTCTGTTCACCCGTTCAACCTGTAGCTTTGTCTAAAGTTTGCTATGGAAATTAACATGGAGTAAAACATGTTTTGAGACCCCCCTTTTTTCTCGGCCCCCCCTTGACCGATCACCCCCAATCTTTCACCATAGGAGCTGATCTCAACAAAGAATTAGTTTTGAAAATTCCGCGAAGATTCGTCAATCGGGGCCAAAGTTATTGGGAATAGAATGTTGCCATTTTCCTATAGTAACCACCAGTAGGTAATATATATCTCGAAAGCAAAGCAGTCAACGCTAGCGCTCTCATCTGCTGGTGCTCATGTTGGAAATATTAGTACACCAAAGATAATTTACGTTACACTCTTGTGGGCTCTGAAACACCATTTATTGAATTGAAACAGCATATCTCTTCCACCAACGCGTTTCTGCCATTGCGGCCTTGATCACAGTGGCAAGTCTGAAAACAATTATGTTTTAATTATACGTCCTTTTATCCCTGAGTGGGAATGCTGGTACTTGTAGTCTTTATCAATTCAACATCGAAGCAATGGCAGGGTTTATATCGCAGTTCAATAAAACACAGTTCGTATTTGGTTATTGTACGAGCATTGCTTCAAGTTATTACAGTTTACAGTTACCAGTCTTCTGATCTGATATATATATATTTATATATTTATATTCCCCAAAAAGTAAACAAAGGTTACAAGTAAGTTTGGGGTTATTATTTTATTATTATATTCCTCTATATTCCTCTATCGCAGCACTATGTGGCCTGACAGCTACAGCGGTCGACCTCAAAGGTGGGAAGCCAGGTTTCGAGTCTTAGCAGGGACACTCAACATCCTGTGATTCTGGGCAAATCACTTAATCTTCTGGGGCACCTAACAAAATTATTGTGTCTGTTGGTAAGGCAGCTAGTGCTTATGTAAAGTGATCTGATACCTTTGGGACAAGCTCGCGCTACACAAAACTCACCACATTTAAATGTATTTTTTTGAACGATAATTTAAATAATGCGTGGGACTGTAGGTATAGGTGCAAAAAGCACTTTATGGGGTAACGAGATTATTATAAAAAATAAATAATACATATGAAAGGGGCGAGTTACAGTTGCTTTCCTGTATGAGTGACAATAAAAGTAGATGGGACGAACTGGAGGAGGAATGAAGAAAGCAACTAAAGGAGTCAGTAGTGTGGCACTTTTACCTGCTGGTGAAAAGAAGGTCAATGCCAGGTATATGACACGCACCTTATGTCTCAAGGGGTGAACACAAAAGAGACCTACTTTTGCCAGAAACTGAAGATGCTAGATCCGGACCAAGTAGTGAAGACCAAAATGTCATTTTATAACACAAACAAACCAACCTCGCAATTCCCTTTATTGCTATAAGGGCATAAATTAATTTAATTTATATATGTGGTTGTATGTTGTTCCATGGAAACACTTAAGTATATGTTTTTGTGACTATATTCATGGATTGTACTTTATTGTTTTTGGTTCCGTTCTTTTGTTTACATAGGACACTTTGCACACTATCTATCTGTATTTCACATAAACAGTCTTTGACTATTCCTTTCTTACTATAACCTTGAACAGTACAATTATATACCACCTGTTGGACTTGGCCCTTTTTGCAGGGTCATCCCTAAACATTTTGCCTTTCTCTTAGCATTTTTTCTGACATGGAGTTGGTGGTTTTAGGACTCTGGGCACTTTAGCACTGCTGTCCAGTGTAAAGTGATTGTGCTCTCTGTGTTACATATGGTAAGATTGGATAACACCTATTTGGCCTATTTAATTTACCTGTCAGTCCCTTGTAAAGTGGTTTCTCATATACCCAGGGTAGGTAAATTAAATCCCACTGGGGGGCTTGCAGCGCTGATTGCACCACCCACCAAAGTAGCCTTGCAAACCTATCTCAAGACCTCTGTCATTGCAAGGCCTGTGTGCGCAGTGTTACTGCCGCTGTGACGTGGCACCTAAAGTGTGTGCCATGTCTGTGACCCCCCTTTTACTGCATGTCAGTCACCCCTAAGGTAGGCCCTAGCTAGCCCTATGGGCAGGGTGCATTGTAGGTAAAAGGTAGGACATAAACCTTAAGTGTGTGACATGTCCTGGTAGTTACAAACAACCATTTTGTTTTCTCACTATTGTGAGGCAACCCTCCCATCGGAATGCATAGGGGATTCCCTGATAAGTGTTTCAGTGGTAATTCCTGATATGAGAGGAGAAGTGTGTTCAAGTCAGTATATTTGGCATGGTAATAATAAATGCTAAGCAATGATATGCGCAGATTTATTATAACTATTTTAGAAATGTCACTTTTAGAAGTTGGCATTTCTGTGTGCAATGTGTCTGCCTGCCTGATGTGAATTGCATGTCTGGCTTTTGAGTGACAGGGGCTGGTGAGGTGTTTGTGGCTCCAGGAGGGGCAGGTTGAGTCAGTACTAGGCTGAATGGGACATCTGCATTTAAAGTAGTGGGAGGAGTAGTCCCCTGTCCCTGAATAGGTCTGTGCCTAGCCTGTACAATGCTGGCTCCACCCCCCTGTGGTGTGTCTGATGACACGCCCCCACCTGACAAAGGGGAAGAGGAGCCTGGTAAACAAAGTGCTCCAATTCTCCCCTGAACCAGTTTTGGCTGGTTCCCCCAAGCCCTGTGCCAGGGCATACAAAGCCAAGATGCCATATAATTATAGCGCCTTGTGACCACTTTGCTTTTGAGAAAAGAGGAGAAATTTTGTTTGGTTCTGCAGCGCTTTGCTGCATGATGATCTAGAGGGAATACTGGCGTAGGGATTCCCCCGAGCTTCTGGGAGACGGCGGGAGCCCACCCTGCATTTTGTGCTTACTGGAGGGTGCCCACCCCGCTTAAGCGCTCATTTTGAACAGCGGGTGCCCACCTCGCATTTTACCGATCGGAGCGGGGGCAAACCCCGCTCTCATGCATTCTTAACAAGCGGGTGTCCACCCCGCATTGCCGCTGTGGTGGTGGGTGCCCACCCTTCTTTGTGAATATTTGGGAAGGCGGGTGCCCACCCCGCATTTGTCTTCCTCGAGGTGGGAGCCCAGCCCGCATATGACTGCCAAGAAATCACCGCTGCAGCCCAACCTGGAAGCCAGGCGGCTGGAATCAAGCTATCCTGGCTGAAGAGGGTGAAACTCCGAACCCAGTCCTAGGATGCTTGTTTCCGGTCCAGGGAGGACCTGGCCTGGCAGTTCAGGCTGGACTGTTCCCATTGGGCACAGGGTCAAGACTGATTTGAATATGGCTGGATACAAACTGGAATGGCATGGTGAGCAAAAAAACGATGGATTTAGGCCCAGATCTCTGTACTGGGGTGAATGTATGACATTGTTCTGCATACTGTCCATCAATAATTATTTTTGCATTTGTCACCCCGAGTGGGACGGGTATGCTCAGACGTGAGTCCTGTGCTCTCCATGCCACTAGAATCAAGCTATCCTGGCTGAAGAGGGGTGCAACCCCGAAACTGGTCCTAGGATGCTTGTTTCTGGTCCAGGGAGGACCTGGCCTGGCAGCTCGGGCTGGACTGTTCCTATTGGGCACAGGGTCAAGACTGGTTTGTATATTGTTGGGTCCAAACTGGAATGTCATGGTGAGCAAAAAAACTATGGATTTAGGCCCTGATCTCTGTAATGGGGTGAATGTATGACATTGTTCTGCATTCTGTCCATCAATAGTTATTTTTGCATGTGCCTGGTTGGGGGCATGGCTAGATGGCCGGGAAGAGGACGCCGGACGTGCTGGGAGAGGAGGTGGGGCCCCTGTGCGCCTGTGGGAGCCCCAGAGGAAACGGAGCCTCCAGGAGAAGCCCCCGCGAGCCGCCAAAGTGCGAGACCACAACCGGAGAAGATCCTGCAATGCCCCGGTGAGTGGGGGCTCTGTGTTATGCATTGGTGTCCTGTTTCGAGGCAGATTTCCAGTCCCTGTTGTCCTGAGTGGACCCACAGGAGAGCGGGCTGCTGCAACATGGGGTGCATTGTTTTTAGGGGCCCCGTGGGTATCCAGAGGGCACAGTGGCCTTTTTTTGGTTATTGTCACAGCTGCCCTGCCTGACAGTGGGCAGCTGCAATGTTTGGGGGCACATTGTTTTTTAAGCCCCAGTAGGGTTCCAGAGGGCACCGAAGTGCCAGTACCTCAATTTGCGCTCACAGCTGCGCCGCCCTAGCGGGCAGCTGCAATGTTGGCCACATTTATTTTGCAAAGTCCCAGTGGGGACCCAGAGGGCACAGTGAGTGCCAGTGCCTACAGCTGTTTTCACACCTGCACCACAATTAAAGGCAGGTGCAACATTTAGGCCAGATCATATTTTAGTAGTCCCAGTGGGGACCTAGGAGGCACAGTGGTGCTAGCACAATTGTGCACTTTTGATTCTGCTAAAGTGTCAGCCAGCCCTGACATTTGGGACATAGGGCATTTGAGCCCTCTGAGAAGGCCAGTTGGCTAGGGGATCAGTGTTAGTTTGGTAAGGTGCCAGGCCCTAATTGATTTATGTGATGCCTATGATAAATGTGATTTATGCACCCTGATTTACGCCTCTAATGTGATTTCTGCTTATGAGGTTATTGCATAATGTGTGTATGCTGGTGAGGATATTATTGCCTAATGTGTGTATGCTTAGGAGCTCGGCGCATATGGTGTTTTACCCTAATGTGATGCTGATTGCATAATGTGATTTATGTTGCAGGATATAATGCTGAGTACAGTGTTTTGCCAGTAATTACTGGTTGTGTTCTACATTTACTATTTGGGATTTGGGATGGTTCTGACAGTGCCCAATTGGCCCTGTGTTGTGTATATAAATCCCCTGTAATTATTGCCTAGTGCCAGTTGACACAGTGTAGATTGTGTGATTACTATTCTAATGTGTTTTGGATAATACAAAGGCTATTTTTATATATAACCTTGTGTGGAGTTTCTTTTGTGGTGTGCCTAGTGTGTTGCTGCTGTGTGTGTGTTGCGAAAACGCTTTACACATTGCCTCTGGGATAAGCCCGACTGCTAGTGCCAAGCTACTAAGAGGGTGAGCAGAGGTTATCTTCAGCGTGTAACTCCCTTGCCCTGACTAGAATGGTGGTTTCTGCCTGGCTTTGGCGCAAGCCCTAGTTAACCAGAAATATCATTTCTAACATTGGTTGTCAGCGGTGAGGATAGGACTTGCGTTTGCGCAGTACCACAGCAACAACTGGTTGCACTACAAACTCTGCATTTAGATAATCACAAGTTTGGGGATTATTGTTTCTGATTTTGTTTTCTCCTTAAAAGTATCATTTCTTTGAAATATGCTCTCTTGTTGCACCATGGGTTGTGTATCTTGCCAAGGACAGAAACCAGAGAATCTGGAGGAGTTTTTGACTGCCCTTGTGCAGGCTGCTATTTCTGGGGTTGCCCTGCAGCGCAAGCTGGACGAGGTAACTGCCCCTGTGCTGTTTGCTATTTCTGGGGTTGGCCTGCTGTGATTTCTTAATTGGCAAAGAGACACTAGCTCTGGAGGGTATAATATCCCCTGAGTGCAGTTTTAGTTGTCCGGAGTCACCAGTAAGGGTGGGGTCCAGTGCTGGCAGCAATATGGAGTCCAGTGCAGGAAGTCCCACTCTCAGATCCCAGAGCATGGTACCAAGTTCCCCGAAAGAGGGTGTCACACCTGAAAGGTATAGGTTGAGGTGCAGGGGCAGTAGGAAACTACCTAATCAGTCTTAGGGGGAGTTTGTGGATGAATGTTGTGATGCACTGGAAGGTTGTGTGATGAGTAGCACGGCAAATGATTTTGAAGGGCTGTTCAATCTGGTTGTCAGAGAGTACGTGTTCAGTAATTGTTTTCCGGGGTTATGCCAACACCTGTTGGAGTGTGAGTTCTCTGATCCCAGGAAGCTTGCACAGGAGGCAGGCCTCTGGCTGTGTGCTAGAGGGTCTGAAGAGGCATCGGGGAGTGATCCTAAAAGGAGTGGCTCAGTTATCTTCCGGTCCTGTGTGGTGGAAGAGGTTCAGAGTAGCCCAGCTAGGTGCCGGTGTAGTCGGAGGGGTGTAGGGGCTCACATCCTGTCTCAGTGGATAAGGAGTGAGTGTGGGACTGTGTGTCCCAAGGTGCCTGAAACCCAGTCTCAGGGCCTGGCGGGTTCCTTAAGGGAACACCAGGTTGTGGGCCTAGGTTGTACTTGTAGGCCATTTGAGGAGGATCTCCTAGTGTCAGGAGAACCTGGAGCATCTGTAAATGGAGCTCCAGTGGTTCTGGTGTCTGGCGGTGCCGCTCCAGTTGGGAGGGTGGAGACGTCCAGATTGAGGAGTGAGAGGGGGATGTGTTCCCCAGTGGGAGTACCAGTGGGTCAGGGGCCAGCCAGAATGGCTGAGTCTCCTATGAGTGACCATGGTGACACCACTTCTGTCCTAGGGGATCTTAGCTCACTGTCATATGGACAGTGGTTGGGAGATCTGCGCCAGGCAGACTGTCACATGAGTCATGTGTTACCATCAGGGGGATACTGTGTGAGTCCCCAGAAGTCCTGGTGTGCCAGGCAAGTGTTCAACTGCAGGGTTTAATCCCTGGGTTGGGAGGCCAGGTTCAGGTTCTGCCTGACCTGGAGGAAAGGACATCTGTAATCAGTGTCCTGACCGGGGGGATACAGTGTGAGTTCTCAGAAGGTTGGGAGGCCAGGTTCAGGATTTGCCTGACCTGGAGGGAGGGACATCTGTAACCAGTGTCCTGACTGGTTTGGCTTCCAGGGGTACCGCTCCAGTAGAGAGGGTGCAGCACTCTGGAAGGGGGTGCAGAGGGAGTGAGTCCTTGCCTCTGACCCAGGTGCAACCTGAGGGTTTAGACCCTAGGTTGGGAGACCGGTTGCTGGAAAGAGGTCCTGAACTGGTGGGAGAGTTGTGTTCTGAGGTTGCCTCTCATAGGAGGAGAGTGCGGGACCCCAGAAGAAGAGGTAGGGGGAGGAAAGCCTTACCCGTGACTTCTGTCACCCTGAGGGTGCGGACCCTAAGTTGGAGGATCAGTGGCAGTTTGGAACTACACTGAGAGGAATAGTGGAGAATGGTTACTATGTGCCATGGGTTACTGCCCCCCACTCTGTGGATTGGCAAGGACCAGTAACATCTGGGTGACCTAGGGCCTGGTACTGGCCGTGGACAGCTAGAGAGTACTGGTGGGGTAACCTAGTTGGTCCTGAGAGCTTTATCAGAGGGAAACGGGTTCAGAGTGGCGTAGAACCAGAAGGGGTCCCTGCAGTTGCGGGGTTATGTCCGTGTTCTATCGCCCAAAGCAGGGAAGCCCATCAAGGTGGTGATTGGTCTACCCTGCATTTTGACAGGAAGGGGGTTGTGTTGGACTTGGCCCTTTTTGCAGGGTCATCCCTAAACGTTTTGCCTTTCTCCTAGCCTTTTTCCTGACATGGTTTTAGGACTCTGGTCCTTTAGCACTGCCGTCCAGTGTAAAGTGCGTGTGCTCTCTGTGTTACATATGGTAAGATTGGTCTACACCTGTTTGGCCTATTTAATTTACCTGTCAGTCCCTTATAAAGTGGTATCTCATATACCCAGGGCTGGTAAATTAAATGCCACTGGTGGGCTTGCAGCACGGATTGCGCCACCCACCAAAGTAGCCTTGCAAACCTATCTCAGGCCTCTGCCATTGCAGGGCTGGTGCGCGCAGTGTTACTGGCGCTGTGACGAGGCACCTAAAGTGTGTGCCGTGTCTGTGACCCCCCTTTTACTGCATGTCAGGTACCCCTAATGTAGGCCATAGCTACCCCTATGGTTAGGGTGCATTGTAGGTAAAAGGTAGGACATGTACCTTAAGTGTGTTACATGTCCTGGTAGTGACAAACAGCCATTTTGGTTTCTCACTACTGTGAGGCTGCCCTCCCATAGGAATGCATTGGGGACTCCCTGATAAGTGTTTCAGTGGTAATTCCTGATATGAGAGGAGCAGCGTGGTCAAGTTTAGTATATTTGGAATGGTAATAATAAATGCTGCGCAATGATCTGTGCAGATTTCTTATAACTATTTTAGAAATGCCACTTTTAGAAGTTGGCATTTCTGTGTGCTATGTGTCTGCCTGTGTGATGTGAATTGAATGTCTGGCTTTTGAGTGGCTGTGGCTGGTGAGGTGTGTGTGGCTCCTGGATGGGCAGGGTGAGTCAGCACTAGGCTGAATGGGACATCTGCATTTGAAGTCGTGGGAGGAGTAGTCCCCTGTCCCTGAATAGGTCTGTGCCTAGCCTGTACAATGCTGGCTCCACCCCCCTGTGGTGTGTCTGATGATGAGCCCCTACCTGACAAAGGGGAAGAGGAGCCTGGTAAACAAAGTGCTCCAATTTCCCACTGAACCAGTTTTGGCTGGTTCCCCCAAGCCCTGTGCCAGGGCAGACAAAGCCAAGATGCCATATAAATATAGAGGCTGTGACCCCATGAAATGGTGTGCTGTTCCTGTACTTGCTGGGGCTTGATGCTGCTGGGGGCCCAGGAGGAACCGCCACAAGGGCTTGCCTCCCTGCTGGAGGGCCCTGTGTTCTGGCCTCCCTGGGCCCAGCCTTGTGCCCCTGGAACTCTGCCCTGGACTTTGGACTCTAGCGCCTTGTGAGGTCTTTGCTTTTGCTCTTGGGAAAAGAGGAGCATTTTTGTTTGGCTCTGCAGCACTGTGCTGCGTAATGATCTAGAGGGAATCCCGGCATAAGGATTCCCCTGAGCTGCTGGGAGACGGCGGGAGCCCACCCCGCATTTTGTCATTGCTAGCAGGTGCCCACCCTGCTTAAGCGTTCATTTTGAACAGCGGGTGCACACCCCGCATTTTAACGATCAGAGCGGAAGCCCACCCTGCTCTCATGCATTCTTAAAAAACAGGTGCCCACCCCGAATTGCCGCTGTGGTGGTGGGCGCCCACCCCGCTTTGTGAATATTTGAGACGGCGGGTGCCCGCCCCGCAATTGTCTTTCTCGAGGTGGGAGCCCACCCCTCATTTCACTGCCAAGAAATCACCGCTGCGGCCCGACCCCAAAGCCAGGTGGCTGTGCCTAGTTAGGCCAGGAAGAGGACGCCAGATGTGCTAGAAGAGGAGGTGGGGCCCATGTGTTGCAGCGTAAGCCCCAGAGGAGACGGAGACTCTAGGAGAAGCCCCCCGCGTGCTGCCAATGAGCGATCCCACGACCGGAGAAGAGACTGCAAAGCCCCGGTGAATAAGGGCTCTTTGTTATGCATTGATGGCCCCTTTTGAAGCACATTTCCGGTGCCTGTTGTCCTGAGCTGACCTGCAGGAGAGCGGGCCGCTCCAATGTGGGGCACATTCTTTTTAGGGCCCCCGTGGGGGTACAGGGGCTACAGTGGTGCCCTTGCCTCTTTTTGGTTACTGTCACAGCTTCCACGCCTGACAGTGGGCAGCTGCAACATTTAGGTCCAGAGGGCCCGAAGTGCCAGTGCCTCGATTTGCGCTCACAGTTGCGCCACCGTAGAGAGCAGCTAAAACGTTGGCCACATTTATTTCGCAAAGTCCCAGCGGGGACCCAGAGGGCACAGTGAGTGCCAGTGGCAACATTTGTTTTCACAGCTGCACTGCAATTAGAGGCAGCTGCAATTTTTAGGCCAGATAATATTTTAGGAGTCCCAGCGGGGACCCAGGAGGCACAGTGGTACCAGCGCAATTGCACACTTTTGATTCTGCTGCAGTGGCAGCCAGTCCTGACATTTGGGACATAGGGCATTTGAGCCCTCTGAGCAGGCCAGTTGGCCATGGGGTCAGTATTAGGTTGGTAGTGCGCCAGGCCCTAATGTGATTTATGTGGTGCCTATGATAAATGTGACTTATGCACCCTGATTTATGCCTCTAATGTGATTTTGTTATGCCTCGTGGTTAGGTTTAGAGTGTTAGCCTGCGTGGCAGGGTTTCATCAAGAATGTTCATGGGGTTGCTGGGTGATGGTGTCAGAGGATTCTATGCATTTTACAAGTATGCGGAGACATTTATTTCTGAAGGTGGATGTCTTCTGTTGCCTCTGCTGTGTAGACTTTTAATAAACCATCTAAAAGGATCCACGACTCCTAAGGTTATTACTACAATTTGACTGGCGACGATTTCCGGTCTACACAGCTGTTTCTTAGAGCCCACGCAAGAATTTCAGCCACGATCGTTCAAGACAAACTGAGGTGGGTGCGACCGGCTCCGACGCCTCAAGACTACCAAGATTCTCCGATCCTCGAAAATACACCCTTACGCAGCTGCAAGGTAAGGGTGTCTAAAATTCTTTAAGCAGACTGGCAACCGTTTTTTTTATAAATACGAACTTACCCCGATCTGAGGAACGTCGATCCAGCTCCCGCTGTTGTGGTGCCGCGGTGTATCACCCCGTGGTCTAATATCCGTTTTGGACGCTTTTGGGGATAATTGTTGTGTATGCGGACTTGCCGCGCATGCGCGAAGAAAGTGCTGATTTTGATCTCCACTACGCACGCGCGAACCGGTAACACGTCGGAGCCATCTATCCCTTGCTGCTCACGTCAGTTTTCTGCTGTTCTGGTTGCAAAGCAACAGTCACCACACGAGTGATTTATCTACTACACGCTGCAGTCTGTTCTATTGTGGTGCAACTACTAACTGCCTTCGCTTCAGTGGATTGCTTCTGTGATCCACACACATATACATATACACATTTGTATTTCTAGACAAAGACAGCAGATTCTTCCTGTGATCTGCACACAAACATTCTTTTAGGAAATTGTTTTTTTTTCCTTTTAAAGAAAAGGAAGCAGATTCTTCCTGTGATCTGCACACAAACATTCTTTTAAGAAATTGTTTTTTTCTTCTCTATAAAAGCAGATCCTTCCTGTGATCTGCACACAGACATTTTTTTTTTCAGGCACGTTTTGTTTTCTTCAAAGCAGATTCTTCCTGTGATCTGCACACAAATCCAGATTTGATGGTATTGTGAATAATTTAAGTTTTATACTGGTTGTTATTATTCTGATCTCTGCTCTATTCACCTTTTTCCTGGAATAATTTTTTTTTTTTCAAAGCTTTTGATCACTATTCTGTGCAAATCCTCTGTTCTTCACTACCAATATGCAATCCGTCAGTCCCCCTCCTGCTTTTTTGGAATCCGCGGGGGATCCACCAGTTAGGTGGGAACTGTGGTTTGATGCTTTCCAAACCTATTTGGGTGCTATTGGAGCATCCAGATTCGGTGATGAACTTAAGAGATTTTTACTCCTTCATTCGCTTGGTTTTGAAGGTAGGTCCCTATTCAAACATCTTCCTGAGATCGTTCATGTTCCAGGAGAAGATATAGATGTATTTCAAGATGCAGTGACTAAACTTAGGACAAGGTTTCACAAACAACCTAGCCTAATGGTTCTTCGACATAAATTCTTCAAGAGGCAACAGAAAGATGGAGAAGATGTTGACATGTATGTTTCTGCGTTAAGGAAACTTGCCTCTGAATGTCAGTTTGAGACATTTTTAGAGCAACTGATCAGAGATCAATTTGTCTGTCACTGCAGTGACAAGCAAATACGACAAAAACTTCTTTCTCTCTCGAATCCTGATTTAGATGAAACTATAAAAATAGCTAAAAGTATCGAAACTTCTCAAATATCTTTAAAAGAATTGGAAGACAAGCTTCCAGACCCGGTGAATGCGATCTCGTCCAGTTCAAAATTCAAGCGCAATGACTCCAAACCAGAGGTCAGAGATAATGAGTCTAAGAAAACTACTTCAAAGAAAAATATGTATCTCTCACATGACCCCAAACATATGTGCAACAGATGTGGTAACAAACAACATCAGAAGGGGACTAGATGCCCAGGAACAAATGTTATATGCAGCTATTGCAAAAAAACAGGGCATTTTGCCAAAGTTTGTTTCAAAAAGAAATTTAATGAGCAAAAAAGGTCTGTTGCATGTGTGCTAGAGTCAGACTGTGAGTCAGATTCAGAAACAATTGGTGTGGTTCTAGATAGTCCAGATCATGTCTTAAAAATTTCTGATGAAACAGACTGTGTGGACCCTATCGTTGAGATTTTGGTGGGGGACAAAGTATTAAATTTACTTGTAGACTCTGGAGCTAGAATAACAATGATAACCAAGGAACTGTTTGAGGAAACTTGGGGAGATAGGAGTTTGCTACCCCCCGATCGCTCGCCAGTATCTTACGAGGGTCGTAGGATAGAACTGTTGGGGTATTTTGAGGATGATCTTCAATTCGATGGTAGGGTGATCAAGGGTAAGATTTATGTTGCTGTTAAAGGATTAAATATTTTAGGATGGTATCACCAGGGCTTATTTGGGATGATCCTAAAACCAGGTTGTAGGGTACAAGTTTTAACAGTTTCTGATGTTGGTTTTGATGGCAATGTGAAATGGGAACAACTTTTTCCTACTGTTTTTTCAAAGGGTTTAGGAACTATCCGAGGGTTCAAGCACCGAATTATTGTTAAAGAAGGGTCGCTACCGGTGAAGCACAAATTAAGGGGTGTCCCGTTCAGTGTTAGGGAGGACCTTGAAGTTGAGATAAAGCGTTTGTGCCAGGAGGACATTATAGAAGCAACAGAGTCTTCTTTATGGCTTTCTCCTCTGGTCGTAGCACGGAAGAGGTGTGGTAAGTTGCGTGTCTGTGTGGACCTTAGGTCGCTGAATAAGGAGATCTGGGTGGATTCACATCCTCTGCCAAAAATTGACGATCTGTTTGCATGCGTCAGGGGTTCGAGATATTTTTCCAAGTTAGATTTGGCAAGTGCTTACCACCAGATTGAATTGGAGGAGGAGTCTCGTCATTTTACATCGTTTATTTCACCTCTGGGGACTTTCCGCTATAAACGCATGCCATTTGGTTTGGCTTCTGCCGTGTCGGTTTTCCAACGTGTGATGCAGAGTATGTTGGGTGAAATCAAAGGTGTACTTGTATTCCAAGATGATGTGCTGGTTCATTCCCAAGATATTAGTTCGCACAATGTTTTGTTGAGGAAGGTTTTTGAAACGTTCAGGGAGTATGGTGTAGTAGTAAAGCCTGAAAAATGTAAATTTTTATGTGATGAAGTCGAATACTTGGGGCATCACATTTCTGGCGAAGGGATTCGACCTAGGCAAGGTTTGTTAGATGCCATTATCAATGCGCGCATTCCGAAGGATAAAACGGGGGTTAAGTCTCTGTTAGGTTTATTGGAATATTATTCTAAATTCATTCCAAACTATGCCTCGGTGGTTAGGCCAATCAGCTATTTATTGAGGAAGGGTGTTATGTTCAGTTGGTCGAGCCAGTGCAGTGCAGCTTTGGAGACTGTGAAAGTTCTACTTAAGTATAGTGAGGCACTCAAGCCATATGACCCTTCCCTTTCTACTTGTATCACGGTGGACACAAGTCAAGTGGGTTTGGGGTGTGTGGTTACGCAAGATACTCGAGGAGGTGAAAATACTATTGCGTTTGCATCCAGAGTTTTAAGGGATGCAGAAACGCAATATTCAGTAATTGAGAAAGAGTTGTTGTCTTGTCTCTGGGCTGTGAGTAAGTTTCGTACATATGTCTGGGGCAGACGGTTCACTTTGAGGACCGATCATAAGCCATTGGTGAATATTCTTAGTGCTGGTACTAGCAAGTGTTGTTCACCGAGGATTGTGAGGATGGTTTCAAGACTTATGCAGTACCAGTTCGATGTGGTCCATGTTTCTGGTGGTAAGAATACAAGAGCGGATTTCCTGTCTAGATTTCCTGTGGGTTTAGACCAAAGGGTCTGTTCAGATGACAACCGTGAGGACGAAGACGATTCAGATGATTGTTTTATTGCTGCGGTTGATATTGCTGTTGGAGACGAAGGAAGTTGGTTAGAAGCCATTGCTCAAGACGAGGTTCTTCAGCAGGTGAATCATTATGTGATGAATGGTTGGCCTACAGAGAGTACTTTGGCGCATTATTTGCAACCTTACTGGAAAGTACAGTCTGAGATTTCCATTGAAGGGGGGGTGTTGGTTCGTGGAGAACGGCTTATCCCTCCTCTTGGTGTCAGGAAAAATATTATTCTCAGAGCTCATGAGGGTCATCTAGGTTTGACTCTTACCAAACGAAGAGTTCGAGATGGCTTCTGGTGGCCATCTATGGATGCGGATGTCACAGAAATTGTTGATATGTGCGCCATATGTAGCAAAGCTGATAAAGGGTTGAAAGTAAAGACCCCACCACTCTTGCCAGTTGACTGTCCACCGGCTCCCTGGAGTAAGTTGGGGTTAGACATCATGGGGCCAATAGAAGGCTTGCAGAATGGTGGACGTTTTGTTCTGGTTTTAATCGATTATGTTTCAAAATGGCCTGAGGTTAGGGTCGTTAAGGATATTTCTTCCTCTACGGTGATAATGTTTTTGAGAGAGGTGTTTATTCGAGAGGGGTTTCCTGAGACATTGGTCACAGACAATGGTACTCAATTTGTTAGTGTAGAATTTGAGTCATTTCTGAATTCTTGCAACATTAAGCATACAAAAAGTTCACTGTATCACCCACAGTCTAATGGTCAAGTGGAGCGCATGAACAGAGTGGTGGGTGACTGTGTCAGATGGGCGAAGAGTGAGAGAGTTAATATACAAGGTTCCATAGATAGTATGCTTTGGTTTTATAGGACTATTCCTCATTCTACTACTAGAATTTCCCCTTTTGAGCTATTGAGAGGACGTAAAGCCAATATATGTTTCCGACCAGGTTGGATGAATAAGTGGATCAAATCGTTACATGATGTGAACAGTCTGATGGAAATTGTGAAAAGGAATGTTGGAAGTGCTCAAGTTAAGCAAAAGCGGTGGTATGATAAGAAAAATTCCGCTAAGCTTGTTGAAGTGCATGTGGGGGATCTTGTTAGGATTAAATCCTCCATACATGTCAAAAAAGGGGAGAGTAAGTTTGGACTACCCATCCGTATCATAGAAATAGGTAGGAATGCTGTTAAGGTTGAAGGGGGAAGTTGGTGGAATGTAGGTAAGATTGTTAAAGTTAGGGAAACAAGTGGGACAGGAGAGGAGGTTAGCTACGGTGAACCTTACTCTTCTGAAGCTGTAGATGCTGGTTGTAGAATTGGTGATGTCCGTGCTACTGTGAGGAGGAGTAGTAGAACGAGCAGAACTCCCATACGTTTTCGTGAGTGAATCAATGTCATAGAGTTGATGTTTTATTATTTGGGTTGTGTTTGTTTTTTTTTTAATTGTGTGTAATGTTTTTGTTTTCTTTAAAAAAAATGAGAAAGAGGGATATGTTATGCCTCGTGGTTAGGTTTAGAGTGTTAGCCTGCGTGGCAGGGTTTCATCAAGAATGTTCATGGGGTTGCTGGGTGATGGTGTCAGAGGATTCTATGCATTTTAAAAGTATGCGGAGACGTTTATTTCTGAAGGTGGATGTCTTCTGTTGCCTCTGCTGTGTAGACTTTTAATAAACCATCTAAAAGGATCCACGACTCCTAAGGTTATTACTACAGATTTCTGCTGATAAGGTTATTGCATAATGTTTTTATGCTGGTGAGGATATTATTGCCTAATGTGTTTATGCATAGGAGGTTGGTGCATATGGTGTTTTATGCCTAATGTGATGCTGATTGCATAATGTGAATTATGTTGCAGGATATAATGCTGGATACAGTGTTTTGCCAGTAATTACTGGTTGTGTTCTACATTTACTATTTGGGCTTTGTGATGGTTCTGACAGTGGCCCAATTGGCCCTGTCATGTGTATATAATCCCCTGTAAATATTGCCTAGTGCCAGTTGGCACGGTGTACATTGTGTGATTACTATTATAATGTGTTTTGGATAATAGAAAGGCTATTTTTATATATAACCTTGTGTGGAGTTTCTTTTGTGGTGTGCCTAGGGTGTTGCTGCTGAGTGTGTGTTGTGCAAACACTTTACACATTGCCTCTGGGATAAGCCTGACTGCTCTTGCCAATTTACCAAGGGGGTGAGCAGGGGCTATCTTCAGCATGTAACTCTCTTGCCCTGACTAGAATGGTGGTTTCTGCCTGGCTTTGGCACAAGCCCTAGCCAACCAGAAATCCCATTTCTAACACCGCCATTGTGCCTTGTTCCTATCTGTTATCCCACTACATCTCCCATCGTTGAACCATTGTTTTCGCAATAAAGATGACCAAAATGTAGAACCATCCACTTAGGCCATGCAAACTCCATTTCCAGGCACATCTACTGCCTCAACAGTACCCTCAATTCCACCACAAGGTTTGACAGTGCCAGTGTGCAGCTAAGGCAAGACCACCAAGTCGACGAGCCATATACCAGTACAGCCTCATACTGGTTGTACTGCTAAAAAGTAATATATTCAATGCTTTCAATCTACTTACAATTTGTGATGGAAACAAGTGCGAAACCCATGTGTGATCTGGGAAAGCTGTACATTTCTTACAAGTAGACAAACTTTAAAATTCAGCAAGGGGTGTTTGTGTAGATCCCTCAACGTTTTCTCAAACAAGCCAACTGTTTAAATAAAAAATATTCAAAATGAGTATGAAAAAATTCTTACCACATTGATCAATTTACAAAAGCAGTATATCATATGTCCACCAGAACCTTTTGATTGTGGGGATAAGGAGGGTTTTTAGGATCTCCAAGAACTTGACACACACAGAGCCAAGAACTGAACTTCACCTTTCAACGGTTTTTCATTGTGTACCGGGTATGGAGCAATTCATAGAAACCCATGTATTTCTGAAATAGACACTAGATACAGAGTTTATGAGCAGTGGCTATTTGAGCATCTCTGAATTTGTGGGTATTCATACCACCATGTGATTCACAGGGCATTTATGAAAATGTCATTTTTCTTACACACTGCCTTACATTTGGAAGGCAAAAATGCAGAGAGATGCAATTGGTATTAACAAATGTTCTACTATATATTCCAACATGTCTCTTCCATAGAAATTGTACCTCACTTGCGTGGGTAGGTCTAGTGCCTGCAAAAGGAAAATGCTGTAAACAACATGGACACATCACATTTTTTACCACTGAAAACTGGCCCTTTTTCTGAAATTTGGCTAGCTGTACATTTCGGGCCCTAGCTCAGCAGGGACTTAGGAAAACCTAGCAAACTTGTACATGGAAATCTAAGAACCATCAATTATCCAGTAATGGGGGGCAGAAAGACGTTTGGGCATGGGAAGGGGTGAGCAATAGCCCATTTCATGGGGGACACTCCCCCTCCAAATTTAGTCCCTGGTGGTCTAGTAGGCTTTATGCTCTCTGCAGTGAGCAGATTGGAGGAAAATATCTCCAATCTGCCACCTGATTGGGGCACAAATACCTCTGAGGTTATTTTAGAAGGGTGAGGACAAGGCCTGACACATGGGTGGGTCACCCCATCCATTTATGTACCTATTTAAAATCCCTGGTGTCTAATTGACTCTTTGTCTCCCGAGGGGGCAGATTGGAAGTAAGAACCTCCATTCTGCCCCTAGGGGGGAGCAGAAAGAAGTTTTAACCCAGGCAAGGGGGATCACTATCCCATTGAGAGGGGGCTGCACCCCCCTCAAAAAAAGAGTCCCTGGTGTCTAGTGGAATGGATCCCTGCTTGGAATCACCTTTCTGCAGCAATCACATTCGAAATTGGAGAATATCTCCTTTCTGATGATACTTCTCCCATCTGCTTTGATGCTCAAGGGCTGAAATATTTCTCTGAGAACCAAAGCCATAAAAATGGAATGAGCCAATCAGCTCATATCACTTTCATTTCCTCTGAAATTATATCAGAGCACCACGCATGCCAATAGTAATATCCGAGAAAATATAAAATAGCATTGAGAGCTGGGAAAGCTCTTCCCCACTCCTGAGGCCAACATAACTGAAAGGAAATGCCTCTGGTGCTCACGCCAGAGGGACTTCCTGTCTTGTGTGCTAGGATGGCCTAGAGCCATCCTCACCACATGAGCACTGGTGCGAAGGACGGCTTGGAGCCATCCTCTGCAGAGAAGCAGTTAAAGAATTTATAGATATACGTTTAGTTAAAGGCATGTTTACTCCATGAGTTTCAAAATAATCTTTACAAGGTAAATAGATAATGTTTTCATTTCCCATACATAACATTTCCACAGTCAAATCAGAGCATTGTTTAGGGTTGGTATAAAAACAAACAGTGGGTAGTGTCTCCAAAATAAGATAATGCATAACATTTTCCACACTTTTTAAATATGAGAAACAAGAAGAAATAGTTCTTCTCTGAAGCATAGACTTTGCACCATTGAATATAATTCCAATTTGAATATTTTGTAATATTTTGGCATATTCTTCATCATGTGCTTGCCTTATATATTTTGTAAGTTCACTATAAATGAGAAATGCAATCAAATATTAACATTCCCTATACTTCCGAAGGAGTTTGCGAGTTTTTTTGTGTGATATTGTTTTAAAAATTGCCTCACCTTTTACAGGAGTAGGCTGAAGCAGAGCACCAAAAACTAGAGCATGATTACCTCCACACAAATTTTCATAAGTTGTCTTTAGTATTTCTGTCTTATTTAGGTGAACAAAAGAAATCATTGAGTTAGAAACCATACTAACTCGATGGAGTTCTTGAGAGGTATCACAATTTAATTTTTAGTACTCTAGTTTTTTACCATGTTTTATTGGTAGTAGTATTAGTTGGTCTATTGTAATCCCTTTAACAGTATGTGCAGATAATTCAGTTGAAGCAGTTACAACACTTGATGAATGAATGAATGAATGTTTTTTTGTATAGTGCAGGTCTACTTATTGAGTGTCCCAGAGCTAAGCAAAACAGGTTGGATGGGGAGCGTGATTTATAGATTGAATTGATCATTGTTAAGAGACTTTCTAATATTTGCCTCATCAGTGAGGGTTTTCAGGTGAAGCAGAAGCTGATGCCAAATCTTCCCAAAATGTACCACAAAGAAGGCACTCCTGGCCACTTTCTTCTAAAGCGGGGGACAACAATCATCCTAGCATTTCTTGAGCGCAATGCCCTTGCCCAGCTCTGTTTGAAAATCTTCTAATTGAGCTATCTGGGCCAAGTTTTATAGAAGGCTTGGTCCACGATCTTTAAGGACTTAAACATGATTTTCTTATTAACTGGCAACCAATGCCATGGCTCCCACAAGTGAAACACTAAAAAATGCTTGGGCAACTTAAACAAAAGATGGATGTCAGTTTACCACCTGAAGACGTACTATTTAGTCCGAAATTTGTAGGTACAGAAAAATGACGTAGTCTAGCTTGGAAAGAATCAATGCCCTCACCACTGTTATCTGAGCACCACTTGGAAGGAAGTCCAGGAATTTCTTAAGCATTCTTAAGATCAAAATACAGGATTTCACCACCACAGCTATGTGGGTTTTGAAGGTGAGCTGGGCATCAAACAGATCTCCCAAATTCCTCACAACTCTAGTCAAAGGGGGAGGTGGAGTATTGCTGCACCGCCAAGCCCCCGTCTAAACGGCAGGGGTTTGGGACCAAACAGCAGGATCTCTAACTTGTCCGCATTGCATTGTAGGTGACTCAATCTGAGTCAGTCCAACGCTGCTCCTACACAGAGAGTAAACTGTTGCTTCGCAGTGACTGAATCCCCCTCATAAATAAGAAGTAGCTGCATGCCAACTGCATAGGATATAATCTTAATGCAGAACATGTTAGCCAAGAATGCCAGCGGGGTCATATACATTTTAAAGGGAATGGGACTTAGAGCAGGTATTAGTTAGATATTATGATAAGTTAGAATTAGTAACTTTCTGAAGGTAAGCAGTTATAGCAGCCTGGTTTGATAAATATTGTAATATAGGCTGACATGTTGAACATATACATAAAGCATTTTCATGTTTGAGGCCATGATTTTAAGTTATTTCAATATGTCAAAATAGATCAAGTTGTTCTTTATTTAATTTAGAGTCAAGGCAATCCAAGTTTTCACCATCCTATTGAATTTCACCCATAGCAGGTTCTACCTCACCCATAGCAACAGTAGCTTCATTTCCAATATTTGGTTCTCCAAGCGGGTTTGCAGGTGTAGTTTTGGAAGGGTAATTGGTAGCTTTAGTATTGCATAATATTTCAGATTATATTTTTTTTCCTCAGACATTTATTGATCCAACATCTCAACATACATCTAGAATCTTCTTCGTAGGATACTGTTATTCCAAGCAATTCTTCCTCTTTTACCATGGTTACAAATTCTGTAAAATTGCCAAGAAAGAAAAATATTTGTTAGCACTATTGTCATATGTAAGTGTGTATGTTTAATAACTAGTGTGGGTTTTGAATGATATATTTAGAAGCTGTCTGTTCCATCAACAGTATATTTTCCAACATTAACATCCTCAACTTCATTCAGAGATATACATTCCAGTAAAGGACTTCTGTTAGTAAGTGTTCAGCAGATTATTTTTAACAATGTTTTTGTTCTCTGGCTCAAACTCAACTCTTCTTCAAGAGCATGCTAATCCTAAACTAAGCCACGTAATGGCACAAGATTTATTAAATAAACTTGAAGAGCTTAAACAGTCATAAGCCTCCTAACTGCTCACCTGTCTGTGAGATAGCGCTTGAAGGCTAAATCAATATAGCCTTTTAGTTAAAGATTGCTCAGCTGATATCTCCTCCAAATCTTTCTTCATATCAGTTTTTTCAGTTTTAGTAATAAATCAAGTGACATAATGGGCTACAGCTGTAGAAGTATCTTCTAATTATAGCAGTTGATACACTGTGATGCGTCTCCTTTTAAAATTATATGTATTTCTATGATACTTAATTTTAATGATATGCCTAACAACAGACATAAGATTGTTCACTCTTCCTTTATTTAGACATTTCGTGTACTGTTAGATTTGTTTTTATATTTACATAAGCAGTATTTTCCACATTAATGACTTTGAAATTGTATGATAATTTCAAAGAGTTTTTTATTATTTTGTTTGTTATGGATATCACAAGTAACATATTGCTCAGTAAGATTTTGGAGTATTTTTTTATCCATAACAACATATGAATATAAGGTGCACCTCTTGCTTGGTATTTTTTTCTCCAAACGAAATCAACGACCACTCCCCACAACTGTTTAGTTTTATTTGCTAAGAACCGAAGTTTAACCGGGAATTAAAAAAATCTGCAAACTTTTGCCACATCTAAAGAACGTAATCCACCAGTTGCCTTAAAGGCAACATCAGTTAGATTTTTGGTTACTTCAAGTAGGAAATTGTATAAATTATCCCATAGGTATTCTGCACAACTCAAAGTGTGAAACAAAGTAGGTGATCCCAAACTCCCCAACGTACGTCTAAGTTCTCCATGTCTTCAGAACCAATATTCATTTGTACCAAGAAACAACCTTAACAACGTGGACATCACATTCCATTGCCATTACAACGCAGTTGTTACAACAACTGCATGTTTACCATGCAAAGCCATTACTACGCAAGTCATTACATCGACTTGCAGTAGATGGCGTGCTAACATTAGAAATAGTATAGTTTACTTTTCCAACATCTTCCCTACTGTTACCTAGGCTGGAGTTGGAATAGTAAATTATACAGTTCTAATGTCAGAGCTTCATCTACTGCAAGTCGATGTAATGACTTGCGTAGTAATGGCTTTGCGTGGTAATGGCACATGAAGTAAGGACTCACGTTGTAACAAGTCATATTCATTTGTACCGCGCTGACATGCAATAATATTTATTAAGTTATACTACTCGCAGTTCCCATCATTGCTTTCCACCTTCTGTATGAAATCTTTAGCTGTTAAGTTATATAGGGCCACAAGTACAACCTGTTTTAGCAGTCGCAAATGGAAAATTGGGGGTTTGCGACTGCTAAAGAGCCTTTTCACATGTGCTAACCCAATTTTGCAAGTCAGTGACCTATTACCAACTTGAAAAATAGAGTTTGCAAGTCGGTATTAGAAAGGGGCATGTTGAGGTCATCCCTTTCTAATAGCGAATCGCAAGGGGATCTACGAATGGGACTTACTGAAGGTAGCAGGGGGGCTTCTTGGTCCCCAAGAACCCTTAGCGTCCAAGATGACTTTATCCCCCAACCAATAGTTCACCAGCAGTTGCATTTGCAGAGTGCTAGAGAAAGGGGGAATGGCCTCCAAAGACCTCTCAGCAATCCCTCTGTATGGGACCTAGTGGATGTAACAGGAGGGCTTGTTGGCCCCCAAGGACCCTGTGGAGCCAAGAGGACTTCATCGCCCAACAAGTTGTGTACCAGGAGGTGTGTTTGCAGAGTGGTAGTGGAAGAGGGCAGGGCTTTCAGCAACTTCCTTGTATTTTTTAATTTCTTTTGTTTTATCAGGGAAGGGGGGCGTGGCCAACCTTCCCTTGGCCAATTTCAGCCCCGGTCCCCATCACCGGAGTCCTGCCTTTTCTTTTTATAAAGCTAAAGGGGGGGGGAGCGCTCCCTGGGCCAATTTTGGCCCAAGGGAACTAATCTCCCAGGTCCCAGCCTCTTTTTATTCTTCTTTTTTTTTTTAAATAAGGGGAGGGGGGCGTGTAGCCCATTCCGGGGCCAATTTTAGCCCCAGGGACCCCAACTTCTGGACCTGGCCTCTATAGAGAGTGTCCTGGTCCCATCCTGGGTATCCCCTTACCATTAATGAGAGCCACAAGGGGGGCCTGGTGGCCCTCGTTGTCCCTGCTGGCACCCTGCCTCCTGTGGGAGCCACATGGCTTTTAGAGAGAGAGAGCTGCTAACATGCAGCTCCCTCTCTGAAAAACCAATTTTTATGCTCTGGCTTGCTAGAAGCAGAGCAAAGTTGGCTATGGCTTGGCAGGAGCTGTAAAGCTCCTGCAAAGCCATAGCAAAAAGCTATGTCCTGGAATGGGCACACCGGGTTATAGCAGGAGCTGGCCCTGGGGTTGGCAGCCTTAAGGCCATGTATGGCTCTTGAAGGGGAGCAGTGCGTCACCCCTCCTTTGACAGAATTTCCCCTGGGAAGAGGGTGGTGGGGTAGTGGTGATCCGTCCGCCCCCTGCATTATTTTCAAGTGAAACCCCGGGAAGTGGTGGTCCCCAGGGCTGAGGGTGTCCAAGAGTCCCCCATTTATTAACAATTAAACCTAGAGGCATCAGGGGAGGCTGTACAAGCCTCCCCTGCATTTTTCTTTAAAGAAGCCTCAGGAGGTAGTGTTATTAGTAAGCCCCAGTGGGGGATCCCTGTGTGTCCCACTCTTATAATATCTAAAAAGAAACGGGACGTGGACCACCTGGGGGCCAATTACAAACAAAGCGCGGGTGGCTGCACTTCATTTTATTTTTTCTGTGGGATTCGCATATCCAATGCCACTCCAGATGAAAATCTTTTAAAAATGCTTTTTTGGCCCTGCAGACTCCCTGTGAGGCACCCCTCCAAGAAGCCTGGGTGGGTCAATGTGTTTCTGCCCTGCCCGCGTTTTTGTCTGTGACTCGGTTGACCCCACACCACATCATTCCTGGTTTTAAGTGTTGCCAGCCAATCAGATCTCCTCAACACAAAGTCCCCACGCATACCAGTGATCTATTGTCTTCCTAAGATTCATAAGAACGCAGAGTCCCCACCCGGCCGTCCCATCGTCTCGAGCTGTGGTTCCATTTTGGAACCCCTTGGACATTATATAGATTACTTCATAAAACAGTTTGTCCCGGGTACTATCTTTTACATAAAAGACAGTATGGACATGATTAATCTCATTGAGGAGCTACCATTTGACCCCACATCCAGCACCATGTGTACGCTGGATGTGTAATCGCTATATACTAATATTCCCCAGTATGAGTCCCTTCATGTCATCGAAAAAGTGCTAGAAACACGTCCACGCCCACACAATGTTCCTACCGTGTTTATTCTTCAGCTGCTCGAGATTTGCTTAACCAAAAACATTTTTGTCTTTGAAGAACAGTTCTACGACCAAGTACGTGACACATCTATGGGAGCAATTTTCGCCCCTAACCTGGCCATACTCTATATGGACCACCTTGAGACATCATGTATCCTAGACACGTCTAACCCCTTCCACACAGGAATAACCTTGTGGAAACGGTACATAGACGACATTTTTTTACTGTGGAGTGACTCCCTAGAGAGCCTTACACAATTCCATCATTGGCTAAATAATAACAGCGGAGGCCTGAACTACACACTCAGTACTAGTAAAGAATCACTTCCCTTCTTGGACTTAGTGATAAAAAACACAGAGGGCCGCTTGACCACGAGTCTCCATCGCAAACCCACTGAGCGGAACACCTTATTGAACTACAGCAGCCATCACCCTCGTGCACTCAAAGATTCACTCCCTTTCTCCCAGTTCCTGCGCTTAAGGCGGAATTGCTATTTTAAGGAAGACTATTTCAGTGAGGCCAAGACACTAAGCCATAAGCTTAGAGCCAGAGGTTATCCACGGAAATTAGTGCGCCATTCCCTCAAACGCGCCTGGTATTGCCCTAGGGAAACCCTCCTAGAACCTAAACCTAATAAAATGCAGGAACGCTTAATTTGTGTCACCACTTTTTCACCAGCATCACATGCAATCAAAAAGAGTATAGTCAAGCACTGGCCTGTGTTAAATGCCGGCCAACTAAACCTTGAACGTCCACTGTTCACCTTTAAACGGGCAAAAAACATTAAAGATCATCTAGTCCGGGCAGCCCTGCCAAAACCCCCCCAAAAAACAACTATCAACGATGCATGGGGGTTACCGACTCTTACAGGTCATGTGAAATGTGGTAGCTGCATATGTTGTGATTACACTGTTGAAGGAAAAACCTTTGAGCACGGAGCCATCAAATATGAGAGAACATTTTTTTTCTAACTGTAATTCAACAAATGTTGTGTATGCAATTTTCTGTCCCTGCAAAATGATCTACGTAGGCCAGACAAGCCAGAAAATCAAGCTTAGGATCGGACAGCATCGCAGCAGAATCCGGTGTAAAACGGCTAATGCACCCCTAGTGGAGCACTTTACGGACAATGGACATACTGAGAATGATCTCAAATGGACAATTATCACAGTGATCAAACCACCCCCAAGAGGGGCAGACATTTCTCAAATACTCAACAAGGAAGAGCTCCACTGGATTCTGAGAACCAATAGCATCCACAGTGGCCTCAATCGCGTTGAATACTGGACCTCCCTTTTATAAAGATGTCCCCGTTTTTCTAAAAAGATGTCTCTTTCAATATGTATTCAAGTCACAAACACTGCCACTCTGTATGCACGTGCTCGTGTAATCACACTATGAGTCACTTACTCTGCACCTTTCCTGGGCAACTCACACCACCTTAAAATGGCCGCCTCCTTTTCATCATTTTATTCCTTCTTCACTTTCTGCCGATTGTGTGCCTTCCCACACCACCTTAAAATGTCCGCCTCCTTTCCATCATTTTAGTCCTTCTTCGCTTTCGGCCGATAGTGTGCTTTAACCAGTCCTTCCTCACTTTCTGCCGATAGTATGCCTTAACTAGCTCTGCCTCGGCACACCAGCAGTCTCCATTGAAACTCCGAAGCAGATGCGGCGATACTGCCCACGTTCACTGAAGTAAGTAGCATGGCTAGATCCCTTGGACACCACCTCTTTAACATGGCGGGTTCACGCCTAACCCATTCTTACCCCTCTCTGCTTCCAGGTAATGCGATCGTGCATTCTCTAACAGCTGGCACACAGCACCCAACAGGCCTTTCTGCCATAAAGCAAACAGAATTGGTAATAAAATTATTCTGTTTTACACTCAATTTCCGTGTCAACTCCACCCCTTCTTAAACTTAGACACCTTCACCTCTGCCTTTTGTTCATTTAGATTCCGCTGGTGTCAGCAACCCCCAAAGTCCAGATGTTGAGCGCTCCTGCGCCTATAATGAACCGTCGACTCTCTGCCACCTTAGGTAAAGTCCCCACTGCCTTCTGGGTTCACCCATAAAAATATTTCATTCACCTTCGCACCGCGCCGTTTTTTGTTCCTCCTGAATCACTGGAAACACCTTGCTCATGATCAGGCACTGTGCCGGTTCGTCGTCCTTTAATATGCAGACTGGTTTTTATCACACTCGCTTGTCTCTTCTCCGTTGAATCACTGCAATAATTCACCATTTCATGACGAAGCTGTACTAGGCACCATAAATCAGCATCAATTCAACCAACTCCTTTTTAACGTCGTCACTGCGACACGAATTTCAATCCTCACTCAGCATAAACTAGAGAAATGTCACCACCTCTGCATGAAATTCAATCCACATTGTTCACGCAACTCCAAGCACTTAAGTCACAAACGTTATGCTGAAAACATGCCTAGTATTGTGTCAAATGTGGTTAAAATTCTTCCTTTCCATTTTTTATCCCCCTTTTTCTCCCCTTGCTCCTTTTTTGTATGTAAAGAATTGTAAAAAAGGTGTGATATATTATCAAGACAGCAGTGCATTATTTGTTTGTCCTGAAGATGATGCCCTATATTTAATGTGGCATTGAAACATCGTCGACACCCAAACACCCTATGCACTAGACTCAAGCTATAACACATTGTGCAATGGTGTTAAATGATTAATTTGTGTCTGTCTATACTGAGAACAACTGTACAGACCCATTTTGGCTTGCCTTTTGGCCAATTCTGTGTTCATTGTTCTGTCTTGTGTTCTGTTGGTCACGGCTGTGCCCACTTGTCATTTGAATGTTTTATTTGATACTACTTTTGAAAAATACTATGAAAATAAATTCTTGTCCGGCTGGACAAAAGACATACATTCTATTCTAAGTGTATGGTTTTCTATCACACTGTATGACTCCTGAATAGGGACCACTGTTCTCTATAACAGCCAATCAGATCTCAGCACGAGATTGGGAGGGGTCGTGGCTCCTCTGCATCCCTTTTGTATATCTGAGAAATGTTTTAATTTCTCAGGAACTACTGAACGGATTTACACCATTTAACAAAAAGAGTTCACTCAGGACCAAGAGCTACCTTTATGCCAAATTTGGTGTAATTCACTACAGCAGTTTGGGCTGTAGCTGCGTCAATAGTTTCCTATGGAAATTAATATGAAGAAAAAGCATTTTGGGACCCCCCTTTTTCTCTGCCCCTGCTTGACGGATCACCCTGACATTTTCAAGACAGCGGCTAAAGGGACTGGGCCATTAGTTTTTAAAATGTTGGAATGATTCATCAAAGGGCGCCAAACATATTGGCAAAAGAACAAATGCTTTTTGGATGGAAAGAAGGTCTTAACAATAACTATCTACTTACGACCAACAGTAGTTAATATATAAATATATATTCACTGAAAAAAACCAAAGTGACAGGGATTCTATAGTTAGGCTGACATTTCACTCATATAAAACCAGGGAAATTCTTCAGTTACAGTTAGGTGAGCTAACTATAACTTGCACCCCCGTGATGCATTGCTTATGACTGCACATATTACATATTATATCACTCATGACATGGTCATTGACATCACTCATGACATAAATTATGACATCCCAAATTACACCACTAATGACATCATTCAGTGACTGTTAGTGTTTTTAAAATGTTAATAAGTGTTATAGCAAGGTGTAATGATGAATCAGTGGGTGTATGAGTGCCTGTATCTATGATTCTGTAGGTGTTTGACTGACTGTATACGTGATTTATTAGATGTCTTAGTGAATGTATGGGTCACCGACTAGGTTGTCTGAATGTCTGTATCAGTCTGTCAGTAGGTGTCAAATTGGCTGTGTGGGTTGGTAAGTGAGAACATGTGTGGGTATTTGGTTTATTGATTGACTGCCTATATGTGTGAGGGATTGTGATAGTGGCTGTATGGGTCAGTGAGTGCATGTGTGAGGGGCTGTATGGGTGAGTGATTATATTCTAATGTTTAAATGAATAAGTGAGTGGGCGTGTGTGTGTATAACTTTATAGGTGAGTAAATGGCTGTCTGTTTGACTCTATAGGTGAGTGAGTAGGTGAGTAGCTCTATGAGTGACTTACAGTGTGTGAGTGGCTATATAGCTGTATGAATGTATATATCAGTGGCTTTATTAGTGTGTGAGTTGGTGTACAAGTGGCTATATGGGTGACTGAGTGGATGTGTATGTAGACCTATGAGTTAGTGAGTGGGTATGTACGTCCTGGCACAGGTGTGTCAATGGTTTCCAGAATGGTATTGTGGAAGTTGGAGTGGGTATATGAAACGCTATGTGGGGGTGTGAGTGGGTGTGTAAGAGATTCTGTGGATGATGTAACCAGTGATGTCATCAATGATGTCATTGAGATGTCATCAGTGATGTCATTGACCATGTCATGACCATATAATGAGTGATGTAATATGTGAGGTCATAAGCAGTGCATTGCTGGGGCATAAGTTATAGCTAGCTCAGCTAACTAAAACTGCTGAATTTCTCTGGTTTTGTGCTAGTGACATGTCAGTCTAACAATAACGTCCCTGTAACCTTTGTTTATTTCAGTGAATTTCTAAGGTTTTTTAACTAGCAGATGTGTTTGCACAGTGGTGGTGAAAGGGGCTGGGCCTACGAACATTTCTCAGCAATCTCACCTTGTAGGACTTAGAGGAGGTACCTGGAGGGCTTCTTGGCACCCTGGTCCATCTGCAGTAAACTGTACTTAATGCCTGAACCAGTAGTATACCATGAGCCACCTTTTCAGAGTGGTGGAGAAAGGGGGCGTGGTCTCTGAAGACCTCTTATCAATCCTGCTATGTGGGACTTACTGCACATAACAGGAGGGGCAGTTTAGGGCCAACCACCCCTCCTGTTACCTCCAGTAAGTCTCAGTCAGCAGGATAGCTGAGACCTGGTAGGAGGCCATGTCCCTTTTCTCCACCACTCTTCAAAGGGTATGCCTGGTGCACTACTAGGAAGAGGATGAAGTCCCCTTGGCTATTGAGGGTCCTTGGAGGCCAACTAGCCCACCTGTTACCTCCAGTAAGAGCCATACAGCTGAAAATACTTATATGGACTAGGATAAAGGTTAATATACACCTTTAACATCTTTAAAGCCACACTTTTCTCTACCAGTTTCCTTAGAGCTTGCAATGCCTCACTGAGTGTGTCAGTGCCTTTAGGGCACAAGATGACACATGTAAAGAAGCCTATAGGTAGTAAACTACATCTTTTCACACTGCATGCTCTCCAAACATGCATAGTAGAGACTGCATGCGTCACCTGCTGTTAATTTTACAGGGAAACCACATAAAAAGCTCTGTGTTCAAGTGCTTCAGTGACTCATGCCTAGCTAAGTGATCTTTGGTTGTGGGACTGAAGGCTGAAGTAACTCTGACAACATTTGTGCAGGGCGATATTAGACTTGTTTGTTTTTAAGTTTAAGTGAGGTTCATCAGCTGTACCACACTTTTTTTTTTTTTTTTTTCTTTTTTTTTACCTCATATAACCTCAGTAGCCATAGCAACCTCTCGACCTGGTCCACCACTGGTGCAAATGACTTGATGGTTTCAGTCTCAGCTGTTGTTTCTTCTTTTTGGGGACCGCCCAAAGTACACATCTTGAGCTGATCGAGAGGTTTTTAATCATTGGTATTTAACCTTAGCCTACTCTAATCTGCTATCCATTACTTTCCATCCAACAGACTCCAGAATAACCCCGTAGCAGGCCTACCTCTATAAATATTCACCCTTTGATCCAAAGCTCTAAAATAAATAACTGAATTCCACCAGGCATTCCAAGACGGTGGTGCCACCTGACGCCAAAGTTTACAAATCTCTCTCCTAGCCAGGAGGATCATAAAAAACACCAACTTATATTGCAGTACGTTCATATCTTGCCTCCCCCCGAGTTCAAAAGTTATCCCAAAAAGTATAAGAGATGGGCTTACCTCTACATCTGAACCAAGCACCTTCGAAATACTCTTACCCACGTTTTCCCAGTATTCCTGTAACTTAGGGCAGGTGGCAAATATATGAACATCATCCGCATTCAGAGAATCACACCTAATGCATCTTGCTTCTTCTCCGCCTCTCATTTTTGAAATTTTCAGGGGTGACCAATACAGCCTGTGGATTGTAAAAAAATGGTTCTTTCTGAGTGGAGCAGATTTAACCGTCGAATAAAGAGTATCTATTGATACTTGCCATAGTTTATCTAACTCCTCCTGTGGCAAGTAGTTTTCCCAGACTCGTCTTGGTTTATCAATCTTCCTGTCGGCTGCAGTTAGAAGATGCCCATACCAAAGAGCCACTTCCTTTTTCCTGGGAGCCACATCTTGTAGATCATTTTCCATTTGACACTCCTCGTAGGGCGGCCAGGATTGGTTCTTGCACCAAGAAACAATCTGATAGTATTTAAATCTGGATAAAGTACCTTTAGTGATAGAATTCCAATACTCCCATGAGAAGCATTCATTATTTAAGACAATGTCCTTCCAAGACGTGACACCAGCCTCAAGCAGAGGACGAGCTAAATCATCTTGGAAGCACTCCGGTGTTCCTGGAGACCCCCACACAGGGGCCCACTCACTATAGTACGAAAGGCCGAGGCAGTCACGACAGCTTGCCCATAGCTTTGCCGCCATTTGTAAGGTCTTCAGACGCACTTTTTTGAAAAATTTGAAAGAACCAAATTTGTACATAAATCCAGATGAATCTATGCCGTTTAACATGGCTGAGAACATACTCCCAATTAGTGATTTGTCTGGGGAGAGCAGTAGCATCCTACAGTTCTTTATCTGATACGCCCAGCAGTATAATTGTAAATCAGGTAGACCCATACCTCCTTGGTTCAGTTTACGTCTTAATTTCTTCCAGGATAAACGGACGCCCTTGCTAGCCCATATAAAAGATGACATTTTTCCCTGGATTTTAAGCAGATCGGCTTTTGCAAATGCTAAAGGGATATTATTAAACAAATAGGTAAATTTTGGCAATATGGACATTTTTATTAGGTTCACCCTCCCATAATGTGAGAGAGGTAAACTCTGCCACCTTTTCAACAAGACATCGACCTCCTTAGACACCCTTTCTAAATTTATTTTTGGGAGTTTCCCCAAATCATGGGTGATTGTAATTCCTAAGTATCTGAACTCCTTAACTGACTTGCTCTCCTGATCTGGGATGTTCCACGCCATAACCTCGGTCTTATCTACATTCACTTCATACCCTGAAAGTTTCCCAAACGCCTGTGCTTCAGCCATAAGCTCAGGGAGTGCAGTAGTGAGATTAGAAGACATTAGCACCAGGTCATCTGCATAAAGGGCAACCACACTTCTCAGACTACACGTAGAAGCGCAGACATATCTGAGCATGGTAGCAGTCAGATTTTCATACTTGACAGAGTACGCTTTCAGTTTAAAGCACACACCTCACTAAGTATGGCCTAATTGCAGTGTACCATTGCAGAGACGTAAAATGACTAGGATACAGGATAATACATCTTGAACATGTGTTATAGCTCTCTTTTCTCTATGATTTTCATTAGAGAGGCAGAGCTTGTAAAGCCAGACCCAACCCCAAATCAAATACTGACTCCTGTCATGCCCCTCTTGTGAGTGTCAGCATCTTTCTAGAGACCTCAATAAGTGTGTCAGTGCCTTTTTAGGGGCAAGTTGACACATGTAAAAAAGCCTTTAGATACTTGATTACCTCTGTTTCACTTTGCTTGCTCTCTAAATGTGTGTAGGAGAAACTGCATGCTCATTATATAGGACAGCTGGGTATGAAGCTGTGTGTTAAAGTGCTACCATGAGGTCTACCTAGCTAAGAGGTCTGTCTGTCTTTTTGGGACTGAATGTTGAAGTAGCTCTGCCAAGATTTGTGCAGGGGTATGATAGACTGTATAGCTTTTAAGTTAGGGTCAGCAGCTGCAGCAAACATGTCAGATTAAATGTACAGTTAGAGACATACCCGAGACATGGCAGCAGTCAGAAATTCAAACATGACAGAGAACACTTTCAGTTTAAAGCACTTACCTCACTATCTACGGCCTTCTTGTAATCTACCTTTGAAGACACATATATGAACTCAGAATGAGGTTAAGACATCTGGGAATATGTTTTAAAACTCACTTGATCTATCAATTTAATTAGGGAGGCAGAACTCTCAATGCCAGACCTAAACTAAAATAAAAGGCTGACTCCTGTCATGCCACTCTTCTGACTGTCAGTTTCTCATCCAATCACATCTCACAGTATTTTAATGTATTATAAAACATGTGCAATATTTACACCTGCATATGCTTTACTAAATTGTTTACCATCAAGGCATGCTGAAAAAACAGCAAGATGCCTTGTGCTCAGAAACAGCACATTTAAACATTGTGGGTTTAAAAGGTATATAATGTTGGTACCACTCTTCAACAGTCCCAAAAGGCACCAATGTTATAAAATAGACCTTTTAATCGACTTAATAAATGCAATGAAATTTGTTAGGAATAGCTTTAGCCAAGATTTTCAACTAAATTAATATGCATTATCTACTCACATGTAGGGGTTTCCAGATGCCCCTCATCAGTCACTGGTTTGTTGTATCATTTACATTAGGGGAGGGTGGAATTTGTGAAATTCACTTTAGCAAATTATCGCGAAAATGTTAAAAATCTCCGCAAACACGCGGAAATATCGCAAAGATGCGAAAGTTTTTTTCCCGCCCGTTCGCGGTATTTTCTGCTTGGTCGCCGCTCGCCAACTTACCCATGCGGTTGCTCGCGGGCGCGGCCAACTTGTTTTCACTTGTCTTGCGGTGCATGATCGCGAGAAGAAAGGCGTGATCGCACAACAAATGACGTTACTGCGGGCGTGAACTGTCGCGAGACAGCGCAAATGGCTACCAACAATCCAACATCTCGTGGAGAACGCGACCGGATTGGGAAAACTTGTCGGCGAACGGGGGGATTCAGGTAAGGCGATCGTGCGCACGCGAGAATGTATTATTTTACAGCGCGAGCAAGCAAAAAATTTCCGGTAAAATGCGGATTGTGGAAATGTTGAAATTTTTGCGCTCTCCGCGGAACGCGAAAATGTCAAATTATCGCAATTTCCGCGAGCGGAACGGAATTTTAGCCCAGGCCTAATTTACATTTTTCTTCTGCCTACTACAGCATCCAGAATAGGGCAATCTGCTCGTTCAAAAAAGAGCACGTTCACTCACAAAGTACTTCCCTCCATTTCAAGGGACTGCAATGGCAATGCATGCAATTTCATTTCAAATAAATATTTTGAGGTTCTAGTAATTTCCCCATCAATAAATATTACAAAACACATGATAAAACATTTCCGCATCACACAAATAAACTCAACACGTTTCTAATTCACACCACAGAATTCAACAAGAAGCCACATAACACAAATCAACAACACAATTATATAGAACACCACAGACAAATAATCCACACCACATAATTCAAAATCACACCAGAAAATTACAACAGCACACCACATAATAAAAATCCAATACATAACACTCCACAACACAAAGTACCATACCACATTATTACTCTCCATATCACACAATCCCACTCCACATAATTCCTATACACAAAATACCACAACATTTTTATCCACATGATTTAACTGCATAACATATCACATAATTCCATTGCAAACCACATACATCCAGTCCACACCAAAACACATAAAGAAAAGACAATTACATTTACTATGCCAAAAGCTCTAACTCTCACAAATGCAAGACCTATTGCATTGCAAATTCCTGTTTAACTAGTAGTCGAGTTTGCACAGTGGTGGAGAAAGGGGCCTGGGCCTCCAAATAGCTCTCAGGAATCCCGCTGTGTAGGAATTATAGGAGGTACCAGGAGGGCTTGGAGGCCAACTAGAAATCCTATTACCTCCAGTAAGTTCTATACAGCAGAATTGCTGAGATCTGATAGCAGGCCACGCCCCCTTTCTCCTCCACTCTGGAAACATGCCTCCTGGCACACTACTTTTTGAGGGATGAAGTCACCTTGGCTCTGGAAGGTCCTTTGGGGCCAACTAGCCCACCTCCTGTTACCTCCAGTAAGGCCCACACAGCTGAATTGATGAGAAGTGGTCAGAGACCATGCCCCCGTTCTCTACCACTCATCAAATGAGCCTCCTGGTACACTGTTGCTTGGGGAAAGAAATCCACTTTAGTCCTGAGGCCCTCAGGAAGCAAGGGGACGTCATCCCAGCAGTGCGCAGAGTGGTGGAGAAAGGGGTATGGCCTCTGACCACCACTCTGCAATCTCACTGTGTGGGGCTTACAGGCAGTAACAGGAGGGCTATTTGGCCCCTAAGCACCCTCAGTAGTGAAGGGGACTTCACCCCCCCTACCAGGAGCACGCCAGGAGGTGCGTCTGCAGAGTAGTAGAAAAAGAGGGCAGGGCCTCGTGGGAGTTGCCAGCTTCTGTTTTTTTTTCATTTTAGGACAAAGGGCTGAGTGGCCCTTCTTCCCTTGATCTTTTTGGGGACCCAGGGATCTCATCCCCTGGGGCCCAGCCATTTCTTTGTTTTCTTTTTTCAAGGAAATGGCCCCCAGGCCAATTGCAGCTCAGGGGACCCCATCCCTTGGAGCCAGGCCACTTTGTTGGGGACCTTGGGAGGGCCTGAAGGGCTCTGCAGTCCTGGCCGGCTACCACCTTCTGTGGGAGCAGGCATTGCTAGCATGCAGCTCCCTGTGTGTAAAAAGCAAAGTGTGCTCAGCTTTGAGCAAGCAAGAGCATAATGATCTAGCTTGCTCAAAGCAGAGCACACTGTCTCCTGGCGTCCAATAGCAAACTACAATGTCCTGGGGGTGTGCACCCTGAGGATTTAATGGAGCCAGCCCTAGCGGTGGCTTTCCCCAGGGCCAGCTAGGGCTCCTGGAGGGAGGCCACACAGCCTCCCTCCTTTGTTCACATTTGCCCCAGGAAGGTGATGGTTCCTGTGGCTGAGGGTCCTCAACGGACCCCCTTAGTGATTGCATTTGTGCCCTGATAAGGTGGTGGCCCCAGGGGCATGTGGGGTCCACGAGGCCCCCCATGTTGTTTTAATAAGCCCCGGGGAGGTGGCGGTCATTGGGGCAGGGTGATCCATGAGGCTCCACAACCTGATTTGAAATAGCCCTGGGGAGGTGGCTTTTATGCCTTGGTGATGGTCCCAGGGGAACTCCACGACCATGGCTTGGGGGGCAGGGAGTACCTACCCTGACTGCTTTTATTTATTTTCACTTTTTTGTGGAGTGATTGTTGAAGCAGAGTCCCAGGATGGCTGCCAACACTTCCTGGTTGAAGTGTTGGCAGCCAATGAGGGTAGTGCATTTCCCTGGACCAGCTCATCTTTGTTCGTGAAGACTTTGCAATCATAGATATCACTATCATTTTAGACTTAAATATCTAAACAACTACTGAAAGGATTTACACCAAATAAGCAAAAGGCACTTCCTTAAACCACCATCTACCTCTCTGCCAAATTTGGTGTAAGTCCATTCAGTGGTTCGGGCTGTAGCTGTGGCTAAATGTTCCTATGGGAATTAACATTACAAACACACCCTTGTTCCGCATCTAAAATTCTTGGTCTCCACTGCATGGATCACCCCCAAACTTTCCATGACAACTAGTACCTATCTTGACACTTTTTCATGAAGATTGGCCAAATTACACCAAACTTATAGGCAAGTCAAAAAAATATTTTCCTAATAGCTATACATTTTTATAGTGAAAAAACATTTAAAAAACAAGAAAAGGGGGCAGGGTAGAAACACCCTTACCCCCTAGGCCTGCTCAGGGGGTCCCATTTTGTTTTTTAAAATCAGTCAAATTTGTGCTGGGTGTGCAAAATTCAGCCGAGAAAATAAAAAAAATGAAGTGCCAGCTCCCGCTCATCATTTAAATGAGCCCCCGGGTGGGCCAGGTCCCGGGGGTATGTCTCGGGGGCCCCGCTGCCCAGGGACTGCTACCTCCCTGTAGCTCTGCAAATTATATGTGTGATGGCACGCGGCCCCCACAGCCCTGGGGACCGCCATCTCCCTGGGGCTTGTTTATTAATCTGTGGCGAACCTCCCAGGCCCGCCCACCCCTGGGGACCGCCACCCCCCAGGGCTTTACTTTAATATGCGTGAGTCACAAAGCCCCCCGCTGCCCCAGGGACCGCCACCTCCCGGGGCTAAGAGAAAATAATTTGAGAGTAGGGGGCCTCACAGACCCCCCAAACCCCGGCGACCGCCACCTCCACGGGGCTTTCTTCAATTATTTGGGGCCCCCCTAAACCCTGGGAACATCCACCTCCCTGGGGCTGTGCAAATGATGGGAGGGGTGCCACACGGTCCCCCTTCAGGAGCCCTTGAGGGCCCTGTGGACCACCACCCCCCAGGGACGGCTCCTGCAATGTCCTGGGGTGTCTACCCCCAGGACATTGCCGTTTGCTATGGCAGGACAGAGAGGTGGTCTGAGGCCAAGTCCCTTTTTACACCACTCTAGAAACGCAGCTTCTGGTGAACTGCTGGTGGGGCAATGAGGACCTCAGGACACAAGTGGACTTCATCCTCTGAGCAGCAGTGCACCAGAAGCTGCGTTTGCAGCATGATGTAAAAAGGGGCATGGGCTCGGAACACCTCTCTGCAACACAGCTCTGTGGCACTTAGTGGAGTTACCTGGTGGGCTAGTTGGCCCCCAGGGACCCTCAGGATTCAAGGAGACTTAATAGGGACATAATACTTAGAAATTAGCATTTAAAAAACCTTAGAAATTCACTGAAAAAAACATAGGTTTCCGAGGGATGTTATAATTAGGCCTGGGCGAAAATTGCGTTCCGTTCGCGGAAATTGCGATAATTTGACATTTTCGCGTTCCGCAGAGAGCGCGAAAATGTCAAAATTTCCGCATTCCGCAGCTTGGCGATAATTTGTTTCTTGCTCGCGCTGTAAAATAATACATTCTCGCGTGCGCGCGATCGCCTTACCTGAATCCATGCGTTCGCTGACAAGTTTTCTTGATCCGGTCGCGTTCTCCATGAGATGTTGTATTGTTTTTAGCCATTGTCGCGCGATCACGTCTTTCTTCTCGCGATCATGCACCGCGAGACAACTGAAAACAAGATGGCAGCGCCCGCGAGCAACTACATTGGTAAGTTGGCGAGCCGCAACCATGCAAAAAATCTCGCGAACATGCGGGAAAAAAACTTCCGCATCTTCGCGATATTTCCGCGTGTTTGCGATAATTTTTAACATTTTCGCGATAATTTGCGAAAGTGGATTTCGCAAATTCCGCCCACCCCTAGTTATAATTAGAAATTAGCATTTAAAAAACCTTAGAAATTGACTGAAAAAAACCATAGGTTTCAGGGACGTTATAGTTAGAAAATAGCATTTAAAAAACCTTTGCAATTCACTGAAAAAAAACATAGGTTTAAGGGACGTTATAGTTAGATATTAGCATTTAAAAAACCTTAGAAATTCATTGAAAAAAGCAAAGGTTTCAGCGACGTTATAGTTAGTTGTAAATTTCACTCATACAAAACCAGAGAAATTCAGCTGTTATAGTTAGTAGCTCTAACTATAACTCGTGCCCCTGCAATGCACTGCTGATGATGTCACATATTACATCACTCATGACATGGTCAGTGACATCACTCATGACATCACTGACGACATTTCAAATGACATACCTGATGACATCATCCATGTGATAATCTGATGCACCTCCTCACACCCTAATAAAACCTTGTATACACCCACTCTAAAATACAGTCTACCAATATCGAAAGCATAGACAGACCAAAAGCAGTTAGTACATACCCGCTATGTGATTCCTAGGTCTACACATACTCATCCACTCATTAACCCATACAGTAACTCATACATGAAGTCACTCATCAATACAACACCATCATATGCACTCATATGCACTCATACACCTATACATACACTCACACACCGCCACTCATCCATAGACTTACTCACACACCTACTAATTCATACAAAGAATCAATCACACCCATTAACTCACCTATACAGTTATACACAGACCACCTCACTTATTTATATAAATATTAACACATACTTACTCTCTTATACAATCACTGATACAAGGACACACTCATCCATATAGCCACTCTCACAATCACTCACTCTCACGTATAGTCATTTATATACTCCAACACTCACATATATTGCCTTTCACATATGTATTTACTCACACATATACCACATCCATTCACTCACCCGCACAACCATACACACACTCACCCACTCATGCAGGCCTTCATAGATGCACTCTTGAACCCATACACCCAGTGAATCACCCACTCACACATCTATGCACAGAGTCACCCACTCCCACCCACTCACAAAGACACTCAAGCACCCATAAAGATACTCAGACAACCAATCAATAATCCATTAAGACAGTCATGTAGATACTCACCAACCCATGCAGCTGCTTATACACCAACTGACAGACTGATACAGACATTTACACAGTTTACTCACTAACCCATGCATTCAGCAAGATACGCTTAATCAGTCATTTATACAATCAGTCATGCACCTACAAAATCATCCATTCAGACACTTATGCACCCACTCATTCTTCAATACACCTTGGCATATATAATATATATTCACTGAAAAAACCATAGGTTTCACACATGTTATAGTTAGCTGGACATTTTACTGATAAAAAACCTATGAAATTCCCCCGTTATAGTTAGTGCAGGCAACTATAACTCACGCGACCGCAATCCTCTGCTGATGACATATGTGTCTTTATGAAAAAAAAATATTTGTAATATATGTATAGCTAAAATTTAATGGAAGAAGACATGGGCAAATAAGTGTCTAAATACAGTATTAGCATCAGCAGAGGATTGCGGTCGCGTGAGTTATAGTTGCCTGCACTAACTATAACGGGGGAATTTCATAGGTTTTTTATCAGTAAAATGTCCAGCTAACTATAACATGTGTGAAACCTATGGTTTTTTCAGTGAATTTGCAAGGTTTTTTAAACGGTAATTCCTAACTATAACGTGTGTGAAACCTATGGTTTTTTCAGTGAATTTTTTTTAAATGCTAAGTTACTTTACGCCATTCGTGGCGTGCGCGCCCACTTAACGCAGTTTGTTCCGTGCGCGCACGGTGCGCTTCGCGCACCATGCGCGCACAGTGAGCACGCGGTGCGCTTCGCACACCGCGCGCCCACTTTACGCAGTTAGTGCCGTGCACGCACGGTGGGCACGCGGTGCGCTACGCGCAACGCGTGCCCACGTTACGCTCGATGGGCCATGTACCCACGATGCGCTTCGCGCACCGTGCGCACATGGAGGGCATATTACACGCTTCGTTGTGCAAGGTAAACTTTTACATTTTCATTGCGTACATATGCCATGCACAAATGGTGCCATTCGGCCACCATTTGTACACGGGGTGGGGAGAGTATGGTTACATTTTTTTTTTTAAACATTTACATTTTCGTTATAATGATATGCCATGCACAAATGGTGACCTTCGGGCAACATTTGCACACGGGGTGGGGATAGTATTGTTAATTTTTTTTTTTTAATTATTTATTACCGTACGCGTACGGTAAGCGTAATCGCGGATTTTTCGAAAAAAATAAATATTGACTTTTTGGCCTGAAGGGTTCTTTGGGGACACCTTCATCAAGGCTAGGTGGTTAGGAGCAGTCTAAACAGCTCCTTTATATGTTTTTTCCCTTTGTTTTTCCTCCCTCTCTCAGAGTGCGAGAGAGAAAATGGCGGCCGCCGCTTCCTGGTTTCGACCGATTCGAATGTTTACTAAGATCTAACAGCCAATCAGAATCGCGCTCGCGCACGTCACCGTACGTGTACGGTAAGCTTACCGTAAGCGCACGGTAAGCGCACCGTAAGCTGCCACAGATATATATATTGATTTAAATGCTATTTTCTCAGGAACTACTGAACAGATTTACACCAGACCTACAAAAGGCACTTCCTTGACCTGAGGACTACCTCTCTGCCAAATTTCAAGTAACTCTGTTCAGCCGTTCGGGCTGTAGCTGTGTCTAAAGGTCCTATCGAAAAATGCATGGGAAAAATGCGTTTTGGGACCCCCCTTTTTTCTCAGCCCCCGCTTGACGAATCCCCCCGAGACTTTCAGGGTAGGAGCGGAGCGTAGCGCCCCACCTATTTTGAAAATTTCGCGAGGATTCGTCGACCGGCGCCAAAGTTATTCCAAATAGAATGTTGCGGATTTCCTATGGAAACAGGGTCCTAACTATAACTACCTACTGGCGACCGCCAGTAGGTAATATATTTTAAACATATTTAAACTTTAAAGAAACCCACATTCACTTAATGATGTCATCAGTGATGTCATGTAAGATGTCATCAGTGATGTCATCAGTGATATCACTGACCATGTCATGAGTGATGTCATATGTGACGTCATCAGCAGTGCATTGCGGGGGCACGAGTTATAGTTAGCTCTACTAACTATAACGGCTGCATTTCTCTGGTTTTGTACGAGTGGAATGTCCAACTAACCATAACGTTGTTTAAACCTGTGGTTTTTTCAGTAAATACATATATATATATATATATATATATATATATATATATATATATATATATATATATATATATATATATATATATATATATATATTCACTGAAAAAACCATGGGTTTCACACACGTTATAGTTAGGAATTAGCATTTAAAAAACCTTAGAAATTCAATGAAAAAACCAAAGGTTTCACACATGTTATAGTTAGCTGGACATTTCACTCGTAAAAAACCATTGAAATTCCCCCGTTATAGTTAGTTCAGCTAACTATAACTCGCGCGCCCGCAATGCACTACTGATGACGTCACATATTACATCACTCATGACATGGTCAGTGACATCACTCATGACATCACTGATGACATCTCAAATGACATCACTGATGACATCATCCAGTGAATGTGTGTTTTTCTGAAAATTAAATATGTTTAATATATGTATATCTCAAGGTCGATGGAAGAATAAATGAGTATATAAGTGTCTAAATTGATGATTTGTTTTTTAAAAATTGATTGTGTAACTGACTGATTAAGTGTATCTTTATGAATACATGGCTAAGTGAGTAATGTTTAAATGTGTAAATACCTGTACCAGTCTCTCACTTTGTATATAAGTGGCTGCATGGGTTGGTGAGTAGCTACATGAGTGTCTATATAGGTTATTAGTTGGTTTTTTGAGTATCAGTATGAGTGTCTGAGTGTCTTCATGGTTCGGTGGGGGTTATTATGTAGTGCATAGGTGCATGAATGAGTGACTCACTGTTTGTATGTGTTGAAGACAGCATGTGTGTAGGACCGTATGGGTGGATGAGTGTGTGTATGGGTGTGTTAGTGAGTGAATGACTGTCTCAATAGTGTCTTTATGAGTAACTACATATTTTTTAAACTAGTATATATGACTATTGGTGTATATAAGTAAGTATATGTGCGAGTGAGAGATTGGAAGAGTGCCTGTATGAATAAGTATGTGTTTCTATAAGTGATTATTTAAAAGACTAAGTATGTGTAAGTTTCTGTAAAAGTAAGTGTGGTGGTGTGTGTATAACTGTATATGCAGGTAAATGGATGTTTGATTCTTTATTAGCATGAGTGACTATGTGTGAGTAACTCTATGAATGAGTGGCATTGTGTTACAGGATGTTTAGGTGTATGAGTACATATGATGTGTGAGTACATGTATGAGTGACTGTATAGGATTGTTGGTGGATGAGTGGATGTGTATGTGGATCTTAGAATTACTGAATATGTTGTTGTAACTGTTATTTGTATGTCCATTTTTTTGAAAATTTCAGTCTCTATTTTTAAATGTGTGTATCAAAGGTTATATTAGGGTGAGAGGAGGTCTACCACTCTATCACAAGGATGATGTAATCAGTGATGTCATTTGAGATGTCATCAGTGATGTCATGAGTGATGTCACTGACCGTGTCATGAGTGATGTAATATGTGACGTCATCAGTAGTGCATTGCGGGCGCGCGAGTTATAGTTAGCTGAACTAACTATAACGGGGGAATTTCAATGGTTTTTTACGAGTGAAATGTCCAGCTAACTATAACATGTGTGAAACCTTTGGTTTTTTCATTGAATTTCTAAGGTTTTTTAAATGCTAATTCCTAACTATAACGTGTGTGAAACCCATGGTTTTTTCAGTGAATTTCAAAGGTTTTTTAAATGCTAATTCCTAACTATAACGTGTGTGAAACCCATGGTTTTTTCAGTGAATTTGCAAGGTTTTTTAAATGCTAATTTTTTTTTTTCTTCTTTTTTTTTTTACATATTTTTATTTTAATTTTCTATCCTTTTTTAAAGACTATGGTTAAATTCTTAAAATTATACAATATGTTTTTATTTTACATTTTTTATAAAATAAACAGGTAAAATTTATTAGCAATACATTTTTTCCTTTTTTTTTTATTTTTTTTTAGTGCGCGTACGGTAAGCTTACGGTAAGCGTACGGTTTACGCAATGTCCGTAATTTTTCTACGCTGTTTGCGTATAGTTACGCAATTTGCGTAGCCGCGCGTACTCCGTGTGGGGCGCGTACGCGTGTACGCTACACGCGCACGTTACGCGGAAGTGTCGGGGAGTGACTGTTGTGCGCATGCGCGCGAGCGCGTGTCTTTTTTACGCGCATGCGTACTTTTGCTGTAAGCGCACCGTAAGCGTACGGTAGGTCATGTGATCATGAAACACAACTTTTGATTGGTTGAAACTACTTTCAGTTCTAGAACTCTCCTACACCACACCCATTCCCCTCATTTCTGCTTGTGATCCCTTAGGAGAAGGAGCTGGGTTGTCTTTGTGATACGATGGCAGAACAGCAGAGCTCTTCTGAGAGTGAGGCTAGCAGCACTACCTTGAGGCAGAGAGCGAGGAAACAAAAGACCTCTTACGTATGGGAGTATTTTACTTTTCCAGAAGGCCAGCAAAAGGTAAATGCACCCTTAGTGACTTGTAAGCTGTGTAAGCGTGTACTTTCAAAAGGGAATCCTGACAGGAAGTATTCCTTTGGGAATCACACCATGATGAGACACCTTAAGGATGTACACAGAAGGACACATGCTCGACTTACTGAAGGTAACCCTTCAGTAAATCAACCAAGCACATCCACAGCAGCTCAGCCTGGACCATCATCTGCAGGGCCGAGTCCTTCTTCTGCAGGTCAGGTGAGCCCTTCATCTGTGGGGGGAGCATCTCCTTTTTCTGGTCCTCTGGAAATTAACCCTCGGTTTGCGAGGGTTGAAGTACGGTGCGCCACTTGTCATGATCTAATTAGTTATAGGGAGACCAGTATTTCCCTAGTGAACAGTAAAATAGATCAGCACACTTGTCGTACCATCTAATATTCCCAATCTTTCTTTCCTCTGTCCCTGCATGAACACAACGTCTCTTTTAAGAGCCAACCTTACCTTTCATCTATTTTTTATATATGTTTTTAAAAACACTAAAAATCAATTATCACATTACAAGGTCCTTGAGAGACTACAATTAAAAACTGAAAATGTGATTGTAGAGAAGTGGAAAAAAGGGACCATGATATTATTGACTTACCATACCCACTCAAAAAAAGATTTATTCATTTGAATTTTTTTTAATTGCTTTAAAAATGGTTCTAGTTTTCGAAAATTTTCTATCTCAATCTGAAAAAAAAGAAAAAAGTATTAATATTTAATAAAACATTTTATAATACAGTACACATATTTACATATGTTTCAAAAAATTTTTTTGCCTTTTTTTGCTGTTTTCAGAAAATATTGCATTTCACTATAAATTGTGAAAGCAATTGCATTCATCATTTAACAGCAGGCAAAAAAAAAAATTAACAATCTCAAAGATTGTTTTAAAAAAGCCCACAATCTCTTTTTGCATAAACATAACTTTATAGAAATGCATAATATTCTTAAAAAATATCATCTATTATCAATACTTATTTCTTTAAAATACCGTCTGATATTTTTGTTTCAGAAGTATAATCACAATAATATATCTCAAATAACTCCACAATACATCGGGTTCTATTTCCTTTAGGCCAAATAGTAATTTTAAAATTCTTTTTTGGTTAAATTTCCAATGGTAATCCAATAAAAATCTAAAGTTTAAATTGTACAGATGTCACCGATTCTCTGTAACATTTTGGTTTCCGAAAGATTAATTAATAATTAAATAAGTCCACAATAGAATTGTTTACCTTTCCGCATGGCCAAATAGTAATTTTAAAAATCTTTTTTGAAAAAATTTCCAATGGCAATCCAATAACATTCCAAAATTTAAATTGTGCAGATGTTACCGATTTTTTGGTTTTCCAAAGTTTCCTTAAAAAATGGAAAAATTCCACATTACAATTGGTTACCTTTCCATTAGGCCAAATGATAATTTGTTAAATCTTTTTATTTGTAAATTCCAAATGGTAATCCAATAAAATGGTAAAATTGTCTTGTCCAGATGTTGCCAAATCTCTCTAAAATTTAGGTTTCAGGAAGATTAGATAGGAATTTGCTAAATCAAAAGGCAAACGTTGCTTAAAAATCAATTGGGAATCATTACACAGTGTCCAGCCTTTTTCACATTTAAGATAAACTGTGTAATGACCAGAAGTTACAGTAGGTCCATCATGGAAAATTATTGCAACTGTTACAAAAGTTTTTCCTGAAATTGATAATTGCTGTCCTGTAAACTTCTTTATTAAAGTATCCAATTTTGAACCATCAGCTCTACATCGTTGCATCATTAAAATTACATACTGTCTGTATTCCTTTAAAATTAATGTTGAAAACATATCAGATTTACACTCACCGCATTGCATGCTATGATTAGCATCTTTAACTAATTTAGCAAAAGTGACTGTTTTACTCTCTGGCAATGTTAAATAAATAAACCTTTCAGAATCAACATTAGAGCCACATATATTATAACAGTTTTCACAACTATGTTCCCATTTATAAGAGAGACCAAATACATTTTCAATGGGAACCCCTTCTTCTTCCAGTACCTGAAGAAAATAAATCAAGAATTCCTGTGCGTCTTGCTGTACATTTTGAGAAAACTGTGTTCGTCCTGAACATACATCTAAAACTTTTCTAATTTCAGTAGCACTTTCTATTTGAGTTTTATCATTACTCAGCTTTTCAAAAAGGAGACTCAGCACAGAACAGAATCTTTTTCCCTGATTTACTATTATCTGCTCTTGCAAACTTTCCAGATAAAATGCAACATTCAGCACTACATTAGCGTAGCAGTTGACACCAGAGCTATTTTCAAAATAACATCCTGTTCTTCATTTTCCTTATTCTTTTTGCTTGCAATTACATCACTCCTCTTTTTTTTCCTCCTCTCTACATCTTCATTACAGATATTCTCATTTCTCCTTTTACGAGAAACTACACGTTTCTCCAACACAGGATACTGACCTAAATGAGGAGCATAGCTTCTTCTTAATCTATTATACTCCTTTACACAATTTGTATCAGCACTAACTTTTGAATCATCAAAGTCTATCATGAATAAACCTGATAATGTTTTCACTCGTGACAAAGCAACATATGCCATACCTTCTTTGAACACAGTTGAACCAATGTTCACAAATGCACAATCTACAGTCAATCCTTGAGACTTGTGAATAGTTACAGCATATGCTAGCGAAAACGGAAACTGCTTCCTACGTACATATAAGTCTTTCACAAGCATGAAACGAACTGAACAACGACAAATGTCTTTAACTTCTTCTATCTGATCAAATTTTATTTTTAAACATTCAATTCCATCTTTTTTCTGATAATTAATAAAACCCACAACTCTTCCCATAGCTCCATTAACTAAACCTTTTTCAACATCCAAATTTCTCCTTAAAAATACTCTACAGTTCATGCAAACATATAGATTTTTTTCTAATCCAGCTGTTTTGGAAATGTTCTTCTCTAGTGAATCCAATTTATTTTTCAGTGTGCCTGTTAATGTGACAGTAATTCTTCCATCCTCAATTTTGTCCACTGCTTCCAATTTCCTGATATCTTCCTTTTCCAATTTCAAAAGCTCCTCATTGAATATTGAGCATTCACGTAGAGTTGGCATTAAGCAGATGACACTTTTGTTTTCTGCAATGTTCTTGTATATCTTCTCTGCAACTATTTCTTCCTTTGGAAATAAATTATGTAGCAGCCGACTCTGTAATGCTTTTTTGCCAGCTTCAGTGAGTAGTCCAATTCTGATATCTTTCAGAATACTTCCATATTCTTCATCGTTTGCTTGCCTCATATTAGTAGTAAGTTCCTTGTACTCAAAGAAGGACCAAATATTTGTATTACCGATGCTTCCCAATGACTTCTTCGTGTCTTCATGTGTCACAGTATTAAACACTGGTTGTCCTTTAACTGGAGTAAGTTGCAAAAGATCTCCAAAAACTATGACGTGTTTTCCTCCAAATAACACGTCATAGTCTGTCTTCAGAATTTGCTGCATTCTTAAATGCACAAAGGCAAGCATTAAGTTTGATACCATGCTCACCTCATCAATAATGAGAACTTGCATCTTCTTCAATACTCTTGAAACTTCCAAGCATGCTTCTCCAGTTAGCTTGTTGTATTGTATTTTGTTCTCATGCTCCACTGGTAACATTAGCAAACGATGTAAAGTGATTCCTTTTATGTTATATGCTGCTAACCCAGTTGGAGCAGTAACCATACAAGACAAAGTAGAATCCATTTTTTGCTGTAGGTAGCTTCTGATGACTTTTATTAGGAAACTTTTTCCAGTTCCAGCTTGTCCGCTTACATACATCCTGATTGGATGAAATGATGTGCATGAGCACTCTTTTTTTCATGTAGAAATCCGTGATCAATTTTTTTTCTGATCTCTTCATAAATTTGTTGCTGCTCTTCGTTCAGTTGTCTTTCCAAATTTTGTAAGTCTATAAATTCTCCTTGAGCTTGATTCATAGCCGTTTCCACTTCATTCATGGCTATTGATGCTTCATTTTCAACGATTGGTTGTCCTAGGGGATCTTGACTGAGTGTTCCTGAACTTTGGCTGTCCTGAGAACTGTCTCTAGCTATTTCTGCTGCAATTGTAGTTTCATGTTCAATTTCTTCATTTAACATTTGCAGATAAGTTGTGAATGTATTGCATTGTATGCTGTCTTTGCAAGCATTAAAAGAATCTTCATAGCTTTGAAATTCTCCCAGTAGTTCATCCTCTGTACGCCATGGTTTAAACAGCTGTAAAAGAGCCAAGTAGTAAAATTCCTTTTTGTCAGTAGTGTCGCAACTCAGCTTCCGGTGATTTATCAAACTTCCTTTTGTTTGCTTCACCAAACATCCTTCCTCACCAATGACTTTATATTTTCCATTGTTGATGTCTTCTGCGGCTTTCCGTGAATAAATGTAGTTCTGCAGCACTTCATAGAGACACATGTTCTCCAGATGATGACTTCTCTTGGGATAATATGTGTCCAACATGTTTGATTTCAAAATATCTGTACTTTCTGGGTCATTCTCGGCCAAATATTAAATTTCTCCAACAGATTTCAGTACCCGATTTCTCATTGCTGCAAGGCCTAAACTTGCCCAAATTATTCTTCTTGATTTCGAGTAGAGACTTGCAGAAGATAACCTATCTGAACATTCGTAGGATCCAATTTCTCGATGCGATAACATCTTCAAACTGAAACTGTACAGCTTCTTACTGACAGTTTTCTCGTGAGAAATCTCTTCCCACATTTCCTTCAATTCTGTTTTTTCTGATTTCGTAATGTAAGACGTTACATATCGAGCAACAGCAATGGAATTGTCAGCTACATACTGTATATCCATGTTAGCGTTCCACATGGATAAAATCACTGGGTTGTAGTCATTTATATTTTTTGATTCTTCTTTTCTTTTAAGGTTGTAGGTATTCTTAGGTGATTTTCTTGTGATAGTATGTCTCACAGATGACATAAAACTGTTAACTCTTCCATTTGAAAGAACAGGTCTAGGAAATCCAAATCGACATTTAGGTGCCAATTCCGATCCGGTAAAAAAATTCCCCGTCCGACTCGTATCCGGATTTTTTTCCGTCCGAATCGTCAAAGTAGCGTACAAACTGCCAAGTACGATTCGAACGGAAAAAAGTCCATACGAATCGCATTGGGAAGATTTCCCCACACGTCCTCGGGTCGGGAAAAGTCACCGACACGTCCCCGGGCGAGAAACCCACCGTGCGGAAAAATAAAGTCCGACTGCGCAAGTACGATCCCTCCCGTCCTCCCCATTTCACAACCGTACGCAAAAAACACCGTCCGAACCGAACTCCCATAGCAACCATGGAGACATGTGCCCGCATACGCGCCGAACACCCCACCACCCCCCGCCCGCGTATGTACGCCCCGAACCCCCACCCGTGTATGTACGCACCGAACCACCAGCCGTGTATGTACGCACCAAACCCCCCCCCCAGCCCTGTATGTACGCACCGAACCACCAGCCGTGTATGTACGCCCCCGAACCCCCCCCAGCCGTGTATGTACGGACCGAACCACCAGCCGTGTATGTACGCACCAAACACCCACCCGTGTATGTACGCCCCCGAACCCCCCCCAGCCGTGTATGTACGCACCGAACCACCAGCCGTGTATGTACGCACCAAACACCCACCCGTGTATGTACGCCCCCGAACCCCCCCCCAGCCGTGTATGTACGCACCGAACCACCAGCCGTGTATGTACGCCCCCGAACCCCCCCCAGCCGTGTATGTACGCACCGAACCACCAGCCGTGTATGTACGCACCAAACCCCCACCCCAGCCGTGTATGTACGCACCGAACCACCAGCCGTGTATGTACGCACCAAACACCCACCCGTGTATGTACGCCCCCGAACCCCCCCCCAGCCGTGTATGTACGCACCGAACCACCAGCCGTGTATGTACGCCCCCGAACCCCCCCCCAGCCGTGTATGTACGCACCGAACCACCAGCCGTGTATGTACGCACCAAACACCCACCCGTGTATGTACGCCCCCGAACCCCCCCCCAGCCGTGTATGTACGCACCGAACCACCAGCCGTGTATGTACGCACCGAACCACCAGCCGTGTATGTACGCCCCCGAACCCCCCCCAGCCGTGTATGTACGCACCGAACCACCAGCCGTGTATGTACGCACCAAACCCCCACCCCAGCCGTGTATGTACGCACCGAACCACCAGCCGTGTATGTACGCACCAAACACCCACCCATGTATGTACGCCCCCGAACCCCCCCCCCAGCCGTGTATGTACGCACCGAACCACCAGCCGTGTATGTACGCCCCCGAACCCCCCCCCAGCCGTGTATGTACGCACCGAACCACCAGCCGTGTATGTACGCACCAAACACCCACCCGTGTATGTACGCCCCCGAACCCCCCCCCAGCCGTGTATGTACGCACCGAACCACCAGCCGTGTATGTACGCCCCCGAACCCCCCCCAGCCGTGTATGTACGCACCGAACCACCAGCCGTGTATGTACGCACCAAACCCCCACCCCAGCCGTGTATGTACGCACCGAACCACCAGCCGTGTATGTACGCACCAAACACCCACCCGTGTATGTACGCCCCCGAACCCCCCCCCAGCCGTGTATGTACGCACCGAACCACCAGCCGTGTATGTACGCCCCCGAACCCCCCCCCAGCCGTGTATGTACGCACCGAACCACCAGCCGTGTATGTACGCACCAAACACCCACCCGTGTATGTACGCCCCCGAACCCCCCCCCAGCCGTGTATGTACGCACCGAACCACCAGCCGTGTATGTACGCACCAAACACCCACCCGTGTATGTACGCCCCCGAACCCCCCCCCAGCCGTGTATGTACGCACCGAACCACCAGCCGTGTATGTACGCACCGAACCACCAGCCGTGTATGTACGCCCCCGAACCCCCCCCAGCCGTGTATGTACGCACCGAACCACCAGCCGTGTATGTACGCACCAAACCCCCACCCCAGCCGTGTATGTACGCACCGAACCACCAGCCGTGTATGTACGCACCAAACACCCACCCATGTATGTACGCCCCCGAACCCCCCCCCCAGCCGTGTATGTACGCACCGAACCACCAGCCGTGTATGTACGCCCCCGAACCCCCCCCCAGCCGTGTATGTACGCACCGAACCACCAGCCGTGTATGTACGCACCAAACACCCACCCGTGTATGTACGCCCCCGAACCCCCCCCCAGCCGTGTATGTACGCACCGAACCACCAGCCGTGTATGTACGCCCCCGAACCCCCCCCAGCCGTGTATGTACGCACCGAACCACCAGCCGTGTATGTACGCACCAAACCCCCACCCCAGCCGTGTATGTACGCACCGAACCACCAGCCGTGTATGTACGCACCAAACACCCACCCGTGTATGTACGCCCCCGAACCCCCCCCAGCCGTGTATGTACGCACCGAACCACCAGCCGTGTATGTACGCCCCCGAACCCCCCCCCAGCCGTGTATGTACGCACCAAACACCCACCCATGTATGTACGCCCCCGAACCCCCCCCCCAGCCGTGTATGTACGCACCGAACCACCAGCCGTGTATGTACGCCCCCGAACCCCCCCCCAGCCGTGTATGTACGCACCGAACCACCAGCCGTGTATGTACGCACCAAACACCCACCCGTGTATGTACGCCCCCGAACCCCCCCCCAGCCGTGTATGTACGCACCGAACCACCAGCCGTGTATGTACGCACCAAACACCCACCCGTGTATGTACGCCCCCGAACCCCCCCCCAGCCGTGTATGTACGCACCGAACCACCAGCCGTGTATGTACGCACCGAACCACCAGCCGTGTATGTACGCGCCCGAACCCCCACCCCAGCCGTGTATGTACGCACCGAACCACCACCCCACCAGGGAATGTACGGACCGCACCCCCACCAGTGCATGTACGGACCGTACTGACGCCAAAAAAACACGTACTGAACCCGGACAAACCATATTTACACAAGGAGAGTCAAGTAGAGTTTCCCCACACCACCAAACAGGCCCAACAACCCCACAAACATCACATACACTCACCTGCAACTGCCAAACTGCCAAACAGAGGCCCAAAACTCAATCACTCCTCATAACACACCCACACAAATTTCAAACACAGCCACACCCACAAATGGACCAATAAAAATGGACCACACACACAAACCATGAGCCTTTGCAACAGACCCACTGCTGCCAGAGCCCACAGACGACCCACACCACCATACTTGAACCTCACACTTGCATACCTTCACACAACCACCTACACAAACACCCCCTCATCACATTCACACACACACCTCCACTACCACACCCACACACCCACAGCCATCCACACCCACACCCCCACAACCACACCCCACGCCATGTCCACCACCAAGAATCCAAAGTTCACAAAGGAGGAGCTGGAGATCCTTGTCGACGAAATCCTCAGAGTCGAGCCACAGCTCTTTGGGACATTGGTCAGACAGACCAGCATATCCGAAAAAACCGCCATGTGGCAGAGGATCGTCGATTCTGTGAATGCTGTTGGGACAACCAGAAGGACCAGGCACGAGTGCCAATCCAGGTGGTACGATCTGCGGAGGACGGTCAAGAGGAAGATGACTGACAATCACAACCAGGGGAACATCACTGGAGGAGGGCCGCCCCCCAGACCGGTACAATACCATCCCTGGGAGGAGAAGGTGATGTCCACGCTGGCGGTGGAGGGACTACACGGACTGCCAGGACTCCCAGACCCTGGTGAGTACACAAACAACTCACCTCACATGGGGGGGATGCCATACACAATCAATCATGCATGCCACCCCCCCCAAGCCACCACCGGACACAACAACACTCCACAAACACACACATGCCACTGGCACCTCCATGCCCCATGCATCAATCAGGGCCATGCCAAGTCACAGGCCACACAATACACCAACACAACACAGGATGTGGTCGATGCTGGGAGTGGGGGCAGCAAAACTAACATTGAGCAACTCACAAGCACACAACAATGCCCTCAGCCCATATGGCCCAGGGCACAGCCATACAAACTGTGTGTACCCACACAGTACTGTCTTGCCTGCAAATGATGGCTGCCATGCAGGATGCCATGGGTCTGAAGGCACAATTTGCACATAACAGCAGACAATGAAGATGCATCGCTCTGATAGAGTCTCAGCACACACCGCCACAGCAGCAGCCTACACTCAGACACACTGCCCAATGGGTGCCCGGAGAACAGGGACTAACTCACATGAACAAGCCAATGGCCATTCAAAGACCGGCTAACTGTGTGTGCCCAGGAAGCTGGCCTGAGGTGACAGAGAGTGACAAAGAGAGGGAGGGAGAGGGGGAATGAGAGGGAAGGAGACAGAGGGGGGACACAGGGAGACAGACAGAGGGAGGGAGTAGGGTGACAGAGGGAGACCGACAGAGGGAGGGAGGAGGGTGACAGAGGGAGGGAGGAAGGGAGACACAGGGAGACTAAATCACCCTTGGGTGGTGTGGCCATGTCCACTCGTCAGCCGGTGGACTGTGTGCATGCAGACCAGGTCTGGCAGTGCCTCAACCCCCCCTTCCGTAGATGAAGACCGGTCCATGTGTCAATCTGTGCACGAGTCCATCCGTGCTGCAGGCACAGACCTAACCACACACCCAGTATACCCACCCACCGTGTCGGTAAGAACCCTGTCACAAATGCTTCAGTCCCCTACCTGCAACATCAAATTGCCTTGCCAAAACACCATTTGGCCAGGTACAGTGCAACACGTAAGGCGCCTCTGCATGGCTCGCTACGCCCGCACACCACACTGCTGACTGTGTACCCAAATAGATGCATCAACTAAGATTGTGTCTCACACATGCGTAAAGCCCTGACAGCTGTGGCCAAGGGACATAGCCATGCACAAGTGCACTGTGAGAGGAATGCAGGACAGATCCAACTACCCAGAGGAAGAGTGCCAAATCAGAAATGCATGCAACATGGATGCCACATGTGACACTGTCAACATTGTCTCTCTCACACACAGGTCAACGTCGACGAACACCCCCCAACACTGGGGGGGAAGTCACACAGGACCAGGCTCCGCGGGATGATGACCCCACCGCCAGCGATGACTCTCACCACTCCGTGGATGACCCAGACCAACCTGGCCCCTCTGGTGTCCAACCACCTGCAGCACCTGCGTCAGGTACAACTGTGCCAACCACCACCCCCATTCCTGCCACATCCCAGGAGACGTCCAGGAGCCCTGCCCGCACACGACCACCCAGCCAGTCTGCCCAGGAGGGACACGGTCCTCCGGGCACCCAGGAGGAGGCAGGCGGCAACGCAGATGCCATCCCTCAGGGGTCCCGGAGACCCGATGCACCCACAACGGCAGGCCAGGTGCACGTGGGCAGGGGTGGCGGGAGTGGAGGACGGCGGAGGCGCGAACCTGACCAGGCAGCTCAGGACCCGGTAGTGTCCCAGGTCAGCAACATCCTGGATACATACCGGCGTGACACCAGGGGCATGGACCAGATTGCGTCCACCCTCAATGACATCAAGGGGACCCTCCAGGAGATGAAGACCCTGCAGTCCCAGCAACATGCCTGTCAACTGCAACACCAAGGAAGGATGGAGGATAGACAGGCTGAGCTCGTGGCGGTGCAAACCCAAATGACCGGTGTACTCCGTCGGATTGCCGACAACATGGGCAACCCTCCCTGTGGCACCAGGCGAAGGCCATTACCAGACACAGGGAGGGATCAGGAGGAGGAGGATTCATCCGACGGAGCGTCACAGACATCGTCACGGACTGCTTCCGAGGGTCCCCGCAGGAAGGTGGGTCGTCCACGAAAAAGACTGTGAGAGTCAGCAGAACATCACCATCTCCCAGGTCACCTGGCCTGGCACCTGGCCCTCTGGCCCAATAGCAGCACATGACATTGTCTGCCACATGGACTTGCTGGTCACTGTCTGACCTATGTTGACGAAGACTGTGGCATGGACTCTGACATTTTGCTACGACAAGGATACCAACTCCCCCAGTGAACTTTGGATTCTACACTCCCGCTGTGCACCTCTTGTCATCCCCACAAACCCGTACCCCACCACAAATAAATTAATCACACTTACAAGATGATGCCGTGATTCTACATTATTACAATACATGTGTGTGTCGTACAGTCAAAGCATGCCTGATCTCAGAATTAACTCCAACCATCCAAACCGTGGGGTCGCAGTCTTGCCCAGGACACACATGGGTCCCAATGTCTCATCTGATACAGACATGGAGTACCAAACTCACCTGTGCTGGGCCCAACCAGCTGAGTGGTTCCCGCACAACTGTGGCTACAGACACATTCAGGGGAGCAACAGTCATGCGCAGAGGTCAGGGATCATGTGGAGTGACCTGGCTTGCCGCTCCCAGGTATGTCTAGACATGTGTCCCTACAATGTGCAGCATGCTTGCGTCAGGCGGATGTTGAGAATGGTGGCTAGGCCAAGGTTGGATGCATGGAGATGCCAGAATGCAGTTTAGGATCACTGTGCCACATGGTTGTGTTGGGGTTGTGGGCTGCATCATGAGTGTGGGCGTGGATCTAGAAGGTCATCCTGCAGCTGGCTGTGAAACATTCCCCCCATCCCGTTAGGACGTTGATGTGGCCTGGTTGCCCGACGCAGTAGCAGAGCTGTGCAGATGCACTCCGGATATGGACAAGTACCATGGGAGTCGTGAGGCACATGTCCGTAGACTGCAGGGTAGGATTCTACACAGATGTTGTAGTTTCCCTGGGGGATGGTCTCTCTTGCCTTGAGGTGGATGGAACTGTGCATCTTGTGCATAATACAGTTCCCACTCCCTGACAAACCCCTAGCATCTTGTCACTCTACACATAGACACATATGCACCACCTATGAAAACTATGCCAGACCTGCGGCACGCACAGTGGCAACAGGGCACCATTGACAGGGAAGAGGCACCTTGGAGACAGAGGGACAAATTTATTAGTCATGTGTGTTGGAATGACAATGATACTCTGTCAACACATACACAGGTCATGTGGATGTACATGTGGGAGCAACACTGGCACCCCCCATTGCAACACAGATGCTGGCATCCCATTGACCTGGCACACAAGTGACGGATAACAGCTAAACACCCCCTGCTGCCACGGAGAGGCCGCTATACACCATTGAGGCCCTGATGGGGCAATCACACACCATGTCAACCCGGTGCAACCTGTATGTTTCCGAGGCCAGTGTTACACACAATGATGGCCTCATCACAATCCCCAATCCCCTGCCACATGACAGTCACCAAGTCTGAGCATGGCTCCAGGTGAAGCCTGCCCCATGTCATGTTCCCCATGTAGGATCACCATGTATGCAAATGGAACACACATGAACCGGAGAAGTGCACACAGACTACAAACAATTCACACACCCAAAACGACGTGAGGCATCCCTTACCCTGAGGAGATTTCAACACTTGCCCGTGCATGTGACGCTGAATCAGCACATGTCGCTGTGTTCATGAGGAGTAGCAGGAGCACAACAATGCCACCAGCAGACAGCATGCACATGGACCTGTGGAAGAGAGACACACAAGGATTCAGCACAAAGGAGCACATCCGCAAGCATGTACTTAACACGTATCATGTTGTTAACATGACAGGTGACAATGATGACCCTCAGACAACATCCTTCCATTGCGCCATCACTTGAGTGACACTTCAATACACACCACTGACTCACTTGGCAGACATGCAGATGGACACACACATTGCAACACATGCCACACACGGCCCAATGCGTGCACACTCAGACACTGGAACTCACCACTAAGCAAAGAAGTTGCGTATGAGCCGACTCCGCATGTCCTCCACAGCCTCCTCCTCCTCCACATCACTTGCCCCGTCACCAAGCCCTTCATCCTCCACGGGTGGATGGTCCTGGTCATCTTGATCCAGTATGAGTGGAACAGCTTCCTCCACTGCCATGTTGTGCAGCATGCAGCAGACGATGATGATCTTGCACACCTTCACCGGGGCATATGGGAGTGCTCCGCCGGTCTTGTGGAGGCACCGGAATCGGCTCTTCAGAAGTCCAAACGTCCTCTCAATGACTCTCCTGGTCCGCCCATGTGCGTTGTTGTAGAGGTGCTCGGCAGCCGTGCTGGGGTTGCGGACAGGCGTCATCAGCCATGGCATGTTGGGATAGCCAGCGTCCCCTACAAGGAAACATCATGGACAGAAGTGTGTCAGCACAGGCAGTGAGATTGGAAGATGACGCCAAACACAGAACTGCCAGAGTCTACCCACCAACAATACATGCTCGCTCGTTCCGCAGCTGCAGCATCATTTCTGGCACCCTGCTACGCCTCATGATGAAGGCATCGTGTGCTGATCCTGGAAAGCGAACACAGACATGTGAAATCACCATGTTGGACAGACACACCACAAGGGCATTAATGGAGTGATAATGTTTGCGATTCCTATACACCACCTCCTGTGCCTGTGGTGGTACCAACGCAACATGTGTCCCATCTATGGACCCAATGACATGGGGCATCCCTCCCAGGGCATAGAACTCACGCTTGACATCTGTCAACTGCTCACGATTTGGGAATTTAATGTACTCATCCAGGTGAACCAACATGGCCTCTAAGAAATCATGCAGAACACGGCTGAACATCGTCTGGGACATGCCCCCGACATCAGCAATGGTATGTTGGAACGTACCCGTGCCAAGGAAATGTAGGGCTGCCATCACCTTCAACTTGGGTGTCAGTGCACTTGGATACCTGTGGCGCGGGAGGAGTTGTGCTTCCAGCCGGCCAGTCAACTCATCAATCAACCGTTGGCTGAATCTGTAGCGGCGTATACAGTCCCGTTCATGCAGGGCAGCAATGTCTGGCATACGTCGAGGGAGAGGCGGAGCCCTGCAGTGAAATGGAAGGAACACCTAAGAGTGAGCACTGTACAACAACATCGTCAATGCACTGAGCACATGTTACACAGCCAATACACATATGCCACGTTGTGAGTCAGGTCTGTGCCACAGTTCCTGGACACGAACGCCAGTCAGGTTACACTCCTACCAAGGGACAGCCACTAACGGAGGGGGGCAAGATCACGATGACATGGCATGAGACTAGCTGTGGGCCAGTGTAAGTGAACATGCACACGCATCACAGGATTCACAGACATCCACACATGTGCAGAGGTAGTATGCGTATGGTACAGACAGGTAGTTGGATGCGATATGCACTGGTCACATGTCATAGGAATAGGACAGGCCACACACATTGCCTTTGAGGAGTACATGTCGAGACAGAACATACATAGGGAGCATGTGGATATGTACTTGTGTTGATACTCCGTGTAGTTGGATACATACACACCTCATGGCAAATCACATATGTGGGCTGGTGTGCGGAACAGTGTGCCATGCCCATCGACACACAGACACATGTTGGCAGCAGCAACTGCTGACACATTGAATCACACACCTACAGCAAAATCATGGAAAGACATGCCACACACATGACATGGTTGCAGCATGCAACGCAGCCATACACGTGTCATATGTAATATTCCGTGTACCTGGCATCAGGGGACAGGTGCGGGTGTCCGTGACTGGGACATGCAAGTGACTCATGGCTCCACTAGTGTGTACGACATGCACACATGTCAAAGGAGTGCAGGGGATGTGTGGTACAATGCGCACCATCACACACGACATGTGTACACAGCTCATCGTACATGTGCTTTGCCCACACCTCAGGGGTAAAGTGCCACATCACATCCTGACACACCTGTGTCACACACAGGTGGTATTGCACAGACAATGCATTGGTGTCCACCCTTGGCAATACCTGTCCGCTCCATTCCTGTCTGTGTGCCGCCTGTCACCACTGACAGTTGTTATACGCACCGTACATACGCTCGGAGCGCGTGTATAGGGTCCCTGGGCCAATATTGCCGCTGGCGTATGCGTACGCCACAGTAGTACGGACTGTACACGCGCTTGTACGGTCCGGATCACAATATGTGCGCTGGCGTATGCGTACGCCACAGTAGTACGGACTGTACACGCGCTTGTACGGTCCGTACTACTGTGGCGTACGCATACGCCAGCGCCCATATTGTGATCCGGACCGTACAAGCGCGTGTACAGTCCGTACTACTGTGGCGTACGCATACGCCAGCGCCCATATTGTGATCCGGACCGTACAAGCGCGTGTACAGTCCGTACTACTGTGGCGTACGCATACGCCAGCGCCCATATTGTGATCCGGACCGTACAAGCGCGTGTACAGTCCGTACTACTGTGGCGTACGCATACGCCAGCGCCCATATTGTGATCCGGACCGTACAAGCGCGTGTACAGTCCGTACTACTGTGGCGTACGCATACGCCAGCGCCCATATTGTGATCCGGACCGTACAAGCGCGTGTACAGTCCGTACTACTGTGGCGTACGCATACGCCAGCGCCCATATTGTGATCCGGACCGTACAAGCGCATGTACGGTCGGTATCACTGCTTGTGGGGTGCCCTAGGGCGTGGAACGCACCGTACCTGTGTGTAAATGTATGAAAACACATAGGGGACACATGAGGGACAAGTATAAGGGCCTAAATGCCTGATGGTTGCCATGGAGACTGAGTTAAATTTTTGAATTTGAGCACCAGGTGCACAGCAGAAGTCAGTTTGAAAGAATCTACATTGTTGCAATGTGGATGTTGACTTGACATCATTATCAAAACTGAAACCATGCAAAGCCACACACTGGGGTAGGTTTGAAGGGATTGGATGAAACGTAGGATGCTAATGTGACTGACCAATCAATCTGTACTCCTATACATGAACAGGCCAGCCAGGCATATATAAGGCAGCCAGGTCCCATGAGAGAGCACTTGCCTGCACATCCATTCATCCCTGACCACTGCTGCTGATAGTGATTCCTCTGGCACCATGTCCAGGACTGTGGAGAGGTCACAGCCATTCACCCAGGAGGAGAACCTTGCCCTGATAGATGTGATCCTCCCACAGTTCCAGAGCCTGTATGGTCGACCAGGGGTTCAGGTGAGTGCAGACTCCACTAGCTTAGACTGTGCCCCTTTTGTGTGACAGTGACTTCTGGCATTGTGTCCATGTGTGACAGACATGCACTGTTGTTTGGAGTGGGTCCCAGGGTGTGGAAGGCCTCATGTCACCCATGCAGAGCATGCTGTGTTTCCTGTGTGCACTCCTCACTTGCATAGTGCCTACTGTGACAATGAATGCAAGGTGCATGCCACATTCTGCCTGCATACTCCTCCTGGGGATGTTGTTTCCACAGTCCTGATGTGATCCTGTGTTCCCCCCAGTGTGACAGGTGTCAGTACCCATGGATGTGTGTTTGTTCAGTGTACCTGTGCTGTGAGTGTCCAAAGGCCGTGTTCGTCCCCTGCACATTGGTGTGTGTGTTAGTCCCCTGTCATGTGGGTGAGTGCATATGGGGAGTGTTGCACACAAGCAGCATGAGGGATGGATATGGCCTGGCCATCGGATGTGAGCAGGGAGCAGTGCTGTGTGCATGCCGTGCTGAGCCAGCCCCACACCTGTGACACCCCCGTCTACTGGCACATGGGCAGAGTGAGGTGTGTACCCGCAGTTGGCAATGCCATGTGATTGTCCTGTACCTGTGTGTGTCTGTGTACTCTGCTGAGGTAGCATCAGTGTGCTGGGGCAGGTGACTGCTGTGAGGTGCTGTACATAATCCTGGTGTAGCCTGTGAGGCACAGTGTGATCCCTGGTCAGTGAGTGTGTGGTACCCCTCATGCCACCCGTGTGCTTCCACTGGCACGTAGTGCATTTGGCCTTCCACAGTGGATAATGTCCCTATGACAAAGGTGCAATTAGTTGCATGCATACCATGGCCTGTTCATAATGAGGATTGTTCTATATGTGTGTCTCTGTGTCTTTGCTCATGTGGATTAATGTATTCTCTCTTTTGCATCCTCACAGGTAGGCGCCATTGCCAAGGGGGAGATCTGGAGGGAAGCCGTCAGTGCCGTGAGGGGTACAGAGGGTCGGAGGCGGAGCCTGTCTCAGGTGAGGAAACGCTGGCAGGACATCCGGTGCTGGACGAGGAGGATTGCACGGCTCCTGCTGGGGGACTCACCTGAGAGCCGTAAGAACCGTGGCCGCCGTCGTCTGACCCACATCCAGAAGCGTGTGCTGGCGGTGGTCTTCCCCGATATGGACAGGCGCCTACAGGAGAGGCAGCAGCAGGAAGGGGGTAGGTACATGTGTGTCAGTTGTGTGTCCCCAGCCAATGTAAGTGTGCAGTTGCATGGATACACTGCCAGGGTTTGATTGTGCAGTGCGTCAACTTCTCCACAAAGTAGCACAGTGCTGTTCTCACTCCCTCCCTTCCCCTCCTTGCAATGTGTTCCCTGGTCTGTCGCCACTCTTGCACAAGGTTATTTATGCAGGCAGTTCATGCAGGTGCCCTATGCTATCAGCATCATGTGTGGGGGTGATGTGCCACAGGTATGGGGACCTTGCGTGTGCCATGGCCAATTTCAGTCATTGTGGTGTCCATGTCACTTGGCACTGATTGTGAATCACGACATAGGGGTGTGTCTCCAAAATGTACAGCCTTCCAGCATGCATGTCCAATTGTGTGCCCTCTGACATGATGTGCCTGAGTGGGAGGCCTGCTAAGTGCAGGGACGGTTGCTTAATTTGCAGTCATGTCCATCCTGGACCATGGAGGAGTGTGGGCACTACTGTGCCCTGGGGCACCTCTTCCTAGGTATCATGTGCGTCATCCAACAATATGGCCATTCACTGTGTCTTTGCCATGGGTTGCGTAGGGTGGCATTGTACCCTGGGCTCAACTGTTAGGACCTACAGGTTGCTACATGTGTCCACTGTACAGGGGGACCCATTTTGCTTGTGCATACTCACAGTGGGCATTACCTGTGTGTGTTGTTGAGACAATCTGATGATGTTTGCCTGTCAATGATGTGTGGACATGGCCACCAGGGGCTGTGTGTTTACAGTCATGAATTAGTGGAGGCCATGTGTTTCCATCCCAGAGTAAGAGGTGTACATACTTTCTCCGTCTCAATGAGATTGTCTCAGGTGTGGGTGGTTTGTGCGTACAAGGCCTACATGTCAGAAGCTTCATCCTCCTTGCTGGGTTTAGCCTGTGTGTGATGTTTGACTGGACATACGCTCAAGGTGCAGTGACCCTGTCATGTGTGGCCTGGTTTCATGTATTGCCTTTGCAGCATGCGGCAAGAGTAAATGGATATGATTCATGCTCATCCCTTTTTGACGACGCAGTGTGGTGCAGGTGCTGTGCACATTTGTCCCCAGAGGCTGACTCCTCTCTAAAATTTCAGGTGCAGTGATTTGCTGTTGTGTCATGATCTCCATTGTGTCTCAGTGGCATGGTGGGTAGAAAAACTGTGTGTTCCATGGCCTACATGTGTACATTGTTTTGTAGGTGTTACTCCTGTTGCTTTTCAGGCTATGCAATGTGACCTATGTATATTTGACTCATGTGACATAAGTGTACAGGTGTCTGATTTTCTCCTGTCTCTTCACCTTGCCCACAGCATCGCCGGGGGACACGGAAGGAGACACTAGCACGGACCGGGAGGAGAGATTGAGCACCAGTACCAGCAGTGCTGTCCTGTCTGGCACATGGAGTGGCACGGAGGCCGAAGGGAGTGAGGCGGAGGACCTGTTGACTGCCAACACAGACTATGACGCAGACGGGTCCGAGGCTGAGCTCCCAGAGGTGGCGGAGTCTGCCCCCCCAGCTGATGGCAGCCCTCCACATCCCCCCGCCACCTCAGGTTCCATCACCGGCCTCCCACATGCTCGTGGCCCTTCCCTCCGTGCTCGGTCCCCACATGTCTCCTTCCTGCCAGGCACCGCACCCCCTGCCCCTGTCACCACTGCTGCGGTGAGTGCGGAGTCTGTGGACATCCTGAGGCAGTTGCAGGTTGGTCAGACTGCGATGCTAAATGTCCTCCATGCCCACACCCAGGTGCTGACCCAGATGGAGGCATACATGGAGGGCATGTCGGCTGCGCAGTCTGACCAACGGCAGTTGCTGAGGTCCATAGACTCCACACTGACTGCAGCACTGGATCTCCTGCAGCGCTGCGTAACACCCCCTACCCCTGCCCCATCCACAATTCCCACTCCCGTGCCTGTCCCACGCACATCCAGACGTCAGCGTGCACGCACCCCAACAGACACAGGCACCACACCACCAGGGAAGTCGAAGCGCACACCTCCTGTCACGCACACACAGGGTGAGGAAGGCACACCCACTGGGTCGGGGGGGAAACGTAGAACACGCAGCCACAGTGGGAGTCCGCATTCCACACAACCCACTCCCTCCAAATCCACTCCCCTTAGCTCTCCTGGCCAACAGTCAGTGACAGCATCATCCACTGCGAGTGTGCCCCCCAGCCCCAGGATGACACCACCCCGCAAGCGGTGGAGGCGGGACCCGGCCAGGGGAGTTGAGTCCCCCACCCTGTCCACACCCTCCCCCAGTGGCGCTGCGACCCATCCCTTTGCCCCCCCCCCCTCCTTGGGGCCTGTGGTTGGATTGGGTACGGGGGAGTCGCTGGGGGAACTTGCCGACGTGTGCAGCGCCATTCTGTCCTCCACCTTTGGCGCTGGCACCCCCCCTGTGGCAGATTCATCCCTCCCTGCACCCACAACACCTACCCTTTCCCCTCCTGTCCCTGCGGTGCCTGTTTCCACCCTCCCCCCTGATGCCCCCTCTTCTGTGGATGAAATGGACTTGTGAACTGTGCAGGCAAGCTAGGGGACACACGTCCCGATGTGTACCCCCCCCCCGGACATTGCTGCTGGGCTGGCCCATGGCCCTTGTACATAGTGGACATTTTCTCTGATATATTTTCCTGCTGAATAAAGCCTTTTCTTTTTGTTTTGCACACTGATGCTTTCCTGGACTTGCTGTTGGTGCTGGTGCTCCCTGCGTTGGGGTGGTGATAATGTGTTAGGGGTCTGTGAAATGTTGGAGTGTGCTGCTCATGGGGTGTACCCTGCCATCTGCGTGCCATCACAAAGGTCTCTGCAAATGGTATTTGGTCATGTTTGCTCTCACTGTATGGTGACATTGTCCCAAGGTGTGTTCCGTCCTCTGTGGCCCAGGCCATTTTTCCTGCAGGGTGTCTCCCAAATGCTGTGCTGTGCTGTGTCTACATTTCCTGGATGTGTGAGGGTTGCCTTTCAATATAGCCATGCTGGCTCAGCGATGGCTCCGCCTGCATCTGGGGTATCACCCTTGTAGGTCACTGAACTTGTTGATGGGGTATATTGTCCGATGTCTGGGCACTGCTGGGAGTGATAGGTACACACCCCTCCTGTGTCTGGGCACTGCTGGGAGTGATAGGCACACACCCCTCCTGTGTCTGGGCACTGCTGGGAGGACCCTGCACCCACCCCTCCTGTGTCTGGGCACTGCTGGGAGGACCCTGCACCCACCCCTCCTGTGTCTGGGCACTGCTGGGAGTGATAGGTACACACCCCTCCTGTGTCTGGGCACTGCTGGGAGGACCCTGCACCCACCCCTCCTGTGTCTGGGCACTGCTGGGAGGACCCTGCACCCACCCCTCCTGTGTCTGGGCACTGCTGGGGGTGTTTTGCACACCCCATTCTTATAGCAGGTTCGGTGCGTACATGCACGGGTGGGGGTTTGGTGCGTACATACACGGGTGGGGGTTCGGTCCGTACATACACGGGTGGGGGTTCGGGGCGTACATACTCTGCTGGGGTGGGGGTTCGGTGCGTACATACACGGGTGGTGGTTCGGTGCGTACATACACGGCTGGGGTGGGGGTTTGGTGCGTACATACACGGCTGGTGTGGTGGTTTGGTGCGTACATACACGGGTGGGCGTTTGGTGCGTACATACACGGGTGGTGGTTTGGTGCGTACATACACGGCTGGGGTGGTGGTTTGGTGCGTACATACACGGGTGGTGGTTTGGTGCGTACATACACGGCTGGGGTGGGGGTTCGGTCCGTACATACACGGGTGGGGGTTCGGGGCGTACATACTCTGCTGGGGTGGGGGTTCGGTCCGTACATACACGGGTGGTGGTTCGGTGCGTACATACACGGCTGGGGGGGGGTTCGGTGCGTACATACACGGGTGGTGGTTCGGTGCGTACATACACGGCTGGGGTGGGGGTTTGGTGCGTACATACACGGCTGGTGTGGTGGTTTGGTGCGTACATACACGGGTGGGCGTTTGGTGCGTACATACACGGGTGGTGGTTTGGTGCGTACATACACGGCTGGGGTGGTGGTTTGGTGCGTACATACACGGGTGGTGGTTTGGTGCGTACATACACGGCTGGGGTGGGGTTTCGGTCCCTACATACACGGGTGGGGGTTTGGTGCGTACATACACGGCTGGTGGTTCGGTGCGTACATACACGGCTGGGGGGGGTTAGGGGGCGTACATACACGGGTGGTGGTTTGGTGCGTACATACACGGCTGGGGTGGGGGTTCGGTCCGTACATACACGGGTGGGGGTTCGGGGCGTACATACTCTGCTGGGGTGGGGGTTCGGGGGCGTACATACACGGGTGGTGGTTCGGTGCGTACATACACGGGTGGTGGTTCGGTGCGTACATACACGGCTGGGGTGGGGGTTTGGTGCGTACATACACGGCTGGTGTGGTGGTTTGGTGCGTACATACACGGGTGGGGGTTTGGTGCGTACATACACGGCTGGGGGTTCGGGGCGTACATACCAGGGTGGGGTGGGGGTTCGGGGCGTACATGCACGGGTGGCGCTTGGGTGCGTACATACACGGGTGGGGGTTCGGGGCGTACATACCAGGGTGGGGTGGGGGTTCGGGGCGTACATACACGGGTGGCGCTTGGGTGCGTACATACACGGGTGGCGGTTCGGGGCGTACATACACGGGTGGGGGTTCGGGGCGTACATACCAGGGTGGGGTGGGGGTTCGGGGCGTACATACACGGGTGGCGCTTGGGTGCGTACATACACGGGTGGCGGTTCGGGGCGTACATACACGGGTGGGGGTTCGGGGCGTACATACACGAGTGGGGTGGGGTTTCGGTCCGTACATACACGGGTGGGGGTTCGGGGCGTACATACTCTGCTGGGGTGGGGGTTCGGTCCGTACATACACGGGTGGTGGTTCGGTGCGTACATACACGGCTGGGGTGGGGGTTTGGTGCGTACATACACGGCTGGTGGTTCGGTGCGTACATACACGGCTGGGGTGGGGGTTTGGTGCGTACATACACGGCTGGTGGTTCGGTGCGTACATACACGGCTGGGGGGGGGTTCGGGGGCGTACATACACGGGTGGTGGTTTGGTGCGTACATACACGGCTGGGGTGGGGGTTCGGTCCGTACATACACGGGTGGGGGTTCGGGGCGTACATACTCTGCTGGGGTGGGGGTTCGGTCCGTACATACACGGGTGGGGGTTCGGGGCGTACATACTCTGCTGGGGTGTGTGTTAGGTGCGTACATACACGGGTGGGGGTTTGGTGCGTACATACACGGCTGGTGGTTCGGTGCGTACATACACGGCTGGGGGGGGTTAGGGGGCGTACATACACGGGTGGTGGTTTGGTGCGTACATACACGGCTGGGGTGGGGGTTCGGTCCGTACATACACGGGTGGGGGTTCGGGGCGTACATACTCTGCTGGGGTGGGGGTTCGGGGGCGTACATACACGGGTGGTGGTTCGGTGCGTACATACACGGGTGGTGGTTCGGTGCGTACATACACGGCTGGGGTGGGGGTTTGGTGCGTACATACACGGCTGGTGTGGTGGTTTGGTGCGTACATACACGGGTGGGGGTTTGGTGCGTACATACACGGCTGGGGGTTCGGGGCGTACATACCAGGGTGGGGTGGGGGTTCGGGGCGTACATGCACGGGTGGCGCTTGGGTGCGTACATACACGGGTGGGGGTTCGGGGCGTACATACCAGGGTGGGGTGGGGGTTCGGGGCGTACATACACGGGTGGCGCTTGGGTGCGTACATACACGGGTGGCGGTTCGGGGCGTACATACACGGGTGGGGGTTCGGGGCGTACATACACGAGTGGGGGTTCGGGGCGTACATGCACGGGTGGGGGTACGGGCCGTACTTCCACGGGTGGGGGTACGGTCCGTACATACCCCTGCCCACGCTCTGCGTGCCTGGGTACGGGCCGTACCCATGCCTTTGGTGTGTGGGTACGGTGCGTCCCACCATTGTTGCGGGCCGTGGGGTCCGCACCGTACACAGGCCTTGGGGGCGTGGCTACGGGTCGTACCACGCGTACCCCTACATGACCCCAGCAATGCTGGTACGAGCTGTACCAAGGCCTTTCTGACGTGGGTACGGGCCGTACCGCTATTGTTGGAGTGACGTAGGGGGACGCGTGGTACGTTCCGTACCCACGCTCTTGCGGCCTGGGTAGGGTACGTACCGGTTCGCGTGACCATCCACTTCCGTTGTGGCGGACGCTTGCGTTGCTGGCCTTGCCCCCACCCCCTGGAAGTGACCAGGCCCTGATGGTCAGGTATGTCCAGGCCATGTGTGATTTGGTACCATGTGTTGGTGTTGTGTGTCCTGCCCCTGCCCCCCCCTTTGCCCCTGGTTGTTGTGCTGACCTTCTGCGGCGTCTGCGTCGGTTCCTGTACGCCAGGTGGACTGCTAGGAGGGCAGGGATGGCACGTAGGTTCGGGTCCATGTCTGTTCGTCGCGTCCAGCTGCTCCTTGCGTGTGTCGTCCTGATTTCCCGGCAGTTTTTGGCAGCCGGTAAATATTTTCCGTGCGGGATGACGTCGGTTCGAATCGTACTTCCTGGTTCGTGAAACGTAGGCTGGATGCGTACCGACGTCACGTCGGCTCCTTTCAGGATCGGAATTGTGTTTAGTTTCTGTTCGGTCGGTGTTTTGTTCGAATCGTACGGAAATGGTGTTTCCGTATGAATCGTACTTGCATTTTCGGATGGATTTCGCACCGGGTACGAGTCGGACGGAGAAAAGGCTCCGTCCGACGGTTCGTACCCGGTTTTTACCGGATCGGAATTGGCACCTAAGTGTAGTATTTATCTTTGCTCTTGTATTTCCGTCGACAGTATTTTACACACCGATGACTTTGGAAACGTAAAACTTGCTCCTTTAACTTTTTCTCTTCTGTGCTTTTTGGTATAGCACATGTTGCATATTCTTCAATGTAAGATAACACTGCTTCATCAGTATCTGTTCCAAACTTTGGGGCATCCTTGATCCACAACAGCATATGAATATGAGGAGCACCTCTTGCCTGGTACTCTTTTCTCCAAAAGAAATCCACTACTTCTCCTAGAGGTGGATTTTTTTTATTGCAGATGAAGGACATCATAGCCTCAAATCTATGATTGAAATATCTGCAAACATTAACCGGATCCAATGAGCACAGTTCTCCTGCTGTCTTGTATCCGATGTTTTTAATGTTTGAATTTGCCTCTCGTAGAAAATCCAGTAAATCATCCCAAGCGTACTCCGCACAGCTTAGGGTAACGAACCATGTTGGTGTTCCTAAATTCCGTAACATGCATTTTAATTCACCATGGCGTCGGTACCAATATTCATTTGTCCCACGCTGACAAGCCATCAGATTGATCAGTTGTGTTTCCAAATGATCATCTCGGTGCTGCACTTTCTCCATAAAATCCTTAGCAGACACATTTTGCAAATGTACTCCACTTTTTAAAATGTGATTTACTGCATAAGACAATGCAGACAAGTCGCTTTCAAATAAAAGATGGAACAAATAAGGAATACTTTGTCGAAATCTGGGATCTTCAGCATATAGTCTTGTAGTCCGATACTCAGAAGCTGGAATCTGTTCCGGACGTTCATCGTATCGTCCTCCTTTTCCTTTAGGAAACAGCTGGGGAAAACATCGAGCTTCCAAGCTCTCCTCCCATACACTCACGGGAGTTCCTTTTGCTTTCTTCATCTGAAATAGATCAATATTGTCTCCCATAACTTCTTTTGAATGAAGAGGATGTATGCTAAAATGTTCATAAATTTCTTCTTCTTTTGACTTGTCCACTTTTTCAATTTGTCCAGTTGGTGTTTCTGTGTCTTCTTGTAAATCTTCTTCTTCTTCTTCTTCTATATAAATTGATTCATACCATTTGTTATTCCTTTTCAAATACAAATTTGCTCTTTGTACTTTCCGTACATCTACCAGCTCCTGCCAAATCTTCTTATGCTTTGTAGGTACACCATTAACCAGAATAATTAATGGTTCAGTTTCCAAAGTATCCGCATCAATAGTTTCCATATTTTTTTTCAAATACAAGGGCAAATACACCACTCTACCTTTTAAACCTCTCAGTAAATCTGAAGGAGGTAATTTACCAGTTTTGGGCTCCATACGTACTATGGTCTGGAACGGATGAACACATTGAATGAGTATAGACTCATATGTATTTAATTCAGAAAGTTCAGCAGGAATAGCATCCAATTCTAAATTATTATGTACAGCTCTGGTCGGCATTCTATTTTCCTCTAACTTGTTGTAACAGTATTTACAAATACGCTGAACTTCACCCAATTCAAAACAATTTTCAAGAAATATATATGTGGCAAAATCCTTCCACTTATAATTATCTTCATTTTCACTCTTTCTGTAGAGATCAACATACCTGGTTTGTTTTCTATAATGAGTTCTGCGGCAACAAATACAAGTAATATTTGGTCTTTCATTAGAGATTATTGCAAATTTTGTTATGTGATCATTAAATGTCTTACTTACAGAGGGTTCTACATTCTCTTCCACTTCTTCCTCATTTACTGTGTCCTTCTCTGCACTGTTTTGTTCAGGACCAAAGTAACAAAACTGAATTTCATCAACAACCTTCTCTACATCTGATACCGTTCCACGGAACAGAGCCCTATTCAATTCATCTAACTTTATTGCTGGACTTTTAGCAAAATACAACCGTCTCACAAACTTTCTCATTTCAGTATGATGAACAGCCAGCATCCTAAAATGATGGAAAACACTATTACACACTTTTCTAGATAGACAAGCCAGAGAATGACCCTGCAAACCAGTATTCTCTCTCACTCTGCATGGATCCAAACTTTGAAGCACCTTAATCTTCTGTTTTACACTTTTTTTACTATATTCTCTTAGAAACTCACGAAATTTATCAATAGATTCCTGACGCACAGTTCAAATACTACTACAATTCCAAGTGTACACTGGGGCTTTAGGACGTCTCCCCATAGCCTCATCCGCCATCACTTGTACCTCATCTCTTGGAACCATTATCTCCTTCTCCATTAGATCACTACTTGAACTATGCATCCATTTTCCTAAAAATACTTTAGAAAAGTTTGTTCTGTTCACTACTCTTTTCCTTTTGCTATGTGATTTCAGTACATTAACCATTTTGTCTAATGTACGCATCCTATTCAAAATTAAAATGAATAGTTTCCTTTTTAATTCTAATGCCTTTGCTGCAATGGCTTCAATTTATTTTTTTCTCTTATAAAACTTAGCCTTTTGCTTATATTTCTTCACATCCTTTATCAAATTGGACATAACTCTTCTCTGAAACATTTTTCTACGTATCTCTTTAAACGCTGTTTTTCTGTTTAAGTTAATCTTTTTAGTTGCAGAAGGTATATTTGCATTAACTAAATTCTCAATTTTTTCCTGTCCTTTTCGATTGAAATCATTCTTTCCAGTACAGACATTTTGTACATTTTTCCTTTTTTTGAATATGTTCTTTAGAAAATTTTTTGTCTGCTTACCAGAAGATTTTTTCTTTTTCCCAACATGAGCATCTTCAACTAACTTAGGTCCTCCAGTTGTCTTCAAATATAGTTTTTTTTGTGGTCTTTTTTTACTCTGGATTTTGTAGGCATCTTAAATTTTGTTCACTGCTCTTCAGCAATACCTGAAAAAAACTAAAAAAAAATTCCTTTATTTTATTTAAATATATTACTACATTTGTTTTCACATTAGTCACAAAACGAAATTTCTTTGCCAATTTGAAAGCACACTTACTACTCTTTTTTTTGGCAAGTGATAATCACTTTTACAGACTGACACATTATGAATCCACTTTTCAGATTTTTTAAAAAGCACATGTCCAAACTGCTTTTTCAGACCAGCACCATTTGTAACCTGGGTGACTGCCTACACTCCAGCAAGGGCAACCAGCCTTAGTGATGCTGAATGTATTTGCATTACTGACTGAAACCTCAAACCCCACTCGCTTGTGAATACTGTGCATGATTCCACATGGTAAGCAGCTGGGTGTGTGCTAAGAGTCTGCTTCTGCACCAAAAAATGGCTCCCCCTTTCCATCTAATGCAACTGTGAAATCACCAGAGCAATACGCAATAAATCTCTGCCTGTAATTCCTATTTGCACACAGAGTCATGTTTTCACATTAGTCACAAAACGAAATTTCTTTGCCAATTTGAAAGCACACTTACTGCTCTTTTTTTTGGCAAGTGATAATCACTTTTACAGACTGACACATTATGAATCCACTTTTCAGATTTTTTAAAAAGCACATGTCCAAACTGCTTTTTCAGACCATCACCATTTGTAACCTGGGTGACTGCCTACACTCCAGCAAGGGCAACCAGCCTTAGTGATGCTGAATGTATTTGCATTACTGACTGAAACCTCAAACCCCACTCGCTTGTGAATACTGTGCATGATTCCACATGGTAAGCAGCTGGGTGTGTGCTAAGAGTCTGCTTCTGCACCACAAAATGGCTCCCCCTTTCCTTCTAATGCAACTGTGAAATCACCAGAGCAATACACAATAAATCTCTGCCTGTAATTCCTATTTGCACACAGAGTCATGTTTTCACATTAGTCACAAAACGAAATTTCTTTGCCAATTTGAAAGCACACTTACTGCTCTTTTTTTTGGCAAGTGATAAACACTTTTACAGACTGACACATTATGAATCCACTTTTCAGATTTTTTAAAAAGCACATGTCCAAACTGCTTTTTCAGACCAGCACCATTTGTAACCTGGGTGACTGCCTACACTCCAGCAAGGGCAAACAGCCTTAGTGATGCTGAATGTATTTGCATTACTGACTGAAACCTCAAACCCCACTCGCTTGTGAATACTGTCCATGATTCCACATGGTAAGCAGCTGGGTGTGTGCTAAGAGTCTGCTTCTGCACCAAAAAATGGATCCCCCTTTCCATCTAATGCAACTGTGAAATCACCAGAGCAATACGCAATAAATCTCTGCCTGTAATTCCTATTTGCACACAGAGTCATGTTTTCACATTAGGCCCTTAAACGAAATTTCTTTGCCAATTTGAAAGCACACTTACTGCTCTTTTTTTTGGCAAGTGATAAACACTTTTACAGACTGACACATTATGAATCCACTTTTCAGATTTTTTAAAAAGCACATGTCCAAACTGCTTTTTCAGACCAGCACCATTTGTAACCTGGGTGACTGCCTACACTCCAGCAAGGGCAACCAGCCTTAGTGATGCTGAATGTATTTGCATTACTGACTGAAACCTCAAACCCCACTCGCTTGTGAATACTGTGCATGATTCCACATGGTAAGCAGCTGGCTGTGTGCTAAGAGTCTGCTTCTGCACCAAAAAATGGCTCCCCCTTTCCATCTAATGCAACTGTGAAATCACCAGAGCAATACGCAATAAATCTCTGCCTGTAATTCCTATTTGCACACAGAGTCATGTTTTCACATTAGTCACAAAACGAAATTTCTTTGCCAATTTGAAAGCACACTTACTGCTCTTTTTTTTGGCAAGTGATAATCACTTTTACAGACTGACACATTATGAATCCACTTTTCAGATTTTTTAAAAAGCACATGTCCAAACTGCTTTTTCAGACCAGCACCTTTTGTAACCTGGGTGACTGCCTACACTCCAGCAAGGGCAACCAGCCTTAGTGATGCTGAATGTATTTGCATTACTGACTGAAACCTCAAACCCCACTCGCTTGTGAATACTGTGCATGATTCCACATGGTAAGCAGCTGGCTGTGTGCTAAGAGTCTGCTTCTGCACCAAAAAATGGCTCCCCCTTTCCATCTAATGCAACTGTGAAATCACCAGAGCAATACGCAATAAATCTCTGCCTGTAATTCCTATTTGCACACAGAGTCATGTTTTCACATTAGTCACAAAACGAAATTTCTTTGCCAATTTGAAAGCACACTTACTGCTCTTTTTTTTGGCAAGTGATAAACACTTTTACAGACTGACACATTATGAATCCACTTTTCAGATTTTTTAAAAAGCACATGTCCAAACTGCTTTTTCAGACCAGCACCATTTGTAACCTGGATGACTGCCTACACTCCAGCAAGGGCAACCAGCCTTAGTGATGCTGAATGTATTTGCATTACTGACTGAAACCTCAAACCCCACTCGCTTGTGAATACTGTGCATGATTCCACATGGTAAGCACATGGGTGTGTGCTAAGAGTCTGCTTCTGCACCAAAAAATGGCTCCCCCTTTCCATCCAATGCAACTGTGAAATCACCAGAGCAATACGCAATAAATCTCTGCCTGTAATTCCTATTTGCACACAGAGTCATGTTTTCACATTAGTCACAAAACAAAATTTCTTTGCCAATTTGAAAGCACACTTACTGCTCTTTTTTTTGGCAAGTGATAAACACTTTTACAGACTGACACATTATGAATCCACTTTTCAGATTTTTTAAAAAGCACATATCCAAACTTCTTTTTCAGACCAGCACCATTTGTAACCTGGGTGACTGCCTACACTCCAGCAAGGGCAACCAGCCTTAGTGATGCTGAATGTATTTGCATTACTGACTGAAACCTCAAACCCCACTCGCTTGTGAATACTGTGCATGATTCCACATGGTAAGCAGCTGGGTGTGTGCTAAGAGTCTGCTTCTGCACCAAAAATGGCTCCCCCTTTCCATCTAATGCAACTGTGAAATCACCAGAGCAATACGCAATAAATCTCTGCCTGTAATTCCTATTTGCACACAGAGTCATGTTTTCACATTAGTCACAAAACGAAATTTCTTTGCCAATTTGAAAGCACACTTACTGCTCTTTTTTTTGGCAAGTGATAAACATTTGTACAGACTGACACATTATGAATCCACTTTTCAGATTTTTTAAAAAGCACATGTCCAAACTGCTTTTTCAGACCAGCACCATTTGTAACCTGGGTGACTGCCTACACTCCAGCAAGGGCAACCAGCCTTAGTGATGCTGAATGTATTTGCATTACTGACTGAAACCTCAAACCCCACTCGCTTGTGAATACTGTGCATGATTCCACATGGTAAGCAGCTGGCTGTGTGCTAAGAGTCTGCTTCTGCACCAAAAAATGGCTCCCCCTTTCCATCTAATGCAACTGTGAAATCACCAGAGCAATACGCAATAAATCTCTGCCTATAATTCCTCTTTGCACACAGAGTCATGTTTTCACATTAGTCACAAAACGAAATTTCTTTGCCAATTTGAAAGCACACTTACTGCTCTTTTTTTTGGCAAGTGATAATCACTTTTACAGACTGACACATTATGAATCCACTTTTCAGATTTTTTAAAAAGCACATGTCCAAACTGCTTTTTCAGACCAGCACCATTTGTAACCTGGGTGACTGCCTACACTCCAGCAAGGGCAACCAGCCTTAGTGATGCTGAATGTATTTGCATTACTGAGTCCAACCTCAAACCCTTAAACTATTCTTTTTTTATACCAGTACACCTTAATTTATTGTGAAAACATAGTCCATATTATTTTACTTGTTCCTCACATTTAAATTTCTCCCAAAACAGAAAATAATAAACACAACTTCAACAAAAAGAATTGCATTTCTATTATTCAATTCTTAATTTACCATATACATCCCCTCTCAAACTCTAAACTCACCTTTAAAATTAGTTAGTTGTGAAAGAAATGTGGCACTCAAACAGCAGATTATCAGAGCCAGGATCTCTGTTCTTTACACCTCTCTCCTCTCAGCAGAACCAGATAATGGCAAACTTTCCCTCTCTTTTTCCACATATATACATGTTAATTTCAAATCTCAGTGCTTCCCCCTTTTTTTCAAATGTAATCACACATTTCTATTGGTTGAAAACCAACCCTTTTCCAAAAGTACCCTTCCCCCAACTTGACTTCTGCCTAGTACCCTTCCCCCAACTTGACTTCTGCCTGCTACCATAGCAACAGCTCATGGAACACTGCTGTGTGGAGTTAGGTCAGAAGTTCGCCAAACAATGTTTCACTTCCACAGAGCAAGGGTGCTTGACTTTTCAAACCTAACAGCAAATCCATAGTACTGTTCTTTGGTAACACATTTTTCTGTACCAATACAAAACATGCTTCTATTAATTTACACATACAGCCTAGTTTTTATTCTAGAATGGTATGAAACAGCCAATCAGTTCTTTTTTTTATGAAAAAAATATGTATGCCTCCATTTCCAAACTGTCTTTCATTTCTTTTTACCATTCTACTGAATTACACCTCCTGAGTGCATCCAGTTCTCCTTTGAAGATGTTCACAGTGTGGATTGTAGGGCACAGCTATGTCTTCTGGAGTGAAAAGTTTGCAGAGAAAACAGGTATGGTGAGAGACCTTGCTTTGCCAAATGTAGACATTAAATGGATTGGTCAGAGAGGGTTAAAGTGGCACCAATTGATGCCATTGGTGAAATCCTTCATGCACAACCAACACCCTGACCTCATAATAGTGCACTCTGGTGGCAATGACCTAGGCACTTTGACTGGGGTAGGTCTGGAAATGCTTATGAAGGACACCTTTGCACAAATGTTTTCATTTTTCCCTAAAACTGCCTTTGTGTTTTCTAACATATGCCAAAGGCAAAAATGGAACTGGTCCAATCATTTCTGTCCGCAGATTGACAAAGCAAGAAAGCACGTCAACAAATCTGTTTCTGCTTTCCTCCGTGACTATGGTATGGGTTCCATTTACCACAACAACTTGCGTTACGACATGCAAGACATTTATAGAGGAGATGGTGTGCACTTCAATGATGAAGGGAACAGAGTCTTCCTCTTGAACCTTAGACTCTGCATCGGTACTTACTTGTAGGTACCACTTAAAAATCACTTCATAAACACAACGGCTCTTTTTAGAGCCCCCTAATATCTAAACACTTAAATCTGCATTTCATTTCTTTTTTTATTTTTATTTTTTACCATACGCTTACCGTACGCGTACCCCGTGATTTTTTTTTAAAACAATAAATGTTTTCTTTGTACTTTTCTGTCCTTCTTTGACCCCCTTACAAATGTTAGGGGGTCTGTAACTCTCCTCCTTGCCCCCTTTTCTTGTTATCACTCTTTTTTTTCTGAGTGAAACACACGAAATGGCGGCCGCCGCTTCCTGGTTTCGGCCGATTCGAATGTTTACTAAGATCTAAGAGCCAATCAGAATCGTGCTCGCGCACGCCACCGTACGCGTACGGTAAGCGTACCGTAAGCGCACCGTAAGCTGGCTCAGATATATATATTGATTTAAAGGCTATTTTCTCAGAATCTACTGAACAGATTTACACCAAACCTACAAAAGGCACTTCCTTGACCTGAGGACTACCTCTCTGCCAAATTTCTAGTAATTCTGTTCAGCCGTTCAGGCTGTAGCCCTGTCTAAAGGTCCTATGGAAAAATGCATGGGAAAAACGCGTTTTGGGACCCCCCTTTTATCTCAGCCCCCGCTTGACGAATCCCCCCGAGACTTTCAGGGAAGGAGCGGAGCGTAGCGCCCCACCTATTTTGAAAAATTCGCGAGGATTCGTTGACCGGCGCCAAAGTTATTCAAAATAGAATGTTGCGGATTTCCTATGGAAACGTGGTCCTAACTATAACTACCTACTGGCGACCGCCAGTAGGTAATATATCTATGTGATCAAGGCCCCACGTGGACTGAAACGCGTTATGGCGGCGGTGGTGTTGGGCAGACTGGCTCTGTATCCATATTAAAAAGATACAGCACAATACTCCAGAGTGAGGCGTCCTTTGTGTTAAAAAAACAAAAATCGCCCACTGGTTCGGCCCCACGCCTGCACCCGCTGCTGCGCGCTCCAGTTGGAACCACATTGACGAAAAAAGGAAAAAAAAATATATATATATATATATGAAATTCCTTTTTGTTTTGCTGGTAAAGTTCAGGTCTTTTGCAGGCCTGGCCTTAGTTCCCGGAGTTTTGCTATGCAGAACTTCCCAAAGTTACAAAAAACTCAGCAGAGTTCCACAAGTGGCAGAGTGCAGTGCGAACTGCCGTTTGCGCTGGTCTTCCTGCTGCTTGGGTACAAATTCTAGCTGAGCAGCAACTCGTGCTATCGAACTTATCGTTTGCGATCGCGAATGGAGAAAAAAACTGCGAGCTCCGTGGATTGAAGAGTGCAGAACACTCCGCAAATGGAGCGGAGTTCACCTCCCAGGCCTAGTCATTTGATACATTTTCATGATACTTGCCAAAACGTGCTACATTTTCTGTCAAACAGGGGCCAAGAAATTGGGGTCTCCAAAAATATGTTTTCTCAATTAATTTTTCCATAGAAACTTTAGACACAGCTTATAACATTCTGATTTGTAAATCTATCGTATTGTCCACCACATTGTCAGAATTGCATAACAAATTATTAGATTTTTTTCTGTCTGCTGCTCCCAAATCAGTTACAACAAACTGGAAAAATGCTTCTTTATTATATTATAATTTGTGTCTGGTGGTCTTGGATTATTTTTACTAGACATGCAGCCGATTTAACTCTTAAGGGATTTGTTCATAATACTTCTGCTTACCAACTGTTTTGGAAACCAGTTTTTTATTATACTGTGTTATATTTATAACGTTTACCATTAATAGTTTAGAAATTAGTATATTAAATTTCATATGATTTCATTGCAAATTGAAAGCTCAAGTTTACTTTCTTTACGCTTCAATTCTATCTTTTAAACATTAGGCATCCTTCTTCCCGTCGTGGAAGTTGTTTCTGGCAGTTGTGGGCTCACTGGTGAGGGATAGGATCAGCTTGGTGTCGCTGGCAAAGGAGACAATGTTGAGTCTGTGGTTGCTGACTATGGCTGTGAGCAGGGCCATATAGACGTTGAAGAGGGTGGGGCTCATGAAGAAGCCCTGGGGAACTCAACAGATGAACTCCGTAGGTTTTGAGAGGAACTGTGGTATTCTGACTCGCTGTGTTCTAATTGTGAGGAAGGAACGGACTCAGTCCACTGCTTTGTTGCAGATGCCAGCATCTTGGAGTCTTGTGCTTAGGGTGCAGTGGGAGATGGCGTTGAAGGTGGCTGAGTGGCCCAGGAGGATGATGGGTGCTATTTCTCACCAGTTCAGAAGGTAGCAGATGTCATCAGTGGTGGCGAGGAGGGCGGTCTCTGTGCTGTGGTTGCTTTAGGAAGCTGGATTGAGAGGAGTCCAGAAAGTGGTTGACTTTGGTGAACTTAGAGAGTTGGGCATTGATAGCGGTCTCAATGACCTTGTTTGGGAAGGGGGGCAGGTAGATGGGTCTGGAGTTCTTGAGGTCTGTCAGGTTGGAGAACGGTTCTTTAAGCAGATGTTTGATCTCAGCGTGTTTCCAATCATCATGGAAGGTAGTGGTCTCGATGGAGCAGTTGATGGTGCAGTGTAAATCGTGGATGATAGGGCTGGCGTCTCTGTGGAGATGTGGTGCGGGCAGGGGTCTGAGGGTGCTCCAGAATGAATGTCATCTGTGGTGAGTGGGGTCCACTTAAACAGAATCTGTTGTGTTGCATGCACATATCTATACATGTATATTTTATGGTACCTATGATATCATTGCTAATTAGATCATGGTAAATGTGTGCAGAAATCTATAGGCTTTACAGCATGATCTGTGTATGTATACCATAAGAAGCAGTTGAGGGTGATATTAGCTATGGGTACAGTCCCACATATCACACAGCCCACATCACGCCTCACCAAACTGTTGTCCGGGAGCTAGCTATACCTCACACACCACTCCAGAGTGCCACACAACCTTGAGGTTACATATTGGATGGCTCCAAGATGTACTTTTATGTGTTGAATCAGTGGAAATCTCATGTTCATGTGGGATCAGTATGCTCAGCCTGCAGAGGGCAAGGCCTGAAAATGAGTTTTGCCCAGGCTGGGACAGAGTTACTTTGGCAATACAACTAATAGTAGTTGACATGTCTACACATCCCCAGAGAAGACACTCTCAGTGACACACATACCAGCACTTTCATTGTGACCCAGGTCTTAGGATGTTATATACACTATGGTACCTGCCTGTATGGTACATATGCATCAAATCAATAGGTCTGCCTGTAAAGGTGTCTGTACAGTCATGCACAAGTAGTTTACCATTCAGAAGGTAATAATGCTGTGTTGTGTTTCATGGTAGCTCACATCACACTAAATGTAGGATGACCCTAGGCTACATGATGTATGTGGGCTGGCTTAGTCAGAGGAGGTCATGACTAGGGTTGAGGATAGTCAGCAGATGACTACAAACGTGTGTATTCATGTCTTTATAGTGCTTTGCATGTGAAAATTACACATGCAGTGTGTTAACTATTGATTAATGCTTGTGCTAGGTGTTTACAAAATCTGTGTCAACCAAACAGAAATCCTAAAACTTGTAGTTATAATCTGTTTCTTCATCTCTAGCATACATACAGTTCAATGCCCATCCGAAATAAGCCATTTGGAAACCCCTCGCCCGGAAGGTGAGGACCGTGGGGGTCTATCATCGGCACAGCATCAATTACAAGAAAAGGTGGAAAGACCAGAGGCGGTGGACATGGATGATCACAGAGGTCGAGCTGGAGATGTCCTCGCAATAATTACAGGGGACGCATAGGATCCTTAACCCTTAATCACCCGCTTACGGTGGCCTGCCCAGAGCTTGATGGCAGTTAAGGGCCCAACAGCAGCCTCAAGAAGGTGAGTCCTGGCCAGAGTCAAACATGTTACATTGCCAAGTTTGTGTGTTACAGGCAGGCATTTCACAATCAACACTGAGAGTGGCCCATGTGCGACACAGACAAAGAGTGATTGGCTGTGTAGGTCTGGTAGTAGGTGCATGCTGATGTGCTTTGCCTATTGTCTTTCTCACAGGAGCACAGCAAGTCCAGACCTCTATCTATTTACTGTCTTGAGCAGACACAGGGATGAGTAAAGTTATTAATCAGCTCATTTTGTGTGATGCTGTAGGTGACAATTGAACCAAATAGGCCACTTGTGAGTAGTGATGCTCCCTCACTATGGTTTCTCATGTGATTGTAGCCCTCTCACATGTGACATTTCATAGAGTGCACTCTGGGTACCGTCACTGAGCAATAGTTCCCCTTGGTAAGTGAGGAATGTACAGTAACATGAGATAGCAAACATCACTTGTGCCATCAGTATTAGTGCCTACATGTTGGCATATGACTCTTTCCCTGATAGTATTATCTGCACTCCCGTTTTATACATGATCTACCTGTCTTCATAAGCTGAGGTCTGATTCTATAACAAATCTGTGTGTAGGCCAATCTCTATTTGAAAATAGTTATTTGTGATGGGTATAAAGTTCATGTGTTGCCACAGACAGGAGGGTGTAGACTTTGGAGATGGGAACACATACACTCCCTAAGCATACCTCAATGTCATAAGCCAGGTCCAATTGATGAAGCAATGAACGACATGAGAGATATTATTACTGTAATTTCTCACAATATGCATTTCTATGCCATTGATGTGGGAGTATACAGTTATGTGAATTGCACATGTTGATTTGTCATGGTTCATTCACTGACTGGTGACATACATCATGGAGTGAAATGCAGTGCCTCTGATCAGTGATACAATGGAATTTGTGTTTGTGAGACAAAAATATACTGTGATGTGCCTTCCCATTAGTATGCAAGTTAAACCACATCTTCATGTAATGGGGATTCCCTGAGCCTCAATAATTCTTAATAGTCTATTGGCTTTTAGTTATGCAATGTAAGAATGGTGTTCTCACCTGTACCAATCTTGACTGGGGATGTCCCTAGGCTGAGCTGATTTATTATGCTGTAGATATTTGTAGACACATCTCCACGATATCTGTCCTAGATTGTCTCCAGTCTTCTTTTCAGTGCTATATGTGATACATAGTGAAGCTACTCAAGTACAACTTTCATGAGACTATTCCTACAGTGGGCATATGATGACGTTTCAATTAGAAAGTGTCAACTGTGTAAAATGAGCATTTGCATGTCCCCTTCTTCCTGCTGCTGTACACACTGCAGCAAAATAGATGTATTACTTGACCATCATTTCGTCATGATATGATATTAGGTAAATGACCATTTGCTGATTACAGGTCCTTTTGTGGAATCTCAGGGAATGAATTTGTAATCGCCATCTTATTTGATAACATCAGGTTACTAAGGTAGAATACAAGAGCCAAACCATACAAGGTGATCAACTATCCTACTAGATACATGAGGATGGAGATCAGACAACCTCACTGTCTGTGGCGATGACTTCACTCTGAGCAACTGTTACAGGTCATGTAGTATGCATGCATGCACTCATGCTAAAGTTGAAGCCACAATAGTGGACCTTGTAGCTGGAATCTTCTGTACACGTTGTTAATGTTCTGTGATCAATGCTGTTGATCAAGTGTTTCTGGCACATGCAATAAACCTATTTTAAATGACATTTCAGCATCATCCTAGGCAAGCAGAGGAGACAGGGCTAGCACCTTTAAGGAAACAGCTGGCCACAGTGGCTCTGGTTGTGACACAACAGGCACTGAGGGAGTCAGAGGCTCATATTGTGAGGGGAGTGCCACAGAGTGCATATACTCAACATCAACATCTTCAGAGTCAACCTTCAGTGGACACTCCCTAGTGGTGACAGAACACACATAACCTGTACCCACACCATTCTTGTCCACCACCTCCCTTCCATTTCCACCCTCACTGTTGCTCCCTACCCAGTTAGTCAGGCCCACTCTCCTAAGAGCGGAGCGTCTCCTTTGCTCCAGGCACCTCAGCCCCTGTTATCCCTGCTGCCTTGAGTGAGGTAGCTATTAACCTCCTGAGAAACATCCCTGTTTTTCAGACGACACTACTGAATTCCATCCAGGAGCAAGGCAGCCATCTACAACAGATGATGGCCTACCTGGAAGGCATTCACAGTGCTTGTCTGGCTTACAGAGATCTTTTCAGGCTCTGGCCTGCTCACTCATGACAGCCTTCCACCCATCCTAAACTTTAACTACACCCCCTGCCCGTTCTCCATCCAAATTCCCTATTCCCATGCCTATCCCAAGCACACTTCAACAGTCCCAAGGAACACACTCAAGCAGAAACACCAGAAAACACACAAGCATGCAGTCACTCGCCTGACATTTACACCTTACCATTCCCCAACTTACTGCCAGATACCACTGTCACACCCACAGACATAGCTCAAATACCCAGCATTCCCCCAGATACCACACCTGCACTCACAGACCCATCCACCATCCCCAGCATTCCCTCAGATACAACACCTGTACCCCCAGACCCATCCAGCAGCCCGAGCATTACCTCAGATACCACAACTGCACCCACAGACCCATCAACCACCCCAACATTACCCCAGATACCACAACCAAACCACCAGAGTGTTGGAAAGGGGGTTATTGGTAGAAGTGTGCACCTTTCACTAGTAATAAGTCCATGGTATAAGGTCTGTTGCACTTGGCCCTTCTGACAGGTTCACCCCTGAACTTTTTGCTTTTACTGGTGACCTGGTGGTAATGATTTTTGGTTTCTGCGCACTTTTCCTGTGTCCCGGAGTAAAGTGCGTGCGCACTCTGAGTGCATATGGTGAGATAGGCCTGCCCTCCCATAGGAATACATGGGGAATGTATGTGTCCCTGGTAGTTCCTGATGTGTGGGGTGTGCAGGCTCGAGTTTGGTATGTGCGGACTCGTGTGATCGAATGCTTCGCAATGATGTATGATGCGTGATTATGTCATGTGCGGAAGTGCCACTTCTAGGAGTTGGCATATTAGTGTAAAATGTGCAGTGACTGCCTGTCGCGTGATTGGCTGAGTGAGGTCATGTGATGGGCTAGGGAATCCCCAGAGTTAGGAGGAGTCACCCAGTGGTGAATAGGGAGATCAGCACCTAGATGGGTGGGAGGAGTCCACCTGGGTCCTGAATAGGGCTGGGTTTTCCCCACACAATGCTGGCTCCGCCCCCTGTGGTGCGACTGATGACCCTGGCCTGCACTCTGAATAGGGAGAGGGGCTGAGCAAAACAAAGTGCTCAGGAACCAGTTGTAACTGGTTCGCCCCTTCCCTGCACCCTGAAACAAAGGGTTTTACTGTATAAAAATGGGGCTGTGTCCCCACAGAAACTGTTCTCTTCCAGGATCCTATCTGAGGGGGGCCTGCTGCTGCTGGGTGCCAGGAGAAACCGCCACTGGGGACTGCCTCCCTGCTGGAGGGCCCTGTGAGCTGGCCCCTGGGCCCAGTCCTGCCCCCTGCATCTGAAGACTTTGTTTCTGGACTAGTGTTGTCCCTAAGCGCCTGGGAGCGCTTTTATTTGCTCTATAGCGCTAGGAGCGCGTTACTCTGGACCCTAGCGCTGAGAGAGCGCTTCAGTGTCGCTTCAGCCGCACCTAACTATTTGCCTGCAACGAGGGAATCCCCAGCGTAGGGATCCCCCCCTCGTGATGCCGAGAATTGCAGCGGGTGCCCACCCCGCATTGTGTGCTCGTTGGCGGGTGCCCACCCCGCTTATTTGATCCTTTAGTTGGCGGGTGCCCACCCCGCTTAAGTGTGGTGGTTGCGAGGGAGCCTACCCCTCTCACGAGCCGAGAATCACCGCCGCGGCCGGGGAAGCCCAGGAAGTCAGGCAGCGCTGACTGAGACGTGGGCGGGGCCTTAGGCCGGAAGGAGAAGCGGAGGAAGTGACCGGGGCTCCCGTGAGCTGAGGGAGCCCCGCGCGGTTGCAGCCTGCTCGAGGAGTGAAGATCCAGGCGGTAGCCCACCCCGCGCTGGACCGTGCGGAGGAGTGCGACCGGAGCTGGTGCGGAGGGGGCGCGAGGCACATTGTCGGTGCCTGCCCCTCCGCGTTGCAAGAAGCCTCGGAGTCCTCCCTTCAGCCGAGAGCGGAGACGACGCGGGAGTCCCCGGAGAGCAGCCCGGTGAGTGCGAAGGGCTGGGGGACTCCGCGCATGTGTTGGGGGTGCGGGGGCAGTGTTCACGAGCCCCGTGAGGCTCCAACGAAGGGGGCTGTATGTGGCAGAGCCTGTGAGGCTTCAACGGGGCACATTGTTTTAAGAGTCCAAAGGGATTCCAACGAAGGGGGCACCAGTTGTTCAGTGGTGGAGCGGCCCCAGAAGGCAGCGGGCTGCTCCCCCCTTGCCCCACAGTGACGTTCAGAGCCACGAAGGCTCTAGGGGGCATTTTGTGCAGCTAGAGCCCAGGAGAGGCTCCACGTGAGTGCTGCAGATTGGTGTTGAAGGGCACGGTGGTGCCCATGCTCATTTCTCCAGCTGCCCAGCACTTAGTGGGAAGCTGCAACATTTAGGTTGTGGCCTTTACGCTTTTGGCTTGCGCAGCTGGCGCAGCCTTACTGGACAGGGCGTCTTAGCCCCGACAAGGCCAGTTGGCCTAGGGACTGCCACAGGTGTTGGCTTATGTGAGTTTCTCGCTAAGGTTCCTAACCTGCACCTCTGAATGTATTTTATGCATCATGTGTTTTCTTTCCCTACACCGCTGAATGTATTTTATGCATCATGTGTGTCCTTGTTCTACACCACTGAATGTATTTTATGCATCATGTGTTTTCCTTCCCTACACCTCTGAATGTGTTGCGATGCATCATGTGTACTGTGCTTAGACCCCTACAGGTATGGTGATACTTAGGTGGTTGTTTTTCTCCTAGTACAGGTGGTGCTAGTGAGGTCCTGATTCCCTGCGTAATATTTTCCTAAGGTGGTTAGGGTTGCGTAGGTGGTACTTACGTTACCAGTAGTTACTGGTGGTGTGCTATATGTGTTATTTTGTGCTACAGTCATTTTATATCCTATGTGCTATTTCTACAAAGTGCTAATTCCTGACAGTGGTCCATGTGGCCCTGTCCCCTGTACATATAATCCCTTGTAAACTCTGCCCGTGCCTGTTGGCACATTGTAAAGTGTGTGGTTTTATCTAATGTGTTTTGGTAATACAAAGGTTATTTTTATATAATACCTTGTGTGGAGTTTCTTTTGTGGTGGGCCTTGGGTGTTGTTGCTGGGTGCGCGCGCAAACGCTTTACACATTGCCTCCGGGATAAGCCTGACTGCTCGTGCCAAGCTACCAAGGGGGTGAGCAGGGGTTATCTTTGGCGTGTAACTTCCTTGCCCTGACTAGAGTGGTGGTTTCTGCCTGACTTTGGCGCAAGCCTTAGCCAACCAGAAATCCCATTTCTAACAAGGTCCAGTAAAGTTTTCAATAAATTGCTCCCTTGCTAAACCGTTGGAAGCTGTAACCCATCAGTCAGGCCTAATTTAGGAGACAGGTGTTTAAAACATTTAAAAATACCAATACATCAAATAAGTTATACACAGCACACTATAGAAATCCCACACCAGTTTATAAAAATAGTACATATTTTATGAACAAACAGACATCAAAATGACACAAATCCAACGCAGGGAACCAGAGATATGAATTTTTAAAGATGAACCAATTTATAGTGCTATATAGGTCCTCCCTGCTATTCACCAAGCTGGATTTGGTAAGAGTTCTTTGGCTTGATTTTGAGGGAGCTCCTGGTAAAATCCTGGAAGTTGGACGTCTGGAGCTTTTCAGCTTAATGAACCTGAAATCCTTGCCAGGTCACAGTTGAAGGGAGCTGGCTTGACTCTTGCAGTCTCGGATCACCTTATAGAGCTTTTTCTCTAAAATTCTCCTAAGTTCTCCAAACTTCAAGAGTTAGTTGTTGAGGTCCTACTTGTAGGTTCAAAGTGCCCAAAACACAAATCCAAAGGTCTGGAATCTCCTACATGGTCTCTGGAAGGTCTGTACCACAATTCCCACAATGCACCTGACCAAATTCTTAAAAGTCTACTAGACACACTCCAGGATGGAGACTCTTGATGGAGATGATGCAAGTGGGCCCTGCTAACCTGTGGCTGCAGGGAGTCCACTCCTCCCTCCTTCTAGAAGCAAGGCACTCTGCCCAGGACTATAGCACCAAATTGTGCAGCAGGCACAATCATTCAGTGTGCAGGCCATTGGGTGCAGATTCAGATTCTAGCAAGTCAGTCCTTCTTTTCCTTATAGTTTCAGGCTACAGAACTGACAGGCTATGCACCTCTCATATATTTATTCTCAGGTTCTGGACATCAAGCGAGGGGCACCCTGCCCTGACCAATGGGATGCAATGTGCCGCCCAGGTATATGATCACTTCCTCCAGAGTGTGACATTTCCTTGCCCCAGAAAGCACTATTCTTCCATTATCCATGATGGCTGAAATTTCAGCAGAGCAGTAAGAGCTAACTAAACCAATTCACCGTGTGTTCTATTTCCATACCTCTCCTTCCGCTAGCATCTTCAAATTCCTTCCATAAGCCTACTATCTGGCAAGGTCAGAGGGGGCAGGGGTGGGTAGGCTTGCATTCTCTGCCTGCCATGTCTTCTTTTGAAGCCTCATGCTTTATGATCCCTCTCCCCTGCTCTGGCATTCCGGTGGAGTTATTGAGCTCTCTCCAACAGATAACCTCTCCCCTTCATATCTATGTATCACCCAATCAAGGCAGTTTGGCATAGATTGTTAGTACTGACCAATCAAGGAAGACTACAGGAAGGTAGGATTTTGAACATATATTATCGTTGTGAGAAGTCCATTTAAAAAACAAATCCCTCTGTAAAGTTGCTCAGCTCCACACATAAAGAAATAATGTGGCAGAAGATATCAACAAATGAAAAGTTTGAGTTGGAAGTACCAACGGTTGTTAACAACATTATAGCAAACCTACTCTTATTAATCATCATAAACTAAGTTGTGACACAAGGGAAAAAAACATATTCTACTATTTAGACCTTCTTTAATTATTCAATCAAAAAGAACTTATATATACAAGAACATGCATTTAATGCTTAATAAAATGATATTGCATAGCCTGCATTTCAGACAAATGTACACATGACAGATCAAGAAATATAAGAAGACAACAATTTTAATGGAGAAATTCAGTGCAATTCTCCATCTACTAAAAATACTTCCAGGACTGCTGACCCACTTGGACAATCAATTATTAATACTAAAGCTGAGGTTGCCACGGCTGAGGTTCAAAATGCAATGTACCAGGTCAAAAAGGACTTACATATTTTATATTTCTTAGTATCTCTATTAAATAGTTAACACCTAAAAATACACAAAAATAAAATAATCAGTGGATCATGAACTTCAACATGAATACAAATATGTGAATGTAGTATTTATAAACATACCCAACAATATCCTCCAAGCAGGAGCCGGGAAATGCTTTGTTTTTACAGTAATTAATTGTTGTGTGCATAAAGTTGATGGATCTAATTTATCTTGTGTAGTTACTTCTCCAATTGGCTTGGAGCACCCCTCTCCCATGCGCAATGTTCTTATAAATCTTTATATTTGACATGCCATGAGTGTTGTTATGAATGCTATAATTTAACATGCTATACAATATGAAAGAGTATAAACAGTGAATGGTGACAGTGTAACAGTTAATTCACTCTGCCTAGTGAGTTTATAACACTATAAAGAGGTGTTTGAGTAAGAAAGTTTAACTTTCAATTTATATGCTTCGTGTATTTGAAGTTTTTTTTCTATAGAAATAATGAATGAAGTTTTCCAAACTATAACTAATCCTAAACCTTTGTAAATATATATCCCACTGGCAGTCACCAGTATGTAGTTATAGTTAGGCTGTGTTCCCATAGGAAAAGCATTTTTTGACTTGCCTATATCTATGACGCCGTTAGACCAATCTAAACAAAATTTTCCAAACAAAGTGTTATAGTGAGTCTTTTTGTGGATGAAATGTTTCAGGGTGATTTGTGAAATGGAGGTCGAGTAGAAGGGGGGTAAAAAAGTGTGTTTCCCATATTAATTCCTATTTACTTTTAGACAGGCGTGCAGCCAGAACCGTTGTACAGTATTGAACCAAATTTGTCAGGAAGGTAGATTTTGGGTTTCAGTTATTGCATGCTTTTGTTTTTTTGGTGTAAATCTATTCAGTAGTTGTTGAGGAATTAAAGGGAAAAAATAAGGATATCTGTGGCCGCAACTAATTCCGATGATTTTGTGATTAATCATGAATGAGCATGACAATAGGAATGCTGTGATTGGCTGACCGCAATATGAGCACAGAGTTGTGGCCATCATTTTACCTTATTGCAGCAGTCCCTGGGTCTGCAAGCAAGTGGCAGAAAATAACATAAGGAGTCAGGTTGCATGTACCCTGACACCATGAGGGGAGTATAGGGTTGTTTGTGGAACCCCTTATCAGTATAGTATGTCAAAAGAAAGGGTTGATTGCATCTTGTAATATTCGTGAATTCACAGTGACCATCAGCACAGCCTTCTCGTGTAGCGTTGTGACAATTTTGTGAATAGCACAGAAAAAATTGAAAATATATATGTTTATACACTCACTCTCAATTTCACTTAGGCTCTCAAACACTCACTCAGCCACCCACTCTGGGACTTATTTTCCCACTGAGAGATGCACAGAAATTTTCATTAACTCACTCGTTACCCCACTCAGACATTCTTGAACTCGCTCACAGACCCACTCAGAGACTCATGCACCCACTCACAGACCCACTCTGACATTCAGAGACCCACTCACAAACCCACTCACAGACCCACTCAGCAATGTATACACCCTGTCAAATATTCACCCAGAGACTCACACTCCCACCCACAGCCCCACTCTGATTTTAATGTATCCTATCACAGATCCAGTCTGACACTCATTCACCCACTCACAGACCCAATCAGAGATTCACACAGACCCAGAGACTGATGCACCCACTCACAAATTCACTCAGACACTCATCCACTCACTCAGAGGCCCACTCATATTCTCATTCAGTCAGACAGAGATCCATTCAGACACTCACTCATGGACCCATTGATATTCTGAGGCAGTCACTCACAGACACTCATACACCTACTCATCAATCTACTGAGAGTCAGGCATACAGTCATAAACACTGTCATGGACTCAGACACCCACTCACAGACCCATTCGGACACTGATTTACCTACTCACAGACTCACTTAGAGACTCCTACTCCTACTGAGAGACCCATTGATCCACTCTCAGACACACTAAAACCTCATATACTCACTCAGAGTACCCCTGTGACACTCACACACTCACTCACAGAGATTCACAAACCCACTAACGGACCTACTCAGAGGCTCATTCATCCACTCAAAGATCTACTCAGAGACGTTTGCAGTCACTCAATAGCCCCATTTACATTCTCATTCACAGATGCTCACAGAGTAACTCACAGACCCATTGATATTCTGATCTAGTCAATCAGAGACCTTCCCAGACACTCATATACCCACTCAGAAACCCAGTAAGAGACTCCCACATCGAGTCACATATCCTGTCAGAGACTCAGACATCCACTCACAGAACCACTAAGACACTGAAGCACCCACTCACAGTCCCACTCAGAGACTCATATGCAGTCACACATCTACTCACAGACCTACATGGAGACTGACACACCCACTCACAGATCCGCTCAGACACTCATACACTCACTCAGAGATCTACTAGTATCCTCATGCACTCACTCACAGACCCTTTACTTTAAATCTTTATTCGAACACTTATTTAAGATCGTAAAATCACAAATTCATTACAGACACATTTTGTATAAAATACAGACAATATTGCGCATCAAATAAAACTTTCAAGACATAATAAGGCTTTTAGCGGTTAATGTGCCCGGGTGCCTCATTTATATACATTAAGTTCATGGTTACACAAATTAATTGATGAACTTCTCGGGCTACTCATGCAAGCCCACAAAAAAGTGGCTACATAAAAACAAACAAATGGGTCTGGGAGGGACTTTAAAAGGTACAGTGCCACCCTACATTTGATAAAATTATGACGCCTTAAAATTGGAAGAATAATAACTTCTCTTTCTGTATGATACCATTTGCAAATCTGCGTGTTTAAATTGCTTCTTTGGGAAACCTAGCATCAGAGGAATGAGGTTCATGCGAAAACGCAGGAGAAAGACTCAATGCTGTCTAGACATAACACTGGATAAATATGAAAAACCTTCCTCTGGTCTTTGAGGGATAAGGTCATATGCAAGTGATGCTTTTTGGTGCCGATTATTTTCTCTGCAGGCAAAATTAGCCCTTTGCATAAATGCCTCGGTAATTTCCTGTTTGGAGACCCTTCTACAGGATGCAGGTTCCCTGAATAATTTGCCCCATCCAATTGCACTCAGATCAGCCTCTACATATTTGAGCCAGCCAATCTTCTAATAATGTTCCAGTTTCAGGCAATCATCAATTATACGCTGCGTAAAGTTAACAGTAGTCCTGTGCCAGATTGAAAACTATAGGAAAATTTGGGCCAATCTGATTAAATCTGCCATATAAGGCAGCCCCAATTCGCTATGTAAAATATAATTGGAGAGGGGCTGAGGTAGTGACACCCTGTTTTTCAAAAAGCGATCTCCTAATGTTTGGAGTTTCTCGATCTGGGCCATTCCCCAGACTTCCACCTCATAAGTTGCTGCTACCTTAAATTTTGCAAGGTATATCTTTTTGATGGGATCCAATGGACTTGCACCAAGCTTCTTAGCAAAGCCCTTGATAGCTTGGAGACCCAGGTATGGAAAGGATTCTCCCACCTCACTTTTCTTTGATCCCACATTAAAATAATGGGGTTTTGAACCTTTAGCTGCTCCTGCTATAATGAGGAAGGATTTTGATTAATTGACCCTTAGATCTAGTGAGGCCATAAATGAGACATATGTTGTTGTCAGGCCTTGCAGGGCTACCCCGGTCCTGGCAATTAACACAGCATTATCAGCATATGCCAATATTGCGAGGGGGGTGCTTTCAAAAGTGGGCACGTCCCGAGGGGAGTTAGTCAGGGCAGTCTCCACCCCGTTTGAGTAGATGGAGAAAAGAAATGGGGCAAAAATGCAACCCTGTCTGACTCCTCTCTCGAACTTGAATGAATGTGTGCATTCCCTGTTAATGCCATACTGTACACAGGCAGTGGCATTGGCATATAGCTGTCGGATGAAATGAAGTATTGGTGGATCAATCTCCATCCGCAGTCTATGATGGGATACACAGTCAAAGGCTGCTGACAGGTCCATAAAGGCCTTGTAGTAGACCTTCCCGCCTTTGACTTTGGTGTATTTGTCAATGCAAAGTGAGAGATTGAGGCATTGGTCAACCGTTCCCTTCCCCCTCTAGAAGCCATATTGTGCCTGTATCAAGATGTTATGTTTCTGGGCCCAATCCTCCAGTCTAGCTAGGAGGATCTGGCCCATAAGTTTGGCAATGGTATCCAGTACGGAGATTGGTCTGTAGTTCTTAAGCATACTTCTATCCCCTTTCTTATAGCTCAGAACTATTATACTGTGCTTCCAGGATGGCAGAGGGCCCTCTAGCACTATGCTGGTAAATACATTGGTTAATAAGGGGCCCACAGATCATAGTTATCTTGAAAGAGATCAGTCGGCACCCCCATCTGGCCCCGGACCTTCCCTGGAACACAGGCCTCCAACCCTTTTATGACTTCGCTAAGTGAAACGTTTAGGGTACCTTGCGGTGGATAACTTACATCAGGTAGCAGGGAGGCGGGAGGGGTATCAGAGCCAAATATACCTTCAAAATATCCCACCCATGCGTCATCGCTTACATGTACATCCAGGGATGGGTCTTTAGGCTCTTTAAAATAGGGTGCATTTATGACTTTCCAGAACTCGCTGCTACAACCCAAATTAACAGCCTGCTGGAGGTTGTTCCAGGCTTTCTCTCTAATGTCCTTCTCTCTTTTCATTCTAGAGATCTTATAATCTATACGTTACATTCTTATCTGAGCTGGATCTCTCGGCTGGGTTTTTAAAGCCTTAACAAGGGATTTTCTAGCTGACGAGCACGATGAGTCAAACCAGCCTCTAGCCATTGGACCGTATGCACGCTTGGGACGGGTCAGTGCTTCTTTTAGTTTCTCTATCAGTGCTCTAAACTGAGAAACTAGTTGCGCTGGAGCAGACTCTGCAGATAGACATAGTAAGATATCATCCCTTGGTTGTGCTATGAGTACATGTGCCAGGTTCTGCTCAACCACCTGCACCCACTTCAGTTGGTACCCGTTTTTCCTGGTTAAAGTTATGTTTCCAACTACCTGTTGCTGTTTCTTTAGCTTATGGGGATGCTTAGGTGGGTAAATAGGATTGTGTTGTGACTGTAACAGGTGAAAGTAGTATTTATGTGGGCGACTTTCCCACTAATTGTAGATGAGACTAAAATGAAGTCAATAGTAGACTCATAATTGATCCTCCTAAATGTTTTCACTATATTTCCCTCTTTTGCGTTATTTTTGTGTGTGTATTTGCGTGCAGTGGGGGCCAGGATATGAAGTCCCCCCAGCGAGGCCCCAACGGCATCCAGGAGTCACCAGCAAGGAGTAAGGAATGTGGCTACACTGCGCCATGGGTCAGCATCACCATTTTGTGCATGTTTACACACAGTGGGGGTTGGTCTATGAAGTCCCACCAGCGAGGCCCCAACAGTGTCCAGGACTCACCAGCAAGCAGGCAAGAATGCTGCTACACTGCGCCAGGGGTCAGCATCACCTTTTTGTGAGCATTTGCGCACAGTGGGGGTCAGGATATGAATTCCCCCCAGCGAGGCCCTAGCAGCGTCCAGGAGTCACCAGCAAGCAGGCAGGAATGCGGCTACACTGCGCCATGGGTCAGTGTTACCTTTTTATGCGTGTTTGCACGCAGTGGGGGTCGGGATATGAAGTCCACCCAGTGAGGCCCCAAAAGCTTCCAGGCGTCACCAGCAAGCATGCAGTAATGCAGATACACTGCACCGTGGGTCAGCGTTGCCTATTTATGCGTGTTTGCACGCAGTGGGGGTCGGGATATGAAGTCCACCCAGCGAAGCCCCAACAGTGTCAAGGAGTCACCAGCATGCAGGAAGGAATGCAGCTACACCACTCCGCGGGTAGGTGTCGCATTTTTGTGCACATTTGCATGCAGTGGGGGTTGGGATATGAAGTCCCAACAGCGAGGCCCCAACGGCATCCAGGACTCACCAGCAAGCAGGCAGGAATGCTGCGACACTGTGCCGTGGGTCAGCATCACCTTTTTGTGCGCATTTATGCGCGATGGGGTTCAGGATATTAAATCCTACCAGTGAGACACCAACAGCATCCAGGAGTCACCAGCAAGCAGGCAGGAATGCAGCTACACCGCGCCGCGGGTCAGCGTTGCCTTTTTGTGTGCGTTCGCTCGCAGTGAAGATTGGGATGTAAAGTCCCCCCAGCAAGGCCCTAACAGCATCCAGGAGTCACCAGCAAGCAGGCAGGAATACGGATACACTGCACCGCGGGTCAACATTGCCTATTTATGCGTGTTTGCATGCAGTGGGGGTCAGGATATGAAGTCCCCCCAGCGAGGCCCCAACAGCGTCCAGGAGTCACCAGCATGCAGGAAGGAATGCAGCTACACCGAGCTGTGGGTCAGCGTCGCCTTTTTGTGCGTGTTCACACAGAGTGGGGGTCAGGATATGAAGTCCCCCCAGTGAGGCCCCAACAGCATCCAGGAGTCACCAGCAAGCAGGCAGGAATGCAGCTACACCGCGCCGAGGGTCAGTGTTGCATTTTGAGTGCGTTTGCTCGCAGTGGGGGTCGGGATATAAAGCCCCCCCAGTGCCCAGGAGTCACCAGCAATCAGTCAGAAATGCGGCTACACCACACTCCGGGTCAGCGCCACCTTTTTGTGTGTGTTTGCGTGCAGTGGGGGTCGGGATATGAAGTACCCCCCAACGAGGCCCGCACAGGTCCAGGAATCACAAGCAAGCAGGAAGGAATGCAGCTACGCCGTGCCATTGGGTCAGCATCGCCATTTTGTGCATGTTTGCGCGCAGTGGGGGTTGGGATATGAAGTCCCACCAGCGAGGCCCCAACCGCGTCCGGGACTCACCAGTAAGCAGCCAGGAATGCAGTTGCACCGCACCATGGGTCAGTGTTGCCTTTTTGTGTGCGTTCGCTTACAGTGAGGGTTGGGATCTAAAGTCCCCCCAGCGAGGCACCAACAGCAACCAGGAGTCACCAGCAAGCGGGCAGTAATGTGGCTACACCACGCCACGGGTCAGCATCACTTTTTTGTGCACATTTTCACACAGTGGCGGTAGGGATATGAAGCCCCCCCAGCGAGGCCCCAACAGCATTCAGGAGTCTCCAGCAAGCAGGCAGTAATGCGGCTACACTGCACCATGGGTCAGCATCACCTTTTTTTGCGCGTTTACGCGCAGTGGGGGTCGGGATATGAAGTCCCCCCAGTGATTCCCAACAGTGCACAGGAGTCACCAGCAAGCAGGCAGGAATGTCGCTACAACACGCTGTGGGTCAGCGACCCCTTTTTGTACGTGTTTGCGTGCATTCGGGGTCGGGTAACGAAGTCCCCCCAGCGAGGCCCCAACAGTGTACAGGAGTCATCAGTTAGCAGGCAGGACTGCTGCTACACCATGCCGCGGGTCAGCATCGCCTTTTTGTGCTCATTTGCATGCAGTGGGGGTCAGGACATGAAGTCCCCCTAGCGAGGCCCAAACAGCGTCCAGTAGTCACCAGCAAGCAAGCAGGAATGCAGCTTCACCGCGCCGCAGGTCATTGTTGCATTTTTGTGCGCGTTCGTGCTCAGTGGTGGTCGGGATATGAAGTCCCTCCAGTGGGGCCCCAACAGCGTCTAGGAGTCACCAGCAAGCAGGCAGGAATGCAGCACTCACAGAACCATACTGACACTCGTGTACTCTCTCACAGACCCATCAATATTCTGATGCACTCACAGACCCATTTAGACACTCATCCACCCAGTCAGAGACCCACTGAGGCTTATGATTTCTGTTGCAGACTGTGCCAGTGACTTAGACAACCATTTACAGATCCTCTCAGATACTGAAGCACCCAATTACATCCCCACTCAGAGACAAATGCACCCAGTCACACACCTACTCAGAGATGCATGTGCCCACTCAGAACTACTCAGACTCATGCACCCACTCATAGACTCAACTCAGACACCCATGTACCCAATCACACACCCACTCAGAGACGCATGCATCCACCCACCACTCAGAGACTCTTGCACCAATTCACAGACCCAGTCAGACACTCATTCACCTACTCAGACATCCACTAACACACTCAGGCACCCAGTTACAGATCCCAGTCAAACACTCATACACGCTGTCACAGACACGGTCAGAGATAGATTTATTTAGATAGCAATGTATCTAGTGTGATGGTTAGAATCAATGATATAGTTATACATTTTGAATTGTGCTGGTGGCTATTGAATGTCTTTTGTTTTGCAATTTTGCAACGTATTTGTGAGTATCGCGACATCATGGTGAATATTTGAAAAAATATTAAAAACACATTTATGAAAAAAATGAACAATATTTTGGGCACTGTAGTGGCTCTAAGAAGAACCTGTATGTTCGTTGTATGTTTATGACAGCTACACATAAGACTTGATGCAGAGTTTCAGGTTGCTGAGAAACACCCTGTTGCCTACATCTGAAAAGTGAACTCCATCACTTCTATAGATTCCATGCATGTCAAAACGCAGGATGTTGTTGTAGATAGAGCCCATGTTATGGTCTCAGAGAAATGTAGAGTTTATTAATATGTTTCTTGGCCTTGTCAATTTGTGGACAGATTTGATTAGACCTCTTCCATTTTTGATTTTGACATATGTTGGAGTACACTGATACAGTATGAGGGAAAAGTGTCATTAATTGCGCAAAGGAATCCTTCATTAGGATTTCCAGTCCTATACCAGTCAGTGTGCCTAGGTGGTTGCCAACACAGTGCACAATCATGAGGTCAAGGGGTTGGAAATCTACAATACGTTTAACCAAAGGCAGAAATTGATGACACTTTAACCCTCTCTGGCCAACCCAAGTAATGTCCATATTAAGCAACCCTAAGTCTCTGTCAATAACACTCTGTCTAGCAGACTCTCTAGGCCAAAAAACATAGCTGTGGCCCATCATCCACACAGTAACAATTTTGAAGTGAAGCAGGAGTAGCAGAAAGGACAAGGCTGCAACTGAATGAGACAGTTTTCAAATAAAAGGTATTTAAAATGAAGGTAGGCTCTTGGTTTAAAAAAACATACTTGATTGAATGCTGTGAATATGGAGGCAAATACAATTAGGTTGTGTCTTGAAAGTATAAGTAACTAGATATATAAGTGGCTGCAGGAAAACCAAAAATTCTAATGCAGCCTTGGATGTTGTTTTTATTCTGTAGTATAAACTGCACCTGCTGCAGCTCATTTTGTAACTAGTAAGGCCCTTTAAGAATTTACAACAAACTTGTGACTTACTGTTTCTAGTTGGTTGCTATGGAGACAGTACTAAGAGTTTATTGGGGGAAGGGTATTAAAGAGAGAGTTGTCTGTTTTAAGAAATTAGATGTCTTTAGACTGATTGCTGTATAAGAAGGGTTTAATTTCCTAGTGGGGGCTTGCTAATAAAGTGTTCAATATTCTTCAATTCATAAAACTACCAAGCTTACTTTGTTTTTGAACTCCTGTTTTTTGCTGTGAGTTCGTTGCAACAATTGTGATGAATTTGCGAATATGCACAAATAACCTACTGTAGGAATGTGTCTCTTTTGACATGGTTAGAATCCACTTTTTCCCTGATGTCTGAAGGTATTTCGAGCTGTGCACGCGGTCCCTGCTAACCAGGTTGCCAGTACCAAATCTCTTTCCTAAAACCTATACCACGATAGGCATAACTTCAGTTGGGCCCGTTAGTCCCTAGTATGGGATACCCCTGGTACCTAGGGCATGGGTACTGAAGGTGGTCTTCCATGGCTGCAGCACCCCAGGGACCCCTCACCAAGGCTATGCTCTCTGCCATTGCAGGCTAGGTGTCTTGGTGTAGAGAAATCCCAAGAGTCGACATGGTACACATCTTATGTGAGGGCATATCAGCATGAGCAGCTGTGCCCCTGCAATGTCCAGTCTATTCTGAGATGTTATAAGCTCACAGATAAGCTGTGAAGAGTGCATGGGCTGGAAACTTGTCAACATGAGTTTCCTAGCTCCATGATGGCTTCACTGATTTCCAAGATGTTTGGTGCCAAACAACTTGATTTAATAAATCCTCACTGACAAGAGTGGTGGATTTATTAATAAATTCACACAGGAGACCCTTTTAGATGGTCCCCCAAAAACCTACAAAGCACTGGTGTGGTCCCTGACTTGTTTCTGCCGGTCTGTAACCACCAGACATGTTTCTGACCTCATGGAGTGAGAGCTAGCACTCTCAGAGGACAGAGAGAAAGCATGTTCTGGGCGGAGATGTTTCACACATCCTCCAGTACAGAATGGCCTTCTTGGGTGGGAAGCTTCAAAGGCGATGCCGCCTTTAAAATATAACCCAGGAATCTCCAGATAGTGGGAGAAGCTAAGCCCCTTTTTCTGCTCCACTTTTGCTGGGAGGAAAGGCAGGGAAATTAGTTAGATTAGAAGGAGGAGGATCTCCACGTAGCCTACACCACCCCTACTGTGGGGCTGTTGATGTGAACCCCTCGCCTTAAATTCCACCATTTTGGGATGGTGGGAAAACCTCCTATCCAGGATAGGGTGGTGCCACTTCCCACTAGAAATGGTCACTAAAATTGTGTAGACACTCAAAAGGTAAGTAGCCAATTGGCTACTATCTGTTCCCCATTGTAACACCCCTAATTTCAGTATTTAGGTGGCACCCCAAAACCTGAACATCAGATTCAATGGATAATACAAGACCAGGAAATAGACAATCCATTGCTCAAGAACTGAAACCCTGCTGCAGAAGAAAAAGGTACTCTTCCGCTATCACTTTGTCTACTTATCTAGGTACAATTACCTCTTTAGGGATTCAACTACTATAATTCATCTCATAACACCATCCAGATTCTGCCCAGAATCACCCAAAAAATACACACAACCTAAGAAAAGCAGATGCTTCCAGGTATATCAATGACAACAAGCTTGTGATTCTGAAGATGTGGAATTCAAATATGGATCTACAGTTTGTTGCAGACAAATCCATCACTGTTGCTCACTATGTGACTTCATATAATACAAAATCAGAGAAAACAGAGATGAAAGGGATGTGGAAGGAGATTTCTGCAGAAAAGAGTCTCACCAGGAAATTGTACAGCTTCAGCTTGATGGTGCTTTCACACAGAGATAGGTTTTTATGAATGCTCAGACAGGTTGGGCTCAGCATGTTTGTTCCCACAATCAAAAGGAATATGGTCGGTAAGCTGAGTCATAATATAGTAGTAAAGTATTTCCCAAAAATACAGTATCTTGCAGAATTCCATCCAGAAAGTAGAGATATTCTAAAAACTAACATGCTGGATATATACTGCCCAAGAAGAAGGCATCATCTTCAAAATATGTATCCCTATGAAGTACTTCAGCAGTCTACACATAGAAGTAAAGCAACTGAAAAAATAGAAAAAGAAGGATATGGCATACTTTGATTTAGCGGTTGTTTGGTCAGACATAACAAAGGAAATCTAATTAACACAGAAAGCTTAGTTGTTAAACGTCAGACAAACCTCAGACAACGTTAAATTAAACTTTCTACTTGCCACTTTTGCATTTGATCAAGCCATGATGCTCAGAATTAGAATAACCTCCACACTATGACTGCTACAAAGACTCTTTCAACACTGCAAAATACACAATTGAGTGCTCAGCCTTTCCAACCTACCAGTAAATGTTGAAAAATGAGATTGGACAGGAAGAAACCATCACTGCTGAGGTAGCACATAGAGTGTTTACAAAGCAGCCAAAGTTCTGCACCAGCAATAAAAATACTCTTGAAGAAAAACTATTCAAAATGAAGCAACTACAGCTATTAATGAGGCAGAGAATGCAATATAGTTAGCAAGAGAGGAAACTGCTGATTTCAACAGCACATATTAGAAGAACTTAACAATGAGTAAAACAATAATTACCTTCAAATTAAAGCTAGAATAGAGCATGGATTCCTCCACAAGAGGAAACAGTGTGATTGTTTTTCATAAAACATGTTCTTCATAAAAAAACAATATTACTATTCATGAGTGGTCAAGCTGGGACTGGAAAGAGAGTCCTCGTTGACAGTAGACTACAGAATCAAATGTGTCATGTGTAGTTACAGGACCAACATTATTAGCTGCACATAACATAAAAGGTATTATTGAACATGACAATAAACTGGAATACCAAAACTATATGGTGAAGCTTGCCATGAGGTATTAAAATCATTGAAGAAACTGATGCTTTTAATCAATGCTGAGATCAGCATGGTATCCACCTTAATGCATGCTTCCTTAAACTGAAGAATGTAGCAGATTTTAGGTATAAACTACAATGTGCTCTTTGAAAGAAAGCATTTAATTGTATTTCTTGACCTACTACAACTAACCCCCATAAATGGACAACCTGTTTTTAATACACTTGTGTATAGTGAAAAAAAAAACTTCTCTGGGCTGCATTGGCAATGTAAATATTTGGTTACATTTTGAATATAAGAAGCTAGTGAAAAATATGAATCAAGCATCTGATGCAAATTATGCAGATATACTGAAGGACATTAGAATATGAGTTCTGACAAAAGAGAGTAAGGGGCCCATTAGCATGGCGGGTGGATCGCCATCACCCGACCGGCGGTGGTGATCTGCCCGCAAAAACACCCCGCCGGACCGCCTTTTACCCACCCGCCACATTAGCACGGAAAGACCGTCTGCCACTTTTCCGCTGGTAGGCAATCGTCACGATTACCTACCGGGTGGAAAAGGCCTGCAATATGGTGGCGGTGCCTTGTAGGCACCGCCATCCATATTATGATGTTGCCGGTTTAATGCCTTTCCATGGCGGAGACTCCGCCATGGAAAGGCATGCCGGAATCGCTTTGGGGGCCTGTTGTGGGCCCCCGGGGTGTGGGGGGCTGGGGGATGCACTTGGGGGTACCCATGGTACCCCCTAGGTACCCCCTACATTGGCATACACAAGGTGGCAGGCACCGCGTGGTGCCTGTCACGTTGTGCATGCCAAAGCACAACATGCATTTACCACATTGTGCAGGTGCTGCTTACAGCACCGCCCGCCACAATGTTGTATATGCGAGATGCGACCGCTATGGTGGCGGTCGCATCCTAATTGGCGGTGACGGACCGCCACACCACTGGCGGACGGTCCCAGCACTGCTAGGGTGGTCGGCGGACTGTAGTCCACCCACGATCCTAATGGACCCCTAAATGTGTTTTGGAAAGTCATCTTATCAAGAATCTATTGCCATCTAATAATGCAGCTGCTGAACTAAATCACAATTTCATTGAAGAACAGAATTCTATAGTTTGTTTAATGCCAACACTACAAGAGTGTTCCAACTTTAATGGACAATTACTACAACTGGAGAAAGTAGATATTTTGGAAATTACAGCTATTACAAAAATGGAACATCAGGGAGGGACAATACTACTCATAGATAAACTACAAATAAAATTGGATGCTTTGAAAAAGTTTGTCTCAAAAACTGTAGGATTCGAAAATATTATACGTCAGCAAAAACCGTCGGGTAACTTTGAGCCATAATTTAATTGTAGAGGAAGTTTTAGTAAATGATGCAATGGGCAAAGTAATTGATTTTATTAATTTCACAAAAACATATGTGGTTGAGTACTTGGCTATAAAATTTGATCAGATTGATTGTGTAAAGCAGATTGGTTGTTGTGTTGTACGTTTTTTGCTAGTAAAAGACTTATACGTGTGCCGCCAGCAGTTCCTACTGTCTCTCGCATATGCAGTGACTGCCCGTAAATCACAAGGTTTAAGTATAGATTGAGCTTGTTTAACATTGGAAGTACTTTATTTAAAGAAGGAATGTTATATGTAGCACTGTCATGAGTTAGAACATCGTCTGCTTTGTTCTTGATTGATTTTGATGAAAAGAAAATTAGTGCCGAGGCAAGCTGTGCAAGAGAGTACAATCATTTGAGAAATGTAAGTGCTCCTCATTTAGGCGAATACCCTGGTTATAAGAAACGGATAATCTGTCCAAAATGGAAGATTACTAAAGAGTGTACAGGTGCCGAAGAAAAGAAAGGACAGAAGAGCAAAGTAGAAACTGTCACAAAAGAAAACTGAAAAATGATGCAGATATTTTAAGTTAACAGTTTTAAAATAGTCAAGGTGTCAACTACTATACAAATGTGGTTCTCAATGTACTGTTTCATTTACCACATCTAGTGAACCAAATTCAACAAAAAAACAGATAAAAGGTTGTGTTCTACACTGTATCATTTGCCCCAATGTTTACTGACTGACAGAACTGTGATACATTCTGCTTCAGGTATTTGAGCTCGGTGCATATGGATGGCCATGTGAGAGTTCTAATCATGCTCAATGACTCGATGGTCACACTGCAGGACGATCACCCTCTGTGCTCCTGGCTGGCTCTGGCCCGCTCCCTGATATGGTAGGATCAGGAAGCTTGTGATGGTGTTTGGGGAGAGCGTACGGTGTCTGGATGTTGACAATGCCGTGGTCTGCTGGCCGATGCTTGAACTCATTTACTGCATCTGATAATTCTTTGTTTCGTACATTTTCTTGTATGTCTATTGTAGCAGCCCTACGCCGTAAATAGTTTATTGCTCTTATTTCATTCGCCATGGAGCCCCAGCTGGTATTGTACAGCATTCAAAACTTGAGGTTTGCTATCAGTGCGTGCACATATTTTTCACTCTGTTAACTTTTCCAGAAATGTTTTGTACTCTATTAAACAACATCTGGTAACAACTGGGCCAAGAAACAGTGGCCCCTAAGATACTTAAGCACTAACAAGCAGATTTAATCATTCTGGTTTGAACAGGGTGTGGGAGAGTTTGTGCATTTCAGGGCATGATTAGATTTGAAATAATTACATGAATGTATTCTATGTACAATACTGCAGAACAATAATTAAATTGTTATTAGCGATAGCGATATCGACCATCTGGTGTGTGTCCTTTCAGGGGGTGAGTTCAAGAGTGTCATGCCAAGCCACTCAGGTAGGATCTCGATGTTCTAGGGAGGAGGGAGGTTGGGTAGCTCTAGGGGAAAGCCTAGGATGGGTGGGGCCTCGGGAGCAGGAGGGTTGGGATGAGAGGAGGGAGGGATGGAGTACATGGAGTAAAAGAGCAGGTAGTAAGTATGGCTTAGGATCTTTTCATCAGATTATCAGCTTTGTCATACACAAGACTTTTCATAACACGCATGGCCCACAAAATTAGAGACCCAACATATTAATTTAGAGGGAACTCACGTCCACCTTACAGCTAAAAACATGTATGTGTTATTGTAGTGGCAGGGAAAGAGGGAGTCGAGGCAGCAATCCTGGATAGGAATAACTTTATTGAAAGTATAATTGCAAAGGCCCACGAGGAGCAGGCGGGGAGACAACCGCCCGTTACGATCTCCGCGCTCTTCTCCCATCCTCTCCCCGCCCCCTGACGTCACGGCCGCCCACGATAGCTGATTGTCCACGACGTCAGGAGGCTTGACAAACACGGAGAAAAGACTGCTCCCTTCTAGTGTGACACAAGTTACATTACACTCATGTACGACATCTCTCCCCTTAACAATACAAAGAATTAACGAAGTCTCATCTCATAACATAATCGTCGAATCTCTTGGGTGCTCTGATATGCCTTGCCGGCCTACTTGGGGTAACATACTGAGGGTGTCCCACCCAGCCAGTGCCAGTATCACCTTGGCCAGAGCTTCGATCATTTTGACTGTCACCCCTCACCTGTTTGGGGCTAGTTCCATTCCGCCCCTCGGCACCACCCGTGACACACCGCATACTCCCACTCTTATCTGCACTGCCACGTCCGGTACACCCTTGGACTGGGGAATTATCCCCATTCTCATCATCGCACATACTTCCGTAACCGACCTCATTATCCTGCCATTCAAGCACACTGTCATCGCCCACGGTCTCACGCACACGACCGCCCCTCATGATGATTTCCTCCTGACCAGTTTTGAGCTTGACTATGTCGTCCTTACTACGCCATCCACCTCCTTCCAGACATACAGCCCCTATTGTCGCTTCTTGCACACGTACAGGGGTTTGAAACACAGATTCCCCCTTCATCACTTTGTGTGGCTTCTTCACCAGTACCCAATCTCCCTGCTCTATTTCTTTTGCTTTGGCTCTGTTCATCATATCAGCGTACCGTTTGTTGCTCTCTTGCTTAGCCACAATTTGCTCCTTGACCCTCAACATCTCATCCTGTATAGTCTCAGTTTCATCCTTCATGTCATACCATTTGTTGAATTTGGGGGTAAGCTCGCTCATGCACCTTCTCCCTCTCATCAAATAGAATGGTGTGTGACCTGTGACTTCATTAGGCATATTATGAAAGGTGTGTACTTTATCTGCTATAAACGCCTTCACCTCCATGTGGGACGCAACTGCCTGTTGAACACCCTCTTTGAGGAATCTATTCATCCGCTCAACCTGCCCATTACTCTTCGGGCTGTACAGTGGAGTCTTCTCCTGCTTGATTCCCAACTTGGCCAGGAACTCCGTCATCTGCCTGGACACCAGCTGAGTGCCATTGTCAGAAACCATGATCTTTGGCTGCCCCTCCAACGCAAAGACTTTCTTCAGCACCTTGATCACCCGCTCCGTGGTAACCTCCCGAACAAACTTGTAGTGAATCCACTTGGAGAAGTAATCAGTGAGAACTATGAGGTGTCTGCAGTCGTCCGGTAGCAGGGCAAACGGACCCGCGAAATCAATAGCAATCTTGCTCCAGGGGCCGACCGGTATGTCCACCAGTTGCAGCTCCCCTTTGCCCGTCTTCCAATGTTTGTCGGCTCTCAAGCACTGCTCGCATCGATCTATAAAGCTGCCTACGTCACTGCACATCCCTGGCCACCAGTAGTATTGTTTAAGAAGAATTTTGGCAGCGGTGCTACCTGGGTGACCCCTGTGGGCAATCCTGATTAGCTTGTCCCTCAGGCCTTCCGGAGGCACAAACAGCTCATGCCTCTTCAAGAAACCGTTTTCAAGAGTAAGTTCAGCGCTTATCTGCTGGAAACATCTGAGCGCTCCATGCAAGTTCCGGACCGGAGGCCAATGAGACGTCATGTGGTCCATCACTCTGCGAATGGTCATGTCTTTTTCCTGGGTTGCCAGCCACTCTTCCTCAGAGATGGATCCTTCACAAATGGCCGTTGCGTCCACCATCGCCACCACACATTCCGTGTCATCCAGGGAACAGTCCTCCTCTCCGTTCACTGGCATGCGTGATAGGCAATCCGCCCTGCTGTTGAGGCCACCTTTGATGTGTCTGATGACAAAGTGGTACTCTTGCAGCTTGGACAGTAAGCGCAGGAGCCTCGAGCTGGCTTTCCAATTACCTCGGCCTTCACCATCCATCATGTATATCAGGGGTTTGTGATCCGTGACAATTTCGAACACCTTGCCCCACAGATAGTTCTTTAGTTTTTCCACAGCCCAGTGTTTCTCGGCATCGCTCAAAGACCGGGATATAAACACTATGGTATTCTCCTTCTTCCCTTGGAATTGGCAAAACACAGCGCCGATACCCTTAGCGCTAGCGTCGACCGTGATCACATTCCGGAGGTCCTTGTTGTACGGTTGTAACACTGGAGCCGCAACGATGGCACGCTTGACGGATTCGAAGGCAGCGCTTTGTTCCGATGCCCACACGTGCTTCTCGTTCTTCCACAGCAGTTTCCTCAGAGGTTCCACAGTGGTTGCGTATCCCTGCATGAACTTCAAATAATACTCGCTGAGCCCCAGGAACGATCGTAAGGCGTCCTTATCTCAGGGACATGGGGCATCTCGTATGGCCTTCACCAGGTCATCCTTGGGCGCAATACCATCCGCGGTCATAACGTGCCCCAAGTATTCGATCTTGCTCTCCATGAACTTGCATTTGTCTTTGGAGACCGTCATCCCTTTCTCCCGCAGGACCTCCAGTACCTTGCCCAGCAGCTCCAGGTGCCCCTTCTCATCTTCCGTGTGGACTAGGATGTCGTCCTGGAATGCTTCAACACCCTCTATGTCGCAGAAGAGCAGATCCATCAGCTTCTGGAAGACGCTCGACGCCGATGCAAGGCCGAACGGAAGACGGACGTACCTGTACGCTCCGAACGGGGTGATGAAGGTGGTCACTTTCTTGGAATCCTCCGTGAGGCACACCTGGTGGTACGCTGACTTCAAATCTATCAGAGTGAAGAACCTCGAACCTGATGTGGATGACAAAATCTCTTGAATGTTGGGTAGCGGATGACAGTTCACCAGGATATTTTTGTTCAAGGACCGCAGGTCCACACACAGCCGAATGTCCCCTGTCCTCTTTTTTTTGGACACTACGATCACGGACACCCATTCCGATGCGCCTGCTTCCTCTATCACTCCTTCCTGTTTCAATCTATCTAGGACAGCCTTCAGCTCCCCCCTGACAGAGAGAGGAACTGTTCTAACCTTATGTTTTATCCTAACCGCACCTTCTTTCAACTGTATAGCGTGCACAAATCCTCTCACACACCCTACCTCGTTTTTAAAAACGGCATCGAATTTGTCAGTGACCTCTGACAACCCACCATGCACATCATCTGGCTGGATATAGTTGACCCAGTCGTCACGCAGAACTATGGGATCGGCAGCCCCAGGGACTAGCATCACACCCAACTTCGCCAGGTCCTTCCACCCCACAAGGCTCCTCCCTTTCTCAGCCACGTACATTTTTGTCCTCACTGTCCGCCCTCTAAAGGTGAGGGTATCACAGAAGTACCCTTTCATCACTATGTCTTGTTCCCCAAAGGCCTTCGGATTCACATCCGTCTCACGCAATCGCACACCCTGCCACTTCACATCAAATGTCGTGTCGGAAATCAAGGTAATAGGGGAACCAGAATCAGCCGTAAACGGCAACTCTACGGCACCAATCAGGACGGAGCCGATGGGCCCCTTCACTCTGCCATCCTCCGCATCAATGGACAGCACAATGTCCGCATTCGTATCCAAATCGCTATCGCTCACCGAGCTCACTCTCACACTCCCCCCGGTTTTCCTGGTTTTACACACTGCCGCGAAGTGGCCCACTTTCTTGCATGTGGTGCAGCTTTTGGTCAGAGCCGGGCAAGCCCTGCTGTCTGCCAAGTGATCCCGTGCCCCACACCTAAAGCAAGCGAGCGGTCTCCTGCCTCCCCCTCTATCGCTCGCCGCCTTGTCTGGAGTCTTAGGCGCACTTTTATGTTTGTCCTGCACGTAGAACACATTCGAAGCCTGGCTCGTGCTTGCAAGCTCCCTAGTGGACACCAAGGATCTTTCTATGGCCTTCGCAATGGCCACCACATCCTTCAGTGAAGGGTTCCTACAAGCCAGCAACCGTTCCTGCATCTTCTTAGAATGGCAGTAGAACACCACCTGGTCCCTGATGTATGTATCAGTCATCTCAGCAAATTCACAGTCTTGGGCCAAAACGCGTAAACATGCAATGTACTCTTCGATAGTCTCTCCCTCATCCTGTTTCCGCAACGCAAACTTGTGGCGCCCCACCATGATGTTACTTTCCTCGGAAAACTGCAGTTCAAGCCGCTTAACTGCCTCCTTGTACTCATTCAGAGAAGCGAGGGCCCCCGGGGGGTTCACATATACTGGTAAGCTGTCGAAAACCTCTTGGCCAGCCTTCCCCAGCAGTCCGAATAAGAGCGCCTTCTTGCGCTCGGCGTCATACCTCTTGCCGTCTATGGAAACTATATAGTTTTCAAAAGCGCGTAACCACCCCTTCCACTTCATGCACGGCTTACCAGGGGACTCGAGGAAGAGAGGAGGCACGCAGATATTGTTAGGCTGTGCCATCCCCGGAGGAACAGGCACCACAAGCGGGAGCGGGGCCGCCGAGATCAGATTCAGCTGCAACTCTGGTCTTGCCACGGACTGCGCAATTGAACACCCCAGCACGAAGAAATGGGCCACACCACACCGATGCAGACGGCAGGCACAGGCTCTTCACCCACCGGGGCACACCAGCATTGCGGGGTTCCCTGGGCCTCGCGACACACCGCCTGGGCTCCACGTGTCGACAGGATCAGCAGCGATACACAAGAGACCGCAGCACCGTATTGGCAGCTCGCAGGGATAGTCGCACGTGGTCAGGCAGGGATGAGGCACTCCATCGGGGACTGCAGGCAGCAGTCATCAGTAGCGGAAACCTGCCGGAAGGACAGGCAGCACACGGCAGGCACTAGCAAGAAGGAGACGACGTCCGTGTGGAAGTCTCCGCAGGATCACAGGTGGGGACACATCCGCGCCCCACACCGCAGCGGGCATAAGAGCGCTCGGGGCATCGGAACTCGCTCCTGGGCCATAATTCAAGCTTTAACCCTCGTCGCCATTTGTAGTGGCAGGGAAAGAGGGAGTCGAGGCATCAATCCTGGATAGGAATAACTTTATTGAAAGTATAATTGCAAAGGCCCACGAGGAGCAGGCGGGGAGACAACCGCCCGTTACGATCTCCGCGCTCTTCTCCCATCCTCTCCCCACCCCCTGACGTCACGGCCGCCCACGATAGCTGATTGGCCACGATGTCAGGAGGCTTGACAAACACGGAGAAAAGACTGCTCCCTTCTAGTGCGACACGAGTTACATTACACTCATGTACGACAGTTATGATTGGGTATAACTGCCAAATATGGCAAAATGTATCTCTGAATGCAATTGAAAAGAACGTAACTTGCAGACCAGATTAATCCAGTTCATTTTTCAGGCTCAAAGGCTAAAGAATATTGCGGGCAACCCAGAAACACGCGCTCGAGCCATGCACGCAGCGAGTAGTTCGAGGACATAATGGAACCTCATTAGGTCCCAAGTCAGATGCACTGCTTTAACACATTCACAAATAATTCACTTCCAACACTTTCTTCCATTTATCTTCCATATTTATTCATTCCATTTTAATCTATGATCCATTATGATACAATTTCTATTTCTATTTTTATTTTTTAGGTATATTTTGTGAACACTTCTGTGAAGCATGATTTTTGGAGGCACGGTTGGAAAAAAGGTTGTGTTTTGTTATTGTTATTGTTCTATGGTGTTTGTTGCTATTCACGCTGCAGGAAACAAGGGCACTAGGGTCTCTTTCACGTTATATTCACCAAGTGTTAGAGAACGTGCATGTTTCCATAATATCATAATGTTCTCCTGTTCTATGTGACGCATGTAAGCAAAGGTTAAATGGCACCAGAAATTAGTAACAACATAGTAGTCTGCCGAGAGTATGTGCGACTATTAGGGCTTTTTTTTATCACAGTTACCACTGAAATGCATTGGGTTCTTAAACATCATGCCGCTAATGAGGAATGGTGAATCCCCAATTGTTTCAATTCAAAGCCCAGATGGGCACATGTCAAAAAAGTTGATGAAATTTGGAGTCTGAATATATTCGTGTCATATAGGATCATGGATTAAGATGGAAGTTATAAATATGGAAGATAATTGGAAGAAAATGTTGGAACTAAATCATTTCTGAATGTGTTTCACTTTAACACAGTGCATCCCGACTTGAGACCTAATGAGGTTCCATTATGTCCTCAAAATGTATCTCTGAAGCATTTTATGCATCGGCAGCAGCATCTATTAAAAGAGTGTCAATTTTAATATCACTGAGATTTAATGAAAAATTGCAGAGATTTTTAGAGTCTCCAAGGTTAGATGGATTATTCTTAAGGTGGTATTATGAGCACAGCGTTTCTCTTTTGCCAGCTTCTATTGACCAATTGAAAATGATATCGTAGCACTAAATAAGCTGTATGATGCATTGCGGGTCTGCTCTGGCATGTCAGTGATGGGAGATTTTAATATCCTGCAGGATGTTAGATTGGACTCATCTTGTATTAATAAAGCCCAGAACAAACCCAGGGAATTACATTTTTACCCAAAATGGCCAAGGACCTAGCTCTAGTTGACCTTGGTGTCTGGACAACCCCTAATCCCAGGAATTTACCTGTTTCTCCAAAAGTTATAATATGGCCTCCAGGATTGGATTTTGTTTTTGGTCTCAGTTCGATGGACTAGGAGGAATTCTGGTATATGGTCTAATCCTTTCTCATACTACTCAGTTCTGTTTATTGAGTTAAATACTAATTTCGAGCAGGCAGAAAGACCAAAGCTTTCTCTATATAAATCTTTTTTAACCAGTAAGGGTTTGGTTGTAGCCATGAATTAGAATCATGCTGAATTCTTTTAGAGGAATATTTGGTCAGCTTACTCTTTTGCTGTCTGGAAGGCATTGCCTTCAAAGCTCAAGTTTTTAAACTAAAAAGGGAAAGGAGCAAGTGCTGCATCTCGATCTTAATCAAGCCACTCAGGCCCATCTTAGGGGGGATGCGCAGGACACTGGTGTAAGATTAAGCAAAGCTAGAGAGACTGTGAAAGAACACTACTTTGCCCAGACAATTCTAATTCAGAATTCTAGCGTTCAGCAACTTTATGACGAGAGTGAGCAGGCAGGATGATTTCTTGCGTGGTCCGTCAAAAAGAGACAGAACAACTCTATTTTTAAATCTAGCTATGATTAAGCCAGCGGCCAGAGGTTATCTCAACCAGAGGAGGTAGACACATTTTTTCTAACCCACGTTATGCATCTTTGCATGTCCCCATCTGCGATTATGCTAGTGGCAATTAACAAGTTTCTTGATAGCATTGACATATTGACTGTTAGTCAAGAGCAACTGTTGAGTGCAGTGGTTCCTATCACACTCAAAGAAAAGCAAGAAGCAATTAAGAGCTCCCAAAATTGGAAAGCATGTAGGAACAATGGTTTACTAGCAGAGATTTATTTAAAAATGCTTACACAAAGAGAACTTTAAACAGTATGTTAGTAAACAGATATATGTATCTATAATATTGTCAACTATTGTTTTTAATATGTGTATATGTGCAGTCTTCAAGACTTTCCCGCGAAACCGAAACATACGTATTTCAACAATTCATGACAATCATGATGAATTTGCCACAAATAAAAAAAAATCCCACGGTTTGTACTGCACCGAAACAAATGGGAAAGAGTGTCACAGAGTAATACATAAATGAGTGTTCCATTGGGCAGGTGTAGTGTATAATATGTAGTACACCTTTCCCTATAACAAAATATTCACAAAGCAACTCAAGACCGTTATGGGTGAAGCATTGGTGCTACACAAATCCTGATTAATTGTTTGATTGATTAAGTAATTTCCCAGCACAAAGTAACACAGAAGAGTTCACAATTTCTAGAAATCAGTAGACCCTTTAAAAAAATAAGACTCCATTCAAATCTTGATTTTTGTTTTAGAAAAATTAAACCTCTACATGAAACATTTTGAAGATCCAAACCAGCAGTTGCTCTTCCACTCAGAGACAAACACAGGGTCTGATACAACCAGTGATAAATCCAAAGGGGCAGATTTACGTTCCCTGGCGCATCCCTGCAAATCAGCAGGGATGCGCCAGGGAAGATGCATCATGCAAGTTTTCCCTTGCGCCACCGCAGATGCGCCGCATTTACAATGCGGTGCATCGTGGCGCAAGGACAAGCAGATGCGTGACACATCTGCCGGAGTAAGGTTGGCGCAGTGCTGAAGTTGTGTCGCAAGCGCGACGCAACTCCAGCACTGTTCCAACCTGCCCTATCCCTAACATGGTGCATCACGCCTTACGCCTGCTTGAAACAGGCGTAAGGATTTGACGCACCAGCGTCAGAAAAGTGACTGCGTGAAATCTTTTAGATTTCACTGTGTCACTTTTCTGAGGCTTTTTCCGACGTAACGCCCACCCTGCATACATTAAACCTGACGCGGGTTTAATGTGGTGCAGGGCTTTACAACGTGACGCATCTCCCTAGATGCGTCACGTTGTAAATCTGTCGCAGCATGGCGCTAGCTTTGCAACGCCTCTGCGTCACAAAAGTGACGCAACGGCAGCAGAAAAGTGGCGCACGGGGCTTGTTTGAATTCACACAGCCACCTACAGACCCACTCACACACTCTTAGAATGCCTTAGACACCCACTTACACATTGACACTACCACTTAGGAATCCACTCACACACTCATATACACACTAACAGACCCACCCAGGTGTTTATACATCCACTGTGAAACATTACAGGCTACAGTTTTGGAAAGATTTTTTAGAAAAAGTTTAGACATTCACTGAAAACAACCAAAGGTTAGAGGGATGTTATAGTTAGGATATAGCTTTTAAACAACCTTAGAAATTTATAGAAACAACAAAGGTTACAGGGACATTATAGCTAGGAAATAGAATTAAAACGTTAGAAATACACTAAAAAAACAAAGTTTAAAGGGACATTAAAGTTAAGAAATAGAATTTCAAATACCTGAAAAAACCCAAAGGTTACAGGGGTGTTATAGTTATGCTCAGATTTCACTCGTACAAACCATAGAAATGTAGTGGTTTTAGCTACCTGAGTTAACTAGAACTTATGCCCACGCAATGCTCTGCTTATGACCTCACATATTACATCACTCAAGACATGGTCAGTGACATCACTGATGACATCATTGATGACATCACGGATTATATCAAAGATGACATCATCCATACAACCACTCTCACATCCACTCACACCCCTATACAACCTCTCATATACCAACTCATACACCCACACAACCAGTCATCCAAAGAGCTATCCACATAACCACTAACTCAAACAGCCACTAACACAACCACTCACTCACCCAATCAACCACTCTTGGACACACTCACTCACAAATACAGCCACTCACACATCCAGTCATACAGACATACAGACATTTACACACCTACTCACACTTTTAAAACCACTCACATACCCATTCAATCACCCCTAATGAAACTGATATAGCTACTCACTCACCCATGGAGGTACTCACAAACCCATGCACTCATCCATGCAGCCAATCACACTGTATATCACTCACCAATATAGTTACTCACATACCCACTCACTTACCCATACAACCACTGACCCACCCATGAACATACCAACAGAACCACTTATATACCCATTCACACATCCATACACTCACTGGATGATGTCATCAGTGATGTCATCAGTTATGTCATTTGAGATGTCATCAGTGATGTCACTGACCATGTCATGAGTGATATAATATGCGAGGCAATATGCAGTGCATTGCGGAAGAGTGAGTTATAGTTAGCTCAGGTAACTATAAATTCTTTACGGTTTTGTATGAGTGAAAAGTGAGACTAAATATAACGTCCTGCAACCTTTGATTTTTGTGTGTGTATATATATATATGTATTTATGTGTGTGTGTGTGTGTGTGTGTGTGTGTGTGTGTGTGTGTGTGTGTGTGTGTGTATAGATATATATGTATATGAAAATATATACATATGTGTGAATATATATATATCTATATACAGACACACACACACACAATATATTACCCTCTGGCAGTTGCCAGTAGGTAGTTATAGTTAGGACCTATTTTCCATAGGAAATCTGCAACATTCTATTTGGAATAACGTTGGCGTCGATTGATGAATCTTCGCGAAATTTTCCTAATTTTTAGCCAGTTCCGGTCCGCTCCTATCCTAAAAATTTCACGGTGATTCGTAAAGCGGGGGCCGAGAAAAAAGGGGGTCCCAAAACGTATTTTCCCCATGCATTTTGCCATAGGACCTGTTGTCGCAGCTACAGCCCGAAGTGCTGAACGGAATTACACCAAATTTGGCAAAGGGGTAGTCCTCAGTTCAGACTCGTGCCTTTTGCTTAAATGGTGTAAATCCGTTCAGTAGGTCCAGAGAAAATCAAAAGTAAAATCACATATATATCTGGGCGGAGCCTAACCACCCATCTCATCGTGAGATCTGATTGGCTGTCAGCACTTCATCCAAGAAGTGTTGGCAGCCATCTTGGGACCAATATACATGATAGCACCTCATTAAAAAGCATTGCAGTTAATAGAAGGTTTTAAGACTTTAGTTACATTATAAATCATTTGTTGATGGTACCATACTCATTTTAGGAATTGTGGTGTGTTCTAAGGTGATTTTACCATGTGAAAAAGTCTTCTGCTGTGATATCATCAATCATGTTTGAGAGAAAACTATTTTCTCATGCTTTTCCCACAGAGCTTTGGAAGGTGATCTTTAAGCTAAACTGAGAGTATATTTTCTGTAAATTAACATTATCTTTCTCAGTCATGTGAGAATGAAGTCTGATATTCTCAGTAAAACATGTACATCCAACAAGGGCAGAGACTGTCAGTTGATTCCTTTGTGTTCTACTGCAGCTTCCCAGAGTGTTCTAAAGAACAACTAGAGCGCTAACAGTCCTACTTATGACAAACGTATGGCACACCTGAAGCCATCTTGGTTGGAATAAAGTGGTAACTCTTAAAACATTTAATTTAAAAAGGAACAAAATGAGGGGGTTCATTTTGCCATAGAAAGTATGATTAGTGCTGCAGAAAGAAAAATTAGGGCACATTTTGAGGGACTTCTCAAATCCTCTTCTATTTCATTAAAAAATTCTGACATGCAGACTGAAACATGCACTTTCAATACCAGCAGCAGACTTCCCTGGTGAGCAGTAGCTTTACTACAGTGATGTAATAAGCAACTAGAGTGCTAACATTCTGAATTCATGGCAAATTTGTGACACATCTGAATGCCTTCTTGATGGAATCAAAGTAAAAAACTGAAAGTATTTCCTACTGAGGAGACTGCAGTAAATGAGGAAATTAGAAAACTACATAACAAATAAATCTCCCAAGATGGCCACCAGAGACAAAAGAGCCCAAATGTAGCCCAAATATCGCCCAGATGTAGCCCAAGAATAGCCCAATGACAGAATGTCCGAAAGTGTTCTAACGAACAACTAGAGCGCTAACAGTCTTACTTATGACAAAAGTATGGCACACCTGAAGCCATCTTGAATGGAATAAAGTGGTAACACTTAAAACATTTAATTTACAAAGGAACACAATGAGGGGATTCATTTTGCCATAGAAATTATGATTAGTGCTGCTGCAGAAAGAAAAATTAGGGCACATTTTGACTTCTCAAATCCTCTTCTATGTCATTAAAAAATTCTGACATGCAGACTGAAACATGCACTTTGAATACCAGCAGCAGACTGCCCTGGTGAGCAGTAGTTTTACTACAGTGATCTGATGAGCAACTAGAGTGCTAACATTCAGAATTTATGGCAAATGTGTGACACATCTGAAAGCCTTCTTTATGGAACCAAAATAAAAAACTGAAAGTATTCCCACTGAGGAGACTGCAGTAAATGAGGAAATTAGGAAACTTCATAACAAATAAATCTCCCAAGATGGCCACCAGAGACAAAAGAGCCCAAATGCAGCACAAATAACACCCAGATGTAGACCACATGTAGCCCAATGACAGAAGTGTGCAAAACACTTATTTTCTGTGTATTTGCAGTTTTATATAGTGCAGACTTGTCAGGTATTGGAGTGCTTTACTTGAGCATGTGTTACATCACACAAGATCAAATTCATTTTGGTTGTAGACATGGGGAGATTAAGTGATTTGACCAGAATCACAGAATGTTGAGCTGAAGCAGAAACTCCAACCGGGTTCCCCAGTTGCAAAGTCTGCAGCTCTGGAAGAAAAACCACATCCTCTCCCCTAGATGCAACATTTAATCAAGTGGTCAACTGGATAAAAAAACATAAAGATTACAAATAATTGAAAAGTTCATTGTCGCTATTTGAAAACTCAGAAAATATGTCCTCATTTTAGTTTTTTAGAGCACTAAACATAATTTTGATGCAAATAAGACCCTCTCATTTGTGTAATTTCTAAAGGAAATACTCTAGGTATTACAGTTTTGATTACATCAAGATGAAGTCAGGCGTTCCACACTTTTGTAATAAATATAGAATGTTAACAATCTTGTTGTTCATTGGGATACTGTTGAGAGGCAGAGGCCAGGGGCACAGACTCTGAAAATTGAAGGCAGGTAGGAGAGTGCAGAGACAACAATTGGACCACACTGGGCAGGCAGGAAGGGCAGTGGCAGCACTGCAGACTATGGAGGGCAGTGGAAAGGGGGGCAGGGGAAACAAACCAACAATACAGGACTGGCAAGAGAGGCTGTGGCAATATAATAGACCATTGTGGGCAGAAGGAAGAAGCAGTGGTAGTACAACCATACATGCCAACAGACCCGGTTCAGCCAGGTAACGTCCAATGTTTTTAAGCTCAAATGAGGCGCCTTCCCCTGAACTCTCTTGTCTGTGCCCAGGTCCTGACATTCCCTTCTATCCTCCATGGTCCTTTGTGCATGCCCCTGCACCCTCCTTCTTGCCCATCATAGCCATTGTGCTGCCACTAACCATCCCGCTTGCAATGCATGGTCTTCTGTGCTGCCTTGGCCCCTCCCACCTTCCCTGTGTGGTCAGCTAGCTGCCCCTGACCCCCTCCCATCTTCCCTCCATTATCTGTGTGTATGCCACCATAGTCTCATTGTTGCTCTCCATGGTCTATTATATTGCCACAGCCTCTCTTGCCAGTCCTGTATTGTTGGTTTGTTGCCCCTGCCCCCCTTTCCACTGCCCTCCATAGTCTGTTGTGTTGCCACTGCCCTTCCTGCCTGCCCAGTGTGGTCAAATTGTTGTCTCTGCACTCTCCTACCTGCCTTCAATTTTCAGAGTCCGTGCCCCTGGCCTCTGCCTCTCAACAGTATCCCAATGAACAACAAGATTGCTAACATTCTATATTTATTACAAAAGTGTGGAACGCCTGACGTCATCTTGATGTAATCAAAACTGTAATACCTAGAGTATTTCCTTTAGCAATTACATATATGAGAGAGTCTTATTTGCATCAAAATTATGGTTAGTGCTCTAAAAAACTAAAATGAGGACATATTTTCTGAGTTTTCAAATAGCGACAAAGATCTTTTAAATTATTTGTAATCTTTATGTTTTTTTATCCAGTTGACCACTTGATTAAATTTTGCACCTAGGGGAGAGGATGTGGTGTTACTTCCAGAGCTGCAGACTTTGCAACTGGGGAACCAGGTTGGAGCTTCTGCTACAACTCAACATTCTGTGATTCTGGTCAAATCACTTAATCTCCCCATGTCTACAACCAAAATGAATTTGATCTTGTGTGATTTAACCAATGCTCATGTAAAGCACTCCAATACCTGACAAGTCTGAACTATATAAAACTGCAAATACACAGAAAATAATTGTTTTGCACACTTCTGTCATTGGGCTACATGTGGTCTACATCTCGGTGATATTTGTGCTGCATTTGGGCTCTTTTGTCTCTGGTGGCCATCTTGGGAGATTTATTTGTTATGAAGTTTCCTAATTTCCTCATTTACTGCAGTCTCCTCAGTAGGAAATGCTTTCAGTTTTTTACTTTGATTCCATCAAGAAGGTATTCAGATACGTCACACATTTGCCATAAATTCTGAATGTTAGCACTCTAGTTGCTCATTAGGTCACTGTAGTAAAGCTACTGCTCACCACGGAAGTCTGCTGCTGGTTTTAGAAGTGCATGTTTCAGTCTGCATATCAGAATTTTTTAATGAAATAGAAGAGGATTTGAGAAGTCACTAAAAATGTGCCCTAATTTTTCTTTCTTCAGCACTAATCATAATTTCTATGGCAAAATGAACCCCCTCATTGTGTTCCTTTTTATAAATGTTTTAAGTGTTACAAGTTTATTCCAATCAAGATGGCTTCAGGTGTGCCATACTTTTGTCATAAGTAAGACAGTAAGCGCTCTAGTTGTTCTTAAGAACACTCTGGGACATTCTGTCATTGGGCTATACTTGGGCGATATTTGGGCTACATTTGGGCTCTTTGGTCTCTCGTGGCCATCTTGGGAAATTTATTTGTTATGAAGGTTCCTAATTTCCTCATTTACTGCAGTCTCCTCAGGAGGAAATACTTTCAGTTTTTTTATTTTGGTTCCATCAAGAAGGCATTCAGATGTGTCACACATTTGCCATAAATTCTGAATGTTAGCACTCTATTTGCTAATTAGATCACTGTAGTAAAACTACTGCTCACCAGGGAAGTCTGCTGCTGGTATTCAAAGTACATGTTTCAGTCTGCATGTCAGAATTTTTTTATGAAATAGAAGAGGATTTGAGGAGTCAAAATGTGCCCTAATTTTTCTTTCTGCAGCACTAATCATAATTTCTATGGCAAAATGAACCCCCTCATTTTGTTCCTTTGTAAATTAAATGTTTTAAGTGTTACCACTTTATGCCAATCGAGATGGCTTCAGGTGTGCCATACTTTTGTCATAAGTTAGACTGTTAGCGCTCTAGTTGTTCGTTAGAACACTCTGGGGCATTCTGTCATTGGGCTATACTTGGGCTACATCTGGGTGATATTTGGGCTACATTTGGGCTCTTTTGTCTCTGGTGGCCATTTTGGGAGACTTATTTGTTATGAAGTTTCCTAATTTCCTCATTTACTACAGTCTCCTCAGTAGGAAATACTTTCAGTTTTTTACTTTGATTCCATCAATAAGGCATTCAGATGTGTCACACATTTGCCATAAATTCAGAAGGTTAGCACTCTAGTTGCTTATTAGATCACTGTAGTAAAGCTACTGCTCACCAGGGGAGTCTGCTGTTGGTATTGAAATTGCATGTTTCAGTCTGCATGTAAGAATTTTTTAATGAAATAGAAGAGGATTTGAGAAGTCACTCAAAATGTGTCCTAATTTTTCTTTCTGCAGCACTAATTATACTTTTCATGGCAAAATGAACACCCTCATTTTGTTCCTTTTTAAATTAAATGTTTTAAGAGTTACCAATTTATTCCAATCAAGATGGCTTCAGGTGTGCAATACGTTTGTCATAAGTTGGACTGTTAGCGCTCTAGTTGTTCTTTAGAACACTCTGGGAAGCTGCAGTAGAAAACAAAGGAATCAACTGACAGTCTCTGCCCTTGTTGGATGTACATGTTTTACTGAGAATGTCAGACTTCATTCTCACATGACTGAGAAAGATAATGTGAATTTACAGAAAATATGCTCTCAGTTTAGCTTATTGATCACCTTCCAAACCTCTGTGGGAAAAGCATGAGAAAATAGTTTTCTCTCAAACATGATTCATGATATCACAGAAGAAGGCTTTTTCACATGGTAAAATCACCTTAGAACACACCACAATTCCTAAAATGAGTATGGTATCATCAACAAATGATTTATAATGTAACTAAAGTCTTAAAACCTTCTATTAACTGCAATGCTTTTTAATGAGGTGCTATCATTTATATTGGTCCCAAGATGGCTGCCAACACTTCTTGGATGAAGTACTGACAGCCAATCAGATCTCATGATGAGATGTGTGGTTAGGCTCCGCCCAGATATATCTATCTTTTTAACTCTAATTTTCTCAGGAACTTCTGAACGGATTTACACCATTTAAGCAAAAGGCACGAGTCTGAACTGAGGACTACTTCTTTGCCAAATTTGGTGTAATTCCGTTCAGCAGTTCGGGCTGTAGCTGCGTCAACAGGTCCTATGGGAAAATGCATGGGGAAAACACATTTTGGGACCCCCTTTTTTCTCAGCCCCCGCTTGACGAATCACCGTGAAATTTTCAGGATAGGAGCGGACCGGAGCTGGCCAAAAGTTTGGATAATTTTGCAAAGAATCGTCAATCGGCGCCAACTTTATTCCAAATAGAATGTTGCGCATTTCCTATGGAAAATAGGTCCTAACTATAACTACCTACTGGCGACTGTAGGATATATATATATATATATATATATATATATATATATATATATATATATATATAGATATATATATTACCTACTGGCGGTCGCCAGTAGGTAGTTATAGTTAGGACCCTGTTTCCATAGGAAATCCGCAACATTCTATTTTGAATAACTTTGGCGCCGGTCGACGAATCCTCGCGAATTTCTCAAAATAGGTGGGGCGCTACGCTCCACTCCTACCCTGAAAGTCTCGGGGGGATTCGTCAAGCGGGGGCTGAGATAAAAGGGGGGTCCCAAAACGCGTTTTTCCCATGCATTTTTCCATAGGACCTTTAGAATGAGCTACAGCCCGAACGACTGAACAGAATTACTTGAAATTTGGCAGAGAGGTAGTCCCTAGGTCAAGGAAGTGCCTTTTGTAGGTTTGGTGTAAATCTGTTCAGTAGATTCTGAGAAAATAGCCTTTAAATCAATATATATATCTGAGCCCGCTTACGGTACGCTTACGGTACGCGTACGGTGGCGTGCGCGAGCGCGATTCTGATTGGCTGTTAGATCTTAGTAAACATTCGAATCGGCCGAAACCAGGAAGCGGCGTCCGCCATTTTGTCTCTCGCACTGAGTGTTATTTATCAAACATGATGCCCAAAAACATGTTACGGGGCTGTTTTGACAACTCCCTCCCACATAGTCATGTTGAGGGAGTCCCCAAACATCCCCCAAGAGCAAAAACGGTTTTATTTTTTTTCGGCAATTTCGCCGATTACGCTTACCGTACGCTTACCGTACGCGTACGGTAAAAAATTATAAAAAAAAAAAATCCACACGTTCTCCACCCCGAAGGCCACCATTTGTGCATGGCTTATTAGAGCACAGCATTTCCCCAAAAAATTTCAACAGATTACCTATCACAAGGAAGCGCATAATATGTCCCTCATGTGCGCACGGTGCGCGAAGCGCATCGTGCGTACATGGCCCATCTAGCGTAACGTGGGCACGGCACTAACTGCGTAAAGTGGGTGCGCGGTGCGCGAAGCGCACCGCGTGCTCACTGTGCGCGCACGGTGAAAAAACCATAGGTTTCACACACGTTATAGTTAGGAATTAGCATTTAAAAAACCTTGCAAATTCACTGAAAAAACCATAGGTTTCACACATGTTATAGTTAGCGGAAATTTTACTGATAAAAAACCAATGAAATTGCCCCGTTATAGTTAGTGCTGGCAACTATAACTCACGCGACCGCAATCTTCTGCTGATGACATATGTGTCTTTATGAAAAAAAAATATTTGTAATATATGTATAGCTAAAAATGTATGGAAGAAGACATGGGTAAATAAATGTCTAAATACAGTATTAGCATCAGCAGAGGATTGCGGTCGCGTGAGTTATAGTTGCCAGCACTAACTATAACGGGGCAATTTCATTGGTTTTTTATCAGTAAAATTTCCGCTAACTATAACATGTGTGAAACCTATGGTTTTTTCAGTGAATATATATATAGATATATAGATATATAGATATATCTAATCCAATATCCAGCTCCCACTGAGGCATCCATGGATGGACTCGAGGCAGTCAACATACGGCATCTATTTATTAAATCTGGTCCCCTGCAATCCCAGAGGTAAAAGAGATGCGTTTCGGCTAACTAGAAGCCTTTGTCAGTCTGGTTCGCACCATTATGCTAACATAATATTAAGGGTGGGCGACAATTTCCGTTCCGCTCGCGGAAATTGTGAAAATGTCTAAACTTACGCGATTCGCGAGGGAACGGAAATTGTCGCCTAGGCAGGTGTGCCGCTGTCTCCCCATATCTACCGTCAGCAATTTGCTGTCATCCTTGATGGAGCTCTGTGCATCCATGAGTTTCTCTAGCTCAATCCCCCTGTAGTTCCTGATACCAGGAGGTTCTGTCTCCTCATCTGCTGCTCTGATCCGTCTCTCTGGCCCTTTATAAACAAGAGGCATGTGAACTCCATGGAAGCCCTGCCCGTTTGGCCCCGCCCCACACACCAGTGGTGTGCAACGTCTTCCCGTCCTTTCCCCCACTATGATGGACAGCTCACTCGAGGGACCCCAGCACCCGTTGGCACAGTGGCAACATTAAAGACACACATATTGTCGCTGTAGACAACTCTTCTGGCCCTTTACGAAGCTGTAGTGTAGGAAAAGCACATACATTAACCCAACGAGGTAGCACTTACTGATTAGCCAGTAGAAAGTACTCCAGTTGAGTAGAGGTATTGCACAAAATGGTGTCATCTTCTTGGGTGCCCGTTGGCGCGATGGCAACGTTACAGACACACATGGTCGCTGTAGACAACTCTTCTGGCCCTTTACGCAGCTGTAGTGTAGGAAAAGCACATACATTTACCCAACGAGGTAGCACTTACTGATTAGCCAGTAGAAAGTACTCCTGTTGAGTAGAGATATTGAACAAAACGGTGGCATTTCTTGGGTAAATATGCAGGGCAGGATTCATTCTGGCACGATGCTCCTGTCACAAAAATTAAACCCCAACAGGAAGCACTTTTATTAGACCTTCAACTCGGGCACCTGCTTCATTTATATCTGTAAGTCTTACAGATATAATTATAAATAAAGCAGGTGCACGAGTTGAAGGTGAAATTCAGTAACGCATTAATCAGCACATCAAAATCTCCGCGTAGATTTTTTGCCATTTTGCGATATTTTGCGAAAGGCACTTTCGCTAATTCCGCCCACCCTTACATAATATATAGCCCTTCCCACATGGTCACTCGGTGGACATAGAAAACATACTAACAAGTGTGTAACTATCATTTGAGCCTATACATATATAATGTAAAGAATTTCACCTTCACAGGCAAAACAATCATGAGCCACACCGGTCTGCAGTTTTACAGGTATTTATTCGATCAGTATGGGCAGGAATAAAGAGCTTTGACCGCACACCAGGTCTTGATCAAATGGCCATTACACTCTGTCGAGTTGTTTTAACTACAAATAGGCATCGCACACAACGCGACTAATAAACATAAAAGAAACAAAATAAGGGTAAATAGGTCGATCAAAATTTGTACTTTCAATGTTTTGAACATAAGGAATGCTACATCTGTTTAATATCACAGATTTCATTTGTCAAAATGTTGTTAAATATAAACAATTTACACAGAACTTGATTTCAGAAACATGTTGAAAAATGGTATTCATACATCATTGATTTCATTTGCTAGAAATAATTATGGTCACATGGCAACCTACATGTGATGTGTACTTCAATGGTATATCCATGATCCATTTGTGCCATCTCAATTAGATTTTTGAAAATCAAGGTACTTGGTCAAAAGTGAACAAAAATATTGAGTGCTCGTCAATAAAGGTATAGTACCTCCATCAGTGGTTGAGTACTACCCCAGTGGTACTGATGCTGCCTGCATTTTTGCTAGCTAAAAAGCATGTTATATCTGGGCTTCCCAGCTCTAGTAGATGTGGTTAATCCTCCTAATCATCTGTGTATGTTATTTCATAAATAAAGCTTGTCTCTTAATTCCATTACAAATGTTGCAGTTATTTGCCAATGATGTCATAGAAGTAGTCATGAGTGAGTCATTGGCAGTGCATGGCTGGGGCACTCTTTATTAAGCCTGGGCAGAGTTCACGGAGTTTCGCTAGGCAGAACTCCTCGGAGTGCAGAAAAAACTCCGCTGCGCAGAGATCCGCAGGAGGTGGAGGGGGTTAGAAAAAATGCTGTTTGCAATAATTTTCAGTGCCAGGTATTTGTCCGCACTGTGAAATTATCACAAACGTCACAATGCACAGTGCCAGCAGGCACTGCTTCCTTTCTGACACTTTAGTAGATTTTTACCTGAGCGGCAGCTTTCTCAATGCAAACAGATGGTTTCTCAACACGAGCGGTTGCGAGTGTACGCGGCCACTGACATTGAGAAATCGGACTGCCCGTGTTGAGAAATCTCGCCTGGCGCTTGATATCCCTCACTCATGCTCGCCAACTTGATGTTGACGAGCGCGAATGAGGAAAAATCTCACATGGAGATGGATTTTCCTTTCTCGTGCTCGCCAACTTGATGTTGATGAGCGCAAGCTAGATGGAGCAGAATTTTTCAGAACTCCACGAGCTCTACGTAACGCGGAGTGCAGAAAACTTCACAAACTCCACGAGCAGAGCTGAGTTCACCACCCAGACTTACTCTTTATGGTTACCTTAGTGCATGAGTTATAGTTACTTGAAATAACTTTAAGTGTTTTTTGACTAAATAATGTTATGTTGTTACAGAACATTTGACCTAACTGTAATCTTATTTTAACCTTTTTTTTCAGTGAATTTCTAGGTTTTATCGTGAAGTAATGCTTTGTTACCATACATAAAGCCAACCCCCTACCAAGCCTTCCATGGTGAGGGGTTAGCCTCAGGCCCTGTTTCCAACCCATCCAACCCTGCAGTCAGACCTTGCTTTCAACCCTCAACAGGAAGCCAAACCCATGTGCAAGGTCAGCCTGAGGAGCCGGAGGTTAGCCTCAGGGTCTGGCCTACCCCCAGATGGCAGCCAACCAGTAGACTGGGGCTAAATAAAATAAAAATGGAAGGGGCACCACTCCCTGAGAATTATTAGGCCCCAGGGACCCATTCCAATATTGCTACTCCCGAGAGGGAGCTTCTGCTTTTTGCATACCTTCTCCAGGCAGAAGCAATATGTGTTTTGTTTTCCTGCCTGCATCAGTGTGAGCAGGAAAAAAGAACACAAGTCTGCTCCCAGTAGATGGGGGCATTTTTAAAACTTCTGTTGTCTGGAAACAGACATGGATGTTTGCTCCAGTTTGGCGGGAGATTTAAAATGCTCCTGCCAGATGGGAGCAAACATGTTTTGCAGAGAAACAACTACTACGTCCATGACCTGGGCTCCCAGGGACACAGTCACTTAACCAGCCCCATGGGATGGGGTCTATGGGGCCTTTAATTGCTCAGGGACGAGGCAGCATTGGTAGAGATACCCTGACCGCTCTTACTATCTTTTTAACTTTCAGAACAGGGGACTGTAATGGCTGTCAGGAACAATTTTCTTGTGATGCTGGCAGCCAATAAGAGCACTCACTCCTGCAGTAGTCTGACTCCTGAGGCAGCAAGATGACCTAAGGGAAATAAAGCTCCCTGGGCCAATCAGAATGCTCTATTTTGAAATTGGCTCTCCTACAAGATTCTTTCTAAACTCTTGCAGATCCAATCGTCCAGATATGCAATTATTTTTGTCCCTAATTATTTAAAAACTACTGAACGCATTTACGCCCAATCACAAGACGCACAACCTGCGGACAAAGATCTATGGGCCATATTATCAAGGAACGGCGATAACATTATCGCCGCTTTAGCGGCAGGAAACTGCCGCTAAAGTGGCGATAATGGGCTTGATAATATGTCCTTGTGAATTCCCATAGAAGACCAGGTTCACACCAGAACCTGGGCTTCTATGGGAATTCACAAGGGCATATTATCAAGCCCATTATCGCCGCTTTAGCGGCAGTTTCCTGCTGCTAAAGCGGCAATAATGTTATCGCCGTTCCTTGATGATATGGCCCTGCATAATTGGTGTTATTCAATTCACCAGTTTTTCTTGTAGCCTTATCTAAAGAAGTCTTTTGGTGCATGAATGAAAAAAATTAAGTGAAAACTATAGCTATATGTAGAATTTCTAGTGTTTGTGGAGCATAATTTTGATTTTGATACCAAATTTAGGGCCAGATGTATGTAGCTAGCATTTTGCGATTCCCTAATTGCGACTCACAAGTATTCGCAATTGAGAAATCGCAAAATGCAATGTATGAAGGTATATGGTACACCTTTTGCAATTCCTAAGTGGTCGCAAATGACCTTCCTCATGAATATTAATGAGGTAGGTCGCAATTTGCAACCCCCAAGGAATCTCAAAAATCACGGGGATGGTGGCCTGCTGAGATCAGCAGACCACCATGTCTGTGTTTGCTTTTCAATAAAGCAATCTTTTTTTTTCTTTGTAAAGCAGCTCGTTTCCTTTAAAGCAAAATGAGATGCTTTACAAAACGAAAAATGAAAAGTTTTCTTTTCATTTTTTAAGAGCAGGTAGTGGTCCGTGGGACCACTGCTTGCTCTTAAAAATAGTTTTACAAACATTCACAATTACCCATTTACTATTTGCAAATGGGTTACCACCTACTTCAAGTAGGTGGTAAAATGCAAATGTTTTGCAACCGCAATTGCTGTCACAAAACATTCATATACACAGATGCGATTCGGTATTAGGAAGGGACGCCCTAAACACGCCCCTTCCTAATACCGAATCGCAAACCCATTTTGCGATTCGGTAACAGGTTACCGAATCGCAAAACTAGGTTTGCTGCAACAGAAGAGCAATTTTTGCGCTCGCAAATGGGCAGATTCTGCAAATCTGCCCTTTTGCGAATTCAAAAAGTCTTGTAACATCTGCCCCTTAAAGACTAAAGCTGACATCTAATCTTTGTTTTTTTGTGAATTTATATATACATCACATAAACTGTGAAGTAATGCTCCCTGGAAAGGAATACATATCTCATTAAACCAAATCTTACAAAATATGACTCACCTTCGACACCTAGCTGGTGTAGCAGGTCTTGCTCCTGGCTCAGTATGTCTGACCAGCATTACATGACTTGCTGATGAAGGCAGGAGATGCTGGTGTGGTGGCACAATCTGTGCTGCAGTCTTTTCCACTGCAGCAGTCACTCTGCCAATCTTTAACTCTTGCTCGGCTGCCACCTGTGGTCAACATGGAGGCGAGGTGGCACTGCACAGCAGAAATAAGCACCACCACCTCGAACTCATGCCGAAAGTTGCCCCATGGGGATGCATGACTGTGGCGATGTTGCCCGCCTCTGCCATAGCTATTGGTAAGGCTTGGGTTAGATGGTTTAAAATGTGAAAAAAAGACAAAACTGGGAAACTAAAATGTAAAATAAACACACAAGGATAGTGGGAAACAAAATGTGAAACTAAAGTAAAAAAGATGACAAATGGAGCGGCAAGGGGAGTATTTGGTTGGATGTGGCCTAGGGAGCAGGAAACATGATGGAGTGCTTCGCAAAAGCAGCCTGGAATAAACAAAATGGCCACTGCTTGAGCAACAAGGAGATCCATTTGCACTGCTTTTCAGTGGGAAATGCGTCACCAACATTTTCTTTTTAATGTGACATGCGCAAAATGCATTTTGCATAATTATGCGTAATATCACATAATTCTCACATCATTTTGTGTGATTGCACAAGAGCCTATTATGAGAGACTTGCACACACATCTTCAAAATGAATGGTGCACTAATTTGAAAACATTTAATACAAATCACCTATAATTTACAAAGAGCTGGAAGTAGGGATTTTTCTGTCAAAGAAATACAATATTGATATTTGTTGGAATGACTCCTGAGAAAGGATTAATTGTAGGTGCAAATATATTATGAGGCTGCAAACTGAGAATTCTTACTGCACTTTGCCTGTGTATCTGTCTGGACTGCAGATTGGAATACATTGCCACTGTGTCAGAGCTTCTAATTGTCTTATCTTGAAAGGTCATTACAAATGACATTGCCAGGTTTTGGAAAATCAATGCATGATAAGTCATCATCGATGTAACTCCTACGAATCAGAATTCTAATATATAATCAAGACCATTATCTATTCCTAAAATACAGTCTCTCTATCTGAGAAACACACAGAGCCTTACAAAATTAGGCAAGTGAAGGTTAGTGCAGCAGTTATCCAAAATGATGCAATCTCAATTTATTTTATTAACTTCATTCATCAAAAGGTCTATGATTGATAACATTTTGCGGTCCTCATATAAATGAGAATGCACCATGAATGCAATGTCTGTGATACGAGCTGATAATACAATATGAGTGCTCTACTGTGCAACTTCACTCAAGATTGAAACTAAAATATTTTTTTAGGATTTTGCAATCATGAATCAATTAACCAAATAATAAGTATATTTAAAAAAAAAAATAACATAGTAAAAATATAAACACACTGAAAAAGCCAAATTAAATTGTAAAGGCAGCAATTTGTTATTAATAAACAAAATATTGTTTGCTGGGGAATATGTCAAAATTGGTCTCCATATAGAAACGTTACAATAGAAGGGCCTAATTACAATGTTTGCGGTCTCAGGACCGCCCGACCTTCAGTCGGTGGTCCCGACACCGCAATTACAATGCAACCATGCTGTGGTCACATACTCCCTTTTGTCACTGGGATCTTGTACTGCAGAGGCCACAAAATGAAGGGGGCCCTGCTAGAGGACCCCAATGTCGCTTTCTGACAGGCTTTCAATGTCAGACAATGCCCCACATGGAAAGCCTGTCAGAAACCAACATAGCAATCCCTAAAGCAGAAATGCCGTCCATAGTAATTACGTGCTGGTCTCTGACTGGCCAACGGGCTCCATGAGCCCATTGGAATCCAGCCGAAAGGACAGACCTGTTTCAGTTTCGACCGCCTGCATTTTAATGCAGCAGTTGAAACTGAATGCGCAATTAGGCTCCGAAAGCCTCTGACCTGTGGTCAGAGTCTTTACAACCCTCATCGTAATAAGGGCATATGTGTCTATGTAACATTCAATTGTGTTCTTATATAAACACTTAGATTTGTTTTGTTTAAGAGATCAACTGCTGGTAATTGCACACTGCCCTTTTACATGCCTGCACCCTCATGGAGGGAAGATATACAAACCAAGTCGGTGTATGTTACAATGCTTACTTTTTACTTCCACCAACATTAGCTGGTGGGTGATCAATGGATTGTGCCACATTGCATGCAGACTTCATTGATAGATGCCCAAGGGGGTCTTTAGCTAAAACAACTTTTCTGAATTTGAGGGATCTTACAGTGCAAACAGCTGAGCTCTGCATCCAGACCACCATATGGACAATACATTAACTTCCTTTTATTATAGAGGTAATGAGCAATACTTGCATGTCTTGTCTTTCCAATCCGAGGTATTGTAAGTTATTTTTAAGGAACATTTTTATATATGTCATATTTTGAAACTCAAAAGAGTGCTTTGACTTGGAATATGGCCATTGATGGTGCAGATTGATCTATTTTTGTTCATCAAACTATAGACTTGTAAACGAATATCACAGGGCCACATTTCTACAAAGACTGGAGTTGTCTTTCAAAACTGATATCTGCTATGCATGTACACAAGGAAACAACAAATCAAAGCCTTTGAGGTTACTTGTGGAAAAATAATTAAGTTAAATGCAATCTTAAAATCTTTCAAATACATCATTTTCACTGATCCATAGTCACTGAAATCTGATATTACACATTTTAAATAGGAATGAACAATGACCTCAGCCTTATATGTTAGCAACATAGGGGCATATTTATGGGGATTTGGCAAAGTGAAAGGGCAGGAATGCACCGTTTCTGTGGAATATAGTGCATTCCTGTCCTTTCCTCCTGTGCTGGTGCGGTTTCGGTAGCCTAGTGCCATTGCAGGCACCCTTGCACCATGGTGCAAGGGTGCCTGTGTTGCATCCAGGATTGTTTTGTGTAGGTAGGGCCACCTTCCTGCACAAAAACAATCCTGTGTGGCTTTCAATTTTTGCTGCAGAATTCAGCAGACATAGAAAAAGGAAACAACAAGGAGAAATAAAGTTATTTCTCCTCGTTGCGCATCACCAGGGGCACATGGTCTCCATATCGATGAGACTTTGATTGGCCTCATAAATATATGATTTGGTGGTTTGTGTCACCATTGCGTCACAAGAATTGAAGCGACGGCTCTGCAAGGGGCTCATAAAAATGTCCCATTCGTTTCCAAAAAGTGTTGTACACGTTTCCAAAAATGTTAATTTTATTGAACTGTTTTTATGAGGCACACCACACAATTGTATGACATTTTTGTTCTAGTAATAACAATTTTTAAATTAGGAATATAATTTAAAAAATGTAAAAAGCTTTTTTTATTTAATGTATAATTATTGTTTTTTACTAGCACATACAAATGTAAAAATAAAATGCTTATAAATGATGTTATTATACTTTTTACTTTTACATATTGGTTTTTCAAATCTAAATTTATAATACAAAAGTCATTTACGAGATGTTTAATAAATCATTTATACTAAATACACATTTAAAAAGATTTTTGAACTTTAACACATGTTAACATGTGTTAAGTAGAAAGTGATTGCACCAACCTATACTCTGATTTGAGTTTGATCTGGGTACAATTGTTCCTTATAAACTATGCAAAAAATGTCTAACATTTTGGTTTTTATTTGCTCCGTTGTAGTGAGCTTTCTGTCTGTCCCTTTCTCTTCTAAAACTTTAATGTAGCTTTTGAGTGAATATGTTCTTGTTTTCCAAGCTAGAAGGGCTCTACTCTTTTCCCCATATTTAAAATATGCTGGAGTTTACTAGCTTTCCATTTGTCATAAATTCTCTTATTTAGAAGTGCCTCATATTTAGTTTCAAGGCTTTCTAGCTCTAGTCTTAATAAAGAAGTTATGTGCGTTCAATTGTAGCTCTCTTCCTGTATTTTCAATCTGGCTAATAACTTTATCCTTCCAATCTCTTAATTTTCTTGCTCTTTTTGCTGCCATTTTCATTATATAGCCTCCGGTATATGCCTTATAGCAATCCCAAACCATTAATACCTCTAGCAGAGCCTATGTTGTTCTGAATAACATCTTTATTTAATCGCCTCAGTACCAGAATGAATTTGTCAGCAAGTAAAGGAACTATATTCAAGGTCAATACTTGGTATAGGTCTCATATTTGGCCGATCAAAGGTAAGTTTAACCAACAGTTAAGATAACAGTATTGGCACCTGACTAACTGATTGTATCATTTCTCTTAAATTAATATTGGGCAGAAGATGATAATTTTTTACTGTAAAACATGTAGCCTTTCTGATCTACATTTTACACCTGATATCTGGAAGCACTAACTTTTTCATCATGTTGTTAATTTTCCTAGTCATTTGTAACACATTTATATATATTGGTTTGAGGTTTTGTCAAACTGTTTATTCAGTATAATATCAATGTCTCCACCAGTTAAAATTGTGATATTGTATTCTAATAAATTGTGTTTCAATGTGATGAGATAGGAAAGGTCATCACAGTTTGTTCCGTAGTACCGGGTGCATGCAAACCATAAACCACCATTTCCTAAAGTAGCTAATATCCATCTATTGGAAACATCTGTTTTTAGTCTTCTAGTCTAACTCCTGCATTATTTGATATAACTATCACTACTTCCTTTGTGGTTCCAGGCTGGTCTGAAAAATCAATACCTTGCACCCATGAGAGTCTCCTAAAACACAGTCTGCATTATCTTCTTTCTAAGTGTGTTTCTTGGAGAATATTGACCTAGGTTGTCACATCTTTCAAATATTCAGCAATTTACTTCTGCTTCTTTCTGTGCTTCAAAGCATTAACATTCTGTATCATTATTTCAATTATTTTCCCCATTCCAAATCTTTTGATACCTAAGCTCTACTGATAACCAAGGTTGTAACCCAGATAGTTGTAATTCACATGTTTTGACTTTTAGATATACTGGGGCAGATTTATGAGCCCCTTGCGCCACTTTTGCGTCACTTTTAACATGGGAAAAGTGACGCAAAAGTGGCGCAAGGGGCTCATAAATCTGCCCCACTGTGTGTCCTAAGGTTTTTCTCCCCCCATATCAGCCACACCCATTTGTGCCCACTATGAGAAACCATCCATTTAATTCCTAGGTGTCATCGATTCACCTTAAAGGTTAATTCAGGAGCGGTACTACCCACTCCCACCAAGATTCAATGGCAAGCATTTGAATGTGAGAATACAGAGAACGTCCAAATAAAGAAGGTCAAAAGTGAAAAAAGCCGCAGGCCTGGACGGAATACCTGGCAAACTTTATAAAAGCTTATAGCCAATCATGTGCTTTTTCGGAAAGATATGTTTGATCGGGTATACTTTAATCATCAAGAGGCCCCTCTTACTTTGGATGAGGCTAGTATTGTCACAATTCAAAAGCCAAATAAGAATCGGAAAATCACAGACTCATACAGATCAATTTTGCTATTAAATGCTGATTATAAAATCTTTACAGAATTGTGGCTAAAAGAATAGTTGATATCATGCACTCAATCATCCACACTGATCAAAGGGGGTTCATGCCTAACAGACAACTAAATGAGTTAGCACATTTACTCATAATCACAATAGATATGGCGAACACTTATAAAAAATACCCTTGACCATAGCGACATGTTGCTAAGGTATTTGACAGAGTGAATTGGACTTATTTGTGAGAGGTTCTGAAACTCTTTGACTTTACGGAAAATATCATTAAAACAATTCACATATCATGCAAATCTCCCACTGGAAGGATTTTCATAAATAAGGAGTTAACAATTTTTTGCTGAAAATAAGAGGAACAAGGCAGGGGTTCCAACTTTCACTGCTATTATTTGCACATCAAATCCACCGTATTCAAAAGATAGGTTGATGGAACACCCTGTCTATCTGGGTACTCAGTTATCTGGGTTCTTTATTAATAAGTTATGAAAAGGAAGAAAACACTAAACACAATAAACAGCAAATAGGTTACTTAGACATTATAATAATGATTGAGTTAAAAGATCTCCCAGTTAATAATCTAACTAAAACCTCTAAGGACTCACATGTCTTATTGTGTAAATGACAGAACCTACCCTTAAATATCTATGGAAGAACAAACCTCATTAAAATGATGATACTCTTCAAACTTACTTTTTAGCTCAACTGCATCCCCTTAATGTTCTCAAATGGACAAATAGGGAATATTCATGGTATCAAGAGTAGCTATGTATGTCAGTCAAAATCAGTCAAGCTGTCCCGGAAGAAGCTCAGAAATAAGTTAAAATTCGGTGCGCTGGTGTTATCATTCATTTTTTAGACATAATTACATGCTTTTCAGCTATTAAATACACAACTAGATAATTCATGCCTAGGCTGGCGATATGCATCAATGCTAAATATTTAAGGGCATAACAAATTCCAATATAAGTTTTAGGACCCCAAGTTCTTTAAACAAGTTAAACTTAAAACACTTAAAACGGTCTTCAGAATATGGGTAACGTTGAGGAAAATATTCAATATACACTACTGTTCAAATTCATCACTAATCTGGAATTCCCCAGACTTCTTGAAGGACAAACTCGGTCACCCTTTAAAGCTAGCAGGGATCGACAACTGAGGTGATTTAAGGGACAGGTGTGCCCCTGTAGACTGGCAGAAAAATTTGGTAATGATGGAATGGAAACTCTTGAGGTTCAAATATTTGAAGTTGTGTTCATGGTGGTTGGCAAAAAGCCTGTCCAGGTACCAGGATACTTGAATAGAATAGTTGATGGCCAGTGATCATAAGCCGAGGAGGGAAGTAGCCATGTGGTACTGGGAAATAATCTGGATGGAGAACAAGAAGTCTGCAGAACTATATTGAATATGGGAATATGAAGAATGCTTTATTTCAAAATAAAACCTAGTGCAATAAAAGGAAATCACCTTACGACTCTCCACAGATCATATTGGACGCCAATGATGCTGGCCAAAATAATGAAACAGAAACTGTATCACAACAATTGTATGCTCTGAGAATCCAAAGGTATACACATGTTTGTAGAATGTCACCAATCTGCAAAACCTTTGGTGCAAAGTGTGTTAGATTCTCAACAAAATCTTTGGTCTCGAAATCAAGGTAGGCCTTATATCGATCTTTTTTTGGAAGTGATCCAAGGTTTCACATTTAAATAAACAAAGCACTGACAAGACTTGTTTTATTTGATATTGTTGCCAAGAAGGGAAATTTGTAATTGGTGGATGTCAGTGGTTTCACCTAATGTTATAGATTTGATCAAGTCAATTAACAACATAAGATATATGGATCTTGAATGTGGTACAATCAAAGCACTGAAGCTTTGAAAGTATTATGAGATTTGGCAATCCAAGCATATTGATAATGATAGATTTTTAGAGTGCACAAATGCCAGTGGCGTTTTGGCGCTAATGTCTACCATGCTGATTAAACATATCCTGATGGTTAAAACTAGATTATTTACCTTTCATAGTTGGCAGAGAACAGCCAGGCTTTCGAATGTTTTCTAAAACTCAGGAAGTTAGACTGGCCTCTCAATTGTTCTGGTAGATTATTCCACAAATGAGATGTGGAGTGAATGAAACCTCTGTCCCTCCCGTTAGATCTCCTAAATTAGATTGTTCTCGAATTAGTCAACCAAATTAGCCTGCTGGGACTTCTCTCCAAGTAGACTGAGGTATTTGAGCCTAATGACTTCACCACAGATTTACTAAGGCACAAGTATTTTAGGGATAGCCCATTATAACCTGTCGCAAAACTCAGTATTCATAATCACTCAGTTTTCCTTGACAAGCAAAATCTACATGATAACGTGAGGGTGAAATGAAGGCAAAAAGGAAGAAAGTGACTACACCTATGGTAACCAGGGGGCCCTGATTGGTATCTTTACCAGAATAGAGTTAATCAAGCAGATTATCTCAAACTGGGGACAAACTTTAAGTCATTCAAAGCCTGTGGTGAATCTTTAACTATCTCTAAACATCTTCCAGGACTCTTCAGAAATGACACCAAGCTAATTTACTCATGCATCTCTCATGTGGGTGTAGGACTGTGCTACCGCCTCATGATAGGAGTCTATTTGCTTCTAGTGTAGACACCAGTCACCACATCAAAGCCCCCCAGTGCTATCTGTCCACCCTGTGCATTCCCAATGCCCTCTCATAAGAATCAAACCATTTGTTAATGTCTCGACCACCAAAATCTAGGCAACAACTTCTTTAGAATTCTAGGTAATGATAACTCCCCTCTGAAGGCCTCATTCGTGCTACCTCCAATATCCTTTAGCCTTTACTTCCAGCTAGGATTTATTCTTAACCAATGCCAGTTTATATTCTTCCAGTGCAAACATTTTGACCACTGGGATCCTGGAAGCCGCTCGTCTTGAAAGTTCCTCTCTCACTTTTTGTCATTACACTCCATCTGATGGACTGTCATCTCCTAGGGCATCATGAAACAAGAGGTGAGGTGGTTTGCGTTGAGTGTGGAAATGGCACCTCCTGAGTGTGCATGATTCTATGTTCCCTATGTGAGCGGTCAAAAACCGGCTACAGGTAGTTTTCTGTGCGAGTACGCTGCCACAACTTCAGACCGCTCCGTGCAAGTGTATGGTGACCCGGCAGTCCACAGAAAATTACCTGTAGCCGGTTTTGGGAGATATATTAAGTGTTAAAGGACACAACAGACTCGATCACCTAAACATCACACTGGCCAAACAATAGACATGACCACAGCGTGTTAAGAATAATCTTAGGATAAAGATCCAAAGACACACACACACAGCCGTGATGGAAGTAAAACCGGCGGAGAGAACGGGACAGATACAGTCCATTCGCTTACAAGCCCTGAAGAATTCGTTTGGGTTATTTTCCCATGACGAAAGATGTATTAGCTGGGCAATTCATATAAAATAAAAGAAACAGAAGAACACCTAATGACTTATTATTGAAAAACGAAGACTGCAATTGTTTTTACTGTGTGTTGCATATTACGTATTTCACACCCTCAAAATGCTCAATGCAATCTTCATATGGCTCCCAGTCAGCACATGTAGAATGTTCAAAAGGGCTTTATCACCCGCAACCTGGAGGACAGCAATGCACTCTGTCTGAATCCTAGTCTAACTGCTAGAAGGATTAAGACCATACAAAACCCAGCAGCCAGACTCACACTTAGGCTTTCCTCCATGTTCACATGACCCCACCAAATAAAAACATCTACTGTCTCCTAATTCAATAAAACACACACAACACACCCACCAGACACTTCTACTCAGCCAGGATCCTGCTCGCACACATCTCCCACATACAAAGAACCAGAGTTGGCTGTCGTGCTTTCCCCTACCTCGTGCACAAAGCCTGGAATGACCTGCCACTACACATTTGAGCTGTCTCCTTAGTCAATCAATCAATCAATATGAACTTTATTCGGATAAAAAACAACATATCCATAAAAGTACAGTTAAAATATCATTCAAAATTAATAAAAGAGTTTTTCAAACATTTAAAACAATCGAGTTAACCGGGGTGCATAGAATTGCGAATATGCACCACCGTTTTTAAAAAGACCCCACTCGAAAATTCATCATCACTTATAGCTAGCACCATCCCATAAGCTATCTTATAATCAGTAACATGTTGAGTTTTAAAATATGGGATCAACATTTTTTGGGTGGGGGATGAGTAATAGGAGCAAAAGAATAGGAAGTGTAACATTGATTGCTTATGTGTGCTATCGCAAGGGCAGTGTAAAAAGTCAAGGTTGGCAGCAAAACCAATAGGAAATGACAACAGATATTTCATTGTGTCTGTCCTTAATCTGAAGAATAAACCCCATTCCCAGTGACCAATAGGTTTTAAAAGATATCACATTCTCAATTTGCATGTATCTGGCAACTGAAGTTTTGTTACGCTCAGTTGCTAATCTTATTTCTTTGTATGAAGTGTAGAGGGTTTTTTCAAGGCTTTTAATACTGGTGGAGCTATGATCTAGGGGGTTTAGGAAAAGATGTTCCATATTCAAACTACTTAAGCTTTTGTAGACTCCTGCCAGCCACGGTATATCCATCCCTTTATCACATTTTAGACAGTCTAAGATTATTTCCCTTGTCAATTGAGCAGCCGGATTCTTCCAGATTCTCAGCCAAAACAGAGTAGGGCGAGCCTTAATAAAGTCCTCTATGTAGGGTAGATGGAGTTCACTATGGCCAGCATACGTAGAGGAAAAGAATGGCGCGCCCAGGACTTTGCGAGAAAATCTGTTCTCTTCGCGCTGGATAGGCGTGCTAATTGTGTTCCCAAAACCTCCGCCCCATATGTGGCAGTTGGTGTACATTGTAATCTATAAATTTTAGCAATAGACGGCACTGCCTCTATATTTTTTGGCTTAGGTAGCCTAAGTATGGTGTTGATCGAGTTAATAAACTTCCTTTTGCAGTGAGCTACATGATAGTTCCATTGTCCATTCGATGCAAATATCAACCCAAGATACGGGAAAGTGCAAGTGCTTAATAATTGATTAGAGTCTGTAACAATTGAAAAATTAGAATATTTCTTGGACCCACATGACATTAAAAACGATTTTTTAAAATTGGTACATAAATCCAAGGTCGCCATAAACTTCACAAAGCCCTGTACCAGGGCGCGTAAATCTTTAGGGGTGCGCCCCATTAGAACTGCATCGTCAGCATATAATAGGGCAGGGATTTTATTTCCTTTAATGATTGGAACGTCTTTAGTTGAGATCAACAAGGATTTTGTCAAATCATTAATGTACAAGATAAATAAGAGGGGGGCCAAGACGCAGCCCTGTCTGACCCCCTTCCCACTTCAATGGCTTTGGAGATCTCACCATTCCTACTAATACGCACCCTAGCTTTTAGGTCTCTGTGCAAATATGCCAAAAAGGAGACTAATGAATCGTCTAAACCAAGATTTAAAAGAATTATCCACAACCGAGATCTATTTATAAAGTCAAAGGCCGACGTGAGGTCCATAAATGCCAGGTACACAGGTGTTTTCCTGGCTATATTGTATTTACTAATAATCAGGTTGAGGTTAAGGCACTGTTCCACAGTGCCGACCTTACTCCTAAACCCCAGCTGACATGGGTGTAAAACCTGGCAATCCTCAGCCCATGAGTTAATCCTGTTGAATAACACTCTCCCCAAAATTTTCAGTGTTGTCAATCAATGATATTGGCCTGTAACAACTCGGGTTTGACCGGTCCCCCTTCTTAAAAATTGGGACTATTGTACTGTAAGACTATGTTTCAGGAGTGGATAAGTTCGTCAGATTATTAAAAACATTTACAAGTAGTGGTGCCCAAAAATCGGGATAACTTTTAATAAAGTCAATTGGGAGACCATCCGGTCCAGGGGCTTTGCCCCCCAGGCTTTGAGCAATAGCCTCTTCGACTTCAGATAATTCAATCTGAATCTCGGTAGTATATATATACTCTTTCTTAGGTTCACAGAGGTCCGGGGTGGCATGGATCTTACTAAAATGAGCCTCCCAAAGTTCATTAGAGATATTACAACTAATCGGTGAAGCTGTAATTCCCACGGATTTCATGTCTTTAACAGCCCTCTAAAAGTTCTTACCATTTTTCAATTCATTTGCCCCCACAAGATTAGCCCAGTGATCATTAACGAGCTGCTCCTTCCTACTTGTGATGGCCTTTTTATAGCTTTTCCTAAGTAATGACACAAGGGAGCTAACTCTAGTTTGCTTACAAGTGCCTTTCTTAGTGCTCTGTTGGCTGCAGAACAATCTGCGTTAAACCAGCCTGGGTCAGGGTTAATATTCTTATTTGGTTTAGACAGTACAGAGCTCTGAGAAGACATCAACTACCTCTGTGTTTCGTACACTGAGGTGCCGATTACGATCCGGTAAAAAAATTCCCCGTACGACTCGTATCCGGTCTTTTTACCGTACGAATCGTACAAGTGCCGTACAAACTGCCAATTACGATTCGCATGGGAAAAAGTCCATACGAATCGCATTGGGAATTATTCCCCACACGTCCTCGGGTCGGAAAATGTGTCCGACACGTCCACGCACGATTACCGTACAAATGTGAAAAGTGAAGTCCGACCGCGGAATATCGATCCATCCCGTGCATCCGATGTTACAACCGTATGGAAAAAACACCGTCCGCACCGAACTCCCATAGCAACCATGGAGACATGTGCCCGCATACGCGCCGACCCACCCCCAGCCCCCGTATGTATGTGCTGACCCCCCCCCAGCCCCCATACGTATGTGTCGAACCCCCCCGGGTACGACTCGAACGTACACGGGTGTACATACACGGGGGTTCGACACATACACGGGTGTACATACACGGGGGGTTCGACACGTACACAGGTGTACATACATGGGGGGTTTGACACGTACACGGGTGTACATACATGGGGGTTCGACACGTACGTACGGGGGCTGGGGGGGTCGGCGCGTTCATACGGGGGCTGAGAGAGGGTCGGCGCGTACACACTGGGGCTGAGGGGGTCGGCGCGTACCGGGCCACCTACTCTGGTCGTTTTGCGCCGTACTTCGCTTTTCCGGCACTTTTTGGGTGCCGTGAAAATATTGCCGTCCGGACTGCTGTCGGTTCGAATCGTACTTCCTGGGTCGTGAAACGCTGCCTGAAAGCGTCCCGACGTCACGTCGCAGCATTCCCGGATCACATTCGTATGTATATTTTCGTCGGTCGGTGTTTTTTACGATTCGTACGGAAATGGTGTTTCCGTGCGAATTGTAATTCCATGTTTGTAAAGTTTTACGACCGGGTACGAGTCGGACGGAGAAAACGCTCCGACCGACAGTTCGTACCCGGTTTTTACCGGATCGTAATCGGCACCTGAATGTCAGACAGGTGTTGACCAGACTCGGGTAGAGTTTTATCATCGTTTCAAATAATACATTGTTATCAATGCCGCGCCACACAAATCTACGGTTATCATTTGTTGTCATTAAATCACTTGCCCCATTCGTGCAATCATACGTTGGGTGGCGTGTAAAACTTAGGATAGTGCTAATGGGGTTATGGTCTCCTTGTATTGTTGGAATTACTTCGGCCCTTAGCACATAACTTTCAAGGGGAGCGGTTATGAAAACATAATCAATGGTGGAGGTTGATCCTCGACTTCTATAAGTTGGTACTATACATCCCTCAGTAAGAGGCGCGGCTGCAATCTCCATAACGTTAAGAAAATTGTGCGAGCTTAGGAGGTTCGTTAACTGCTCTCCTTTTTTACTCAATGATCCATTGGAGGTGGGCCAAATGGCCTGCTAAATATCCCTTGGGATTTTGACATTAAAATCACCACCAAAACAAATACCCTTGATTTGGGCACCACAATTATCTGTTTGTAATTTTGAAATAAAATTAAATAATTCAGAAAAGTTCATATTGAGAATAGTTTTAAAATCATCATTATAAAAATTAATCAGATAAAGTGAAACCCCCCAAGTATAGAGGGTTACTTGGAATTTATCGCTATTTGTATGCAAAGTTCTGACGCGACCACCTGCTTTAATGTTTATCCAAGTAGAAAGGCCACCAGCAGGCCTACCTGATATGGGGATGGGGGACAAGAAGTTAAAACATTCCTGGGTCGCCCAAGTTTCTTGGAACATTACAATATCCTGACTACTTATTAGCCCCTTCCAGTCTGGTAAATTTAACTTAGATGCCAGACCGGCAACATTCCAACTCAATATTTTAAGTGTTGAGTCACCGTTCTCTATAATTGATATATCAGGTTTACCAGACTTGAGACATTTTTGAGTCGATACTAATGTTGGTATATCAATTAATACTTCACTCATTAAAGGGGTGGGCAGTCAATCTTGACAATCCAAGCCTGATAATGGTGTAAATCTGTTAGATGTTAGAATTGAATTATGCAAGTTAGGGCGAGATGCCTCAAATGTGGGTTTGTAAAAGTAGCCTAAGGGTGGTGCCCATATGAAGGTACTATGATTTATCTGCTCCATCTGTGGTGATAATATAGTTTTTGCCACGGATTGCCTGCGAAAATTGATGATTATACAGTCCCCCTTAATAGATCTGGGGGATGTGCCCAGCCAGCCCACTCGTCGTACCATAATGATGTTCTCAATTAGAGATGGCCTAAATCTCCTATGTTTGGAGAGCCAATCAACACACTTACAGCGTAATTGTTCCCAAGATTCTATCTGATCTTTCCTTAGGGGGGAACACCTGCTAAGACCACAACATATGGGCAAGCCTCCGGGGGTAGGTTTAACACCACACCATTACCCTCAGTATGAACCACAGAAATTGGGTCAGTATCATCTTCTTGTTGTGTGTTGTCTGTACTATTTCTATAGTGTGAAAAGGTGGGAGCATTGGTGACAGTTGTCGTATTGTTTGGCAAGTTACCATCGTTGGTTCTTGTGGTGTGTTCCAAAGGCCTTTTTGCCCCCATAATACCCCTCGTATCGAGACATGTACGAATTCTATTACATGTCGCACAGTCATTAGTGCCCAAATTTAAATTGGATGGAGCGTTGGTATTTTGATGGGAGGTAGAGATATTAACAGCGGGTGCATTTTGTGTTTGCTTTCTGACGCTGGTAGAATCAAGTACCTTGGCGTCAGCTTGGGGGACAGTATTCATAACTTGAGGTACAGGCTATGCATACTGAACAGGCTGAATAACAGAAATACGACCTTTTAATGAAGAAAGAAAGTTATCAAGAACAGGCTTAACACAATCAGTAATGATATTAATTAAGTGATTGATATCAATTGCTCTGCTAGAATTGTCATTATCGATAATAGGAAGCAGAAAATCATTCTCAGTCTGAGTTCCAGTTGAGTGAAAAAGCGAATCAGTCGGTGGAGCATGCACAAAGGCCTCAACAGATGTTCGATTAGAAGATGAACAAATCCACGAATTTAAAGTCGTGCGGGTGGAGCATGGGCAAATTGGTTGTTTTCTCTTCGCACTCACTGACTTTCCTAATTTCCTTTTACGTTTTGCCCCTAAAGGAGAAGCATTAGCCATTGGCAAATTTGACTCAGATAAATCTGGTGTGATTGCATCACAAACCTCTTCACGAGCCAGAGCAGGAACGTTAGAGTCGCTTATACTTAAGTCAATGGTTTTGAGAATCGGTCCCAAAGATGGAGCAGATTGCCCTAAGCCAAGGGAGAGGCGTCTCTCAGTGAGCTCGATTTCATTGCTCACAATGCTGACGGCCCTTTCCAGCATATTTTCAATGCTTGTTGTGGCTGATTTAGCAGCAGGCGGTATAGTACGCCTCCCCATGGTTACTATTGTAATACTGTAAAGCAACACAAATAATATGGGTAGATGTCAATAGCCTTTGCTCACCTGTGGGATAACCTCGGTAATATCAAAGTGAAAGAGTGGTGGCCCAGTCCAGTCTCCTCCGGGCACTGACGGGCAAGGATGGGCCCGCCCTTGGCCCGCGCACATCCCGCGCTGCGGGAGGCGCTCGCTGCTTTTGGGGCCTCCGGCGCCCTCTGGTGACGTCCGGTGCGTCCTCGGCGCAATGCCCCCTGGGATAGGCAGTCCGCTTGCAGAGCCGTTCCCCTCACGGCTGGAGATGGAGCGATGCTGGAGGTAGGCAGGCAGAAAGTAAGTGGCAGCCGTTCCCCTCAAAGCAAATGAAAACAAAGGATTAGCGCGTCCCGTGCTGCGGGAGGCGCTCGCTGCTTCTGAGGGCCTCCGGCGCCCTCTGGTGACGTCCGGTGCATCCTCGGCGCAATGCCCCCTGGGATAGGCAGTCCGCTTGCAGAGCCGTTCCCCTCACGGCTGGAGATGGAGCGATGCTGGAGGTAGGCAGGCGGAAAGTAAGTGGCAGCCGTTCCCCTCACGGCGAATGAAAACAAAGGATTAGCGCGTCCCGCGCTGCGGGAGGTGCTTGCTGCTTTTGAGGGCCTCCGGCGCCCTCTGGTGACGTCCGGTGCGTCCGGTGCATCCTCGGCGCAATGCCCCCTGGGATAGGCAGTCCGCTTGCAGAGCTGTTCCCCTCACGGCTGGAGATGGAGCGATGCTGGAGGTAGGCAGACGGAAAGTAAGTGGCAGCCGTTCCCCTCACGGCGAATGAAAACAAAGGATTAGCGCATCCCCTTAGTACTTGTGCTTCACCAGAAACTGGCTGAACAAATCCCAGTCACAGCCAAAATAATCCATGTTTTTCAGCACCACAATACTCTCCAGGTGCGCTGTGCACTTCCCTAATACCGTTGCCATAGCATATCTAAGTTTGCCTTAAGATTATTGCTGTGGTGTTTTCATACATCTATCACTTTGATGTCTCATGTTTCACACTCGTCTCCATTTTTTTCCATCCCAGTCACACTATAATTTGCTTCTCACTTTTCTGTCTCTATTTACACACATGCTTAATTCTCTTTCACCACTATCTGCTTTGTCACTCTCTCACTCTCTTCAATCACTTCTCTTCATCCCTTCTCTCTCACTGTCATCCTCCCTCCCATGTTCTCCTCCTCACTCCCTATCAGGAATATTAACCTGGGTGAGAGTCTGTGCTGGGGCTCACCACTGTCTGCACTACTGTCTACAATGTAGCTCAGCTGTGTACTTGGAAGAGCTCAGCTTTATCTGCCCAGGCAGTGGTGGCTGTCTCAGGTAGGTAGGGCGCGGCAGGTGGGGGAAGCCGACAGATGACGGAATAGGTATTATTTATTTATTAAATCATGCCTATTCCACCGTCTGTCAGCTTCCCCCCGCCACGCCCTGCACCGCCCCACCGCACTTACCTGAGCCGGCAGCCACAGTGCCCATGTTGGTAGTGCTATGTCTGCAGAAACAAAGCTCCAGCTCAATGAAAGAATTTACCTATGGGTATATGGTCTCTGCTTTATCTGTGTGTTAGACCTGGCCTTTTTAGCGTGTTTATCCACAGACGTTTTGCTTTTTGGCCTCCTGTTTTTGACCCTCTTTTGGTTGTTTTTATGACTCTGGGCACTTTACCACTGTTGATCAGTGCTAAAGTGCATATGCTCTCTGTAAATTGTTACTATGGATTGGTGTTTCCATGATTGGCTTATTTAATTTACTGCTAAGACCCCTACGCTATCCAACACTTTCCCTACTGTTGCAGTCTTTGTAGTTGGAATAGTAATTTTTACCCCTACGCTATCCAATACTTTCTTTACTGTTGCACTCTCGGGAGTTGGAATAGTAATTTTTACCCCTACGCTATCCAACACTTTCCCTACTGTTGCACTCTCTGGAGTTGGAATAGTAATTTTTACCCCTCCGCTATCCAACACTTTCCCTGCTGTTGCACTCTCTGGAGTTGGAATAGTAATTTTTACCCCTACGCTATCCAACACTTTCCCTACTGTTGCACTCTCTGGATTTGGAATAGTAATTTTTACCCCTACGCTATCCAACACTTTCCCTGCTGTTGCACTCTCTGGAGTTGGAATAGTAATTTTTACCCCTACGCTATCCAACACTTTCCCTACTGTTGCACTCTCTGGAGTTGGAATAGTAATTTTTACCCCTACGCTATCCAACAGTTTCCTTACTGTTGCACTCTCTGGAGTTGGAATAGTAATTTTTACCCCTACGCTATCCAACACTTTCCCTGCTGTTGCACTCTCTGGAGTTGGAATAGTAATTTTTACCCCTACGCTATCCAACACTTTCCCTGCTGTTGCACTGTCTGGAGTTGGAATAGTAATTTTTACCCCTACGCTATCCAACACTTTCCCTACTGTTGCAGTCTTTGTAGTTGGAATAGTAATTTTTACCCCTACGCTATCCAACACTTTCTTTACTGTTGCCCTCTCGGGAGTTGGAATAGTAATTTTTACCCCTACGCTATCCAACACTTTCCCTACTGTTGCACTCTCTGGAGTTAGAATAGTAATTTTTACCCCTACGCAATCCAACACTTTCCCTGCTGTTGCACTCTTTGGAGTTGGAATAGTAATTTTTACCCCTACGCTATCCAACACTTTCCCTGCTGTTGCAGTCTCTGGAGTTGGAATAGTAATTTTTACCCCTACGCTATCCAACACTTTCCCTACTGTTGCTCTCTCTGGAGTTGGAATAGTAATTTTTACCCCTATGCTATCCAACACTTTCCCTACTGTTGCACTCTCTGGAGTTGGAATAGTAATTTTTACCCCTACGCTATCCAACACTTTCCCTACTGTTGCACTCTCTGGAGTTGGAATAGTAATTTTTACCCCTACGCTATGCAACACTTTCCCTACTGTTCCACTCTCTGGAGTGGGAATAGTAATTTTTACCCGTACGCTATCCAACATTTTCCTTTCTGTTGTTTTTTTGGAGCTGGAGTAGTAGTTTTATTGTCTCTGCTATTTAATATTTGTTTTTATTATTTTAGCTAATGTAGTATATAATTAATTTTAACAATATTAAAATTAAATGTAATAGTTTTAATTTGTTATAAATAATTATTTAATTTTTATTTATGTTATTCTTTTATGTGTGTAATGTTTTTGCAATTGTTAACATTTTTAAATAATGTATAATGTATTAAAATAATTATTAAAACATTATTAAGTAAGTATATATATTATATATTATATGTCTATGTTTAATTAATTTTTTATTAAATTATATGTATTAATTATTAATTTTTAAGATTGTGAAATATATTTAATTATGTTTATTTTATTTATAAGTATTAATATGTTTATTTAACATATTTTTTATAACCAAAAAAAAACGATATTTTTAAAAACGATATTTTTGACATCTATATTTTATTTTCGATATTTTTGTACTTACCATGTTGTAGATAGGATGTCGATATTCTTGACATCGATATTAGTGTTGCGATATTTGTGTAGGTCGAATTTCTGACTTTTGAAATTTTGTCAGAGAACCGTGTGTAACATGTCCTGATAGTGAACTACATCGAATTTCGTTTTTCCCTATTGAAAGGCTATCTGTCTCATAGGATGGAATGGGAGTTTATTTATAACATCTTATAAATATAACTTCCCAATGGGACAAGATAGTAAGTTAAAGTTTAGTATGCCTGAACTCAGAATATAAAGATGCATCCTTTTGTAAGGGTGATTTTAGCAGTCTGCGTTTGAAAATACCACTTTTAGAAAGCAGGTATTTTCTTGCTTAGCCATCCTGTATGCCTCTACTGGTTTGTGTATTGACTAACTGGTTTGGAGTGACAGAGGCTGGGGATGTGCATTCACTGTAGACAGCCACTGGAGGGGGCTGAGAGGAGTCCTGCCTTTCCTGGATGAGTCAGGGCTCACCTGAATAGACCTGGGCTGTGTTGCAGCGCGGAACGTCAAATTCCCCCTTCGGCACAGACCAACTACCTCGGCATCCAATTCACTCAAATACATTCATTGGTGGGGCCCATAACACCAATATACTTACACTCCGTTGATCTGTTTTCTGAGGGAAAATACGCTTCCAAACGCTGACATGAGAGGAATACCTTTACCTTACCCTTAAACACATTGCCTTCATACTTCTAAAATATCCCTCTCATAAGGAGACGGATCATTTAGTTGTTATTTATGATTTTAATGAATAATGCACGTCTATCTACACATTACTTCTTTACCACATTTCTCTTATTCAAATAATCGACACAACACATTTGTCAATTAATCAAATATTCTTTATCTAAATTATATTGCTAGAAACATTAGAAGTCATCATCAGCATTTCAGAGCATCATATTTACCTATTCTGGCTAAAGTCGTCCTCTAAGTCAATCAGTCAAAGAAGAATTTATTCAGCAAAGTTGGGCCGTAATTCAGTCTCTCAAAGATTCAGGATAACAGCTGTCCAGCAGTGTCACCGTCCTCTCCGTCAGCATAACGTCAGGAAATCGGGTTCGGCGTAGTGTAACTATCATAATTTCCTACCTACTATTATAATGAAAATAATATCAAAAAGTATCAAGATCGGGGTTTAGAGAGTCCAGATTGGTCAACTTGGGGTTTTGAGGTGAAGTTCTCACATAGTCCGCAAAATGAAGTCATCGCACTTGCTGGTTCCGGTTTTTAAATCAAGCATTGTCTTTTGTCTTGGATGGGTTCCCGGAGCGTCCTTGGAGGGTACATGATCTCCTGGGGTCAGGTCCAGGCCACTGCTGCTGGCGGTGACGCCTGCGCACTTCACCCAAAACCTTGTGTTGTCAGGACAGTCACGTTTAACGTCTCGGTCAGCCATCATTTATAGGCTGAAATAGTCAACTTAACAAAAGAAACACAAAAACGTAATTAAAACATAGAAATGCCTAATAAAATGTTATCCCCTTGCTAATACTCATATGTGTGTGTATTTATCTAGCAGAAGCAACTCTCAGAGCGGTTTATACTCACTGAATAATGCACAAATCACAAATACATCACCAATGCAACATATAACATGCAATATTCTAGTTTTCTACTATTAATATGCGTACTCAAGTTAGTTTACAATTAATATAGCCATGCAAGATGCAATTCCCACGTGTAATTCTTTTGTTAATATAGTTGGTGAGTTATCACTTCAAACAAATTAATAATATTACAATTAATTGATTATTCATTAACATAAACATGCAGAATGGGGGGGGTATACAAAATGTTGTACTACCCGCTCCAGCAGCTGCATTTAGAGTGAGAGGGAGGAGAGTTCCTTTCACCTGAATTGGCATGGTCTGCCTTACCCAATGCCTTCTCCACCTCCTGCTGGGAAGCTGGACCTGAGAGGACAGAACTGGTTTTGACTGAGCACAGAGCCTCTATTTTATGAAAGAGCAAAGAGAAATGCCAAGGAGAAGAGCTGGAGAAACTGAAGGAAAAGTACTGTCCTTTTCCTGTGTACTGTCTGGGGATGTTTCTGCCAAGAAAAGGACAAGGATTTTGCTGTGTTATGTGACCCCTTCTTGACGAATATCTACAATGGCTTGAAATAGAGTGTGCCTCCTGTTCTGAAGTCTCAGGGACACAAAGAAGTCATCCCCTCTGTCATCTTGCAACTGAAAATACTGTTTTAGCTGCCACAGAGGGAAATTGCTACATTGATGCCTGTGAGTGATGCCATAACCATGCACGGAAGCAGTGGGCACCGCTCATGAAGATCACAACACACCACCCCAGCTTGCACCACAGGCCCGATGCCTGCCAATGCTGCACTTCATCGACTCCAAAGCCGTCACCAAGGCTGCTGCCTGCACCGGACTCGAGGACACCACTCGTGATGCTCATGATGCACCGTTCCGACTCGAACCGCAGCCCCAACTTCACTGACGCTGGCACATCATCGACGCAAAGCCGTTACTCGAAATGGGTGACTCCTGAATCTATCGGCACTGCATCATCGGAAGGAAACGCAGCCTTGACCTCACCATAACATCACCTCCCCAACACCAGTAAGGAACCAACGTCTCATCTCCCTGACAACAGTAAGGAACCAACACCTCCCCTCCCCTGCATCACAGTAAGGAACCTACTCCTTAACTCCCCTGAGGTCGTAACGAACTGATGCAGCACCTCCCCTGTGATCACAAGGAACCAACGCTGCCTGGCGCCAATAAAGCATCACCTCCCCGACACCATGCACAGGTTCTGCTTTCATCGTTCCCAAGGTACTCTTCTTTGTGGGGTACGTGTGACTCCTGGCCTGATGCCGTGCACCTTGCGATTGGTGCCGTACTTTGGGATTTTTCTTACACCACAATGTGATAACTCCAGAGGTAGTTTTTTGTTGCTGCAGACGTTCCTGTTGAGAATAACTTATTTTGGAGGATATTTTGCTTACTGTATTATAGATTTTTGTCTTGTTGGTTTAGATAAGGTTTTGCTTATTTTTCTAAACTAATATGGTGTCCATTTGTAGTGTTTTGACTGTGCTACTGTATGCATGCAGGCATTTTTTAGACACTGCCTCTGACAGAAGCCTGTCTGCTCGTACTACACCCTCAGAAGCTAAGCAGAGTTTAAGATTCTGCTTCATCTGCTTTATGGTTTAAACTGTGTTTGGCAAGTTTATGTAACACTCGTTTTTGGCTAATGAAAGTGATTTGTTTAAGTGTGTTAAAAGCTGCTTTTTCAGTGGTCTTAGATTTAGATTTGGGCCTTACCAGCTGGCTAAATCACTACCTGAAAAAGTGTGGATGAAGGCTGCCTCTATCCAAAAAGATTCTGCTATCAGGAGCAGCCCCCCCATGCCTTTTGGCCATCAGCTTGATTGGCCAGCTAGCTCTGAAACATCCCTGAGCTCTCCTCTACCACACCTAAAGGCCCCCCTGGCCATCTAGCTCTTAAGCAACCTGAGCCCTCCTCCTCCCACACCTGCAGGCACTTAAGATCTGTGTAGGGAACCCTAAGACAGCCATCTCCATCTTGTAGTCACAGCCTCTATGTGCCCTAAACAGCCCAGTGAGAAAACAACCAAAATGGTGGTAAGAACATAGACTTGTACTGTGTATTGTTGAAACTTTAAAACTGCTCTGTGTGTTCTATCAGTGACTGCTTAAAATGATCTTTATGTCTTGTATCTGTGCAATCTGTACTTTTATAACTCCTGTTTTTTTCTCTCCCAGTTTTCCCTGCACTGTGCTTAGGCCAGCAGAGGTAACCCACCATTTGTGTCTTTAAAAGAAAAAGGTCAACTAAACCCTCAGAGGCTATGCTGACAGTGTTTAAGAGACTGCTTATTCTGCTTCATGGTTTAAATTTGTGTTTAGAAAGGACATGTAGCACTTGTTTTTGGCTAGAAAAAGGGATTCATATAATTGTGTGAAAAGCAGTAATTTTAGTGTTTTTAAATTTAGAATTGGGCCTTATCAGCTGGCTAAAACAGGACCTAAAATGTGAGGCTTGAGCCTGTCTGTATCCAAGAAGCTCTCCCTGCCCCTTGGCTGTCAGCCTGGGCTTGAGGTCACACACTCCTTATATAAGATTGCTATTGGATATTACATCTGTACCCTGATTGGCTTCTGTAGCTGGTGTTTTTATAGGGCTTAGGCTTAGTATTCAAATTGACTGATAAGTCTAGGTTTCTAATTGGTTCCTGGGTTACTGGACGTAGGGCTTAGGGTTAATGTTCTGATTGGTGGATAGGTGTAGGATTTTTGATTTGTTCCAGGGGCTAGGGTTTATATTGGACCTAGTTCCTAGGGTTTTGCTTCTGATTGGCTGCTGGGACTATGGCTGTGATCAGCTGTAGGGGCCTAGTCTCCAATAGGTCCTAGGGCTTAGGGTTAGTTACGTGATGAAGGCGCAGAAAAAGGGGGTTTGCAGTGGTGCAGTACGCGATGGCGCCTGTTCGTGTGTTCGTGCATGTGAAGTAATTGCCAGTAGGAGACCGTGCCACAGGCGGGGGTATAACCCTGAATCCCCGAAAAGGACACGAAGTCACTGAATAATTAGTACAGGTGGCCTGTACACACGTGATTTGAGTCTGCAGCACAAATGCTGTATTTCTACAGTACAAGCAAACATTTACACAACAACATAACAGTAATCCAGTGTTGTGTTTTCTCTTTGTTTAATGAAGATCGGATGCCCAGCCAACACGTGTTTTATCAGGGTAAAGACCCACGTGTTCAACGAACAGCAGGTCCTGAGAATCCGCAGCGTACTCGCTGTTCGTTGAACACACTTACACCAAGCTTACTACACGTGGTACCATCCACACTTTTAGCTGACGTCCATCTACTGGAGATACTCACCCTTGTCTGCCGGGACGGAAGTACAACCGGCGCTGAGATTGTTCTCCTTACAGCCCATGTGTCCAAAGGCCCAGAAGAAGTCATGGGTCTTTACCCTGACGAAACATGTGTTGTCTGAGCATCCAATCTTCATTAAACAAAGAGAAAACACAACACTGGATTAATGTTATGTTGTTGTGTAAATGTTTGCTTGTACTGTAGAAATACAGCAGTTGTGCTGCAGACTCAAATCATGTGTGCCCAGGCCACCTGTACTAATTATTCAGTGACTTCGTGTCCACATTCAGGCTGCTTTGTATCACCCATAAAGAGACAAATGGAACAGGACCACTCTTCATCAGGAACTAAATCACCAAAGACCCTCAACAAAGGAACCTTCACTCTAGACTGGCACCTAGCCTCAAATCCCAACATATAAGAAAAAAACCATAGGTGGCACAGCCTTCTCTGTTCAAGCAACCATATTATGGAACTCTTTACTCCCAAACATAAGATCCACGGATAACTAACTACCTTATCTTCAGAAGACTACTCCAGAATTGGCTCTTCCCCACACAACCGCCATACTCAAACATAAAAATAACATTTATTTGAACTATATATGTGTACTTACAGATGTGTATTCCTTTCTATAGATGTGTATAGTAATTATGTTAATAAATATGTAGATATTCGTTAGTTCTGCTTAACAAATGTACACATTACTTATGGTTAAATAAGTCTATGTTTAACATGTATATATGTAATTGTATAAATAAGTAAAACCATGACTATTTATCTACAATTGCTTCAATATTGAATTACAAAAAAAGGAAAACAACATCGAAAATTATGAAAACAAATAAATTAGCTTGAAGTACAGCAACATTTGAAAGTCTAACATTTATTAAATACAACTTAAATGTACATTTATTACCTTCCTTATACATGCACACATTCATGTACTTATGTATCTTTATATTTATTACTTTACTCTTAATTAAGCATCTCCAATGCATTGCCCTATATGTCATTCTATAGCTCCCTCAGCGCATCCTCTACTGCCACTCTCTGACTCATCCCAAACCTCATTCTACTACCATGACCCCTATAATAGCCCTTTCTAGACTCTCCCCTCCTCTACCCATCCTTGCATCATCTCAAACTTCTTTTACCATTCCGATCTCCCAAATAAGCCTTTCTAAAACCTTCCCTCTGACTCTTACCCATCCACCTCCACTTCACACATACCAAACCTCCTCCTACTGCTATGATGTCCACAAAAAATCTTTCCAGACCCTTTCCGCCTCTATCCCTCCACTGTCATTTCTCATCCAACTACCAGACTCACATGTCCACCACTCAAATTTTATTTCATATTTCCCTATATTATTCCCCACTAATCATGTTTGGGTTGTGGAACAGTGGGCTACCCACAGAAAAGTGCTTTGACACCTCATCAGGGGTAGCAAGTGCAAAATAATTACAAACCCTTCCCTCTTCCATCCTTCCACTATCCTTTTTCAATCAAAATAACAAACTCCCATGTCCACCGTTCAAATTAATTTCATATCTCTCTATACTAATTCACCACTAATTCTCCTTGGGTTTTGGAGTAGCGTACAACTCGTCGAAAAGGGCTTTGATGCCTCTTTGTAAAATTACAATTACAATTAAGCAAAAGTCATATTGCACTATAGCACATGGGAAGGAATTAGTGGGCTTGAGCAGAAAAACAAAGTTCAAGAAAAAACATAACATTTTAACTCTTGTTTCTGAGCACCAAATTTGAGATTTAAAACAGGTGGACTCTAAAAAGAGTGGAATCGGGTGGACCGTGTCCCTGAAGAAGGTGAGTTAACCCACTGGACTACTCGTACCTGTTTGGATCATTTGAGATGTGAATGGGTCTTGGATTTACAGCAGACACCATTCTCCCTTCGGCGTAAGGTTGCCACTTGCAGAGACGGAGGATGATCAAGAAGTAGAACACAAGAGGGCAGAACAATCTGTGAAAAACCATGCTGCTGTGACAGAAAGCTTTGGTGGTAGAAGTGCCAGGTGCTGCCTATCCCCATCATCATTCTGATCAGCCTCTTCAGTAGAATATATGTCTGTCCACCAAACAAAAAAGGGCAACAGGCACACAAGGACCTTCTGGGAGGTGAACTGTGAAATGTCTGAGGGGTGTAATTTAACTATGATCCCCTAATACAAGCCAAAAAGTGCAGTGAGGGCAGGATCCCCAATGCCATCCCAGTTTCTTATAGCCCGTGCTTCTAGTCCTACCAACTAGGCCACTGGAAATATGCAATTGTGAGGCATTTTAGCATAATTATGGTTTTGCCACTTTTGCCACATAATCCACCATCTGCTGCATAATTTCCAGATTTTAACCCAAATTAATTTCCTAGTTCAAACGGTCCAACAGTTGCTAAAAACCCAGCTGCATAGCAGAAGTTCTTTTGCAAAGGTTTACTGATCACCTTTCTGCTGCTTATTGCTATATTTAGGTGCTAAATTGGTACCAATGAGCCACAACATATGCCCAGAAAGTGTTAACACGTGTAAAAATGAAAAAATAATGAGATACTATCACAAAATGTGCAGCATTACACCACAGAATTTGCCTTTTCTTGCTGCAGAATTGAGTCAACCCTGCTGAAAAATTTGGCCGAACTCCAGTGCCCCACCAGAAGCTGAGAGGAGTATTGAGGTGAGTTTTCCACTGTTCAATCCTGCCCTTGCTGCTCCATTTGGCTCCTCAGTGGGAATCATGGTTTGCTGGTTCCTATGTGCATTACCAGATATCTGCTTTGCTGCTGTCATGCATCCTCCAAATTGCCAGCTAAGTAAGCCAGGTAAGTAAAACAAAAATGGTATTTCTCTATGGATTTGTGTATGTGTTTGTAATTCATTGAGAGTGAAAGGGATCAGGTGAAAGTGTTTGTGTTTGAGAGTGTTAATGAGAGTAAAAGGGAGAATCAGAGTTTGAGAGTGTGCATGAATAAGTGATAGTGAGTACGAGGGAGTGAGTGAAGGAGTGTGAGTGTGTTACAATGTGCTATTTATTGGAGGTTGTGAGAGGGATCGGACGTGAATTGTGCATGTAGCTATTAATGATGTAGCAGGTGCAGTTGCACCAGGGCCCAGAGATAGTGAGTGTGTGTAAGTGTGTTAGTAAGTGAAATGAGAAACAGTGAGTATGAGTATGTTTGTGCGTGAGTTACAGGGAGTGGGAGTGAGTATGAGTGAGAGGGAGCAAGTGAGAGAATGTGGGTTTGAGTGAGTGAGGGAAAGGAGACTAATGCCAAGATTATCAACGCTTTTACACAGTGCAGCATCCTAACTTGATGCGTTGCATGGAGAGCAGGCAAGCACCATATCTACAAAGATATGGGACCATCCTGCTCTCTCCCTAGCGCTGGCACACAATTAGGCTACCGAGCACCACACACACACCTTTGTGCCATAGTGCAAAGGAGTCTGCGTTAGTCTAGTATAGGTGATGTACTGGAATACTGTGCTTTGATTTACTTTAAAACATTTCCTACTTCTGATTTGTGCTGTACAGTCCAGTACACATGCACTGAGGGAAAGGTTATGAGAAGGATAAGCATTTCTCCTTTTTAATGCCTACTGCTTTCAATTGGTGTTTATTTTTTGATGCAAAGCACTGTCCACTATTGTTAGTAGATAAGATATTACATCAAAAAGTATGGGTGTTTACATTTGAATGCCCATGTGCAACCCATGGAATGCCCATGTAGCAGAGAGTGGCCCAAATCGGCGATTTGCACTACTTTGTGTTACTTTGAGGTACATTTCCAGTGAAAAACAGGGTTTGCACTGGAAAGTAAATTTAAAAAAGCATTTTGTGCAGGTTTGAGTCACCAAGTGCAAAATGGTTGTTAATCTAGGTCTAAATGCAGTAGTGGCTGGTCTCACAGTACAGTTGCAAGGTGTGTGAGGGGTATGGAGTGAGGCAGCATACAGATGACAAAATTAAAAAAAGAAAATAACTTACCAGCTACACACTGATCGCCACTTTGCTGCTCTTACCCTTCCTGCTGTGTATATGCCGAGGCTCCCAGATTCCCCATGACCAATCCCAGTGCTTCTCTCATGCTGGCCAGCATGAGAGAAGCGCTGTGAATTCACCTGAGTAGGCTTGTTTTTCACTCCGAAGGGGACTGGGAGCATATGCCTGCTGTTCTCTCTACAAGGCAGTGCAGCTCGGGTTGGGGAGATGTCCATGCGCATAATGGCTTGGCTGGGATGGCCAAACCGCCATGCGCACTATCAGCAGTGCTGCCCACCCCTCCCATTCCGTGCCATGGCATGGCTCCACCCCCAAAGGCTTACTCCATCCAGAGGAAAAATAAAATGATAATAATACTGTTTTATTAACACTTTATATTTCTTTTCCCTCAGCTGGCCAGAAATGTGGGGGTTCATACTCCTCCGCCATAGCGGAGGAGCTGCTTCTGTCTAAATGTGAGCAGGAATGGGTATGAGTGAGGCAAATTTTTAAAAAATGGGGTAAACTCCTGGACAGTACTTCGCCACATCACTTTCAAAGATCACCAGCTGCCACTGTTGTCACATCTAACTGACACAGTGTGGCCTATCTTCCTGAGCTGTTAACTTTGGTACTAAATCTAAATCCTAATCCGGGATTTGTTAAGCGTGAACTACTCACCCCTAAAAGTCTCATGGCGCTGGGTATTCTTCTCCTCCTTTGAACAAAGTTTGAATCCAACCATCACCTCAACATCCTGGGCAAGTCACCTAATCTCCCCATGACTAAAACACAAATCTGAATTTGTGTAATGTAATCTAGTGCTCGTGTAAAGTAACCTGATGCTTTTAGTCCACGTTTACTCTACGTAAAACTGCACAAACAAAAAAGACAGGTAGCCAGGAACATTTTACCCTGAGGATTGGGACCGCTAACAACGGGCAATCTTTGCTATCCATCCACCCCACCCCTATTTTTGTCAAAAATATTTTGCAAGTTCTTATGTTTTAGACAGTATTTGCCACTTTTAGAACCAAACCAAAAATTCCCCCCATTCCCCCTTGCTATTGACAGAAAGGTCTGCACTGCTGGGTACAGCTACAAGGGTAGAAGAGCACAGTAACCTGAAGGTATAACATCTGACCTCAGAGAGTTCTACAAATATCAAGCATGTATCTTACACTCATAAGAGAAACTAGTTTTGCACATTCCATTCTCATACATTTTTTCCCTTTTATTCATATGTCTTCATATTACTGAACAAGAGACACAATACAACAGGCTGGGGGGAGTGGCCCTTTGGGCAAGGACCTTTCATCCCCCCCCTTTTAATTTCCCCGGACAGCCTTTCTGACCCCGCTGGGGGGCAGTAGCCCCCAATCTGCCCACCCTAGAAAGCACCCTAGACAGCACGGATTTTTTTTTGCGCCAGGGGTAGGGGCTGCCAAAAATGGGCATGCCAAATAAAAAATGCTACAGTCTTTTTGCCCCTCCTGGGAGGCAGATGGGGCAATAGACTGAGGTCCTGATCTTTGGCAGTAAACTGGACATTTGTTCCAGTGATTGGTGGCCGGACACGCTTGGCGTCTGTCCCCAAGCTGCCCCCCCAGGGGGCATAAAGCACCCTAGACGCCAGTTATTTTTATTAGACGCAAGGGGTGGGGGCTGCCCAGAATGGGCATGCCAAAGGCCCTACCCTACCCCCCGAAAGAAGGAATAAGACTTTCTGCCCCCCAGGTGGCAGATGGGGGCAATAGCCCCATATCTGCCCCCCCGGGGGGCAGAAAGCCCACCTGGCCCCAGGGATTTTTTTTTATATATATACACGTAGGGGTGGGGTCTGCCCAGCATGGACATTCAAATACCCCCACCCAAAAGAAAAAATGCTACAGTCCTTCTGCCCCTCCTGGGAGGCAGATGGGGCAATAGACTGAGGTCCTGATCTTTGGCAGTAAACTGGACAGTTGGTCCAGTGATTGGTGGCCGGACACGCTTGGCGTCTGTCCCTGCCCTGTATCGCATGGGAAAAATCTAGAGGTCATTGTGAACAATTCACTCTCCTTGAGCCTGCAGGTCAGCAGGACAGTGTCCACCTGTTTTGGGATTATCAGGATCCTCAGGAAAATCTCCCATTTTTTCTCCTATGACTCACGCAAGCAGGCTGTTATTGTCTTATTAATGTCCAGATTGGACTATTGTAATGCCCTTTATTTGGGCTTTAATAAAGGCCTGGTGTGACGTCTGCAGCTGGTGCAGAATGCTGCGGCCAGGCTGGTGATGAGTCTACCGAAATTCCACTCAGTCTGAGCCTCTCTTATGATGCTGCACAGGCTTCCTCTGGACTGCAGGATCCTCTTCAAAACACTGTGCCTGACTCATAGTGCCTATTATGGCTCAGTCCCTGAGGGTATTAAGGCAATATTCCATCGTTATGCTCCCACTAGACAGCTCCGGTCCGCAGATAAAAATCTGTTAACAGTACCTAGGTTTAAAAAGGCAAAATGGGGAGATAGAGCCTTCTCTACTGCTCCTGTTAAGTTGTGGAACTCCCTCCCGGAAGAGCTTTCTGGTCGGGTGCCACATTCTCTCTTCCATGAAGCCTTGAAGACCTGGCTTTTTACACAGATTTCAGTTTGAGCATGCCATCTTGTCTTCAGAGTAGTTCTGCAGTAGCGCCTTGATGCCCTTGGGCAAAGTTTAGTGCTCTATAAGTTCAATATTCATTCATTCATTGTGCCTCCCAGGGGGGCAGAAAGCCCGCTAGGCACCAGGGATTTTTATTTTTCCAAAGCTCGGGTGGGCACTGCCCAGAATTGGCATGCCAATGTCCCCAACCCCACAAAAAAATGCCACAGTCTTTCTGCCCCCCTCATGAGGCAGATAGGGACAGTAGCCCCTGATCTGCCCCCTGCGGGGGGGAACAGAAAGCCCACTAGGCCACAGGGATTTGTTTTGTTTTCTTTATATGTTTGGATGGGAGCTGCCCAGAATGGGCATGCCAATGCCCTCACCCCAAAAAAATGACCACAGTCTTTCTTCCCCCAGGAGGCAGATGGGGCAATAGCCACTTATCTGCCCCTTCGGAGAGGGGGCAGAAAGCCCACTAGGCACTAGGGGTAAATGTTTTTCAAAATTCAGGGGTGGGGCTGCCCAGAATGGGAATGCCAATGCCCCCACTCCCCCAACAAACATAAGCCACTGTCTTAATGTCCCCCCCAGAAAGCAGATGGGGGCAGTAGCCCCTGGGGAAGAGAGCCCACAAGGCGCCAGCAATCATGCTGGCTTTTTTATATGTAGGGTTGGAGGCTGCCCAGAATGGGCATCCCAATGTCCCCACCTTCAAACAAAATAGCCAGTCTTTCTGCCCCCCTTGGAGGCATAGCAGGGCAATAGCCCCTGATTTCCCCCCTCCCCAGGGTGGCAGAAAGCCCACTAGGCACAGACTTTTTTTGCGGAACATGCCTACCTCTGGATTGTGTGTCCTAGTGCAGCTAGCACCCAAGGAAACTTAGCAACCTTATACATTTTTTTAAACTAGTCACCCAGGTGAATCCAGGATGTGGTGACTCTTGTGGCACTCACTCTGGTCTGTGGTACCCACAATCCCTGTCAAACCTCAAACTTTGTAAAAAAAAAACACATTTTCCTCACATTTCTGGAATGGGAAGTTCTGGAATCTGCGTGGATCCACAAAACTCCACCCACCCTGCGCTCCCCAAAGTCTTCTGAGAAAAACGGTACCTCACTTGTGTGGTTAGGCCATGCCCGCAACAGGAAACTGCCCAAAACTTAATCTGGACACACCACATAATGTGAAAACTGACGCTATTTTGCAAAGTAACCAAGCAACAACAGAGAAAACTCTACCCTTGCAATTTAGTGATGTACAGTGTATCATACATAAGGTAAAACGGAGAATGACACCCAGGTCAGATTGAAGTATTATGGCATACAAATACTTGAGAACACCCAACTAAATAATTCAACTCTTTTATATATTTCATTTGTTAGTGTCACTTTTTATAGTACATAAATAGAATTTGTTGATTTTTTATACAAAAATGGTCACAATGAACAAAACACAAGGTGCATTATAACAAAATATAAATGAATAAAGGTGTTGAACACACACAGTTAATATCAGAATTTTATACAAAAAGGAATATACCACAGGGAGTAATACAAACAACAGGGCAGGAACAATCCCCATTGGTCTCCGTGTGAGGAACGTACCGGGTCTTTTCGTTGATATTAGAAAGTTCTTAGAAAAGTGGGCACTGATTTCAAATAGATGTTCTAGGGACTGGATGATCCTCATTATTGAAACAGCTAGAGAGGTTATTCAACTCCTCAATAAGGAAATCCAGGACTTGGAAGACAAATTAAAACAATCTAATTCCATCGACGAGTGTAAAAAGAAATTAGAAGATATTGCCTCTGAACTTGACTCCTTCAGTGAGTACCTACTAAAGAGGAAGACGGATAAACTCCGGAAAGATATTAGGAATTTCTCCCAAGAACGTGTTTATCCATTTTTGGGAGACAATTTCTATACTTACAATAACGAAGGCCCCCCCAATACTAACCATTCTAATTGGGGCAATAAACGGGTCATTACTTTTTCGGATACAACGGACTCAGATAGCGAGGGTTCCCCATACAGTAATCCACCACAGGGACACATCTCTGAACGGTCTGGCCCAGAAAATCGTTTTTTAGGGAACCGCCGTGGCAATTATCGCCCAAGGTACCAAAATCGGTTCCAGAATCGATCTCAGGGCTTCCACCAGCGGGGTCAATATCAGGACCAAGTACAACCTCAAAGGTATATCAAAACCCGTCAACAACAGTATTGGAGAACCTGAACACTGTCCCTGTGTTCAATTTATCCACACGTACTATGGACCATACCTCTGTCACACTCCTCACGAAGGGTTTATCATTTGTTCCATCCACGAGGATAAACAAATTTGAGCTTTTTCAAGATATACATGCCTTTTTCCGTAAAATCAGACTAAAAAAGTTCTACCTGGATAAATGTTCAAACAATCACGATGAAAATCGATCGGGATTAAAACCCCCCTCAAGCTTCACCCGAGGTTTGGATATGTTAGGCACAGAAGTTCACCTCTTTGAGAAAGCTGTCATCAGAAAAATCGAGAAATCCATTAAGTTTGTTCCTGCTCCTCCCTTTAACACCTCCAGGGAGGAAAACTCTGCTCTTATGTCCCTTAAAAATGACAACAGTCTTACCATCAAACCTTGTGACAAGGGCGGTGGTATTGTCTTTTTTGACACGGAAAGATACAAGGAAAAGATGCTCGAGTTACTGGGCTCCTCTAGGCATTACCGTAAAACTATGCTTAATCCTGAACCTAGGATCAAAAGACGTATCCTGCAGGAGGTAGAACGAGGAGTAGAGAGGGGCGACATCTGTACGTCTGAAGCCCTCTTTTTAACACCTACCCATACCCGTATTCCTATCATCTACGGTCTACCCAAGACTCATAAAGATCAATTTGACCCACCCCTAAGACCGATCGTTTCTACGATTGGTTCTGCCACGGAGCCTTTATCTAAATATCTTGATAAGTTCCTTCAGCCCCTGGTGGGCAACCTGTCATCTTACGTGAAAGACACAGGACATTTCATTTAAAAAATTGAGGGTCTTGACTATAACCACGAACGGGAGATTCTAGTAACTCTCGATGTTGAATCCTTGTACTCTAATATTCCCCAGACGGAGGCATGTAGAGTAGTTAGCAACATCATCCACTCTGATTTATCTCTATCCAATAAGACTTTTATGATAAAAAGTTTAGAAATTGTCTTGGAAGAGAACTTCTTTGAATTTGACGGGCAGATATATCAGCAAGTGCAAGGTGTTAGCATGGGGGCAGCCTGCGCACCGAGCATTGCTTGCCTATTCATGGGCGACTATGAGAAATCTAACATCTTCAATGAGGTTGCACCATTTTTTGAGAATGTACGACATTGGTCGCGATACATTGACGATGTTTTCTTCATTTGGACGGGAGACCAGGACTCTTTAAGGGAGTACATTGAATGGCTAAATGCGGCTGATTGTAACATCAGGTTCACTGCCCATTTTAGCACTTCAAAGCTTGAATTCCTTGATGTCTGGGTGGGTCACCATGAATTCAAGCTTTCGGTGTCCCTCTACACTAAACCGACTGCCAGAAATACCCTTCTTCACTTCGAAAGTTTCCATCCCAGAAGTCAGAAGGATGGTATCACTTTCAGTCAGTTTCTGCGTCTACGCAGAAACTGCACCTCCATCAAGGATTACCTCCATAATGCAGAGACCATGAAACAGAAATTCATCGACAGAGGGTATCCTACCAGGCTGGTCAGAAACGCGATGAAAAGAGCACGTTTCTACAATCGAGACTCCATGTTTCAGAGCAAATGTCAGAAATCGGAGGATAAACTTGTCTGTGTCACCAGACATTCTCCCTTCAATAATAAGATCAGACAGATTGTAAACTCTGAGTGGCACCTTTTGAATCTGGGCGAACAATCATTGGCCCTGCCCAAACCAGTTTTTGCCTTCCGCAGAAACAAGAACCTCAGAAATTTACTGGTTAAAGCGAAGATCTCTGACCAGAAAACATGGCTGCAAAAGTCGATTGAAGGAACATCACCGGTGAGGGGCAACCATAAATGTGGCACATGCCATGCCTGTGCCAATGCCATAATTGGTATCTCATTCTGCGTGAATGGCTTCACTGCGGTCCTTAAAGAGATGACCAACTGCAGTACATCCAATTGTATCTATGCGATCCAATGTCCCTGCCCGCTCACCTATGTCGGCGAAACCTCGAGAGAGGTTAGAATTCGGATTGGTGAGCACAAATCTAACATCAGACGGCTCAAGCATGCGGCTCCTCTGGTGGGCCATTGGGCAGAGAAGGATCATAAGGAGGAAGATCCAAGATGGACTATTTTGGAAAAAATGCATGTCCAAAAAGGCACCAACTCGGACAACCTGCGTAGAAAACGCGAAGTTTTCTGGATTTTTGTCCTTGATTCTAAGAACAGAGGCCTCAACGAATCCCTTCCATGGGAAAATGCTATTCTATAAGAATTTTCATGATTTTTGACTTCATATTTTGTATATGACTTTCTCAGTTTATAATTTTATATTTTATTATTTTTCTGCCTTTTCTCTTATTATATTCCCTTTTCATACTTTCTCCTTTGATTTCCTTGACCTCGATTATTTGTTTTACTTTGACGTTGTCTTTTCTATCCAGTACTTCTTTATTTTATGTTTCTAACCCCTTTATTTTTTGGTCTGCGATTCTGGTCACTTGTTATTGTTTTTCCCTTAGATTTTTCCGTTTTACTTGCAGATTAGTCATATATTTTTTAATTTTGTTTTTTGGATCCTTTGGTACATGACGATCGAGTTAAACCACGTAGGCCTGTCTATTCTTATTGATTTCTCCTTACTCTTCTTCGTTATCAGTCTGCTTATTTGCTTTATTATTGGTATATTTTCTCTTTGCCCACGGGTCCTATCTGTTACGCCCTCCACCTTGATTAGCTAACGATGTGGGAGGAGCCTATCGGGAGAACTCGAATTCGGCTTCTGTGATAGAGTCTCCCTCGCTACCTTTTTTGCGTGATTCGTGCTACCTGTAACGCCTTCTTCCTTGATTCGCTAACGGTGTGGGTGGGGCTCACCTGGAGAATTTAAATGCGACTTCGGCGATGGACTCTCCCTCGCAACCATCCTTTTTGGGGGTCGCATCATTTGGTGTACGGCGGATCGAGCTCCGACTCTGAACTTTACTATCAAGGTATTTTCTGTGTAAATATACTGACAGGGGTTTTTCTTCGAGTGTGGCCCTCAGGGTTGGTTCCACTCTTATAGCTTGACTGCTCCTTTTGCGTATTAGTCTGGGATCCTTTTTTGGCTTTGTCTTATTTCTGTTTTCCGCTTTTCCTCTGTTTGAATTTTTCAGTTAAAAGATACTCATGGTCTTGGTATTTTGAAAACGCCACTTGCATCCCGCTACTGTTTGCCCTTTGAAACGGGCCCGTGGACCGTTATGACCCTGCTACCTTGAAAACGCCGTTTGAACCTTGTCATTGTTTGCACCTTTAAGCGGGCTCGTGGAACAGCCATCTGGGTTCAGGTGAGCTGCTCTTTCGTCCATCAGGCCAACCTTTTTTTGTTTTAAGTTAGAAACTCCTTGTATGTATCAGTCCTGTGTCCAATTATGAATCGCACAAATCACTCTCCAGTGAATTTCTTTGTTCCCTTTTCATTCTTTGTAGACTTGCCTTGATGTAGAATCAACTCTATTTCATCGACAGTCAATTAAGGACCTACAGCCTATATGCCTATTTCTGCCTTATTGAGCCACTCCTAGAACATTTAGCTCCTTTTTCCATTCCTACGCAGGTAAGCCCCTATGTGTATTTATATCCCTGCACCAATTTATTTCTATTCATCAGTCTGTATAGTTTGTTTATATAAAACTTAGATAGATGCCTCTGGATTCGTCTTTTTTTAGTGTTTTCTTCCTTTATCTTTTCTTTCTTTTTTCTTCCATCCATTTATTTAACTGTTCTCCACTCTTTCAACTACCGCTCTGGTGCCTGTTTATCACTTTCTAATTTAAATAGTATTAAACAAATTAGTTTATGTATTTATCCTCAAGGATCTGACACCCATGTTGGAGCTTATCACTCTTTGGTCGCTATATGGCATACATTTTTGTGTCTTTGTATATATCCCTGATTCATCTTTTTGTCCAGTTTCATTATACTTTTATGTCTATGTTTATTCTTATTTTTCAACAGGTCCCACTCTGTGTGGGTTTTGTTTTTCTTACGCCCTGAAGAAGGTGGTACTCCAGAGCTGGAGTTGTCTCACCGAAACTCGCGTCGGCGTTGTTTAGCTGGGCCCTCTCCATCCCCACTGATTATGTACCCTAGATAAGTGTTTCGACATTTATCCAGAAAAACCATCGGAATATCGTGGGATCACTGATGTTACTGCTTTGAGTTGGGCCCACAAGAGTCTTTTGGTCTTTTGTTGGATAAATTTTGTAATTTTGTATGAATGTGAGCTGTTTGAATTTGAGTGTATGCAGTTCTGATCAAAGAATATTCCTTTACCTTTCTCCCCCATCTGGGAACCTGTTGTTTGTATTACTCCCTGTGGTATATTCCTTTTTGTATAAACTTCTGATATTAACTGTGTGTGTTCAACACCTTTATTCATTTATATTTTGTTATAATGCACCTTGTGTTTTGTTCATTGTGACCATTTTTGTATAAAAAATCAACAAATTCTATTTATGTACTATAAAAAGTGACACTAACAAATGAAATAAATAAAAGAGTTGAATTATTTAGTTGGGTGTTCTCAAGTATTTGTATGCCATAATACTTCAATCTGACCTGGGTGTCATTCTCCGTTTTACCTTATGTATGATACACTGTACATCACTAAATTGCAAGGGTAGAGTTTTCTCTGTTGTTGCTTGGTTCCATTGTTCCCCTTTATCTCTACCCATATTACGCTATTAGGGGTTGCCCTTCGTTCTTTGGCTATTTTGCAAAGTGCCTAGCTGTAGATTTTGAAACCTAGCTCTGCCGGCACCTAGGGAAACCTAGCAAACCTATACATTTTTAAAACCTAGACACCAGGGGAATCCAGGATGGGGTGACTTGTCTGGCTCTCACCAGGTTCTGTTACCCAGAATCCCTTGCAAACCTTAAAATTTGTCAAAGAAAAACACATTTCCTCACATTTCTGTGGTGGAAAGTTCTGGAATCAATGTGGATTCACAAAACTCCACCTACCCCGCATTCCCCAAAGTCTTCAGAGAAAAATGGTACCTCACTTGTGTGGGTGGGTCAAGTACCCGGGACAGGCAAGGGCCCAAAACCTATTGAGATGACATCAAAATTACCTATCACAAAACAACCTGGTTTTTCAAGATGGGTCCCATGTGTTTTTGGCCCCGGGCTCGGCAGCCAACTAGGGAAACCAACCAAACCGACACATTTCTAAAAACTAGACATCCGGGGGAGTCCATTAAGGTATGGCTTACGTTGGTCCCCCAATATGTTCCTACCCAGAATTCCTTGCAAATCTCAAATTTGGCTGAAAAAAAAACACTTTTTTTCTCATATTTCTGTATGGGAAAGTTTTGGAATCTGCATGGATCCACACATTTCCTACCACACAGAGGTCCCCCAGGTCTCCCGATAAAAATGGTACCTCACTCGCATGGGTGGGTGAAGTACGACAGGCAATGGCCCAAAACCTATTGATGCGACATCAAAATTACTTATCACAAAACAACCTGGTTTTGCAAGGGGGGTTCCATGAGCTTTTGGCCCCACCTCGGTGGCCAACTAGGGCAACCTACCAAACCCACACATTTGTGGGTTGTAGAGCAACTGTTATTACCTATTGACTTTTGATGCATTCCTGCCTTCCAAATGAAAGATAATGTGTAAAGAATTCTCATGCTAGTATGGGTACTCACAATTTCAGAAATGTGCAAATATCTACTGTTTCTAAACTCTATATTTTAGTCCAATTTCAGAAATACATAGGTGTCTCTCATACCGATTTTTCGATGTATAATGAATTGCTATATACCCGGTACATAATAAAAAAACATTGCAAGACACTGCTTAGTTATTGCCTCTGGGTTTGTCGGGTTCTTGGTGAGCCTACAAGTCCTACATATCCCCACAGCCAGAAAGGTCCAGTGGATATAACGGTATATTGCTTTCAAACAGTTGTCATAAAAAGAAGAAGTTACAGGTCAAAATGTTGACACAAATGGCTGTTTTTTTCAACTAATTTTCAATTTTTCCTATATCCAACGGTTGGTTTCTATAAAGAAACCTTGAAGGAGCTACACAAATGACCCCTTGCTGAATTTAGAATTCTGTCTACTTTTCTAAAATGTATAGCTTCCCAAGATACATTATTGCTTTCATACCCATTTCTACCATTAACTGGAAGGAGGTTGAAAGCACATAAAATAGCAAAAAGAGGCTATGTCCCAGAAAAATACCAAAACTGTGAATTTTGGCTAATTTCTGGGTCCCCTCCTGGGGAATTCACAAACTCTGGGTACCTTTAGAATCCCCATGATGTTGGAAGAAAAGGACGCAAATATGGCGTAGATACCTTATGTGGTCAAAAAGTTACAGGGGCCTAAGCTCAAACTACCCCAAATAGCCAAAAAATGGCTTAGCACAGGGGGGAAAGGCCTAGCAGCGAAGGGGTTATATTCAGATTCTCTCTAATGAACATAAACCTGCGGAGCCTTTCATCTGCTACGAGCCATATATGTTTATTCCAACCCTCCATATTTCTAATTTGTTTTCTAAAGAAAACCTTGCTTATGTGTGAATACTTCATTAGATGGCTTGCTATTTTTATAGCGGGGTGTTAATTACCATGCTGATGTAACCTAGTCATATAGGGCATTTTCAAAGGAACACAAATCTTTTTTTATTTACAATTTAATTCTATAATATAGAACCCAAGGAGAGATGGGTAGAATCGCAGGCAACACCTCTTCATGATAAAGGCAGGTGGGAAACTGCAAGTGTATATTCTTAATATATGATAATAAGAATGCTTGCCCTACATGTGCACCTTTTAAGAAAATGCTATTTTACTGCAGAGAATAATACACATGCTGCAGTGGTACACATTCTGTAACATTGCACAGGCACTGTCCCCAAATCTTGCTGACATGGCTTTTAAAGTGAACCTTTAACGAAAATAGTGCTTTCAAAATCAGGTTATCCACTCCTGTTATCAGAGGTGTGAAAATCATAGTTTTTTTTTCTCACTGCTTTGATGTCACAAACGAGGGCACTTGTTATCACAGTCTTCCACCTAGAGACTCGACCGAAGCAGTACATTGGGAGGTGATGGTTTACTATCTTTCCAGCTTTCACCATCTGCCTCTAATCAGAACCAAAGGAGGTGGGGCAATGGATGTGGCACTGTCTTCCATGCCAGCTGGGAGTCGAGGAAATTCCCTCCATGATTACAGATATTTAGATTCAATTCATTCTCTCACAGAACGGAATTCGGATTTTGAGGGAGGGAGAAGGCCTAGAGGGTAGTGTGAGATGGTGGCAGTAGCCCAGATAAGTTGTTAAATATATGGGTGGAAGGGAATGGTGTAAACTCGAAGTGCAGATAAATGCCCTGAAATGGTTGGTGGAAGATGCCAAGGCCAAAGGCATATAACTACTGATTAAAGTGACCTGCCAGCAAGAACAGCTCAAGAGATGAATATTGCAAAGAAGCTAAACTCAAACAGATAAGTCTTTAATCTGAGGGTTAGATGCTGGAATCTTTAAGGATTCGCAGAGTTACGTGAAGGTAACAGAAGCTTTCTGAGTTCCTCTGTGACTGGTAGGATTAATGGACACATACATCAACCGTGGGTGCTTCTCATACAATATCAGATCACTCTGTCTTTAGAGCAGGAGCCAAAGTATGCTGCTTGTTGTATATCCCACCACACTTTTTTTCTGCCTACTGGCTCTCTCACCTAGCAATTGGTGAGCCAGTCCTGCCATCCTGTTCATCACCTGAGGGTCGAGCTATCCAGAAGTGTGAACTAAAGGACCACACCATAGATTGATCAATTTTGCATTTGTTCCCGATTGCTTGATCCAACTGCTAGCATCTGCAGAGCTAACTGTAAAACACCCATAGAATTATGTCCTTTGGGTCCTGCCCATGTTTGCAGATATTTCAAATAAAAATTGTAAACTAGACTTCACTACTTAAATACCAAAAAGAAAAATCCTGTTGGAGAAGTATTTGATTACTTTTGGCAAAAAGATGATAAAGCAAGATGTGCACCACACATATATATGCTTCTCTGGATCAAAGTTGCACCTAAGTTTAAACACGACTCTGATGAATCAGTTCTTAATTTGATTGAACAATATGTGACTTGTGACATCCCATAAAAAAGATCAGCACAAAAATCTATGTCAGCAATTGTCATCCTATTGCAGGGCCACCAGCAGTTCCTGAAGGTGATGTAGGTGGTCATCCCAGCTGGAGCAGAAATAAACACAGCAATGTCATCCAGGTAGGTGGCACTGATGTTTTGTAGCCCAGCTATGCCTTGACTTACCACTTTATTACTGTTTATGTATGGCATAAATACTTTACACTTTGCCTCTAAGTTAAGCATTGTTGCTTTGTACCAAGCTACCAGAGGATTAAAAGCTGGTTAATTTAGTGACTTTTGTGATTCACCCTGACAAGGATTGCGGTTGCTGCCTGAGTGGGGCTTTCACTTCCTTTAACCAATAACCCTATTTCTTACAGGGGATGAGAACCCATCTCAAATAATAATCAAAATCATTGTTAGAGTGAACCTCAAGTCATTAAATAAACCTGTGTTTTACCCTCTGGTAGCTTGGCACAGAGAATGCAGACTTAACCTAGAGGTAATGACCACACCAGTATCCTGCTGTTATGCAGCCCCAGTCGTTGAGCACCACTTCAGATCCAGCTTGCCCCAAAAACGACCATTTCAGAAGCACTTTTTCTCCATAACATTTTCTAAATCAGAATAGAGAATTTCCACGGGGGTGTGGTCATCTATGAAGAAGAGAAATCTCCAAACCGTGAAGGCCTCAACATTTATGGGCTTCAGCTTGTCATTAAGGGTGGGTGGAATATTCCATCCCGCTTGCAAATTGGCAGAATTTTGATTACTCCACGTTACTCGTGTAACCAAAGTTAAGGTCACATCGCTGTGTGGCGGAATTTTGTCTGCGTATGGCTCCATAACCATACGTTTGTGATCGCAGGCAATATTTGGCATCCTCTAGAGTTATATACAGCCACTAGCAGGACATCCATTGAGATATTTCTAATTCGGACGGTCATGACCATTCGAGGTCCAAAGGCTGCCACTCAAGTAAAAAAATCAACTAGAGCGGCAGCAAAATCATCTTGAGTAGCTACACTCTCTATCGCAAAGCATGGTGCCATTTGCACTGATTTTTCAGCACAGAACGTGCTACCAGCCCTAAATCACAGTCCGAGCAGCGTAACATGCCTATTTCCACCCATTGGCAAAACTCCACAGAATCTCAGAGAGTTTTTGGTGTGACTCTGTGGAATTCTGCGGAAGCAAATTCCAGTGAGTTCCACCCACCCCTACTTGTCATCAGTCTCAGTGTAACTCTCTACATTTGAACTTAAAGGTTTCTGAAAACAGACTTAGGGTTTCACTCCATAGAATTTTGAAATATACATTTTGCACTGCTTGTGTTGCGATTTAGTGCCAGTAGCATGAGCAGCACCGGGAAATCAGCACAAACTGCACTATGCGGTAGGCAAGAGTGCATGGCCATTCAAATTGATTTTGCTGCCGTTCGAGTAGAAAATGAACTTGAGCGCCAGCAAATGCACTCGAGAATCAGCTCTCATCACGACCCCTCACAACCACTCAAGATCACCTGAGTTAGAAAATGGCACTGGGGGATAAGATTCTCACTGGCGCTCGTATTTCTGGAGCCTGCTTCAGTTGGGTAAACTAGCAAGTTGAGTCTGACAAGCAACTTGATGTCAACAACTGAAGCTTTGATGGCGATTACATTTTTCATTGGTTCACCAGGTAGAAATTTGGCAATACGTTTCCATCTGTCTGTCCTTGCAGTTTCAGAAACAGCAGGAGTAGATTCTAACACCTGCCAAGGGTCCAGGAACTTTTGGGCACCACTTAGGGGTTGGGACTCACTACAACTGATGTCAGCAGAAGAATCTAGGGCAGGTCAATTTAAAACTGGTTAGCAGGGCAGTTGGAGGGAGAGGGGCCTCTGGAAGCTTGTTGTGTCCCGGTTGCTTTAACAGGAAGTCAGCCAACTGACTCTTGGTGTCACTTCTGGGGTCCTCGGTTTAAGATAAGACGGTCCTGTCCACTTTCAAGTTGCAGACATCGGAGCAGTCCTTCTTTTGATCTTCACAGATCCAGGAATACTTTGGGGAGATCTCTGTGGGTTTATGTGCCCAGTGCCAGCCTGTGGGTAGAGGACATGCCTTTGTCCACCCCCTAACCCAGTTTTTTGTGAGTTCCTCCCCTCCAGCTGAGTTTGGTGTCAGCCTAAAAAGATAAACAAAAGGGAGGGAGATCTAGGTGTGAGTTGCATTTACCAGTGGCAAGCTGGCATCCCTTGAAGCTCAGGGATGAGCTGGGCATATATCCCAGTCTGTCCTGTCTGGGGAGGAGACACCCTCCTCACACTCAGAGGCTTTTTTCCACCCACTGCCTTGGAGAAATGCACATCTCACTACAGGGGAGCCATCCGGTGTCAGGTAAGAATTCTGTTTTTAGACCGGAGAATTTTAAATCACACTAATTTGAGGTAAAGGTTTACAACTGCACACCCAGGCTGCAGTGGCAGACCTGGTGACATATTTTACAGTAGCACTTAAGTGGGTGGCAAAATGAGTGCTACAGCCCACGGGCAGCATTTAGTTTATAGACCCTTGCATCAGCGGTACCACGTACGAAGGACTTACAAGTTAATAAAATGTGGCAATTAGGGGTATGCCAATATTACATGTTTACGAAGGAGAGCACAAGCACTTTACCACTGGTTAGCAGGAATCCTGTGAACAGCTAAAATGGGATCAGCAATAGGAGGCAGAAATCTGGGGTAATATCACGCAAAAGGTAGTAATTTGCAACAGAATGTATTTCCCCTTATTAACCACTTCATTGTGAAAACTGTTGGTGTAGTGTCCTCCACAATCACATTCTGCAGTCCCAATAATGATGCTAGAAATTTGCAAGCCCAAGGAATATTTGAACTTCTTTAATATTGCAAGGTGTAGCCAGTCCAGAACACATTTCTCCTTGTTGTTACACATACTATTACTAAACCCTCTTTGCAAATTTTGCATGGATTTTTTTTCCGTATTCAGGATTATCCTTCTATTACATGCTATGCCACAGTAACATTTCATGAGTAAAATGTCCCAACCATGTTTGCATAATGTCTGAATTTTGTGTTGAAGGCCATTTTCCACTCTTCCCTTTCACATATGCAAAACATATTATTTTCACATCTTTAATATAATTTAGAGGCGATCTTTGTTGTCTTAATTTGATCCAATAGAAAGGATATAAAGGGAAGAGGGTATTCTATACCCAATACATCAACAGATCCTCCAGATACCTCTGATATGAAGACAAACTGAAGCTCCTGCAGGGGAAGTGGTAGGGAAGAGTGTTGGTGAAGCCTTTCTACAGGTTTTCTTGTAGATATTGTCTAGGAGCATCATCTTCATTTACATTAATGGATATGTTTTGCCATGAGAAAGGGTAGCTTTGATGGCTAAATCTACTGCATAGCGGTATTCCTGATGTGGGGGCAAGGAATCTGCTCCTGTTTTGCTGAACACATCTGCACTGTCCAAATAAGTGGCAAGGATGGTATTTACTAACTTCACAGATACAGGGGATAATGGAGTACTATCTATTTATTTGACTTCTTCAGGTTGGTCTCTGCAGTTGAAACAGAGGCCCCGCAGTCATGGGGGAGCCTCAGCACTCTAGAGGGAGTCTCCGCAGTAAGAATTCTCATTGCAGTTGCACCCCAAGTGCAGAGACTCATCTATGACTGTGGCATCTCTGCCACTTGTGCGGAGGCTCTTTGTGAATCAGGCTCTTTGTCTGGAAACTGATGGTCCATTAAGCAATCAGACGAACCCACCAGGTTTAACCTCTTCATAGAACTGTATGGCAATAACACAGTATTTTGAAGGTAGACACAACCATTGTACATGAGAGGTGTTGAATTCATAGATTGCTCCCTTCAGTGTCATATATGGTGGGTAGAACTGTCCTCCCAACTTCATTGGGGGATTGCTTCACAAAATGGCCTGACTGGCCATAATACCGTCCCTGTTCCGTTTCTTCTGCTGAAAGTGGTCCTCTCAACTCTCCCACCTGCATAGGCACTTCGATAGATGGTGATTCTGGTCCTGGAGACTGTGAAACATAAACATTTAGTGCTTATTTACAAGCCCTTGCGCTACCGGTGCATCACTTTTTCCCATATTAATAGTGACGCACCGGTGACGCAAGGGGCTTGTAAGTAAGCCCCTTAATTCATCCGACTCTCTATGCTCTACATGCCTTGTTTTCGTTGGCTGTTGGTCAGAAGGATGAAATCTCAAGAGCTATGACTGCATTAGGCCTACTTAACGTCAGGGATGAGGTGTCCTTTAATTCTTCACGCAGCCCCTGTTAACATGCTGCTGCTGTAGGTTAGGTTTGGTTGAAATGAAAATTGCTTTAAGGTATTTTGCATATTTTCAGACATTTTGTGTTGTGTTTGTTGTGCAGAATTCCTAAAACTATGCCATAACCTCACTTTATAGAATTATATGTTTTTCGCTATGAAACATTTACTGCAAATGGTGCAATTTGGAGCAATATGTGGTAATTTTGTCCATTAATGCACAGACACAACAGAGCGCAAGCACCTTTTGTTTGCATTGCTCTTCCTTAAATGTTAAAAAAACATAAATGTATTACTTTATTGGGTATTTAGACCATAAAAGTACATCAGGGGCCCTATTATGTATAGGGCACCCTTTCCCTGTTTGTGCCTGGTGCACCTTAAAACAGGTGTGCCTGGTGCAAACATGGAAACTGCTTCCTAATACAAAGAATGCTTTTCCCCAGGGCAGTCGTGAACTCGTGCTGCCCTTGGGGACACACATACAAGTGAAATATGGAGCAACTTTAAAGTAGGCCTGGGCGAAAATTTCGTTCTGTTCGCGGAAATTGCGATAATTTGACATTTTCGCGTTCCGCGGAGAGCGAGAAAATGTAAAAATTTCCGCTTTCCGCAGCTTGGCGATAATTTGTTTCTTGCTCGCGCTGTAAAATAATACATTCTCGCGCGCGCGCGATCGCCTTACCTGAATCCCTGCGTTCGCCGACAAGTTTTCTTGATCCGGTTGCGTTCTCCATGAGATGTTGGATTGTTTTTAGCCATTTGCGCTGTCTCGCGACAGTTCGTGCCCGCAGTGACGTCATGCGTCGCGCGATCACGTCTTTCTTCTCACGATCATGCACCGCGAGACAACTCAAAACAAGATGGCCGCGCCCGCGAGCAACCACATGGGTAAGTTGGTGACCCGCAACCATGCAGAAAATCTCACGAACATGCGGGAAAAAAAATTCCGCATCTTCGCGATATTTCCGCTTGTTTGCGATAATTTTAAACATTTTCGCGATAATTTGCGAAAGTGGATTTCGCAAATTCCGCCCACCCCTACTTTAGAGCAGCCGCTCCGTGTTTAACAGTGCAGGCGGCTTCACTTTTAAAGGGATTAGAGATCCCCTTGCAGGCAGGTGCAGTCAGTGACTGCGCCCGCCCTGCAAGGTAATGTCTGCTAGGTCCATGGGACTGCAATCAGGGGGCACACTGACACCTTCTAGGTGGGGCACTGTAAGTGCGCCTCCTGAGAGCTTCTTGGTGTCCGCGCCCTTGTCTGTAATACGGCTTGGACACAAAGGCAAAGGGATTCCCTCATTTGCCCGAGGCACGCCCCCTTGCAAATGAGGGAATGCCCTCTGAATATAGCCCTGGCGTTTTAAGTGGTCCAGCACTTTCGATATTACAAAGTCCCCCGGGCATGCGCAGAGTGGGCGCAAACGTCAGTGGTCCTCCCGGGACACCTTGTGTAATACGGACCCAGATCATTACAATTAATAAATATTAAATAAACCAGCAAATATAAAGTCATTTTAAATACATAAATGAAGCAATGCATAACAGGCCAGTTCATAAAAAACATAATTTCCTTACCCTGATATGCATATACAATAAATTTCACACAGCACAAAGCAAAAGTCTGGCATTTAAACAACTCCAGGCCCCCTGAACTTGAAGATTCGACCTGGGAGGCATTGCTGAGTAAATAACAAAGAGTAATCCATCCCAGCTCCATCTTTAGTTTAATTTAAGTGTTAGTTCTAGGATGCCTCCCCAGCATCTTTGGTAAGTTGCGTTATTATCTTCACTCTCATACTCCAACTCCATTGGAAGTACTTTGCAACTGCGCAGACAATGGATTCTTTTGTTTCTTCTCACAAGAGCCTAAATCCCACTACGTACTGCCTCACCCCCAATTTCGTACAGATCGGGAGAATTCAGATTTGCTCGGTTTTACATAAGCAGGGCAGTAGAAGGATAAGCACTGCAAGTTCTTCTATGGGTACTGGCATATTAGACAGGTCATGCTGAGGTCCGCTTTAGATTTCCATTTTGCACAGAATGACTGTAAGGGAAGTGTGCTATGTCTAAACCTCATATACAGTTGCCTAGCTAAAGGAACTGAAATATAGTTGAAAAAATATTTGGACATGCTGTGCAATCGATTTTATATCTAAAAAAGCAACAGTTAGAGCACCTTGCCTACTATTGCTCTCCTATGTTGCCCATTTATGGGCCCAAGAGCTTCATTAAGGCTAACTTACGTACAGTTTCGGAAAGGAGCAAGGGGCTATCCCAGTCATTCTATTAATCCTTTAGGCCGATTTGAAAAAGTGACTCTTTAACAGATCGAACCCAATGGATGTTATGATTCTTACCAAGCTCGACTATTTCTTAAAGCATTACAGTACTCCTCTAGGGCAGGGGATGACTTAAGTCTACTCTAAAACAGGACTGGACTTAGCTGTGCTTTGCGAACAATTTGTTTTATACCCAGATCGCAACGTAAGGGGAACAGGGGCACCCTCCTCAGAAGTCCACTCAAGGATCTCAAGAAGTTGTTCTCAACATTTCCCAGGCATGATCATCCTGCAAAACCCCCCATCTCTGCTCTATAGAGGGCGCTGCCTATTGCCTTCACATTATATAATTTCAGTGCATTTAAAACCTGTCTAGTTTTAGATGCCTATAAATTCACTCTATCCCAGATGCATGGTGGTATAAGTTCATACATACGTAACATATTATGGGTAAACATTGTGCCTAGGTAATCAAATTCTGAAACTCTTTCGAGTTCTGTCCCTTCTAATGAAAGACTGCCCACACAAGTTCATTCATTTGGGTTTTGATTGGTTTAATATTAACTTTCTTTCTACACAAAAGTCCGCAAACCTATCTACCAGTACATGTAGAACAATTGGGATCTTAGACACCAGTTGAGTATCATCTATGAACAGCAAGAGGGGTGATATCTTCCCTGCAATGTTCAGGCATCACTATAGACATTTTGCAGGTAGGCCACCATGTCATTATGCTATAGGGAGAAAACGGTTAGGGCAAGCATGCAACCTTGGCGGACCGCCTTGGGAGTTGCTGTCCATTTTGTTAATACCCTATGGGGGGCCCATCTAACCTATGCATAAGTATCTTGATGCAATCTCACTATATTGCTCAGTAAATGTTCAGGAACCCCGATATGTTTTAGCACAACCCCAAGTTTTTGCCTAGGGACCAGGTCAAATGCAGATTTAAGGTCCACAAGGACCATATAGAGATGCGCCTTTTGGAGGACTGCTATCTTCCAACAATCACCATAAATATGTCAACCTGGTCAATGGTACTAATACCCCTCGGAAATCCTGCTTGCATATGTGACAGGACCTTAGTATGATCGATCCAATATGTGTACCATCAATCTGACTTATAGGCTTATAATTTAGGGCTCTTCTAACTGCTGGGTCGTTCAGCCTTTTTAAGAATCACATTTGACAATATGTTAACATACGCTGCCCATTCTTGGTCTCGAGAGCATTTCCTTAATGTTTTTACTCCGTTCATAAGCAAACAAGGGTGGTTCTGAAAAGAGTCCTTTGAAGTCTGGTTCCAATTGTAGCATTGGCCAATGCTTGAGGATGATTTGCTTCAATTTCAGACTCTGTTTGGAGAATTTAGACACTAGGACCAACCGGTCTGTTTTTTTCCATTGAGTAGAGGTTAAACGTTCTTTACGGGTTTTGGTGTTAGATCTTATGATTGGCTGATTGGGAATTTCTGAAGGGGAACCCCTATTGTTAAACCATTGGAGCATCTCAGAAGTGTTGATGGATTGATTAACAGGATTAGACGTGATGTGCTTGACACAGAGTAATTGGGAGTAGGGTAGGTGTTTCTGCAACATATTGTTGTGGTCAGTGTCTTTTCTGAAGGTGTTGGTTTCTATTTCATTCTGAGTTTTGGTGATTGAAACATCTAAGTAGTTGATGATAATATCACTGATGTTATAGGTGAATTCAATACGATTGTTGACAAGGTTTAATTGTTGTATGGCAGTCGAAAGTTCTTGTTGAGAGCCTTTCCAAAGCAGAAAGATGTCATCTATGTACTGGACATAAATGGCAAGATTGTCAATCAAGGGTTCCACAGTGAGAATATGATTGAGTTCGAACTTGTGCATGAACAAATTGGCGTAGCAAGGAGCTGCACAATTGCCCATAAAAGTTCTGTTCAATTGAAGAAAATATTCTTGCTCATACATGAAATAGCTGTACAATTTATAATAAAGCAACTGAAGCAGGAAGATCTTCAAGTCTTCATCTCACGCTGTTGTAGTTAGGATGGGTTCAACAGCGTCCATACCCAAGTCATGGAGGATAGATGTGTATAAAGACTAAACGTCAATAGTGAACAATAGTAAATTTTGAGTGTCTTCTATATTGATGGAGTGGATATTAAAAAAAAGTCTATTGTGTCCTTGATATAGGTAGACATTTGTTGAACCAGGGGTTGAAGATGTTTATCACAATACTTCCCAACGGGTTCATGTATGGTTCCTGAAGTGGATACTATGGGTATGAACAATGGTGTTACAGGATTCTTGTGCATTTTAGGCAGCCTATAGATCCTGGGACTCTTTAGATTTATCCCACAGTGAACATTTTTATCATCTTCAGTGATAGTCCTATTAAAGACTGCAGTGTCCAAGATCCTTTTTAGAATGGCTTTAAACTCGTCTAAGATTTTCGTCCAGTTTCATGTAGGTTGACGAGTCATGAACATGCTCCTGGATGTTCTGTTTGCAGTAACTTGAGTCCATAATTGCAAGAGCTCCTCCCTTGTCTGCTGTACTGCATGTGATGCCGGGATTGTTAGCTATTCTCTCCAAGATTCCCCATTCTTTCATCGTGAGATTGGCATGTTTGTGTTTGGATCTTTTTCCTTTAAACAACCTTGCTGTATCCTGTTTGATCAAGATTTCAAAGGAATCAAGAATCTTATGACTCACAGGGGGCATACAGCTGCTCTTAGGCTTTAATCCTTTGAGAGTTCCTGTTTTTTGATGTGGTTGATTGCCTATCACATTGTAAAAGAAATGTATGAATCATAACGTACACATGAACTTAAAAAGGCTACCTTCAGTTTCAAGTGGATTAGAGTAGTACGTAGGAATGTACAAGGTGCCTTTTTGTAAGGTATTAATTTCTACTGGACTCAAGATGTTGATAACTAGCATTAGGTTCTTTGGCTCTGTGTTACCCTCTTGACTGAAGTGCAATCTGTTTTTGTTCCTGTTTTGATGCTTGCTACGTCTGGTTCATCTGGAATGGGTTGGCCTAGTCCTAAAAAAGAAACCTGAGAAGCAGTGGCGCTTAACTGTTGATTGATGATTAATGGAACCAATGAAATTGATAGGCCTTGCGAAATGTTCTGTGTGCCGCTTCGACCATTGCTGATGTTGGACTCACCATCGGTAGTTTGGATAGTTCCTTTACAATCAATAAAATCAAGTCAAGGTAGTTTGATTTTGATTTCCCTGTCTGCCCCATCTGTTTGATTTAATGTTGACTTCATGTTGCTTTTATGTTGTTCATCTAGTCTCTATCCTCTCAGTATTGCTGGTTTTGTCACCCCTAAAGGCAGTTTATTTTGAATTTCCTGTCTGTCCCATCTATTTGATCCAATGTTGTCTTCAAGTTGTCCATCCAGTACTTACCCTACCACGTTACTGATTATTGTTCCTTTGATCGACCATTCCAATACAGCCTCCAATTATTACTACCAGTCTGTCTTCTTTCATTTTTCCAATCCGTTTTCTTCATAAGTTTTCCAATTTTCACTTTGTTTCTTCTTATATGTCCACACCTGTTGTTGTGTTGTTTTGTTCTTTGTGTGTAATTAATGTTTGTGATACGCTCCGGACGCCTTCTATTTCTACTCATCTCATTTATTTCTACCACTCTGCGTATTCATGTCACACACACATCAACCTTCACTCATGGGATACTTTCCCTATGTCGGAACACGGAATGAACGCTCGGTATCTCCCGCTTCTTATATGTTTTTGCCTGTTTCTGTTTGCCTACATGCTCCAATTTCCTGCTGTTTTCACACACCTCACTAGGCGCAGGCTGCTTTACAGTTTTTATCACTGTGTGGAGACCCACACCATTATCACGTTTGTGCTTGATGACTCACATATTTATCATGAATATGCTTGATGTAACATAAGCTAGCCTTTCATCCGCAGTTTCCTTTTCATAATTTCCCCTGACCAAGGGTTTCACCCGAAGTGCATTGGGTCAGATCCACCATTGGGTTTGAACTATTATCCGTTGGAAGGAATTAATTTGGATTTCAAATAATTGTGGAATAAAACATTACTCCCTTGATTACCTGTTGTTTATTTACTGAATAAGAGTGGAGTAGCCTCCTTATTAGAGTGTGGCTCTGCCATCGGGGGACGTTTTCCGGCAGGATAACTCTTTTCATTCATTGAACCCCCTATGCGGATTGATCAGACAGCGATACCACGTGCACCTTCACTTTAGTTCTGGTCCTGAAGAAGCGCACACGACCGTTATGGCAACAGAATCGCGAAACATGTCGACCTAAGACACCTGGGCATAGTGTGCCTCCAGGGGAATGTTTTATTAAGCAGTTAGACTCTGCTAAGGGTACATCTGTTCTACATTGGCTGCATGATGATCCCTTTCTTAACCTTTTACACAATTGCACGCACACTTTTTTCACCCTCCACAGAGGACCCACTCACCACACACCTGCATGCAACATCCGGCAGTCCCCAAAAGATCTCCGAAAAAGTGACTCTTCGGGGGGCCCGTAGGGAATTGCAGCGCCGGCCCTACGAGGAGCACTGCCCGATGATGAAGCATGACATCCTTCGGGGTGTGTGAGGGCATTAGAGGACAAAGGGTGGTCTTCCATTAGCTGAGTGGGTCCTTCACCTAGGATTTCTTTTCACTCTTCTCTCTCTCTTCTTCTTTTTGGGCCTGGGTGACATTTCGCGCCTGGCCGTAGGAACAGTGTCCCCTTTTTTTTTTGGGTTTATATATTGTTATAGGGAGCATGGACACTGGACCTTAATCAGCTCTCTGGTCCCCCTTTTTCTCTTGTTTCTGATACTTAGGAACTTGTACTACACGTTCCTACCAGTGCGGAGACGCATCTATACCTGACTAAAGATATAACAGGTATACAGGGCTTTCTCTTCCCTGATTCCTGATCACTTTCCCTTATTTATATTCCTCACGGTCCTGACAAAGTTTCCTCGGGTTCCCTTATGGACCTACATGAAGCACGAAACATTTTGACCACTTTTTTCTTTACCACACACTCACACGGATTCTGAGAGCAGCGGAAGACATTTATCCACCCTCCACATTTGTTCCCAAGAGGAGCTCCAGTATCCGCCATAATTGTAACCTTACCCTCCGGTCCCCGGAAAAATTAGGTTCTAGGTACCGTCTGGTAATTTTAACTCACGCACTCACTCACCATCCTAGGCCCACACACCCACATGCACAACTGCGGCGACTCCTTAAAAGATCTCAGATAAAGAGCCCTCTCGTGGGGCCCGTAGAGGACAGCAGTGCCACCCCCACGAGGAGCAATGCCCAATGATGAAGCATGACACTCGCAAGGGTGTGTGAGGGCACTATATCTAAAAGGAGGGATTCCCCTCTCATTCTAGATAACCCAACTTTATTGAGATTAACCACACTTACACCTCTTTTCCAACTAGAATAGGTTGTAACTCTGTTTGACTTTAGGAACAGTTACCCCTCAGCGATTATTACTTTAACCTTTGGGAGCACTGCTACTGGACCTACTTCTCTTCTAAGAGCTCCCGTCCCCCCTCTACAATGTGTTGTGACCCCATCTGGACCTGCCATTTTCTCCAGAGTGAAACAGTTAATTGAAGCTAGAATTTCATCATTTGCAAGAGTTACTGATACTCATGGTTTTGAACCATTTAACCCTTATGGTGCACCCCTCAGACTTTAGACCCAAAAAAGAGGCAAATACCTAAGAAAAAAGGTTATACCATGCCTCCGGAGGGAAAGTATTAACTAATTGATCTATAGGGTTCTGCCCCCTTTTGCTGCAACCGACCAACATTTCTTGCCATTGCTGGAAATCCCAGCCTCATATAATTCCTCTCAAATCTGATTTTCCCAGCTGGCACAAGCTTTGGTCTGAACCCATTTACACAATGTCCGCTGCATCCTCACTTGAACCGGTTCCCTGCCCTGTAGAGCCATTCACAAATGTTGCTTGGCTCGTTTGCAATCCTTATCATACCATCAACTGAATACCTTCCCCTTTTGCTTAGGTTTCTGTTGTTCTGTGTGAAGCAGTCCCCCAGAATTTAAAAAAGATTAACATCAATTGCCTAAACATCCTGCAATGGGAGCTGCAAGGGAATACTCCCTAAGGCTTTCTGCAGTGCCTTATTCATAGCCATTACTGATTCCGGCCTAGATGTCACATTAGCCAATTCAAGTTTAAGTTTGTCTTTGATGGATTTAAGTTGTTAGAACAAGATAAAGAGTGTTGCTTCTGATGGGCAATCAAATTGGGCAATTTACAGACAACAATGATCATTATTGCTTCTGTCAATTATCATGCCATCATCAAGAAATTTACACAGAGGGAGAATATATTCTGCTGGTATGGTTGTTTCTATTGTATATTCTATTGTAAATGTGTAAAGAATAGGGGTCGTACTTTGTTCGCCCATTGCAAGCCTTCAAGCCACAGGCTAACATGAGTGAGAGCAGCTGGTATGCTACCTCTGTTCATCTCTTTACAGGTAGAATCTCAAGGAAGTGACCCACCCATTCCTCATCTGCCGCCTCAGATAGTACATTTCTATCATTATCCAGGGGTTCAAATGTACTATTGAAATCACCAGTGATTCTCACAAACTCATATGGGTTACATTGCTCCTGATGAACCCTCAGTTGTTTCAGAACTAGAGTTTCTTTACCCCGTTTTATCCCCTTATTGTACACATTTTATAGGTGGATCACAGCTTTGTTCTGCCCAGTGATCTTTTTACACTTTGTACATTTACCAATGCTATGTTTGATGCAATGTTTAAAGAACAAAAGGTTATATTCAGGGAGGTGCGCATCCATACAAGGAGGCCACCAGAATGGGTTCCTTTCCATTGGAGGCTTGTGGCACAATTAAAAAGTTAGGACACCTGATCTATATAAAGGATCTAGGGACCTTGTCTCCTGGAGCAAATTAATATTGAACTCGTCAATAAACAATCCCCAAGCAGGGTCACCAAGCGTGAGACATAGCCCAGCCATGTTCTAAGAAAATATATTAATATTGGCCACCTTCTGGCTTTAGATGGATGTTCAAGACACTACTGTCTCTCCCAGAGAAGATACTATAGGCTGATCAGTGGATCAGGAGTTCAAAAAGTACTTCAAATGGTCAACAACCATGCTAGAGTCCATATGTTTACCTGTTATGGATGTACTCATCTCTCTGAGAAAGTGCCTCTTTTGACATGGTTATCCCCCACTTTTTGTTTAATATTTGATGTGGTTTTGATTGTAGTGCACAGAGTCCCTGCCAACTAGGTCCTCTGTGCAAGTGCTTCTTCCCCAAAAACATATCAACAATTGGTACTTCTGACCCCTGTAAGTCCCTATTGAGTGGTACCCTGGGTACCTAGGGCCTGGAAGCTGAAGAGGGTTCTGGCAGTGCAAAACTCTTAAATTTGTTATGCTGTACTGCGAGGCCTGTCTCTGCAATAGGTTAAAAATTGGAGTTGCTTTATTACAATTTATAATTATAATTTGCAAATGGGAAGAGATCACCAGTTCATGTTTGGTGTCTCTGGATTCTCAATTTAAAATCCTAACTAATGATGAAGTTGGATTTTAAATTGCCATTCTGAAAATGCCTCTTTGAGGAAGTTGGCCTTTTCTTGCCTTAGCCATTTAGGCCCTGGAGCCTGCCTCTGGTCACATGACTGGGAGTAGCTGACAGTTGAGCTATGTGTCTTCCTCCTATACAGCCACACACAATAGGGAGCTTAGGTGTGCCAGGATCAATCAATCAGTCAGAGGTTTGCAAAGTGCAGCTACTCACCCATCAGGGTCTCAAGGTGCTGGGGGAGTGTGGCTCTGTTGGAGTCATCTGAAGAGCCAGGTCTTGAGGTCCTTCCTGAACTGGAGTAGTGTAGGGCTTTGCCAGAGGTGGAGGGGGAGTTTGTTCCAGGTCTTGGCTACGAGGTAGGAGAAGGACCTTCTGCCCTTTCTAGTCCTGTAGAAGCATGGGACGGTGGCAAGGAAGTGCTCAGCTGGTCAGAGGTTTCTCTTGGATATCGGACAGGATGGGCTATCACTGGCAGGATAGGAGGTAGGTACTGGGCACATCCCTACCTACACCTGAATAGGTTATGTCTTACCTCCATGCAAACACCTGCATGCTCCCTGTAGTCAGTCTCGATCTAGGGCTGGAAAAGCAGAATGCCTGGGGACTTCAGTGGGAAGCCTCTAGAAGATTCTCCCTCACTTCAAAGGCACAATTGGGTATAAATACTAGACTTCAGACAAAAACTCTTCATTACACTTCTGGACCTGTGCATACTCAGGAAGAAGGACTGCTGTGCTGCTGGAGGACTGACACTGCTGGATTCCTGCTTTGCTGTCTTGACCTGCCTTCTGCTACCCTGTTGCCTAGGTGAGAAGGACTCCATCTGCATCTCTTGAACCCCAAACCCAGAGTGACTCCAAGGGCTAGATTGCTGGCCTCCTGATGTGAAGCCTTAGGGACATAACAGAGCTCTAACAAACTTTCATCAGCACCTGGACTTTGTCATCTGTGATTTTGCCCTGACAAGTGATGCCACTCCAGTCCTGGGTCCTTGGAAGTAGGCTTAACTTATGTTGCCGCCCTCTGTAGATCAATCCAAAACCTTAGTGGAACCAACTCATCTACTCTGTTGTGTTGATTGGACCTGTTGCAAACACTCGCATCGCTGGTGCAGTCCACATTGTTTTCATAACTGTTACTGCATAACGCATCCTTGGCTCAGGACCGCACATCTTTAATCGAAGGTAGTCTTAACGATGAAACTGAACTTCACAACACAGCCTCATAGCTCTTTGGAAGCAATGCATTGCCCCAAATGAGTGAGGCATCACCAACTCCAGGCATCACATCACAAGCTATTGTCGATGGGATCCACAGTATCGATGCAACAGTATCTCGCACCGCAGCCTCCCTCTATTTTGGAACCGATGAAGGAAGTGGCCCAATTCGGGTCACTCGGATGACTTACGACCACCTCTTCTGCTGGATCTCAGAATGTTTGCCCTGTTATGGCTGAAGCCAACAAATCAACAGTCGAGGTCCCTAAGAGAAAAAGAATAACCAGTCACAAAAAAACGTAACCCTTTGGGTCACATACACAAATGAAAACCTTGGGAGTTTTATGCAAGGGGGTGCAGAGCAAACTGAATTCTGCAAAACTATCCTCAGAAAATCCTGTGATGATCTTTTGAGGAAGCTAGTAACTGTTGGAATTGTACATCACAACAACACAAACACAGAAAATATAAATGAAGTTGTAACTTCAGCTCCTATTATTAATATCTTTCTTTAATGCATTTGAAGGACTGCAAGAGACTGAAATAGATGGTGTGATGATAGATATACAAATAACAAACTCTGGTTGTGAGAGGACAGTATGAAATCTGCATTTGATTATACCATTGGGCACCCAATTTGAAGATCCGAATGTTACAGTCATTACACAACACACTCCTCATGGTAACCTCACTGACCAGCAGACTGAAGGCTCTGGAATGTATGTATTCATTGGTGTGAAGCAACAGAGTGCTGTACATTACATGAGTGATTGTTGGACGATCTTAGATAGTTTACTTCAAGTGGGGATGGCACAGATATATTTTTACACAAAGTTAGGCACGGATTTGACTAAATAACATGATGTTGGGCATAGCGTCATAGTTTAAACCTGGGTCCCTAGGTTTGAGCTTCCGAGCCATACCTCCTCCCACCAACTACTAAATGTACCAGCCTACTGCGACTGAAGATAACAGTGCTACAAGGAAGAAATACAAACCCTAGTAAAACAATCTCTATGGCTAATGGCCAAAGGCTGTAACATACCTCTCAGTTAAACAAAACTACCCTTTGTCTATATTGGAGGTAATTAATGCACGTTCTACCACCTACCCCCTACAGCCAGGATGACAAATTTGAGTAACAGAGTCAAGTCATCACATGATGTGAAAGTTCTCCACACCGTTCTTGACATGGACTTTGAATAGTCAAGTCAGCTCTCCTCTCTCGTCCATCGAATCCAGAAGTTTGCATTCTCATGATATGAACTTGATATCGACCAAAAGAGATTGTCTTTGCGGAGCATATGGAGGCGGTGGTCGGGCATCCAACAATTCTTCCACAAATGTATCATCTTCCTCCTGAGCCACATATGATTTATCAATATGTGATCAAAACCTTCTATCTTCACACTCACACCCTTCTCCTGTGTTTCCCTGTCATATGCTACAGCTTTCTGAGTCAATGTCTGCATTCTCCCTTTCTGGGCCTCTGTCTCTGCCTTCAAACACCTCTGTTTGGCTACTTTCTGCCATGTTCTGAGGGAATCAAACATAGACTCCCTACCATGTCTCTTATACAACTGTTCTTGTAAATACTCAATCTTTTGTTCATCAAAAGTGCCCGTCAACGGCCACTGTAACTCGGTATTGTCCCTCGTATATTTGTGCCATGGTGTACTAAACATAATAGGGCCAAGACCATGCTTCACATACATATCAAAATTGGGAGTGCCTTCTGGAGGTGCCGGCTGAGCTTCTTCCAATCGAGCATCTGCAGAACAACAGCGGCAGCACAAATAAATCAATTTGCTAACACTAGGCATTTCCAAACATTCACTATTTTATGCCTGATAAAACAAGAGCAAATGCTCCTTATCCAAAGACGGTCCTCAGACCGCAGCAAATACAAACCAAAAATGGTACCATATCCACAAAGAACCAAAACAAACTCACCTGATATATGCAAATCGATTCTCCACTGCCGACTCTTTGGACCAAATGGTCAGATCCAAGGGTTTTACCATTCAGGACTCCAGTCGGGATGACCACTAGGCAGGACAGAAGGGGCAGCTGCGAGAAATCAATGCACCTCATACAGGGATCTCTGATCCATTAGTCTGACCTCACAATGGCCTCGACCTCTCCTCCGTCCGCGAAAGGGAATGGGTCACTCACTCAAAGGAGTCCCTGTTCGGGTGCCAACTGAAGGAAGTGACCCGATTCGGGTCCCTCGGGTCACTTACGACCACCTCTCAGCCTTCCACTAAAATGAAGAGTTGGTCAGACAGTAGAGAATACAAACCAATAACAGTTTATTCAGAGTACACTCAGAGCGGAGCCAAATCCGCCCATTCACTTAGGTGTGCTACAGAGGGACTGACATCAGCAAGCATAAATATACATTATGTACACTTCGAAACCAATGAAAGCATGGCCACCATGGAATTTTCCAAAGAGATGCAGCTGGACAGTAAATTACAAAGGAGTAAGTTTCTATTTTGGGGCCTGGCACACACTATCTATTATTCAAGGTCACTATGCATCTACCTGCCACTAGACAAGTGGGAGAAGGCTTACATCTAAAGTAAAGGTATGCGATAATAAGAACAGTACATTCATTAGTGTAGAAAATCTCAGCTCCTAGGAAACATAACCTAGACAAGGCCGTTTCTCAGAAATGGCAAAGGATGGGGTTCGATCATGATACGAAATGGCACCCATTCACAAAATGGCGCCGCAAATGCTAACTTACGTGAAACAATGCAAAAGGATGATTTTTATTCCAACACGATGCATCGCTTCGACTGTGCGACACATCTTTGATGCAGATCCACACAAGGCTCTGCAAACTAAGATTCAAGGTACTCTGTTCAGCAGGCCTAAATGGGTACCTGTAGCCAGCCTGTACTCCATCATAGTCAGCCTGAACTAGTGACTTAGCCCCAGTACGGTGTGACCAGATATCCACGGTTGGCGCTTTACATATTTTGTTGCTTTTTTTCCTGAAAACTTAATAATTAAATATCTCTTATTCTACTATTGGATTTTTGCCATTTTGGGCTTGTTTTTTTAATTAAATATCCTTTGATGTTTCCAATATGGTTTTGGGCTCCTTTTGTGGAGTCTTTTCATTGTGTTAGTATTTGGAGTGTTGCACAAATACTTTACATATTGTTTATAAGTAAAGTCTGACTGCATTATGCCAAGCTACCAGTGTGTTGAGCATAAGTTAATTTAGGGTTTGCTTTCGCCTTACCGTGACAAGGATTTTGTTTGCTACTCGACCAGGGCTCATATCCTAGTCAACCACCAACAACAACCCAATTGCTTACAACTTGAAAATCAAGCCAAGTAAAAACAAGAAATAAACAGTCATGGTAGAAATTGTGGAGCAATGCTTGCCAAACTCCATGTTGGAATGCTACTTAATGAGCCCCACACAAACGACTATACAGGTGTCAAAGCTCAGGATGCCAGAAACTGTAGGGGGATGAAACAAATACAAGCAACAGGCAATAACACTTCCTAACCACACTGAACATCGGGAAACCTGGTAGGATAAAAGAAAAAAGAGTGCTGAGAGCGATAAGGGTGGCAAACTAATTGAATTGGAAAGCCACATAACTAATACAGATAGTTGCCATCTCTGACATTGAATACTCCCAAAGAATACACCACATAAGTGTTGTGCTCAGAATTGATTACACATGCAGGCTCTAAATATTGCTCCTTATTTCAATAGTCTGATTCTTCACCACTTCCAACTAACCTTATAGCTCCTTTTTTAGTTTCTTGCACTACTTATGGGCTCTGTAGTCTGACCTGTCCCTTTCTCCGTACAACCTATGTTCTTCCATGATAAGTCTTACTATCCTTTTTCTGTGACATTGACTCATCTGTGCTTCACATTCCTGACACCCCTATCAGAATCTTTCTTCTATGCATCATATTCCAACAAAATTATGCTCTATTTATGTTCCGGGTCCGCAGCACAATCCCATCCTCAGAGTTTTTGAGGAAAGCATTCAGCTTCAACTGCCTGTCAGTCATCCTGCCCATAGCTAACCCAAAAGGAGCTGCCATAAACTAGTAGAAGGCAGCATAGACCATTTGAATTCCTGAAGCTAGAAAGGTATTTCACCTAACATGATTGACAGCCATGCTGTTTTTCATGGTAGTAGCTTAACCTTTTGAGGTGGTGTTTCTTGGAAATCAACAATTGTTTGCTAAATAAAGTTATACTATGGCTAAGGAAGCGCTGAGGGTGAGTGTTGGTGTTTGGAGAGGCTATTGTGTTTGTGGAAAGAAAGAACACCTCCTCCCTACAGGCTTGGCAACCTTTTCCCTTGGCAGTATCTACTGACTGTAATAATTGTGTGATATCTGAGTCTTATTGACATAGACTGTGTCCTTGTGGGGGTTGTGGCCACAGTACCCAATAAAAGGAGCAATGGTTTCATCATTCAACCAGGTCTTTCTATCATAGCTAAAACTCCAGTGGGCAAACTCTATGTGGCATCCGTGTGATAAGTTGGTAACTTGCATCTTTGTACATGTGAAGATTGAGATTCTCCAATTCCCTCTCTGCCTTTCAGATATGAAACAATCAATCAATCAACCAGTCAGGGATTTATAAAGCACGCAAATCCCCAGTGAGGGCCTCAAGGTGCTAAGCTGGAGAACTGCTTTTTGGTGATTTGTTAATTCAAGTAGCCAGGTCTTGTGTCCTTTCCTGAATTCCCGGAGTAATGGGGCTGTCTTGAGGTGCAGGGGTAGGTCATTTCAAGCTTTGGTGGCCGCTTGTGAGAAGAAGCGTCCTCTGCTGTTGTTTCAGAGGATCAAGGGGGTGTCTTCCAGGAAGAGGAAGATGGATTGTAAGTATGTGGTAGGTTGGTGGAAGGTTAGGCATTTGTTGATGTTTGCAGGTCCTTCATTGTGCAGGGTTTTGCATGTGTGGGTTAACATCTTGAACTGGAATCTCTTCTGGATTAGGAGCCAGTGCAGCTTCTTGAAGTGCAGTGTGATGTGGGTCTTTCTGGGGAGGTCAAGGGTGAGTCTTGTCACTGACCTTTGGATTGTTTGTAGTCTCTTCACGAGGTGTGCCATGATTCTTACATAGAGTGTTTTCCACTAGTGCAGCCTACATCTTGCCAGATATTAATCTTTTTGATATGTCTAATAGGGATCCAAATACCAAGTCCACTGGACCGTTCTCTACTGCTCTAATTTCTTACACAAACCGATTCACAAGTTCACTTTGCCACAAGTTTTATATTTATTGCTTGTGACTTTAACGTACCTTACAGAGCACTGCTTCTCATTAATGAGGACTTTGCGTATTGTAATGAATATTTAAAATTATCCACATGACTACTCTGACTTAGCAATTTCTAGATGCAATGTGATTTTTTATATTCATTTAAGAATTCTACATTAACAAGCAACATCAATGGCTGTTTAACTCAGACATTCTTGCAAGATGTACTTAAAAAAAAAAACTACTAGGGAAAATCTAATTGATTATAAACTGGTGAGCACGGGGTTCATATAAGCTACTGTGAGGTTCAGATGCATGTTGAAAATGATCACAATCCTTTAACTTTATGATTAAAACCTCGACTTACCTCTAGATGAAAAGAGGTGTAATTAGGTAACTTTTCTTCTTATGCTCAGGATGCATCAAATCATGAGTTCATTAAATGGACTTCAATCAACTTCTTAATAGCTATGTCATGCCACAATTGTGTAACTTCTTGATGCTATTACAGAGTGGTGTGAAAAAGATCTTAAATTTCATCTGGCAGAAATGTTCCTAAATTTTGCATGAGGGTATAATACATTTTACCAGGGAAAGATCTTCTAACTTCTCACCTGGCCATGTGAGAAAGAAACACTCATATGTTAGTGACTGCAAGGAAAAAACAGAACTTCGCCAGCAAATAAAATTGACAGACAGAGAAGCTATTAGAAATACCTGTAGTGCTTACAAAAGACTTACAGGAAATAAAGTTGATTTTCCAAGCCAAGTATGGACAAAACTACAAAAATCGTATAATGAAAGGGATTCTCAAGGGTTTTGGCACCTTCTTGCTTGGGGGAAATTTATCTCTTGGCCCAAGGACTTACTCGCTGATATCAGGTGAAGCTCCATGTGATCACACAATAAACTGGAGTTCTATCCCTCCCCTTAACTTAAATTCTGTAAGTAAGGTTGAACCTGTTACTTTGTCAAAAATAAATTCTTGTCAATGTTAAGGGAATTCCACTGGCCTGAACTGGATTTTACTTTGCCATTTTGCCATTTTTAATAAAGAATTAGAGTATTGGTCTGGTTTTATATTCCAAGTTACAAATATGGAACTTAGGAATCTGCTATATACCAAACTTTCAAGAAGGGCAAAAATCTTCCCATTCATAAAAAAGTAACTTGTAATGGTCCTGGGAACTATTGACCACTTTTTAGATAGCCTGGGGAATATATTTAGAACCTTGATTCTTGTAGGCTCCAAGACTGGGCCCATACACAAATACTTTGCTGATCACCCAAACCAAAATCCCCAAAAGGTGGTGCACTATTGACTACAGGTAATGATTATGAAATGTTTATTTCAGTGATCTCCAACCTGTTGTGTAATAGGAGCTCCTTATGCTCAACAAAAATCATCCTGAGCTAGTCAAACTGAAATGCCTGTAGGATGGACATACTTAACAGCCATTGAAGAAGTGTCTCTGGTTAGCAATATTAGTAATAATTCTCAACAAACCTGTGTGATTTATAACTCAAATATAAGCTTTAAATATTATTTTAAAATTTCACAATTTTTGGCATCTTGAATAAACAAACACGTGGTATGGCTATATTAATTCAACCAAGCACAGGCCTCTAATTCATCACCCTGACCTGCACACAGGAGAGCTACATACAGGTAGCTGGAGAGCTACCAGTAGCTCAAGAGTTACTCAAAGGAGAAGGTTGGTTTACATAACAATAAACAACTTAATTTGCCTTTTTAAATCTCAGAATAGGTTTTGCTGCAGTAGCTAGAACTAAATTGTTGACTGTCATGGATATATTGGATTACAATAAGAGTTTATTGAATTGGTGTACCTACCTCATTACAACAATACTGCCTGTATCAATGTTGATATTTATGGGAAACTAATGAGCTGAAAATCCCATGGGTGCTGGAAAGATGTGATCCTTTTCTTTTCAGTTTATTTGCCTATCGCTTGAAAATTAACTAGATTAAGTTAGGATAATGATGTAATGTGTGCTCATACATACAATGGTTTGTATGAATTTTGGCAAGATTTTAGATCTTTTGTCCGGCCCATAAGCTAATCATTATTGTTCCTATATCCAAATTCTTGTTACTGGGGTTCAAATAACCGTTGAAATAATCAAACTATTTAAATGCCATTTTCCCGTCTGAGGTCCTAGTGTTTGATTATTTGGGGATAGGATACTCTTCCCTATGGAACCGGACCAGCCAAATAAACAAGATCAAAAATACTGTCATGAACTATTCCTGGCCTGAGATCATTCGCTGCTAGCTTTGGTGGATGTTTTGCCTCGGCTGTCTTGCATTTATACAATGCAAAATGTCTCAATGGTGGAGAACTATGGGGCCACTCAAATTTTTTTATGCTGGCACTGATAAAGAGGATGGATTTATAAAGTCTTTCCTCTCTCCCATTTTCAACTCCATCTTCATTACTAGGGGAAGAGCTGGAAAAATGCAATGTTCCAATGTTTCAGCTCCTGTATTGAAAATTTCAGGGTGATCCGTCCAGGGGAGTCTGAAAAAAGGCGGGAGTCCCAAAATGCTTTATTGCCATGTTAATTTCAACAGGAAACTTTAGACACAGGTACGGCCCGAACTGCTGAACAGAATTACAAAAAATTTGGCAAAAAGTAGCTCCTGGTCCAAAAGGCAGTCTGTCTGTTAAATGGTGTAAATCTGTTCAGTAGTTCCTGAGAAATTTAAAGACTTCTCAGATGTACATCTGTGGCCGGGGTGGATACTTAAACTCTCCTGAACTTGTGCCTGAGATCTGATTGGCTGTCGACGCTTCAAGCCAGGAAGTGTTGGCAGCCATCTTGTGATTCGGTTGAACCGAGTCACCAGCAAAAATGTTAATAAAAAAAAGGGGGACAGGATAGAAACATCACGACCCCCTAGGCCACAAAGACCCCCCAGGACCAAAAAAAGTATTTTTTTTTAAATGTTAGTGGGACTCGCAGTGGATCCGTAAATGCAGCCGAATGTAGTTTTAAGAAATGAAGTGCAGGCTCCCACCACTTAAATTAGGCCCTTGAGTGGGCCAGGCCCCAGGGGCAATAAAAAATAATGATAGGGGGGGCACAAGCCCCGGGGACCACCACCTCCATGGGCCTATGTTGAATTATAGTGTGTTGAGGGGCCCCCAATGCACCCCCGGGGCTCTGTTGAAGAATACAAATTGGGGCAGTCCCCTTTACTTTCAATAACTGAAAAGGAATTAAAGGCCGGGCCTGGGGGATGGGACCCCTCTTGCTTTTAAAAAAATTAAAAAGTCATGTCCCCGGGGATGGGGACCCCAGAGCCCAAAATGGTTTTGGTAAGGAGGCCATGCAGACCCCCTTCCAAAAAAATAGGAAGAGAAAATGCCAGCACAATGCTGAGGCCCTGCTCCCTCTCTCCACTACTCTGCATATGTGCCTCCTCCTCCTGGTTATGAGATCAAGTTCTCTTGGCTGCTGAGAATCCTTAGAGGCCAACAAAGCCTCCTGTTACCTCTAATAAGCCCCATACAGTGTGATTGCTGAGAGGTGGTCGGAGGCCACAACCCCTTTCCCCACCACTCTGCAAACGTGCCTCTTGGTGCTCTGCATGTGGGTGAAAGAGGTCAACTTGCCTCTTGAGGGCCTCAGGACTAAAGTGGACTACATCCCCCAAGCAGCAGTGTGCTAGGAGGCATGTTTGCAGAGTGGTTGAGAAAGGGGCCCTGGCCTCTGACAAATTTTCAGAAATCCAGCTGTGTGGGTCCTACTGGAGGGCTAGCTGGCCCCAAGGACCCTCAAGAGCCTAGGGGACTTCATCCCCCTACTAGTAGTGCGCCACAAGGTGTGATTGCAGAGTGATGGAGAAAAGGGGTGTGGCCACCAAAAACCGCTCAGCAAACGCATTGTGTGGGACTTGCTGGAGGTAACATCTTAAATGACTGTGATGACATCATCCACAGCATCTCTGATGCAGTCACTCACACCACTATAGAATCTTTTATACAACCACTGCCAGTTCCATACAACCATTTACAAACCCATTCCCAAAGCCATACCAGTACTAGCACACCTAATCACAGATTCATAGATCTACACACACACATCTACTCACTCACCTTTACAGCCACTCACTCACTAATACAGCCATTGACATATCCACTAATATACTGATACAGACACTCACACAATGAGTGAGTCAGCCATAGAACTACTCACACTACTAGACACTCACCTATATAATTAATCACACAGCCACTTACTCACCCAAACAGTTACACACACCAACTTACTTACTCATACAATTAGTAACACATACTCCCCTATATAGTTAGTGACAGAAGCAAGCACTCATCCATATAGCTAATTTCATATTCACTCACTCGTGCATACAGTCACTCACATACCTGTCACTCACCTATACTGCCTTTCCCATACCCAGTTACTCACCCATACTGACACATGCTCTCAATCACCAACACAGCCATACAAGCACTCACTGACCCATACAGCTTCTCAGACATATTGTACTCCATACGGCTACTGACTCACCCACTCACTTATCCAAATAGGCAGTCACACACCTCCTCACCAACATACACAGACAACCAGACAACCCTAGAGGTAGTCAGACAACCAATCAATCACCCATATAGCCATTCATTTTCCAACTAACAAACTCATACACCCACTTAGACATCAACTGACAGGCAGATAAACTCATTTCCACAACCAGCTACTCACCTACACATTCAATGAGACACTTAATCAGTCACTTAAACAGTCAGTCATACACAAACTGAGTCATACATACAGACACTCATACACACACTGATTCACCAATAAACTGTAGATATATATTTAACACATTTTAAAAGCAATATATATATTTAATACTCATGAACATTTTAAAAACAATCACTGGATGATGTCATCACTGAAGTCATCAGTGAAGTCATTTCAGATGTCATCAGTGATGTCACAGGCCATGTCATGAGTGAAGGTATATATGAGGTCATCAGCAGTGAACTGCGGGGGCACAAGTTATGGTTAACTCAGGTAAATTTAACAGATGAATTTCTCTGGTTTTGTACTAGTGAAATGTTAGCCTAACTGTAACTTCCCTGTAATCTTTGGTTTTTTCACTGGATAGATAGATAGATAGATAGATAGATAGATAGATAGATAGATAGATAGATAGATAGATAGATAGATAGATAGATAGATAGATAGATAGATAGATAGATAGATAGATAGATAGATAGATAGATAGATAGATAGATAGATAGATAGATAGATAGATAGATAGATAGATAGATAGATAGATAGATAGATAGATAGATAGATCAATATATGTGTATGTGTATGTATATATATTTATATGTAGAGAGAGAGAGAGATAGATAGACAGATAGATAGGTAGATAGATAGATAGATAGATAGATAGATAGATAGATAGATAGATAGATAGATAGATAGATAGATAGATAGATAGATAGATAGATAGATAGATAGATAGATAGATAGATAGATAGATAGATAGATAACATACATATAGTTCAACAACTACCTTGTAAAGTACAACTTATATTTAAACTAAAGATTAATTTTCATTAAAATTTTAACATTAATAAGTAACACAATGTACTACTTCTATCTCCTTACATGTACTTAAAACAAAATACTACAATGTCGAGAACGTGTTAAGCTACTGAATAGCAACACTGGTCACAAACTCAAAAAAAGACATAAAAAAGTAAAGAAATGTAAATTACTATAAAATATTAACTAGCCCTAAGAAAGATAATAATAAACCCATACAGCCACAACCTCTACAAACTACCAACCGATAAGCATTTAAAAAGAAAATGATGTTCTTATTTTTGACCAACAGAAAAGAAAGCACTTATTCCACATTACAACACCCCCAATGGAAAAGCTGCAAAGATATATTTAAGTATAAAAACAAAACTAGTTGAATAAACTAGTTACATAATTCTATATGTAAATATCAAACATATAAACATTTTAAAATGATACTGCTTTAAACATTACACACGGTTTTCAGACATTATGACAGAACGAGCAATTATTGAGTAACATGGGCTACACCTACAGCTAAGAAAACAACTAAGATAGTACATCGATGGAAACTGTGAATTGGAAATGAACTAAATATTACTATAATGTATACTGTGGTAAAGCCACTACAAATCATGATATCGTAATTAATAAAAGGGAGCACAACTATCCCACAAATGTTACAAAATTAGAATTAGGGGACGTATTACAGTATAAAAGAGAGGCAAGCACTAGCTACCAGGATCCCACAGCACAAAACTTAAAATATATACTCCCTAATGTCCCCTAACACATTCAATCATTGCCATTTAAAAACTCCTTAAAAAGTTTAATTGCACAAACTAAAAAAGCAACCAGTGATACACCTCCTGTCCCTAAAAGATACCAAGATGTCGAAATACTTGAACACTTACAAATCACACACAATGTGGAACCCTTCCTGTTACAGGACAACATAAACAATGATAAACCAGCATATATATTAAAGGTCCTACATCCTCTTCCTGTTGTTGCTAATCCCCAGTTTGTATTGGCAGGGGTTTACTCCAATGGGGGTTGGGCCTTTAATACCCCAATTGTACATATGTTTTCCCATATAATGAAGAATTAAAGTCAGATCCATTTGTGTGTAACTTCCTTTTTTATTAGTAGAGAGATGTTTTGATGTACGATAGGATTTAGCAACAACCAACATGTGGTTCAACCCCTCGGGGCATGAGGTTGATATGCCTGGGGCTTTTTAAAGGCTGTAACAATCAAAGAATCATAGATAATAACATTGGTTTGAAATCCTATGTGCCACAGTGACCATCATCATAAGTGAAAGGGAAGGACAATCATTCTCCATGTGAAGATTTGTGAGTTGTGGTTCTCAGTCTGTGACTTTAGATCCCGGGTTGGTGCATTTGGTGTTTAGAAAATAAGCCCCCTGGGAAAGGAAATAGTGAAGTTCTTAAGTGGCAGGCGAAAAAACTATAAGGATAATGAGGAAAATGGCATGTTGCTAAGTTTAGAGTGATTGCAGAACTCTACGTTTATCATTTATAAGTGGTAGATGTTAGAGTGGCATTATAATGGGCCCACTTGAGATACAAATGCAAGGTTATTTCATGCTTTTAATAACTTTATCAACAATGTTGTGTATTAGTAGTCAGGTCAGTGGATGCTTTATTTCTTATAAGTAGTTGTGCAAAAGATGTAAGAGTTGAGATAGTCAGATATTGATCAACTAGTGCATAGCTTTCAATCAACAAATGTTTATCTCTACACGTTCTCTGTTGAGTTATAATTACATTTCTGTATACATCTGTGAAATAACGAAGCCAAATAACATAAACTGAGTTCATCAGTCAATGTCGGTCACAAGGTATAAGTTAGCCTATTTAATGCGGTCATTAAGTTTTAATGCTACTTAGAGCATTGGAATGTTGAGAGCTCCATTGAAGACAATGCAGCTCCAGAGATCTGTATTCACTGGTAAAGGCCCTCCTAACTGAGTGTTCTAAACTCCACAAGCTAACAAGCGCAATCCATTCTATTGTTTAAAATCACAGTTAGCTCAACAGTCATACCAAGGTGAAGAGCTGAGCAGTAGCAATGGCAAGTCCTCCAAGATATGTACAGTTTTGTGAAAAGCCTCAACAAATATCTTTCAATTTATTTGGACACCTCTCCATTGATGAATGGCTAAATAAATCTGCTGGAGTTCAAATGGAGAAGCCTGGAAAACGTCACCAAAACTTTGCTGCAAATGAACTGGATATACTTGAAGAGCAAAGGGCTGAAACCAACACAAGAACAGCAACAAAATGGGCGACTCAAATATTCAGAGACTGGTTGGTAGGAAATGGGTATGTGCCAGACTTTGAGATGAAACCACTGCCTGAACTCTGTAGCCTTCTGAGACATTTTTATGCAGAGGTAAGAAATGCTAAGGGGGAATGTTACAGTAATCAAAGCCTTATATCAGCAAGGGCTGGACTAAATAGACAAATTATTAATCTTCCTTTTAGCAGAGCTGTTAATATTATGCATGATGCTGTATTTGCACCCGCTAACTGTGTTAGTAGCAATTTTAAAAAAACAACGTCGAGAAGGCAAAGATATCAGTATAAGAGAATAATTTTTATCTGCACAGGACTTGTCATTGATAAAACACTGTGGTATCTTCAACTGTGATGAACCTACTTCACTGCAGTACAAAGTTTTTTTTGATACCCAACTACATCTTGCAAGACGTGACAGGGAAGGATTACGGGAGTTGCCTAAAAATGCTTTCACCTTCCAAGTAGATGAAAACAACCAAGGGTATGCAACCTTAACTTTTAACGAACAAACAAAAAACCACAAAGAAGTAGATGAGAAATTAAGATACCAAAACAGAGGTCGCATCTATGCCCAGCCAGGCAATGATATGTGTCCTGTGAAATCTTTGAAATTTTATATTTCCAAATTGCCCAGAGATTGCACATGCTTCTATGTTCAACCAATGAAACTTACTGTGGAGGATGCTGCAAGTGCCTCTGTTTGGTATTTCAAAAAGCCTCTTGGGAAAAACTCAATTGGAGGACTAATGAAAGAAATCAGCAGAAAAGCAGGATTAAGTCACATTTAAACAAACCATTGTCTGCGCGCTACAGCTATGCAATTGCTTGCAGATAATGGTCTTGAAGCTAGACAGATTATGGCAGTCACTGGCCACAAAAGCGAAACTAGTGTACAGAGTTACTGGAAAGCTTCATCTGAAGATCGAAATATATGGTCCACTGTACTAGCAAATGCAGGTGACAATACCAAGAAAAAAATATCTAACAAATACATAAATGGGCCAGAAACTTGTGTAGAAATAGAAGACAATCCTTCTTTGAAGATACCAGGTAGCAGAGCAGAACACAATAAGAAAAAAAATGATTACCGATGATTTCTCTCACTGTCACATCACATTTAATGGCAATGTACAATTTTTAATGAAATGAAACCTTATAAATGAAACCTTTCTGTAACAAATTATTTCTGATGGTTGTCATGCTTTGCAAAGATTCTTTTTTTCCAAAAGTATTAGTGTGCATTTTTAACTCCTAAATTTGTGACTTGTTATTCCATGATTTAGTACTGTAACTGTAGTACAAGGTGATGTTAATGCTGTAATAAATGATATTTTTTCACAAACTTAGCTGTCTGTTGTTTTTTATTTTCCCTATCTGTATACAATTTCATACCACTGTACAAAGGCAAACCTCTTATGGTAACTGCTTAGAGTGTTACTGCTTCCACTAAATATTTTCCAGCAGATAAAGAGTTTAATTGTGCAAAAATTCTGAAAAGTATGAGTTTTCTTGTTTTGAAATAAATCGCCTTGTGTAGCCCCCTTGGATTTGCTCCATCTAGTCATATCCATCAATGCCATTGTTTCAATGAACCGACAATAGCAGGCCTGCACAAAGATTGACTATATATATATATCTTTTTTTTCTAGAGTTTTATATAGCGCAAACTAGACCCGAAGATATCAGGTATCAGAGCGCTTTACTTGAGCACCAGTTTCTTTTACAGATGGACACATTCATTTTTGTAAGGCACAGGGAGATTAAGTGATTTGACCAGAATCACAGGATGCTGAGCGTCATTGCAGAGATTCAAACCCGGTTCCCCAGCTTTGAGGTTGACAGCTCTAGCCATAAGGCTACATCCTCTCCCCATAATCAGTGAAATAAACTGTCTATAAAGAGATAACTTAACACCTCTGATAATGTGCGCTTTTATCACTGGCAAAAACAATATTCAAGTTTTATTATCAATCTGCACTTACATCGACTTCCCAATATTGACAATCTTCCCTGTGTATGCTTCTCTTGATAGTATATCAGTAGTCAATAATGTAAAGTAAAATTATGTGGCAGTTGAACTTACGAACCTCAATATTGTGACATAAAGACCATCTTTTGAAAAACTGTTTAGGGTACTTCATTGAAATCAGTCTAACTCTCAGCAAACTCTAGAGGAAATGCACCACCCCCACCATCACCACACAAATACCTCTGCATTAACTGGGAGACACAAAGCACGCAATCTGTAAAGAATACAAATTCCCTGCAAGCAAACCAGCAGCCTCAGCAGCGCCCCTGACCTCCAATCACAACTTCTCCTTGAAATAGCTCAGGGGAAAACGGTTCCGTATTTACCTGCCATGTGCCAAGCATCATCTCAGTCTGCCAATATCACCTTCCTTTCTGCAGCTCAAGAATACTGCACTTCACGAATGGCAAAGACCCTCCTGTCAAAAGACATGAGTAAAACCGGCGCGCTTTCTAGCTTCCGGAGTACAACAACATGGGGTGGGCTCTTCCCTGTTTACAAAATGTCCACTTCGTACCAGGCGCATGCGCAGAATAATCACCAATTCCCATAACTGAAAACGGAAAACATCTTTCCTTTGCCTGGCATTCTTGACTTCGATTTCATGAATCCCCTGTCTTTGTCAATCCTAATTAAATGTGACCTTCAGGCAGTGGAGTCGGAGTTTTGTATTTTACACCGTCTGGCAGAAACAAAGGTATGTTCATTTTTTTTCCTACGCGCGCTCATGATGTGCAGACCTGTCTATAAGGCTATAGTACACCACAGATTCAATTCAATTGTTCGACTCCTCACAGACACTTAAACCTAAGTGGATAGCATGGGGCTTGGCATTAGTGCACTTTGATCATGAATGGAGGAACACTCTGGATAAGTTCTTATTATGTATTGCTCATAATGGTTTTGCTTGGTTTGTTACCGTTAGTTGAGTCTTAATCATGTGGCACAGCACATATTTTACTGAAGTAAAAAAGATAAGATTTATAAGTTTCAATTATGGAAAAAGAATAGCTTTGACCTGATTGAAGGCCACTCTGCAACAGAATGTGTATGTGTTTGAATTATTTGTGCTAGTACAACCGAGGTTAATTAAAGGAATGTTTTGGTGTTCGCAAATAATACTAGTTAAGTGCATGTCTCGGTCGATTCACCCTGTGTACTAGTGGGATTACTTGTATTTCAGCGGCTCTGTAGTAATATAATACTCAAGTCCAACAGACAGTATCTTAAGTTGTTTATGTAATGGCAATAGAGTCCTACCTGTTTTTTTGGGTTAAATCCCCCTCTGAGTGAGTATGGCATCATTTTAAAATTGCCATTTGCCGGTTATATAGAAGTGTTCATGTGTACGTCATCTTAGAGTGTAGTGCTATTGCTAGCTGCGCTCCAGTGTAACGTGATAACAGAGTACCCCTAATAGAAAATAGCTTATGCTCCTTTTGATCGGCCCCATGACTACTGCTGTCGGGTTTATATTATCACTTTCCGACAGCCTTTTCATGGTGGGAAGACTGCCATGAAAAGGCTGTCAAAAAGAGATATGGGGGGCCCAAACTAGCCCCCCATCTGTCATGGGCCACTGTAAACTGGCCCTGGGGATACATGTAGTGTCCCAACTTACCTCCATGCACCATATGCCATGCACACCATGGTGAATGGCACACAGTCCATGGACGTGCAGGCAGTGTCCGTACCATGGCGAACCATAGCAGCTTGTGCTGCAGCCCTTTTCCTTGACTACAGCACAAGCCTCCATGATACAGAGTACTTTCTGACCGAGCACCATCGAAATCAACCCCTAAGTGAGGAATATGCTACAGTAAATTTGCCTATGAAATAAAAACAAATGTAGCACTAGTCTATGTCCCTGTCACAGAGGTAGCTAACCACTACAATATACTAATAGAAAACCCTTGCTACCAACAAAGCAAACACAAACTAAGCCCCCAATGACTTATTTTGAAGACACTTGGGCTGACATATAACATCGCTCTGGACACAGATATCAACCCAAATTCCAAATACCATGGTGTGGTGACATGTCTATGACAGCATCTTGGCACAGGAAGCCGAAACAAAGGAAGGATGGCACAATGCCTTGCAATCCACACTACGCAGAACCCAACCTACACTCTATAAATTTAGAGAAGCCAAACAAAAAGAGCAAAGCTACCAACAATTTTGATTGGAGAAATCCGTAACACAAATTGCACCTAAAATTAGCAGAAAAAACAAAAGAAAGTACAAAATTCTGAAGTAAAACTCTTCATAAACAACAAGGGAATTAGGTTACTTAGATCATTTAGCCAAAACCATATTTTAAAATGAATACTTAGGGCCTGATTTCGATGTCGCTGGTCAGATGCTTTCCAACAACATCATAGGTTTGAACTCTGACCGCCCTATTACAATGACGGCAGTCAGAGTTTAACCGTCCAGGGAATCCGAATCGGTTCTGATGTGATCAAGGAGCCTGTCAGCCAGATGGGAGAGCCTCATAATCCATAACGGATGGTGTTTCCACAGTAGGGATTATAATGGCACTTTTCGACATGGAACTGCTGCCGAAAGTGTCTTTGGTGGCCCCTGCCATGCCCCCTTCCCGCCTGGCTCTCCAGCTGTGGCCTTGGTGCTCCCTTCTCATCCCTGCACTGTGTGACAGGCACACAGTGCAGGGATGTGCAAAAACTCAAATCTTTCAATGGGAGATTGTGCTGTGGTCTGTTTGGGCCATCCACACAAGCTCCCATTGAGAAATAGAAGTTTGTGACAGCACCATGTGTGGTCACATCCTAATTGCGGTTTTAGTGTTGGTGAGGTCAGTCGGTTCCACACCCACATTGATGTCCTCTGACTGACATCGAAATCAGGCCCATAATCTTAACAAACATTACAAATCATTTTTAAATAAATAATAAACATGCTATTTTATTACATCAATCAAAACAATAAATTCAACTTCAATTGTAAAAAAGACTGATAAAGTAGAATAACGTGTAGATAAAAAAATCTAAACCTCACCAATAAAAAATAACCACCTCAATCCATTGTGAAACATAACAACACATTAAATATATAATACCAAATAACAATCACATACAGTTTACATAACATTTCCCACCCAAAATAAATATAATTCAATATGAATTACTGTTCTGTAGCTGCAGATCATCCTCTGTAGCCACATAGTCAAAAAGCATAAGCCACCGAAAGCTGGAAAATAATATGACCTCCCCCCTCAAAATGAAAAAATAAAACCAATCTAACAGAGATCCAACAAACCCTCCAGGATCCAGAAAAAATAAATAAAATAACTAAAAATTCATATCCTTAAAAAAAAGCTAAATCCAAATGTCATAGGACCCGTTTGTAAATAAAATCAGAAAAGTAAAACAGAATACCCACCCACAAAAAACAATACAATCGATACATGAACATAACACCTATTCATCAAATAGCAATATAACATAACACATCAATACATTACTAAAACATTACAAAAACCTAAACCAACACACTGGTGAAAAACTTTACAAGTCAATTTACTATAAACCCACAAACACCACTATATCTAATCTCCAGAACTCCCCCCTACATCCCTCTACCCTTAAAGCCCTTAAATACATTTAAAAAAAGACAAACCTGTTCTGTCAAACAGCACCATCTTCCGATGTAAAACAAAATGGATGTTATTTACTATAAACTAACAAAAGACTATCGCCCTCTTGAAATGAATGGCAATATAGGTTAAAAATGTTTAATACATGTTTTCAGAATAGTAAATAAAAGTATAAAAATATACATTTATTTAATATACACTGAAATAATTATGTAAACAATGTTGAATATGTTTATGAAATAGCTTAATTAATATTAAAAGAATTATTAAACAATAGAAAAAACCTGAACAATGTAAAATATGCAAAACAATTTAAATATGATTTACACTGTTTACTGAATAATAAAAGATATATTACATTTTTATTCACCAAGATATAAATGCTTTTATAACTAGATTTGCATATGTTAAAAATGTAAAACATACATTTAATAAAAGTTTAGAAAGCAAAGAAAAATGTGTTACATATGTTTATTCTACGAAAATATCTAAATAAAAATGTTGTTTATTACACATCTACAAACAATTGCTATACTAAATATATTTCTAAACAAAAATAAAAGTTTAGAAAATAAAGAGAAATGTGTTCCATATCTTTATTCTATTAAAATATCTAAATATAAATGTTGTTTATTACACATCTACAAACAAATGTTATATTAATTATATTTCTAAACATCAACAATACTAATTCAATGACATAAGCTAATCCTACTACATAGAAATAATATTTACCAAAAGGGTTTCATTAAATATTCCCAATGCAACATAAACCATTTTAGAGTAAGTATTAGGCACTCAAATCAAAAACATTTTGGGGAAAGTTTGGGACACTAAAGTGGTACTATCCCAAAGTACAGGTAAAAAGAAGGATTCCAACTTGGTGAAAGGCAGGCCCATTACTTCAAACACTCCAAACGCCAAAGCATCAAAACCAGGAACCTTCGCGCAGAACCCCAATTCTAATAAACAGAAACTTTCCGAGAAGCCTACTCAAAATCATTCCCTAACATCCATAAACAAGCCGCAACCACCTCCTAAATCCTCTAATCCTTTACCACCTCGCCCCGTAACCAATCCTAAATCAACAGTACTTTCCCTATCAAACCCTCCTTCTTCCCTTTCCACCTCAATAGGCCCCACTCCCGCTCCTGTCCACTCCAATATTGCTACTGGATTCAACACCATTCCTAATAATCGTAATAGAAAGAATCCCCCCATCCATCTTCCACCCGAGGCCTCTCCATATGTAGTAATAATGACTGGGGTTCCGGAACTCCCCCCAAATCAGGACGAACCGATTTGGTCCCTAAAAAATAAAGTAATCTTCTGGTTGTCCAACAATAGACCGCTTCCAATCTTTATGGACAACAGAGTTACTACAGTGCGTAGAGTGCCTTGGTTAGGCAACCAACCAAAAAACATTCAGGGTGACTGTATAATAGTAAATTTTGAAAATCCTAATACAGTCGAGCATGTCTGCTCTTGGGGTGATCAAACCTCTACCGAAGGGATAGCTACCCATAATTTGTCGTACTTCTATCCCCCTAACACACGACGTAACGCAGGCCCTCCGTGGTCCTGGACGAGGGTAGGAAACTGGGGCGGAATCAGAGACCGAAACCAGTGGTCGGGGTATGGCTTTAGCAACCCACCACCAGGCCACTTTAGTAACTGGAGAGGTCCACTATTATCCAATCGATATGATTGCCTGGATATGGTGGATTGACTTCCATCTCTACCCATGATAGACAGCAGCTACAACAGCGTCTTTCCTAACCCAAAAGACCCCTGTAAGATCATTCGGGCGGCCGGCTCCTTCTCGTCATCTTCGTATGGTACCCAGTCTGACTCTTCCCCTCCCCAGTATACCCCGATCCACCAGCAGTCATCTTCTCCTCACCAGGTCACGTGTTACACCATGTCAGCTACCCCCGCAGACCCGCTCCCAAATCTACAATCTACTACCCCCCAACCCAGTGAGTTTAAACCCAACCCTCCTCTTTCTGCTATAACCACCCAGCCCCTGTCCCAACTCCCACATCCCTCTGCTGAACCTCAGCCTCTAAATTCTACTTTACTATCAACCCAGGACCTTCCAATTATATTCTGGAACGTAGCTGGCCTAAGATCGAAAATCCATCTTCAGTCCTGGGTGGAAGTAACTAACAAATTTAAGTTAATCTGCCTAGAAGAAACTTGGGCAATTGACCCTATTCATATTCAGGGTTTTAAAACATTTCACCTTCCTTCGTTACCGTCCACTCATGGGAGACCTAAGGGCGGCTTAGCCATCTATGTTTCCAATTTAATTCCTTTTACGATCACGGAAGTTCAGTCAGTTTCGTCAATTTTTCAAATCCTTAAAATAGTTCCAGACAATAACTCCTGTTATTATCTCATCAATATGTATAATAACTCTCCACCCAACGACTGTGTAAAATCTCTGTCGGAAATTACTTCGTATTTACAAGACCAAAAAGCTATGAGTCAAGAGTTAAATTGTCATATTGTATGGGGTGGGGATTTCAATGTGTATCTGTGTAACAATCATGGCAAAGGTATTTGTGGGCTTTTAGACGAGCATGATGTCCCCCTGGCCCACTTCACCCACAGTGCAGTGGGTCATGCACTAAACACCTGTATCTTCGCACTAGAACTTGAATTTGCGAACATTTTAGTATGTCCTGCTGTAGAGTTCAAGACGACTTTTCATGGTAGAGGTGCTACTACAACCATCGATTTTATCTTATGCTCTCAACCCTTAAAAAACCGATTGAAGCAATTTATAACTGGCACCGACCCCTCAAGCGACCACTACTCAAATAGCATAACAATAGTATTAAATACTCCATCCTCAGCCTGCCCAAAAACAAGCCTCTTAGCGCAGCACTCTCTGGAGATGAATAAAATCAACGGTTATACTATCAAGTGGACGATGACCAATCCCACAGAGATCACTAGTAAGATCATCCAAAAAACTCTTCCTTTTATCCACCATTGTTTGGAGACGTCATCTTCCCCCAAACTGATCCTCTCCAGCTTCATTAAGATATTAGAAGTTATCAGACAAGAGCTCACCCGTCCCCACAGGACCCGTGACAATGATAAGGATTCAAGAGGGTGGTTTGATTTCCGCTGCCGTAAAGCGCAGCGTGCATTGAAAAATGCTCTACGCAAACAGACTAGGGACCAGCCTCAAATTGCCTCCCTGAGGAAACACTATAAGATGGCACAGCAATCCCGTAAACGGGAAATAAAAAAGAATCTCTGGGCCCAACTACACCAGAGTACTCTAACCAAGGACTCCACTATGTTCTGGAGAACAGTTAAGGCCCCTTTTCTAGCTGATGAAACTGCGATACAGCATCTAGATGTGGCAGTACCTGCTGATAAATGGGTAGCACACTACTCGCAGATCTTTGCGGATAACTCTTTGACAACGGAGGTTCCCAGACCAGATGTGGAAGCTCCTACTAGTAATAACATCTTCCCCATTGATCTCCACTTCGATCTAGAGGAGATAATCGCAGCACTGACTGCTTCAAAGACCGGTAAGGCGCCCGGTCCAGACGGGGTCCCTTTAGACATATTTGTGAGCAATATAGATCTTTGGTCTCCAATTGTCACACAGGTCATGTCTGCAGTTACCCAGATCGGCCTTATTGATTCTTGGTCTACCTCTGTGCTCCTGCCCATTTTCAAAAAGGGAGATCGGGACAATCCAGCCTGTTACAGGCCCATCTCCCTTTTGGATTCCCTAGGCAAGGTAGCTGGCAGACTAATTCTGGAGCGATTAAGGGACTGGGCTACAGAGAATAAGATCTTAACTGACTTACAGTTTGGGTTTCAGGAGGGCCTGGGCACTGTGGAACAGGCCTTAAACCTGACTTTACTCATAGGCAAATACGTTGGGGCCAAAGGCGGTAAACTTCATCTAGTCTATGTGGATTTGAGTTCCGCATTCGATTGCGTAATCCATTCCAAGCTATGGGCGATTTTGAAAAATCTGGGCATAGATCTCGCACTTCTGAATTTTCTCCGAGAGCTATACTCGGATGCAAAAGCTTGTGTGAGATACGGTACCAAAGGGGAGCTTACCGAACCCTTTAATATCGAAAAAGGCGTAAGGCAGGGATGCGTCCTTGCTCCATTCCTATTCAACATCTATACTAACGGACTGGAGCAAGCGATGTTGGTTGATAGTAAAGATCTACCCTGCATAAGCTCCCGCCCTATCCCTGCATTATTGTATGCAGACGATTCAGTTATCCTAGCAAGGACACCCAATCAACTTCAGATCCAACTAGAAAAATATTGCGAATTTATGTCTTCTCTTGGTCTCAAAGTCAATAAATCTAAGACTTTTGTAATGAATATCGGGAAGAGAGCCCAAAAATGTAAATCACTCTTTATTGAGAAGACCAGACTAGAAACTGCCACTACCTACCCCTATCTAGGTATTCTTATTGATAACCATCTGTCCTGGAAATCTGCTATATCCAGCAAAAAACTGCAGTTTCAACGCACCACTTCTGCACTGACTGCGTTCTCTAGGAAACTGGGTAAGCCCGCTCCTACTGTGCTTTTGCAGATCTACCAAGCTAAATGCATGAGTGTGGCTACATATGGTGCCGGAGTCTGGGGCTATGTGTCTACAGATGAGTTACAAATTATAGAAAACTACTTTCTGAAATACATATTAGCCCTCCCCCGTAGTGCTCCTACATTCGGCACACATGTGGAACTCGGTCGGGAGTATCTGACTGATATCATTAGCTACCAGCCGATTCTACTATGGCACCGTATATGGACTCAGGAGCAATGTCATCTAACTAGGTCATTAATATCTGACTGTCTCACTTTGTCCCATTGGAAAAAGATTCCTTGGCTGCTATATGTTTCAAGATTTTTGACAGATTTGAATCACCCTGCTTATTTTACTGACCCTGAATCCTTATCGGATATATCTAGAAAATCCTTGAAAAAGCTATGTGCTGACCACTTAAGCAATCTTCGTTTGTGTTCTGAACTCGTCAAAAAGTCAAATGCTCATTTAACGATGGTCCAATTTCCGCATGGCATTCAACTTTATTTGTCATTTTTTCTGTCAAACTATGAGAGGTATGTTTTAACCAGATTTCGGTTTGATGTGTTTTATCGCCTTGTCTTATTGCCTGTACCCTTAGACTGGTCACGGGAACCAACAAACTGTCCCTGTGATGGTCTTACTCGCCAGTCAACTCTGCATGTAACCTTTTTCTGCGGTTTCTATAAGTCCCCGCGGAAACGATGGCTGGTTCCATTGCTCCGACACTTAGGACTGAGAAGATGCAGACCGGCTCTTTTGGCACTTCAATATCTAGATACCCCGTACGTTGCCAAAACCGTAGCCTGCTTTCTCAAAGCCTGCCTGAAAATTCATTCCCTACTATTGGCAACTGTTCCCTAAGATTTTATTGACTATTCTGTTATTATTCTTGTATATAGAGTGTTAGCGTTTACTTCTAAATGCCTGCTTTCCTTAACAGCCACTGAGCAAACCGAATTTCTACATTTTTACTGACTACTGTATTATTATCTTTGTACTTAGAGTGTTAGTGCTTATATATAAAATGCCTGCCTTTCATAGCAGTCAATGAGCAAACCGATTTTTATAATGTTGTACTGTTTTAAATGTACTTTTTATGATTGTAAATTCAATCGAAATAAAGAAACATTGATGATGATGATGGTCACAATTACTATTTCCTCTCCAATATAAACTATTTTGAGCAAGGGCTTGGGCACCAAATTGGTGACATTTACTATTCACACTCCAATCTAAACCAATTTTGGGAAGATTTTTAACGCTAAAGAGTGTGGTTATGGATTCACTGCGTACATTGCTAAGTTAGCATAAGTTAAAATAAGCTTGACTGCCATGTTGCTGCTTTTTGCAAACGTTTCTACATTAAATTGTTTTCACAAATCCTCTGCTTGTGCTCGTTAACATGAGAACCATCTACCTTTCACTTTTCTTGCTGTTCTCTGAGGCTCTCTCTGCACAGCGTCTTCAAAGTCGAAAAACGATGTGCTCCGTTAATCTGCGTTGGTCAGTCCCACATGTTAGACATAATACTGCCACAGGTGCACTAATGAAAATCGGGTGCTTTTAATATTGCGTGTAGGCATTTTAAGACACTTGAAGAAATCCTTCTGGAGAGAAGAGCTGTGTTTGTCCGGAGATGTAAACCCTTGCATCTAAACCTGGAGTTATGGGGTCCCCCTGACAAAGCCCAGAGGTCTTCTATAGCTATAAAAAACATAACATGTGGGTTATTGTAAAGCGCACGTGTCACCCAAGGGTCTCAAGGCACTGAATAACAGATGTATATTGTTACCCAACACAACGGTACTCATTTTATCAACCTCAGATGGATGAAAGGCTGAGTGGATCCGCCAGGATTAGAACCTGTGATCATGAGGTTAAACACAGGCACCTGCAGTGGATGCATTAGTCCACAGAGCCACCAGACCTGGCTGGTCAATTATAATAAACCAGTTTCCAGCATGGGGAGGGTGGCAAGGCACATTAGGTCTTTTTTCCACTAGCTTTATAAAATGATCTCCCCGTTCATATTTTATGGAATTATAACAATGTCCCTATATTGAGTTTATGCATTTTGCTGCTAGTATTGGCTTGTGTACTGCATTATAGAGCACGTTAGTTAAAATAAACATTTTAAACTATACTGATTACTCACGTTGTGGACAAGTATGAGTGAGTTAGCAAAAGAGTGTTCTTGCTCCCGCGATTACTGAGAGAGTCTAAATTACAGGTTCTAGGATGTGTAATCATTGGTAGCTTCGCTGTTGTATGGAGAACAAATGAGAAACTGTAGCTAGTCAGATTGGGGTCCAGGGCACAAAGGTAGGCGGTTGGTACACCACTGTACTCCGAGGTTCTGGTTTCTTGCGCGTAGTTCTGTATATGTGCAGAATCCCTGCAACAAGAGGTGTAATTTAATATTTCTACTTCAATCTAAACCAATTTGGGGAAGATGTTTGACACTAAAAGGGTGGCATAAACAGTTCCCCCTACAATCTGAAACATTTTGGGGGAGGTGTTGGAGCCTATAGAGCCTAAATGTACTATTCCAACTCTAATCTAAAACAATTTGGGAAAGCCGTTGAACACTAAATGGCCAGGCTCACAATTACAACATAACCGTTTTGAGCAAGGTGTTTGACACTAAAGGGGTTGCATTTATTATTACCACTCCAATATAAACCATTTTGGGGTAAGTGGTTGACACTGAAGGGGCAACATTTTCTATTGCCACTCCAATCCAAACAGATCTTGGGAATGTGTTGGGCACTAAAATGTGACATTTACTAATCCCCCTCCATTCTTGAATCAGAATCAGAAAAATGTATTTTACATCCTTTAAAATGGATAAAAGTACAAAAAGAAGAAAAACACACTTTTTGTGATACTCTATTAACATTAATAAAATCCATACATGTAGGATATGTGATTAATAAAATGCACTTGACTATAAAAAATATACAATAAAAACTGTGCTCAAACATACCTCCTATTTAAGCTAAAATAATAATTCATCAATGTCCTATCTCATGCGTATTCAGTGCTGTAATTAATACAAGCATCTATTTCCCACAATTCCTCTTGCTTGAAATTAATTATGAGTCAGACTCGAGCATCACAGGCATTGTCACGATTGACGTCATTTTAGAGCTGCCCAGAGGAATGATCCAACGATAAAACATACATGAACGTCTTCCAATTGCTGTATGAAGATTAGGGCTGGTAAACACTGTCTAAAACCATATTTACGTAACAGAGGGAAAATATACTTTTTTCTCTCTTTGCAATATAAATAACAGAAGAATAGAATGTGCATATTAGATTGGGTAGACTTTCCATCACAAGGACAGGGCAACAACAAATTCAGTGAATCAATATTTTCAGGGAAACCAATCATGAGAGGAATAAGGTTTAAACAAAAACTTACCAAGATAAATCCATGGTGTGAATTCTGGACATAGCTCAGGTAAGAGAAGGCACCGAGCTTCGCAGGAGGTAACATCTGGTGTACAGTTATAGTACTTTTGTCTTTGTTTATGGCCGCTCTACCCTTTGATGCCTTACCCAGGAATATTTCTTTTATCTTAGACTTTAGAAAGGTGACACATAGCTCTGGCATATCATACAATTTACACAAACCCATAGAAGTCATTGTGGTCTCCACATAACGCAGCCATGGAATTCTCAGTGTGATATCCATCTTTGGTATGTCCCTTGCCACTGATTGGTTCAGTTTAACACTGTCCCTTTTTCAAATTAAGTGCCACAGAAGTATTGGGAACCTTATTATCACATCACTATTGAAGGGTGGGCCTACTTCGGAATGGCAGATGAGATTCGAGCAAGCGCGAAGGGCAGATAGTTATCTTTTACAAAAGTGGCCTCCACATGATACATCTCTCCAACATCCACCATACCCTACATTGTTGCCCCATATGTAGCAATAGCTTTCGTCTTGGTCTGATAAATCTTCAGCATTTCTGGGATAGGTTTTGAGCCAAATATTTTTGAAAATCAAAAAATTATTACAAATGTTATCATAAAATTGGCTCTATTTATCAGGGGGTAAGTCTGTATGTATGGCATTCTCCACCAAGACCAATTCGAAATTATTAGTGTAGAGGGCAAATAAAAATGGGCCGAGGACACAACCTTGTCTCACACCATTTTGATGTTGAAGGGCTTTGTACACTCCTCTTGTTTCCCATACCTCATGCTAGCCATCACTCCTGTGGACAGCTCTCTTATAAAGGTATTTATCAAGGCCTCTGCTCCCATTTTCTCCATGATGGTCATAGTTTACTATGGACCTTTCAGTCTAAAGTGACTGAGAGGTCCATATAGGCCATACATAGATTACCTTATTTTGCCATTGAATATTTGTCGACCACCATCATCAGGTTCAAATATTGATCTATAGTACGATTTCCCTTCCTGAACTCATGTTGGGCCTTCAGAGAGGATATTCTTTTTCCCCACCCATTCCTATAGCCTGTTTATTATGAGACGTCCCATGATTTTAGCCGTACAGTCAATTAAAGAAATAGGCCTATAATTTCTCAGGTTGAATGTGTTGCCCTTTTAAAGAGTGTATGGGTTCAGGAGGTTGGCGGGCCAGTTTTAGCTATAGAGTTAAAAACATTTGACAATAGTGGGCCCCACAAAAAGTTGTCGGTTAAGATGTCAACAGGAGCCACATTGGGTCCAGGGGCTTCAGGGGAAATGACTGCTGCAATGCTTGCTCAACTTCTGCCACCTCAAAAAACAAAGGAGGATGATTTGCCACCACTTTGGGGGAAGGTGCTGGGCATTGAAAGGGCAACATTTACTATTCCCACGCTGATTAAAAGCATTTTAGGGAAGGTATTGGGCGCTAAAATTTTTTTTATATAAACAAAAAATAAAAGGTACTTAGTAGACACAATGACACAAACTAAAAACCTATATATTTAAAATGAAAGGTTAACATATACAATAATGTATTAATCACCATTTACAAATAATCTATTGTTATTATTTATTAATATTCCTACATTTTGAAGCATTACATTGAAAATAAATACATAATCCAAAGTTAAAAATCAATGAACAAATAAAAAACTTGTACAAAGGTTGTATAATTATGCAACAAATATATCTGATATTACATTTTATCTGATGAAGAAAAATAAACTTCCTAATTTTACAATAAAAATATACATTACATTTAAATACAAATGTTGACTTTTTAATAATCCCAGCACACTTATTCCCAGTAAAAACCCAACATCCTCCTACAAAAAAACACATTAATTCTGCACAATAATGAAAATGAAAATAAAAATGTAAAATTGTATAAATGATCTTACTCAACAAACGAATTAAAAAATACTAAATACATGAACTCAAATACATTACAATAAACTTCTTATATTCTTGACACAATATTTTTGTTTCACAATATTTTGTATTCAATATTTTGTCCAAACACCCTAATTGGAATGTCCATAGACGGCAATGCTAGTTATTGTTTCATTAATAATTGAAAGCTTGTTTGTCATAGTATGCCCAAAAGAGTAGAGGGATTGGAATTCACAATTATCTACCTTTATGCAGCATTGCCATCCTTTTAGTGCGCCTGATCACTGGCAGAATGTAATAGCCCTCTGGAACAGCTAAACTAATCTTGGGGCTATTTATATCATCAAGCTGGGCTCAATGAAATTAACTATGTCATATTTGAGTATTAAATGTTTACCTCACAATAACTCCAGAAATTTAACTGAGGATGAACTCAGGGACCTAAACATTCAATTAAAGACTCTTGTGTAGTTGATTGAGCCCATTCCTCAAAAGTGGTGTTCGTATTCCTTCTATGTCTAACCCTATACCCACAAAAAGATGTAGAAATTGATGCTTCAGCTGGTTAATTCTAGAGGGAAACTCCTTTACCTGACTATTGGATCAATATAATCTTTATAGCAATGATGACTCAGGTAGACAGGAAACTCCTTTACCTGACTATTGGATAAAATAATCTTTATAGCAATGATGACTCAGGTAGACAGGAGAGCACAGTGCAGATACATTCCCAGGATGGTCTAATTAGGGAATCACTGAAGCAGTCATATCTCAACCTTGCTGACTAATTACTTTCTGGGTTGTGCTATTTTTACAGTTTGTAAGCCAGTTAGCTTGTTATAAAAGCATTCCAGAGAACCAGACATGCAGGCCTGACAAGTTACAGTCAGGAAGCTGCCCAACCTAGGGGCTCATTGCCATGGCGAACGGAAAAGCACTCCGACCACCGTGGTTGTGGAAAAAAACTCCCGCATGTACCGTGGCAAAACCGGCGATCATATTACAATGCAAAATCTGCAAAAATCTGACTATGTCGGTCGTATTCTACACAACTCTGCCCGCAACGTCCGGAAACCAGAAAATCCAACCGCAGCTGACAGAAATCCTGCAGAAAGCACCAAAAACTCCGATCGACAAGCGGAATGAGCGCAAGTGAAATTATGATAAGATGGCGGAGCAAGCAAGACCATCAGGCATTTCCGACCGCTGCGGTTGCGCGTAAAGATGAATGTCAGAGCTGGCGGAACGATTATTGCATTCGGACAGCTGTGGTTGCTTGGAAAGAAGAATGGCGGTCGAATGCAACCACACAACAAGGCTACCAAGTGTGGCTGATTGTTTTCTGCTGCCCCCAAAAACATTTCACACACTGCAGTGACACCCCCATAGCATAAACAAAATAAAAATTCCAGGTCAAAACAGAAAACACACCTGACATGAATACTCCATTTGGACACACCCACATAGCTGAGTATAAACCCAACCCCTTCCCTGGCAAGCATCCTTTGCACAACTTCAGAAGTGAAGGGCCAAACACCACAGCTGAAAGGAAAGCCAAATCATCGCACATCACATCATCACAACCACCCACACCAACAACACCAACACACACACCTCACACATCTCCACCACCACCTTCCCACCTGCACTTGTCACCCATTTGCACATCACACACCTTGGCACAGAAAAAAATACCAAAATTCACAGACAATGGTTGTCAGTGATGGTAGATGAGATAATCAGAGTAGAACCACCTTTGTTTGGAAGCATGGTCCAACAGACACCAGTAAGCAGAAAAAAACAAATATGGGAAACGATTGTCAACAAAGTCAATGCAGTAGGGACCACCCTACGCACACTGCCTGACATCAAGAGGAGGTGGCATGACCTCAAGACCAGGGTGAAATACAGTGTCAACAGAAACCATGAGGTGGCTCAGAGGACTGGTTGTGGCCCTCTCATTCCACCATTAACATTTACTGAATGGGAGGAGAAGGTGCTTGCCATACTGCATCCAGAGAGCCTCACCGGAATACCCGGGGGAGTGGAGGCTGGTAAGTACCAACAAATGTCTCCCATTACACTGCCATGTACTGTCTTGCACAAGTAGAAAGCTACACTTCCTAGACCTAAATGCACTTATGTACAATACACTCTTCCCAACACATGTCTCACATATGTACCATTTCCTTCCTCTGGATCACCTCAAAGGTAGCTAGCAATATTTCCATGGGGGTATGTGTACAGGCAGGCAGTGCTATAACTCCCACCAGGCATCCTTGTCCTACAGCTGAGCAGTATGTAACACTCCCCCCACCCAGAACCATGTGGCAGCCATTTCATTGCTCTCCTCAAACTTACACGTAGGTAGCCGTCTCTAAAGGGAAGAGGGTTTGTGGGTAGGCAGCCAGCACTCCAACTCCCACCAGGCACCCTTGTCCCACAGCTGAGCAAGATGGAACACTCCCCCCACCCAGAACCATGTGGTAGCCATTTCATTGCTCTCCTCAAACTTACAGGTAGGTAGCCTTCTCTACAGGGAAGGGGGTATGTGAATAGGCAGCCAGCACTACAACTCCCACCAGGCACACTTGTCCCACAGCTGAGCAAGATAGAACACCCCCCACCTAGAACCATGCGGCAGCCATTTCATTGGTCTCCTCAAACTTACAGGAAGGTAGACTTCTCATGCTCTCTTGTCTCACCCCTGAGCAGGATGGAACACTCCGCCCACCCAAGAGCCATGTGGCAGCCATTTCCCTCCATTGTGTTACCTAACAGGCAGTCAGTGCATGCACCCTGTCATCCATCTCAAAATGCATAGAGCCATGTGACCAAAACATCTCGCACATGTCAGCCAACTCTGTATAGATCCAAATGTTACATCCATTGTGCAGACAGCTAAGCGCATGTAACTGTCACAGAAATGACACTTTGACTCACCAAGTCACATGTGAAGTAAATTCAGGGCCCAAACATACACAGCACAGAATGCAATGTGTAAGTGCCATGGTGTCAGAGCATGAAGGCTCATATGAACCCAATACATGCACGGTCAATCTGTCAAACACACAGAAGTACAAGATATGAAAGAACATTTAAAATATTATTTTGTCTAGTTTTTGCATAGCTGAAACAGTTTCTATGAAGAGTAAACAAAATGCATGCATTAACAAAAGTTAATGTGCATCAAGTTGGTAGATGATGACATGTCCTTGCAAAAACACTATCAGTATGTGTCCCATGGTTGCAATTTACATGTCACACTAATGACAAGTAATGTGTGTACCTCAACATCATGCCATGATGCTCATTATCTTTCAGCCATACCAAGTGATTGCAATGTGAAATGTTTGGCGTATCAAATGTAACATCCAAAATTCTGACACCAAGCTTGTGGAGTGCACTTAACTGACAATCTAACCTTTGTTCAACGGGAGATCCCCAAGAATCAGCTGCTGAAAACACCAATAACCAGCAGAGCCAGTCTCCCTCCCAGAACGTGAACTCTCTGATGCAGATTCTGATGCAGATTCTCTAAGTTTCTCGGATGAGGAGCAACAACCTGGCCCCTCAGGACTGCCAGGGCAAACTCCGTCTTAGAGCCTCATTGTCCCCACCACCACAATCAACACACCAGCGACAACCACAGCACTGGCCCCTGCTACAACAACCTGTGCTGCAGCCACCTCCACCAGCACCACTGTTGCCTGCAACACTGTCCCTGCCTCAGTGGTTAGCAACACCACCACACAGGTCGAGAATCCCAGAGAGAGTGTGCAGGTGCGTCGACCCCCACCGCCACAAGTCTGTGTCAGCAGGGCAGGTGGGAGAGCAACTGGGGCACAGTCACATGAGGACACTGAGACAGAAGCCCTGGCCACTGTTGCAAGAGTCCTTGGTGCATACCAACAGAACAAGGGACAGATGTGCCAGGTAGTTGAATAACTGTATGAGCTCCGCCTGCTGCAAAGGTCCATAGACACACAAATGGGCCAAATTGTGGAACTCATTGGCCAGCTTGTGTGTGTTCTGAGGGACATACATGCTGCTCAAATGATGGCTCAACCCCCCTCCAGTGGCCAGCCTGCTGAAACACACACCACCTCAGCTGCAGCCACAGAGAGGTGTGAGTTGCAAGACAATGACTCCTCAGACACCTCGGAGCTTGCAGCAGAGGACTCCCCTGCCAAAAGCAAGATGGGACATCCGAGAAACACCACTGGAGGATCACGTGGCAAAGCATCAACCAAAGCCAAGTCGTGGAGCCAGCCATGATGACACTTGTGTTGCCCTGGACATTGAATTTGTTGATTATCCTATCCCGCATTGCCACGTTGATGGCAGGAATTTGTTGGACTGTGTGATTACATCAATGTGGGGACTACTCTATTTGGCTCCTTTGCCATCACTGACAACTCATACACTCACTATGCACACATTTCCTAACATTCACTTTAATTTTAACCATATCTAACCGAAAATATACACTTTTTGCACACCTATGCCTGTGTGTCACTTCCATGTTTATCACAGTATGTACAATGGCAACTCTGATTCCAATGTACCACAAGCACTGATTGTGACGAGGCATTGATGGGGTGAAAGAACCTAGAAAGACACAAGAGGATGACATTTAGTTGTCAGGTGATGACATTACAGTAAAAACACACACCTAGTCAACACTGTACAAAACCCATAACAATGACCAACACCATCAACATAGACATGAGGTAAGTGGAAAACAATAGACTGTGCCACACACATCAGCCATTAGCAGTGAGCCAACAACAGCCAGCAGCCAATCACCTAATCTATGCTCTGCCACTAACAGCCAAGCCAACAGACAATGTCACTGTTGTACAATGGTACTCACAATCAAAGAAAGTAGTTGTTGATGAGCTGTTGACGCAGGTCAACACCTTCTTTTTCTCCACTTTCATCGTCACCGGGCATGTGTGGATTTGCAGTGGAGGACATCTGCTGCTCATCATCGTCCAGGATCAGGGGGATCTCTTTGCGCAAGGCCAGGTTGTGGAGCATGCAGCATGCAACTATGAACTGACACACCTGTTGTGGATAGTAGAGTAGTGCACCACCGCTCTTGTCCAGACACCGAAATCTAGACTACAGAAGCCCAAAAGCACGCTCCACTACACGACGTGTCCTCCCATGTGCATCATTGTAGCGGACTTCCCCTAAGGTCCTTGGATTCCTCAGTGGGCTCAGCAACCCAGGCCGTTTGGGATACGCAGAGTCACCTTGGTGTGAGATACACAGAACTATTTGGTAATACAAACAGTTGATGAGAACAGCATGTCACACGTACAGCATGCTACTTGACTCAGCGTACTCACCGACAAGCCACGCACACTCCGGAATCATATTTTCCATCAATTGTGGGATGATGCTGTTACGCAGTATGTGGGAGTTATGTGCAGAACCTGGAAATTTGGCACATACATGGGAGGTAATCATATCCGCTTGGCATAGCACTTGAACATTAATGGAATGGTAATGCTTCATGTTACAGTATATGTGCTCACGTGCCTGTGGTGGAACTAGGCCAACGTGTGTACAGCTACTGGCTCTAACAAGGTATGTGTCCAAATAACCCTTCACATCTGCCAATTCATGTCTCCTTGGAAAGTGGACGTAGCGGTCCTTGAAGGTCAACAGTGCGGACAGGACATCATGCAGCACCATGTTGAACATAGTTTGAGACATCCCACAGGCGATGGCCAACGTGTACTGAAATTAACCAGTGGCAAAGAAATGCTGTGCGGCCATCACCTTAACTGCTGGCGTCAAAGCTGTCGGATAGGTTCTGTAAGGCCTTAAATGGGGCTCCAACTGAGCACATAGCTCTTGAAGGGTAACGCGATTCAGACGGAATTTCCTCATGATGTTCTCATCCTCCATGTTCCCCAGCACAGGGAAAGGCCGATGTACACTTGATCGTCTCCTACGTATTCTGAAAGAGGACACATGTAAATTCAATTTTGAGATGTGGCAAACATCTTACATAATGACAAACACAGCACCAACATTGACAGGACTGTAACAACAGCTAAATGCACATGTCACATGCACAGACGCCTTGATCTCATGTAGTCATACATGTGATCAGTATGTACATGCTATCTACTTCCAAATCAGATTCAAACTGTGTGAATAGTAGGGGTGGGCGGAATTTGCGTAATCGCGTTACGCAAATCTCTGCGGAATTGCTTGTTCGCGATGCTTTTTTCCTGTTCACAGTTGCTGTTTGCGTGCTCGGGGAGAAATATCTCGCGAACACGCATTTTGAGAACGCGAACAAGAAACAATTTCGCGAAGTCGCGGAAAGCAGAATTTTGGGCAATTTCGAGTTCTCCGCGGAACGCGAAATTTCTGAAATTCCGCAAATTCCGCGAGCGGAACGGAATTTGCCGCCCAGGCCTAGTGAATGGTAAATGGTACACTCCTACATCTTGTGTCACCAGCCCTGGGTGTAGCTGACACAGCACATTTGGCAAACAGAAACACTGTTGAGTTGTACATAGCTGCTGTCCCTGCACAACTTTCTTGCCTTAGTCTCACCAAGCACAACATTTTTACACAATGAGCACAGTGTGTGTAAGCTGGACAACTATCAAGATAAATACAGCACTGTACACAGTGATATAGACACATTATGGCAAATTCATAAATATGAGACTACATCACACCTCAAATCTATACATGCACACAAATGTCATATTTGACATGTGAGGAAGTACATACCAATGCATATACTCATGTGTACTGACATGACATGTATGGGCATCTTTGAGTTTAAATGTCACACTCTCATTTCACTTTACAACCAGGTGCAACAATATAGTGTAAATGTATAGTGATCAGTGTTGAAAATTACCCAGTGGCAATGCAAAGCACAATTTGTCCATAGGTGCAGTAGGCGTGCTCAACCACTGCGGTCACGGTCATTGGATACAATTGAAAGTTGCTGGATTGCAGTAGACACCCCCTGGCCCCCGCGGTGTGACACCACCGAAGCCAATGCCATTGCAGCCAATGGGAACCGCCATCGCGGTAGTGCAATACAATTTGGAAACTCGCAGTAGGCGTGCTCCGTCACAGCGGTGACCGTCATTGGATTCAATTGAAAGATGCCAGATTGTGGTAGAGACTACCTGGCCCCCGCTGTGTGACACCGCCTATGCCAATGCCATTGCAGCCAATGAGAACCGCCATCGCGGTAGTGCAATACAGTTTTGAAACTCACGGTAGGCATGCGCCCCCACTGCGGTCACAGGCATTAGACACAATTGAAAGATGCAAACCAGGCAGCTCAATTACATCAGCAGAGTACCACTGAAACTGGGGCCTATAAATGTCTGTGAGAGAGCCACACATGTCACTTGCATTCAGACTCTGCTGCCTGCCATTCATCACCACCAGCTGCTGCTGTACCTCTACTCTTGACCCAGTCATTACTCGAACAGAGAACATAAGGGCCAATCCCTTCACCACAGAGGAGCTGGAGGTCCTGGTGGACAAGGTCCTTTCCCAGTATGGGAGGCTATATGGTGCTCCAGTGGTGCTGGTAAGTGTCTGAGTAAAATTTTGAGAGTGCTTAGTATGCTCACATGATGTTACTGCACAGTAGTATGCACCTGTGAGTGTACGACAATGTTTATGCATCAATATTTTGCCAACATCATGGTCCATACATGACCTAGTACTTATTGCACTTGAGTATGTGGGGATGATGGCAACATAGACACTTGTGCAGCTCACAAGTCTTAAGTCTGTCTTAAGTCTGTCCTAAGTTTGTCTTAAGACTGTCTTAAGACTATCTTAAGTCTGTCTTAAGTCTGTCTTAACTCAAACTTAAGTCAAACTTAAGACAAAATCCTAACTTTACTACTACTAAATTCCTTCTGTGAATACCAACAGTAGTAAGTTTAGGATTCTGTCTTAAGTTAGTTCTGTGAATCGGGCCCTTCGTAACGTAGGAGTAACTAAATGGATGTTTTCCGTCAGCACCGCGGAGGTCCCGACAACCGCCATTGTAATCAGCCCCTTAGTGTGAAGTTTCATAGTGGTCACTTATTCTGGAATGTCAAACCTAACAGGAGATCTGCTGAGCATAGAGCAAATGGGTTGACATGAACACATCCTAACTATTTGACACATATGCAAGAAACCCTTGGCATCACCATCTCCAGATTTAGAGGAGGGAAGCACTCTTGCTCATGGCCTCAACTATTAAATCCCACCTTCCCCTAAGGAGAAGTGTACCTTGATCCTGTGCCATCACTGATCGTTACAGACCACAATAGGTACATTACTAAGTGCAAGTTACATATTCAGCTACTACATGGGTTTGGATGTCTGTTGGGATGTGAGCAATGACAGAATAACAGCTGTGACCATGCCTAATGCTGGGAAGTATAAGCTCCTCTCTTCGATGAGGCACAGCCTACATTGTAACCACTCCCTTTTCAGTGAAACATAAACATTGGGGGATAGGGCTTTGTGCCAAGGTAGAAATGTTATTTTCCTTTCCATGCTGAGGCATGGCCTGTACTGACCACCCCCTCAATTGTGATGCACTCTATGGTAGCAAAAAAGAAAATATGGTGTAAACTGTTTCTCTAGGCTTGGGCCTGCATTTGTATTTAGCTATTACTTAAACCCAACCAAGTTAAAGACATAGGCATCACATTGGCTGTATTGATGGATAGGACCTGAGTAGAATTAAACAAATATATTTCATTAAAAATAGCCACCTGGAAGTTCCAGTGATTTTTACAGACTGCTTGTGTTTCTGCCTTGAGTCCTTTTGTATGAACATAAACCTTTGATGAGAGTATTTGACCTTAATATAATTGCCAATATATATCCTCTGTATATTACATCATGTTTAGTCTGGTAGAGCGTAAAGAGAAAAAGTACTGGGACTTTGCACCACCGTGACACACAACAGTAAAGGAAGAATTTTGCAGGACCTGAGAATGAACAACTACTGATCAATTCAAGTGTTGGAGACTGGATTTATATGGAGAAAGTGAGGAGGTTCAGAAAAAGATATTGCTGGCTATGCTGCTAATGGCAATATTGACGTTTCCACTAAAGGAGTACCACCATTACATATTATTAATGTGTCTGGATTCTTATGAAAAAATTATGGCATATGCGCACACTCTAACCTTTGTCTTTGGGTATGAACTATTCAAAAAAGTGGTGGATGGAATGCTTAAATTAATTTCAGCCACTCAAGGATGCATCCAAGTTCAATGTGTATTTATTTATTTGTTATTAGTTTGTAAAGCATGTGATTACCCATGGGGTGCCCTAGTGCTGACCAACTAATATTTTCTGTATCCCGACAGATATAGTGAGAAATCGCCTAATTAGGCAAATAGGTAGGATTTCAGTGTTCTGCAAAGTGTTAAAGGTCATGCACTAGATGTACCTCTAGAGGTAGTTTGTTCCAGGCCCAAGTGGTCACCATAGAAAAATCCTTATCACCCAGATATGCTGTACAAAACTTCAGTATTATGATCAAACTAGCAGAGGATGAGTAAAGACATCCAGAAGGACTATATCTTTTATATAGAAACTATATGAAGCTCAAGTTACTGGACAGAGAACTTTGTAAGCCATACAGAGGGGGTGACACTTTCAAAGTGTTTCCTTTAAAAACATTAACCTGGCTGCTGCATTTTTTATGAGTTGTAACCTCTTAATGAGGTCCTCTGGAAGCCTGATATATAGGGCATTGCAGAAGTTTAGTCTACTTAACTCCAGAGATTGCACCAGCATCTATCTGGAGTGTTGAGAAATGAACTGAATACTTTTTTTTAGTTATCTCATAAGCAAGAAACACATGGATATCAACTGATTGATGTAAAAATCAAATGAGAGTCTGCTGTCAAATAGTACCCTTAAGTTCTGGAGTCGAAGTTGCAGGTACTGGGCACTGACCCGAAGAATGGGGCCATCATGTAGGGGACCGGATAGAGGGAATCCAAAACATTAGGACTTCCATCTTGTCTGAATTAAGAGAAAGTTATCATTCATCTGACTGTCCACCTTGCTCATGCAACTTCTTAATTGCTCATAAATATGAGTGATGTCACTGTCTATGCGAATGATAATTTGAGTGTCATCAACTGAACCATAGAACTGAAATCCAAATGAGGAGATCAGGGTTGCCAAAGGGGCCACGTTTATAATGAAAAGTGTAGGGCTGAGAGGAGATGCCTGCCGAACATCACAAGAGATGTCTTTAAAAGATGAGAGAAAGGTTGCGATCTGCACTGTCTGTGTTCTCTTCTCCAGAAAAGATTCAAACTCTCTTAGTGGCTTGTCTCTCAGGCCAATAATGGAAAGTATTTTCAATAAAATAGCATGAGAAATCCTGACAAACATGGCCAACAAGTCAAGGAGTATAAGTTCAGCTGCCGTATGCATTATTTCTATGCTAAAACATGATCAACAACCTGATTGGTGCTTATTGTATACACCATTTTCCTCACTGTGAGAGGCTAACTGTGCGTTAACCCAACTTTCCAGGATTTTAACGAAAAGCTGGGGAAGAGAGATAGGACGAAAGTTGGAGGGAACATTTGGGTCCAATGTTTCCTTTTCCAAAAGTGGCTTACTTAATCCAGTTTTGCAAAAGGCAGGCACCATCCCACTCTTTAAGATATTGCTGCACATCCTGTTAATCCAGGGAGACAGAATAGGTTCCATCTCATTAAAAATCCTAATATGACAAGTGTCTAGAGTATACCCTGATCTATTCATGGAGATATTAGATATAACCTCCTCCTCAGTGATAAGACAGAAGTTAGACCCTTCTTTCTGCAGAAGGATGTCTGGCTCCAATTTTTCTGGTAGAGTCACTGTAAGTATAAAGAAATCTTGGTTTGAAAGGAATCGGCCAGATCAGAATAAAACATTTGTGTAGTAGTGGCTTTAGGTAAATGATAGGTGATTTTTGCTAAAGACGTATTAACTGCAAACATTTCTCTAGGGGGAATATTAGCAGATAAGCTTTCATTGTGGCAACAGTTTCACCTACAGGTTTTCAAAAGCTTTATACAAGTCCTGAGTTCTGATTTATATGCCTCTCTGCCAGCTTCAGAGTAGTTGTGTGTCCAGGGCCTCTCAAGCCTTTTGCATTTTCTTTTGGCCTGAGTTAATTCTTGGGTATACGTGGGAGCGGACATCGCTTAGCAATGTGTAAGCCTATTTTTAATAGCAGCACTGCGTCAAGAGTTCCCTTTATCAACAGTCACATCTACGTTGGTATCTGGTTGGATTTTTCCAGGCCTTTCCTTAGTCCAGAACTATCAAGTTTAGCCCAGGCCTGATAATATGTACTAATGCAGGGTTTGAAAGAGGGCATCTCACCACCCTTCTGCAGGAGGAAGGAAATCGGCATGTGGTTGGATCACAGAACCTCTTCCATGGTCTGCACAATAACTAAACCCTTACTAGTATAGATGTGGTCCATAATGTACCCTGCCTTATTGGTGGGTTATTGAGCCAACTGGTTCATCTCTAAGGCTGAACATATATTTACAATCTGAGAGGTATTAGTATCTAAATCATTATTGTAATGAATATTCAAATCTCCTAATACCAATAGGGCTTAGTGTCCAAATAGATAGTTGAGACTACATCTTGGAATTAGCAGATTAAGTTATTTACCTGACATTAATATACATTAATAGAAACTTCACTGAATAGTTTTGATTTATAATTAGTGAAGTGGCAAGTAAGTCCATGTCCTATACCTGTGGTACCATCATAAGGGAGCAAACAAATGCCTCTTTACAAATCAAAGCAAGTCCTGCTACTACCTTGCTTTTTCTATTCACAATGTAAATGACGTAGCCAACGAGTATAACAAAATCTACACAGGGTCAGATTCCTCCCTAATTCATGTTTCGCTAATAAAGAGACAGTAAAGTTTATTGCCTTCTTACAGCATGCAAATTTCTACAGCATGCATTATCAAAGGCCTCGCATTATTTAAACCATATTTAATGGCAAACATGAGCTTCCTTTCCTCACGCACCTGAGCACCATGTGTAGATACCCCACAACCTCCTTCACAGGTTATAAATGTTTCTCTGAAACTGAAGAGGTAGGAAACTTACTGTCACCCTTCCTGACCACAGATGGTTAAACACTTTTTGAAGTGGTAATTGAGTTACAAAGGACTGCAGGACGATAGTATTGGGGGTAGACAACCTCACTGACAGGAGAAACTTGTGAGTATAGTGATGTTGATGGATTTCTGGAGTACAATGGGAAGCATACTGGGCACTGGGCATTGAGCGGGCATGGACGGGTGCAAGCGGGTTTGCCTTTGCATTAACCCTGGGCGTAGTTCGCGAAGTAGCACTTCGCGAAGCTATGCAAAGTGCAGTTCGCACTACGCGAGCTACACGTAGCACTTCGCGAACTGCGTAGTACCTTGTTTGCACTGTGCCAGATGTCGTTTTCAATGATTGCACAGTGCGGACAAGCAACTGGCACTATGCAATCATTGAAAATGGCATCTTGCACAGTGCGAGCTGTAGTTTTCTGCTGCTCGAGTAGATTTTTACTCGAGCGGCAGCTTTCTCAACGCGAACTGGTAGTTTCTCATCGCGAGCGGTCGCGAGCATACACGACCACTCGCAATGAGAAACCTGACCTCCTCACGTTGGGAATCTCACCAGGAGGTTTATTTTCCATGCTCGCGATCGCCAACTTGATGTTGCTGATCGCGAACAAGGAAAAAGTCTCGCCGGGATGTCATTTTGCTTGCTCGCGGTCGCCATCTTGACGTTGAGGACCGCGAGCAAGCAAAAAATGACCGCAGCACTACGCAACTCTACGCTACGCATGTTCGCATTGTGCTACGTGCAATTCGCGTAGTGCGAAGTAGCGCGAACTTCGCAAACCCAGGCTTACTTTGCGTGCCTCTGTCTTAATATAGCCTGGCCTACACATAGAATCAGGGCAGGAGGAAATGCAACAGCCTGCCCAGACAAAGATGACTAGTCTAAAATGGAGCACCTATAGGAGGAAAAATGATGGTCTCCCAAAGGGGATACCCAGTCTGAAAAATTATACTCTAGCCCAAACTTGTGAGAAGTAATTGGCCTCCCATTGTCAGCGGAACCCTAAGGGCCCTTGGGTCCCGAACCACAAGAACAGCCACTAAATATAAAGCAATGAAAGGCAGAATTGCTGGGTGAGATACACCACATTCATACATGTTCATTCAGTGCTAATACAAAACAACAGTTCCAAAACACGTGAGCCGATATTACAATTGTTAATTTTTAAACCAGTTAAAAACAGTTATTTTGCACACTATTCCACCTCAGTTTGAAACCAGTCATGTGCAGAACAGTCTTGATCCTGCTCCATTAGGAAATGTGTAGCCTGAACTACTGGCCATCTCTTCCCTGAATGTGACCACAAGCAATCTAAGACAAGTTTGGCTCTTATTAGGGCTCATCGGGCGGGTCTAGCTTGGTACCATTGGTCATCATTAGGTATGTCACATCTATCTAACAGTTTGTTAGGGGACAAAGGGACTGGCTGTGGTAAAAGGAAGTATTTTGTGGTGGTGGATTACCATGTGTTCTGAAGTGAGGTATCTATGAATATTAAAAATCCCATTAAGGGGTTACTAATATCATTCATTTATTTTAGATATCTTGGAGGCAATCTAAAAATACGAATGAGGGATTATGGGGATATTCATTGCTCCTTAATCCCTGGGATTGACATGTTTCACTTTTTCTTGGGCCCTAACGAAGGAGGAGCTCACTTAAAAGACTAACATCACTGAATTGGACTTTCAGGTCACATGACTGGAGTAGTAGTAGCGAAGGTGAGACATAGGGAGACACCCAAATGTACGATCCTCACCCTCCACAGATACCCTATCCATCTGTTTTTTGTCCTGTTACCCTGTAAATTTTTACACCACAGTTTCCTTCCCCATAACAGGGGCCCTTTTTTAGAAAGAGGGCAGGCCATGGAAGAGACAACCAAAAAGAAGCAGAGTGCTGAGGAGCAGCGAGGCACAAATGATTACACAGAGAATGGGTAAGGAATCACAATCAGAGTCAAGCAAAACACTGACTTAGGGGCTGATTACGACTTTGGCAGTCCATGTGGAAGGGAGATGAACAGTCTTGTAACGGGTGGCTTCATGTGGAGGAGGGGTGATGGCAAGGGCAAATGAAGTATCTTCTGCAGAGGACTTTGGAGGGGCTGTGAGAAAGAGTGGGAACTGAGAGGGAGTATGTGTGACTCTGGGGCTTGTGTGGGAAGAGATGCATGGGGGTCAGGTATATGTGTCACATGTGTATGTTTTTCTGGTGATACTGGTTTCTGTTGGGTGCATTATTGCATGAGTCTGAGTTTTGTAGGAGTGTAGGTACCTGTAGGTATATCTGAGGATGTTGCTGCAATGGAAGTGCTGGATATGTGAGACATCGTTTACATCGATTGTGCTTCAATGCATTCCATTACAACGCAGTTGTTACAATGTCCGCGTTGTTACAACGCAAACCATTACATCGCAAGTCGTTACAACGACTTACTGTAGGGGGCAGAAGGTGTTGGATTTACGATCCAACACATTCCCTGCTGTTGCACAAACTGGAGTAGGAATAGTAAATTATACTATTCCTAAGTCCAGCGCGCCCCCTACAGCAAGTCATTGTAACGACTTGCGATGTAATGGTTCGCATTTTATCAATTTGGTTGTGGTGACAACTGCATTGTAATGGAATGCATTTGATATAATTACATATATTTGTTGGATATGGGTGCAGTGACTGTGAATGTGGCCATGGATGTGGGTGTGCATGTGGGTATGGTTGTCTCTGTGGTGTCTTGGGATGAGTTGGTGGGTGTTTGTTGTGGACATTCATGTGTGGGTTCCCCTGTGCTGTGTGGAGATGTGATGGGTGTATGTGGGTGTGGTGGTCTCACTGCTATGTGTAATGGGTCTGGGTGTGGATGTGAGTGTTGTGGTTTCTGTGGTGCCTGCATGTTTGGATGCATGTCTGCTCTTTTTCTGTTCTCTGGATTAGTGTGCGGATGTGCTGCTTGGGTCTGAATGGGGGTTTGTGTGCATGGGACAGGTTGAGGGATAGGAACAGAATCTGAGGGTATGGGAGGCTGTGGTCAGTGAGGAGGCCAGAGCTTAAAAGGATCTCTGTAAGATAGACATGGCATAGTGAACACCTTCAAGGTAGGTCACCATCTGCATGAATTGGCAGGCTTGCTCCTGGATGGCATCCAACAGTGATTGTGACCTACAGAGATCTGCCACAAAAGGTAAATAGCCTCTTAACTGAACACAGAGGGGGAAGCAGGGGCAGGGGCTGAGTTGCCTGGAGCGAAGGAGACAGGCCATCTCATCGGGGACCTGGCAGGGCAAACTGTGTGAGGAGAAACAGAGAAGGTAGAGCTGGAACTTACAGCATCATGCAAGGATGATGATGGCATGTGTCCTGCATCCACTCAAGGCTGACTCCGATGATGACAAACTGGAGCCTGCTTCCTCTGTACCACTCACACCACCCTCCGGGCCACTGAGTTACTCCATGTTGGTAGTGTCGTACCCGGAACTACTTTGACCAGCTGTATCCCCAATGATGTTGGCCTCTCCTCCACTGCTTGCCTCGGTTGATGTTGCAGTTAGAAATAAAATCAGTTTATTGCATATGCTGTAACCCACGATCATGTGATGTACACAACATACATTTTAAAGGAGCATTGAGTGCACCAGCCCTAATTTGAACACAATTGGCCCCAACATGAACTTGAACACATAAATGCATGGTACATAACCAATCACCAGTTGCTCATAGTGATGTCATCACTCAACATTGCCACAAAACCATGATTGAAGTAGACTTCACATCATGCAGATGTGTCTACTGCCACTGGTCATCACATCATTTACTCTTGGCCATGTAGGCCGCCAAAATTGACACCTCTCCACAAATGGTAAGGAGACACAAGGTACTTATGGGCAGTGTACATGCAAGGATCTGCAACACCATATGTGCCTATCAAATGACACATCATCATGTACTGCATGTTACTTTGGACCGCTATGCTGCATCCTTTTTTGCAGTTGCAGAAACATTGTCACTTTCTACTACACTGTTGGGACATCACATACCTAAAGTCATCATGATTACAATGTAACAGTAGTCCAATCAAAAGTGTTATGTATTAGCATAGCAAGTGTTGTAGGGATTCTGCACATACACAGAACTATGCACAGGAATACAGGATCTCGCTTTGTAGGGGTTGAGCCTTCCTACCGCCTCAGTTCCCAAAATCAACCATCCCTACTCTCTCAAGAATCGCGGTAGCAAGACATACCCTTTCGCTCACTCACTCATGCTTGTCCACAATAAGAATTGACAGAGTCACTGTTATAGTTCAAAATGTTTATTTTAACTATAGCTCTCTATAATGCAGTATATGGGCCACAACCAGCAGCAAAACGCATAAACCTAAAACAGTTAGCATTGTTGCAATTTCATAGATTATAAAGGGTGATTTCATTGTATACAGACAGTGGATAAAGACTATAAAGCCTAATCACCCTCCCCTTGGTAAGAAGTTTTTTTATATAAAGGAAGATCTCTGGGCTTTGTCAGCATACCCCATACCTTAGTGCCTAGATGGTAGTTTTACATCATAGGAACAGTATAGCTCTTCTCCCTGCAAAGGTCCCTCTCCAAGTGTGTTTTTAGAACAACCTGCATCCCCATAATGTCAAGCCACGAGTTTCCAGCAATTGCAGCTGTGTTAGCATGTTTTTTTCTAGGTGCTAGGGACTGACCACCACATAATAACCAGAGGCATTGTTTATCAACCTTGCACATCGTGTTCAGACTAAACTCCAGGAACAGGCAGAGAAAGCAGAAAGCAGACAGTTCTCATATGAAAGGCACAAACAGAGTCTTGCAAATTAAAGTCATGTAGTAATGTGTGCAAAAGCAACATTATGGCAGCAGAGCTCATGCTAATTTAGCAATTTCGACAATGACCCAAACAGCCATATAAAACCCTCCTCTTGGAACTTGGAAAGGTCGTAGTATATTGACAAAAGACCCAAACAGAGTTCAAAAGTAAGCAGAGTCTAGAAGCGCTCGAAAAAGAGAGGAAAGAATTTTATTTTTCATTCAATCCATCAGAGTACATTAATTTAAGAATGCAATTCATTCCAGAAGGTCATCTCTATAGTTAGTAGCAAAAAGGGATGCCATCCAATCAAGTAACTCATAATCCGATGCCTCCAGGAGCATATCCGGGCAATTTATGTGATATTCGATGAAACTCCATCGCAAGAGGTTCTGCGCAACCGCACAGATATTCCACTCAGCCAGGACTCCAAGTGCAGCTGCACGTGCCATATGGCCATCCCAAAAGCAGGCCTGCTTATGGGCCACTAAGGGATCAATAAACAGGTCATAATCCGGGTCTGAGCCTGCCATATTGGAGAGGAATAAATCCAAAGCCCAATAGAAAGGGCACCACTGACAGTAGAACACAGGTTGCACACAAGTGAAGTATGCAAAGTGAAAAGTTAGTCCATAACTCTAAGCGTCGCTAATGGCAAGCATCCAAAACATTGTTGCATTCGGTCATGGTCCAGTTGCAACTGGCCGGTCTGTGCATTACCACATGCTGGGCAGCCATTGTACACCAGGAGCAGAAGAGCCAGGACACAACCCACCAGTGCAAGGATTAATGGGAACCCTTCAAAGGCACTGGAAAAAATAGAATGAATATAGGCTGGTATTACTCCAAAGATTGTCTGAAAAGAAGTCACAAGGCCAGATCCCACAAGTTAAAAAGAATTACCAAGGCCTTGCGTGTCAGACGCATTAAATATTTGATGTATCAGTTCCCCAAAATGCAGTGGGAGATTCATGTTCAGAAGTGACTGAATCTCACTAGATGTTCTAGCCACTTGCAATTCGAAGGTCTCTCGAGCTGAAGTGAGAGCCACTTCTTGTTGAAACAATAGCGCTTTGATTCTGCTTAATTTGTTAAAATCTGTTTTCAAAGTCAGAATGGGAGACCAAATGGAACTATCTACATTTGCATGCCGGGGCAGAACAAGCACATTGCTACAACAAGTAACACGGTGTGAAACTGTTACTATATACAGGATGCCTGCCTGTAAACCACAGCAGCCGTGGTTATTCAAATTAAGATAAATGTCATTAGAAAGCAATGTGAGAGCGGGAATTATATCCAGGATGGGAGCTCCTTTAAAAAAAACATGCAAGATTAGGTGCAGACACATTACAAGAGCTGTACAACTTATCGTGTTTATAAACTAGGGAGTGTCCTACTGTGGAATCGCAGTCCTCCCCTGTTTGGAAAACTTCCTTATCCTCCTGTTGACATCTGTACGTGAAAGGTAGGGACCATAATTCATGGAGAAACGTACTACCCAGGGGTTCAAAGCAGCCAATTGTGAAATGTTTCATACAAGATTTATATTGAAATAGCGAAAAAGGCAGAGAGATAACGCCATATATTAACCATACGGCCATATCTGTCTACGCCACTAAAAATGGCAAGTGTCCTAATTGTTCAATGTGTAACAGGGTGTATGTAGCATCTTTCATGGACATAAATCTCTGTTTATCAGTCTGATTAAATGGTAAAAACAAAGCAGAAGCGTTCAAATAATCCCATGGAACTTGTCCCATTTTCAGAGTCTGTAACATTCATGCAAACTACATCACAGATAGTAATTGATTTTGACCATGAAACAACACAGATACATCATTTTGAACAATATCAATAACAGAAGAGACAATATTATCTAAGGTATTTATGCTTTTGTCGACTACTGCAAGGACTTTATCGAAATTTGCTTTGTCAATTTGGCGTAGATGGAGCGCTGCTTACATCTGCGAAAGGTTCCATGATTCATTGTAAGCCGCAGAGATGAATCTCTTTGTTCTGGGAATCCTAGGACCTGAGATAAAATCAGCCAAATTGATGTCGCTCGACAAGAGGGAGAGGTGTTGTTTCACTGATGACAGTAGAGTGTTCCAAACACTGTTAGCACAATTTCCCCACCAAATAGGTGCCGACCGAATGTGAATGTGTGTAACGAGGATCAGGTCTAGTCTGTGTGAAACCGGGCGATGCATTATAAAAACGCAATTGACATGTATTTGAATTGGTTTGCCACAACAACCATCCTGTGTGGTCAACATCAGTGATAATGAAACTGTTATTTCGAAACAGAGCTTGTAAGACATCAAAGGTACTATTTGTGTGTTTACGCCAATGATCATACTTCGCCAATGATGAAATAGATGGAATATTCAGATTCTTGGCAGTAGCTAAGCCAAAACAAGTGGTTTGGTGCACTGTGTCATTTAAAAATAATATTTGAGTTGGAATTAGGCATGCACGATGCAAAGCTTCGGCACGCTGGACCTGCCAATCCTTAGTGCCCCAAATTGATTTCAAATCAACGGTGTCTTTCCATTGATCATAACCGTGTGAGGCCATTTCAATTCTAAAGGAATTGGAATAGATTAATTTTGTGTATGTCAGAATAAATGTAGATTGCGACGGCAAGTTCAATTTAAAGAAATAGGATTCTGGGTTGGACGTGTTGTAACTAGTAAAATAGGTGAACTTATTTTTAAGTGTTTTTGAACTTCCCTGTAAGGGAGTTGGACAATGCGCCCACTGTGTGTAATTAAATGCAGGTCTCAACGTGTTTGTTTTTTGCAGGTAATGATGCCATAATAACTCAGCATAATTGGCAGAATTTAAATATAAATCTTCAGCATCAAAAGAAGCATAATACTTTAAATCAGAAAATAATGAATGTACTGCCTGTACATCCCAATCATCAGAATGTATGTCTTGTGTTACCACATCTACTAATGGAACATGAAAAACGTATAGTATCTTGAGGACTTCCGTCAGACCATGGATTTCGAAAGTAACTTTTCCCCAAACGATGCCATCTGCAACAGGGAAAGCCAAAATGTTTATAGGAGCTTGATAACTATTCATGATGTGGGAAGATGTATGTGGAGCCAAAATACCATCAACCAACTTTATAGCAGAGTGTTCTGGCAGATAATGAAAATTGATGAGCAAGAAAAATTCTGTCACAAATCCAATGGACATGAAGAGGAGAATCAGGATAAGCACTAACCAGATGTAGGTCCAGGGTGGGACCAGGTAAGTCTTTTTGAACCAAGTGATGAAAATACTAATTTTTGTCAGGTGAGGTGCCACAGAGGAGGACTAGGATGAAGAGTCATACGAGAAGCTCATACGGTCCCCAAAATAACCACATGTACGCATTTTCATGAACGGTGGCTTTGCAGCATCAGCTTGATGTTGTAAACGACTGTCCGGTACTTTAATGTGGAACTCATCTGCAGGGTAAGTATACTTGACATCTGCGTTGGAAGAGGACAATGGCAGATCAGGTCAATAATAGTTTCCATCTCACCCTCAACGACACAGGCATTAGTCAAAGAGGCTGAAGCCATCAGATTCAAAGAAATAGCGTTACATGAAACTGCAGGAGTCACACTATTCAGAATCGGCCACACCGTGTAGCTTGACATCGTCAACAGAAATGTATCTGTTTTCTTTGTGACAAGGCAAAGGTGGTAAAATCACTGTACGAGTACCCTTCAATCCAAGTACTGGGACTTGTGCACGATAAGAGAGACCAAATTATTTTTTGTACTCTAACTTCTCTCATACCAGATCCCCAATCTTAGGAAGCCAGCCTGTGACCGGAATCAGCATTGCTGTGTCATTGGAAGAGGGTAAATGTTCTTTTGCGTAGTTTTCATGGGTCTTTTGAAGGTCCTGTACATAGTTGAATGTTATCTACGTCAAATGTTGCCGCTACCGCCACAACATCTAAACAATCAGGGTCTGGCACAAACATGCTAATGCCAAAGAGCATTTTGTATGGGCTCCGCCCACCCAGAGACCCAAATAAATGAGCCAGCCAGTTCCTGCCAGTAGCTAAGACCCTAGGTGTCAAAGATTGCTTTAAGTCATGGTTCATTCACTCCACTATAGAATTGCCCTCAGGCCTATATGGAGATAAAAACTGCACCAGCAATCCCATAGACTTCATCGCATCCTTGTACGCCTTAGAGGAGAATGCTGGACCGTGGTCAGAATGGAAGGTGCCACAAGCATACGTCCCGACAAAGACACGCAAATCTCTAATGACATTTCGAGCGTCAGCACTGCGTTGTGGCCAGACCCATTGGAATCTAGTGCACAAATCAATTGCAACAAAAATATATTTTTACGCAGAAGTCAATGGACCACAGTGATCAAGATATACACAGCCAAGCGGTTGATTTGAACTACATAGCTGTGTTTGTGGTGGTTGTGAAACCATAAATGGTTTGACTTGTTGACAAATGTCTCAAGAAAGCACATAATTACAGGTTTATACAAACCACGCCATCAATAACGTTGCTGTAGAATAGAAACAGTTGCAGACACCCCGGAATGCGCAGATGCTATGCCTTCGTGTGCGGCTATTATCAAAGCAAGCCTATGGTCCATGTTGGTAATCAGCCGATCCCCAACTGACGGAATTGTATCATGAGGAACTTGTTTGGGAGACAAATTATAAGAATACTTTGAAGGGAAGCCCTGCAGATAAGCAGTTCCATTTTTCGGAGCAGCAATAGCTGCCAAAATGTCATTATCTATCTTAGTCATGGATCTTGTAACTGATGCTACTGAATACGAGGGTACTGCAAATTTGGCTGCCTCATCGGCCAAAGAATTACCTACAGCATGTGCTCCCACACGCTGATGGCCAAGAGTATGTATAAACTGTGTGAGTGGGAGACGTCCTTTAAGCTCTGCCACTAGAAGCCAAAGCATTTTATGCTTTATTGTGCTGCCTTTAGATTCCAGATAACCATTTTGAGACCAAAAGAATAGGTCATCATTAAAAGACTGGACACAGTAGTAAGAATCGCACACAATAAGAGTATTCACATCAGGATCAGCAAACTCAAGAGCTAGAACAAGAGCATGCAGCTCTGCCAATTGTGCTGTACTGTCCCCAAGTGCCTGTGCATGCACAACGAAAGACTTCAATTGTCCTTTCACAATTGAACCAGCCACAAAAGCGCAAGCTGCTGAATAAGCATGTTTGGACCCGATGGCAGGTTGAGTCGAGCCATCAGTATAAATGATACATTTGTACTCATCCAAAGGAAACAACGATAACTGAAGAGGATGAACATGTTCCTACTGTCAAAACTCCTGTGTCTAAAGAGCAGGATCAAAGATAAACGTAACATCAGCCGATGTTAAAGAAGTATCCCATTGTATCCAATGGGGATGTAAAGCTTTAGAGTTTAGTACACTCGCCTAATTCACTGCTTCTAAATTAGGGACAGGCACAACCATAAGAATGCATTTCCCCTGCGCAAGCGAACGTTCTTTCAGAATCGTCATTTGGACTGCAGTCAAAATCTTCTCAACATTCAAAAATCAAATTTCCACTGCTGTGTACAAATGTGATTTGCATGCAATAGGTACTGTGTCCCCTTCGTTGAAAGTCAAGTAAGTGAAACCCACCGTCCCCGGTACCATATGATTAACCAGGTTTGTGGAATTATCATGCGTCAACAAGTAATTAGTCACTACCAGATCTGACTGCAAAGATTGTAAAATAGAGGTATGTTCTGGAAGCCAGCAGACAGAAGAATATATAGGTTGTATCACCGCATATTGCGGTTTCATACACTGGGCTTAATCTGGGATGTATGATGTCCTCCGGAATTCAAAAATCCCAGCAAAGACTGAAGCTTCTTCAGTGTAGACGGAGGTTGCAATTGTGCACATTTTCTAGAAAGTGGGGGGCTAACCCCCTACCTTCATTATTGAGCTGATATACCTACCAATAGTCCCAACACCATTACCAAATAATCAGTCAGTTGGCAGGTGAAGAAGGTACAATCGTTTATTAAACAAAATACTCTATAGAGGAGCCTCTCCGAACCTCACCCATCAGGTGCACCGAGAAGACTGTTGGCTCATATTCAAACATGAGGTTATATACTTTTCGGTTCAATACATGCAATCACTGTAAAAGGAAAAACACCAGTTGGCCCTCGAGCTCCAGGAAAGGACCATATATGGCACACATCAGACCAGTACAAAGGCTTGACTATCTATTACTGATAAGGTCAAGAGGGGTGACTCCCTTTCGTCTTGGTGCCTGGGAGTGTAGTCACGGTACCTCCAGGAATGCGCTTATCGCCCCCAAAGGCAGATGCGACCTTGAGTCTTAGAACAGTCGAGTAAACAGCCTACCTTCAGCTGCGACTGTAACAGTGAGATAATTGGGATGTGAGGTGTACCCAGCCAAAACGGGCCACTTGGCCCCATCAATCGATAAGGGGCCTATACGGACCACTGTCACAGAGTGAGGAAGGGTGCCATTAAACCATATAGTGTTGCCAAGCTGTTACTAGAACTTCAAGAGATTGATAAGGTTGATAATCCCATGGTAAGGTGGTGGCAGTATACTCGTGAAAGAAGTTATCTGTGCCATCCGCTGCCGGGAATGTTACCCAAGTATAAAACACCTCGAAGCAGTGCGCTGCATCTGCCTTAACAACAAAAATAAGATCAGCACCACAATTAGGGACTCCATATTGAGTCAAATAAGCGGTGACTGGAGCGTGGTTCGGAGGCGCTATGGCTACTGCCATAATGGAAGAAAAGTACAAAACAACCTACTTGCGGCAGTGCAACACTGGGTTAGAGAAAGAGAAATACCTTTTAGAATTCAAGTTTGAAAAACCTATAACTTCACAATGTAGTAGGCTACTCCGTCACAACTGTCTTCTGAAACAGAAGTGAGGGTTTTGTGGACAAGCACAAGGACTACCCATGAGTCTTGCAGATAAGTACCAGACCAAACGTTGGTAGTGCTATGTTGTAGGGATTCTGCACATACACAGAACTATGGGTAGGGAAACAGGACCTCAGTGTGTAGGGGCTGAGCCTTCCTACTGCCTCAGTACCCAAAATCCCCAAACCGACTAGCTACAGTGTCTCATTCGATCTACATAATCACAAAGCTACAAAAGATTAGACAACCCAGAACACAACACTCCCAACTCTCTCAGGAATCGCGGTAGCAAGACAAACCTTTTGCTCACTCACTTATACTTGTCTACAATAAGAATTGACAGAGTCACTGTTATAGTTCAAAGTGTTTATTTTAACTCTAGCGCTCTATAATGCAGTGTGCAAGCCACTACCAGCAGCAAAACACAAAAACCTACTCCCTTTGGAATAGCGGTAGCAAGACGTACCCTTTCGCTCACTCACTCATACTTGTCTGCAATAAGAATTGACAGAGTCACTATTATAGTTCAAAATGCATATTTTAACTCTAGTGCCCTATAATGCAGTGTACAAGCCACTACCAGCAGCAAAACACAAAAACCTAAAACAGTTAGCATTGTTGCAATTCCATAGATTATAAAGGGGGATGTCATCGTATACAGACAGTGGATAAAGGACAATAAGGCCTAAATACCCTCCCGTTAGTTAGGAAATTTTTATTATATATAGGAAGATCTCTGGACTTTGTCAGCAGACCCCATACCTTAGTGACTAAATGGTAGTTTTACATCATAGGAACAGCATAGCTCTCCTCCCTGGAAAGGTGACTCGCCAAGTGTGTATTTAGAACAACATGCATCCCTGTAATATTAAAGCACGAGTTTCCAGAAATAGCAGCTGTGTTATCATGTTTTGTCTAGGTGGTAGGGACTGACCAGAACAGAATAACAAGGGGCATTGTTTATCGACCTTGCACATAGTGTTCAGACTAAACTCCAGGAACAGGCAGAGAACACAGAAAGCAGACGGTTCTCATGTGAAAGGCACAAACAGAGTCTTTCAAATAAAGTCATGTAGTAATGTGCACAAAAGCAGCATCATGGCAGAAGATCTCATGCTAATTTAGCAATGTCAACAATGACCCTAATGGCCATGTAACACAAGTTGTCACATGCATCACATAAACAGCAGAGTGGACACAATCTTGGCCTAATATGTGGGTGTCCAATGAACAATAGCACACAGCAGAGCATGTCACATTGCCGTTAAGACATCCCCATTCCAGGTTTGCACAGACTGACCACCCCATACATACATATTCATGATTTCCTAAAATTTAGTGACTATTGGTGCTCATATGTCACAGTAAATATTAGTGACATTAACAGGTTTTAGAAGTTTGTTGCTAGGGTGTTTACTTATCAAATTACCCATTGGTTTATAAAACACAGAATGACTTGGAATACTCAGTGAAGGTAGTAAGATATTGACCTCTAAAACATCAAGAGCACGGCAAGACTCATTTGACCACTCATAGAATGCACCTTCTATCCTTAACCTGTACACCTCACATTACTGGATGGCATACGAGTCATGTTAATGGAAAGTGGATCATCACACTTAAGTGTAAGTTTAGCTCTCATCTATCTCATTTACCCACACAATTGGCTCAGAAACTAATCTCAGTGGCCTAGACACAACTATGTCTAAATGACTCAGACATCAAACTAACAATGCAGTCACATCATGTTGAACACCACTTTTGTGGTGACACAACTACAGGAGCAGGCTCACAGGCAAACATGTAGGCACAGTTAGCTATTGAACCAGTGCTGTGACAATACATACGCAACTCACCACTGGAAAGTGTTTTTCAGTCACTGCATTCAAAGTGCACATCCAACTATGTTCAAATGTGATAGGCCTACCATCACAAAACACACAGTATTGAATGAAAAACACTCATCATAAAATGTATACATTTGGGCTGTCTGGTCCATTGGTCAGCAGGGACATTCCACAACATCAGAACAATCCTTCCTTGAGTCAAACATATGACGGCCCAAGTCTGGTTAATCAATAGATATTTAACACGTCTGTGCCACAGGTCAATGCAGACAATTGGCAAATCAAATCATCATTTGCCTACCACCTTACCTACACGTTTGAAACCAACCCTTGTGGTTTGGACTTTGGTCCAGCCTCAGTTCAGATGGTGACATGCATGCCTGTTACCCAAACATTTAGTTGGGACACTTGTACAATTCTGGTAATGACTTACCCCCTTGTGCCTGTTGTTGGGCCCGTAACTGCCCATCAAGGCCGGGAAAGTCCATAACTAGGATGCAGGCCATTGGACGGTCAGGGTGAGGCGTGTGCCCATTCGTTGGATAGACAACCCCAGCTGGCCTTACGCTCTCTTCCTGGTTCACTTTCTCAGGTTATCCCACCTCTTGCGGCAATGGACGCTACAGTACCTATAGACCATCAGAGACTGCACGTTCTTTGCGACGTCTTTTCACATATCCCTCTTCTGATGGGTGTTGATCTGCATAGAAGCAAGAAAGGAAGGAAACATTACCCTACTGTAAAGTCATGTATATCAGTTTTTTTGTCACACATTAGCTGACACCAAGAGTGAACACAACACATGGTTGACTTACACATGCTGAGATACACAAACCCAATACACATTTTTCCAAGTCAATGATTATTATCAAAATCCCTGGTCATGACCTAAAACACCTTTGCAGAGTCACTCACATGAAGTACCCCAGGAGCACGCCACATGCTCGGTGATGTGAGCCACAATAATACCTAGTTTTGACCTTGTGATCTTGATCAGGCTGCACAACTTTGTACTATTTTGGAAATCCATTTGTAAAGGCAGAAACTTTGACTTGAGTCCTACAGTCCACAAAGATTGATATCAGGGTATACCCCTTAGTGTTACAGTGATCACACTATGACTGACCTGAAATGTGTGCCAGTGAGATGATGCTCTAATCACTGGTGCTACTTATCAGTACAGTTTCTTTGGTATTGGTGGCATTATTGTCCTCATATGATACCTCTAATCATGTGTGGGACTGACACAGTGGGGTCATTGACATACCATAGTGAGACCACCATGTTCAGGTAGATGATATGGTAGCCACTGTGTCCCCTAACCAACAGCTAACCCTACCTGAACAAAGATCGGGAATGTGAGTGTGGGACAGTCCTCATGGACCTGTACAGTCCAAGCATTTTCATTTGCACATTGTTTACAATGTACTGGTGGAAATGAGCCAGTGTAGTTTCAGTTAAGCACTATGTATACCATTTCCACTGGACAGGCCTATCGACTCAAGGTGTAAAATCTATCACCGTGCAAAAGTGTGTCACATTTGGGCAAAGTGATGATTGAGCCAAGACACATTGCTGACATCATCTTTATCTGCTCTTCACAGTGTACATACAGTGAATGTAGTGGCCTTCTCACACTTTTGGCCTGGCATGATTGCGCCCAAAGGTGGAAAACAGCATCAGAATTTGAGGAGGTGTTGATGATAGCAGAGTCTGCAGGCAAGTGAGCAATGTTAAAAATTCCTGCCGTGGGGCCCGATTCACAGAACTAACTTATGACAAAATCCTAAACTTACTACCATTTACTCATTTTGGTATTCACAGAAGGCACTTACTCATTTTGGTATTCACAGAAGGCACTTACTCATTGATGAGTAAGTGCCTTCTGTGAATACCAAAATGAGTAAGTGGTAGTAAATTTAGGATTTTGTCTTAAGTTAGTTCTGTGAATCGGGCCCTACATGTACATATGGTATTACGCTGCAACAGACACAGTCATTGGCCCTCTACCATTAACATCATTAGCCTATGACTGTGTCTGTCAAAGACAGAACAGCCCATCTCACAGTCGACTTCAACCGACGACGCTCAATCTGATTGGCCCAAATTCAAGGTGAGGCATCAGACATTGTAGCTGTTGAGATAACGGTTGTATTTTGAATGTAAATGCATCATTCACTCCCCCATGTAGTGTTAAATGGTAGCGGCAGTTTCAGTCGATAACCTTTCAAGTATTGCCCGGCGTTAATCGCCTCTTATACCATTCGATGATTAACCAACAAAAGAGGCAGGCGCCGGAGACTGGAAGGCAGGAAACAAAGTTTTATTCCGTCGGAGCAGAACACATCAGATCGGACAGCAAGGTATCGTCTTGAGGTGCTCTAACCACATCTCTGAGGCCTGGCCTCTTATACACAGGTTTATTGCTTTATTACACGTGACACATTCTTGTTGAGACTTTGATGTACGGAAAGACATCCTTGGAATCCCCACTTCAAGCTCGTTCCCACAAATATCTACAGTGGAAGTCCCCACCCACAGTAGGAGATGGCTATCACACAGCTGGACATTCCGCCAATTCCCGGGGGTGTGTGCGACTGGTCGGGTCTCAGGGGGTGGGGGCCTTGATCTACTGTAAGCCCTTTGATGTGAGGTGTTTCCCTTACAGTAGGGGCAATAAACTGCATCCGCAGGGCTAGGTGATGGCCTGGGATCGGTTCGGACAATCGGGCACAGAGGAAGGGGGTTATCAAAAGGATGTATGACCATGTATGGGATGAAAGGAGGTGTTGGTCAGGCGCGGGATGTGGTTCCATGGCAGGGTCGCGCAGAAGGAGGGGTGTATGGTCAATGCACGAGAGAGCGGGGGGTGTTCGCAGCGCCAAGGGAACGCGCTGGTGATCGGCGAGGGGCAGAGGGCCCATGGCGCTTTCAAAATGGCTACTGCTTAAGTGAGCGTACGGGCCTGAGAGGGGACAAGGTGGCGCCGATTATGTTGACATCGCAAACCAGATTTTAACAGTCCTCCCTTTTCAACATATCTAGCCAGCTAGTCTAGCCGACATCCACCTTCGTTAAATTCTTAGCTACGACATCGTAAATGCTTTCATGCGTTCCTGTTTTCAAAGTACAGAGTCTTAGGACAGACAGGAATAATCTGACACAATTGTACATAATTACATGTAGTTGATGTGATAGGTGAGGAGGTAGCGCATACAAAATTACATCAGCTGCGTCATATGTCAGACCCGGAGATAGGAGGAGGGAAGCTCGCTTGAACACAAACATGATACCGTAAAAAAAGTTCTGGCAAAACAAGGAATATTACGTACATTACTTAAGGCCTAGACTTCGTGTGGATCAAACTAGACAGCATAGTCATGTGCACGGCTGATGTTATACAATTGTCATTATACAAAGTTAATGTTTCTTAACTATCAGTGTACTGTTGGGATTGATCGATGTAATATCTTGAAAACTCGATTGGAAGATAGTCAATATGAAAGTGGTTGGGAGAGGAATCCAACTCAACATGAGTTACAGTCAGAGGGGGGGGGGGCAATGTCCAAAAGGGAGTTCTTCTTTCCAGTGTCCTATTACAGCGAGCCATCACTGGTAAGCTCTCATTGTTCTTCTTCTTTCGTTGGCACTGTTGAGCACCGGCGGTGGAGCTAAGGTCCAGCTCAAATCCAGGTTTTCACATTGCAGGGTGTGACCATTCTTTGCTCTCGGATCACAGTCCTGTTTTGTCCTGTTCCCTAACTGATCTTATCATAGGTACCTTGAGACGGGGTACCCGCATTTCGTTCTTCTTTTGTCAAGTCAAGTTCAAAATCCCATATGAAAAAAGGGGGGGGAATAGGGGCGTGCTTTGGGAGGCCGAGGGAAGAGGGGGTGGAGTGGGATCGGATCAAAAAGCGGACCAAGGAGAGCAGAATCTTTTAGCACTGAGCCCATCAATCGGGCTCGACGGGCTGGGACTTCAGGCACGAGCTGATCAGTGAGCGGGGGGGGGGCTTTGGGATAGCCCTTCTTTCTATCGCTTTCCATGCTGAGAATGGTGCCTCGTCCCGCATCTTTTTGCTCCTTGGCTCCCCCTTGGTCGAGGCCATAGATGTTCCATGATCTGCAGCCAGGCTGTGTGTCACGTCCGACCCCTCTCCTCCGATGACCGCATGTTATCTTTGAATGAGTACAAGAAACAAAATCTTAGAGAACTGGTAGGGAAGACGTTTACACACTTCATTCTCTCTCCCAACCCCAAGTAGTCGGGGAAACGTTTATCGGTCACTCTATTGTGGATGTCTATTAACTCTTATGTTGGTGTATGCTACTAACTCATTAATCGTTGCTGTGGTGCAGGTTTGCGAGTGTTCCTGCAAATTTCCATCATCAGGTCTGCTAGGTGTTGATTCCTGTACCTTATAAACGTGGCAAAATTCGAACCGGCTTCTCCGGTAGAGACTCGTCTTTCTAACACAAGCCCTGTTGATTCATATTTTTCTCCAGGGACTGCTAAGTTTATGAAAAAGTGCGAAGTGCTACTGTCATGGGCTCACAAATATCTGTTTCGGGGAGGAACACAAGCTAAACATTTTTCTTGCTGGAGACAATAGTTAACCTTTATCAGTTTTAGGCAATGTATCTTTAAAAACAAGGTCATCAGCTGTATTGCTTAAAATATCCAGGGACGGCTAGTACAGAACTGGGACTATTCTGGAAGGACGGGGTGCTTAGACGTGTACGATAATAGGCTACTTGGTGTACACACAACATAGAGCAGCACGGGTCAGTTTTACGTACAAAAACACAAGCTGGGGGAAAACATAAATTCAACGTTCACGTACACACAAATACCGGATAGGGTGTAACAGTACATACATCAAGCACAGAAACCTAAGACAAAGACACAGAGCTATTTTGGGTAAGGGGACCTTTCCTTTCCTGTCATTTTTCTATGCGTGCTGCGTATTTTCAGTATTGTCCGTAATTCATTTTGGGGGGGGGGGGGGGTCGGACTTTTTACTCCCCTCCCTTTCTGGGCAATTTTGTTGGAGGCCTCATTTTAAAAAAAAATACTTACTCCTCTTTTTCCGGTCGGACATTAGTCCAGTCGTGTTTATACTCACGGTGGAGCCTTCCAACCCCTGGGCAGGCGGTGATCCAAACTGAGGCAGAGGAGGGGTATCGGTCGGACATGGTACAACTATTATTTTCTAAGTGGATGGAAGAAGAAGTGGTGAATCTAAAACATGCCAGTATCCCTACCTTCTGGGCTGAGGGGGGGGTTTTGGATGTACCCCGACCTGGGGTATTCTTAACTTCTCTTATTTAGTCAGCACACAAATCGACTCACTGGTGGTACATTTGGGTTATCAGTTGGAGTCGGGTTCGTCGTACTGAAATGACCCTTCAAGTTTCTGGTGTAAGTCACCCTCCAATTTACTAGCTTCCGGGAGAGGGAGAGTCGTTTCTTCAAATGAGGAGTTACCATATTCGGGCTTATTTTCCCATCCCCTTGATCGATAGACAAGCATTTCAGTCATACAAAGACGTTCTCTCCAGCGACCCAGGCATCTGCAATACATACACATTCATACCGTACAATCAGGGCACGTACGCACAGTCATACCATACAGTTTTTCACGTTCCCAGTGATGGTCTGCACTCCACGCACCATCTCACAGCGCTTGTCCATGTCTTTCCCTACATGGAGCACGGTGCGGTCCATGTCCACTCCATTCTTCAGTCGGAACTCCGATGTAACCTACAGAGAAGAAAAGAAGGTGGGGGGCAGCATTCAAAGCACATCAGCGCGCATAAACACGAAAAAGTTCTACTTACCACGTACCAGACTAGCTGCAGGAACGTATAATACCACAGATCTTGACTATCCTTTTCGCATTTTTTTTTTTTTCTGTGTACTATATCCTTCCTTTCTACTATACCAAAAATGCTTCATTTTATTTGTCCCTAAATTCGAGTTCCCTCTTCGTGCATTTGTTTCTCAATTAGTCGTATATTATGGGACAAAATACCATACTATACATTCGGCAGATACCTTAAGCTATAGTCAACCATTTTCTAACAACTCTGGAAAAAGACAGGTGTGATGGATACAAATTTTCATCAATCCAAAATTCAGGCAAAGGGTCTGCATTATCTGTCTTCTATTGTTTGGGAATGACAGCCATTATTCAAAACCTTACCAACCTAGGCGATTGTTATGACGCTGATTCCATAATTCCTTCGAAAACCCTTTATTGTGAAAATGTCAGTATACAAATACGGGCCTACAACCGTATAGGCCGGCCACGGTGCAAGAGGCGTCGAGTATCATGAGCAACACTACCTTAACGCGGAAATAAAAATAATCAATAATGAGAAGACCAGCATCAATAAGGTTGTTCGCATGCCCAGTCAGTACCCTCCCCGTCCCCCGCCCGCCATGTGCAAAAAGAGCATATACATATCCCTTAACATCAATGCCAAGTAACCGGAACGCCATAAGGAGTTGTAGGTTCCTCCTACATCAGCGCCATTTTGGGGCGAGGTCGGGTGGGTCCAGGGTACAGTCTAAATTTTTCCACTAACGCCAACAGAAAGAACAGACAGCATGAACCATGACTCGAAGGTGGGGAAAGCAAAGTTTTTTCCTACCGGGTCATGCTGAGGTTCCACCGGAACTGATTCGAGTTGGTAGTCTACAGTGTCTCCTGGTAATTCAAACAGAAGCTGGCGTCAGCATGAGGGCACCACCATCTCGCAGCAACGCTGTGGTCCTTTCGGAGAGCGGGACAGCAGGTGTCTCTCTGCCGACGCCCTGAATCAGTCTCTCTCACGGCACCAAATGGGGACAAGGTGGCTGCCGCCCGGGGCAAAGACAAGTTAATGTGGAATGATCGAGCAATAGTGGCGGTTGCCCCCACCGGAAGTCCGCGGGAGTCGAGGGCCAATGACTCCCGTAGAATCTGCAAAGCTGAGAGGACGTCTTTGAGGGTGGGGCCCATGCCCGAGCAGGCAAGCTTCCGAGTTCCAAGGTAGCCCAGAGCCATCTTAGTGGACCAGGCCCGAATCCGAAGAGCCGGCTGCCATTTTGAGAGTCCTGTGGCAGCAGCAGTTCTCCACCACAGCCACCGGAGTGGGTCCCCCGACCAACCAACTGCGAGGGCCCACTTCTTGGGTGGAACGCTAATGGAAACTTGGTGCAGAAAGGAACCTCCGCCTGGGTGGTCGTCCGGCAGGTGAAACGTTAATGGCTGTCCTGCTGCTGCTGGCCGGCGAGTGAAACGCTAAGGGGTGCTCTTTCAGCTGGTCGGCGAGTGAAACGCTAAGGGGTGCTCTCTCAGCTGGTCGGCGAGTGAAACGCTAAGGGGTGCTGTCTCAGCTGGTCGGTGAGTGAAACGCTAAGGGGTGCTCTCTCAGCTGGTCGGCGAGTGAAATGCTAAGGGGTGCTCTCTCAGCTGGTCGGCGAGTGAAACGCTAAGGGGTGCTCTCTCAGCTGGTCGGCGAGTGAAACGCTAAGGGGTGCCCTACTGCAACTGAGGAGCCTCCACCTGGGGAGGCGGGGGAGGCCCGTTCGCGTCGCCTCCCCCCAGGGCACCCCACGCCGTCCTTCGGTGCAGCACTGTAGGATGGCCAGACCAGCGCAACAACTTGCTGGACACCACCTCGGTGCCGTCCGGATCCCGGCACGCCGTGTTGCCTCCGGCCTATTCGCACAACAGTCCGCCACTGATGCCGCCTCACAGGCCGATGGATTTTTTAGGCTTTTTTATAGCCCAAATCTGACTAAAAGACAGACCAAAGCAGCCCAATGTTGCTACTTTAAGGAAGGAGGGGCAGGAACATCGTCAAGCAGGCGGTGAATGCATTGGAATTGATGTTAGCAGGCTGCCAAGTAAATAGTTGTTTAAAAAGAGTGTTTTAACGTGTTTACCCTGTTGGAGTGTTGCATATACCTACAAGTTTTTAAAGCGTTTTAATCATACTACTTTGTTGGAGTGTTGTACATATAGGTTGGGAGGGAGCGTATGGAGGGGGCAAGTAGATGATCGGAGGACCTAATAGCAATTCATCGTTCGCCCGTTGCTTGGAAGGCAACTCAGGGTAGAGCGTAGAGGGGGTCCTAACAGGGCACTGGCCTGACGTTTCAGATTCTTGTTTTTGTTTAGCTTCCTTTCTCTCCTTTATTTCTTCCTCTAACTTTCTAGTGACAAGGTGAGCTGCCTTTCGTAGTTCTTTTTCTGCCTTTACGTCTTCTCTCTTTTTCCATTGCGTTGTTTCTTTGCGCCACATGCCGATACTGTCGAGCATAGTGGGCGTCGTTTTATTGCTACGTAGAGCTATTTCTAGCGTTTCTGTTTTATGGTCATCAAAGGATCCCATCAGTGGCCACTGACTTTCGGAGTCCTTCTTTGTATATTTATGCCATAGTTTGCTATAAGCTACAGCGACTAGTCCATATTTAGTAAACATGTCCTTATTAGGGGTGCCTTCCAGTGGAGCCGGATGGTTCATCTCTAATAAGCGGTCCGGGCAGAACCAACTACCAATCAGTGGGGAGAAGATAGGCATGACGGGTTACAAAGGGGACAAAAGTCTGCACTACCTATCTTTTCACTGCTTGCAAAGACTAGACAGAATATCTCTATTCCACGCTATTTGTAAGCAGAGAATACCTCCAAAGAACCAATATCGAACAACCAGTATTCGGACAATCAAACAATCAAATGGTGAGAAAGAGATAGGCACGACGGGTTACAACGGGGGACAAAAGTCCGCGTTACCTATCCTTCACTATCTGCAAAGACTAGACAGAATATTTCTATTCTACATTATTTGCAAACAGAGAATATCTCAAAAAGCACTATTCGTCAAAAACAATCAATGTTCGGACAATCAATCAGTGGGGAGAAAAATAGGCACGACAGGTTACAAAGGGGGGACAAAAGTCTGCGTTACCTACCCTTCACTATCTGCAAAGGGAGAGAGAGTATTTCTACTCTTCCCCGTTTGTAGGCAGCGAATATCTCAAAAAGAACAATCAAATAAGCAATACTAGTATTTTCAATCAATCAATCAATCGTTTCGCAATTTGTCGTGTTACACGACCTTACCCGGACCGCATGGACAGTTTCTCGTCTTCCGCCTCCAGCGCCCGATCGTCCTCTACTCTCCGTATTTGCCGCGGCACTCCTGATGGTTCCCAGTCAGGACCGTAGATCACTCGAGAGAGGTCTGCTCTGAACCAGTGAAGTTCGGATGATCGGCTGCCAGACGAGGGTCTATCGGGCAGGAGCTCTTCCCAATCGTTGCAGTCGTTCACTCTGTCGTCGGGACCTCTCCCGTTGGATCCACGTGTCGCTGATGGGCCCCACGTTTGGGACGCCAATTGTTAAATGGTAGCGGCAGTTTCAGTCGATAACCTTTCAAGTATTGCCCGGCGGTAATCGCCTCTTATACCATTCGATGATTAACCAACAAAAGAGGCAGGCGCCGGAGACTGGAAGGCAGGAAACAAAGTTTTATTCCGTCGGAGCAGAACACATCAGATCGGACAGCAAGGTATCGTCTCCAGGTGCTCTAACCACATCTCTGAGGCCTGGCCTCTTATACACAGGTTTGTTGCTTTATTAGACGTGACACATTCTTGTTGAGACTTTGATGTACGGAAAGACATCCTTGGAATCCCCACTTCAAGCTCGTTCCCACACATATCTACAGTGGAAGTCCCCACCCCACCCACAGTAGGAGATGGCTATCACACAGCTGGACATTCCGCCAATTCCCGGGGGTGTGTGCGACTGGTCGGGTCTCAGGGGTTGGGGGCCTTGATCTACTGTAAGCCCTTTGATGTGAGGTGTTTCCCTTACAGTAGGGGCAATAAACTGCATCCGCAGGGCTAGATGATGCCTGGGATCGGTTCGGACAATCGGGCGCAGAGGAAGGGGGTTATCAAAAGGATGTATGACCATGTATGGGATGAAAGGAGGTGTTGGTCAGGCGCGGGATGTGGTTCCATGGCAGGGTCGCGCAGAAGGAGGGGTGTATGGTCAATGCACGAGAGAGCGGGGGGTGTTCGCAGCGCCAAGGGAACGCGCTGGTGATCGGCGAGGGGCAGAGGGGCCATGGCACTTTCAAAATGGCTACTGCTTAAGTGAGCGTACGGGCCTGAGAGGGGACAAGGTGGCGCCGATTATGTTGACATCGCAAACCAGATTTTACACCAGATTTTAACAGTATGGGTAAAATTATTAAATGGGTTGTGACACATGCCAATGGTATTATGTATATAAAATATATAAAAATAAAATAAGGGGTGCAAAGATCACCTTTGTGAGGCAATATTTTCACTTCAGGGCCCAGTAGCCATGTAAAAGCACAATGAGGAGTTCAAATGTATATTGAACAGGGAACTGACCATATGTGACATATATGGATCTTTTATTGAACCTGTCATAACTTGTGCCATGCTGTATTTTGGAAAGCGTTTACACCTATGTGACTGTGGACACTGTGACCATTGCTCTGATCTGTAGACCCTTCACACATCGGTACCCTTGAAGAGTGGGAAGGAGGCAGCCTGCGGTGTACCGCCCATTTCTAGACCTGCAAACCAGGGAAGAGATGGATGTGATTAAAAGGTTTTGCCTAAATAGGCAAACCATCTTTCAATTATGTCATCTGTTGGTGCCTGATCTTCTGCCTCACAACACAAATCCCCATTCTGTCAAACCAATAGTCAAAGCGATGGCAGCACAGCATTTCTTTGGCACCTGTTCCTTCCAGTACACAGTGGCAGTTTCTGGTGGGATGTCTCAACCAATGTTCAGTAATGTGTTAGGAGACACCCTTTCTGCTTTGATGAAACACATAGACAGCTACATCAAGTTTACTCATCCATTATGGGAGAATGCATCACCATGTCCACAGCGTACCCCCTTTTGTGTCCTGTGCATCCACCCATAGAATTAGGCTCAAACTCATCTTTGCAAAGAGTTGTAAACATGGGTTTGCGCCAAAATGGTGTGCCTTTGTGAGGCTGACATAACGAGGAGATATATCTTTATTTCTTTATTCTAAGCATTATTTCATTTGCACGTGCGCTGCATTCTGCAGCAGACATACAAAAAGAAAAATACCTCCAAGGATAGTTTTTATGCAGGAAGGTACCCCTTAGTCTATCCTTACCATAAAGCTTACACCCTTGCACTATGGTGCAAAGGTGCCGGCCTTTGTGCTAGGCAGTCCAAAGTACAGCAGCGCACAAGAAGAGTGGAAATGCACCATTTCCTTAAGAAAATGGCATAGTTCTGCTCTCTCCTATAGTGACAAATCTGATTGCCGTTCTAAGTTGTGCCATTTCTTTGTAAATATGCCCCTTAATGACTGAATTACCAAGTTATCAAAAAGTAGCAAATCTACACCCACAGAAGTACTCGCTGAATGGATGCAAATTTGCAACTTTTTAGAATTCGCAAATATTGACAGTAGGCTTGGAAAGGTACATCAGTCTCAGGTTTCCAAGACTACTACTTGCACTCAAACTCTGAAAAAGTGATTAAACAAATGCTTCAAAATAGTAGAAACACTGGCAGTCCCTTGTGGTATCATTCCAAATCACAGTTTTTTGCTGACTGGGCCACTGTAGACAGAGGGCCTGATTTAGGAATTAGCAGACAGAGTAAAAGGTTACAAGTGGCAAAGAACTTTACTGCTGCTAAACCAAATTTAGAGATGTGCACTAGCCCAGCAGAAATCTCTATACTTAAAGAAGGAACTGCTGTCATGGGGGCTCCTGTCGATGTAGGAAATTTTGAATGGATGGCTTTGTCAAACTTTTCCAGAGTTTTTATTTTTTCAAAAACGAACTCCCAAAGCAGCAGTTTGTTTTTAAAAATAAAAAAATGAATGACGCCCTCACCAGTTTTCTCCCATGGCGTGGGGGTAATTTTTATTTTTTTACTGTTCTGGTGGTGACACTCAGTAAAAAAAAAAAAATCCAACCTACCTTCAACTCTAAAGGACAGTCAAAATGACCTACTTATGATTGCACCTGTTCCATCAGGCAGTCAAAGGAGGTTTTACACTGACAAAGTAAATCTTACTCCGTCGGCGTAAAACGTGTGTTCCGCCCATCTCAACATCGGGTGGGTGACAGTATACTCATTGCTGTTGCATCAGAGTACCTGTCCCCCAAACTCTAAATGAACCCTAGAGGCCTACTAAATGCAGATCATACAGTCCCAGCTCCTCATGGTAACATGCCATCCTTCACCCTAGTCACCTCACACATTCACCCTGTGGCCCACTGTTTTTTAGCTGGGAAATTGGAAAGTCACCCCCCCCCCCCCCACCCCGACTCACCGAGTCTCACTGACTAAGCTACGCCCCCTGTGACATTTATATCGGGATTTTTAAAATAAACATTTCTGCAGCAAATCAGGGCAACGTTATTCATTTGCACTTCCTGGAATTTCAGCAGTCTAATTTCTTGTGCACAGGCAAACCTCTGGCAAAAATGGGACAGTTTTTCAGCATATCAAGAGAACAAATTTCTGAGAAAGCTCCACTTATTTTGTTAAAACAATCTGTTCAAAAGCCAAACGAAATTGTTCCAGTTGTTCTGCTCGCTGCATTTTGTTGTGTAACTATTTTCAACCAATTTCAATCAGAGATCCAACGCAAAGCATAACAATTTTGTATGCATTTGAAATGTATGAAGACACGTCACAAAGACACTGAAGGGAATATTTATTCAGGTAATTCAAAAGAAAGCAAGAATGTCAATCGGTGAATGTGTCTTCTGCAGCCCTCATACTATAAAAAAAAAAAACAATCACGGAGACATTGGTTTCTGTATACAGAGAATTCCTTTCATTCAATTATTTGCTACTAAGGTACCGTAAGATGTTGGCACATAAATGTGTGCTTGTAATATGTTGGACGTTTATGAAATGTGCAAACATTACGGCGAAAGCTTATCTCGGAAGCATGTTAAATAAAAGCGGTAATGCAGAACTGTTCTGCACGTTCTTCGCACAGTTGAATATGCTATTGAACCGACCACCGTTTTTTCTATTCAATGAACCACAGTTTGATGCATTTTCATGCTTTACAGGCTTAATGGGAATTCACTCAGAAAGCACAATGGACAATTTTGTTTCCATTTAATGGCCATTAGCCATCTATATGAAAAGTCTCCATCTACCAGAAGTCACTTGACAAGTGGCTCACATAAACGCCGTCTGAGTGCCACCCTAAAGGACTGAGTCCGACCGGGGATTTCAGGGATGCTTAAGATTGCCTCACTAATCAGTTTGCTCTGTCCTTGGTGAACATCTCATTTTTGTAAAGGACATCGAATGATCTCTGACGCTCTTCTCATGCTCTCGGGAAAAGCTTTGAATATTCAACAATTGTGCGTTTCTAAAAACTGAAACTTTTAAGTTACTGTTTGCTTTGCCAAGTTGATCAAACACAGTGCAAAAGTCCAATGTTCATATATATGTCCACAGCGGAACTTGCCAAATATCTGGACCCATGCATGAGATTTCAATTATTTCAAATGCCTCCTTCTCGTTGGGCAGCTGAGTGAACCATACAAAACGCATCAGAAGAGATCATGTGCCAGTAAAATGAGTTAAAATCAGGTTATGTGAGTTTAATTAATTAAAATCCAGGTTCCAGCAAAAGATACATAATTGGTGAAAGTCCTTCCTGTATGACAGTCTTTCACATTGATACACATTGGGACTCATTACAATGTCGGGTGGAAGGCCTCCACCCGACACCGACTCGGATTCGGGACCGACCAACTTGCGGTTGGTGGTTCTGACCGCCGGATTACGATGCAACCAAACACTTTTCAGTCGGATCCCCATTGTTTCCTTTGGGAGCTCGTGTTCCATCCGACAACAGAGCATAACAAAGGATCTTATGGGAAAATGGGGTGTTTGCAGAAAACCCTGCACCCTGACGCAGGCACCCTACGGTGCCTGCCACAAAGTGCAGGGTTTTACCTTGGCTACCCCCTCGGCCACCAAACATAGGCCGCGTGGCCTAGGAGGCCCTCCTGGGAGCCCCCAAAGTCACTTTCCGACAGCCTTTTTGTGACGGAAAGGCCAGCGCGGAAAGGGTGTTTGAAATCAACATCGTAATCCCGAGTGTGGAAACACTGTCCATAGGGGTATACGATGCGGTTCCGACTGACACAAATACACCACGAGCCACTCAAAACTGTTTTGGAATGACCCCATGGATTACATTAGGTACCCCTAAAAGACAAACCGGTAGGGATACTGCTTACAGATGTCCTTCCCTCCAGGTCAGGCAGAACATGAACCTGGCCTCCCAACCCAGGGACTAAACCCTGCGGCTGAGCTCCTGCCTAGCACACCAGGACTTCCTGGGGAGCACTCATGCCTTCCCCCAAGGGTAACACATAACTAATGTGTTGCGTGACAGTCTGCCTGGCGCTGATCTCCCGACCCCTGTCCATCTGACCGTGAACATTGTAATTGGGGGGTCAGAAAGAAAACCGACTGAGCCAGTCGGAAGGGCTTTGACGCGACCAAGGAGATTTTGACTGATGTGAGGAGGTTTTCTACCTCACATCTTAATGACCCACATTTTGTACTGCAGCATCCACAGATTTTACCCAGATTTGGGGAATTTGCACAGGGGAATCCTTTTACCATTTATGGAGTTTTTTTTACCAGGGAACACTCTGCACCCATGGAATGAATTCAGAACTTTGGAAAAATATGATTCCCGGTGCACTCCACATGGAAACCTGCCCCAAGCATCGCTTTGCATGCGGATTCCATTCAGAACTGATGAATTTCAAAAAGCAGCAAATCTGCTCCCACTCATAAGGCCTGAGTATGAGATGCTTAGGACTGGGACCAGGGTAACATTGCATAAATCTTTGTCATGAAGACTGTTCGTATCTCCCCAGAACCATGCAATTACATGTCGAGCCCTGTCGAATGGGAAATTACCATGTGAGACTGGTTTTTCCACACACAAATGGCCATTTCATGGGGCTTTACCACAAACATTTGCCAATCTACTCTGGGCAGGTGGTAAATGTATGTGTGAGCCTGTTGAGAAGGGGGGTTGGGAAAATAAATGTAGAATGCTGCTCTTGCAGTCAAAGCACCATATGACTTTTCCTGAGAAATTGTGCCAGGTTGTCACACGCTAGGAAAACCCGGCAGTGGAAAAACCTTAGGTGTCATGTTTATGAAAAATGAACTTAACATATATCTACAGGAGTTGATTTTGCTTTGCCTACCTTGCAATCTGGGGGCATTCGTTTTCTCCCACCATCCCACATCAGTTTGGACCCAGACATATGCCAATCAGTGTTGACCCTGCTGTATTGGGAACAGTCCAGCCCAAACTGCTAGGCCAAGCTCTCTCTGAACAGGAACACACATAAGCAACCCAGGACCAGTTTTGCCCTTGGGCTCATTATCCATCTACAGCTAGGTTCCAGTGGAACAGTGAGCTGAGGACCCACATCTGGGCATACCCATCACACTTAGGGCTTCAAAAGCAAAGTGATGGATACAATCCTTGAATTAATCTAAGCCATTGGCAATCACTTGGGCCACATCCCAATCCATCATTTCTTGCCAACTATGCAAACATCTTGAGGAAATGACATATGTTATGTTATGTTATGTTATGTTAGGAGAAATTTGTAAAGCGCACGCACACCCGGAGGTTTCATGGCGCTGAATGTCTCAGATAGGCGCAGCGAGTGGGCTAATAGTATGAAAGTGCAAACAGCTGTGTTTTCAGAGCCTTTCTGAAGCTCAGAAGATTTTCCTGCCTTCGGATGTCCAAGGGTAACGAGTTCCAGAAGCCGGGGGCGAGATATGAGAAGCTACGCCCACCCTGGCGTTTCCTTTTGATGATCGGGGTAGCTAATAGCATAAGGTGACCAGACCGAAGGGGGCAGTGAGGTATGTATTTCGTCATTAGGTTGCTAAGAAACTTAGGGCTCTTGCAGTGCAGGGCTTTAAAAAGAAGGCAGCCAGTCTTAAAAGCTGCGCGTTGTGCAATAGGGAGCCAATGTAGTTTCGCCAAAAGGGGGCTGGCAGAATGCCACCTGGGTTGCTTAAGTATTAATCTGGCCGCCTGGTTCTGTACCATTTGGAGACGTCTGAGCAGGAACATGGGCAAGCCGAAATAGATGGAATTACTAAAGTCGAGACGCGAAAGTACAAGGGCCATCACTGCCAGAGTAAGAGCTGAAGTGGTGAGTAGGTGGGCAATTTTTTTGAGTTTCCTCAACTGAAAAACACAGGAGGAGACTACCGACCCCACCTGTCCCCTTAGTGAAAGGTCGGCGTTCAAAACCACTCCTAGGCTTTTTACAGAGGGAGAAGGGGAGGGAGATGGCCCAAAGTCAGCATGCCAAAAATGAGGGCCCCACATGGCAGCGCTGGTACCAGGCAAGATTAACTCAGTCTTGCCAGGATTGAGTTTAAGATGGTTAACATTCATCTAGCGCTGAATGTGTAGCATGGTGGCTTGGAATGCAGATGCCGAGTCAGGTCCATCCAATGTAAAAATGAGTTGGAGGTCATCAGCGTAATTAAAAGTTGTGACCTTCATGTCTTTTAGAGAACTGATAAGGGGTCTGAGATAAAGATTAAATAGTAGAGGAGAAAGTGAAGAGCCTTGGGGGACCACAGGGGAGAACCATCCTGGGGGCGGTGAAAGTTCCTAGCCGGACTGCCTGCGTTCTGTCTTGAAGAAAGGATTCGATCCAGTTGTAGGTAGGACCTTGTATACCTGCTTGTTCGACACGGCCTAATAAGATGTGACGATTCACTGTGTCGAACGCGGCCGACAGATCCAAAAGGATGAGGGCCTGACTATTGCCTTTGTCCGCATTAGCTCGCAGCGTGTCTAGTACACTGAGGATAACCGTCTCAGTGGAATGAGCAGGACGAAACCCGGCTTGGTTGGGTTCAAGGTAGTTGGTTTGTTCGATAAAGTTTGAAAGAGACTTGGTAACGTGAGCCTCAAGGATCTTCGCCAAAAAGGGATGGAGAGAAATGGGACGATAATTGGAGTGAGTCGAAGGATCAGCTCCAGGTTTTTTTAATAGTGGAACCACTATTGCATTCTTAAAGGCAGAGGGAACCTTGCCCTGAGTTAGGGATTCATTTAAAAGAGGAAGTACAACATGAGAGAGAACAGACAGGACCTCTTTCAAGATGTGAGGGGGACAACAGTCATTGGGTGATCCAGATTTAACTCGGACCAACAGCTCAGAGAACAGCTGAGGACATAAAACTGGGAAGCGATCAAGGGTAACAGGGTTGATCGTGATCAGATCAGTGTGGTCTGTGCTGCACGTAACGGGGATGCTGGCCTTAATCATGGAGATCTTGCCTAAAAAGAATGAATTCAGGGAATTGCAGAGCTCCTGAGTGGGTGGCTGGACAGGGTGTATTCTGAAGGAATCACATAGATCGTTGACGATAGAGAAAATCTCTTTCGATTTGTTTTGGGCGTTAAGGATTCTAGCTGAGAAGTATGTGGACTTAGCTTTACGAATGTTCTTTTTAGAGTCATTGCGAGCAGAGGAGAACAGGAGTTTATCCTCCAACGTGTAGTGAGATCTCCATTTTCTTTCTGTTTGTCTTAGCTCCAGCTTCTGTTGTTTGAGCTCAGAGGAGAACCACTTATGGGTGTCAGAGTGGCGAGAACGAGTAAATTTCGTGAAAGGGGCATAAGAATCACAGGCTTTCAGTAGCCAGTTGGAGATGGTAGTGTTCAGGACATCAACATCTGTGTTGAAGGGAGGGCTGGACGTGGCTAAGGCATTGAGACATAGCCGCATCTTGCTGATAACATTAGAATGTGTATCAAATATTCTAGGTAGAACAAATCTTTAGCGCTAATTCATGTTGGGGATGGCACTATGGAACCTGTTATTTTTTATGCAGGGATGGAAAAGCCCCCCAAAAGACAGTGTGCACTCACTGGTCTGTTTTGGGACCACCATCTTCCTACGTGTGGATGTAGGCTGATTTGCACTGGTATTGTGGGAAATGGCAGATCTCTTGTATTTAGGCAAGGCGTTCAGCCTATGTTGTTTAATGAGCTTCAAAATCCCATTACAATTGACCAGTGCATGAATATTTCTACCAGAGGCCCAGGATAGTCAATCTAGTTCCCTCCAACAAATCAGATTAATTTTTCTTGCACACAGCCTTTTCACTTTTAGTACTGGCCATTAGGATAGGCAGACACATACAATCAAACTTTTTTAACATAGCAATGAATAAACAAATGCTAAGTGAGGTTATGCACTTACACACCACCATGTCACTTTATCTGTGCACATATGGAAACTTTGTTTAGGTGTCTATGCTCAAAAGGTATTAATCTAATTCAAAATCATGCATAGTGCAGCACATTTTATTCTAGCAGTATTGAGGTGTATCATTTTGTGGGCTTCCTTTTGGTTGAAAGGCTTGTGGATGGATCCTTGTTTGAGAAGTACCATAATGTGGCAATTTCCTCAGCTGCCTCTGGAGTGGCAGAGTGCACATGCATTGCTGATACTTTGTCCTCATAATGTGCAAGCGGGCTCATTTCCATTTGTCTGTTGATAAGGTACAGTTGTGAGTGAGGCAAGTAAATATGTGAGTGAGGCAAGTAAATATGCCTGTTGTATCTTATAAAAAATGCTCACAATATGCACCTGGCTGGTAATGAGCATAGGATGTTAGAAGCTCAAAGTGAGTTCTGTTGTTAAAATGTAACTTGTGTATTGTGTGCAGGGAGAGGCATTATGTTGTTAACTTGATTGTATCTTCTGTAATCCAGGCCACATCTCCTCTATCAAGCACCTCAACACAAGCATGAATAATGTTGATGCTGGGTGGCATTACCTCGTTCATCTGCTGGCGTGTTGGCCCCATTTCCAGTAGCTGAGGCTGAATTTTACTTTTGTGTGCTTCTTCATTTTATTCCATTGCTTTGTTTAGATTCTTATATTCTTAAGTTTCCTTTGAGGCACCTCAAGGCAGTAATCTTTGTTTCTAGTTATACCCACATTTAAACTCAAGTATTAAAAGGCTACACCAAAAGATTTCTACTTTGACATTGAAACTTCTAAAGGAGCATTCAGATTTCTCATGGTAAATTATATTGTCCCTTTCTGCTTTCTTCCTTACGCTCAGTAGATGAGCTGACATCACTCTCTTTTACTGTATTCATTTTCAGTGCAATGCGAACGTGAATGTCTCCTGTGAATGGTGGACTATCTATCTACAGCAAATAGATGTTGCTAGGGAATGCAGTCTTGGATGTTCACGATCAGTGTATCTGAAGAAAAAAGATCCCCTATGTACTTTAGGGAGTACTTCCCGGAAAGGCATTTCGATGGCTTAGCTAATGACTTGCTCTTTCTTGGTTACTGCAATACTTCTTTCACATCAGTTGGATGTTCAGATGGATTCTTAGGAAAGATGAGAATGTCATCTAAATGGATGACCATAGTTTGGAGAATAAGGTCCAAAAACCTGGACCTAATGTAATACTGGAATACAGCGGGGGCATAACACAAGCCAAAGGGAATTACCTGATAATCGTAAAATGCAAAAGGGGTTCTAAAGGTTTTCTTCTATTCAACAGATCCAGATCAAATGATAAACACCTCTTATATCTAATTTAGTAACTATTTAAGCCCTCTGAACTGCCTCTAAGAAATAAGAGTGTGAGGATAAAGATCCTTAACTTGTCACAGAGTTTAGTCTCCTATAGTCAACACAGGGCCAGAGCTCAGCAGTATCTTTTTCATGAACAAAGAAAAGGGGGGCTCCAACTGGGTATTTGGAAGGCACACTGTCACTGATTGAAATGACCAGGAAAGGGTGGTAAAGAAATTCCTAATTGTATTTATTTATTTATTTATTATTAATTTCCTTTTAGTTATTTTCTCTCTCGTCTTCCTTTGGTTCTATACGCCTTGTTGGTCTTCCAGTTTGTCTGCCTGCCTTCCTTCATCAAGGGAAGTCAGAAAGCCAGTCCAAGTGCCTCAAGGGAAACAGAACGGACACAGGCAAGTGTTTCTGGCACACTACCTTTGCTTATTAGGGAATGGGAAATGAGGGTTCACTCAGGAGATGGTCACCCACCACCTTGTGTATCTTTAGGGTAAAGGGAGGGCTATGTATGTAGCAGTTCTGGGGGTTTGTTTGTGGTTGCCTCTTGCCTCCCTCCTCCTGAATATCACCTGGAAATTGTCACGTCCCTGGGTTTCCCAAGCTCTTTCGCGAGAGTGGCGGTATGATTTGCTGGTTCTCCTCGGACACTTCTTTTCATCTGTGGTCTTTGCGCTTTTCCAGAGGGCCGCTCTACTCCCTTTTGCAGTTCTTCTCCCTGTCTTCTATCCTCTCTTCTATCCTCTCGGCAGTTGAAGTCTCTGCCGTGCTCACTCCTGCATCTCTTCCGGCTGCTGGACTTTTCTCCGCGTGGGAAATGATGGCGTTCTCGGAGGTGGGGCCTGACGAAAGTTGACTCCCCTTAAAGGGGACACTCTGGTGCACAACAGACTTGATGTCTCCACTGGTGTCTCCATCGTCTGTCCAGGCTTCAGTGTTTGTGGTCTAGATGGTCTACATTATGTGGAACACACTGCCCCTCAACATCCTCCTCCTTCGGTTCCTTGTAGGAGGTACCCTCTTTGTGACACACACCCCCCTAAGATTTTACCGATTGGAGAAAGCAGGGATCTGGGAAACAAAGTCGGCATTCCCGTTGTCAATCCCTTCCCGGTGTTTAACCATAAAGGCAAAGGGCTGTAATGACAAGAACCTTCAAAGAACATGAGGGTTGTGTCTCTTATTCACACTCATCCACTATAATGGGGCGATGGTCAGTGTAAAGAGTGAATTTTCTACCTTCTAGATAGTATCAAAATTTCTCGGTAGCCCATTTGATGACGAGACATTCTTTCTCTATGACTGGGTATTTCCTGTCTCTCAGAAACAGTTTGAACAGAATGGGCAGTTCGCCCCTTTCTGGAGAGAGTTAGGAAAGGACGGCCCCAAGGCCAGTTTCTGATGCATACCTAGGTAGAATAAAGGGCGTGTTTAAATTGGGGGAGGCAAGGACCTGGCTGGTGGTAATGGCAGTTTTTACTAATTGAAATGCTTTCCTAGCAGCGGTGGAAGGGCATTAGAGGTGTTTGGGCTTCGAATATTTTTTCAGCTGGTCTGTGAGGGGTCATACAATCTCTTTATATTGTGGTTTAAATCTTCTGCAGTACCCCAATAGACCTAAGAACCCCCTTACCTCCTTTTAAGATGAAGGAAAAGGGGTATGAAGATCCCCAATGACTTCTTGGGGTTCTATTACCCCATCACCCAGGACATATCCAAGGTATCTAACTTTGTTGAACCCTATCCTGGAATATGTAAGCCTACCCTGGAATATGTAAGCCTGCTTGTTTTAGAGCCTGAAGGATATTATTACAGTGACTGAGGTGTTCCTCCCATGAAGGACTGAAAATGATAATACCGTCAAGGCAGGCAGATGCATAGGATTGGGGCTGTTGGAGCACTTGGTTCATTAATCTCTGAAAAGTGGCAGAAGCACCATGGAGACCGAAAGCCAGAACTGTGAATTCATACAACCCATCAAGGCTAGAGAAGGCAGTCTTCTCCAGTTATTCCTTTCTAAGGGGCACCTGCCAATATCCTTTTGTGAGCTCTATGGTTGTGATATATTGGACATCTAATAACTTCTCTACTAGTTCATCTACTCTTGGTAAGGGATAGGAGTTGAATCTGGATACAGCGTTTACAGCGTGAAAATCAATGCAGAATCCAATTGACCCATCTGGTTTGGGAACTAGTACTATAGGAGATGACCACGCGCTTTGAGACGGCTGTATGACCGCCATTCTCAGCATGTTTTTGATTTCCATTGCCCCGTCTCTCTCCTGCCTCTTGGTATCCAGTATGGATGCTGTTTTACAACTGCACCAAGAGGAGTGACTATGGTATGTTGTGTTAGTGTGGTTTTACCTGGTATGTCAGAAAAGAGAGGAGAAAAGGAATGCAAGATTGCGAGGTCTTTTGTTCTGCAGTTGAAGAGTCATTTATTACTAGTTGTTTCAAAGTATCGTTTTCTTGTCTCGGGGACAGATATGTGAGTTGATTTGTTTTAGGAGGGGGACAAAACCATTTCTTTAGCAGGTTTATATGATATAGTTGTATCTTCCTGGGTTGTCGCTGAACGTATAGGTGGTGTTTCCTACCTTACCTACTATTTTGTAAGATACCTTTCATTCTGCTTTAGGGAAGAGGGCATGCATACTAACACCCAGTCATTTACTTGTAAACGTTGCAATTTTTTTCCTTTGTGATACATGTCTTTTGCTAGTCTGGGTTTTTTCTAGGTTGGAATATGCTAGATTTCGAAGTTCTCCAAGTCTAGACTTGAGTTCTTGGGCATATTCTAGAAACCCTTGGGCTTCTTCTCTTTTTCCTTTTCCCAAAACCCCTTTGTCATCTCAAGGAGAGACTGGGCTGTCTTCCATACAACAACTCAAAGGAGGAACAACCCAAGCTGCTCTGCACCTGGCTTCGGATAACAAACGAAACCAGCAGGAGTAGTTGATACTAGTTTTTTTTCTTCGCTATTTCACAATTTCTTCTAAGTAAATTTGAGTTTTTTGTTATATCTTTCAACTAATCCATCTGTTTGGAGATGGTAAATGGACATTTTAATGTGCTTCAGGTCAAGGATTTTTCAGACCTGATTCAGACGGGAAACAAAATGTGAATCTTGGTCGGTCAAGGTATCCCAGGAAAACCCACCCTTGAGAACAGTTCTATTAGTTTGTCTTCAATGTTGTTAGTGGTAGGAGATCATAAGGGAAAAGCTTTAAGATATCTAGTAGCATAGTCGACAATCACAAGGGCATATTGATGTCCCTTTTGTGATTTTGGTAGGGGTCCAATCAGGTCCATAACTCCATACCTATTTGCTCTAAAGGTTCGGAAGGGGTTGTAAAGGCACTGGAGATGGTTTATAGGGGTTTTTTCTCTGATATATCTCACATTCTTGGCAATATTTCGTTATTGTGTCATATATGCCAGGCCAATAAAAATGTCTCAAGATACTTTTTTTTTTTTTTTAAAGTACCTGTATGACCAGCCATGAGTTGCGAATGGGCGAAGAACATTACCTGATCCATGAAAGATAGAGGTACTAACAATTAAGGGGAATCTTCTTTCTTTTCTATCCGTTACAATAACTCATTCTTCACTAAAAACTGTGGATAAGTCATTACGGGGTAATCAGCATTTCTCAGTGCTTCATTCCATGCATTCTGAAGCGTGAGATAGTTAATTTGTGCGTAGCAAAAATTCTCATCTAAGAGCCAGGGTGCACTGATTATGAATGCAGGTTGTGGTGTATCTATTGGGATGTCTTGCTTTGCTTCTAAGTGCTGGGCTTGTACAGTATTAAGGAGCATCCCTATAAAGTCAGGATTATCTGTTCCTATAATCAGCTCTTCAGGGAGATTACACAATACTCCAACCTTGACTTTTTTAGGCGGTCCGCCTAATTGGGTGAGTTATATTTCTGCACTGGGTATGGTTTGATGTCACCATGCACACATCTAATGTGTACTAAGGAATCAGGAATAATTTGAGAAGGGGTGACTGGATCACCCTGAATGAATGATATTCGGCAACCAGAATCCAATAAGGCAGTAACTCATTTTCAATTCACCTGTATACTTACATAAGTCCCCATTTCTTTTTTATAGAGGATTGCCTTGGGGATATAGCTAATGTCCATGGGTTCCTCCTGAGTTTTCCGCTGTGGGCACAGAGGGCCAAAATGGCCCCCCTCGCCATAATCAAAACACTGAGGACCCGAGGAATAAACAGATAGGGTTTATATGGTTGGGGTTTCACAGGTTCCTGGGGAGTTTTACTTATACTCCGTTTCTCGTTTTCCCCTGAAGATGTCTGGTTCTGAGCACATGAAAAGGTAGTGGCCATATCTACTGCTTGTTCAATGGACAAACGAGTATGCTGCCTCAACCAACATTGTGTGGAGTATGGAAGGGCCTCAAAAAATTGTTATAAATATATGAGTTCCATGATCTCCTCCTTGCTGTTTTCAAACGGCTTTAACCATTTGTCAGAAGCGGTCTTTAATTTATAAAATAGGGTTTTTAGGTTGTTGCCCAGAGAGCCCCTTTTATTCCGGAACCGCACCCTGTAGGCCTCTCCGTCCATTCCTAAATGGTCCAATATAACAGTTTTAATGTTCTCATAAGGGGTATTTCAGATGACATTTGCAATTTGGTGTAAGGCCTGGGCCTCCCCTCTAAGAAGAGGAGCCAAACAAAATGGCCATTTACTCACAGACAAACCACGCGCTTTGGCCACTCTTTCAAAATTTAGTAAAAAGACATCTGGATCTTCTCCAGGTAGATATTTCTGAAGAACAACATTGGAGGGACTGGGCAAACTACTTTTGTAATCTTTTAATCTTGATGTCAATTGTACCTGGTCTTAGGCGACTTTTTGTATGTATTCCACCTGGGATGATATAACGTTCATAAACAGGTCTCGATCGGCTTGAGCCGAGGTTATTTGTTGTTCTATAGCCCATTATAACTTCTCCTGTCCTTTAACCCCTTGTGTGCCACGCCCTTTCCCCGCCCTGTGCCGGGCGTTGCATTAGCGGGCGGGGTTCATGACGAGCTGGACTCGTCATGGGCACAGCGCAACCGCGGCCCATGACGAGTCCAGCTCGTCATGGGCACAGAAGGGGTTAATAAGCTGTTGAATGAGGTTCACCATTATTCCTTACTAATGGACAACTTCCCGCATTCTCCACCACATGTCACCAATTGAAATGACCAGGCAAGGGAAGCAAAGAAATTCCTAATTGTATTTATTTATTTATTATTAATTTCCTATTAGTCTTTTTCTCTATCGTCTTCCTTTGGTTCTACTTGCCTTGTTGGTCTTCCAGTTTGTCTGACCCTCTTCTTTTGTCAAGGGAATTCAGAAAGCTGGTCGATGTCCCTGAAGGGAAACAGAATGGACACAGGTAAGTGTTTCTGGCACACTACCTTTTCTTATTAGGGAAGGGGAATTGAGGGTAAAGGGGAGGGCTATGCATGCAGCAGTACTAGGGGTTTGTTTGCGATTTCCCCTGTCATTTCTCTTGCCTCCCTCCTCCGGAATAACCCCTGGAAACAGGCACTTACCTGTGTGAGCCACGACCTTCCATGAGCCTGCCTGGATGATTCGCTGGTTCGTTCCTCTCCTCATTTCTCCTCAAACACTTCTTTTCATCTGGGGTCTTCTCGTATTTCCAGCAGGCTGCTCCGCTCCCTTTTGCAGTTCTTTTCCCCATCTTCTATCCTCTTGCCAGTCAAAATCTCTGGCGTGCTCATTGCTGCTTCTCTTCCGGCAGCTGGACTCTTCTCGGTGTGGGAAATGACGGCGTTCTCAGAGTGGGGCCTGACAGAAGTTGACTGCCCTTAAAGGAGACACGCCGGTGCAAAACAGACTCAATGTCTCCATGGGTGTCTTGATCCTCTGTCCAGGCTTCAGTGTTTGCGGGCTGTGAAAATAGAAGATTGTCTATGTGATGTGGAACACACTACCCCCTCAAAATCATCCTCCTTCAGTTCCAAATCGGAGGTACCTTCTCCATGACACACACTCAATCCATTTTCTAATTTAGCGTCTAGGTACTCTCTTAGAGCATGGCATTGTGAAATTGTTCATATGCAAGTACAACATCAAAATAGACTGCAGGTTATTCAAAATGCTGCGGCCAGACTGTTGACCCGGACTCCCAGGACTATGTCAGTCAAAGACGAACTTAAGAAGCTGCATTGGCTCCCTGTCCACTTGAGAGCTCGCTTTAAGGCCTTGTGCATAGTGTTTAGAGCTTTGAATGGGACAGGCCCTGAGTTTCTAAAGAATAAGTTCATCTGGTACATTCCCTGTAGAACTCTTAGATCTACTGGGTCGAAGCTAGTGAAAACACCTTGCTTTAAAAAAGTAAACTGGGGAGGTAGAAGTTTTGTTTACAGTGCGTCTAAAATCTGGAATTAACTCCCTTTTGTGCTAAGAAACTCCTCGGACTTCAGTTTCTTTAGGAAAAGTCTTAAAACATGGTTCTTCTCTCAGTTTTAGTTTCTTGTTAGCGCAGGTTATCAATGCTTAGCGCCAGGACACCGTAAGGTAATCGTGCGCTCTATAAGTTATAATAACATAACATAACATTTCACAGGAGACAGAGAAAAAATATGGTCATAGGGAACTATAGTGTAAAGTAGTATTTCAATAGCACAAATCAAAAGGTTGGTGCAGAGGTAACTCCTTTGAGATTAATTCCTGGACTACAGCTAGCTATCCAAGGTAATTCTCTGAAATCTCTGCACACTGAGCATCTATTTGTGTGGGTTTTCTAAAAGGGTTTTAAGAACCTCAGAGCAAAGAAAGAAGCTCTAATGCAAAAGGAGAGATGTAGAATTCAGATCCCAAAATCAAGGGCGTTGAGGAGCAGGTAATATACAAATTATGTGGAGAAAGCCAGTTGATGTCAAAAACAATTTGGATAGCGAGGAATAGAAATGAATTCAAGAGTAAGGGCCAGGCGTAACTCCGCAAAGTGAAAAAAAAATGCAGAGCTCCACAATTTGGGGAATGCAGTGCAAACTGCCATTCGCACTGGTCTTCCTGCTACTCGGGTAAAAATTCTACCCGAATGGCAGCTCGCAATCATGAATTTACCAATCCCGAGTGCGAGCGGTGAAAAAACTCTGCTGCGCTACGTGGAGCAGAGTTTTTTCACTCCGCGAGCTTCGCCCAGGCCTAATAAGGGCCCGATTCACAAAGATAAACTTACACTTCTGTGTAAGTTTTAAGTTTTTGTACAATCCACAAAGGCATTTCTTGAGTGGTATCTTTATGGCTGGGGAGTGTCTGGACTCATTGCTGAGACTACACATATTTTTTATGTGCGGAGTCTCAGCCATGAGTGAGGAGACTCTGCATTCATAAACATACTACTCGTAACATACCTTTGTGACTAGAATTTTTTTTTTGACTTACACAGTAGTATAAGTTTACCTTTGTGAATTGAGCTCAAAGTTTCTAATAGCGAGTTGAGATTCTGAAAGACAAAGTCTGGGTTTCTTCTGTGATGAGTCCTGTAGCTACTAGATTACCCTCAGCAGCTTTCACAGTGACTAGTAAAAATAATTATTTTGTAGCAGAATGCTCTGATTCTGAAGAAGTTCATGTAGACATTGGAAACTCCACAGTCAACAAGAACAGGAGCAACAATATGTTGAGAGTGAAGTAAAAGTTCTCCTTGTAGCAGCATAAAGTTAGATGACTTGAGAGGAGAATATGGAGTAATTGAATATCACTGATCTCTATTTCCTGAACAAGGGTCAAGCTTTCTAGTTTCCCAACTCCTTTAATTGATGAATTGAGTGAACAAGACAAGAGCCCAGGAGATGACACTTTTCTCCCCAATATAAAGACAAATCTTGTTTTTGCCATGCATATCATTGTTTATCAGTTGAAGGGCCTCTAGTTTAAACCACTTGCATGCGTTCATCTTCGGGATAAGCAGTCTTTAGTGAGGCTTTAAAGATTAGTTCAGAAGATGACTTAAGGAGGGAGTCTTTACAATGTTCCTGTCTTCATTTCTGAAGGCAACTTTCTATCTGGATGGGCAACTGAATAAGCTCTAGTAAGGAAGCTTGCCTAGTCCTGAAAGTTTGTCTTTAGTTCATCCTTCAAGGTCTTCTGAAATAAAGTGAATTTTTCAAAGTCAGGCATTTGTAGATTAATTAACCCTTGCATGATTTCCAAAATCTCCTATTGAGAGGAATATTTAAGTTCTGATAGGCAAACACCTTCTGCAAGGAACAGAGGCAACATATCAAGAGGTGGATTGAGATCTAAAGCCAAAGGCATAGCCCAAGCCAAGGCATTTCAGTGATGTTACTGATGATACACCCAACCTTTGACATGTCTTTGTCACAGATGTGACGTTTGAAGTTAAAATGGACCTGGCAGGTATGCGGAAAGGCGTGTAATTTCCTGAGGGTCAAATAAAACTTTGATTCTATCAAGCCAACCAATTGAGGATCCAGAGGGCCTGGTAATAATATGACAAGAGACCGACACAAGGGATTGTTTTTAGTGGTCAGATTTAGAATATGCGGAACTAGAGTTAAGTGGTTTACTGCTGTCAGTAATTCTTGGACCTCATCCGCACCTTGGCCCTGATCCATTTCGTGAATTCATTGGTGTCTCAACATGTCAAGGGCTGGGCTTCTGAGCAATGTTTGGAGAGCCTTCTTGGTCCAAAACTATGGCTTTCTTTCCCCAGAGGCAGTGCCATATGTCAAGCTGTAACTGGGGTCTAACAATGTGCCAGAAAATAATTCCAGCAGCAAGGAAAAAAATGATAACTGGAAAATTCATTCCACCTGACCAGGCCAAACTGCAAGGCAAACAGCAGGATATAACAACATGACCTGGAGGAGGTGTTGAATCCATGAAGTCCAGTGAGTGAGCACTGGTACAGAAGCAATTCCCATGTAACTGGACTCAAGATGGACTTTCCTTTATAATAACAAACAGGATATTACGTGATGCCAGAAGTTGTTCTCCCATTTTGGATTGGAAAGGAAGATACATACATATAAAAAATAATAATTACCATAATATGTTTCAGAGATAAAAATAATAATCAGATTCAATATTGGTACTAGTAGCATTTACATCCTACTAAAATGCAGCTTTTCTGCAATGCTGGTGTACTGGAATGAAAATCTTTTCACAATTCCCTGGGCATCTTCCTCAATTCACAGGAAAAGATTGTGGTGGCCTGCGAGGACACAACAGCACTGCTCTACATCACCCGTGCAAGGAGTGAGAACACAAATAGGGCTGTCTGAAACAAGGACACATCAGGAATGATCACCAGGGTCTTTGGCTGTGACAAGGTAAGGATAGAATCCTGACAGAAAGATCTATTGTGACCTCTTTGGAAGGGACACCTACAACATGCCCCTTCCAAATACTGAATTTTAGGGTCAGGGGACAGTTGCTAATTCCTCAAAAGAGAGAAGGACATTTAAAAAACAAATGTGAAAACTCCAAATAATAGTGTTTGCAACTGGTACTCCATAATTTAGCTATTTCATTGACTGAATAAACATCAGTACAGTCATAGCATGCAGGTCGGAAAAAATAAACTATTGTGTGCAATCCTCAACGCATTGTGTGCTATCCACTATTGGCATATTTAATTTACCTACAAGTCGCTAATAGGGTCACTGCATGTGCCCTGGGACTGTATATTATAAGCTACTAGTGGGTCTGAAGGACTGACTGTACCACCCATTGTAGTAGCCCTTTTGAAATGTCTCAGGCCTGACACTGCATACCCCATGTGTGCAATTTATACTACCTAAATGGAAGCATCACTGACTGGATGAAGAACCCACACCCACGACCATGCCAGAAACCTCTGAATCATCATTGACAACAAGCTTGCCATGAAATCACAGATCAACAATGTCTCATCCGCATGCTTCTTCATTCTGTGCATGCTACATAAGATCTTCAAGTGGCTACCCCTGCACACAAGACGCACTGTAACAGGCTCTCATCACTAACCAACTACACTCTAGCAACTCTCTCTATGCAGGAATCACTGCACACATCCTACAAAGACTTCAAACCATACAGAACACCACAGCCAGACTCATCTTTGACCTCCCCTGAGTAATACACATCACACCTCAGGCAAATCTGTTGGCTCCCTGTACAGAAGATGTGCCATTCAAGCTTTTGACCTGTGCACACAAGGCTCTACACCAACAAGGACCCCTCTACATTAACCACCTCCTGCAACACCACTGACCATCAAGAAGACTACATTCCACCTTCTTGTCACTTTCCCACACTCTCTGCGTCTTCCAAAGCAGAAGTGGAGGATGCCACTACTAAGACATTGCAGCAAAGACCTGGAACAGCCTACCCACAAAGCCAAGGACTATAACTTCACTTCTGGAATGCTGAAGGGTCCCCAGGACCTGGCTGTTTGATTGAGCCTTCTGGGAACTGCAAGAGCCTGTATAAGCCATCGGGCGATTAGCAGCTCTTTAAAAATCTTGATTGATTGAATACTCTGTGTCCTATACCCACACCAAGGACTGACTTACCCCCTGTAGTCAGTCTGGAGTCAAGACAGGAAGGGAAGACCACTGTGCACTTTTAAAGCTTTTTCCAGCTGTGGAAGAACTGATTTTCTGCAGTGCTGCTCTACTGTCTGCTACACTCTGCCATGGTGAGGAAGAAATCCAAGGCATGCTGGATTGCCTCCTGTTTTAAGACTCAGAGAAATCAAAGTCTTATCCCTTGCTCCTGTGACTTGTCCATTGGAAGTGGATCCAGGTGCTTGCTCCAGATCAACTGACGCATCCTCTGTTGCATAAAGCAGAATCAATTTATCACCGATTTTGCAGGAATAGAACGAGTGTATCGCACTTGGAACCAGCACATCGCAATAGGCACTGACGCAGCAGAATTACAGCTTTGCCAGCACTGCAGTGAGAGATGACAAACGCATCACCTCAACTGCATGGACAAAATGGATTCATTGGCTTCGGAACCAAATCATCTTGGAACTTGTGCATTTCCTTTGGAACCAACGTATCTCGGAACTGGTGCATCATCTTCTAAACCAGTGCATTGATATTGTTGCATGGAGAAAATTGACATATCTCCTTGCTTGCGAGATCTACAAGGGTGCAGCACTTGATTGCACCTTGAATCTCGCTGTAACAACCAGAATCAAGGTCCTTTTGTTCTGCAGGCATTGGATGACTCCTATGCCCGGCCCACGCCCCTTGGCAGTCAGCCAGAACTCTTGACTTTGACCCCGTCCAGTGTGAACAGATAACCCACAAAGTTGCTTATTGCTTCTAAGGGCTATTTTAACTTTTATTCTTTAAAAATGTGTATCTTGACTCCTACTTATTGGATGTTTGTCATTTTGGTCTTGTTTCATTTGTAAAATCCAAATCTATTTTTCTAACCTGGTATGGAATATTAAGTGGTGTTTTCACTATGTTACTGTTTGAAGTGTAGCACAAATACTTATATATTGCCTCTTAAGTTAAGCCTGTCTGCTCTGTGCCAAGCTACCATAGTGTGAGCACAGGTTAATTTATTATGTATCTGAGCTACTCTGACTAGGATTGTGCTTCCTGCTTGGACAGGGTGCATAATTTTGCCAACCAGAAATCCAATTTCTAAAACTTACATGGAGATTATCAAGAGAAAGTCAGACTATAACTTTGAGAAAAAGACAAATCAATGTATAACACATAGGATTCTGCAATCCCTGTATAAATTTATTTTTAATTTGTTTATAATCAGTTACTTGTGACACACCGAACCACAGAATATAAAGAGGTGTCATCAGAACTCATTACAGTTTAGTTCTGAAGTCACGATGCCTGCTGCTCAAAGCCAAAGGGTGAGACAGTTCAGGTCATGGGCCATAAGTAAAGTAGCTGTTTAAAGAACACAAAAATAAACTTTGCTTTTCTTTCTTCTGCTTTTGTTTTCTTGCGATATAGTTACAAGAAGAAAGTAGATATTTATGGCAGCATGTTTTGTTTTTCTACTCCTTAGATAGTTATAGAAATGTAAGAATCTTTCTGCACTTTTTCACTGTGCCTTTAACAATAATAAAAGACATAACGATTTAAACATCTGGTATGTTTTCACACCAAATATCTAACTTTTTGATGTGCTTAATATTGCACTAGTGATTCTATGTTTATTCCTCTGGTTTGCAAAATATGTTCTCTTTTTCATATGAAAGAGATAAGTACAATGGATTTAAGTGGTTTCAGCGAAAGGCAATTGTGTGACCATGTATTATAAGCAATAAATACCCCCTGACATTTTTTATAAGAATATTGCAGGCCACCTTGGAGTTCCCTTAACCTTATAAAGGAACTTGGCCTTGAGCCTCAATATCTATATGGTCATGGAACTCCTTGGCGACTTAAAATAACAGTATAATGTATGACAGGGGGTACTTTATCCCATATTTAATGGGTAGCGAGCATTATTTTTATTTGTCACATTTGCACACTTATCTGGCGCTCATCACCACTTCCCTAATCCATCCTTTTCCTATCCATTGAAAGTGCCACTTTGTGTCCAAAGGTCCAAAAGCCATATGAACAATAAAAACATTGGTGAAGTGCATGCATTCATAAATGACTAAGTGCATTTGTGATTGGGTAAATTTGTGAATGGATGTATTAATGGGTGAATTAATATATGGGCAGATAGCTGGATGAAGAGAAGAATGTATGGATGGATGGATGGAAGAGTGACTAAGACATTCAATAAGAGGGGTAGAATTATGAATTAGTGCATCCTTTGCTACAATCATCACGTCACCATCCACAATCACCATCCATGTTCTTAGAGTTTGCTGTCTCAGCTATGTTAAGTGCTGCTATTCACTGATGTCACTGCTGCTCACGCAAACCTTCATTGAAACATGTATCTAGGTCTTAAAACATTCATCTATTCACAATAACCCACATTCATCTATTCACTTTCTCTTCATTATGTGTCTCACCACCCTTACCATCCCATACAAACCCACAATCACAAATTTGCCTGTGAATTACCATGCACGTTGGTGATAAAAAGCTAGATCCACTGGTTTTTGCAAATGAATGTTGCTGTCTACTTTGAAACCAATTTTCTTTATTCTTTTAACTTTTCTATTTCCTGTTACTGAAGGTTCAGTGATGTTCCATGCGGTTGTTTTTCATTAGTGTTGCAAATTTGCATTCTGGGTTCTTGTTCACAGTTTGTCCATTTTATTTAATGAATGGTTTGTTTCTTTCATATTTTTCGAACACCATCCAGTAATATCCCTTTGTGTATTTTCTATGCTGGAAAAAAAACTGGAAAAATAAACAAACACACACATACAAACATAAACACACACACTTGCATTCACTGAATAAACAAAAACCCATGTTCTAAAACAAAACCAAAACCTAAAATTCACCAGTTATACAGAACTGACATAAGTATAACTTACACCGGCATATATTTCACATGTCCTCAGTGATGTAAGATGTGAGGTCATAAGTATTCCATCCCAGCGATGCATGTCATACTTAATTCAATCACATATAACTGATGAATCAGTGTTTTATTTTTTATAAAGTTATTTTAAATATTTGAAGACCTATGTATAACTCCACTTTAACCTTGAGGACAACACTGTCCCGTGTACTGTAAAGGTGCTTTATCTAAGATTATCAGATAAGATAGTGTTAACATCAGTTTGCCTCAGTAGACCATTCTGGCCTTAGCTCCCTAAAGAATCAGCTTAAAAACATCTAAATGGCTGTAGCTAACTTTCCACTTCTACCGGTTGGGACACTTTTTTAGGCTGAATGGAGCATCAACCCAGAAGCAACCCAGAAATATGTTTCCAGGAATGCAACTAACAGTGGCTGTGCTGCATCTAATATAACAGGTTAAGAGAGCATGTGTTACACCACTATTTTTTATCTTAAATAAACTTATGATATGCATGGCCCTAGGGAAACTTGTACTAAAGAGTGAGCTTTAATCTGTTTAGTTCCATTACAAACAATATAATGGGTGTCAGGAAAATATTAAGTTATAATGGAGGCTGAGATGGGTGTGTGTGTGTCTATCTGTGTGTCTGTCTGTTCTTTACATTATGACGTGCATTTGTATACTATGTTCGCTCACAAAGTGGGTAGCTTATACTCAAGCTGGACTGATTTTGTCGACCTAGTCAAATAGGTTGAAACGAAGAAATGCAGATATCTGATTATTTGTGAGATGTGATGGGAGTATTTTAAAGTGAGAGGAATAGTGAGAAACATTATGTTAACCCTGTTCAGAAAAATGTGAAAGCTGCAATTTATGTACAGGTTAATGTACATCATTGTTCACTTATCCACTATTGTTTGGGCTTGCAAGTTTTTTAACAGGAGCCATTAGCTGCAGGAAAAAATTATTTTTTTAATTGTTAAAATGCTTTTATAGATTTTATTTAGAGGCCCACTATGTGTCTGAAATTGGGGATTGTCTTATTTGATAGAGTTCGCCTTCTTGCACTTTGCACTTTACTTAATGTTATGTGCTGTAGGTATAGCGGGACTTGGTCCTCTGACTGACACCAAGAATGCTACAAACGCTGACTATCTCATTTTGAATCTGCTCTTTTCTGCACTTTTGCACTTTATAAAATGTCCCTGAATTATATGCATCCCAGGGCTTGATTTCTTAGGCTGACTATTGAAACAACATAATGAAGTATCTGTACTTTATTATGTTTTGCCTATCTGCACTTTGCACCTTATAAAAGGTTTCTGTGCCGCATGTATTTTAAACTTTGGTTATCTGGTTGATATTAGGAATGCTTTCTAAAAAAACTTTGCTTTTTTTAAAAATGTGTTAATGAAATGCATTGTTGTATGACATATTTACTTTTATAACATTAAGTTGTCGAATACAGCATTCTTGACTTGACACTATTGTGATATATTTATTCCTAAGTACAACACCTAATTTATAGATTGACAAAGAGGAGCACAACCAAAATATGATGGTGGTCCTGCTCCGCCAAACTTGAAGTCACCACCACTCCATTTAGAGGTGGAGGAACATCATGCATATATATTCAGAAGAGTCTCAACAGACTCTGGTATCAGAAATCTGTGCCCTGGGAGTGTGTTCTCTACTGGTTAGCCAGGTTGCAGTGACAGTAGCCCTGCCATACTTAGGGCATGGCTACATCACAAATTGCTCCTACCCTGGACCACCAAGTGAGGCATAGCAGTCCCGGGAATGAAAATAGGAGACAATTCCCTATACATCAGGGACAGTTGTATTGCTTTCCAGCCAGAAGCACCTATTTTAACCTATATGGGGAATTGGGGCTGAAAAAAAAGAATGCCGAGTGGCTGAATATATTTGGTCGTCTCATGGTAGTCATCAGAGATGAAAGTGCATGCAGGGATTTCCATGTCTAGCGATTCTCACTCAGCAGACATGGATCTCTTTTTGTGAAGGGCAATCCTTGTACAGGGGGATGAAAGAGTCTTCGTAGACATGGCAGGCTTATTTAGTTATATTAACGGTGCCTGAAAAAAGGAAAATATTTCAGATTTTAGGATTTCATCACTTACTCGTACTCACAATCCTATGCATAGGTTTCTCAATACTTACACGTAACCATAGTATCACATCAATGAATCATGTTTTAATGTGTTTTAATGGAATATACTATATTGGAGGAGCAAAGGTTGGACAAAGGTATTACTACATGCTACCAGGCAATTTACAATAATATTTCATATGTCTGTTTAAACACTTTACTAAAAGCATCATACGTAACGGATTTCTCAGTTCTTCTCTTGTGCTTTTATGGGTACAATCCCATGAGCGTATATTTCCCCTTCTGTTAACAGTTAATTTAGTGATGTTGAGGCTCAAAGAAGCTCAAATAAATGTGAAAATCTGTACATATTTAAAACTGTGTGTTGCAAAGATGTACTGGATTTGTATTTAATGGTTTATAAGTTGTCATTTAAAAGTATGAATCAACATACATACAACCGACTGAGACACAATTAGTACTTCTAACTCCTCAAGAACCACACCCTGGTTCCTAAAGAACCATTTTTTGAAAATAGGCCACTTTCCACTTATCCTATAGAGAGGGGTTCTAATTTATCCAGTGGAGAATTCCACAAAGATAGACCAGGACACAACCACTGTTTTGACGGTAGTATAACTTTCACTGTCATTTGATATAGAAACTCAAACATTGTATGAAGTTTACCCCAGGCTTAAATTAAAAGCATGGCTTCCTATGGGCTACATTGTTGCGGACATACTCCACCTGAGTGTTTCAACAATTTATGGATTGCAACATTATAATTATTTATATACTGTGTATCATAAACAAATATCTGTTCACATGTTCTAATCAAGCACCATCTAAAACATCCATCTAGAAAAATCAATGGCCAGTGCAAAGCATCTGAATATTGTCACTATTTCTCAGAAATTGGGTTGTTGGTTTATTGGGGTGTAACATCCCCAATCCCTTGCAGGGTGAACCACAAAAAGTCACTAAATTAGCCTGTGCTTGACCCTGGGTTGCTTGGCACAAAATGCAGTCAAGCTGAACTTAGAGGCAATGTGTAAAGTATTAATGCAGCACACAAACAGTAATACAGTGAAAACACAACTCAAGAAAAATCCCAAACCAATTTAGAAAAATAGAGGTTTTAATAACGTATTTGAACTCAAAATGAAAAAACTCCAACCAGTAGAACCATTGTCATGAATTTTTTCAAAGTTGTTAGCAAAAACTAGCGCCTCCAAGTCCAAAGTGCCAACAGCGAACATCTAGTCATGTGAGACCAGTCCAAAGTCGTAAAAATAGGTCGACCGCAATGGTGCTCAATTCCAAAGTGGATTGAGCCCTGTCAGCACTTACCTACAGAGGAAATTCTGAGAAATAGTGTCTGAGAAGGTAAAGTTTAGCAGAGCACAGGCGCAGGAATTGTCCGAGTCGGGAGATTCGTCGTTAGATGGCCTTTGGTCGAAGTTGCGGAGTAGATTTCTATGTTTGGATTTAGTTGCCGAAATGGAAGTTGAAAATATCCAATGGGAACAGGAGAGGACTGTAGTCGAAGACAATTCCAGGAGGTCTGACACCCCTTTGACGAAGGTCCAATGAGAAGCCGCAAATTCAGTCCGACCGGCGATGCATCTTGGGCGCATAGGCGAGCAGGTTGGTCATGGTCCCCTCCTGGTTCTCAAAGCACGTTTAGTCCAAAATGGAAGGTGTTAAGGGGCGTGTACTGTTTACTGTTAGAAGATGGGTCTATGTTTAAATTTAGTATGTTGTTTATGGACATTTAGGTCCTTATTTACGAGATTTTGGTATAGGGCAGTACAGAAAAACACCTTGGTGCGCTGCCCTACACCAAAGCAGTAGCAGCTGCGGTGCGGGCGTAGTGGCAGGGTTTGGTCAGGGGGATGACAGACAATGGGGAGGTGGGTGGAGGGAGGGAAAACAATGACAAACATTAAAAATATAAAATAAAAATAACTTACCTTTCGCCTGCTGCCCAACGCTTTTCTCGGTGTCCTCTCCTCGCTCTCTGCAGCACAAGCTCCCAGCCTCCCTTGAGGTCAATCCAGATGCTGTTTTTATGTTAGAAAGCTGCATTAGGATTGGCCTGAGCGCTGGGAATTCACGCTCCCAGAAAGACTGTGGGAGTCTGTGCTTTGCTGTCTCCAATCTAGCAGTGCAGCTGGGTTGGAGACAGCTCACTGTGCATGAGGGTTTAGCCGTCCTAAGACAGCCAGCCAAAGACACGCACACTTATAGCAGTGATGCCCGCCACTCACTCTCCTGACTGACCCACAATGTCCCCGCCCCCCTGGACACAGCACGTACAAGTTGAAAAATAAAACATTAAAAACTTGTTTTAATATTGTTTTCTATTTCAACTTTTGAGAGGTGGCAGTGGGGGCAACGCTTCTCCACCATAGCGGAGGAGCCGCCACTGTGCCAAAGTGAAAGGGCAAGACGGTGCATTCCTGTCCTTTCTCTCTGCCCCGGCGGACGTTTTGGCAGCCTAGTGCTAATGTATGGGGCAAGGGTGCCTACTTTGTATGCAGAATTGTTTTTGTGGCGGAAGGCGTACCTTCCTGCACAGAAACAATCTTAAGAGGCGTTTTCCTCTTTCTATGTGTGTTCTCGTTATGCCTCACCTCAGGAGGCGTAAAGATTTGGCGCTTCTCCTGGGTTACATGTTTAGGGGATGAGATGATTAGTGTTTAATGGAAGGCTGTTGTTCAGGGATATTTAGAGCCACTCTGCAACTTGCATACAAATATAAAACTGTGATACCTGTGTGAATACATGCTTGCCTCAGAATCGCTGCTATACCGTATTTGCTGGGCAGGATACAATTTGCACCCTCTGTTAAATTTCGAGCTGTCAAACCCGCTGGAGTTAAACAGGAGAAAAAAGGCCCCATTCTTACAGGAACATGCTTTAAGCACCAAATCTAAACCTTGTTCCCCAAAAACCTGGAATGGTTGCAACTTGTTGCACCGACATATTCAGAACCGCAGATTGAGCAGGTGTGATTCGCTTCGTCCATCCCTCCGTGAACTCTTAATCAAGCTCAGAGTCACTGCAGCTTAAGCTGAAGGTTGCTTCCAATAAAATAGCATTCTGCACAGAGTATGTGCACTAAGCGGTCATTCCGTAGACCTTTGGCCTTTTTGATCAAAAGGTATTGACTTCATTAGACAGTTTTCAGGAGCTTTCAAAATGATTAAAATATTTGTTTAATCAGTAGCATCCAAGGGATTTTGATTTTCACAATTAAGACCCAGTCTTGACTGAGATATTAAAATGTTCCTGCGTGACTAACGGTAATGGCACATTTGATAGTTGCCCAGGAAAATTCTGTACTTATAGCACAGAACATGCTGGACACTGGCTTACACCTGTGCATCATTGTTCACAAACCATAAAAGGCAGCCACATGGCAAAACGAGTGCTCCACTCTACGGCATCTTATGCATATTCGCATAATAAACAAGCCACTTCCCTTGCTAAGAAGCTTTTGGCTGGCAGGTCTGTCTTTGCTAACTTCAGACCTTTTTTCGTTACTGTCCGCTTTTTGAAAGTTTTGGAGAAGTGGGACAATCTGCCTTTGTCTTAATAATTGAAACAGCATCATTTATTACACCCTACCCAAATGGATTTTAGATCAGGCGTTAGTCCAGAATCTGCACTTATGCTTAACAACCAAGTGAGGAAACTGCAGTCAGTGCAGAATGCCTCCGCTCAGGTTTTATTGAAAGTGTCAAAAAGGAGTCACATCCAGCAGCATCTGAAAGAGCTCCACTGGCTTCCCATTAAGGAGAAAGTCCAGTTTAAAGGGCTCACACTGACTCATAGGGCCTTTCACCAAAAAGGGCCATGTAATCTGAGGAACAGCATCAGACTGTTTATTCTGGCTCCACTCCTACACTGCTATGATGCTCTGCTGGCACTGGTTGATGGTGAAACCGCCACCGACAGCCTGTTAGTGGTGGTCCCACCTCCATCAGAACCCTATAATCTGCCCGAAAGACTGGCTGCCACACATACACTGGGCTCCTTGAGCCTGCCGGTGCAGCGGAGGGGGTAGTACTTCCTACAAGGCACTGCCATAGGTATTACAATGTCCCTTTCTGCCTGCCTTTTCATGTCACTTAACCCGCCATAACGGCCCCCTCTCCCCCATGGCCCTCAGCTGTGGGTTATGAGGGGCACCTATGGTGCCCCTCTACATACCGCTGCACCACGTGGTGCCTGCTACGTAGTGCAGGGATATGTTGCGTCCCTTTTTTACACTGCGGCATGGGCTGCAGCCAGCAGCACCCTACGCAATGCAAAAGGCATTGCGACTGCCATGGTGGCGGTCATATTGCCTCTGGCGGGACCGCCAACAACCTCTCGGGCCGTCCCGTTTAGGATGGGGTGGCGGGCCGACGATAGTCGGCTCGCCATCCTAATCAGCCGCTATGTTCTTGGAACATTCGTTTTTCACTATTCTTATTCAACACTGAGGGGCAGATTTAAAAGAAACAAACACAGCTCAGTGCTGCAAGTCAGTTTGCTGTGCCCTGCTGCATTAGTTTCGAGGCACAGGAATGTGACACATTTACAACAATATGTCGCATATCTGGGCTTCCCCCTGCGCTGGTGCACAAACTGCTGCCATGCACCGGCGCAGGCACCATTCCATCATGGTGCAAGGATGCCTGCGTTGTGGGGAGATTGTTTTTGTGTAGGAAGGGTTACCTTCCTACACAAAAACTATCATTTGAGGTGATTTCCTCTTCCAATGTGTGCTGTAGAATGCAGCACGCATTGAAAGAGTAAAAAAACAAGGAAAAATTAATACATTTCTCCTTGTTGCACCTTTCTATGCCACCCCTAAGGTGGCGTAGCAGTCTGAATCGTTTCCAGATTTGCGATTCCTCGTAAATCTGGAAATGGATCAGTGGACATGGGGGAACACCCACAGCAACACCTATGTCATACCCCTAACACTCAAAGTGTTGCATGAAAAGGGTGGATATTTACAAGCACAGGTAAAGTCACGCAGGGTGACTTTACCTGTGCTTGTGAATATCACTCAGCAGGTTGCACCGCCGGCTGCTCAGGGGCTTGTAAATCTGCCCCTGATTCTTTATGTGTTTTGGAGAAGCATGCTACTTGCCGAAAAAGTGCTTTGACGCCTCATCAGGGGTACAAATGCTATTACAATACAATACAACAAAGAGGAAACAAATGAGGTGGTTCCTCTTTTCCATTTCTCACTGCCACTGCCTGGAATTGACTCCCTCTGCAATTATGAGAGTTGAAGGAAGAACAGACCTACAAATTCTCTCTTAAGACCTGGCTATTTGAAAGAGCATTTCAGTAATTGTGTGTCAGCACTGATAGTAGCACCGGAACACTCTTCAAGTAAATGTGCGCTCTACAAATGCAATGATTGATTGATTGATTGATTGAGTAGCCATTTCAATGCTGCAATCAGTACATGCACTGCTGCAAGCTCTCACCAAAAGAACTCACTTGCATCATTCAATATTAGTCATTTTAGATATCCCAGTGGAAGCAATAAATTGCACTTTACGGAATGCCATCATAGATGGGCCTAGAAGAAGTTCAGGGACACTTGCTCAGCTCTTCTCAAAGAGCTGAACATCTGTTTGACAGCATGGATCTCCTCGTTTATCAAGTCCTTTCAAATTACACATGCTAAAAAGATAAGTGTATTTAGAAATATGCAGTATTAAGAAAAAGGACCTTGATTTGAATGGAACAGAGAAGTGTTCTATTACACCTGGTCAAAGGGTTTAACTGGATTTATTGTAAACAAAAAGAATAACGTTTAACACCAGTTTCTATTTCACCATGCAGGAAACAAAAGCCATTCTTAACCACGAATGTGGTCATCTACATCATATTTATTTCAGTGTCATTACGCAAAAAAATTATAAGGGGCTCCTATTTTTATCAATTGGGACATATTAATTTTGGAATGCGAAACATGACATGGTGAAAATGATTCGTACTGACGGCAATCTAAAACGCACAAAAAAACATTACTATTCAAAACAGGCACTGGCAAAGCAAATAGGTCTGGTGTTTGCCGCCAGCCTTTGGCAATTTTTATTTTGTTCTCTCATGGTTTTTGCAAAGGTTTATTATTAGGGAAGCTGCTACGCCATCATGAATGAAGGCAAAAAGATTTTTGGGTCCCAAAAAACTATCATTACCAGGGAAGTCTGTGACACTGAAGGGAAGTATTTTGTGTGTGGATGTGCTCCTTGTGAAAAGGAAGCATGCCATAACTCACAGTGAAGGTAGCCAATAACTAAAGTGGGTTGACCCATTGTTGGAGTGGGTGAAAGAAAATTGTGAATGACACAACAGACTAATGGAGGACATCTGTCTGAAAATGCATATAATATCAGCATATCTGGGGAGAAGAGTTGGCCTAATGGCTAGGGCGGTCGACCTCTAATCTGGGGAACTGACTTCGGGGCCCGGCAAGGAGGACACGCAACATCATGTGATTCTGGGCAAATCACTTAATCTCCCCGTGCCTAACAAAAACGAGTCCTTATGTAACGCAACTGGTGCTCCTGTGAAGGGCTCTGATACCCGACACCCTTGGGTCAAGTTTGCGCTATAGAAAATACTTTAAAAAAAAAACTAAATATGGTATACATAGGCCCTAATTACGATGTGACTCGGAAAGTCTCCGAACATAGGTCGGAGGCTTTCTGTGTCTCACCGCGGGTTTCATTTTCGTCCACCGGATTACGATACAGACGGTCGAAAGTGAAACCAGCTGGTCATTCTGGCTGGATTCCGACGGGCCCAAGGGGCCTGTCAGCCAATCAGAGGCCTGTCTGTAATCCCTATGAACAGCATTTTGCCATAGGGATTATGATGTTGGTTTCCGACAGACTTTCCATGTCGGGATTTCGGACATGAAAAACCCATAGGATTGTGACATTTTGGACCCTAGCAGGGCCCTCTTGACTCTGTGGCCACTGGTTGGTCGCCGAGGGGGCACCTATGATGCCCCCTTTTTAATCCCTGCACCGTTTGGCAGACACCCAGAAGTGCCTGCCATGTACTGCAGAGATGAACAGATTCTACTTTTTCTCTATGGGAGCTTGTGCCATGGCCAGTTTATGGCCGCAGCACAATCTCCCATAGAGAAATGGGAGTTATCGTCAGCATCACATAGGATCGCATTGTAATTTTGCAGTCGGTACTGCACACAGGAGGTTGGTCGGTCCCGATTCTGCAATGGTGTCCAACATCGTCATTAGACACATGGACTTTAAGTAAATGTTAAGCTCTAAGACCTAAAAAAGCCAATTGTTCCGGCATTGGCTGCCAGCCTCTTAACTTTTAAATGCTTTTTTTATACATTTTTTGTGAATCTTTATTAAAGATAGATGTTTTTGCAAATCTTTATTAAACACAGAAAGAGAGGCTAGCAAAGAAAGACATATAGAGAGGATTCCAAAGACAGGTAGATAGAGAGGCTCGCAGAGACAGTCAGATAGATAGACTTGCATAATCAGACTGAAAGATAAACAGGTTTTCAAAAAACAAATATAGATAACTAGATTTTCAAAGAGATTGAGTTGCAAATAGGGTTGCTAAGATATATATGTATCAGCAATGCTGAAACGCGTTACAGCGATATGAAATAAAAGTGAGAGAAAAATCACTGGAGTATCGTACCTTTGTGTTGGTATCCGATTCTCATCAGGAAGTTAGACCTGGAGGAAATATATAGGGACGTTGTAGTTAGTTGCTCATTTCACACGTACAAAAAAAGAGAAATTCGAACGTTATAGTTAGTAGAGCTAACTATAACTCGCGCCCCCGCAATGCACTGCTGATGACGCCACATATTACATCACTCAAGGCATGGTCAGTGACATCACTGATCACATCTCAAATGACATCACTGATGACATCACTGATGGCATCATCCAGCGAATGTGTGTTTTTGTAAAGTTTAAATATATTTTATATATGTTAATACCAAGGTGTATTGAAGAAAGAGTTGGTGTGTAAGTGTCTGGGTGGAGGATTTAATATGGGAGTGATTAAATGTCTCTTACTGAATGCATGGTTTAGTGACTAAACTGTGTGAGTGTCTGTATCAGTCTCTCAGTTGTTGAATAAGCTGCTGCATGGGTTGATGATTAGGTAAATGACTGTCTATATGGGTTACTTATTGGTATCATAAGTATTTGTATGGGTGGCTCAGTGTTTGTGTGTGTAGGTGGGTGGGCAGTGTGTGCCAACATGTGTGAGTGGCTGATTTACTGGGTGTATGGGTTCAATAGTGCATGTGGAAATAGCTGTTTTGGTGAGTGAGTGTGTGTATCAGTGTGTTGGTGAGTTAATGTATATCTCACTGGTATATGTGTGAGTAACTACATATGTGAAAGGCACTATATGTGAGTGTTGGAGTATATAAATGACTATATGTGATATTGAGTAATTGTGAGAGTGGCTGTATAAATGAGTGTGTGCTTGTTTCAGTGATTGAATAAGAGAGTAAGTATATGTTAGTATCTGTATGAATAGGTTAGATAGTGAATGTATATATGTATAGGTGAGTAAACAGCAGTGTTATAGATTCTTTACATGACTAGCTAGGTGTGTCAATAACTCTATGGATGAGTGACGGTGTATGAGTGTTTGTATAGGCATATGAGTACAAATAATAGTGCTGTGTTGATGAGTGACTGCATGTATGACTTACTGTATGGGTGAATGAATGAATGTGTGTGTATAACTAGGAAGTAGTCAGTGGGTATATAGTAACTGCTATTGATTTGCCTATGGTTTAGAAAATGGTTGTCCGAATTTTAGAGTGGGTGTATCAAAGGTTATATTAGGGTGAGAAGAGGTGCATCAGATTATCACGTGGATGATGTCATCAGTGATGTCATCCGTCATGTCATTTGAGATGTCATCAGTGATGTCATCAGTGATGTCACTGACCATGTCATGAGTGATGTAATATGTGACGTCATCAGCAGTGCATTGCGGGGGCGCGAGTTATAGTTAGCTGTACTAACTATAACGTTCTAATTTTTGTTTTTGTACGAGTGAATTGACCAACTAACTATAACGTCCCTGAAACCTATGGTTTTTCAGTGAATTTCAAAGGTTTTTTAAATGCTAATTTCTAAATAAAACGTCCAGGATACCTATGATTTTTTTCAGTGAATTTCAAAGGTTTGGTAAATACTAGTTTCTAACTATAACGTCTGTAAAACCTATGTTTTGTTCAGTGAATTTCAAAGGTTTTTTAAATGTTAATTTCTAATTATACTGTTCATCAAACCTATAGTTTTTTCAGTGATTTTCATTTATCATTCCATTCTTAACCTGGTTAAAACAGCCGATATCGCCAGTTTTCCAGCAATAGCTCCCGCCCAAAATAATTGCCACATATGAGAGCAACAACCAGCGCAAATAATATGCAGAGTAGGCGTTCCTGTAGAAAAATAACACGAAAACACCACTTTCCGATATTTTCAACGAGCAGCCAAATCTGCGGTGCGTTACAAAAACAGGCAATAAGCTGTGTTATCAGTAGGAATGTAATATCTGCCTTTTACTGGTGTAAAGTGGGATGACTGCCTACAGTGTGAAAGGGAGCCCAGCCCAGAATAACATCTGAAGACCAACACATGTCATAGAGCTACTGTTCATGCACCTCCGACACCCAAGAAGGCCACAAAACCCACTGCCACCACACTCAGGACCTCCCCCGGACCACCCCCCACTACCACCAAGGCAGCACACAACAGGACAGCGGACCTTCCAAAAATGTCATGGCCCCTCAGCCACACAATAGCTGAATGTAGCAAGATGTAGCAACCAAACATGTGTGAAGAACGCAAGTCACCCACCAATAATAATGCACACAATACCAAGACTACAGGGTGACACATTGGCACTTGCAACCCGGGTGGCGGCAGCACTACAACAGGGACACCCACATCAATTGATTCCTCATACAACCCAGGACGGAACCACACCCAGAGCTCCGGAGTCATTGTTCACAGCCTCACGCAGGACTGGCGTACACCAGGCCAGCCCAATCCGTTTACACATACAGGGAGGGACCACAACGCTACATTGCCCAGCTTTTCATTGTAGTGATCTGCTCCTCACGGGTCTAGTTGTCAGTACGCCACAGCCACTCCCTGAAGGCTGGTTTACACCCATCAAGCACAGGTGTCACAGGGCACGTGATCCTGCCAATAAAAATGACCGGCCGCACGAGCTCCACGCCATTTTCATTTCAGACTTGGTGGACCGGATGCACTGCGGCTTGCTCAGGCACACTGCCATGGGACTGTGAATTTTTGTCCACTGAGGTAGGGGCATTGTAAGTGCTGAGCAGGTGTGCAGCCTGCGATGATGCCCCGTCCCGGTGGTCCAGACAGCTCATGTTTTGTGTGCCCTGCTGGACCGCAGTGTAGGCCTGAGCCATCAAACAGCAGGGGCCTACTGGTCACTGAGTTAGCGGCACTGCAGGGACTGAGCGGGTGTGCAACCTGCGATGATGGTGGGTGCACTGGTATGTCCTCTGCCATTGCAAAATCAAGACGCAGCACCAAATGTAAGACCTTTTGTGGAGGGTGCCCTGTCCGCGAAAAGGTGAGCAGTGAGGTCTGGGTGCACAGGGGCAGGCAGACACCTCTGGGCAGCGGGAGTGGATGGGGTGCAGCAGCCTGGGTGCACAGCAGCGGGCAGACACCTCTGGGCAGTGGAAGTGGATGATGTGCAGCTGCCTGGATGCACAAAGGCAGGACAGTGATTTAGGCGTGCGCAGTCATATATACTCTGACATTCCTGATTCTGTACTAGGTTTCTGATGTGGGAGTTTGAGGGCTCCACTAGGTCCAGGCACATGGTTGGAGACACAGCGGTGGCATAAAGGTGAGCTGTGAGGGTTTTGTCCACAGTGTGGGCACTCACTGTCCCTCCTCAACTCTTCCTTTCTCTCCCTCACACTCTTTCTCTCTCTCGTCCTCTCTCTCACACTGTTTCTCTCTTTCTCTCACTCTTCCTCTCTCTCACTATTTCTCTCCCTCTTTATCTCTCTCTCTCTCACTCTTCCTCTGTTTCTCTCTTCCTCTTTCTCACACTCTTTCTCTCTTTCTCTCTCTTCCTCTCTCTCACTGTTTCTCTCTCTCTTCATCTCTCTCACGCTTTCTCTCTGTCTTCCTCTCACTCTTTCTGTCTTCCTCTCACTCTCACTGTTTCTCTCTTTCTCTCACTCTTTCTTTTTTTCTCTCTCTCTTCCTCTCACTCTTTCTTTATCTCTCTCTCTTCCTCTCTCACACTCTTTCTGTCTCTCTCGCTGTCTCTCTCTCTCCTTTGATGGACGCATGACGCACAATCTTACCTTGCTTTTTGTCTAACAGGCTGTGATTCATGGATTGACATCCCCGGAACTCCCACCAATCAGTGCCACCAGAGCTGAACGAGTGTGCAACCTGTGATGATGCGTGGCGTGGCCACCCTGACAATCAACACCCAGTCTAAATTGTGAGCTCTGCTTTACTGCATGTCCGCAATGCCTGAGAAGGTTGCTTCGGCACGTGGTGCACCCTCTTACACACACACCGGTGGCGGAAGGTGAGCAGAGAGGCTTGTTTCCGCTGCAGCGGGCAGTCACCTCTGGGCGGTGGGAGTGGATAGTGTGCATCAGCCTGGGTGTACAAGAGCGGACAGACACCTCTGGGCACTGGGAGTGTATTGGGTGCAGCAGCCTGGATGCGCAGGAAAGGGCAGTCACCTCCGGGCACTGAGAGTGGATGGGGTGCAGCAGCCTGGGTGCACAGCAGCAGGCAGATACCTCTGGGCAGTGGGAGTGGATGGGGTACATCAGCCTGGTTGCGCAGACGCGGGCAGACACCTCTGGGTGGCAGGAGTCGATGGTGTGCAACAGCCTGAGTGCGCAGGCCAGACAGACACCTCTGGGTGACGGGAGTCGATGGGGTGCAGCAGCCTGAGTACGCCGGAGCGAAACAGAGAATTACACGTGTGCAATTGTATGTACTCTGCCATTACTGTTTCTATTCTATGTTTCAGGTGACTAAACTTGAGGGCTGCATTATATCCCGGCATGTGGTTGGAGACACACCGGTGACAGAAAGGTGAGCTATGAAGATTTTCCCCACAGTGTCAACACCCACTCTCCCTCTCCATCTCTTCCTTTCTGTCACTCACACTCTTTCTCTCTCTTATTCTCTATCTCTTCCTTTCTCTCTCTCACACATTCTCTCTGTCTCTGTCTCTTCCTCACTCTCTCATTCTTTCTTTCTCTCTCTCACATTTTCTCTCTCTCTCTTCCTTTCTCTCACACTGTTTCTCTCTTTCTTTCTTCCTTGTATCTCACTCTTTATCTCTTTCTCTCTCTCACTCTTTCTTTCTTTCTCTCTCTCTTCCTCTCGGTCACTCTTTCTCTCTCCTTTGCTGGATGCATGACGCATCATCTTATCTTTCTTTTTGTCTTGCAGGCTGTGATTCACAAATTGTTGAGGGATGACATGCCATACCTGTACCTACTTTTATTTTGTTCTTTGTTTAAATAAAATGTTTTATATGTAAATCCATACATGACTAAGATTCTTATTTGTCCAACCTCACAAGCATCTTCTTATTAATAATTGTACGACATTAGCCAATTTTTTAAGTTCCAGATTCCCTAACGTGAGGGGGGATGGCGGGCAAGGAGCTGCTGCTGGGGGGTGTCGGAACAGTGTTGGGTGTCTGACCTGCATGATCGTTGGCTCCATTGCAACTGTTCTCAGAGACTTGCGAGCCGGCGGGCTGGCTCGTAGATGAAGAACTGGCTGGCTCGTAGAGGGAGAGCCCTGCCAATCAGTTCGTAGAGGGAGAGCTGCGGGCCAGCTCACAGAGGAACAGCTACGGGCCGACAGGTATAGGGAAAGGTGCAGGCTGTCAGCTTACAAAGGGATAGCTGAGGAACAGTGATGTGGGGAGAGGGAGCGTGAAGGGGGAATCAAGCAGAGCGAGACCTGCGGTATATTTCCAGTCTTGGCTTCACAGATACAACTGCGGGCCCAAGAAGTCGCACCCAAAGAGCTGCGAGCCAACCGGTGGTTCGCAGATGGAGACTTGCGGGCCCAAGAAGGTTGTTGGGAGTATGCTGGTGATGTGGGAAGAGGGTGCATTACATGCTGATATGGGGAGAGGCAGCGTAAAAGGGGTATCTCCCACAGACAGAGCTCTGGTATGTTTTCAGAGTTGCCTCGGACAGATGCAAGCTGACAGACTGAATCACAAAATGGCTTTTCAATGCTCATATAGTGTGACTTATCAACAGTTTGCACCCAGGCTCTCAGAGGGACCGTTGCGGCCCGTGGAATCGACTCGCAGAAGGAGAACTACGGGCCGTCCGCTCCCAAAGGAACAGCAGCGTACTAGCTCGCAGAGGTAGAGGCACAGCAGCGTACTAGCTCGCAAAGGTAGAGAGCTGCGAGCCGACGGACTGGCTTTTAAAGGCATAGCTGCGAAGTGGTGATGTGGGGAGAGGGAGAATGAAACGGGAATCTCGCACAGACAGAGTTCCGGTATATTTTCAGTATTGCCTCGCAGAGGTAGAACTACGGAGAAATATGAGCTGACGGACTGAATCACAAAATGGCTGCCAACACTTCCTAGTCTCAACAGTTCACAGCCAATGAGCTGCAATCTCGTGCTTGTAATGCCTCAAAAAATCATATGTCAGAATTCTCAAATATCGATATGTGTACAATATGATATTTCTCAAAAACTACTAAACGGATTTACCCCATTTAACCAAAAGCATGCTTTCTGGACCACGACCTTTCTCCCTGCCAAATGTGGCGCGTCCGCTCGCAAAGAGTCACAGCAGCATACTAGCTCGCAAAGGTAGAGATCTGTGAGTGTGAAAGGGGTATTTCGCACAGACAGAGCTCTGGTATATTAAATTGCCCCTGGCACCTTTGTTTTATATTTTCACTCAATGCGAGGCACAAGATGGCTGCTAACACTTCCTGGTTTGAAGTATTAGCAACCAATCAGATGCAAGCTTGTGCTCTGGAGTTAGGCTCCGCCCAGATATATATATATTTTGTTCCTTTAATATCTCAAAAACTACTGAACGGATTTACACCATTTCAACAAAAGCGTGCTTTCTGGACCAAGACGTTTCTCCCTGCCAAATTTGGCATAATTCCGTTCAGCAGTTTGACCTGTAGCCTTGTCTAAAGTTTCTTATGGAAAATGCGTTGAGAAAACACGTTTTGGGACCCCCTTTTTTCTCAGCCCCCCCCCTTGGCCAATCACCCCCAAACTTGGAAAATTTCATAAAGATTCCTCAAACGATGACAAAGTTATAAGCCCATGAAAAAATGCATTTCCTATGGAAAAGTGGTCCTAACTATAACTATCTACTGGTGCCGCCAGTAGAAAGTTATAGTTAGGACCACGTTAGGCCAATATATATATATTTATTCACTGAAAAAAACATAGGTTTCAGGCATGTTATAGTTAGAAATTAGCATTTAAAGAACCTTAGAAATTCACTGGAAAAAAGCATAGGTTTTAGGGAAAGTTATAGTTAGTTGGACATTTCACTCGTACAAAACCAGAGAAATTCTCCCGTTATAGTTAATTCAGCTAACTATAACTCGTGTCCCCGCAATGCACTGCTGATGACGTCACATATTACATCACTCGTGATATGGTCAGTGACATCACTGATGACATCATCCAGTGACTGTGTTTTTCTGTAAAGTTTAAATATGTTTAATATATATAGGGAAAGGCATATTGAAGAATGAGTGGGTGTATAAGTGTCTGAATGGATGATTTAGTAGGTGTGTGACTGACTTTATAAGTGAATGAATAAACATATCTTACTGAATGCATGGGTTAATTACTAAACTGTGTGAATGTCTGTATCCGTCTGTCTGTTGGTGTGTAAGCGGCTGCATGGGTTTGTGAATAGCTACATGAGTGTCTATATGGGTTATTGATTGGTTGTCTAAGTATCTGTATGGGTGCCGGAGTGTTTGTGTGGGTGGAGTGTGTGTGACTCTGTGCATTGATATGTGAGAGTGTGATTCACGGGATGCATGGTTTCAAGAGTGCATCTGTGATGGACTATGTGGGTTGGTGAGTGTGTGTGTATGGGTGTGTTAGTGAGTGAATGTATATCTCAGTGTTACATGTGTGAGTAACTACATATGTTAAAGGCAGTATATATGTGTGTTGGAGTATATCAATGGCTGTAAGCGAGAGTGTGTGATTGTGAGAATGGCTGTATGGATGAGTGCGTGCTTGTATCAGTGATTGTATAAGAGTGTAAGAATGTGCTAGTATTTGTATGAGTAAGTGAGCTGGTGTGTGTATAACTGTATAGGTGAGTAAATGGCAGTGTGATTAAATATTTGCATGACTGACTAGGTGTGTGAGTACCTCTACGGATGAGTGGCGGTGTGTGAGTGTCTATATAGGTGTATGAGTGCATATGATAGTCCTCTACTGAGTGACCATAAATATGAGTGACTGTACGGGTGAGTGAGTGGATGTGTGTGTAAACCTAAGAATCAGTGAGTGGGTATGTAGTTATTGGTGTTGGAGTGTCTATGGTTTTGAGAATGGCAGTCTGTAATTTAGAGTGGGTGTATCAAAGGTTATATTAGGGTGTGAGAAGATGCATCAAATTATCACATGGAAGATGTCATCAGTGATGTTATTTGAGATGTCATAAATGATGTCATCAGTGATGTCACTGACCATGTCATGAGTGATGTAATATGTGACATCATCAGCAGTGCATTGCGGGGGCGCAAGTTATAGTTAGCTGAACTAACTATAACGGGGGAATTTCTCTGGTTTTGTATGAGTGAAATGTCCAACTTACCATAACTTTCACTAAAACCTATGTTTTTTTCAGTGAATTTCTAAGGTTTTTTAAATGCTAATTTCAAACTATAACGTGCCTGAAACCTATGGTTTTTTCAGTGAATTTCAAAGGTTTTTTAAATGCTAATTTCTAACTATAACGTTCCTGAAACCTATGGTTTTTTAAGTGAATTTCAAAGGTTTTTTAAATGCTAGTTTCTAACTATGCCTACAGAGGTAGGACATGTGAAGGAAGAAGAAAAAATGCACAGAAAGTAGCAGAAGAAATGCAGAAAGAAGCAACAAAAGTCCACAAAGAGGAAGAAAAGTGCAGGAAGAAGCAAGACATGTGCAGAAAGAACCCACAGAGGAGCAGAAAGAGGCCTTGTTGCAAAATCATCCTGTGCCCACAACTTTTTCAGACGGGTACTGGTGGTAACTGACTCTGACTAACCAGGCCTAGAGCCAGTGCTATGCTAAAAGACACTTAGAATACAGTGAAAAGACCTACATACACTAGGCAACACTACGCGTTGGAGTTCCCCTGTGATTAGCATGACCTCCTCTGTAAGGCCCTAGTTTATAATAGGGCAGAGGGATTAAAACTACCTCTAAGTCAGAGGTGCAGAAATATGCTACTTTCACTAGTAGTCGTGTTTGCAGAGTGGTGGAGAAAGGGTGCTGGGCGCCCAACCAACGCTCAGGAATTCCGCTGCATAGTACTTACAGGAGGTACCAGGAGGGATTCTCGGCCCCCAAACTCCCTCAGGACTAAATTGGACTTCATCCCCCATCCCGTAGTCTGCCACGAGGCATGTTTGCAGAGTGGTAGAGAAAGGGGGCCATGGCCTCTGAAGACGTATTAGCAATCCCACTGTGTGGGACTTACTGGAGGTAACAAGAAGGGTAGTTGGCCAACTTCCCAAACTATTACCTCCAGTCTGTCCCACACAGCAGCACTGGTAAGTACTTGTACCAGGGCACGCCCACTTTGCCCACCACTCTACAAACATGCTCCCTTGTGCACTCCTGATGGGTATTGAAGTCCCCTTCACTGCTGGGAGTCCTTTAGTGGCCAATTAGCCTACATATTACCTCCAGTAAGCCCCACACAGTGGGATTGGTGAGAGGTAGACAAAGGCCATGCCCCCTTTCTCCACCACTCTGCAAACGCACCCCTGGGCACGTTGTAATTTGGGGGATTAAGTCCCCTTGTATCCTGAGGGTTCCTGGGGTCCAATTAGCCCACCAGGTACCTTCAGTAAGTGCCACAGAGCTGCATTGCAGAGAGGTGTAACAAGGGGCTTGACCTGGACCACCTCTCTGCAACGCAGCGCAGTGGCGCTTACTGGAGGTACATGGTGGGCTAGTTGACCCCTAGGGACCCTCAGGATTGAAGAGGAATTAATTCCCCACCTTAAAACGCGCCACAGGGCGGGTTTGCATACATGTCACCTCAGGACATGCCCCCTCCCTTCACCACTGTGCAAACCCGCCTCGTGGTGCGTTTTAACTTGGGGGATAAAGTACCCTTGAATCCTCAGGGTTCCTAGGGTCCAACTAGCCCACTAGGTACCTCCAGTAAGCGCCACAGAGCTGCGTTGCCGAGAGCTGTAAAAAGGGGTGTGGCCTGGACCACCTCTCTGCAACGCAGCCCTGTGGCACTTACTGGAGGTACCTGGTGGGCTAGTTGGCCCCCAGTGACCCTCAGTATTGAAGGGGAATTAATGCCCCAATGTATAACGCGCCACAGGTTGCTGGGGGGGCGGGCCACATTCTTTTTCTTTTTTATGTGGAGGGGGGCTGCGTGGCCCCCCTCCTGAGGCTTCTATTGGCCCCGGGGACCCCATCCCCCGGGGCCAGCCTTTTAAAAATTTATTTTGTATTTATTTCTTTTAATTTTGGGGAGGGGGCCACGCGGCCCCCCTCCCGGGCCACTTCTAGCCCTTGGGCCCCATCCCCCGGGGCAGGCCCTATCCGTTGGGGACCGTGGGTGGAGCCCCAATGTCCCAACGGTCCCGTCGGCTCCCCGCGTCCTGCAGGAGCTGGCATTGCTTTTCCACATGGGGAGCAGCTGACATGCAGCTCCCCGTGTGGAAAAGCAATCTGCTTTGCTTTATTGAAGCGAGAGCAGGTTTCCCTGCTCTCACTTCAAAGAAGCAAAGCAGTTTGCAATGACAAAGTGGTAGCCGCACGGCTCCCGCCCTTTCATTGCAAACAGCAGTGTCCCAGGGTGGGCACCCCGGGACACTGCAGGAGCCGGCCCAGGGGGATGGCAGTCCCCATGGCCATCAAGGGTTCCTGGAGGGGGGCCGCACATCCCCCCTCCCAACATTGGCAAAGCCCTGGGGAGGTGGTGGTCCCCGGGGCTTGGAGGTCCATAACAGATCCCAGAATATACATATTTAGTGCCCCGGGGAGGTGGAGGTCCCCGGGCATGTGGGGGGGCTCGAGCCCCCAAACACAGGTTATTTAACACAAAAAAAAAGTCTCAGGGGGTAGCGGTCCCTGGGGCTGTGGGAGGGCCATGTGACCCCCGCAAATATTTAAGAAGAGCCATGGGGTGGCGGTCCCTGGGACTTGGGGGGGCCTTGGAGGCCCCCACCCATTTTAGAATTAAGTCCTGTGGGGTGGCGGTCCCCGGGCTGCGGGGGGGCCGTGTGCCCCCCACAAATAGTTAAGTAAAGCCCCAGGGTGTGGTGGTCCCCATCATAATATAACATGCCCCCAAGACTTGGCCCATCCGGGGGCTAAAAAATAACAAAGCACTGGAGCCACCGCTTTGTTTTTTTTATTTTTGCGGCAGGATCCACGGATCCTCTGCGACTTTTGCCGATATTTTCTTTTTTTAAAATGCATTTTTTGGCAATAGGGGTCCTTGTGGGACCCCCTAAGCAGGCCTAGGGGGTCAGGGTGTTTCTACCCTGCCCTCTTTTCTTGTTTTACGCATTTGTTTTTCTGTTTTCTTGTGACTCGGTTCTACTGAGTCACAAAATGGCTGCCAACACTTCCTGGTTTGGAGTGTTGACAGCCAATTAGAATAAAGCTCGTGGTCGGGAGGGTCCGCCGATCCACCACGGCCATAGATATCGAAACTTTTATTTTTCAAATTTCTCACAAACTACTGAACAGATTTACACCATTTAACAAAAAGGGCTCTTTCTGAAACAAGACCTATCTTTTTGCCAAATTTGGTGTAATTCCGTTCAGCAAAAAACTAATAGCGGGGGCCCGCGGGGGCCCCAGAAGCCCCGGGGGACTGCCACCTCCCCGGGGCTATGTCACTCAATCTATCAGTACTTGTAAAGCACACTACTTACCCGTGAGGGTCTCAAGGCGCTGGAGGAGGGCGTGCTGCTACTGCTCGAAGAGCCAGGTCTTGAGGAGTCTTCTGAAGGTGAGTAGGTCTTGGGTCTTGGGGGTGTGTAAAATATGTAGGAGGGCACGTGGCTCTCCAGCAGCACCGGGGACTGCCACCCCCAGGGCTTGTTGAATTTGTGGGGGGGCCTCCAAGGCCCCCCAAGCCCCAGGGATCGCCACCCTGAAAGGGCTTTTCTGAAATATTCACGGGAGGGGCACACAGCCCCCCCCCAGCCCCGGGGAACGCCCCCCCGGGCTTTTAAAAAAAAATATTAAACCTGTGTGGGGGGCTTCGCAATTTCCATGGGTCCCGATGTTTCGGAAAGAGCGACGAGGTATGGATATATCTGTCTATCTATCTATCTATCTATCTATCTATCTATCTATCTATCTATCTATCTATCTATCTATCTATCTATCTATCTATCTATCTATCTATCTATCGATCGATCGATAGATAGATAGATAGATAGATAGATAGATAGATAGATAGATAGATAGATAGATAGATAGATAGACAGACAGGCAGACAGGCAGACAGACACACAGACAGACAGACAGACAGACAGACAGACAGATAGATAGATAGATAGATAGATAGATAGATAGATAGATAGATAGATAGATAGATAGATAGATAGATAGATAGATAGATAGATAGATAGATAGATAGATAGATAGATAGATAGATAGATAGATAGATAGATAGATAGATAGATAGATAGACAGACAGGCAGACAGGCAGACAGACACACAGACAGACAGACAGACAGACAGACAGACAGACAGACAGATAGATAGATAGATAGATAGATAGATAGATAGATAGATAGATAGATAGATAGATAGATAGATAGATAGATAGATAGATAGATAGATAGATAGATAGATAGATAGATAGATAGATAGATAGATAGATAGATAGATAGATAGATAGATAGATAGATAGATAGATAGATAGATAGATAGATAGATAGATAGATAGATAGATAGACTCCAGATCATCTACCGACGACAGCACTTCTGCAACAATGACACCGTTGCTGGCACCGTGACCTGCAAGCACCAAAACAGTCACCGTCACACTTAAAACTGCAGCCCTGGCCTCACCAATGTTGCTGGATACCGCCACCGAGCTGCTGCCTGCACGCGATCTGAGGGCACAGCACGCTGCACCATTGCACTTCGCACCACATCCATGACACTTGCTGACACCAGCGCTCCTGACTTCAGCCTCACGGAGTTGGATCTGCACTGTGTGTGACTTCATTGGCCTTACGACTCTTGCTCTGACCTCCAGGACAGGCGCCTGCTGACGCCTCCTCTTCGGAGCTCATTGCAAGGTCCAGGAGCATTTCCAACGTACTGTTTGCGGGTCTTCCCTAGACTGTAGCTAGTCCACGACTCAACTGTCGGTCTTATCTGTAGATTTGTTTGTTTACAACACTGTGATAGCCCTGGATGGAGCTATTCACTTAAATTAACTGTATTTCAAGCCTATTTTTTACAATATTCGTATTTTGATTACAGTATTTTGGATTTTTATCATTTTGGTTTTGCTTTACACAGATAAATATTGGCTATTTTTCTAAAACTGGTGTGGTGTCCTTTTGTAGTGTTTTCACTGTAAGGCTGTGTGTTATGAACATATGTTTTCAATCAATCAATCGATCCAAACATTTGTAAAGCGTGCTGCTCACCCGTGAGTCTCAAGGCGCTGGGGGGGAGGCAGCCACTGATCATACAGCCAGGTCTTGAGGAGTCTCCTGTAATAAGGTAAGTTTGACGCTTTATTCTTTAGATGAAGAGCAGCTTTAATTATAAACCCCATCCATCGTCTCTCCCACACCAACTGCCCAAGACTAGAATCCACAGTAGACCTGGTTCCACGCTGGAACATAGAACGTGGAACCAGGCAATATCACACTTCTTCCCTCTTACATTTGAAATACAATTTTGTAATGAAATAAACAGTAGGTAACTAAAATTGCAGAAAACGAAAAGATAAAACCCAAACCTTCATCCCCCTTAAATACATAAAGAGAGAGAACACCAAGTGTGAGCTACACATAAAACAATTAATAGATTCTTTGTCAGTGAATGATAGACCTGAACAGTTATTATTCATCCAATGTACAAAAGAGTTTAAGGACTCCGTGTTCTCTTGCCAGATTATGAAGATGTCGTCTATATATCTGCGGACAGCCTTTGCCGCTGCCGCTTGAATACTGCACTAGATGCGCTTCGCCATCCTTTACGAAGCATGCGTGTCGCCACAACCTCCTATTGCGGTAAGCAGTTTAAATTCTCTCCCTGACCAGTCATGTGCCGGCCCTTCACACAAGCAACTCCTGACACTAGCCTTTCGTTCAGTGCATACTATGGCTTTTTGATTTTAATTTTCCCGCCCCATTTAGCCTCCGTTGCATCGCGGACAGCCTATCTAGCTGCCGCTTTGACACCGCCTCAGACGCGCTCCCTTATGGATCCAAAGTGTGTTACCCCTTGGTAAGCCTGACCTCCACACTTGACTGTCTCTTCTCTTGTCTGGTCACCGTCCCAGGCACCTTCAAACATGTGAATTTTACAGAAATAATACCGATGTTGAGCAATCCACGGTTAGTCTATTAACCCTCGATGCACCACAGGCAGTCTATCTAGCTGCCGCCCAGACATCGCACCAGACGCGCTCCCACCATTAAGCGTGTTTCTTCATTTTCCCCCCCCCAACTACCAATCGGTAAGCATGACCTCGTCCGTTGACTGTCTCCTAACCGGTCACCAACCTAGGCACCTCCTAATACAAGACTTATTTACAGATCCAACAACCAGGCTGAACTATCCTGCCGCCTCGTTAGACGTCCACCTTCCCACCAGAGCGGAACACACAATACCTCAATTGTTGTCACACCTTGACACAATTACCCTCTTTAGGTAATTATCATTTCCTCCAAAAACATCCAGGCTATGCAAATTGCACGTCCTTTCCCTTGCCGCGCACTTCATCACAGCACGACCGCAGCTTCGCACACCAATTGCCGCACCAACGCATGAACCTTCCTTCATTGTTCCTAAAGTTTTATTGAGTAATGAACTCACAATTCTTGCCCAACACCAGGCACTCTTTCAAGCAACCGATTCTTGCGGAACAACCCCCAGCATGATATCATCCATCACGAAATCTTCGCGCTGATACTCCATCACTGCCATATACACTACTAAATTATGGCACCATCACTTATTACTTCCATCACCTTCCGTCGCATGCGGCACTACTCCTGAGCACACAATTGCCTTTTGACTGTTGTCTTGTTTTTGAGTACTATCATACCTTATGCTGATTTTATGTATTTTTATTCTCCCCTTCCTTCCTTCAATTAACGTCCACAGGCTTTACAAATCAAACCAGGCAATTTTTGAAATATTCTATAGTCCTGATGATGATCCCATTATACTAGGAGCTAGGGATCGAAACGTCATGTCGACTTGTTATAATAGTTCCACATTGTATTGAATATGTAAATGTATTGTGGAGACTATTGGGTAGAGCTTACTTTAAGTTGATTATTGTTTTGTAAGCCCCCATGATCGCTCCAAAGCCTCTTTGCCTGTTATTACTTTGTATATTTCTTTCTCTAATTTCTTGATCTTCCTCTTTCCAGTGGTTGTTTGGTGGATGCCTGGAACGGTGGTGAGGGCAAGGCCAGTGGAGCGATGCTGGCTGTTGGGGGTGTAGAAAGTGAGTCGCTTGTTGAGGTATGCTCGACCCGCATTGTGGAGTGCTTTGTGAGCTTGGGTGAGGAGCTTGAAGGTGATCCTCTTGTTGACGGGCAGCCAGTGCAGGTCCTTCAGGTGGGTGGTGATGTGGCTGTGGTGGGGGATGTCGAGGATGAGGCGTGCTGAGGTGTTTTGTATGCGTTGGAGTCTCTTCTGGAATTTGGCCGTGGTTCCCATGAAGAGAGCGTTGCCGTAGTCTAGCCTGCTGGTGACGAGGGCCTGTGTGACCATCCTGGTTTCGGTGGGGATCCATTTGTAGATTTTGCAAAGCATGCGGAGGGTGTTGAAGCAGGAGTAGGAGACGGTGTTGACTTGTTGGGTCATTGAGAACGTTGAGTCTAGGATGAACCGTAAGTTGCGTGTGTGGTCTCTGGGTGTCGACGCGATTCCCAGCGAGGCTGGCCACCAGGAGTCATCCCAGGTGGAAGGGGTAGGACCGAGGATGAGGACCTCTGTCTTATCTGAGTTCAGTTTCAGGCGGCTGCTCTTTATCCATTCGGCGATGGCCTTCATCCCTGCGTGGAAGTTGGTTTTGGCGGTGGCGGGGTCTTTGGGGAGGGAGAGGATCAGCCGGGTGTCATCGGCGTATGAGACTATGTTGCGGTTGTGTTAACAGACAATGTTGGTGAGAGGTGTCATGTATATGTTGAAGAGGGTCGGGCTGAGGGATGATACTTGGGGAACGCTGCAGGTGATCTTGGTGGCTTCGGATCGGAATGAAGGGAGGCGGACTCTTTGGGTTCTGTCAGTGAGGAAGGAGGTGATCCAGTCCAAGGCTTTGTCACTGAACCCCGCGTTGTAGAGTCGTGTGCGCAGGGTGCGGTGGCAGACAGTGTCGAAGGCGGCCAAGAGGTCCAAGAGGATGAAGGCTGCGGTTTTGTCATTGTCCAGCAGGGCCCTGATGTTGTCGGTGGTGGCGATGAGAGCGGTTTCGGTGCTGTGGTTGCTGCTGAATCCGGATTGGGACAAGTCCAGGGTGTTGGTCTCTTCGAGGAATTGTGTTAGTTGTCTGTTGACGATCTTCTCGATGACCTTCACCGGGAATGGGAGCAGGGAGATGACCCGGAAGTACTTGAGGTCCTTTGGGTCTGCCTTGGGTTTCTTGAGTAGAGCGTTGATCTCTGCATGTTTCCAGCTTTCCGGGAAGGTTACGGTCTCGAATGAGCTGTTGAAGATCTTACGGAGTTGGGGTGCGATGATGGAACTCGCTTTGTTGAAGATGTGGTGGGGGCTGGGGTCTGAGGGTGACACGGAGCGGATGGTGTTCATGGTCTTGATGGTGTCTTCAACATTTACGGGGTCCAGGAGATCAGGCGTCCGGTGGGACTGGAGGGCGGTGAGTCCGGGGTGTCAGTGGCTGTCTGCAGGGTCTGGGTCTTGAATCTGTCATGTATGTCTGTGATCTTGCGGTGGAAGAAGGTAGCTAGGGAGTCGCAGAGGTCTTGTGACGGCGGGATCTCGTTGAAGCTGGGGCTGGGGTTGGTGAGTTCTTTCACAATTCTGAAGAGCTCTTTGCTGTTGTGTGTGCTGTTGTCGATGCATTCCTCGAAGGAGGTCCTTTTGGCCGTTCAAATGAGTTGATGGTGTGTGCAGCTGGCGTTCTTGATGGCTGCATGGTTGTCCGGTGTTTGCTCGCGGCCCCATTTCTTCTCTAGTCTCTGGCAGGTTTGTTTGGATGTCTTAAGGTTAGCGGTGAATCAGATGGCTCTTCTGTCGGTGTGTCTGTTTGTAGGTTTCCTGATCAGGGCAAGGGTGTTGGCGCAGTCCTCTATCCATTGCTTGAGGTTGCGGGCGGCTGTGCCGGCATCGGTATGGTCGGTCGGTGGGTTTTGGGCAAGGGTGATGATGAGCTGGTCTTCGGTGACCTTGTTCCAGCTGCGGTGGGGGATTCTTTGCTGGTGGCTGTGTGCGGTCGTTTTCTTGAAGGAGAAGTGTTCTCTTGCCAGATTATGAAGATGTTGTCTATATATCTGCGGACAGCCTTTGCCGCTGCCGCTTGAATACTGCACTAGATGCGCTTCGCCATCCTTTACAAAGCACGCGTGTCGCCACAACCTCCTATTGCGGTAAGCAGTTTAAATTCTCTCCCTGACCAGTCATGTGCCGGCCCTTCACACAAGCAACTCCTGACACTAGCCTTTCGTTCAGTGCATACTATGGCTTTTTGATTTTAATTTTCCCGCCCCATTTAGCCTCCGTTGCATCGCGGACAGCCTATCTAGCTGCCGCTTTGACACCGCCTCAGACGCGCTCCCTTATGGATCCAAAGTGTGTTACCCCTTGGTAAGCCTGACCTCCACACTTGACTGTCTCTTCTCTTGTCTGGTCACCGTCCCAGGCACCTTCAAACATGTGAATTTTACAGAAATAATACCGATGTTGAGCAATCCACGGTTAGTCTATTAACCCTCGATGCACCACAGGCAGTCTATCTAGCTGCCGCCCAGACATCGCACCAGACGCGCTCCCACCATTAAGCGTGTTTCTTCATTTTCCCCCCCCCAACTACCAATCGGTAAGCATGACCTCGTCCGTTGACTGTCTCCTAACCGGTCACCAACCTAGGCACCTCCTAATACTTGACTTATTTACAGATCCAACAACCAGGCTGAACTATCCTGCCGCCTCGTTAGACGTCCGCCTTCCCACCAGAGCGGAACACACAATACCTCAATTGTTGTCACACCTTGACACAATTACCCTCTTTAGGTAATTATCATTTCCTCCAAAAACATCCAGGCTATGCAAATTGCACGTCCTTTCCCTTGCCGCGCACTTCATCACAGCACGACCGCAGCTTCGCACACCAATTGCCGCACCAACGCATGAACCTTCCTTCATTGTTCCTAAAGTTTTATTGAGTAATGAACTCACAATTCTTGCCCAACACCAGGCACTCTTTCAAGCAACCGATTCTTGCGGAACAACCCCCAGCATGATATCATCCATCACGAAATCTTCGTGCTGATACTCCATCACTGCCATATACACTACTAAATTATGGCACCATCACTTATTACTTCCATCACCTTCCGTCGCATGCGGCACTACTCCTGAGCACACAATTGCCTTTTGACTGTTGTCTTGTTTTTGAGTACTATCATACCTTATGCTGATTTTATGTATTTTTATTCTCCCCTTCCTTCCTTCAATTAACGTCCACAGGCTTTACAAATCAAACCAGGCAATTTTTGAAATATTCTATAGTCCTGATGATGATCCCATTATACTAGGAGCTAGGGATCGAAACGTCATGTCGACTTGTTATAATAGTTCCACATTGTATTGAATATGTAAATGTATTGTGGAGACTATTGGGTAGAGCTTACTTTAAGTTGATTATTGTTTTGTAAGCCCCCATGATCGCTCCAAAGCCTCTTTGCCTGTTATTACTTTGTATATTTCTTTCTCTAATTTCTTGATCTTCCTCTTTCCTCTCTGTTGAAAACTCGGTACAGGATTGTGCCCTTGTTTCATCAGTCTTCACTATTATAACTTTTTTGATATTCAAGATTAAATGCTCCTCTGTCCGGCTGGACCCAGGAGGAACTCACATAGGTCTTATTGAAGTCTATGTAGAATTAGTTTTCCTAACCAAGAATACGCTAGGGACTATTGTTAACAAAAATACAAAAAAGAGGATAGCTCTTCCTTGGAACATGGTTCCTTCAACTTCTCAATGGTATTCACCAACTCTTTTTTAGGTCTGACGCCAGTGCTAGATATATGATGCCCCAGATAGTCAAGTTCAGTTACACCAAACTTACATTTTTCACGTCTTAAAGCTAAACCTGCCTTAAGCAATCGACTCAGTACCATAACTACCCTACCATCATGTTCCTGAATGGTTTTCCCACAAACCAAAACATCATCTTGGTAGCAACAGACACTGGGTATGCCCTTAATGACATCATTCATAATTCTCTGAAACACAGAGGCTGCAGACACCAATCCAAAAGGCATCCTAAGGAACTTAAATGCACCCATGGGGGTTATAAATGCAGTAAGCTCTTGGGACTCTTTGCTGAGAAGAACCTGGTGATATGCCGATGCAAGATCTAAGGTACTAAAGTAACACGCACCATCTAAAGTTGAAACCATCTCCTCAATATTAGGAAGTGGGAATTTGTCCACCACAACCTCCTTGTTAAGCGCACGAAGATCCACACATAAACGAATCTCATTATTAGCCTTGCGCGCTATGACAATGGGAGCCAACCATTCAGTGGCCTCTACAGGCTCTATTACCCCAGTGGCCAGTAACTTGTCAATTTCCTTTTGAACCGCTCCCTGCACACTGATGGGTATCCTCCTTACTTTTGCAGCAGTAGGCTTGGCACCAAGTTTAAGTTTAATGTGGTGACTGTAACCCTTTAAACAACCCAAAGTGTCGCTGAACAAACCTTCAAACTCTTTTACAAATTTGTTTTCAACACTCTCAATGGATTGTACTTGCACTGATGGTTTCGCATTCGGATTGAGAATAATGCCCAATCGTGCTTGATGAGTCCAGCTCAACAAGTTGTCACCTTTCTCAGCCACATATATTTTCGCCTCAGTAAATCTACCATTGCATTCTATACAACTGATAAAATATCCTAACATTTTAATTGGAGTTCCACCATAGCCTGTGGGTCTAACATCTGAGTTCATTAAATTGATCTTACTAAAAAAATATTTCTGAAAATCAAGCTTAGATATGAAGGTGAGATGTGAGCAAGAATCACATTTCATTTTAATCCTAACATCCCCCACCATGACCCACTCAGACGGATGATCCACACCACCCTCATTCACTTGAAACGCAACTTCTCTTATTTCATTCCTATTGTCTCTTTTGTTACGCAAACGGCAGTTTCTCCCAAAATGACCTCTCTTCCCACATACACTGCAGATCACTTTTAGAGCCGGACAATCTCTTGCGTTAGCCATGTGACCAAATTTACCACATCGAAAGCAAGTACCCTGAAATGTTGTGTTATTTTTTTTAACAACTTGTGACTTGTTCGCCTTAATATCATCTTCTTTACCCTTGTAGTTGGCAGCATCAGCCCTCTTTACAGAATCAACTTTTTGTACAACTTGACAATCCACCTCTTCTACCTTCTCCGTAGAACCTGTTTGTTTACTAACTTTACTCAATTCTCCTACACATTTTAGCATATGTTCTACATGTTTTGCAATAGTCATGACTTCGTCCAAGGGTGGCTCGTCCTTTAACCAAAGTTCTTCCCTTATTTTGTCACTACAACATCTTAAGACAAATTGATCTCTTTTCCTTTCTTCCACCAACTCCCCAAACTTGCAACTCGAAGCTAATTTCCGTAATGAGGTAACAACTTCCTCCACACTTTCATCCTTTCCTTGTTCTCTTAAACCAAAGTAATACCTCTCCATGATGGTACTCACCTTTGGTAGATAATGTAGATCTAATTGCTTAATACAAATTTCATATTCATTCAAACCCCTTTGAACTGCAGGGCTCAGTTGAGGCAAATTCTCTAACACTTCTTGTCCCTCACCTCCTAAACAGTGAAGTAATAGTGCTTGTTTCCTCTCCGCACTCAAATTTGTGCCACATACTCTCGCATAGTTTTCAAATATCTTTTTCCATTTTTTCCATTTAACATTAGGCTCCCCTGGATCAGACAGAAAAAACGGGGGTGCTGTTACATTTTGCATTTCCTAGACTGTCACACTAACAAGTGAATCTCAATTCTTAACTTAATCTTTGAAATATAAAGTAGCAGAAGAGCATGAAGAAAAACAGAAATAAATAAATAAATAATTAAATAAATAATGTTAAATTTTCTAATATCTTAAAAGTCCCATGTTATACTTTCACTGAACCTATCTAAAATATTTTGTCCCACGTAGACAGCCTAAAGCTTTTATCTTTAAGCCCTTCTCCTTGTTCTCTGCACAATACTAGACCAAATACTACTGAAAATCAATAAAAAAGAAATACCAGGTGTGCCTGTCACCGTGAAGACAAGCTGTTGTTTTCCTGTATCAATATCTATATTTATATATATTTTTTTTAAATTCATGTCTCCTTAAACGAAAGACTGCAAGCCTTGTGTTTCTCAATAAACTTCCTGCTTCAAAATGGCCACCATAAACGTAACATAAACAATTAGCCCTTTTTCTAGAGCTGGTGGGCTTGTTTTCTCCCAGAAGACCTACACCTCTTTTGGTCTTCTTTCCTCGACGTAATGCAAACAGTTAGCCCGTTTTCTAGAGTTGGTGGGCTTGTTTTTTCCCAGAAGACCCACCTCACTTTTAGTCTTCTTTCTATGGAAAGTTGTGCACGTCCAAGGAGCGTCACGAAGCCTGACATGCAAATCGGCCCTTGCGTGTCACGAAAACGGTTAAACCTCCACTACTACCTGGATGACTTTATCACCATCCAGCGCTTCCCGCTCTCCAGCGCTTCTCGCTCTTCCGGCGGACACCCTTCATGTGTTGGGTTGCAGCAGGATACTTCCTTTTCTGTCCTCCTTCGTCTCGTAGCCGAACTCTTCATGTGAAGCAATTCAGCGTTTCACAAAGCACCGATGTTGGGGTTCATTCACTTGGCTGCCTATACGCACGATCGTCGCCAGTGTAATAAGGTAAGTTTGACGCTTTATTCTTTAGATGAAGAGCAGCTTTAATTTTAAACCCCATCCATCGTCTCTCCCGCACCAACTGCCCAAGACTAGAATCCACAGTAGACCTGGTTCCACGCTGGAACATAGAACGTGGAACCAGGCAATATCACATCTCCTGAAGGTCAGCAGGTCCTGGGTCTGTCATAGGTAGATGGGGAGGGTGTTCCATGTCTTGGCGGTGAGGTGGGAGAAGGATCTGCCGCCAGTGGTTGTTTGGTGGATGCCTGGAACGGTGGTGAGGGCAAGGCCAGTGGAGCGATGCTGGCTGTTGGGGGTGTAGAAAGTGAGTCGCTTGTTGAGGTATGCTCGACCCGCATTGTGGAGTGCTTTGTGAGCTTGGGTGAGGAGCTTGAAGGTGATCCTCTTGTTGACGGGCAGCCAGTGCAGGTCCTTCAGGTGGGTGGTGATGTGGCTGTGGTGGGGGATGTCGAGGATGAGGCGTGCTGAGGTGTTTTGTATGTGTTGGAGTCTCTTCTGGAGTTTGGCCGTGGTTCCCATGTAGAGAGCGTTGCCGTAGTCTAGCCTGCTGGTGACGAGGGCCTGTGTGACCATCCTGGTTTCGGTGGGGATCCATTTGTAGATTTTGCGAAGCATGCGGAGGGTGTTGAAGCAGGAGTAGGAGACGGTGTTGACTTGTTGGGTCATTGAGAACGTTGAGTCTAGGATGAACCGTAAGATGCGTGTGTGGTCTCTGGGTGTCGGCGCGATTCCCAGCGAGGCTGGCCACCAGGAGTCATCCCAGGTGGAAGGGGTAGGACCGAGGATGAGGACCTCTGTCTTATCTGAGTTCAGTTTCAGGCGGCTGCTCTTTATCCATTCGGCGATGGCCTTCATCCCTGCGTGGAAGTTGGTTTTGGCGGTGGCGGGGTCTTTGGGGAGGGAGAGGATCAGCCGGGTGTCATCGGCGTATGAGACTATGTTGCGGTTGTGTTAACAGACAATGTTGGTGAGAGGTGTCATGTATATGTTGAAGAGGGTCGGGCTGAGGTATGATACTTGGGGAACGCTGCAGGTGATCTTGGTGGCTTCGGATCGGAATGAAGGGAGGCGGACTCTTTGGGTTCTGTCAGTGAGGAAGGAGGTGATCCAGTCCAAGGCTTTGTCACTGAACCCCGCGTTGTAGAGTCGTGTGCGCAGGGTGCGGTGGCAGACGGTGTCGAAGGCGGCCAAGAGGTCCAAGAGGATGAAGGCTGCGGTTTTGTCATTGTCCAGCAGGGCCCTGATGTTGTCGGTGGTGGCGAGGAGAGCGGTTTCGGTGCTGTGGTTGCTGCTGAATCCGGATTGGGACAAGTCCAGGGTGATGGTCTCTTCGAGGAATTGTGTTAGTTGTCTGTTGACGATCTTCTCGATGACCTTCACCGGGAATGGGAGCAGGGAGATGACCCGGAAGTACTTGAGGTCCTTTGGGTCTGCCTTGGGTTTCTTGAGTAGAGCGTTGATCTCTGCATGTTTCCAGCTTTCCGGGAAGGTTACGGTCTCGAATGAGCTGTTGAAGATCTTACGGAGTTGGGGTGCGATGATGGAACTCGCTTTGTTGAAGATGTGGTGGGGGCTGGGGTCTGAGGGTGACCCGGAGCGGATGGTGTTCATGGTCTTGATGGTGTCTTCAACATTTACGGGGTCCAGGAGATCAGGCGTCCGGTGGGACTGGAGGGCGGTGAGTCCAGGGTGTCAGTGGCTGTCTGCAGGGTCTGGGTCTTGAATCTGTCATGTATGTCTGTGATCTTGCGGTGGAAGAAGGTAGCTAGGGAGTCGCAGAGGTCTTGTGACGGCGGGATCTCGTTGAAGCTGGGGCTGGGGTTGGTGAGTTCTTTCACAATTCTGAAGAGCTCTTTGCTGTTGTGTGTGCTGTTGTCGATGCATTCCTCGAAGGAGGTCCTTTTGGCCGTTCAAATGAGTTGATGGTGTGTGCAGCTGGCGTTCTTGATGGCTGCATGGTTGTCCGGTGTTTGCTCGCGGCCCCATTTCTTCTCTAGTCTCTGGCAGGTTTGTTTGGATGTCTTAAGGTTGGCGGTGAATCAGATGGCTCTTCTGTCGGTGTGTCTGTTTGTAGGTTTCCTGATCAGGGCAAGGGTGTTGGCGCAGTCCTCTATCCATTGCTTGAGGTTGCGGGCGGCTGTGCCGGCATCGGTATGGTCGGTTGGTGGGTTTTGGGCAAGGGTGATGATGAGCTGGTCTTCGGTGACCTTGTTCCAGCTGCGGTGGGGGATTCTTTGCTGGTGGCTGTGTGCGGTCGTTTTCTTGAAGGAGAAGTGGATGCAGCAGTGGTTGGTCCAGTAGAGTTCGGTGGTGTGGCTGATGGAGACATGGCTGCTGGCGGAGAAAATGGGGCTGAGCGTGTGTCCGGCGGAGTGGGTGGATGTCGTGACGAGCTGTTTGAGGCTGAGGTTGGTGAGGTTGTCCAGTAGTGTGGTGGAGTTGCCGTCTTTGGTGTTCTCGAGGTGGAAGTTCAGGTCTCCGAGGAGGATGTAGTCTGTGGAGACAAGGGCATGTGTGCTGACGGCGTCTGTGATGGAGTCGATGAACTGTGGCTGGGGTCCGGGGGGCCGGTACACGAGGGTTCCCCTGAGGGTGGTTTTGGGATCGATGTGGATCTGGAAGTGCAGGTGTTTGGCGGAGCTCATGATGTCCTCTGTACTGGTCGAGATCCTGAGGGTGTTTCTGTGGACGATGGCGATTCCTTCTCCTGGTCTGTTGGTGCAGTCCCTACGGGTGATTTTGTAGCCATCCGGGGTGGCTATGGCAACGTCGGGTGCCGATGAGTCGTGCAACCAGGTTTCTGTCAGGGAAACAACATCCAGGGAGGATTAGTCGAGTAGGTCCCAGAGTTCGACGGCGTGCCTGTGGATGGAGCGGGTGTTGAGCAGTATGCATCTGAGGTGGTTGTGGTCTGCTTTGGTGGGGCGAGCAGGATGTGCATGTGGGCGCAGGCAGGTGTAGTTGCATTTTCAGCAGGTGAAGGGTCCATGGGTGAGCTTCGGGGTGTCCTGGAAGCAGGTGGAGGATCGGCCGGCATTGAGTGCATGGAGGGTGTAGGCGTCATAGCGGCGTCTGGCATTGTGGTGCTTGCGGGGGCCAGGGGGTCTGGTGCTGGGCGCGGTCCAGGCACGGACTGGCGCAGACTGGCTTGCCTTAGGTGCGCCTTCATCAGCGGTCGCCATGATGTAGGGGAGGGGGGAGGAGCTGGGAGGCAGGAACGGGCAGTAGGGGAGGGGTCAGTGGTGGTGGGAAAAGGGGAGATCAGGGGAAGCAGCAAGTATTACTTACACAGAAGTATTACAGTAATAGGAGATAAAATGGAGGTTAAAAATAAGATATCTGACAATAATACACACAATGTAGCATGAATTGCACCAGGAGAAACAGAAAGAAATAGAGCACGAGCACCGAGTGACAGGAGGACTCTGGACCAGGGTGGGATCGAACCCTGCCAGGAGAGGGGCTGGCTGGCTTATGGGCAAAGCAAGGCACTGCGGAGCTGCCAAGGGGAGTGTGTGCTTGGACCGAAGTCTGAGGACTCACCTTTGCACATTTTCGCTGAGATAAACCTGGCTGCTCGTGCCAAGCTACTGAGTGGCTGAGTAGGGGATGACTAGAAGGAGGGGTCCTTACTTTGACAAGGTGCAAACCTCTGCCAACTAGAGATCCCAATTTCTATCAGCTTAATTTTCAATTTACTAAAAGTTTAGCTTTAAGGAGAGTCCAAAAATACTGCACAGTCAGATTGCTGGGTGGGGATTTCTGGCAATGAGCACCCTGAGATTTTGGGGTGAAGTAAAATACTTAAGAATGCCCAATTCATATAATATCGCCAAGCAGTATTTTTTGAAGCATGAAAAGTGACGGATGGTTCACCTCGACCGTAATAATAAGTATAAACAAAATTGTAGATTTTATATACCCACACTCGACTTTTGAAATAGCCAACACATGGGACTCTGGGATGCCTGTTTAGAAAAGCATATCAGAGAGTATTAACTCGCACACTGGCGGGATTCATAAGTCGTAACAGAATGCCTGTTCCTGAGATTACAACATGGCACTTGCCGGAGTGAATGGGGACACCTTTAATTTAAATATAAAAAATATCTAATAAAATAGATAATGGTATATTTAAAATTTTAACAATAATCAAACACAAAAGAACACTTTCAATATTAAATCTTCAAATGCTAAATGTAATGTTTCCATTATTGTTTTTAAACCTTTAGTACATCACTACGGTCATGTCTATATCTCTCAAATTCATTTTGTTCTCTCACAGTAATTCTTCCATATTTGAAGATTTTCAGAGACATTCTTTCTTTCAGACATGCCTAATAAAGTAGGACCTGGAGCTTTTCCAAACTCAAAGAACGTGTAGGACCTAGGGGGAAGTGTAGCATGTATACCCATACAGACACTACTGAAAATGAGCTAAAACCCACTATTTGAAATGTAACCCTACATTGCTATTACGCACATGTGAAACATTTTAACAGATTACTGCGTACATTGTTTACCATACCTAATAACACTAAGGGACAAATAGCAAGAAGGTATGCACTAGTATGAAGGCGGTAACACCAGAGCACATGCTTGGAATTATATTAGATAAGAGATACATATTGAACCATTTATCCTTTCCCTCAACCTACAGGGGCTGCCCTGTAAGATCCACAGGGAATCTCTGACTAGTTTGACTTGTCTGCTCTCTTAAAATGGTTGAGGGCTTCCTTTGCTAGAGTGTTGATTACACCTCATGTACCTGAAATGTAAGATTGTAATTTAAAGTATGTATTATTGCACAGTTTAGGCTGACCCCTGAAATATATCTCAGGAAGTTCAGGTTTAACCCTAAAAGGACTTGGGGTCACAGAAAGATTTTGTGGTTGTCTCATTAATCTCATTGGAGGGTTGGTGCAGAGCAGCAAAGTATCAAATTATGATGAGATTAATCAATTGATTATGATATAAATGTTGAGTCATTTATTTACACAGTTCCACAAACATCTATAGGACTCCCAATTCACTGACTCCAAAATGCTCAGTACCAGGGTATTTAGAAGGACACATGGGGGTGACCTTGTAAAGATAGAGTTGGGTCATTAACAAAGAAAGGGGGAGCAAAAAAGGAATTTTCAAAAGGTCAAAGAAAGGACTGAGAAAGAGTGGAGACAGAAGTTTCTTCAAGTAAGAAAAAATGGCTACAAGGAAAAGTGGACATTTGATGACAACAAGAAGGGACCCTTCTTTAACAATCACCTGCCATGGTAAGAGAGGCTAAGAAAGGAATGAAAGAAGAGAGCATGGCTTATGTGTGCCTAATCATATGGGTGGAATCCCCACTTTTAATGTCAGCAGAGAATCAAGAGTTGCTAACATTAGGGTGCGCTCTATGTAAGATATAGAAAACATACTGACAACTTTCCCCACACCAGACCATATAATCAAAGAATGCAAAATGTGTATAAATTTCTTTCTAGTAATTAGGCAAAACGTAGTAAAAAAAAAAACAAAGGCTCCACATACCACAGCCACTTGAGTCCTATTGTTACGGTTCCTTCACAGGATTTTTTTTAATACCAATTGCACGTAATTATACAAAGTGGAATAATGGCATAATTTGGGGAGTTTTGTGTAACAAGCATAATGCAGAATGCGTGAAATTATGTGAATTACTTTAGCCTAATTTAAATTTTGCCTGGGCCTCCCCAAATCTAATTTTCAGTAAACTCAGCAAATATCATAAGGGTAAGCTGTCCACTGTATGAAAAAAGAAAATTAACGGTGGTCAAAATTAGTATAGGTTTGGCTCAAATGCCTCCCTTGCTTCCTAAACAGCAAAGCAGTCAGCTAACCAATTCATGGTGGCTCTTCATCTCAGAGACTATAATATATTCTGGAAAATTCATCAACAATTTCAAGCTTTCTGACAGAACAATAAATCCCTTTATTGTTACCACCTTGCAAATATTATGGGATATTTGAGTATTTCTGAGATCTTCTTTGTGTTATTTAAGCACTTCAGGGAATTAGAATCGTTCTGGTGCCTGAAGTGTAACTAAAACATATATAGATTAAACTCTTTTCTAACACACATGATTGTAGGACACCTTTTCTTATGCCTTCTATTTATTTTCTCTATTGTCCTGTTAGAAGGTCCCAATGCAAACGGATGAAAGAAACTGAGGGTAATTTAGACCCTGTGGAGCATAATGCTGAGCCTTGAGATACTTTAAACTGGAGCTTGGTTGACAGCTATTGGTCATATTTGGGGCTCACTCCAGACAAGTGGAGATCTCTGTGTATTCAGAAAAACTGCTAGTATGGACGTTGCTATGAAGGGTATGACATTTGACAAATGCTCGCCATGCTTGTTGTGCCCCCTTGACAATTTATTTTGTAGTCTAGAAAGTGCCCCATCCCCCCAATCCCCAGGCTCAAAAATTGACATTTGTTGATGGAAAACAAAACACTAATAGCCTTTATTCACAGGAAGTTTTCTCCTTGCCCATTAGGACCATTAATTCTTTTTCTGTTTGGGACCACAATGACTTGCTTAGAGATCCTAGGCAGGGAAATATAGTGACAGCATCCCTGCCCTAAAGAGAGTGGGATGTCACTATGACCTCATAGTCAAGTGGCATATTAATTATCTACACCATTTGATGCAAGCGGGAGAGTGCTTTACTTCGTGCCGTTCGCACTGATTTTTAGTGGTGGGTGTTTGTCCCATGCTATAAAATTAGTGCAAATGGCATCACACACAGCACAAGAGGGTGCTGCTTATTTCTGCTGCTCGAGTAAAAGTTCTACCGGAGCAGCAGCTTCCTCAATGCAAAAGGAAGGTTTCTCAACGTGAACGGTAGCGACCATCCATGACAGCCCGTATTGAGAAATCTCACTGGGAAGCAGTCTAGTGTTGGATTTTCCTCGCTCGAACGAGAAATAAACTCCACTCTGCTATGTGGAGCGGAATTTTTCAGAACTCCGCGAGCTCCGCAGAGTGTGAAAAACTCTGCAACTCCGCGAACGAGCACAGTTCACCGGTCAGGCCTAATACGGGCTTATAAAGTGGGAAAGCAAGTACTTGACATTAGTGTCCATGTACTTACCTACTTTGTTTATTTGTTTCTTTATTAGTATTTAAGAATTGTACTAAATTAAATAAATAATTTTGTCCACTTTGGAACACTGGAAACTTAAGTGAGCAAACCATAAATCAGAAGTACTGTCAGTCAGTCAAAACACTTTATTCGATAAATTAAAATCATACAAGTACAAAATTCATACAAAAAAAGCAATCCAGGACATATACTGAGCCAATGTAATTACAATAGGTCCACAGAATTAAAACAACATACAAACATACATAAAAAGCATACATTAAAAATTGCTCATTGATTGCACAGGTTGGGTAGAGTTTTCGCTTTGCAGCGCATAGCTGCCACCAAGAAATTTGCCACACTACATATGATACGAGTACTACTCAGCTGTTGGAGAAATAACAGTGCAGGTCTAACTTGTAAGAAGCCAGCTTCCTTCAAAATTGGGAGCAGATATTTTTGGCGGCTTACAGTGTAGAACTCGCAAAACATAATTAAATGCAAAGTATCTTGGGATGAAAAATCATCACAATGGCATGGCATGCTACATTCGGGCCTACCCCAGGACGGATAAAAACCAAGTGAGTAGTGGATCAAATTAAATCTAAATCGCAGCAATAAAAATCTATGAAATGGATTGGAAACAATACTTAAATAGGGTTCCAACGAAGGAGATAAGAGAAGCAAAAAATGCGCTCTCACACTAGGTTTTAAAAGTTCACTCTCCTCGCGATCCAATGTGACCCTACCTAAAAAAGACTGCTTAATCCAAGCAATATCTGCATTGACTATAAGTGATGGGGACGAAAAAAGCTCAGGGCGCCCAATGCGAGAGAACGCCGCTCTGACGTACTCCAGCCAGGGTATTCTTTTAGCATATTCTAAGGCTAGAATGTCATTCAGGATCCGATGGTTAAGAGTCATTTCCTGGTTTAACCAGGTTTTCACCCAGAATAACAATAGGGCCATCTTCAGTTTATCTGTAACATAACCTAAACCAACCTCCGCGTGAATGGCAAAAACAGGGGTTGATTGTGGAACTGAAAGCAAATGTCGCAGGAATCTATTTTCCACTACTTGGATCATATCCTGCGTAACATAACCCCACAGAGCCGCGCCATAGGAGGCAATAGCCAGGCTTTTTGAGGTATAAACTTTCAGCAGGGCCTCCATTGGTCTTGCCCCTAGCTTCTTAGCAAAACTCAGCAGTGCTGAGGTAGACCTGGCTACAGAGTTACGTTTAAGCTTGATTTGCGGGCCCCAGGAGCCATTCTCATCGAAAAGAACTCCCAAATAGCAAAAAAACTTTACCCTGGTAATCTCTTCCCCATTACAAAATAAAGATCTAGAGTTAGACTTTTTACTCTGTTTCCCCACCACCATAAAATGGGATTTCTTTATATTCGCCTTAAGATGTAGAGCAGCCAAAAAGGCACCAAAGGCATCCAACAATCTCTGGAGCGCCACAGCAGTGCGGGCCAACAGGACAGCGTCGTCCGCGTACAGAAGAACTGGTACAACTAGTTCCCCCACACGCGGCGCATCCGCTCTCGGGACCCCCAGAGACCCTTCCAGGCTGTTAATATAGATAGTAAAGAGGAGTGGGGCAAGGATACACCCCTGCCTCACCCCTCTCTCTGACTTAAAGTGCTTAGTGCATTTCCCATCCTGAGTGACCCTCACTGATGCAGAGAGGTCCTGGTGCAGTGCTGCAAGAAAACTTACTAAAGGAGGGTCAATACCTAATTCCAGCATGATGGACCATAGCTTGTACCGATTAACTAAATCGAAGGCAGAGGACAGGTCCATGAAAGCCATAAAAAGGGACCCGTCCTTCGCCACCGTATATTTACTAATTAAAAGCTGGAGATTTAGACATTGATCCAGAGTCCCCCTATTTGCTCTAAACCCATATTGGAGGTTAGATAGAATGCCCCGACTGTCTAGAGCATCCCTGAGTTTAACGAGTAAGACCCTGCCTATAGCAGGAGGGATCATCACGTTGGTCCTTTTTAAAAATTGGTATAATTAGTGCAATAGCCCACGAAGCAGGGAACCTGTAGCTCGAAACAGCGTTAAAAACATTAACTAAAATCTTTGCCCATAGACTAGGAGAGAAGCCATATAGGTCTGCTGGCACTCCGTCAGGGCCCGGCGCCTTGTTACTAGCAGAATCCTTAATGGCTCTCTCCGCATCCAGCTGCTCAAAAAATAAACAGGGCATGGAATGGAGTGCTAAAGGGGTGGTACTACTAGCGGGACTAAAACCACATGCTCCGTAGATTTTACTAAAGTGGTCGTACCATAGCTCATCCTGAATAACACAGTCCTGGGTGGTGCCCTCGATATCCGAGAAAAAAGGATTATTAATTGTAGCCCAGAACTTTCCACTGTCCCGAAGGACATCGATAGATAAAAGGTCGTCCCAAGCTTCTAATTTTATTGCCTTTTTCCTTTTGGCGATTGCCTCTTTATAGGCCCTTCTCACATGTGAAATTGCCCCCCTATCCCTAGGGCTCTTTTTTAACACCTCAAACAAAATCCTATGAGCCCTAGAGCAGCTCCCATCAAACCATCTAGGGGGTTACTACCTCGGCGAGTATTGGAGGAAGTCAAATCCCTGGAGATCTGTGAACAAATAGCCTCGAAGGCCCCTACCACCTCCTCTGGAGTCGAGTGATCATTCAGACAGGTGGCCCAGGGCCCATACATTTTAGCGCAAAGCTCCTCCAAAAAGGATGCAGGGGCCACCTTGGCCCATTTGACCCTACGACCCTGATCTTTCACAATCAGGGGAAGATCTCTTTGACAAGCATGGCGCAAACCACCCAGGCTCTTCGGCAAAACCAACTCCATAAATACCGGGTTATGATCACTATGGACAGATAAAACAACTGTGTGGGCTAAAACCCTAGCTAAAACGCCAGAGGACAAAAAAATATAATCTATTACTGAGCCCAAGGTAGAACCTTTAAACGTAATAGCCCTACCCCCAGCCTCTATAAGATTGGACTCAAAAATGTTGGTGGTGGCAAGGAAAACCTCAAGGGCCTCCCCCTGCTTTGTGTGCTCAAAATGAGGAGCCACAGCGCCTACAGGCCCCTCATGGGCTTCATGGGGCCTCACATAACACTCACCAACACAAGGATGAATATTAAAATCGCCCATAAGGACGATCTTGAAACCGGTGTTTTGTTTTTGACTGTAGTCTAGCATAAAAGATTGCAAGGCGACCACATTTTGAGTAAGGTCAACACCGTCTCTTGCATTATAAAAATTAATTATTACAATTTTCAGGGTGTGGGAAACAAGCCATTCAACACAGAGGAAATTGTTTGACCCAGAGGCCAAACGGGTGAAAGTGCCCACCAAATGAAGTGAAAAAAGAAACATTAAACCCCCTTTGGCACATCCAGCCCCTCCCATGACTTCCGGAACCACAAAGCTAGAATAACCATCCAGACAAAAGTTACTAGAAGGGTCCCATGTTTCCTGCATGGCAATAATATCATGTTTGCCTAAGAAATCGAGCCAGGATGGGTCCGCTCTTTTAGAACTGGACCCGGCCACATTCCAGCTAATTAGTTTACAACTAGCCCCACCATCAGAATTGTCAATACGAGGATCAGCTATCTGAGCCGAATCTGTCAGTCAATCGTTATCTGCCAAGTCTGACAGTGGGGAATAATAATTATTCAGAATCACATTAGAGGGATGTGGCAGCAGAACATTTTTAGGAGGCTGACGATCTCCAGGCATTAGTGGTACCCCAGAGTTTTGACACCCCGCCGAATAAGGCAATCTAGACAGAGGATATTGCTTCAAGGGTGGGGGGGGGGAGTGTATTTAACATTACGGGCTTCAGCCCGATGACTGTGTAAACCGGAAAAAGGTTTGAAAGCGGGTGGGTAGAAAAACCCTAGGGGGACTGCTCTCATTCCCCCCTGCCTTACCTCAGACCCATCCCAAAACAATCTATCTGCAATATTTGGTCTATTGAAATTAACAATTACACAATCACCCACCAGCCACTTCGGTCGTCGCCCAACCCACCCCACCCTTCTAGCCATAATGATATTAGGGGAGATATCCAAGCCGCCACAGCTAAAGGCTGTGCACCAAGATCTAGTTAACCTCAATAGGTCATGCATAGGTTCCATCGCACCCTCACGGAGTGGGGGTACCCCGACAAAAACAGCCACCAAGGGAGCCGATTCCGGGGGAAGGTCAAGTATAGCCTGGCTATCCCTATCCTGTTTCACGCTCCGGCCTACGGGCTGGGGAACAACATTGCTGGCCACACACAGCATGTTACTATAGGTATGGTTGGCTAATAGCGGCTGTACAATAGGAGGGGGAGGGTCCAAGCTCAGCTCCCTACCAGGGGTGTTACCCGACCTTGGGGAGCGTGATTGAATCATTGGCCCAAAAGAAACTCCCGTGCCCCTCTCTGACCTAGGTTGGCTATACATAGCCTGACTAGCCCCCACTTGATGTAAACTAAGCTCTTTAATGGAGGCTACCAAACTAGAGCATTTTTTAAGCAAGTCGGCCACGCAGGCATTCAGAGTCTCAACAATGTCTTTAGCGATGCCCACCAGTAAAGGTTCCAATCGTGAGGAAATTAAGTTTACTAATAGGTCCACCGTAGGGGTCCCTAATTGCCCCTCAGAAGTCAACACAGCTTTTGGGGGTTTGGGCCGTTTCGAACTCTTCTTCTTACAGATCCTCACGGCTCCCGCAGTGCCATGGGTCTGTTGCTCCAGTTGATCTACCACTCCCTGGGTAAAAATAACAGGATCCCTTACTGTGGGTGGATTGGAGACAACCACTACAGGTTCCAGAGGGATACTGGGTACAACCACACAGTCACTAGGATCACTAGGATCACAGAGCAAAATAGGAGGTACCAGGCCAAGTTCCTGTTCTGCGTTAGCGATTTCTTTAGATAACACCCCCACAGCAGAAGACAAGTATGAAATTATACAGTCCGATATGCTGGGGACCTTCGCTTTCTTCCCGCTCCCCTCCAGTGACGCTGCTTGTTTGCGCTTACCCATTGTAGAGCGTTAGGGGGGTGGCCCGGCCCGGCCTCCTTTGACCTCTGACGGGCACGGACGGGCCCGCCCTTGGCCCGGGTTTTGCCCAGGCAGCGCCCGGGCCCGCCCGCGCGCGTCCCGTGCTGCGTAAGCCCCTGCGATGCTTTAAGGGCTCCTCCTGATGCCCTCCAGTGACGCCGTAAGACTGTGAGGCCTTCTGGGGGATGTAGTCCGCAGGTCAGCAAGCCGTTCCCCTCACGGCAACGTTGGAAGCGGTGCCGCCGTTCACCTCACGGCTCCGCTTAAGGGCAAAATGCAGCCGTTCCCCTCACGGCGCCTGCAGCACAGGTAAGTACTGAAAAACTGTGTGAGAGTCAAATCACATGTAGGCAGAAACTAGATCTGACATTCTTTGGTTGCTTTCACAAAGATATGTGGCTTAGTTTAAAAGCTGCTTAAAAAAATTACATTTTCTGGATTTTTCGGAAATGATGCTGATGATGATCGATTTGGAGGAGGGGCTGAGTCTATTTAATAATTTCTGGTCCAGGAAAACTAATTACCTTATTCCATATTTTCTTGTATAGGTATTTTTTGATTGGGTGGTCAAATGATGTAAGCAGGTTTATGACTAAAATGGGAAGCCCTTAGCTCTGCAGCAATACCGCAGCTGTTTTCTTTGCTGCCACCTGGACTACCGGGAACCAGCCAGAGGAGCGGGACTGGACTACGCGTCCCAGGCTCCCTCGCGGCCACCGACGCTGATTGCAAATGCCTGGAGGCACCCTCAAAAGCCACAGAGGGATCCCGCAGTGCGGGAAGCCCTTAGCACTGCAGCAATACCGCAGCTGTTTTCTTTGCAACCACCGGGAACTACCGGGAACCAGCCAGAGGAGCCGGACAGGACTACGTGTCCAAGCTCCCTCACGGCAGCCGACGCTGATTGCACGCACGTGGAGGCGCCCTCAAAAGCCATATATGGCTCCCGCAGTGCGGGACGTGCACGGGCCTGCCTGGGCACAGCCTGGGCCAAGGGCGGGCCCGTCTGCACCCGTCCGAGGCCGAACGAAGCTGGGCCATACCTCTTGTTCCTGCGAATTGAAGCCAGATATACCGGTAAGCAGCTTTAACTTCTCTTTCTTGCATTGGAGTGTATTAAAGTAAAATGGGGAAGAGAGAATTGGTACCAACTAAGGGGAACCCTGCTGATAAAATTGTACCCATCACAAGTTATTTGAAAAGGGCCATGGTCATTATCAACAGCGAGATTGTTCAGGTAGAGGAGCAATTGGTGGCTACTAAGACGGCCCTGAACACTGCCCAAAAGGAGTCTAAGTCAGTTTTGGAAACCATGATAGTGAAAATAGTGTTGGCTTTGAGCCTGGAGAACAGAACTTGAGCAACTGCAATGGCAGGAGTAACAGCCTGAAGGATAACTGCCCTAACATCCCTAAGTTAGAGCATCCCACTAAGTCGGGCCCTTGTTTATTGACAACCACCTTGAAATTTCCACGGCATCGGATACACCTGTTTGACTTCTCCATCCGCGATAAGGTGTAAACAGTACACAGCACCAGCAAAGAATAGTCTCCAGAAAACCAAACAAAAAGGGTAGATCTTAAAACCTGATGGAAAGAAACTGTGGACAGGACCTGAAGAGTCAATATGACATATGCAAGGCATTGATACACTCTTCAAAAAACTACATGGAAAAATTGACATTATTGAAAGGCGGGTTATGTTTGAAATAAAACTAGTGCAAAAAGATATTAGCCAATTAATGGAACTGGTTGCAGTTGTACGGACACCTAATGTACCCAATACATGTCAGAAGTCTATGTCTAGTAGAAATATTGAAAAGAAACTACAAAATGATCAAAGTCATGTAAGTGAAATAGCGAAGGTTAATAGTCACCAACCATTTGTAAAACAAACAGAGGAAGTACCTGGATCATCTAGATTACATCCTGTTGTTAAAACAATGAATGGTATTCTACAAAATGGCTCTAAATATAATTTAGCAAATGAAGGCCATCAACAACCTAAAAGGTGTCAGGGGGGCTCCCTTAGTTTGCCTCCTCAGGCTACTTTCTATGGTATTGTTTTAAAAAATGTTCCTAAATTATGTGACAATTCCACAGAAACCTGGGAATCATTGAAGAACCGGGTTGTACACTGGTTCTCCATTAATACTCATTGTAGCACTATGCTATTATCTCAGGAATTAATAATGTTAAGAAGAGTCTGCTGGGTGGGTAAACGGGAAAAGTCATGTGAAGGGGACTGTGTTGTAGTAAATTTTCGCCACCCTGAAGGGGTGGGCTGCTTATTGGAGTAAGCAACAGCAAAATATACTTGGCAAAGTGATCGCTCTAACGATACTATCATTGCAGTACCCCTTGGATATTTTTATAGATCTAGAATTGAGCAGCCCCACCTAAAAGGTAGAGCTCAACATATCTCTGGTAATTACATGATAGCATCTATGCCGAATAGATTTGCCCCTTTAAGAAGCTGTAGCGAGGTCGACTGACTGGGCTTGAATGACAGTATTTATACTTTGAAGCCTTTGTGTAAGCCAATAGAAGTAGTACGTGCAGAAGCAGCACAGTTGAATGAAGGTAATCATATTATTTCCCCTATTAGTATGGAAGCAGAACCCATAGAAGCTGTGCAACTAAATGCTTGCAAAGATCCCACCCCTTTAATCAGATCAACTGGTATAGATCTAACTAGCCATCCATTGGTGGGATCATAGAAAATTATGTCTTGGAACGTTGCTGGGGTTAAAAATAAATTACACAATATAGCATGGCTTAAAAGCATACAGCATTGTAGTTTGATTTTAATGCAAGAAACATGGTTGACAGAAGCTTTCTTTATTAATGGTTTTAAAACTATTTTTTCTAAAGCAATACCATCTAAGGCTGGGAGAGCGAGTGGAGGTCTGTCCTCTCCCCTGACCTTAAAGAAAACTTTTACAAATTCACAGTACTTCCAGCTCCTTCTCTTCTGTGTCAAAGCAAAGAAGAATATTGTGCCTATTAACTTTAACAATAATATTTTTGATACTACAAGACACAGGATCATTATAACAATGGAGGCAGAGCTGGATAATTTCCTGAAGGGATTGGGGGGTGAGTATATATTAATTTGGGCCAGTGATTTTAATAGATAATTATGTAATCTTTCTATAGGGGACCAATGTGGTTATGAAGATGAATTTGGTGGCCATAGTTCTCATTTCCCACATAATTCCTATGGTGAAACAATTAACTACGTCATGCATAAACTTAATTTAGAAATCATGGATCCGGGTGCTCATGAGGGAGTTCATGTTAATCACACATATGAGGGGACCAGGTCATCTTCATGTATCGATTACTTTTTAATATCAAGGAATTGCAGGTTTCTCATCGATAAATGTTTCATACAGCCTAGTCGGTTTAGTGACCATCACCCCCTCTTGTTAATTTTGAACTTTGGTTAATATTATAGAGCAAAGGCATGTATCTCTGCAGCTGATATTAAAATGCAAGGAGAAAATGGGATCTCTATCAAGTGGACAGGCGTTAACCCCGCAGATTTTATGGACAATGTAGTCCCAAAAAATAATCAACATATAAAACATGCCTGGGCAAACTTTCTATCAATATCGATACTGTAATGGCCTTTCATAACATTTCCTCTGAAATCTCTAAAGACTTGACAGTTAAAAACAAGAAAAATAGGGATTAAGGCCCACGTTGGTTTAATCAACAATGTTCCAGATTAAACAGGGACTTGAAGAAATAATTAAAAGTAAACCCTAGAAATAGAGAAAGAATTTGCATCCTTCGGAAAAGTTATAAGCAAGCCTTAAACTCTAGATAACCAGGGAGAATGCGTGGGATAGTCTGATCCAAGCAGCCAAGACTAAGAATTCTATCCTATTTTGGAAAACTATAGACCAACCCTTGTTTAAAGATATTTCATCTGCCAAGGTTGATACATCGGTGACGTCAGAACATTGGTTATCTCACTTTGAACATATTTTTAACCCTTTACAACAGGTCACTGAAACAGATGAAAACCGCTATATTATTTTACTAAACAATGCTAAGATAGAATCTATTACTGTAGAAGAGATAAAAATTGCTCTAAAGAACAGAGCAGGCAGGAAGGCTGCAGGACCGATGGGGCCCCTATTGATATCTTTAAGCATAATGTTGATTTTTGGTCCCCTATTTAAGTTAATTTATTCAATGAAATTATTAGTGGGGTGCTACCTGCAGCTTCGGCTGAAAGTGTGATTGTCTCTATTTTTTAAAAAGGCGACAGAGGTAGCACAAAATGCTACCGTCCAATGTCCCTTCTTGATTCCACCTCTAAATTAGTGGGCAGAGTCCTGTTAGGCAGGTTGGGATGCTGGGTAAAAGACAAAAATATCCTAACTGCAGTATGGTTTCAGAAGGGGTATTGGAACGGTCGAGCAGTGCGTTAACCTCGAGTTGCTTATAGGGAAACACAACCTTGCCAAAGAAGGTCTACTCCACCTTTGCTTTGTTTACCTTTCTAATGCGTTCGATTTAGTAAACCATACCAAGTTATGGCAAACGCTAGAAGAGAAGGGCGCCCCATATGACATCATAAGCTTTTTATCACAGATATATTCTCACTTAACCTCAAGGATACACTATGGCCAGAACGGGGAATGCACAACGCACTTTAGAGTAACCCGTGGAATTAGACAAGGTTGCATCCTTGCCCCCCTTTTATTCTCGGTTTATGTAAATGGTATTGACCTTTTATTACAGAGTTTGAAAGCTGATGCCCCTATTTTTGTTAAACGTGTAACCCCAGTTTTATTATTTGCAGATGATGCAGTCCTAATATCCAGGACTGCAAATATCTTCCAACGCCTGATAGATAACTTTACAAATTTCATTACCGAAGAAGACCTAAAAATAAATCTGAGCAAAACATTAGTTATGGCATGTGGGAAAAGCAAAGCTAAGAACAGAACCCACTATGTTGGGGGAGTACCCATTGAATGGACATGTACATTTTCTTAGCTAGGGTTACTTTTTAATAGCAAAGGATCATGGAGTACACACTAACTTATGCAAATTAAAAAATTTGAGATCAAGCAAGGCTATTTTTAGATTCTCCCATAAAATAGGCAATAAGTCGAAATGTGAAATCTTAAAAATATATGGGAGTAAGTGCACCACAGTGGTTTGTTATGGTGGAGCCCTATGGGGTATAGCAGACATCTCCCCATTACAAACCCTTGAAAATACATTTTTAAGAAGGGTATTATCGGTTCCTAAATCAACAGCTACTTATATAGTCCATAAGGAGACAAGTGTACCAAACCTTAGTGATCTGATTAATACGGCTGCTTGTTAGACCTGTCAGCCCTAGGGTGGTCTCCCCCTCTATTTTGATCGTGCCTCATTTTTTCCACCCTCATTTTTATGTTGGACTTAGGTCTCCGGGCGCCTTTTCATTGCCAACCAGTGTTAAGGTGCAGGTGCTCCCTTCTCCCAAGATGGCTGCCACAGGCCCCTGCTACTGCAGAGTGGTCTTCATTAGTAGCACCCTAGCTGCCAGGAGCTGGCTGGAACCCCACAACAATGTTGCGACACCAGCCCGCCTTTTTTGTCCCATAGGTAGAATGGGGAAGCTGCTGGAATGTGCTGGAACCTTCTAGAAGGGAGGTGTGGTTTTTACTTTTGCCGCCTTGGATAGTGGTCACCTGACCTAGGGCTACTTAAGTGAGGGAGGGAACTTTTTCTAGTCAGTTGGCCAGTTGGGGTAAAGCAGAGCTGGGGAACCCACGCAGGAGTTTTAGGCGGTAGGGCCTAGCCAGGGACTTATGCCTCTGAGAGTGACAGGACTTAGGTACTGCCTCTTAAGTGAGTGAGGGATCCTGTACATCCCACTGATCTTGCCCGGCGGTAGGAGGACCCAGGGACCCTCTGCTAAGCTTGACTAGGAAGGGACTAGTCACCAACTCAATCCCTACCCCCAAGGAACAGAACCCCCAAGGGCGCCGGAGACACCTGCGCCACAAAGACTTTATGCTGAAACTTCATGCCAAAACTGAATGCTGAAACTTCTTGCCAAAACGGAATGCTGAAACTTCATGCCAAAACTGAATGCTGAAACTTCATGCCAAAACTGAATGCTGAAACTTCATGCCAAAACTGATTGCCGGACTGCTGAGGATCAACCAGGTACGAGCGCTGTGACCCCTGCGCTCCCTGACCTGGCCTGGGATCCCCTGCGTCAGTCCCCTGTCGAGCGCTGAGCTTGCAGCCCTCCCGCTTAATTTGTCAACCCCCCCCCCCGGTGCGGGGACCTGAAGCGTGCTCACCGCCGCGGCCCGGAGGCCTGAAGTGTGCCCCATCATCAAATCTGGGCCCGCGGAGAAGCCCGGGGCCCCGTCGTTGCCGTCGCAGCTGCTGTCGGAGGCGTGAGAGGCTGTGACCTGTCCCCCTGCTGCTGAGCGCATTGATTGCGGGGCCCGGAGCCGTGACGGACGCCGCTGCAGTGAAGATCCCCCCAGGACGCCGAGATCGAGGTAACCTCCGGGGGCTAGGAGGTAGCGTGGCCATGTGGAGGCCTGGGACTCACCCCCCCCTGCTCCCCGGGAGGCTTGGGAAGGACCCGGTTCTCCCCCTGGCGATCGGGAGCGGCACCGCACTGCGAGACTCTGATTCCCCTCCGTGGGATTGCCCCTTGCCTTGAGAATGCCGCGTGTCAGGGGACCGCTTGTTCAATGCTTTATGTATCCGAGTAGCGCTTTATTCTCAAGTCCTGCTCAGGAGTGTTCAATGCTTTATGTATCCGAGTAGCGCTTTATTCTCAAGTCCTGCTCAGGGGAGTTCAATGCTTTATGTATCCGAGGAGCGCTTTATTCTCAAGTCCTGCTCAGGAGTGTTCAATGCTTTATGTATCCGAGTAGCGCTTTATTCTCAAGTCCTGCTCAGGAGTGTTCGATGCTTTATGTATCCGAGTAGCGCTTTATTCTCAAGTTCTGCTCAGGAGTGTTCAATGCTTTATGTATCCGAGTAACGCTTTGTTCTCCAGATCTGCTCAGAAGTGGTCAATGCTTTATGTGTCCGAGTAACGCTTTGTTCTCAAGTACTGCTCAGAAGTGTTCACGGTCTAAAGTTACGAGTAGCGCTGTGTACGCCAGTTCTGCTTCGAAGCACTAGGAAGGCCCGGGATAGAGTTAGGCGTGCAAGACCTGCCTTGAAGCGCGATCAGCTCAGAAGGTGGCGCTACATGTCCCAGCCCAATTTCGAAGCGCTAGATACCGCGCTAGTTACGGCGCTATATACCACGCATGGGGCCACGGCAGAGTGAGGCGTTAGTGGTGGGAGGGGTGCAGCGCTGGTTAACCGCTGGGTTTACCGCTCCCCCCAGATTCACCAGGTATTGCCACTGGAGCCATGAAGCAGCGCTCTGGAATCTGACACTAAGGTATACTGGTGTGGCCTACTACATTGTAATGAAGTACTGGTGAATCGCACGCTAAGGTATTCAGGTACTGCCTATGTGACCATAATGAAATGCTGGTGGTTCAAGTGCTAATGTGTTCAAGTGTTGCCATTGCCATCTCAGGAACTGTGCTTGCATATTTGATTAGATAAAGCTGATTAATTTGCATTAACCTTATTGTGTGGCGTCCCTTATTGTGCGCGTTTCCTGCTTCAGGGGATGAGTGTGTTGTATGGTCGCTTTACACATAAGCCTTCGGGTGCCCAACCGCTCGAGTCACGTTACCCCCTTAGGGCCCGGTGACCCCAGGTCTTACATTGTTGGCGAGCGGTGGGATTTGGACCTGTGACCATACAGCACCCTCCCGTGAAGCGGAGGGCGCCACAATTAAACACCTGTGGTAGTGAAGCTCTGCAACTGTTATTACTGCACTGATTGAATTCCACTGTCCAGACTGAGGGTGTAAAATCCTGGTTAGCTTGCAACTGTCACCCATCTCCTAGAATTTTTTTTCTTCCTTAGTATCTAGGTCCCCCCCCACCTGTCACGCTGGAGTTCCGGTTAGCCGACCTCGAGGGGTACACTGTAAGGCAACTGAGAGAATTCGGGCAGGGGATGGGGGTGCCTGGGGTGCGGAGGGCCAAAGGCCTGGAACTCCGTACCGCCATAAGGGCATGGGTAGAAGCCCACCCAGAAGGGAGAGAGGATGAGGGACAGGAGGCGCCAGATGCACCTCAGGAGGAGAGCGCCCAGGAAGTACTAGACATACTCAATGTGGATATGTCTGAAAATGTGCCCCCAGGGAGACATTCTGGGGCCAGTAGTAGGACAGGGTCTAGGAGGAGCGCGTCTCCAGAGGAGTATGGGGACAGGAGGGAGGAGAGGCAGTTAAAGTGGGAGCTGGCGAAGTTGGAACATGAGAGAGAGAGAGAAACGGAAAACAAGAGATGGGCAATTGAGGAAAAGAAGCTGGCGCACGAGCTTCAACTGAAGGAGTTGGAGCTGCGCGCCCTCCAGTTAAATGCGTCCAATAAGGACAATGATGGCAGCGTACAGAGAGTCCCAAGAGTCAAACTTTTATTTACCCAAAGAATTCATGGCCAGCTACACAGTGGGGGATGATATTGCCAAGTGGTTGGAGGCATACGAGGTGGCCTTGACAGCCCATGGGGTTCCCGAGAGCAATTGGGGAGGGGGCCTGTATCGCTATATACCTCCCAATGTCAGGGACACCCTGTTATACTTAGCCAAGGTGGATCAGGTCAGGTATGCCCCCATGAAAGAGGCCTTACTCAAGAAATTTGGTCTCAACCCTGAGAGGTACAGGCAGAAGTTCTGTGGCAGCCATAAGCTGTCCACACAGACTTGGGTGGATTTTTTTGACTATGCCCGTAAGGCACTAGATGGTTGGGTGTGTGGCAGCGAGTTTCAGGACTACCAAGGGTTGAACAATCTTTTTTTAAGGGAGCACCTCTTGGATAAGTGCTTTCCGGAGCTACGCCAACATCTGATGGACCGCAAGTTAACGGATCCCCGTGAGCTTGCGGAGGAGGCAGATATTTGGGTGAGCACCCAGGTGTCTCACAAGGGCCCCGGGGGAGATGGCTCGAAAGGCGGACAGGGTTTCCCCCAGAAGAAAGAGGGGGGAGATAAAAAGGTGGAGTTCTCAAAAGGCCCCCAAAATAAGTTTGGGAAAGGAGTAGGAACCCCACCCCGTCCAATTCCACAAAACCCACTTACCCTGACAGGAATCAGCAGCCAAGGATTGTGAGGTGCTACGAATGTGGGGAGATTGGACACTACAAAGGAGATCCCAAGTGTCGCAAGCGACCCCCAGCCCCAACGGGCGGGAAGAGCCCCGGGGTAAGTAGTGTAGCGCTTGGGGTGGAGCTGCCCTTAGATAGGGAAGGGGAGTGGACAGGCCTGACCCTGGTTTCACTCGGGGATAGAGAGGTGGTCCCCGTAGTGTCCCTGCCCCCAAACACTGCTAAATATCAGCAGAGGGTGAGAGTTAACGGGGAGGAGGTGGAGGCTCTGAGGGACACAGGTGCCAGCATGACCACCGTAGTGAGGCGGCTGGTGTCCCCAGACCAAGTAGTCCCCGAGGAGTTCCATCCGGCCGTGTTGGCTGACGGCAGTGTGAGTCACTATCCAGTGGCTCGTGTTCTATTTGAGTGGGGAGGAGTCAAAGGCCTACTGAGAGTTGCGGTGAGCCCTGCCTTGCCTGTAGGGTGCTTGCTAGGGAACGACCTGGAGCACACCAAATGGAGAGATGTAGTGTTTCAAGCTCATACCGAGATGCTGGGTTTACCAGGGTGTACATGCGTAGTCACGCGGTCCATGGCTGCCCGGCATGGAACTCACCCTGGGTTGGAGCCTGGAATTAGGGCCCACCCAAACGCCAAGTGTGGAGAGAAGAAGGTGGTAGAGGACACACCCCGTGAGATGGATGGGGAGGCCGTAGAGGTGCCCCCGGAGTCCGCGGAGGTGGATGTCGTTCCCGTGGGGGACTTGCCGACCCTTGCCGACTGGCATGTGGAAGGAGGGCCTACCCGGGAGGAACTTTGTCAGGCACAAAGGGCGTGCCCCACGCTTGAAGGCATGCGGCGACAGGCCGAAGCCCAAGTGGCCAGTCAGGAGGCGGGCGGATATCATGTGTATTGGGAGGATGGTCTCCTGTACAGTGAGCCTAAAGTGCCGGTACATGGATCTTCGAGGGCCATAGTGGTCCCCCAATGTTACCGGGCCTTCCTGCTGGAGTTAGCGCACAAGATACCCTTAGCCGGACATCTGGGTCAGGACAAAACCTTTGCACGGTTGGTCCCACATTTTTATTGGCCCAGGATGAGAATCGCCTCAGACACCTTTTGTAAGACCTGTAAGTCTTGTCAGGCAAGTGGCAAGACTGGGACTAAATTGAAGGTCCCTTTGGAACCGCTCCCAGTGGTCAGGACCCCTTTTGAGAGGGTCGGCATAGACATTGTTGGGCCGTTGGACCCTCCGACCTCTGCGGGACACCGGTTAATTCTGGTATTGGTGGACCACGCCACTCGGTACCCAGAGGCTATTCCTCTGAGGACCATCACTGCACCGGTGGTGGCGCGGGCACTGTTGGGGATTTTTACCCGAGTGGGATTCCCCAAGGTCGTGGTGTCGGACAGGGGCACGAATTTCATGTCGGCCTATATGCAGTCCATGTGGAAGGAGTGTGGAGTGACCTACCGGTTCTCCACTCCTTACCACCCCCAGACTAACGGGCTCGTAGAGCGCTTCAACAAAACCTTGAAGGGAATGATCCGGAGCCTGCCAGAGGGCTTGAGGCATAAATGGGACGTCCTCCTCCCCTGCTTGTTGTTCTCCTACTGGGAGGTACCGCAGAAGGGAGTCGGGTTCAGCCCGTTTGAATTGCTCTATGGCCATCCCGTTAGGGGTCCCCTCAGCTTAGTGAAGGAGGGGTGGGAGAAGACTTCGCAGAAGCTTCCCCATGACATTGTCAGCTACATGCTGGCGTTCCGCAGCCAGATGGCCAAGCTGTGGAAGGCGGCCTCAGAGAACCTAGAGGCTAGCCGGACCGTTATGAAGGAGTGGTATGACCGCAACGCTCGGACGGTCGAGTTGGACGTTGGACAAAAGGTGTGGGTCAGGGAACCTGGGGAGCTTTGTGCCCTCCAGGACCGGTGGACTGGCCCATATGACATTGTGGAGCGACGAGGCCAGACCACATACGTAGTGGATCTAAAGACCCCCCCGACAGCCCCTGAGGGTATTCCACGTCAACCGCCTGAAGCCGCACCATGAGCGATCAGAGCTTGCTCTCAATATGGTGACGGATGGGAGCGAAGAGGAAGAGAGTGAAGCTCTTCCTGACCTTCTAGCGGTACAGGAGAAGGATGGCTCGGTAGAAGGTGTAGTCCTTTCCCCATCCTTGACCCAGAGCAAAAGAGGGACTGCCGCCATGTCCTGGGACAGTTCGCCTCGTTGTTCTCCCTCACGCCTGGAATCACTCATCTGATACCCATGATGTGGACACAGGGGACAGCCCCCGGTGAAGAACAAGTATCACCGGCTCTCTGACCGAGTGAAGGATAGCATCCAGCGTGAGGTAGCCAAGATGTTGGAGCTGGGGGTGATAGAACCTTCCAGCAGCCCGTGGGCTAGTCCGGTGGTGTTGGTGCCGAAAGGGGCCCCACCGGGTACCACACCGGAACTTCGGTTCTGTGTGGACTATAGGGGGTTGAACTCTGTCACGAAGACAGATGCTCAGCCCATCCCACGAGCAGACGAGCTGGTGGACCGGCTGGGAGCAGCCCGGTACCTCAGCACCATTGACCTGACATCCGGATATTGGCAGATTGCCATGGCCGATGGAGCAAGGAAGAAGACAGCATTCTCCACCCCCGAGGGCCACTTTCAGTTCCGAGTGATGCCCTTTGGGATCAAAAATGCTCCGGCCACATTCCAGCGGTTAGTGAATCAGGTACTATCTGGTCTGGAGTCCTTCTTAGCGGCCTACCTGGATGACATAGCTGTCTTCAGCAGCACCTAGGAGGACCATCTGCAGCACCTCCAGGAGGTATTGCAGGCGCTGCAACGCGCTGGCCTAACCATTAAAGCCAGCAAGTGCCAGATTGGACAGGGATCTGTCGTGTACCTGGGACACCTGGTGGGCGGAGGTAAGGTGCAACCCCTCCAGGCCAAAATAGAGACCATCTTGGCTTGGGAGCCCCCCAAGACCCAAACAGAGGTCTGAGCTTTCCTCGGCCTTACTGGGTATTACCGCCGGTTTGTCAACAGATATGGCACCATCGTGACCCCCTTGACGGAATTGACCTCTAAGAAGCAACCTCGCAAGGTTATATGGACAGCTGCTTGCCAGGAGGCATTTGACACGCTGAAACAGGCGATGTGTACCGCTCCAGTACTCGCAACTCCAGATTTTAGTAAGGTATTCATTGTGCAGACAGACGCCTCAGAGCACAGCATAGGTGCGGTGCTCTCGCAACTCAACACCGAGGGCCAAGATCAACCAGTGGCCTTCATCTCCAGAAGACTCCTCCCTCGGAAACGGCGATGGAGCACCATTGAGAGAGAAGCCTTCGCGGTGGTCTGGGCTCTGAAGAAGTTGAGGCCATATCTCTTTGGAACTCATTTCCTCATTCAGACCGACCACCGCCCCCTTCGCTGGCTCACGCAGATGAGAGGTGAAAACCCCAAGTTGTTGAGGTGGTCCATTTCCCTACAGGGGATGGACTTTCGGGTGGAACACCGGCCCGGAGTTGACCACGCCAATGCTGACAGTCTCTCCAGGTTTTTCCGCCTTAGCGATGAGAACTCCCTAGAGGTTGGGTAGCTCTCCCCTCTTTCGGCTGGGGGGACGCGTGTTAGACCTGTCAGCCCTAGGGTGGTCTCCCCCTCTATTTTTGATCGTGCCTCATTTTTTCCACCCTCATTTTTATGTTGGACTTAGGTCTCCGGATGCCTTTTCATTGCCAACCAGTGTTAAGGTGCAGGTGCTCCCTAGATGGCTGCCACAGGCCCCTGCTACTGCAGAGTGGTCTTCATTAATAGCACCCTAGCTGCCAGGAGCTGGCTGGAACCCTACAACAATGTTGCGACACCAGCCTGCCTTTTTTGTCCCATAGGTAGAATGGGGAAGCTGCTGGAATGTGCTGGAACCTTCTAGAAGGGAGGTGTGGTTTTTACTTTTGCTGCCTTGGATAGTGGTCACCTGACCTAGGGCTACTTAAGTGAGGGAGGGAACTTTTTCTAGTCAGTTGGCCAGTTGGGGTAAAGCAGAGCTGGGGAACCCACGCAGGAGTTTTAGGTGGTAGGGCCTAGCCAGGGACTTATGCCTCTGAGAGTGACAGGACTTAGGTACTGCCTCTTAAGTGAGTGAGGGATCCTGTACAGCCTACTGATCTTGCCCGGTGGTAGGAGGACCCAGGGACCCTCTGCTAAGCTTGACTAGGAAGGGACTAGTCACCAACTCAATCCCTACCCCCAAGGAACAGAACCCCCAAGGGCACCGGAGACACCTGCGCCACAAAGACTTTATGCTGAAACTTCATGCCAAAACTGAATGCTGAAACTTCATGCCAAAACGGAATGCTGAAACTTCATGCCAAAACTGAATGCTGAAACTTCATGCCAAAACTGATTGCCGGACTGCTGGGGATCAACCAGGTATGAGCGCTGTGACCCCTGCGCTCCCCGACCTGGCCTGGGATCCCCTGCGTCAGTCCCCTGTCGAGCGCTGAGCATGCAGCCCTCCCACTTAATTTGTCAACCCCCCCGGCACGGGGACCTGAAGCGTGCTCACCGTTTGGCCTGGAGGCCTGAAGTGTGCCCCATCATCGAGTCGGGGCCCGCGGAGAAGCCCGGGGCCCCGTCGTTGCCGTCGCAGCTGCTGTCGGAGGCGTGAGAGGCTGTGACCTGTCCCCCTGCTGCTGAGCGCATTTATTGCGGGGCCCGGAGCCGTGACGGACGCCGCTGCAGTGAAGATTCCCCAGGACGCCGAGATCGAGGTAACCTCCGGGGGCTGGGAGGTAGCGTGGCCGTGTGGAGGCCTGGGACTCACCCCCCCTGCTCCCCGGGAGGCTTGGGAAGGACCCGGTGCTCCCCCTGGCGATCGGGAGTGGCACCGCACTCCGAGACTCTGATTCCCCTCCGTGGGATTGCCCCTTGCCTTGAGACTGCCGCGTGTCAGGGGACCGCTTGTTCAATGCTTTATGTATCCGAGTAGCGCTTTATTCTCAAGTCCTGCTCAGGAGTGTTCAATGCTTTATGTATCCGAGTAGCGCTTTATTCTCAAGTCCTGCTCAGGAGTGTTCAATGCTTTATGTATCCGAGGAGCGCTTTATTCTCAAGTCCTGCTCAGGAGAGTTCAATGCTTTATGTATCCGAGTAGCGCTTTATTCTCAAGTCCTGCTCAGGAGTGTTCAATGCTTTATGTATCCGAGTAACGCTTTGTTCTCCAGATCTGCTCAGAAGTGGTCAATGCTTTATGTGTCCGAGTAACGCTTTGTTCTCAAGTACTGCTCAGAAGTGTTCACTGTCTAAAGTTACGAGTAGCGCTGTGTACGCCAGTTCTGCTCCGAAGCACTAGGAAGGCCCGGGGTAGAGTTAGGCGTGCAAGACCTGCCTTGAAGCGCGATCAGCTCAGAAGGTGGCGCTACATGTCCCAGCCCAATTTCGAAGCGCTAGATACCGCGCTAGTTACGACGCTATATACCACGCGTGGGGCCACGGCAGAGTGAGGCGTTAGTGGTGGGAGGGGTGCAGCGCTGGTTAACCACTGGGTTTACCGCTCCCCCCAGATTCACCAGGTATTGCCACTGGAGCCATGAAGCAGCGCTCTGGAATCTGACGCTAAGGTATACAGGTGTGGCCTACTATATTGTAATGAAGTACTGGTGAATCGCACGCTAAGGTATTCAGGTACTGCCTATGTGACCATAATGAAATGCTGGTGATTCAAGTGCTAATGTGTTCAAGTGTTGCCATTGCCATCTCAGGAACTGTGCTTGCATATTTGATTAGATAAAGCTGATTAATTTGCATTAACCTTATTGTGTGGTGTCCCTTATTGTGCGCGTTTCCTGCTTCAGGGGATGAGTGTGTTGTATGGTCGCTTTACACATAAGCCTTCGGGTGCCCAACCGCTCGAGCCACGTTACCCCCTTAGAGCCCGGTGACCCCAGGTCTTACACTGCTCTTACACTGTGGCACCGAATTCGGACTAAGGATGAAATGCACTTTACCCGAAAATATAATACTGGATTGTCTCAAACTTGACCACAGCAGGAACATACCATGGTTACATTATATTCATAGGGCCCGATTCACAGAACTAACTTAAGACATTTAGGAGTCCTAAAGTTAGGAGTCCTAACTATACTACTACTAAACTGAGAAAAATCCGAATTTTAAGACTTTCGGTATTCACAGAAGGCATTTAGGAGTCCTAAAGTTAGGACTCCTAACTTCTGTGAATACCGAAATGAGTAAGTGCCTTCTGTGAATACCAAAATGAGTAAGTGCCTTCTGTGAATACCAAAATGGTAGAAGTTTAGGATTTTGTCTTAAGTTAGTTCTGTGAATCGGGCCCAAAGTCTTTTAACTGAGTGTAACATGGTAATTAATTTTAAAGATCCTGAGAGTATCCACACCTACAGTAAAGGGGAGTTAAAAAGGAGACTTTTTAAATCCAGAGAATCAATGAGGGTAGCTGAACTGAGTACAAAACCAGGCGTCAGATCTTATAGTAAAGGCCCATTCTCATTGGGTACTCAACCGTATCTTGTTTTTAAAAGAAATGTACAACACAGATTTTATTTAACAAGATTAAGGCTGAGTACGCTCCACTTTCAGATAGCTTTCCCTAAGATGGTTAAGTGGAGTTCTAATCTACCTAAGTGCCCGTGTGATGGTAAAACCGCCCAGACCACTTTGCATTTTATACTTTTTTGTAACTTTTATAGGGACTTTAGAAAATTAATTTTACGACCACTTTTTATTGCTAATAAGTTGCATTGCTATAAATTCGCTTTTTATCCAATTTGTAATTTGGAAAATGTATCGACGTAATACGGTCATCCTTTTTATTCAAATGGCTATCAATCGAAGAAAGGATCTTTCATATTTGGAAATGCTGAATTATGAAATCGAATAGACTGTAGATTTAATATATTAATTTGCAGTCCATACTGTCCCATTACATTACCTGATATAACTTTTTAATGATAATAAGCAGCAACTTGAGGTTTTATCTCTTTTTTATATGAATTATTGTATGAATTTTATTCTTTATTTAATCATGTGATGACATATAAATATTATCAGTATGCTTTGTTTATATTTATGTGAACATGTGCTTTATGAAAACTAATTAGGGTGTAAATGTCTATATGAGAAACGTTCTTTAGGAATTTTAATTATGGAAAAAGTTTAAAATTTATGATGAATTGTTTTTTTTGTAGAATGCTTTTATGGATATATTCCTATATTACCGAAAAAAGCTTGTTTTGATTTGATTTGACTAAAATGTACAATCATGACAGATTCTGAAGATAGTTAGGCCCTTTACTCCTGGATGCTCATGCAAGATTGGAACATTTGACCATTGGGAGCTCGTTTGAAGACAATGGAGTGGCTTTGGGCTTATAACATGCCAATGTTTGTCTTTCTCCCTTTTGTAATTTAGAACATTCTACTCTTAATGGGTGAAATGTTCTAATAGTCTTATATCCCTTCTTCCACTGGCTGTACCTGTTGTGAAAGGCCCTCATCCATGTTATAGGCCCTCGCCTATGGCTCAGGCCTGTAACTCAGGTTTAGTTAGTAGTAGAAGATGCTATTGGGTAGCCAAGTACCATCAAAGTATACATAAACAAAGCAATGCAATAAATACATCAGAATACATTCTAAAACGTTGCACGACTCATGCTTTTATTAAAAAAACAGATGCTATTCCAAAATCCTTCCTGTAATCATTACTTGCGTAATAACCAAGGAGCAAATGTCAGACAAGTGCTACGTGCTAGCTTGAACAGCATTAAAACACATAAAATGTATCCTTTTGTTTTATATAAAATGGGCATTGTTAAAATTGAATAGTAGTTAAGAAGTGACCTAATCACTGGAAGTCACAGTCTGCAATCTACCACGTTTATTCCAGACTGCCTGTAAAAATCTGCTCGTAGCATTGACAATTGCAGGGGTAGTATCACTCTTTAAAATTCTAAAAGCCACTTAATGTTTTGTCATCTCCAGATTGCGACATAGAGGAATAATCCATTTCCGGCACAGGCCAAGATAGCTAAGACAGAAAAATAGTATGTGTATCTCATCCTCTTTTCCCAAGCCACACGGCGGCCAAATACTAGGAACTGGGTCCTTGTGCCTTTTATTGGTAAAGGACCTCAGAGGTAAAGTGCCAAATCGAAAATAAATATAAAACCTTTTGGCTGGGGTGAAGAGACAAAGTCTAAAAAGTCCTCAAAAGAGGGGAGTGGTTTAATATCTATATATCTATTAGTCAATGTGTCAGTTGGCTGGTTAATAGTACTGCCATCTTTGATATTTAACTTGAATACTGATTTAGCACCTCTAACAGACAGCAGGTCAGTGAGGTAGTCTATGGATTTCCCTTAACTCAGGAGTGACCCATAATCGAATCCAATAAACAAGTGGTCTAAGAGCAGCCAGATCTGCAATTATTTTTAATCCTAGATCAAAGAATAAGGGGGGTAACGGTGTGCTACTGGAAACAGAGACCATCCCTCTGACAAATCTATTTTTTGCATCAGTGAGTGGAGGAAGATCAGTACAGCTCCAAGTCTCATCTCCATTAAAAGCGGCCCCTTGCGCCTTGCCATGATATACTTCCAGGGCCGGTGAGACTGCACAAGAGCTTGTTTGCCTATTCAACCTATTGATAGAATTTGCTCTGAGGTTGAGTAGTAAAGTGCTGTTACTTAGCTGGTCTCCATTACCTTGACCCCTAAGTTATCAAAGCTCCTCCCCTCTCTAATGTTTCCCCACCAGCCCGTATGATTGAATTTTTGACCACTCCCTTTCCAAACACCATGTATTTGGTGTTGTTGACATTGAGCTCCAAGCCTCTTGACACACAGAAATCTGTAAATTTGTCGACAAGGAGCTGGAGCCCCATCGGTGTCTTACAAATGAGAATGGAGTCATCTGCAAATAGAAGAATCTGTACCTTCTTGCCGTTCTAGGCAGTGGAATCATTTTCACAATTCATCAGAATATTGACCACATCATTTATGTTGAGGGTGAAGAGCGTAGGAACAAGGACACACCCTTGCTGTACACTCCGTTGGATAGGGATTCGTTTGGTTAGTTCTCCCTCATGGCCACACCGTACCTGGGCAAAGTTGTTACTGTGCAGTTGAGATATAAGAATCAAATTCCTAGGGACCCCATCTTGTTTAAAATATGCCACAAGTTAGTAGCCGAAGGCTATAAAATCTTCCACAAACCAAGGGCCGTTGGAAGAGGAGGAGGGGTGGGAATGATCTTCAAGGAAAAATGGAACTTTGCTCCATTGAAGGTAGACGAGGTCACAGGGATTGAGCTCATGGGCTTCGCGCTGCAGGATGTTCAAGCTAGGATTCTTACAGGATTGGTATGCTACAGACCGCCAGGACAGGATACCCAATTTCAGATACTCCTGGATACCATTACCAATTTGGCCGTAACCCACTCCAGAATGATCTTATTGGGGGACTTTAATCTCTGGGATAATGGAAATGTGGGTAGCCATCTGAGAGATCTAAGGGATACTTGTACCAATCTTAACCTACAACAATTGGTGCTGCAACCTACCCATCAAGGGGGGCACGTTTTGGATCTCCTGTTCGCTAATCAGACCGTGACTGAAGTGATAAAAATACTGCCACAAAGTTGGACTGATCACCACCTAATCCTCTTTAGTATCAAATTACTCAGATCGGAAAACGATAATAAATGCCCGGGCCAAATTGGGAAAAAATGAGACCCAGCCAATTTTTCCTAATACTAATCTCTTTGACCCCTCTATTTCCGTAGAGGAAAACTACCATAAATACTGTAATCATATAACTGAGACTTTGGACCTACTAGTCCCAGTTAAGAGACTTAATAACAGGAAGAAAGTATCTGCCCCGTGGTACAATGAGGAACTGAAGCTCCTGCTAGTGCTATGCAAGAAAGCTGAAAGGAAATGGAGAAAGAACTATCTCGAGCAGGATAAAATAGAATTGAAATCAGCACTAATTAAATACAAAGAGTCTATCTCTAAGTCAAAAGCTGACTTCTATGCCAACTCCATTCTACAAGCTCCTAATAGCACTAAAGCTCTTTTTATCCTCGTCAGAGATCTTTCTAATCCAATCTGCCTGAGTAATAAGGTGACTGCATCCCAGAAACTCTGCGATGAGATCGCCTCTCACCTTAAAGAAAAAATCACCAAAATTGTAGGGGAATTCCAAACCAACAACATTAGTGAGATGGATAATCATCCCTGGAAGTTGGATGAAGAACCTCGGGCAATTACCTCTTTGGAAAACTTCCAAGCTCTCACGGAAGACTCTTTTAATAATTTGGCCTTCAGTGTGTCCTCAGGCTCCCCATCAGACCCTCTCCCACATAAAATCGGGAAAGCTTTCAACCAGTAAACTCTCCCTTGGCTGAGACAAATCTGTAGCCAATCCCTGGAAGAGGGAGTAGTGCCGGAGGTGTGGAAGCAGGTAGTAGTGACACCCCTGTTAAAAAAAAACTCATTGGACCCCACCATTCCGGCAAACTTCAGACCTATCTCCCTCCTGCCGTATCCGATTAAAATTCTGGAAAAAGCAGTCAGCAAAATCCTATTGTGTTACCTTGAGGATAACCTTCTGCTGGATAAGGACCAATTTGGGTTTCGTCCTGGCCATGGTACCGAGACAGCTCTGGCAACCGTTATGGACAACTTACGAATGCGAGCCGACAAGGGGAATACCACCGTCCTAGTGTTACTAGATATGTCGGCCGCATTTGATACGGTTAGCCATACAGTACTGTTGGGAAGACTGGCGAAGACAGGGGTGAAGGAACGGGATTTACAATGGCTACAGTCCAACTTATCAGAAAGACACCAGGTGGTGACCATGACACAGTTCTCCTCCAGTACGTCTCCAGTACATCACGGGGTACCGCAGGGCTCTGCGATCAGCCCAATTCTCTTAATATCTAACTGCGGCCTTTGTTCCCCATTATTAAATCTTTTGGTATTTATTTGGTCAACTATGCTGATGACACTCAACTGGTGTTTTCCTTGGAAGGGAAACAAGTGGTATCTATGGATACGTTCCAGTAGTGTATGCGTCAGATTGCTGGATGGCTTGAGAAAAATTCCCTACAATTTAATGGGGGAAAAACAGAGGTGCTATACTGCTCTGCTGCTAGAACACCTCGGCATTTATCACTGGAATTTAAACTAACTCCTGAGGAAGAGACTCTGGTCCCAGTCAACGCAGTACGCAACTTGGGGGTCCTGATAGATAACAACCTCCAGATGGAGTCACAGGCCAATAAAACTATTGGCGTGTGCTTCTCTTTGATGCGCATGCTACTGCAAATTCTTCCATTACTCCCTTGTTGTAAGGATCATGGTGCTGAGTTGGCTGGACTACTGTAACTCTCTATATCTGGGAGCCCCCCCAATACATTTTTCAGGGATTACAGAGAGTCCAATCCATGGCAGCAAAGCTGGCACTAAATAGGCAACGTGGGTTTTCTACTACTCTGGCCTAGAGAGATCTCCACTAACTGCCTATTAGAGAAAGGGTCTGCTTCAAATCACTTTGCATCGTTTATAAAGCAGTACACGATCTGGGACCAATCCCACTGCAGGAAAAGTTTACCTGGTACAATCCCAAGAGGCACCTCCGCTCCTCCAGCGCAAACTTGATGACAACCACCAGCTTCATGCGCTCGAGGATGGGGGGTACAGCCCTCAGTGTTGTTGCTGCACATCGATGGAATGAGTTGTCCCAGAGTATTAAGCAAGCTAAGTCTCTGACTGTTGGTGTAATAGTTGTTTACATTACCCTTCTATTTATCCCATCTATTTACAAGAAGTGCTCTTATATTACTAGGTCTTTTGTTCTGTATAAGTGACTGAGTGGAGGGTGACCTGGTAATTTTTCCCTCTCAAACTCCTTTTTTGAATATAATTATGAGTTCAGAAAGAGCCTGAAAACCTGGCTATTTCCTAAGGACTGATCTTAGTCTTCCTTGTGTTACTCTGGTCTGCTCTCATGTTGGTCACATCTTAGTCTAAGCGCCAGGATACCCGTAGGGTGGCAGTTTGCGCTCTATAAGAACTTATTACATTACATATCAAATGCGGCCCTAAGATCGATAACGCCACATAGAGTTTCTGATGTCGCAATGAAATATATTTCCAATACAATGTGGCAAATCTAAAAATTTGATCTGCAGTGCCCATCTTTGAGTGAAACCCAGCTTGGAGGGCTGATATAATATTGTTTGAGTCTACCGAATGTAATTGTCGATTAGACTAATTGGCCTATAATTTGAGTTTATGTATGCATCACCTTTTTTGTATATTGTGACAATTTTGGCCCCTCTCCAGGAATCTGGTACCTCACCCACTCGTGCTATAGCATTAGAAAGTAGGTCAAGATAGACCGTCCAAATCTGGAGTTCCGATTTGATAAGTCCCCTGGAATAATCTCCGGTCCTGTTGCCTTAGAAGTTTTTAACAAGGACATGGCTCTGGCAGTATCCTCTAAGCTAAAGGTAATAGCTGGGCCATAGGCTTCTATGGTGTCATGGCAAGGTGAACTTATGATGGTCATTGGGTTACTGCAGGACCCTAAAGTATCACCAACCACTGCCTCAAAGAGGTCAGAGAAGTGGGATACCCATTTATTAGCTGATATATGATGTTAGTAGCTCTTTGTATTATCAGCTCTAGTTTGGGTCACTGTACACCAGAAAAGCCTATTATCATTTGTTTTAACTGCAAGCAGCATGTTCTCCCAAATTCTATCATCCCAATTCTTTTTTGCAAGGTTTAGCAAGGCTCTGTAAGTGCGCCTAGCTTGTGCTATTATGGCCCTGTCACCGCTAAGAACATGAGATCCTAAGGAAAATTTAGCTTGCTTGCAGGTGAGATCCTACCAATTAATATCTTTTCCCAGAGCTGGCTTCTTATGGGCCATGTCTTTATAGAATACATGTTGTAGCTCTTTGAAGAATAAGTTATGTTTGCTCAGAATTGGAATCTCTAATTAATTTACCCCTTTGTAGTTTGTTAAAAACTTGGCGTGAAGTCTATTTATCTGAGACAACAGCATTGGGTTTGACATAACTCTGTGCCAGGAGACATAACGTTGTCAACTGAATAATACAGGTCAAGGCACGACTGTGTAGCATATATTTGATTCACTTGCAAGTGGAGCTCAAACCAGTGATACAATCAGGGAGACGTGGTCACATATCAGCCAAAAGTGGCCACAGTTTCACGTCTAGGATAACAAAATCAATGACACTCGCGTGGCTGCCTCTTCTAAAGGTAGGAGCTCAATCAGGGTCAAAGGTAGTGTGTCAATTGCATACTCTCAGCACTCTGCCAACTGTTAGGGAGCCTAATTTGCATCCAGCGACCGTGAAATAAACTCAGGGTTTCCCAGTTAATACCCTGATGCCCCATTGATCGTCTTCCTCCTCTGTAACCTCACTAATATAAGAGGAGGGTTCGTAAGATGTATTAAAATCACCAGCCTATATTAATTTTGTGTTAGGATGCAAGGAGTATAAGATTTCTTCAAGAATGGATAAAGTGGGGGATTCAGTACAAGTCGCAATAGATCTTACGTGGATATTTAGAAGTACCAAGTCCAACCCTGAGCGAAGCAAGACATTAATCCCCATTAGGTCTAGACCTTTTAGTTGTAATAAGGTGCATGACATAAATACATTATTCTTAATTAGAATCAAAAGACCCCCAATTGCCCTCCCAAAGTGCTTGGGGGTTTCGCTTCTACACTATAAATTGTGAACCCATCGATTAAAACTTTTTCAGTGGCCCAGGTCTCTTGAAACATACAGACATCATGTTCACCAATATACAACAACCAATCTGGGGCATCCAATTTAGTTGGAATTCTTGCCAGTTTCCAGAATATTAGACTGATGCCAGCTTGTGTATGAGTGACCACAGGATCAGCTGCAGGTAGCGAACATGAGGTAGCAACTACAGGTGTAATAATTGTGTCATCGACCATTCTACCTCAGTCAAATCTATGACTGTCAGAGATTTTGTTTGGCCTACTCAAAATTAGGGAGACATCTGGGGACATTTTTCCCCAACCTCTAGCCCAGTTTACCTTTGGAATTGCACAACTTCTAGTTACCTCCATCCCTGAATTTCTACTCCCAGCATTAACGTTATCAGTAACATCACCAATTGGGTCAGCTATTGTGCTTTCTGATACTGTGCTACGACATATACAGGGAGTCAGTACAGGCTGAGTACTCAGTCAAACGATTGCATTCAAATTTGAGACAAGAGCTGTGGGGTTATCCTGTGCAGTTAGATTAAAAGAGTGCACATTAAAACTTTCAGAAATTCTGTTAGTGGGAGGAGATAATTTCACCCTAATTCCCAGTGAGTTGTTTCCCAAGAAATGACAAGTGCGAAGTTCAAAATTAATGAGATCCTCGACGAACTGGTTGGCACATAATGTAACCTGAATGCAATCAAAGTATGAAGTGTCAGAAGAGCACCGCCTAGCACTCAGAATGTCGGATCTGATCACAGAAAGGCATTTGCGTTTTGTTCTCAGCCAAAAGATTACTTTGTTGATTAGTGTGTCTGTGTCTTCATAGGCTCCAGGCTTTCATTTGGGCACTCGTATCATATGGATTAAGTTGTTAGAATCTCGACTTGGTCTTCCTTGAGCATGCACAAATTGAGTTTTCAGGTAATGATCCTGATGAGAATAAAGAGTAGTTCCATTTGGGATACCTGGATCAGAAGAGAAAATTGCATTGATACCGCCCCCTGTTCCCTTATCCGACTCGACAAAAGGTGGTCTTGTAGCCATACTATTGGATGTAAATTGATTTGAGGTCCTTGCAGGTCGTGCAGAATACTTTATAGAGGGGGCCCCTGAAAATAGATTGCTTGCCGATACCTTTTCAACCATTCGACCAGAGCTTGAATTTGCAGCTAGACTTGAGGTCCGCTTTGTTCCTTTTAGGTCCACTGGTGCAATAAAAGAATTCCTGTCTGCTTGCGGATTCAAGGGCGGTCCAGCTGGGCCTGCCAGTTGTCCTTGGTTTCAATGGCAGGAAGAGCTTTTTTGTTGTAGCAAGGAGACTCGGTCCGATAAGGAGATAATCAAACTACTAAGGTAGTCCAGTTTTGAGTTTAGTGTCAATGGACTCACTATCTCCTTGGACACCCCTGTGTCTTGATGTAGCCCTTCATCAGTTTGATCGACACAGTTTTTCCCAGATTGTTCCTGCAGTACGTGTGTCCCTCTGGCACCCTCAGGGAATTGTTGGGGGGGGCAAATCAATTGCGGCAGGAAACGTTAGAAGCAGTAATGATTTCAGGTAGTAAAGGGCTTGGAATTGGAGTAAATGGTTCTATAAATGCTGCTTACTTGGGCTTGGATGATAAGGAAACTATATCCTCTGTGGGCTCCGTAGGCTCAGAGGTCTCGCACTGATAGTCTACGGCAGCAGGACTTGTTTGTCGTACAGTAGCCAGCGTCTGCATTTTTTTCCTTTTTGCGTTTTTAAACATGTCAGGGACACTTGGGGCATTGCCCTTCCCTTTACTGGAATTTGTTGGTTTGAGTAGAGACTCTACCTCTTCTATTAGTAAATCGATATCAGCCAGTGTATCAGCATTCGAGTGCAAGTCGGCTACTTGCTTTTTGTGACCTGTTTTTTTTTGTTTTTTTTTAGCATTAGTTTCAGGCCTGCTAAAATCACCAGCTTTAAGTAAGGTAGTTGCCTGCACACAACACAGCCCAGAAACTGAGATAGAAAAAAGAGTTGCAGCTCACTCAGGCTCAGTCGAAAGGTAAGTAGGGCTCCGACTTGCTTCCTCAGGATCCTTTCTAGAAGCAGACGGGTCCTGTCACAGCCCCTAGTCAGCACAGTACCAGCACGCTGCTACACCTTCAATTGGTACGTCTGAGCATACCCTGCCAACTTGGCAGTTCGCGCTGGACTGGTCCCATGAGGCACAGGGTCAGACTGATTGACATATGGCCATGTCTGATCTGGGGTGGCAGAGTGGGCAAAAGAATGGAGATGGATCAAACCCAGATCTGTTGACTGGGTGTGAGTGTTTGATTGGTTCTGATGCTCCGTCCATCACCACCCCCTTTTGTACCGCTTTGTTCGCCATAAGTTGGCAGGGTATGCTCAGACGTGAGTCCCTTGCTCACTTTGCCACTGGATTTAAGCAAGCCTGGCTGAAGACGGCTGAAATGCCAGAAAACGGTCCTAGGAAGCTTGTTACCGGTCCAGGGAAGGCATGGCTTGGCAGTAGGGCTGGACTGTTCCCATGAGGCACAGGGTCAGACTGATTTGCATATGGCCATGTCTGAACTGGGGTGGCAGAGTGGGCTAAAGAATGGAGATGGATCAAACCCAGATCTGTTGACTGGGTGTGAGTGTTTGATTGGTTCTGATGCTCCGTCCATCAACACCCCCTTTTGTACCCCTTTCTTGAACAGGGCAGTGCTGTGCGCCATGTTGTAGGTAGATGGGCAATCAAGGAGGATACGAGCTGCTAGGTGGCCTTCATTATTGGAGTCGACAATGTATTCTTTTTTCTGCCAGAATTTTAGAACTTATTGTGAGGACACCAAAACAGATCTAAGGCACGTTCCAAAAACGGTGCAAAAGATAGAAACACAGGGAACCCTCCAGATAATGGAAAACATGGTGGGGATAAAACAGTTGCACCGCTGGTCCGGGGACTTTTGTCCTTTCATTCAATCATAATAAAATGTGCATATACTCAATTGTGTTGACCCAACTGTACAAGAAGTATTTTTCGCATGACCAAAGTATGCCATGAGACTCCTGAAAAATAATCCCTACTGCTGCTCTCCTTCTTTGAAGTTCATCAGTATATAACGTTCCTCTTTCTTCTAGTTTCTTTCTTTCAGGAATCATAAATCCGGTGTGCAATGCGAGACAGTACCGTGGCCTTTTCATGAGAGTGACGGTAAATCAAGGCACTTGCAATACTTATGGAGAATTCCCCACACTTGTGTGCTGCTGAATTCCCCGTGCAGTTAAGAATAAAGATACCCAATATAGGGTTAACGTCAATAGTTTAACAAGAAAACAATAATTTCAAGTTTGTCAGTATTTGAAAAGAAAACAAGCATTTGCAATGCAACCGGTTTCGCCTTTGGGACCTTCTACGTTTTTAGCAATGCAGCATATCATATTGGGTGCTAAAAAACGAAAGAGCCGTGTATGTATCCAATGAGGTGGAATGGTTATGGGAGGCCACATCGCATGTGGGTGGGAAAGAGGTCACATAACACAGAAGTGAACAAGACTTGTGAAGACGATGCGCCGTTGCTGTACGTTTGGTTACTGACTACTAGGGCTGTCACAAGGGGAGGGGCCCGCACTCCCAAAGCAACATGTTTCAATGATGAAACCGAAGGTTGAATGGTTTCTTCTTAAAGGAGCTAACGCGGCAACACTATGGAGACCTTTCAATGGGGAAAAATGCCGGTTGAACCAGATTAAGAGTACCCGGACAGTTGTGTCCGCTATTTTTAACACCTGTTAAAAACGATAGCCTGGAATTTGGATTTTAACTGGTTCCATAAACAGCACCTACCGCTTAAGAGTTTTGTCCATTAAAATGAGGTGTAAATAAAACACCGACAAACAACACCTAATTTACATTTCCCATAATGCACGTCTTATTAATTTCAAGCGGTTTCTTGGTTACTAAACTTAAGACAGGCCCTGCAAATTTTTCTTCCAGCAAGGGCGCCACCAAAGCTCCCAAACAGTTGGGGTTTCACTGGAGGGAGAGAGAGAGAGAGTAAAAGCTAATGGCGACCAGTGGGTAAAACTCAGTTATCACAATAACTCAAAACCAACCTCCTATGGATTTTCTTGGCTGCCACTCCGTAACGTTCATTTATTACAGGGGGTCTATACTATTTAACTGCTCCTCATAGGTTTGCAAAGAAAACATCGCACACGCACATCTTAAAACAAAGAAGCAATACAGATCTCAGATCTTACCTCGTGACTCCTGAATTATGTAGAACCACATCGCCGACAGCGCAATTGGCGCACCGATAAATTAAAAAAAAAAATGAAGACTGTCACCGACAGGTAGAGCGATTAGAGATGCAGCTTCCGGGTGAGCCAGGAAATCCACGAGCGCGCTAAGTTTTGGCGCATGCGTGGAATATAAGGCAGCGTAAGAGAGCTGCGCATGTCATTAGGACAGGCCAGGCAAAATATAGTGCAAAGTCACCAACCAATCACGGGTCAAACAAGCATTGAAAATGCAATAGGACTCGGATTTCCCTGAGTCCTATTGCATTTTCAATGGACGTGACGGCATGAAAGAAGGCATGAACGGGAGGGGGTGGGGGTAGTTGTGGTACAAAAAATTACAGATTGGGGAAGGGAACGAGGAAAGACAGGGAAACAAAACGGTTTTAGAATTAAAGGGGCTGATACCTCGGAAGAGGAAAAATTATGCCATGGCAGTGAGGAGGCGGGACTAAGACGCCATGAACCAATCAAAATGCAGGATTTTTCATTGCAGCCAATCAAATTTATGGCGGGAAAGTAGGAGGAGCTTCCCCCGCTATACTGTATACGGCATCTCTCGCTGATACAGCGCATGCTCTGCCTAGGCAAAACCTAAAAAAGGTCCTGCTGACGGAGAATGGTATTTATTAGGTCCGTAGATATTCTAAAAAGAAAGAGGTAGTGACCAAAATGAAAATAGAAACAGAAATGCCCCAGCTCAGTTAAAACAGTACATACTAAGTGACCAGGTAGCACATTCTTTATAATGGTACATTTATGTGCACTAATTTTAAAAGTAGCCATTCCATAGTAGAGTGCATGTGCGGTTAGGAGCAGGGAATTTAGACTGACTGTAGCCACCTATCTCTCAGAACAGATAATTTATAGGTCTTGACATCCTTTGTCTGGATTGGCAAATGATCAGTGTCATTTACTTTCAAAAACATTTATGTATTTCTCTCATCTTAAATGTTGAGAACAAACACATGGACATTTCCACAATGCATCTTTAGGATGCTCAAAGAGTGTCCTCCATGACAGAAGATTAGAAATGCTAACTTGGGAAAAGATAGCTGGACATCACCGCTTCGCCAGCAGCATTTGTATAGCACAGCAGATTTTTCTTACCTTTATTATTTATTAAATAATAGCAAATTGCTTTGTTCTTTCTTTTTCTCTTGCTCATAAGTGAATACGATATTGTATGGTCACGTGATTTCCACATACAGTTTTAACACCTCATTCCGAATTTCCCCAGTGGGAATGCGAAATAGCAGCTGGCACTGGTAAGAGCAACCAGTAAAACTGCACAGTGTATTTCAGTTTTGCTTTGGCTGCTCAAATTCCTACAGGTACATCTAGAGGAATTTTCTCGACGGAAATCACAACTTATCTTCACTTATATTCATAAGCATCTAATTTCAACATTACCAGGACACTGTTCTGAGGGAGGGTCCTCTTTGAGTGTGTGCATGCTTGGTAAAATGCACATGAGAACAGGGGTGTGCCTTTTTTGCATGCATCACATCACATAAAACAATATAATACAATACACAATCCTGCATGAGTAAGTGGTAATTTTGCACACATAGCTTTGATTTTACAGAAGGTTCAATATGCATATGTCACATTGTGCATAGAGGGTACATTATAGAATTGACCTGAGTAGTTTCAGTAGGTTTTCCATGAAGTACATTTAGGAGAAATTGAAATTAAGAAACGTAGTAAAGCTGTTTACCATTCTCTGCCCTGTATCCGTTCCCATCCCTTGTTCTCCCTCATCTGTCAGTCAGTCAGAAAATCTTTATTTCGGCATACAGGCCATAAAAGCACATAAAACAAAGCGATGTAATTATTATTTTTTTTTTTTAAACACTATAACTATACATTCATAAATACGATCTTAAGTTAGCTTCCCCAAGCCGGCTCACTATTCTGTAGCAGGAAATTGTGCAATATGCATAGAATAGATGATATCTAAATAGGCTACAGGGTGAGGGGCAGTAACACGTGCTATTAACAGGTGACTATTTCCTTCACAATTGGAACTCTTATTTGATACTTAAAAAGTTATTCTTATCTAATAAATACCAAAAGAGGAAGTGGTAAGGGTACCAAATTAAAATAGATAAAATTATAGGAATTAAAAAACACCTTGGTAGTGGGTAAATTGCGTAGGGATAAACACATAGTACAATTATTACATACAATCATTACTCTAAGTCAAAGGTGCATAGCATAGCGAGACTGATAGTTGTTATGAATCTAAGGACTTCTTATAGGGACTTTCTTTAGAATAGCTCTACGAGTGCTCCACATAGAATAAAAAAATCGCGAGATGGAGAACACAATAGGCACATCGGTATCATACTTAAAAGCCTAAACGCCTCAGAACAATGTATAGTCCCCATATTCCTGCACAGTTGCAACAACCACCAAGACCTTGACTTCCCATAGGCAGGGCAGAAGAAGAGAACGTGTGTTTCGGTTTCCTCTGCTTGATCACACCCTGGGCAATCCAGAGTGTGAGTGCCCTGCCACTTATTGGTAAATGATCGAAGCGGATGCACCCCATGTCTAAATTGGAGAAAAAGCTTCTTCTCTTGAAGTGGGTGAATATAATCTAGCACCGATTCTAGCCTACATTGCTGTTTTACTTCCAAGATCTTGGCAGTTAGGCAACCAAGCTTGGTCCTCTGCCATAATTAGGCCAGTTTAAATTCTCTATAGGTCTTGAGGAGTGCCTTTCTGGGGGTCTTAGAACAGATTTCTCCAGCAAAAGTCCACATGTTTACCCTCCCCAGAGCCTGGCAGGTATTCCTAATATAGGCTAACCAGGGGAGTTTCCCCGCCACTTGTAGCCTCATAACATCCTTCAACTCTTCTATGTATTCGGCTAATTCAGGGGTACTCCATAGGCGTCGCCAATATAGGACAGGTCTAGAAGAGACTACATCTGCTATAGGGCTAATCCCTAAGTCATCCGCAAACATAAGTGCGGGAATTTTGCGGTTCGCTAACCTAGGTGCATCATTATCTTTTCCAGCGAGCAAGGATTCTATTTGGCCATTTAGAAAAAGGGAGAAGTGTGTCAGGGCCCAGCCACGTCCTTGGCGCACTCCCTCATCTGTATAAAACTGCTTCCTTCTGCTCTACCACCATCACTCCAATCTTTCTGTATCCACTTTTCCCTTCTACATATTTTACTGTGCAGCAAATGTCCTCTCAATCCTTTTTCTATAGTTGAAATTAACAAAGGTAAATGTTTTAAGGGTAGAACTGAGCATGTGTAGATGTATGCCCCTGACTGTGTGTAGTTATAAGCTTAGACACAGTTCCCCAAAAAGTTAGCATAGTCCTTTGCCCAGCCCCTCTCAACCATTCTAATAAGGGTGTGGGAACACGTATACCACAAAATATGACCATAAAATATACTGCTACTTACACTAGAGGCTTTTTTAAAGGTCAACTCTATTTAAGAGGAGTAGGTAAGTTCTCAGATTATCCCGCATAGAACTGCAAATATCACAGAATGGGGATTCAGGTAACTCCTGAGTTCGGTCATACACTGGGCAAGAATTCGAAATTATTGACTAATCAGTTAACACTGCCATCTTTCTCGAGACCTGTGCGATGTTGTGGAGCCAGAGACCTGCATCACCTTACAGGATGCAGCCTACCTGAAACAAGAAGAGGAGAATGTTTGCTGTGGATGATTCAAAGATCGTAGTGACCTTTCCAGTGAACCACTTCAGGAAACTTAATTGTCAGCCTCCACACTCTCCCTGCGGAAGAGTGAAGCTGGCCATATTGCAGAATGCCTCATTTAGAATACATACTTTGGGGAGTTGAGGTGTTCATCTACTGGATATTAAGAAAATGGCACAATGAGAGGGGGTGGGCAAAGAAAGCATTTGCCAAGATAGTGGCAAGGTCTCTGCCTAGTGTTTAACCACGATCGTGCATCTGCCTGTCCCCTCTAGGGGCAGACCCTATTGACAATCTAACTTGACCTAATGTATGGCCTTCCTGATCTATGAAACTACAATACAAGACTTCCAACTTATGTTAGTCTGTCCACAAACTGAGGACATATTTACCTATACTCCAGACTTACATCCCACACACCCTGCCCCGTCTTGCACATGTACCAATAAGATCAGAAGTTAGTATGGTGACCATTTCAACCTTAGGTTCATACCACCCCTTTATTTGCTGCAATGCAAGTAAAAATAGCAGCAGCACCTCGACATATGGCGGGCCCACAAGCAGGACTACTACCACCACACATTACTGACACCCAGGCAGATATATCACTGCCTTGAATGTCACAACCATCCACCTGTGAAATGTGCAACATATATTGTTTTACCTTATCACAGCCGGCTAATTGTATCTAGTTTGTACATGCAGATACACTTTTTGAACCACATAGGTCAGGTTCCAATGAAAGTGCTTCATAAATGTATACTATCACCAGGTAATTGACACTTTGCAACCTCTGTGTTTCCAGACATACCAGGTAGCTAACACCAATTCCACTACTGTAGTTCTGCCTTCACTGTTGTGCTGACTGCCTTCTCAGAAATGAAGGATGAGGTAAATCAACATCCACACCGAAGTGTACTTTCGATGTATTTCTCCTTCACACATTTCACTACAGTAATAATGTCAATTAGTTACCCACAAACCACAGTATGTTAAGTATTTGTCAGTGATAGGTGTAATGCATGACCAAGCATATCTAATGTCTATGGGGTCGATTACAATGGTGGTGAGAATGCCACCGACAGCCCGCCGGTGGCGGTCTCACTGCCATCGTAAGCATGTTTCCCTCCAGCCATATTACAACGCCAGGCAGCTTGTTGGCGGTCGGAAAGACCGACTGCCACTAATCCAGCAGGCTCCTTGAGCCCTCCAGTGCATCTGAGGGAGTTGCATTCCCTACAATTGTGGCGGTGCCTGGCAGGCACCGCTGTAGGAATTACAATGTCCCTTTCCGCCTGTCTTTTCATGGTGGTTAACTCACCATGAAAATGCAGGTGGAAATGGACTTTGGGGGCCTGCCTCCTTGCCCCAAGGTGGTTTGTGGGGGCACCTATGGTGCCCCCCTATATATCTATGCACCATGTGGCAGCCATCGCATTGTGCCTGCCACGTAGTGTGGGGATATGTAATGTATTCCATTTTTGCATTGCGGCGTGTGCTGCAGCCAGCAGCACCCAATGCAAAGCAAAATATAGGCATTGCACCGCTGTGGTGGCGGTCACATTGTAATGCCTCTGTCCGGACCGACTGCAGCATGTTGGGCGGTCCCTTTTATGATAGAGTGGTGGGCGATGAAAGTCTGTCTGCCATCTTAATCAGTTCCTAAGTTCTATGGACACGACATATATCCTTAATTGCGATAACAGGGGTTTCAAAGATCTTATGTCAATAATGACACATGTAATGACACAGAAATCCAGTCCTTTTCAGAACATGATGCAGAATGTCATTGTTGTTTTATGATTGCTGATGCTAATCGAAATAAAGTAAATAGTGACTGAGTGATTAAATGTATGTTTCTTGATCAGAGAGAGGTATGTTTAATACCACGGTAAATACAACTGTCTCATGACACATGGAATTGTGCCTCATTGTGCCCCAATTGCCACTGTACCCGTTACCCAGATCTCTGCAGGTTTCCAAACCCACACACCGATGCATCCTGTTAAATTTGTCATCCTGTTCACAACTTTGAGCAGGCTGAATGACTGTGATACATATCATGACACTAGTCTGTCTGTTCATAGCTCAATAACCCAAAACTTTGAAGTGACTTTTGCCTAACAACCAGCCCGTTGAGGGGGATATTCTAAGTGGAACTCAATAACACTCTTGTCATCTGAACCACATGTATGAGTAATGTTCACGCTGTTTGTGTCTAAGCAATATACAAACTCCTCTTTTGACATTTGTCATCATCAACAAGACCTATCACATTTTCCACAGAATACTGACATGAATCAACTGCCTCTCGTCCACACGTTGCATCAGCTTCTATTTGTTCACAGTCCCATTAATCAGCAACTGATGTCAGAAGGTTCATAGAGGCAGGAATTGTGAGTGCCACTGGCAGGTAAAACACAATGTGATGTTCTTTTGCCCATTATAAGGAGCAGATACCTATAAATGCTATACCCTCCCTGTCTATGTTGAAGTGTTGTGCATACCATCAAAGTGGCATCACATCATTTAAGGTTGCTTGAGTCAGTATTGCACCTGGGGACGATGCGTATGACCATTATGTCTTTCTATTTACAAGTCCCCTGTTTCGCCCTCTGACCCAGGTGTAACTATGGTCTTCTCTCTCTTATGAAGAAAAAATCCAAAATGAAGCAGCCGACTCTTCCATTCACAAATCTCCAAACTGTATCCTCCAAGGTGTAGAACCTTGTTAGACCTGTCAGACTTACAGTGGTCTTCCCCCAAACGTTTTGCCTACCTGCCTTCAACTTTTACTGGATTTCGTTTTTGCTAGCTATAGGACACTGTGCACTTTACCACTGCTATCCAGTGCTAAAGTGCTTGTTTTCACTCACCTCAACATGATTTAGTTGCCATAAACCTAATTGGCATATTTAATTTTCTTAAAAGTCCCTCGTAGAGTGGTATAACATATAGCCAGGGCCTGTAAATTAAATGCTACTGGTGGAGATGCAGCACTTATTGTGCCACTGTTAACGTGGTGGTGTGCAGTCTAGGTCCCGCCCCAACCACCACCCCTTGCGCTCCACTGTCTCACATTTCCTTTGCAACAACTTTGCAATGCTACTATAAGCGCAAGGCTCAGGGTTTCCCTTGTGGAATGATGCACTCATATGCATAGCTGGTATGCTGTTGGTTATGCTGCGTGAAGTCCCGGTGCTAGTCATATAATAAGTCCCAGTGTGCAACCATAGGCTTTATTCTCTTGATTAACACAACATACAGTGCTTTAGTGAATGTTTCTACTGTGTGGGGAACTTTACAGGCATGCATGTTTTATTTTTTACTTGTAGTGCTTTTGTCTTGCCCTGTTTTCTTTAAGGGGACTTTAAGTTCCAGAAGCCCAGGGCGGGGTCATTTGGATGTGAGTACGAGCCTGTAAGAAGACGCCAGGCCATGCTCACGTGCTCACTATCAGGAAACTTCCTGAACATTGGTCCCAATCTCCGGTGGCTGTCTTCCTCACAATGGATGTTCCTGCAGTCCAGAGACATCTTAAGGATTCTTTGGGCCCTGGGCCAAACTAATTTTGGGGGCCCCTGTTCAGAACAGATTTGAGTTTATGATCCAATTTCAGCTCTTTCAAGCCCACTTTGGCCTGGTCACTGACAGTGCACTGGCATAGTTGTCCACATTCATAATGTGCTTACATCTAATATCCAGGGACAATGACCTCTGTTTTCAATATTGTGACACAGCAGCAGCTCACTAATAATACTGCAAATAATAAGCCTGGGCAAAGCACTACGCTACGCTCGCGTAGTTTGCGAAGTTCGCGCTACTTCGCACTACGCGAACTGCACGTAGCACAGTGCGAACACGCGTAGCGTAGTGTTGCGTAGTGCTGCGGTCATTTTTTGCTTGCTCGCGGTCCTCAACGTCAAGTTGGCGACCGCGAGCAAGCAAAATGACATCCCCGCGAGACTTTTTCCTTGTTCGCGATCAGCAACTGCAAGTTGGCGATCGCGAGCATGGAAAATACACCTCCCGGCGAGATTCCCAACGCGAGGAGGTCAGGTTTCTCATTGCGAGTGGTCGCGTATGCTCGCGACCGCTCGCGATGAGAAACTACCAGTTCGCGTTGAGAAAGCTGAAGCTCGAGTAAAAATCTACTCGAGCAGCAGAAAACTACAGCTCGCACTGTGCAAGATGCCATTTTCAATGATTGCACAGTGCCGGTTGCTTGTTCGCACTGTGCAATCATTGAAAACGACATCTGGCACAGTGCGAACAAGGTACTACGCAGTTCGCGAAGTGCTACGCGTAGCTCGCGTAGTGCGAACTTCACTTTGCGTAGCTTCGCGAAGTGCTACTTCGCGAACTACGCCCAGGCCTAGCAAATAATCTCTGTGACACCTTCCTATTTTTCATATCTGATGGCCGGTTTGATCTAAAAAAACTTTTTTTATGGATGTTGCATGAAACAAACACGTTTTTCTGCAAAATGTCTTTAATAAATGAAGATGCGGTCTTTAAAGACAGGCTGGACACAGCTATCTCTCACTACTTCAATGAAAACACTAATTTCGCATCCTTCCGTCTAATTGAGTGGGATGCATTCAAGACTGTACTACGTGGTACCTCCATAGGAGTACTGGTGGGGGAACGACAGGAAATTAACAAAAAACTCACAATCCTGGAGGCCCCTCTCCAGGAATTGGAATGAGATGCAAGTGCTGGGGGTGCCACACAATCCCAAGGCAGGATCAGACATGCTGAACTCGTTGAGGACCTTCGTCTGATAGACTACAGGGCATACTCCCAACGCTCCCATGCTGAGGCGGACAAGTCAGGCACCTTACAGGTCCGTTTGCTACGGGATGCGCCCCCCCGGTAACAATACCAGAAATTCTACTACAGGACAGCACTAGTGTGCACACACAAACAGCAATAAACAAAGACATTAGGAATACTACGAGGAACTATATCATGCACCAGAGCCGTCGCCGCCGAAGCAAATACATAGATTCCTGGATGGCCCTCCAATACCCCAAACTGCCGAAAGTAGCCCAGAAAGAACTAGAGGGTCCCATCACTAGGGCGGAAAGTAAGGAGGTCATAAAGGAACTGCCACGTAATAAGAGACCAGGCCTGGACGGACTCCCGGTAGAGTTTTACTCCACGTATGTAGATAAGCTAGCACCACAACTCGAATATTTATATAAAACAGCGCATGACACTCACATGCTCCCACTGTCAACTATGCAAGCGTTGGTTAAATCGCTCCCTAAACCAAACAGAGACCCACGAGATATGGTGGGATACCACCCCCTTTCCATAGGGTACAAGATACTCAGTAAATTGTTGTCCCGCTGGCTCCTGCCCTATCTCCCTAAACTGATCCACTTAGATCAATGTGGCTTTGTGCCAGGCCTCAATATGTCCCTAAACATATGCTGCTTGCATTGCGTAATGGAGGCAGCAGCCAAACTATCGGACAAGACGAGATGCATAACGCTTGATCTCCAGCAGGTATTTGATACTATACATTGGGGCTACATGTTTCAGGCACTGAGCAAATTTGACATACCACCTGAATATATCCAATGGGTCAAACTCCTATACACCGCTCCCACAGCCCGGGTTTGTACGGGCTCCCATATCTCCGACTCGTACTCTGTGTCGAGAGGCACTAGACAGGGATGCCCCCTTTCCCTCATCCTGTTTGTGCTGGCCCTGGAGTCCCTTCTCCTAAGACTCGGTATGGAGGCCGGGGAGAGGGGAATCCTTCCATGAGGAAACAGTCATGTGGTATCGGCGTAAGCAGATGATTTAATATTATACCCCAATGACCTACAGGATGATATTGAGCCTGTCCCCTCTATCTTTGGCCAATTTGAATCCATCTCTGGTTTAAAAATTAACAACACAAAATCATATGCCTTCTACATGTCCCATAGGGAAAACCCGAAACCTATCCCCTTTGGCCTATTAATTTGTCGGTTGCAGCACATACCTTCAAATATCTAGGTATACAAATATATCGGATGTCACACGACCTAATTGAAGGGCAACTTTATGAAAGAGGTCGCTAAAAACCCAGGTTGTGTTTTGGACATCACTTCCTCTTTTGGTCATGGGAAGAGTAGCGTTATCCAAGATGGTCGTGCTCCCCAGGCTGCTTTACTTCTTCACTAACCTACCACTCCTACTTCCACACATTATCTTCTATACGTTGGGCGATTTGCTAAAGGATCTGATCTGGGGGTAGGGCCGCAGAAGTATCAGTCTAGTAAAACTCAGGTTGAGGCCGGGAGAGGGAGGTCAGGGAGCCCCTGACTTTAGAGCTTACTGCATGGCCAGTCAGCTGCAGTGGTTGTCGTACTGGTTGGCTGGACGCTATTTTCATGAGATTGACTACATGCCACATACATTGGCGCAAGGATCAGTGCATACACTGCTCCTGCCGGGGACCCATGTGCCTCCTACAGCCCCTCCTCTACTTAAAGTAGCCCTTGCCTACTGGAAGCACTCCTTACAATACACTAAGACAGTTACCCCATACTCAGATACCATACCACTTTTAGGTATACCGATCACTACGGGACTGATCACTACATAACGTATGCAACAGTGGACGCAAGATGGGGTGGAAACAATAGACAATCTATTCACAGACAGAGTGCTGGTGGACCATAACAACTTCGCCCAGATCCAGTTTGTGCCTCAGACACTGTTCCTACTGCATGCTACAATCACACACTATGTTAAAAAAAAATGGTACCCTACGGGTGTAGAACCCCCGAAGCACAAATTAGTACAAGCAGTGTATTTAGTGGACGCCACTTGGTCCGATGGCTCTACAGAGGCATCCGGGCACACGCAGGCATCTCACTTGATCCCCTGTGAGTGAAATGGGAGGGAGACATCGGGCAGAGCCTTATGGACAAGGAATGGGGAGTCGCTTTAGAGTACCCCAAGAAAGTGTCCAGAAATGCTAGATTACAGTACATCCAATACATGGTTATAAACAGGGCATATCTTACACCTCATTGATTGAACTGCATGTACACAGACGCCCAGCTCAATTGCCCTGGGTGCAGGATGGCAGAGGCGGACTTACCTCACATGCTCTGGAACTGTACAAAGTTAGGGAGATTCTGGGCACAAATTAGAGAAGCAATAAGAGACACAACAGGGACATCGGTATGGAACGCAGCAGAAAGCTGCCTTCTGGGAGTACACCGCCGTCCCAAAAAACAGAAAACGCAATATAAGTTTGCGGACCTGGCCATGCTGTTGGCAAAGTGCGCCATTACCATGAGATGGAAGTCCGCACTCCCTCCCCAACTACACATGTGGCACGCGGAGATGGTCCGATGGGGTCCGATGGGGTGTGGCAGAGAGCGCCACGCTGCGGCATGAGGAACAGAGAGGACAGCTCAAAATACCCATCTCCATGGAATGGGACTGTATGTTAGAATCAATTAAGGCAGTGGATATATCGGAACCGGCTGGTCCTCGTACAGGGTAGAGTATACCCAAAACACACGCATAGAAAGGAATACTTTCCAAACATTATATCTACGCTCCAGGTCACTTGGGGGCATATTATCAAGGACAGCGTTAACAATTATCCCCGGTTTAGCGGCAGAAAACTGCCGCTAAAGCGGCGATAATGGGCTTGATAATATGCCACAGAGAATTCCCATAGAAGCCTATGTTCTGGTGTGAACATGGGCTTCTATGGGAATTCTCTGCGGCATATTATCAAGCCCATTATCGTCGCTTTAGCGGCAGTTTTCTGCCGCTAAAGAGGTGATAATTTTAACGTAGTGCTTGATAATATGCCCCTTGGTTTGTTATGAGTGGTATTGGAACGATATTTCACTGTTGGAGCACTGTGCGAATAGTTGAATGGTAAAATGTATTTGGGTGAACCTACCGAGAGGGTGGTGGGAGGGAGGGACGGTTAAGTTAAATTAAGATTGATCATTACACTATAAGCATAGACAACTTTCTTACTATGGAATCGGATTGAGCATTCAGCTTATACAGATAAACGACAATGTATATAGAGAGTCTAACTGTCCAGATGGACTTGCAACGATGACAAAAGGTTCGCAATGCTTCAGTTGTATAGATATGCATGGTCATAATGTCCCAAGAATGCATCTAAAAGTATAAATGTATGAATATATATAATGGTACATTGTATGAAACTCAATAAAAATTTGTTTATAAAAAAATGTGTATGATAAATTCTTACTCATCACCCACATGAAAAATAAATTAACAGAAAATAGTATTTGAAACAATCTGTTCAAGGATTATTCAAGGTCATTAAGGCAAGGTTATCTGCAGAACAGAGCTGCCTGTATCAGGGGGCCCCCTGAAAGTCTGGGGCCCTGGGCCAGATCCCACTTTGCCCATGCCTTAAAACGTTTCTGCTGCAGTCTTCAGCAGCTGCCTCCCGTGTCTTTGGCCGCAACTCCATTCCCAGTAATTAAGACCGACCTGGTGTTAGCGGTAAGGGGGTTGTGCCAGAAGTATATTCAACTTTCGATATTACGGGCATACACGCTCATCATTGTTGATTTGGCTCTAATTTGACTGGTTCAGCTGTTTAGTTCTGCATCCTATTTACTTAGAGGAGAGTATTTGAGTGTACAGTGTTTTTAGTTTACCAGTGTTTCTACTCTTGCACATATGTTCTTAGGTATATTTCCTGCATCACTCCTCGTGCCTTACAATCCCTTATCTCCGGTGCTAATTAATCAGGAGAGAAAGGTTTGAGATGATTATAATAGTGGTCCTCATGGAGACATTTTAACTTGAGGCACTTTAATTTAGTGATTTCCTATGCAGATCCTAGTGACTATTATCTCAGCATTCACAGACAAGGGGTTAAGTCACCCATTAAGTGTATTACCTTCCAGATACAACTGGGGTATAGTGTATATGTTGTGTATTGTGTGTTTGTATGTTTACATTTTGTTTTTCAGGACTCTCTCTCCGCAGTCTCTCCTTCCTACCTTTCCCTCACCTGGCCATTCAAATACTCAGCGCTATATCAGCTTTCTGAGTTGGAGCTGCCTGGAGGTGGAACAAGCAATCTGTGACCAGATCCCGAGGAAGGAGTTCCAGTTGACAACCACCCACTTATGTAACACATTAAACCATGTACCAGCCCTGCCATTGCAGCTTGAAAGCAGATTTAAACTGCCATGTGGATTTGGCATTTACACTACATTGCCAAGCCTTAAACTCCCTTTTTATTACATATAGGTCATCTATAAGGTATGCCCTAGGTAGCCCATAGGGCAGGGTACTATGTAATTAAAAGGTTAGACATATACACATCCTTTTGTCAAGCGGTTGTGCTTCCTTTTACTTGGAAGCAAAGGCGGGCAGCTACAGTAGGGGGTTCTTGAAGGAGACAGGGTTCCTCTTTGCCTTCCCTGCAAATGGGAAAAGCGGCAAACCCTGCTCTGCTGAATGCAGGAGGCCGGGCAGCACCACTCTGCGATGAGTTGTTTTCATGCCCTCTTCCGAGTGCAGCGCAGGGACAGAGCAACAGAGGGCATGCTCGAGGGCATTGGCAGGTGTAAGCCAGAACCCCCCTGCAAACAGCATGATCCATCAGCCCAAGCCAGGGTCAGAGTTTGCATCAGAGAGACTGCAGGTAAGGGTGGAAGGGGGCCCTGTCATAGGTTGAGGGGAAAGAGGGTGGTGGGTGATCAAGAAACTGCACCCCTATGTCGTATGCTGTTGCATGTCTTCTAAGCATAGTGTTTCTTCTGCCTAATGTACATTCAACTAGGAGGTGGGACATGATTCAAAGGTGTCTCCTCTCCTCCCAATGGCAGCGCTGGTTTGACATTTTAAATCTTTAAAGTTGTAAACATGGTAGCGAGAGTAGGCATGGGCTAGCTGCGTGAGCGGCAATACTTCCCTCCATTACACTTGGCAAGTCATGGCCCAGTCAATTGTAGGTTCAGTTCAGTTATGCCTTTCATTTAACGCTGAGTAATGATGCAATGCAATCTGCAAAAAACATTGCAGCCCGCGCCCACTGCCTACTAAGCCACCTGTGGGGCTGGTGGAGAATGAGGTGAATTCCACCCGCAATCCGTTTTTTCGGTAACTCCGCTGAATATTGCATAGTGAAACTCCACAAACTACGCCCACCCTTTGGTTTGAATAGCCTAAGGAGCAGGTTGGGTGCCAAGGATGGGTCGGCTAAAGCCTTGCATTGACGGTTCCCGATAGTGCGAACAGCCCATTCACAGTCGTGAAGTGGCCTAAAGATTACATTTAAGAGCTCGAGAGCCACACCAAGGGCTCAAGACCTGAGAGTAGGCTTTTTCGGGTCAGGAACTCACTTAAGACAGGTCCAGGAATGTGGGGGAACCTGTCGTGTTCCTGAAGCTCAGATGAGGAGGCCAGAAGACTAGACCTTTGAGTCATTTGGCGGTCCTAGGTTCAAGACTTAGCTGTCAAGAAGGCAGCAGGTCAGCAAAGAAAGGTAGGAGCTCCTTCAGAGTAGCAGTCTGGCTGAGTGGCAGTCCTTGTAACATGCACAGCAGTACTTCTTCATGGCAGAGTATCCACAGTATATGTAGATAAATTTCTACAACCACTAGTGACCAAGCAGAAAGCCTATATAAAAGACACCACTTCAATGATTAAGAAAATTGAAGGCCTGTCATATCACACAGACAGTCAGTGGCTAGTGTCTCTTGATATAGAGGCCCTGTATACAAACATACCTCAAAATGACACTATCGAAATGCTCAAGGGCCTTTTGAAGGATGAACATAATGATTTATCAACTCATTCAACATTTATAGTGGAATGTGTGGAAGTTATTCTCAAAAACAACATTTTTCTTTTTGGAACAGAGCTATACAAGCAGGTCAAAGGTACGAGCATGGGAGCCACCTGTGCTCCCAGTCTGGCCTGCTTGTATGTTGCTGACTTTGAAGAGAAACACATTTTTAATACAGCGGCACCTTTTTATGAGAACATCTCTCATTGGTCCCGATACATCGATGATGTTTTCTTCATTTGGAGTGGCACAATTGAATGTCTTAATGAATTCCTAACGTGGTTAAATCTGGGAGACAGCAATTTGAGATTTACGTCAAACATCAATAAAACACACTGTGACTTTTTGGACATCAGAATAAAACACGTTGATGCCAAACTAAAAGTAGAGCTTTTTACGAAACCCACCGATCGTAACACTATGTTACACTACCAAAGTAATCATCCGGTATGCCAGAAGGACAACATCCCTTTCGGGCAATATCTAAGAATACGTCGTAATTGTACGGACATCAATGATTTTAATAGACATGCGGATGTCCTAACACAAAAACTATTAGAGAGAGGATACCCAAAAAAACTTACCCGCAAAGCCTATAAAAGAGCAAAGTACTTTGATAGAGACTCATTATTCATCGACAGGAATAATAGTGAAAAGACACAGACCCTGCCCTTGATTTTTGTAACAAACTTCAGCAACATTAGCAATAAAGTGAAGAACATAGTGAATAGAAATTGGTCACTACTCAAAGATAAGACTGAGACCCTACCACCTAAACCTATGTTTTCATTTAGGAGGAACAGTACGATTCGCAATAAATTAGTACAAACCTATAGAGAAATAAGGCCATCGAAACAGAACACCATTGACAATGCCCCTTTTCCTGTTGGCACCTATCCGTGCAATTCCTGTAAAAACTGTAGCAATATTATTAAAGGAAGTACAGTGACACATAATGGCAATAAGCACAACATTAAAAATTTGATTAACTATAGGACAAGCAATTTAATCTACATGATAATGTGTCCGTGCAACAAAGCATATATTGGCGAGACTTCACGCGAAGTTCGCACGAGAATCACAGAACACAAATCAGCAATAAGAACCAAGAAAAAAACGGCCCCCTTAGTGGATCACTGGTTAGAAGCAAACCACACAATAGATGACCTGAGATGGTGTGGCATAGAAATTATCCAATATAACACACGTGGTGGTGATATCACGATAAAAAGAAAAAAGCGCGAACAATTTTTTATGTCACGCTTCAATACCTATAAAAACGGATTGAACAACAAAGAAGATTGGGAGAAACTACTGTAGCTGTTGTAAACAATAGACCACTGTTAAGATCAATAGACCCTTCTTTAATTAACACGATACCGCTTTGAGATGATTTAACACGCCACTGTTTTAAGACGTCTGTAGGTATGATTCAGACAGAGTAGCAGACACATTATATATCGTTTACAGATTAGATAATAATAGCCAACCTTAGGTCCACTAAAACTGCAATAATATGATGGAAAGAGACTCGCCCATTCTTTAGGCCATATGTATGAGCCTGATCAACATTTAATCAATTAGGCCTTTTTTGCCAATGCACGGGGCAACTATGCAACAATTATGTATTACACTGCTGCCTCTTTTAAACACATAATCATCACATACTCTGAGGCAGAGTTCTCATTGCACTGAATAACCTCTAAATTAAGTGGCTCTATAAAAGCACACATCATAAGAGGCATGTAACGCTTATTATTATGTTTTCCACCGTTTTAAGATGGCCGCCCTGGTATCATAGGTGGTATTCTCGATAAACATATACATTATTCTTTTGGACAAAAACATTTATAGCTTTGAACAACCTCTAATAAGAATAATAAAAAACAAAAACTAGTTGTTAGTTATAAAGATATGTAGATACGGTAAGAATATATGATGAAAAACTTTAATCTTTACACCTTTCCAAGATGGCTACCACGGTTATACTAGTGGACAGCTCGATTCACATACGAGCCCAAATAGGAAATGACGCAATTGCGTAATCGGCAATTTCCGGTCGTGTAAGATTTATAACGAGACCAAAGGGACAAACCTTTGATATGCCGATATCGAAGGGTCCACAAGAGCAGGGAGGCCGATCTGATCTACTAAGGTAAGCGGGAATGTAAAGTCTATTTACTTCTTAGCCCGATATCAGCTCCAGCTTAAAGCTCCATTTAAGTAACGATAGTACAGATTTGCTAAAAGATTCTGACTACTCCGGGAGCAGTACCTTTATACTTCAGTAGAGAGTAACCCCCGTCTCCATTATTAGCGCAAATCGCCCTTGTAGTTCTTCTAAGCAATACAGAACTAAATAAGCATATAAATACGGCATAAACTTAATAGAAAAAAAGAAAAGAAAACGAAAAGATTGTAGTATTAAAAATGGTGTACGCAAACTAAGTAATCTAGTATATTGCGACCCAGGGAAGTGAAGTGAGAATACTGAATAATGATAAATTGATGCCTAATTACTAGCGAAAACCGCCACTGTTGTTTTTCTAAGCAATACAGAACTAAATAGGCATGTAAATACGGCACAAACTTAATATAAAAAGGAAGAGAAAACGAGAAGGATGTATTAATAACTATGATGAGAGCAAATGAAGCAATATAAAATATTCCGGTCTAGGAAATTGCATCATGAATACTGAATAGTAACAAAATGATGCCTAATTACTGAAATATTGTCGTGCTATTTGAATGGTTGTCTAATATAGTGGAATAAATATAGTAATAATGAATTCCGATCTTTCCACATAGAAGACTGACTAGAAGAAAGTGAATAAGTGGAAAATTGAAAACAATCACTACTTCAGATCTGTCTGATATAATTTCCTTATCATATGGAAATAATTGAAGAAAGGATTCATATGCATCTGATTAATACGGTGAGCACAAGCCTTATAACGCTAGAATCCATTAAACCCAAGAGTCCAATATAGAGAGAGAAAAATTTAGTGTTCGAATGAGCAATTTCTCTAATCTTTGTCTTTTTAGAGAAAACAATCGCCAAAGTTTTAAAGGCATTTACCTCGACATATGGACACATTTACGGTGGCTCTTGTGGACACAATTAACTGAGTTTTACCACTAAGAAGGTATGGCAATTTAGTTCAAATAATGTTTAACATATAAGAATAGAAATAGAAGAAATGTTAAATGTTTATACCTCCTTTTCATTATAGATTCATTTATCAGCAGGAAAATACCTCTGTTTAGAAGGGTGATTCTATCTGGATAGCCCATGAAAATATCCATCATTAATTTCTCAAACATATGAGGTATGTTTACTCTGGGATATTGAAGAATGTTTAGTGAATTAGAAAACTATGATAAATGTAGTCCTTGTTTCTTGCACTAAAAAACGAGTTTATAATGATTATTTCTTTGTAACGTCAAGTGTCTTTAATACTGTGGAAACTTAAGGTTTGGTCAGTAATGAAACATAATCGAAAAAATTACTATGGATGTTGATATAATGATCTGTAGGACTGTATATGCACTGTATAGTCAATTTTGGTTTTAAGATAAAACCTTTTCCCTCTTTTTAGATTTGATGAAATCGCTTTAAATCGCTTTTAGTCCTGAAGAAGGTGAAATCACCGAAACGCTGCGTCGACTTTTACTTGTATTGATCAAATTTTATATTGTTATGATTTTTGCTCATATTGATCAAATTTTAAATTGCGATTAATGAAATTCATTTAAGATTGTAACCCAATACGGGAGGGAAAGATATTCCAAAATGATTCAATTTTTTATGTTTATTAATAATAAAGAAATCTGACTTTTATGAATAAGTGTTGTTAATAGACTTTTATTAGTGCATATACTATCTATTGCTTACAGATCGAAGGGTATTTTATTTTTGAGAGAAGTATCGATGAATATTAGACACTTGCCTTAGGACAATCCCTTAGGCCTTCTTGTTTTAGGGACATCTGTGTTTTGCTGTATTCTAGTACCCCGTCCCTCTGTGAGTGTCACATTGGGGTAACTCCCTTGTTTTTTGACTAGAGTATCCACAGGTCCAGAAGTGTATTGAAGTGGTGGTGTCTGAGGCCTTTTTTAATAGACTGGTGCCCTGGTTCTGGAAAGTGGGAGATGCTTCTACAGAGTGGCATTAAAGTGCAAGGAATTCCCTGCCTCCCCTGCCCTGGCTTCAAGCTGGCTAAAGTTACAATGCAGGGTCGTTAGGCCCTTTGTGTGAATCTTGCCAGTGATTGCTCATCAAGTCAAACATAAGCTCCCATTTTGTGTGGCTGTCTAGGAGGAATACACAAAGTCCAACTGCCAACTACACCCAGGCATGTGACCACAGAGAGGCTGCTGGCACCAAATTGCTAACGAAAGCAAATGGCAACTTCCTAAAAGTGGCATTCTCAGAATTGCAATTTAAAATCCCACTTCACTATAAGTTAGAGTTTTAATTAGGATTCCAGAGACACCAAACATGAACCAGTTATCTCTTCTCACTTGGAAATTACACATATAAAATGAAATAAGGCAACTCCAATGACATTCTATGAGAAAGATATTCCGTGCAGTAGTGAAAAATGAATTGCAGAGTTTTTCAATACCAGGACATTTAAAACCTAAATGCACATATCCTGCTTTTAAATGCATTGCACCCTGCCATCTGGGCTGTCCAGGGTCTACCATAGGGGTGACATATGTATTATAAAGAAAAGTTTGGGCCTGGCTAAATGTTTATTTTGCCAGGCTGAAAAAGCAGTTTAACAACCACTGAGATCTATGCACTATCTATTTATTTTTTCAAGCACTTGCAAGTTCGGAGAACACTTTTTTTGTAATTCTTTTCACTTTTCCTCACCTTATCTTGGTCTTGCACTTTATTCCAATTTTAAGTAGTTAAGTATATCGCTTAATTGAGTACCCCCACCGTGGCAAAATTGAAGTGACAAATAAAAAATATAGAGGTGTAAAAAAATGTTGTAACAAAAAATGTTGTAAATTTTCTTGTAGTATTGTATTGTTGCTTTGATATAATTTTTTTTTTTTTTGCACTTTGAAATTTTATATACCTCTTTTTAGATTATAGGTGTGCTTGTCCCACACTACCTGTCCATCCTCGCCCTGATGAAGGTGTAGCCCCGGCGGGGGCCTGACACCGAAATGTGCGTTGGCGTTTTTTAGGTTACAGGGTAGTTGGAACCCCACTACCCATACTCCGTGGATGTTAACTGCCAATTTGTTACTCAACCATCCTATGGCAGCCTTAGTATCTTGATGTGCTTTTATTTATGTGAACCAAATTTGTGTGTTGTTGTAAATAGGATGATGCCATTGTGGAATGTGTGTTAGTATGATTGTGGTTTGTGAATGAGATGTTCATGCGAACCTTGAAATGTTATTTTATTAACCTAACTAAATGATGCTTATCATACTGAAAAATAAATACATTTGAGTGATTAGACGACATTTTTGTTTTTTGAATTGTGTCCTGGTTTGCTACGGTGTGTGGTTACTAATTTTCGGACCCTTTTCAGGGCCTTTTTTTAATAACCCTGGCAGGTATCTCTTCTTATTGGTTGAAAAGGCAGTTTAAACTGTACACACAGGCATTGCAATGGCAGGACTGAGACATTTTTAATGGGCCACTTGAGTGGGTGTCAATCACTGAAGGGTAATTGTTCCTGTAAATGATAGCTTGCCCATTCAGCAGCATGAACTATATGTAAGGAGGTGCCTATCTTCCTTTGTGATTGAAGGCTGGATAAAGGGTAAAATCCTCCTAATTGGAGAGTTGCCCTCATACACCCATCAGGGTGTCATGCTTCATCATTCAGCGTTTTGCTCCTCAAGGGGGTGGTGCTGCAGGCCCCCATGGGCCCTGCAATAGGGCTCTTTGGCTGAGCTACTGCATGCTGCCAAATGGGCAAGCTATCATTTATAGGAACAGTAACCCTCCAGTGATTGACATGTCTTACCTTGGAAGCAAGGGTACTGGACTTCCTTTTTTCCCTTAGCTCCCCGTCTCTCTCTTTGTGCACCACTTAAGTGGTTGGCACAAACAGTGCTGCATGCCCACTAGTTGCATACAATATACAGGCTCTGGGCACATGTTGTGCTCTTTACTAAGGACTTATATGTAAATATTATTGGGTATAAGCTAATATTATTTACTTATTAAGGAGTGAGCACATGCACATTAGCACTGGTTAGCAGTCATAATGCCAGCATAAAGTAAGTCAGAAAAAATGAAAGAGGATGGCTAAATCTTTGGGGGGAAACCACCCTAAGGCTGACAGGTCTAACAGTAACTAAGTAAGTAAATCTTTATTGTATGATTACCTAAAATCATTTTCAAAGGTCGATCTATTAGGCATCATAAAAGCAGGAATCAAATTTAAAACTAAGTGATTAAAACCTATGCGAAAGTCATGTATAAAACCTCATTAGGAATATATTATAAACATAATTTTTAGGGCCCAAATGAAATTGGCAGTTTGTATGTATGCAACATAAAACGAAGTTCATGATTATAAAATCAATGTAGAAGAATATAAAAAGAACTACATCTGAAGCCCAAATAAGGTTAGCAGCATTAGAATGTACAAGGGCCAAGTATTGTGGGTGCAACAGATAGCCTCACAAATTGTGTTATATGGCAGGCATTTTGAGTCATAACCAGGCATGCATAAAGCTGTAAGGTGCATGGGCAGGCAATTTTGAGCCCTAGACAGGCATACAGAAGACTGTAAAGTGTGTGAATGCTTATGGGCTAATTGCAGTAGAATACTCCAGTACTGCATTGTGGCACTCGATGTTTTGCATCATGGCCTGGCATACATGTGGCTCTAAGGTATGTGGACATGTGTAGACAAAGAACCGAGTAGTGCTGAAACAACCAAGGAGCCATAAAGTCCTGAGTGTGTGGGTGCAACCATAGGCTTCCACGATCCTAAAGTGCAGAATTAGTGCATAAATAAATGTGGTTCCAAATCAAATGCAGGGCCCCTCCTGAAATGATTTACAATAAAGTTCTGGCTCCTAAGGTGCGGGAAAAATGCATGGATATTTGTGATGCCCGTTCATGCTAGAGACCCAACCAGAGGGAGTGTGCAAGAGCTGAATGAGGCACAGAATGAAAAGTCAGACACACCCAAAGGTCCCTTGAAGCGCAAGGTCCTGGAGAACGAGGTACATTCCCAAACTTCATTAAAGATGCTACCCGCTAGACCATTGAGTCCAGGGGACCCATCATTCTGACTACCCTTCGAAATAATTAGGGTTATCCTTTCAATTCAATTCAATAATCTTTATTCGGTTTAAAAAACCATAAAAGCTTCACAATAAAAGCAGTTCGAACATACCAGTAAAAGAACACATCATAAAAACCCAATTCAGACAAATTACAATCTCAATTGCGTCTTCGGACATTTACAGTGGTCTTTATGCTTAAAATAAAATAATAGAGATATCGGGCAATCGGTGGGTCTAATCCAGTGCATAGAAATGCTAAATGTTCTTATTAGAACATTATTATATTCAACAGTTTATGACAAAATTGGAGCTTCATAGATAGATTGCACTTAACAAAATAAAGTGCTGGTGCTTTCTAATATATGAAGGTGCTTAGTACAGTACATAGTTGGAGAAGAAAAAGTGCAAATGCTATAACAGTACATATGGGTACTTGGTGGCATACAGTACTTTAACTGAAGAAGCTACCTAAAAATGCTTTATGTTTAATGCAGGACAGATATAAAGTGCTAGTGTCAAAAGTGCATGTGTTATTTCTTGAGGCACATTTGTTAT